>NC_138347.1:141732337-142932337 GCF_046562875.1 Panthera onca
TACAAAGTTCTTTCTTCCGCTGAGCCAAACTCTGCCTCCTGGTAAATTCTCCTCCTTGCCCCTCTTCTGCAGAGCTGAGAAAACAGAGGGTAAGCTAGCTCCCCCTTCCACGTGACTTCAGATATTTGAAAAGAGTTATACTCTTCTTTAAGTCTTGTGAGTTTTTTTGGTTTTTTGGTTTTTTTTAGAAACAGTCCCACTCTCTGTTTCCAGTCTTTATCTAATCTATTCTCAACTATTCCCAAGCCTTTTCTTTTTTTTTTAAATTTTTTTAATGTTCACTTATTTTTGAAGGAGAGAGAGAGAGAGAGAGAGAGGGAGGGAGAACGCGAGTGGGGGAGGGGCAGAGAGAGCAGGCTCCAGGTTCTGAGCTGTCATCCCAGAGCCAGACAAGAGGCCCGAACCCACAAACCGAGAGATCATGACCTGACCCAAAGTTGGACGCTCAACCGACTGAGCCACCCAGGCGCCCCTTCCCAAGCCTTTTCTAATTGTTCTTTATTTTGTTATTTAACATGCGCTATCTGGAATTAAAAACATTATCTTTGTCTAAATAAGTCTGTTCCCAGCCATTGATGACCAGCATCATCTTCTCTAGCTGCAAACCATATCTTCCTATTATTGACTGAGGTATACTGGCTGACTCCTACCCAGTTCGAATTCTGCATTACCTACTTTATCAGACCTTAGGCAAGTCATATTAAACTCTCCGTCTCCTTATCAGTGGGGATAATTGAGCTTTGTGGTATAGCTCTCAGGATTGAAGGTAGCACATGAAAAGTATCTAGTACCTTGCCTGACAAAGTAGACGTGTAATCCATGGTAATGATTATTATTAAAAGCTTAATAAATGAGCCTCCTCGTCCTCTTCGTCACCATGTTTTTATCGCTCTCTTGGGCTGATCTTGAGTGCAACCCTAAGACACTGGTGGGTTTATTTTTAGGTCTGATCCACATGAAAGTAATCTGTCATTGTGAAGATAGAATTTGTATAATAAACAGTTCCTGTCCGTCTTAAAGCGAAGTCACTCTGTTTCTCCTCTTCTTTCCCCCATCTCTTTTGAACCAAATGCAGCTTCCACAGCAACTTGATTGACGTAAGCACTCAAAATTATGTCTTTCAGGCACCTATTTAGAGATCTACAGTAAAACTCTGTGTGTGTGTGTGTGTGTGTGTGTGTGTGTGTGTGTATGTGTGTGTGTGTTTCCCCAGCCTAGAGACCAAATGGATTAGATCTACAGTAAAACTGTGTGTGTGTGTGTGTTTCCCCAGCCTAGAGACCAAATGGATTCCAGGGTATCTTGTTACACAAGTTGAGACTGTGTATCCTGTGTGGATGTTTCCAAGTGTACAGAGTAGAGCCATAAATTCCATTTTCATCAGTGCCAAAAACTCGGTGCCAAAGAACATCTTGACGTTACTATTAGTGTATGTTGTATCCTGTAATTAAGCAAAATCGGCTTGTAGATGAGTTCTTCTGAAGACTGAGCCTGCCTTTCATGGGAGCATAATCGGAATGAGCTATTGCTCTCATTAAGTTACTTGGCAATACATCACCAGTGTGGCCTGTCATTCTAATGATGCATTAGTGTAATTCATCAACAGGGTGAATCCCACTAATAAGGTGTTACTCCAGAGGCAGGGCTGTCCAGTGCAGAAAGCATCCAGGGGCACATGCAGAATGGCTACAGCCTCAGGCCCAAGAGGCTCTCAGTAATGGACTTACCCCCTACCCTTCTTTGTACTCTATGAAATTTAGCTGTTTTTTAGACTATCCAAATTAATGCCCGTCTGTCCCAAGTGTTGTAATTTTTCCTTTCTGACTAATCCCAGAATCCTTTACTGGCCCATGGATATCCAACTTGAATTCCTTTGGTCATATGATCGAACCACTGTTATCTTCGCTGAAGAGTTACACTTTGAAAACATTCAGTGTTATTGCTGACTTTGTCGGAGCACTTCTGGATTTCTATGTTTCTTACCCTACGTTATTCTAAAGTGGATGAGATTTTTTTTTTAAGACTCATACAATGATACAACACCAATAAAACGGTAGGTGATAATGATACTAAAAATCAAGGCTTTGCAACTACTGGACACATAAATCCCGGAGATCTAATACATAGGACCGGGATTAGACAGCAAAACTGTATTATAAACTTTCAACTTGCTTAGAGACTAGATTTTAATTGTTCCTACCACTAGAAGAAACGATAATTACGTGAGGTGATGGAGGTGTTTGCTAACGCTACCGTGGCAATCATTGCAGTCTCGATTTGTCGAATCAGTGTGTCCTACACCTTAAATTTACACAATGTTGTGTGCTAATTGTGTCTCAAGAGAAAAGTAAAAGATTCTCTCTGGGGAAAGAAAGAGAGAGAGAGAGAGAAAGAGAGAAAGAAAGAAAGAAAGAAAGAAAGAAAGAAAGAAAGAAAAATCAATCAAGACTAATAAAGCTGGCTCATTTGAGTATTTATCTCTGAGTTTCCTGGTAGCAAAATCAAAAAGGAATAAGGGATTGAAAGAATGAGAAACATTTTGTTTGGAAACTTATTTTCCAGTGTTAAATGATTTGGATCAGTATCTAAGGAACTTTAAAGAACCTTATGGGCTTTGCCTTCAGTAGTGAGATCGATGAAAACACAGAAATAATCTTCATAGTGATTTCTTATTCTCATTCTTTGATAAAGTGAAGGATGTAATTACAGCCTATGTATTTAGGGCATTTTCTGTAAAAAGCAAAGCCAAGTCATATAACTTACTTTGGGAATGGAGTTAGAAAGCCTGTAGAATGAATGGGACCATTTGTTTCTACTATTTTTCACTCATAGAACTTCTCTCCTGTGAACTTTTTTAAGGAAATGGATAAAAATTTATTTTTTTTACCTTTATTGTGATATAAATCACAACAAATAAAATTTACCCTTTAGGTATACATTTCGATGAATTTGGGTATCATATAATCCATGTAAAAACTACCATCATCAGGATATTGAACGGGAGGTCCATCCTGCCGCAAAGTTTTCTCATGCTCCTTTTCAGTGGATCCCATCCCCAACACCCAGGTCTAGGCAACCGCTGATCTCCTTTCTGCCATCATAATGTCACATTTTCTAAAATTCCTTACAAATGGAATATTCATGCAGTCATTCGTGTCTGACTGACTTTATTTCGTCTCTGTGTTGTTGTACGTATTGTTGTTTTGTTCATTTTTATTGCTGAGTAGTATTTCATTAGGATTTAGTTTTATAAGAACAGAGTTTAAAGGAGATTACAAGCAGTCGCTGGAAGAATATCCATGTGAATGTAACAACAGGCATAAAGATGGCAGTATGTGTTCTCGCTGAAAAAGAGAACCAATGCCTTCTATCCCAGTATATTTTTTCATATTACAATGGCAAGCTCAAAAGCTAAATGATGGCAGGAACCATGTTCTACAGCTTTGCCATCAGACCTGCAATATCTAGCCCAGTGTCTGCTTTTACTAGGTGCTTCATAAATCATTGTTAAATGAGTGAATGAAGACATTAATAGATGCTCACCATCCATGCACAACAGTCATGTGTAGAGAATAGTCCCACAAGATAAGGAACAGTAAAATATAAAGAGAAAAGTTACATTCATTACCACTTATTGAGCCCTTGTCATAGACGTGCTTATAAAGTGACTGAGTATTCTGTACATATTTCGGGTTCCTTATAGACTTATTTTAAGCTCTCTAAGTTGTGCGTCTTGAAAACCTTTTTGATCTTTTGTAACTTATCCTTACTGCCAACTTTGGGATAATCAACCGAGTACATGACTGTGCCCTCTCCTTTTATCTGCCCTACAAGTACTTCTAAATATTTAGCAGTTTTCTGAATCATGCACTTTTCGGTTCCAAGAATTTTTCTAAACATAGAAAAGCATAACCAAGGAATGGCACATTTGGAAACAGAAGACCATAGAATGCTAACGCCTCAAGATGGTTTCAGCTAATGGCCTCATGTGAAAAGAGGAGGAAATAACTCTCCAAACTGGGCTCCCCCGACTCACACAACTTTAGTGACCAGTGTGCAATTGAAGATAAATTCATTAATAGCTGATTAATCCCACTAAGCAAGCAGGTAGTTTGCAGAATTGAACTGAAAACAAAGGAAAGGTATTTTAGTTTCCTTGATTGTTTATATTTAAACAAGAAAATTGGGAATGTGTAGTGTGTATTTTATTAAGTGGTATTTCAGAGCATGTTGAGGAAAAAATAGTGTTCTCGAGGAGAGGCTACATAGCTTGCATTAGAATCCTTGCCAAGGCAAGAAAAACAGATAAAAGAAGGCCAAATTCTATATGAAGCAGATTGAACCTAAACCCCACTGGACATCTCAGCAGATGGCAAAGTCTGTCACTTACCTGACTTAAAACTTTTTTTGGCTTTGAGATTTATTCTCTCTGGCAAATCACTAAATACTCCAGAAATTAGGTTTTCAGGTGGAATTTTCATCTGAGATCTTAATAATTAGTTTTGGCCCCTGTCATACATGTATCCATATGACTTAGCATTCATAAGGATTTGAATCCATCAGATAAAAAAAAGCTTTAAGCTTCTGCAGTATTCTGAATTTCATAGATCTGATGAACCATTAAGATAAGACTGAATTGTGTTGATTTTATAAACCCAGCAAGATGATACCTAGACCAGTACTTTAAACGTCCCCTTGCCACTGGATGAAACTTTGGTTTGCTCCATCCATCCACTAATACAAAAATTATTTATCAAATGCTTGCTAAGCTCATAAGTATTATAATACAGGAATAAGTAAAGTACTCCGATGGTGCAAAGGGAAGAACAAAGGATTTCAATGTGGGAAGGGAATTTAGGAAGATTTCAAGAGAAGGCAGCTTGTGAGTTGGGCTTTGAATGAAGAGAAGCATTTCCGAAGGTTAACATGATTTCTGGGAATGCAAGGGAACCTATGAAAAGAGCCAGAAGCGCTGCACGACGAAGAAAACCAACAAAACTAAAAGGCAACCTACAGAACGGAAGAAGATATGTGCAGATGACTTATTTGATAAAGGGTTACTATCCAGAATATGTAAAGAACTTAGAAAACGCAACAACCAAAAATTGAATCATTCAATTAACAAATGGGTAGAAGACATGAACATTTTCCCAAAGACATCCACATGGCCAGCAGACATGTGGAAAGATGCTCCACATCACTCATCATCAGGGAAATTCAAATCAAAACTCGGATGAACTGTTACCTCACAACTGTCAGAATGGCTAAAATCAACAACACAAGAAACCACAGACGTTGGCAAGAATGTGGAGAAAGGGGAACCTCTTGCACTGTTGTTAGGAATGCAAACTAGTGCAGCCATGCTCGAAAATAGTATGGTGGCTTCTCAAAAATTTAAAAATAGAACCGCCCTACGATTAAGTAATTGTACTACTAGGTACTTACCCAAAGAATACAAGAATACTAGTTTGAAGGGATACAAGCACCTCAGTGTTTGTAGCAGAATTATTTACAATAGCCAAATTATGGAAACAGCCCAAATGTCCATCGAGTGGCAAATGGATAAAGAAGTGGTATACGTATACGATGGAATATTACTCAGTTGTAAGAACAGAATGAAAGCTTTCCGTTTGCAATGACATCGATGGAGCTAGAGACAAGTAAGTCAGAGACAAATACCATATGATTTCACTCATATGTAGAGTTTAAGAAACAAAAGAAATGAGCATAGGGAAAAGAAGAGAGAGAGAGAGAGGCAAATAAGGAAATAGACTCTTAACTATGGAGAACAAACTTGTGGTTACCAGAGGGGAGGTGGGTGGAGGGATGGGCTAAATAGATGATGGAGATTAAGGAGGAAACTTGTGATGAACACCGGGTGTTCCGTGGAAGTGTTGAATCACTAAATTGTACACCTGAGGTCACTTGGGTGGCTCAGCCAGTTGAGCATCTGACTCTTGGTTTTGATTCAGATCATGATCCTAGGGTCATGGCATGGAGCCCCGTGTTGGGTTTCATGATGAGTGTGGAGCCTGCTTGGGATGCTCTCTCTCACTCTATCTTCCCCATGCCTGCCCTCTCCCCCACTTTTGCTCTCACTTTCTAAAATAAAAAAAAAAATTTTAATAAAATAATAAAGTAAATTGTACACCTGAAGTTAATATTATTCTGTATACTAACTGGAATTTAAATTAAAACTTAAAAAAAAAAAAAAGCAGTAAGCAGGTGTCTTTTCCCTGGATTCATTTTGGACGAAGATAGATCGATCGATCGATCAGCAGGCCAAAATGACTTTAGTCATATTTCAGTACCAAAGAGATGGAAGTCATTCATTTAAGAGCCTATACTTTCTGGAATCCTTGCATTTCCTAGAATTAATATGCCATAACAATGCTGAAGTATTTCAAAAATGTGATATTGATAAAACAGAATGTCATGATTTGACTTTAAAAAAAAAAGCATCACATGGAACTTGACGATACCGTGTTTAATTAAAAGTAAAAGAAAAAGAACTACAGGCAATATGACAATTAAAGATAGATGATACAGACATGGATCAATCTGCATAAACACGCACATACTTGTAATAGAGATAACCACACCCCCACTGACAGTAGTTACTTCTGATTAATAGGTTATTTTAATTTGCTTTAATAGTGTGATGATATCTTTGAATGGACTTTAAAAAAGAAGAAAAAAATAGATTTGAGCATTCTAGTACCCATCGTAGTTTTTTGTGTTGCCAAGTTCTTTGTCTCCAACTAAGGATGTATATATTACCCCTAAAACCAGCAAAGATATAAAAGTCATTGTGAAGGCCCTGGTGGTTTCAATGTTCATGGATAACTGTAATTGATCAAGACAACTATAGCCTTTTTAGGCAAACTGCCCAATATGAACATTCAGCTTTATGTGATGCATGAAGGATGGAGGCCCACTTTTCTAAAAGATGTGTCGTTAGATTTTTGTTTTAAATGCTGCATTTTTGTTGTTCGTTTAGATAATCTGTAGAGTTACAAAATACCAATTCAACTTCATGTTTACTCTATAAAATCAGGCACTTCTGTTACGTTCTTGTAGTTTATTTTAGTAGGTAATACAAGAGCCTTTATTAAACAAACATGGAGCTAGATTATAATTACTTTAAAATAGCAGTGAACTTGCTCTGACTTCAGGATAATTTAGTTTTGCCCCCACACCAGCCCCCTTGCCATATCTCTCTTAGGAAAAAAGTACCATGGCCTGTCTCTTTTGAAATAGACCTTAAAACCAGCTTTATGCTGGGTTTCTCCAGCATTTTATAGACCTCCCTGAACAAGTTTTCTTGTTTTCTCAGAATAAAACCTGCAAACCTGTCAATCCTTATGTCTTAATATAATCTATATACATTTATGACAGGTGAACACGTACAACATCTGCTGAGGGACATAAATTTGATTTTACATTCAACTTGTCTTCGATCAGGTTGACTGCTGTCTGAATTGCTAGTGGGTACTCTATCAAAAATGGCGTCTCCCTTCACTTTTCTGGCAGGTTCTCCCAAGCTCCCTGTCCCTCCTTATCAGACTGCTCTGTGAATCAAATCCAAAAAGACACACTGGAAACTGATCAGGATGTGACAGGTTCTGAAAGGCTGAATGTAGGGACTTTGGAAGGACCTACAGTCATCCATAATACCTCAGGAATACATAACGTTGTGATTTTTCTCGTGATGCAGCGCATGTCACATTGTAAGATGCCGGTTATGTAATAGCTCACAAAATTTAACCTTAGAGAGATGATTGTTAATTTGGTTACATGCTTTGCTTTCCTTGATGAGCCCAATTAGTCTATTTACTGTTCCAAGCTGTAATCTTTTATTCCAGAAGCTGATGGCTGGACACTGTAAGGATACTGCTTACAGACGCTCAAGGTACCGAGGGAGCCTATGTGCAATTTGAAAGATGGTCTTTCATAGGCTCATGAGCTCTCTTATCATGTAAATATGTCTGCTGAAGCTATATTTAAAAATTAAAGAAACTTGAAAGAAATCCATGTTAAGTCTGACTATTTTACCTTGAGTTAAAACAAAGGAAGTATTTTCGGAAGATTAGTAGAATCACTCAAATAATTGACTAGACATTTGACTAAGCATGGAAGATCTAACATTTATCCAGTCAAAAGGGGAATTTATTTGATATTAATTTTAAAGGCACTGCAGAAATCTTATACCGTTGGTGTTAATTGAAAGGTTTCTTTTCCTGCCAGTGGTAACCACTACCACCCCCCAGTTCATAATTAGGATCATACTACATATATTCTATTTTTTTTCCACATATCATCATACTCTCCATATGGCTACATGGTGATACCTTTAGAAAAGTAATCTTTGGCATTTTGCTATGAAAGACCAAGAACATGGCTCCCTTACATTTCTTCCCATTCCCAACCACATGTTTTGTTTGTTTGTTGTGTTTTTAGATTTACCTTGTGAAGGTTTATAGTATTAACATTCTCTTTTATAATGCTAATTCTCATAGTGGTTGATCATTAAGTTTCTTCTAAATGTACGTGGGATCACTTCTCACAGACCATCCTTTGTTTTACAGTTTCCTCTCTCTGTGCCATATATCCTCTTTATTCATTTCTTGATGGGCTGGATTCCATTCTCAACTAGGTCTTTCCAATTATTCCCTTTTTTTTTTTAGAAGGACTTACTTTGTCTTTAAGAGAGAACAAGCGGCCCCTGGATGGCTCAGTCAGTTAAGCGTCTGACTTCCGTTCAAGTCATAATCTCACAGTTCGATTCGTGGGTTTGAGCCCCGCGTCAGGCTCTGTGCTGACAGCTCAGAGCCTGAAGCCTGCTTCAGATTCTGTGTCTCCCTCTCTCTTTGCCCCTCCCTACTCACACTCTGTCTGTCTCTCTGTCTGTCTCTCTCAATTAAATAAATGTTAAAAAAAAATTAAAGTGACCAAAATCTGAGCTGGGTATATTAATTTTTGTTTTCCTTGTAACAGTCAGTAGACATAGTTTCTGTGCCTTCTGGGAGTGAGTGTTGCTATAGGGAAGTCTGAAGCCAGGCTGATTTTTATACCTCGCAGCTAATTTAGGACTCTTTGTCTCAACACCTTCAGATTTCTTTCTCTATCCTTGCATCTCAAAAACCTCACTGGAATATATCATTTCACTCATTAATTTGTAACCATTTTCTTAGGGAAAACTGCCGTGCTATATGGATCTGCAGATACAGAACTTCATTCGTCATAGGAAATTATTCTCTTATTATGCCTATTTTATTATGCCTTTGAGAGTTTACTGTCCTCTGTGGTGATGGTGACGATTTGTCCACTTTTCTAAGGATACTCTAAAGAGTGGACAGATCTGCCGTGCCTAACATGAACTTCATTGATTTTTGGGTTCCCTTTGTGTTTATTATTTTCTCATGCTTGTCCTCCATGTCATTGCCTCTCTCTCTAGCAGTATCCATTCTGCTTCTAGCTGCGGATGTGATTTTCTTTTTCCTAATAATGGTTTGACTACTTTCTTTCATTTCTCTCCTTGCTGTGGCCAGATGGCTTTGCATCTCTTTAATGACCTCTTCTTTCGTCTCCTGAACCGATTCTTTGATATTCTCCCCACTTATCAAAGGTTCCCTGTGTGGTTTTTCTTAAGAGTTTAGAGAAGTATCTGTCTGTAGTGTTCTTCATTTCCAATGCCCTGAAATGTGTTGATTGTTTTTTATGCAATTTTTAACTTTTTTGTTTTCGTCTTCAGCGAAGACAGGAAAGTATAATGGTAGCTATTACGAGGTGTCATGTTGGATCCTTGTCAAGTAGTCATCATCTATGTGTGACTTTCTCTTTGCTCACCACTAGTACAAGTAACAATATGCGGGTGGGGAGTAAATTGAGACTAACAAGGACTCTGTCACTAATGTATCTTCTGCTCTAGAGGAATTGTTCCCTTCTGGTAGAGCAGATCACTAAGGCGGACGTTAGGGTGACTCATCATGAAGTTTCTCACCAAGCTGCAGTTTGTTTCTCTTCATTTTTTCTCATTTCTCCTTTGTTTATCTCCCCTCTCACAAGTTATCTTGGCATTCCACGGAACCACAGTTCTTCAAGGACATTTCTTTGCTCTTGATGCCCTGTCCACTAACTAATGGAGCCTCAGTCTTCTAAGGAAGAGGCTCTTACTTGAGTCTCTCACAACCTGCCAACTCACCTTTAGAAAAATATGTACCTTACCAGAGAAGTTTGCCAGCAGTTACTGGCGTTTTTCAAACCTCAGCTTGAAACACATGTCACTCTCCTGGACCAACTATCTACATATCTGTGATATGTGGTTGTTAGAGAATTTAATTATGAATTCTATTTTCTACCCCGTCTTGTTATTCCTTTTGTTCATTTCCATGAATCTTAGTAAAGGGGCTATACACACCTTTACTTCATCTTTTCTGTATGAATTTCATGCGACTTCTTAAAAATGTACAAAATACAAAGATTCCTGTGTTAAATTTGATAAATATACAAAAGTTTCAAAGTCTTCTTTCAAGTCACTGGTAGAAAATTATAATTTTCCATAAATTACTGCCATTTTCAGTGCCGGTTTCTAAATGTTTTACTGATTTTGCCCACTTTAATATGTAACTAAACACTCTACCCCACTAATCACTGGCTACATGTATAATGTTAAAGAGATCTGTGGACCTTCTGCTACCGTTTCCCTATCCAAGAGAAAGTGATAGAACTTAATTAAACTGACTGTGTTTTAAATGGGTGCCTTTTTTTTTTTTTTAATAAAATAGACTTTTTCACCCCCAGCAGTCATTGTTAGAAAGCATTAAATTGAGCATTCAAGATTAATTCCCTGGCAGGTCAAGAGGAGAACAGCACGTAGCCAATCCCACCTTAGTGTTTCTTCTTAATGGCTCCAGCACGGTGTGAAAAAGTAAACAGTTGTGACAAGAGATATAATGGATGAGCTGGTGTGACAGGTCACCCCAACTAAAGCTCATCCTCTCTCTCAGTATGCTCTGTAATGAAGTGCACTATAGTTTTTCAGACCATCAAAGACTTGTATTGTAAACCCTATTTCTGGAGTGGGGAAGGATCTTGAGTAAATATATTATGAGTGATGGTGCCTAGTGACACCAAAGGAATAAAAACAAATAATGAATAAAGTATGCTTATCCTGAAGTATTAGCCTAGGAATCCCTGGTATTAAGATCCCCCTTCCCTCTTTCACATTCCTTCCGCCATTCTCTCTCATGTGTAAACATTCTGTACTCCAAATAATTTAGTTTCAGGATAATTATTTAGAGAAGAGGGATTTTATAATTATTAAAGGTCACCAGCTTATAGCTGACACACCAACATATTTCATGCCTTTTCACAAATTGGGACCACAGAGATACATGGAAAACGAAGTAAGATAATGGTTAAGCTGTCCTTCCCTATGTCATCAAATTATAAATAAAAATGAGACACCTTCCTCCTCTCCCACTAATCTGCAAGTATCAGGGAGATAGACTGATAGGAAGAAATAAAAATAACATCCTATTCACTAAAATAAATGGTTACTCAAAACCAGAGTAGACTATTTCAGAGAAAAGTTAAATTCCTCAGTTAAATTATATTTGTCTCGTGTTTAGTTGCCAATAACAACTATCCTTTTTATTAATGTCATCTGGTTTAATCTTCCCAGATAACAAGCATTCTTTCTTCAGTTTACAGAAAGCTGAGGTTTGCTCAAATCTGTAGAATGGAAACCCCAGTCTTCATTTCTATAGCGTTGCAGTGTTGCCTGCTATGGTAACCAGTACTAAATGTAGCCGTTGCGGACGCTTGAAATGCGACTGATAGGATAAGAAACTAAACTTTTAACTTTATTTAAATTTAAACTTAATAAGCCACAGAGGGCTACCATATTAAACGACACAGCTTTAGTTAGTTCTCTAGAAGATTTTTTTAAATTTTTGTTATGTAGCAATAATGCACTGAACATCAACTGATATCTCTAAAAATCCACGTATCTAAAAATCTGATGAAAATAAGAAAGTCTTAGCAAAATACCAAAAAAAAAAAAAAAATCACCCCATAAGCTTGTTTCACTAGCTTTCAGCTCCTGGGAATACCTTCTCCTTCAAACAAACAAGTATTTAAAAACCCAGTTGCCAAGAACAAATTTTCCTTTTCTTTTTTTTAATTTTTTTTTTTAACGTTTATTTATTTTTGAGACAGAGAGAGACAGAGCATGAACGGGGGAGGGGCAGAGAGAGAGGGAGACACAGAATCGGAAGCAGGCTCCAGGCTCTGAGCCATCAGCCCAGAGCCCGACGTGGGGCTCGAACTCACGGACCGCGAGATCGCGACCTGAGCTGAAGTCGGATGCTTAACCGACTGAGCCACCCAGGCGCCCCCAAATTTTCCTTTTCTTGTTCATACTTTAAGGGTTACTCCAAAGAGACTTTTGAAATAAGGATTCAGTACTTTTGGCAAATTTAACTAAACACCTGTTGGTCAAGACCTAGGGCAGCAAGGCAATGCCTGTTTTTCTCAAAAAGTGGAAGAGTTTCTTTTATTTGACTTCTACCCACTTTGGTCCTTCTGGTTAAGAAGTGCAAAGGCAAATTGCCTTTGATTACTGGGTCTCCTCCAGCTCCTATGAAGTCAATCTCAGAAATCCTTGTAGACTTTTAGCTTTCCTCCTTGCAGCCAGCAGCACTGTCAGGAAACTATCAGTACTCTGGGACTTTTTAGGTTATTCCCTTGAGAAGTTTGTTACGTCGCTGTCTGTCAATGTGGGGGAGTTCTAGATGCTCCGTGTCTTGCTAGCACTTGGAAATGTCTGTTATTTTTAATACTAGCCATTCTAGTGTCTAACAGTATTTTGTTGTGGTCAGAATGGGCATTTCCTGAATGACTAATGAGGTTGAGCATCTTTAAATACGTTTACTTGTCATCTATATATCTCACTGAAGGATCTGTTCAAGTCTTCCGTGCCTTTTTTTAATTGGGTTGCTCACCTTCTTACTGTTGAATTTTAAGAGTTTATTACGTATTCTGGTTAGGAAGTCTTTGCTGGAGACATGAGTTGCAAATAATTCCTTCCAGTCTTTTCATTCTCTTAACACTCTCTTTCACAGACCAAAAGTTCTTGATTTTGATGAAGTCCAATTTATCATGTTTTTCTTTTCTTTTGCTGTCCTAAGATTTTGTTGCCTGACCATGTTCACAAAGGTTCTGTTCTTTGTTTTCTTCTAAAAGTCATATGCCTTTTGTTTAACATTTAGGTCTTTGGGGTATTATATGAGATTGACTTTTTTAATGCTTATTTGTTTATTTTGGGAGAGAGAGAGAGACCTCATGAACAGGGAAGGGACAGAGAGCGAAGGAGAGGGAGAATCCCAAGCAGGCTCTGCACTGTCAGCACAGAGCCTGACGTGGGGCTCCATCCCAATGAACCATGAGATCATGACCTGAGTTTGGACGCTTAACTGACTCAGCTACCCAGATGCCCTGAGATTCATTTTTCTTCTGTGTATAGACGCCAAATTTTCCAAGAACCAGTTGCTATAAAGACTACATTTAACTGCATTTGAACCTTTGCAAAAAATTAATTGAACATATTGTGTGGATCCATTTCTGGACTGTATTATGTTCCATTGAACTATGTATTTATCCTTTTATCAATATCATACTTGTTTATGTCTGTAGCTTTCTCAAAAGTCTTGAAATTAAATAGTATGGTTGTTCCTAGTTCTTCTCTTTCAAAATGTTTTGGCAATTTGAGTTCCTTTCACTCTCGATATAATTGTTAGAATCAGCTTCTTGGTGTTGACAAGCTCATTCTCAATATTCTGTTGAATGTATAGGGCTATTGGGGAAGAATTAACATTTTGACAATATCAAAACTTCTAATGCATGATCATAGCATATCTCTTCATTTATTTAGGTTTTCTTTATTTTTTGACCAGTGGTTTATAACTTAGCATACACATCTGTTTATATTGTTTTAGATTTATGTATATTTATCAATTCTATTGTAAATGGTACTTTAAAAAAATTTCGTTCTCAATTGTACATTACTGACTATAGGAATGCATTGGAGTTTTTAATATTGAACTGTACCCTGAAATCTTACTAATTTCACTTATTCTAGAAGGCTTATGTGTTTATAAATTCCTTAGAGTTTTTCCATGTAGACCATCATCTCATGTGAATAGAGACAGCTCTATTTCTTCTTTTCTCATTTATATTTACTTTTATTTACTTGTTTTATAACACTGGTTAGGCCTTGCAGAACAATATTGAATGAGAATAGTGAGAAGAGTTGACCTTATCCCAGTATTATGTAAAAAGCATTCAATTTTTTTACACTAAAATATAATGTAAACTATAGATTTTTTTTAGATGCCTTGTATTTGGCTAAGGGCATTTATTTTTATTCTCAATTTTCTGGGAGGTTTTTGTTTTGTTTGGGATTTGTTTTTTGTTTTTAAATCCTGAATGGATGTTGAATTTTGTAAAATGAATTTTGTGTATTCTTCAGGAGAATCACGTTTCTTCTTTAATTTGTTAATACCGTGTTAAAATCAATTTTGAATGTTGTTCCAGCCTTATCCCTGCTTTTTTTATGATGTAATATTCTCTTTTTTTCCAACTAACGTGGTTTTTTTTATTAATTTAAATTAACATACAGTGTAGTATTGGTTTCAGGAGTGACCCCAGTGATTGATCACTTACATATAACACCCAGTGCTCATCCCAACAAGTGCCCTCCTTAATGCCCATCACCCATTTAGCCCATCCCCCCACCCACCTCCTCCTATCCAGAGAACCCTCAGTTCTCTGTATTGAAGAGACTCTTAAGGTTTGCCTCTCTCTCTGTTCTTATCTAATTTTTCTTTCTCTTACCCTATGTTCATCTGTTTTGTTTCTTAAATTCTGATATATTATTCTTTTGATATTTTTCTATATTCAATTTCCTATATTTTGTTGAGGATTTTGAGATTTTTTTTTTTTTCACGAGGGATGTTGACCTATAGTTTTGGGTTGTTTCGTTTGTTTTGTTTTGTTTTGTTTTTGGGGTTTTTATTTTGTAATGTCTTTATCTGGTTTTGCTATAAAAGTAATGCTGGTGAGTTTGGAAATATTACTTCCTTTTCAACTTTCTGGAAGAGATTGGATAGAAATGCTCCTGTTTCTTTCTTAAATATTGGTTAGTATTCACCAGGGAAACCACATGGGTTTGGAATTTTATTGAAAGGGTTTAAACTATGAGTTCAATGTCTTTAATATTTATGGGCTATCCAGGTTATATTTTCTTTATTAAGTTTTGATAGTTTACACTTTTAAAGGAATTGGTACATTTCAACTCAGTTATCAAATTTTGGGTCTATAGAGTCTAGGGATATTCCTTCATTTTTTCTACATATTGGTCATCTGCGACTTCTCTCTTTGTCGGTCAGTTTGTGTAGGCACTTAATCAACTTTATTGATCTTTATAAAGAACTAGCTTTTGTTTTTATTTTCTCTTTATATTTTCTGTTTTCAATTTCTTTTCTGCTTTCGTCTTTATTATTTCTTTCTCTGTTTAAGGGAAGAAAAAAGTCTTTCCTACTACCCTCCCTTTTCTGCCTCGGCCTCTCTAAATTAGACTGACTCAAGACAGATTAACAAGAAAATGGCACCGAAATTTATTTATAACAAGTTTTATATGACACAGGAAACTTCATAAAGAAATGAATACCTGAAGGAATAGTTAAACCTAACCTTTTTTTTTTTATTAGGTTTGATGCAGAATGTAAAGTCATGAGTAACTATGGTAGGACAGAAAGATATGGGCTAAGAATAGTAAACTGGAGGGCACTTAGCAAGGCCTGTTCACTTGGATGCCACTCTGTCCCTTTTCATCCTCCCAGAAATGAGGATGCTCCTTTCCTCCAAGTATAAGAAGGGCACCTCTCACAGGAGGGTCTTATGACCTCCTTCAGGAGAAAAGGGAGAAATCAGTCCTTCTAGAACCTTCTGTTTCTATGACCTGACTTAGCTAAAAAAGGCGAGGTCAAAGAGTCCTTCTTGCACATGACATTTTTCAACTTGCTTTAGCCTAAAATATTCAGGATGCTGAATTACCATCTTGTGGAGTGGCCTGTTCTGAACCCCACAATTTGCATCTCTTCCCTGCATCCATGGATTGAAAGTAAGCCTGGGATATGTATCCATTTATAATCTAGAATTAGAGGATTCCCTTCCCTAATCCTCTCTTCCCTGGGATCTTCCCATACTCTCTCATTCCAGAAGGAACCCTTATCCTGGTTTCTCTGGCCAGAAAGTTGTTTCTCTGCTTTACTTTTGCATATTTCTAAGTGACTACATCCATCCTTGGGGTGAAGCAGCAAGAGAAAAGAAGGAAGAAAAAAATTATAGGGATTCTCCCGACACGCTTCAGCCCTCAGAGACCTTTTGTACTGGTTCCTCTGTCAGCAGAGTTTTTCTCTCGGAGTTTTGATACCCGTGTCCTTGTTGCCACTGTTACTGTCCCTTCCACATCAATACAGTTCATGACTGGGACTGTTCTCACAGCAGGGCCGGGTGAGAACAAAACATCCCCCAGCAACCTCAGGTATCCCCCCCCCCCCCCCCAGCAACTTCTGGCTCACAACTTCCTAATTAGCCACAAAGAAGGGTTTCTCTGAATATTGCTGCCCATGCCCATTGCATAGTTCCACAACTCCGGCCATTGTACTATCCTAACCAGAACTTTCAGTGGAACTGGTCGTTCTTCAGGTTTTCCCTTTCCTCACTATTGGCCTGCGATCGATTGTTTACTCTTTAGGATCCTCAGTTGCTTTCAGTATTTTGTCTGAAATCTTTCGTTATAATATGTAGAGAGAACGTCTCCAACAGATTTCGTCCATCTTGGCGAATACCACCCATTATTCTCTCCATCAAATATTATAAAGAAAACTTTACTCAGAAGACCAAGAAGGTTCTGGAAGCTGGGCTTACAATGATAGTAAATCTTAAGAAATAGGGATATTTGAGGTGAGTTAGGATACTGAACTGTAAAAGAAACCTCTTTCTCCTCACTGAAAAGAGATTGGATGTATTTTCAGAATTCAAGCAAAAGGGAAGGGTGTTCATTCTTCATTAGAGTAAAATCCAACTGGCCTTTTTCCTCTGTGTCTGTAATAGCCATCAGGCCTTTTACTCACTTAAATCACAGACAAAACATTCCATAAATGTAATAAGCAAGTCTGTTGTTTCATGTGGTTGACTGCTTTTCTCTTCCTTAATTACAGCCCTTCAGTGAGGTTACAAGGTAAGAGGGCAGAGTGAAGAAACATATACGCAGATATACGCATGTGGTGAAAATGTGTTGTTACAAACAGCCTTCTTTGACGCTTACTCACTTTTTTGTGCCTTACAACAGAAATGGAAAAAAACAACAAACAAAAAAAAACCCAAAAAACAAAAACAGAGGTAGGAATCTCCTGATTTTTTTTCCCACAGTACTTGTATCTGTGAGCAAAAAATGCTTTAAAGTACTCCAAAACTTATTCAGACACTAGAGACTTTCATCACCTCTGTTTTTTACATTAAAATCAACTCTGGGGTTATAGAAATCAAATACCTCTAGATACCTTATAAGATCAATAACCCCAAGTTGACAGAGCCCGAGAAAGGACTACATTTGAATTATTTCAGGGGGTCTTAGTTTTAACTCTATACTTCTTTTGCCTTTTTAGATACTCTCTTTGTGTATTCCTCAGAAATATTCAGATTTCTGGGGTGCCCGGGTGGCTCGTCGGTTAAGTGTCTGACGTTGGCTCAGGTCGTGATCTCACGATCCGTGAGTTCGAGCCCCGCATCGGGCTCTGTGCTGACAGCTCAGAGCCTGGAACCTGCTTCAGATTCTGTGTCTCCCTCTCTCTCTGCCCCTTCCCCCCATCACACTCTGTCTCTCTCTCTCAAAAATAAATAAACTTTAAAGAACAAAAAGACAATGAAGAAATATTCAGATTTCTGATGGGGTTGTAATGTGGCTGTCTGGTTTCATTCATTCAGCAAATATTAATTGTGCCAAGAACAATGCTGTTAGAATTTAACAGTAAATAAAAACGACAGATGTAACGAAGTAGCTGGGGATTCCACCTAATTTTACTCATCAACATGATTTAAGCTCCACATACTTTCCAAGACAGTAATACCCTGTTTTCTCTTCCCTCAAAACAGCAGATTGGCAGTTTCTTGCTTTACGTTTCTCTGGTGAAATATTCCATCTACTGGCTTTCTTGTTTTGTTTTTAGAGAGCGCGCAAGCAGAGGAGAGGAGCAGAGGCGGGGGTGGGGAGAGAGAGGGTGGGAAGGGAGAGACAGAGAGGGAGAGAAAGAAAGAAAAAGAAAAGAAAAAGAACCCCAAGTAGGCTCCATACTCTGAGCACAGAGCCTGATACCGGGCTCGATTGCATCATCATGAGGTCATGACCTGAGCTGAAATCAAGAATCCATGCTTAAACTGAGCCTCCCAGGCGCGCCCCCTCCTTGCTTTGTAAAGACTGAGAAGGCCACTTCTAAAAGGCCTCGAATGCTTGAAATGCAAAAAGCGTGAACAACGCATGAATGGCCATGATTTTACAAATAAAAGAGAACAGAAGGAAGGAGTGAACTATAGGAGGTAATCAGAAGAGAGGGCAGGAAGGAGGAAAGGAAGAGAAGAAGGCACAGAGAAGGAGGGAAGGAAAATTCTTTCTCCCCTCAGTATGCGCTTCGGTCAGTGAGAGAGCTGGTGCTTTAAAGTACTGATATTAATATATACACGTGTCATAGAGAAAATCGATGCTAAATTTTACAACCCTACTCTTCTGTCATTCTGGTGACCTCTCGTTTCATGCTGAATTTGATATTTGGTAGAGGGTTTGGGAAAAATAGAGGCGATCTCTTCCTCATGAAATATGTTTTGATCAAGAGTCCTAGGACCAGTTTTGAATTCTGATGCTGTTACTTATCTGGAAGTTGAATTCTTAGGGTTAATGTACATTTTTAAAATTAGAATTTTCACTTAAGAGCTTAGAGATCGTAAGAATAGCCTAATTTTGCTAATTGTCTGCCCTCTTATTCCTCTCGTTCTCTAACTAACTCTCAACACAGGTTATCAGTCTTGCAGTATTGAGCTAACCAGGCTGTGCACTTTCCACATTTGGTATTTTTCTGTACTTTTGGTGTTGCTTCAAAGACAGCATCTTGTGCTATTAGAGTAATTGCCATCTTTCCATTTAATAAAGTTCTCTTTTTATCTGAAAAGATTTCCTTTAACAGTTAAAAGCTTTCCTGCATTAATACCTCACAACCGAAGGATTCTATACAGAACGATATTCAGTAGACTCCGGGCCATCCAGTTAGAGACTCTGGTTACTAAAGTCCTACAATGATCTTCTAATAAGTTGGTGCCATTTATCCGGCAGTCGCTTGGGATGACTTCCTAAAACAGCAGCATAAAATGATCTGAAAGTAAGCAGAGTATTATTTTAATTAACGTTCTCTTTCTTTCCCCTTTTGTCTTTTATTTTCCTCTCTTTACGTTTCAAATACCATGGGTCATTTTATTGTGTCTTACACTGTAGGGTTAGGGGAAGCGCGTATCCTCTTAGCAGTACTTTGTTTTACAAGGGCTGGTGATCGTTTTTAAAAATCATACTCCAGGGGTGCCTGGGTGGCTCAGTCCGTTGAGCATCCGACTTAAGCTCAGGTCATGATCTCATTCATGGTTCATAAGTTCAAGCCCCACCTCGGGCTCTGTGCTGACAGCTCAGAGCCTGGAGCCTGCTTCAGATTCTGTCTCCTTCTCTCTCTCGCCGCCCTTCCCGCACGCTTGCACGTGCGTGCTCACTCTCTTTCTCTCTCTGTCTCAAAAATAAATAAACATAAAAAAAAATCCTCCAAAACTAATGAATAAGGTTTTTGGTCAGTAACTCAGACACACTCTTAAAAAAAAAAAAGAAAAGAAAAAGTACCTTTATTTTAATAACAGCTTTACTGAGATATAATTCACCACGTATCACGAAGTTCATCATTATAATGCGTACAATATAGTAGGTTGTGCTATATTCAGAGTTGTGCGGACGTCACCACTACCTAAGAGCACTGATCACCCAAAAGAAACCCCACACCCAGTTAGCAGTCAGTAGCTCTTCCACCTTCCCTCAGCATCTAGCAACCACTGTTCTCCTTTCTGTCTCCGTAGAGATGCCTATTCTGGACATTTCCTATAAACGGACTCATACAATATGTGGTCTTTTGTGACTGGCTTCTTTTACTTGAAGTGATGTATTCGTGGGAATGCGAGCCGGTGCAGCCACTCTGGAAAACAGTATGGAGGTTCCTCAAAACACTAAAAATAGAACTACCCTATGACCCAGCAGTTGCACTACTAGGCATTTATCCACGGGATCCAGGTGTGCTGTTTCGAAGGGACACATGCACCCCCATGTTTCTAGCAGCACTAGCAACAAGAGCCAAAGTATGGAAAGAGCCCAATGTCCATCGATGGATGAATGGATAAAGATGGGGTATATCTATAAAATGGAATATTACTCGGCAATCATAAAGAATGAAATCTTGCCATTTGCAACTATGTGGATGGAACTGGAGGGTATTATGCTAAGTGAAATTAGTCAGGGAAAGACAAAAATCATATGACTTCACTCATATGAGGACTTTAAGACACAAAACAGATGAACGTAAGGGAAACAAAAATTATATAAAAACAGGGAGGGGGACAAAACATAAGAGATTCATAAATATGGAGAACAAACTGAGGGTTCCGGGAGGGGTTGTGGGAGGGGGGATGGGCTAAACGGGTAAGGGGCACTAAGGAATCTACTCCTGAAATCGTTGTTGCCCTATATGCTAACTAATTTGGATGTACATTTTAAAAAATAAAAAATTGAATTAAAAAAATAAATAAAAGTAAAAAAACATGCCAACATAAAAATAAATAATGTATTCAAGATTCATCTATGTTGTAGTGGTTCCTGGGTGGCTCGGTCAGTTCAGTGTCCAACTCTTGGTTTTGGCTCAGGCCGTGATCTCACGGTTTGTGAGCTTGAGCCCCTCCTCATGCCAAAGCCTGCTTGGGATTCTCTCTCTCCCTCTCTGCCCTCCCCCAACCCCTGCTTGCTGGCTCGCTTGCTCGCTCTCTCTCTTTCTCTCAAAATAAACTTTTTTAAAAGATTCCTTTATGTTATAGTGTGCATTGGTACTTCATTTTTAAGGCCAAATAATATTCCATTGTGTAGCTACACAATGTTTTGTCTATTTTTTATCTGATGACCATTGGTTCGTTTCTACTTATTTGATATTGTGAATAAGGCTGCTATAAATATCTGCGTACAAGCTTTCGTGTGGACGTATTTTTTCTACTTCTCTTGGGCATACTCTTAGGAGTGGAATTGTTGGGTAACACAGTAGCTCTGTGTATAACTTTTTGAGGTACGAACTTCCAAGGCAGCTGCACAATTTTACATTCTCATTAGCAAGGGGTAAGGGTTCAGTTTTTCGACATTCTCTCATTCTCAAATTTGTTCATCCTAGCTCTGGGTGATAGGGTGAGGGGCATCTCAGTGTGGTTTTGATTTGCATTTCCCTCATGACTATTGATGGTGAGTGTCTTTTCATGTTGATTTTAACCATTTGCCTACCTTCTTGGGCAAAGTATCTATTCAAATACTTTGACCACCTTTCCATTGGGTTGTCTTTTTGTGGTTGAATTGTAAGAGGTCTTCATATATCCTGAATAGAAGTCACTTATCAGATACATGATTTGCAAATTCGTCCTCCCATTCTTTGACTTTTCTTTTTTCTCTTTTCAATGTTCTTCTTCTCCTTCTCCTTCTTTTTCTTCTTTTTGTTTTATTTTTGTTTTTGTTTTTTTGAAAGAGAGAGCAGAGGAGGGGCAGGAGAGAGAGAATCTTTTTTTTTTTAAAAAAGTTTATTTTTGAGATAGAGAGAGAGAGACAGAGCATGAACAGAGAGAGAGGGAGACACAGAATTGGAAGCAAGCTCCAGGCTCTGAGCCATCAGCCCAGAGCCCGACGCGGGGCTCGAACTCACGGACCGCGAGATCGTGACCTGAGCTGAAGTCGGACGCTCAACCGACTGAGCCACCCAGGCGCCCCAGGAGAGAGAGAATCTTAAGTAGGCTCTACACCCAGCCCAGAGTCCGACACAAGGCTTGATCTCACAACCGTGAGATCATGATGTACACCAAAATCAAGAGTCGGAAGCTTAACCGAGTGAGCCACCCAGGTGCCCCTCTTTTCACTTTTTTGATGGTGCCATTTGAAGCATGAAAGTTTATAAAACTCACAAAGTCCAATTTATGTGGTTTTTTTCTTTTTGATTTTAGTGTCCTGTCTTAGAAATCGTTACCTAATCCAAGGTCGCTAAAATTTAGACCTATGTTTTTCCTCCTCCCAGTTTTCTAGTTTGAGTTTTTATATTTAGATCCCTGATCCATTTTGAATTAATTTCTGTTTGTGGTGTGGTCCAACCTGATGCTTTTGGATGCGGACGGATATCCAGTTGTCCCATGATCCACTTTGTAATGGATGAACTTAACCAATCCAGACTAAACAGCCTAAGAGCTACAAACATGTTGCTAGAATTACATATTCTAAGGAAAACATGATGAAATGATCTGAAATAAAATGTCAGCCCTTTCAGTTGGCTGGCATGATATGAGACATGTAATGACTCACAGAAAAAGGAGTATACTATTAAAATTTTTTCCGGGTTTCTGGAATATTATCCAAAGGAGAGTTATGTGTAGCTGGTATAGTTCATCACAGGTATGCCTTGACTGTGGAATGGAGATAGTTCATCGGTTTTTTCTACAGCCGGGATAGTAGACTTCAGATATATTTCCTCTCCTCTTTAATATCTCCGGTACCCTGTACTGAGAAGCAGTTCCATGGAGAACACGATTTACCTCTCTGGGCACAGGTGGCTTCTCCACTTAACTTAGCAAATGAAAATCTATGTTAATAATCAGTTTCTTGAAAATGTGGTGACAGTCCAGTCATCTCTGAATCAACAAAGGACATCCCACTTCTGTTTTGCAAAGCCGAGAAACTGATTGAGGAGAGTAGAAATGCTTAATGCCATCAACGAGGGCTCGCCTTAGCGGCCAGCTGGTTTTTCCTTCTCTGACAACTTTCCTTAAATGCAGCACCTACGAGCGGGAAGAGCATTAAAACCATGCTTAAAATGTGTAATATCAAGGCAAGGTGTTGGGGGATGTGTGTGGGAGAGGGGGACAATGCTGCATGATGTAAAAGTACTTGGCATCTAGTCTAGGTGTAAAAAATAAAGTGAGGTAGGACAAGTTTAAACTGGGAGTTAGCTTCAGGGTAAATACCCACCCATTTTTTGTCACCAGCCGTGATCCCAAAGTAAGTACCCGCTGAATTCTCTCAAACATCCTTACCCCTAACTTCATAGACACAGTAGATTAAGACAAACGGGAATTTTCCCTGGAGATCAAGACCTACATGTTTAATCTCTTGTCAGAATTCAAGGTGGGTCCTTAGATGTATAGCCATCTCAGTAGTGGCTAGTCGTGGGTGATCAGAGATCATTCTTTGTGATGCAAACAGTTTTCTTCCCTTGCACCTTGAATATCATTATGAATTCCTCATGGGACGCTATTATTATCTGCTTTGTGTCACTTTTGTGAATTTCCTCCTCTGCCTTCCCCATCCCTCAGAAAGGGTGCAATTACAAATTCACAAAACAATTGAACTTGGAGTTTGAGACAGCATTTCACCCTTGGCAACCAAAATCCTTAATTATTATGCACCTTGTAAGTGAAAAAATAAAAGCTAAAAAAGATAAAATTTATCTTGTTGAGTAAGAATCAGTATTTGCCATGAGGGGCTCTCACAGAGCTGAATGTTGGGTAAAAAAAAAAAAAAACAAAAAAAACCCTGTAATTTTAGAATCTAATTGCACAGATTTTATATCCTGTTAAAGTAGTTTATGTAGATAGTTTTATTTATATTTAGTGGAGCTGCTAACGACTCCCAGAACCTGGTCTTTTGTATTGTTTTTGTTTTATTTTCTAATTTTAACAACTTGAGATCCTTCAGTCATATGGTTATTTTAAGTACTCTTTTGGAGAAATATTCATGGGAACAAACTTTCCTTGGTGACCTGATAAGAGAAATTGACGCCACAGAGCATATACATGCATAGAGTCAGTGTGGTTTCTTTTTATTGCAATATAATTGACATAAAAAGTTCCCTTAGTTTCAGATACACAGCATAATGATTCAGTATTTGTGTGCATTGCGAAATGATGACCACAATAAGTTTGTGACCATCTGTCACCACACAAAGTGACCAAAACGATTTTCTTTCTTGTGATAGGCAATTGTAGGATTTACTCTCTTGGTGACTTTCAAATATGAGCGATAATATTCATCTGTTTATGGACATTTAGGTCCAAGGTTACTTCTGTATCTTGGCTATTGTAAATAATGCTGCAGCAAACACAGGAGTACATATAGTTTTTTGAATTCGTGTGTCCCTTTCTTCAAATACCCAGAAATGGAACTGCTGGATCACATGGTAGTTCTATTGTTAATTTTTTGAGGAGCCTTCGTACTTTTCTGCACAGTGAGTGTACCCACTTGCATTCCTACCTACATTGCCTGAAGTTCCCTTTTCTCCACATCCTCACCACTTGTTATTTCTTGTCTTTTCTGATAATAGCCTTTCTAATAAGCGTGAGGTAATATCATCCTGTGGTTTTGATTTGCGTTTCCCTGATGATGAGTCATGTTGAGCATCTTTCCATGCGTCGGTTGGCCATCTGGATGTCTTCTTTGGAAAATGCCTCTTCCAATCCTCTGCCCCTTTTTCAATTGCATTGTTTATTTTTTGCCTTTTGAGTTGTAGGCGTTGTTTCTCTATTTTAGATATTAATCCCTAAGTTTGCAAATATTTTCTCCCATTCAGTAGGTGGCCTTTCATTTTGTTGATGGCTTTATTTGCTATAACAAATGATTTTCAACGTGATGTAATCCTGCTCATTCATTTTTGTCATTCTTTGCTTGTGGAGTCAGACCAAAAAAATCAACAACGCCTGTGTCAAGGAGCTTATCGCCTATGCTTTCCTCTAGGAGTTCCGTGGCTTCAGGTCTTACATTTAAGTCATTAATCCATTGTAAGTTAATTTTTTTACGTATGGTATAAAATAGGCTAGTTTCATCCTTTTGTATGTAGTTCAGTTTGCACCATTGTCTGATTTAAACTCCGTTTATCGAAGAAAGTGTCCTTTCCCCATTTAATATTCAGGTCTCCTTTGTTGTAAACTAATTTGACCATATATGCATGGTTTTATTTCTGCTCTGTCTATTCTGTTCATGGATCTGTGGGTCTGTTTTTATGTCACTACCATTTGTTTTGATTGCCACAGCTTTGTCGTATAGTCTGAAATCAGGGAGGATGATGTGTCCGGCTCTGTTGTTATTTCTCAGGATCGCTTTGGCTCTGTGAGGTCTTTTGTGGTTCTGTACAAATTGTAGATTGTTTCAGTTCCGTGAAAAATGGTATTTTGATAGGGAGCGCTTTGAATCTGTACATTGCTTTGGGTAATATGGACATTTTAACAATATTCTTTCAATTCGTGAGCACGGAATATGTTTCCAATTATCTGTGTCTGCTTCAGTTTCTCTCATCACTATCTTACAGTTTTCAGTGTACATATCTTTTACCTCCTTGGTTAAATTTATTCCTAGATAGTTTATTCTTTCAGGTGCAAATGGAGTTGTTTTCTTCATTTCTATTTTTGGTAGTTCGTTGTTAGTATATGAAAATAACAGATTTTAGTACACTGCAACTTTTTAAAAAAAAAATTTTTAACGTTTATTTATTATTGAGAGACACAGAGACACAGAGCGTGAGCAGGGGAGGGGTAGAGAGAGGGGGAGACACAGAATCCGAAGCAGGCTCCAGGCTCAGCTGTCAGCACAGAGCCCGACGCGGGGCTCGAACTCACGAACTGCAAGATCATGACCTGAGCCGAAGTCGGTCGCCCAACCGACTGAGCCACCCAGGCGCCCCCACACACTGCAACTTTAATGAATTCATTTATTAGTTCTAACAATTTTGGGGGGGTTTTTTGGATTTACTATATATAAAATGATGTCATTCATAAATAGTGACACTTTTACCTTTTCCTTTCCAACTTGGATGCCTGTGTGTCTTTGTTGTTGCCTAATTGCTCTGCCTAGGACTTCTAATAAAATGTTGAGTTAAATATTTAAGAGACTTTATTCATGTGTTGTTCCTGATCTCATAGGAAAGGCTTTCAGCTTTCCACCATTGAGTATGTTACCTGCGGGCTTGTCATCTATGGCTTTTATTATGTTGAGGTATATTCCTCTGTACGTACATTGTTGATTGTTTTTATTGTAAATGGACGTTGCATTTTGTCAAATGCTTTCTCTCAATCTATTAAGATCATAAGATTTTTTCTTTATTTTGTTAATGTAGTGTGTCACATTGATTGATGTGTGGATGTTGAACCATCCTTGCAGCCCTGGAATAAATTCCATTTGATCATGGTGTATGACCCCTTTATTATATTAACTTGGTTTGTTAATAGTTTGTTGAGAATTTTTACATTTGTATTCATCAGAGATATTAGACTATAATGTTCTTTTTTGGTATCCTTGTCTAGTTTTGGCTTTGTTAAATGAGTTTGGAGAGTTCCTTCCTGTTCAGTTTTTTAGTACAATTTGAGAAAAAATTAAATTAAATCTCATTTCAGTGTTTGGTAGAGTTCACCATCAAAGCTATCTGGTCTTGGACAATCGTTTGTTGGGAGGTTTCGATTACTCGTTTAATCTCCTTACTAGTAATCTGTCTATTCAGATTTTCTATTTACGATTCAGTCTTGGAACATAGTGTTTCTTAGATATTTATCTCTTTGTTCCAGTATTTTCCAATGTGTTGATATATAATTGTTTGTAGTAGTCTCATGGTCCTTTTTATTTCTGTCATATTATCATAGATTCTTTTATTTCTGATTTTATGTACTGAAATTCTTTCTCTTTCCCTCCCTTGCTCCCATTCTCTTTCCCTACCCCCCTCCTTCCCTCTTTTGGTGAGTCTAGCTAAATGTTCGTCAGTTTTGTCTTTTCAAAGAACGAGGTCTTAGTTTCATGGATCTTGTCTATTGTTTTTAGTCTCTCAATCTTCTCTGACCGTTGTTTTCTTTCTTCTAAGTGTGGGTCTCATTTGTCCTCTTTTTTTCTAATTCTTTTAGCTAAAAACTTGTATGTTCTTTTTATTTTTTTTTTCTTATTTCTTAATGTAA
The DNA here is from genome assembly GCF_046562875.1 of Panthera onca. Taxonomy (NCBI): domain Eukaryota; kingdom Metazoa; phylum Chordata; class Mammalia; order Carnivora; family Felidae; genus Panthera; species Panthera onca. The sequence goes on from NC_138347.1 coordinate 141,759,707, forward strand.
GCCTCTATTGCCATGACTCTTAGAACATTTTTTTCTGCATTCCGTAAATTTTGGTAAATTATAGTGTCATTTTTATTTATCTCAAGGTATTTTTTTTATTCCTCCTTTGATTTCTTCTTTGGTCACTGTTTCTTCAGGAGCATATTGTTTCATCTCCACATATCTGTGATTTTTTTATAGTTTCCTTCTTATAGTTGATTTGTCATGGAATACAATTGTGGTGAAAAAATATGCTTGATATGATTTCAATTTTTTTTTTAAATCTTTTGAGAGTTGTTTTGTGGCTTAACATAAGATCTCTCTTGGAGAATGTTCCATGTGCACCTAGGAAGAATGTGTATTATGCTGTTCTTGGACAGAATGTTTTCTATAAATCTATGAAGTCCATCTAGCCCAATGTATCATTTAAGGCCAATGTTTTCCTATTGATTTTTTATTTGAGTGATCTAGCCACTAATATAAGTCGGGAATTAAAGTCACCTGCAATGATTGCATCGCTGTATTCTTTCTTGAGGTCTGTAATATTTGCTTTTTACATTTACGTACTCCTGTGTTGGGTACGTATATTTATAAATGTTATACCCTGATATTGGGTGACCTCTTTATCATTTTGCAATACCCTCCTTTTTTTTCTATTTTCAAAAAAAAAAATGTTATTTTATTATTTTATTTTTCTTAAATTCAGTATAGTTAACTTAGTGCTATATTAGTTTCAGGTGTACAATATGGTGATTCAACAATTCTACATTCCTCAGTATTGTCTTTAGCATACTCTTAATCCCTTTCATCTATTTTATTCATCCCCTACCCACCTCTCCAGTAACCACCAGAGGGGAGTAGGTAAGAGTAGTTAAGAGTCTGGTGTTTTTGTTTTGTTTTGGTTTTGGTTTTGGTTTTTGGTTTGTTTCTTTTATTGCTTTCTCTCTCTCTCCCTCTCTCTGTCTCTGTCTCTATTTCTCTTTCTGTCTCCCCTTCCTTCCTTCCTTCCTTTGACATATAAGTGAAATCATAATGGTACTTGTCTTCCTCTGATTTACTTCACTTAGAATTATACTCTCTAGATCCATCCATCTTGAGGCAAATGGCAAGATTTCATTCTTTTTATGGCTGAGTAATATTCCATTGTGTATATATACCACGTCTTCTTTATATAATTCATCTATCAGTGGACACTTGCACTGCTTCCATAATTTGGCTATTAGAAATAATGTTTCTATAAACATAGCAGTGCATCAATCTCTTTGAATTAATGTTTTCACACTCTTGAGTAAATAGCAGGTAGTCCAATTACTGGATCATGTGGTAATTCTCTTTATTTTCTGAGGAAGCTTCATAGTGTTTTCCACACTGCTGCACCAGTTTGCATTCCCACCAACAGTGTACAAGTGTTCCTTTTTCTCCACATCCTTTCCAACACCTGTTATTTCTTGTCTTTTTTTAATAGCCATTTTAATAGAAGTGAGGTAATACCTTATTTTGGTTTTCATTTGCATTTTCCTGATGATGAGTGATGTTGAGTGTCTTTTCATGTGTCTGCTGGCCATCTGGATGTCTTCTTTGGAGAAATGTCTGTTCGTGTCTTCTGCCCATTTTTAAATTGCATTTTGATTATTTGGGGGGCAGAGTACGGAGTTATATCAGTTCTTTATATATTTTGAATACTAACCCTTTATCGGATATGTCATTTGCAAATATCTTCTCCCGTTCAGTAGGTTGTCTTTAAATTTTGTCGATTGTTTTCTTCGTTGTGCGGAAGCTTTTTATTTTGTTGTCCCGGTAGTTTATTTTTGCTTTTATTATCCTTACCTCAGGAGACATATCTAGAAAAATGTTGTTACGGGCAATATCAGAAAAATTAGTGCCTGTGCTCTCTTCTAGGATTTTTATTGTTTTAGGTCTCACATTTAGGTCCTCAACCCATTTTGAGTTTATTTTTGTTTGTAGCGTAAGAAAGTTACATTTGTTTGCACATAGCTGTCCAATCTTCCCAGCACCATTTGTTAAAGCCACCCTCTTTTGGCCGTTGCATATTCTTTATTCAATGCCCTATTTGTCTTTTATTACAGTCTTTGTCTTATATATATATATTTTTTAATTTCTTAAGGTTTATTTATTTTTGAGAGAGAGAACTAGTGTGCAAGAGCATGAGTGGGGGAGGGGCAGAGCGAGAGGGAGACCCAGAACTCAAAGGAGGCTCCAGGTTCTGTGCTGTCAGCACAGAGCATAACACAGGGCTTGAACTCACGAACTATGAGATCATGACCTGAGCCAAAGTCAGACGCTTAACGGACTGGGCCACCCAGATCCCCACAATCTTTGTTTTAAAGTCTCTTCTGTCCGACACAAGTGTAGGTACTCTAGCTTTCTTTTGTTTTCTCTTAGCATGGCATACCTTTCTCCCTCCTTTCACTTTCAGTCAGTGTGCATGTAGATTGGTCTTTCTTTACTTTTTTTTGCATTCAGCGATGCTCTCTCTTTTTGATCGGAGAATTTATTCTATTTACATTAAAATTTTTTTAGATGTTTATTAATTTTTGAGAGAGAGAGAGAGAGAGAGTGAGGACCCAAGTTGGGGAGGGGCAGAGAGAGAGGAAGATAGAGAATCAGAAGCAGGCTCCAGGCTCCGAGCTGTCAGCGCTGAGCCCAACACAGGGCTCAAACCCATGAACCGTGAGATCTTGACCTGAGCCAAAGTCCTGTGTATTTTAAGTTGATGGCAAGTTGTTGGTCCACATTCTAAAACTCCACATTTTTACTCCCCTCACTGCGTTTCATGTTTTTTATGTCACACTGTACATCTTTTTACTTTATGCATTCCTCACTATCATAGTTACAGTTATATTTATTATCTTTAACTTTCATGTGGCTAATTTACTACTTTTACAGTATATTTACCTTTACCGATGAGCTTTATACTTTCATATGTTTTCTTGTCACTAATAAAATGCCCTTTCTTTTCAGCTTAAAAAAAAAACAAAACCCTTTAACTTTCCTTGTAAGGCTGGTTTAGTAGTTAGTGAATATTTTTAAGCTTTTATTGCCTGAAAAACTCTTTCTCTCTCCTTAAATTCTGAATGATAACCTTGCCAGATATAGTCCAAAGAGTTTTCCTTCATTTTGTTTTTGTTTTTTTTTTTAATTTTTTTATGTTTATTTATTTTTGAGAAAGATAGACAGAGTGAGAGCAGGGGAAGGGCAGAGAGAGAGGGAGACACAGAATCTGAAGCAGGCTCCAGGCTCTGAGCTGTCAGCACAGAGCCCAACGTGGGGTTCGAACTCATGAACGGTGAGATCATGACCTGAGCCGAAGTCGGATGCTTAACCGACTAAGCCACCCAGGCACCCCAAGAGTTTTCCTTCATTTTGAATATATTGTGTGATTCCCTTCTGGCTCGCAGAAGTTTTGCTGAAAATCTGCTGATAGCCTTATGGGGGTTCCTCTGTTCATAACAAGTTGTATTTTTCTCTTGCTGCTTTTAAGATTCACTCTTTAGGTCTTGACATTTCAATTTTCACGTGTCTTGGTGTGGATCTTTTTGGTCTCTTCCTATTTGGAATTCTGGGCTTCCTGGATCTAGGTATTTGCTTCCTTCCCCAGGTTAGGAAGCTTTCAACCATTAGGTCTTCAAACAAGTTTGCTGCACCTTTCTTCTGGAACTCTTGGAACTCAAAAGTCACTTTGTGTCTTTTTGACTCTGTTTCCATAGATTAGGCAAACAGTTACTTCTTCCAGTCTTGAAGGAGCGGCCTTGTGCAGGACGTAAACCTTATCATTAAAACTTGACCTAGCTGTTGGTTGTCTCTTGATCATTTGTGATTGTCTAAGCAGCCTGATTTATTCTTGACAGGTCCCATTTGTGGAGGATGTTGCAAGACCTATCAGTGTTTTAAAGGCAGGGATCCCGATCGGTTTAAGTTTCATTCTAATTGGAAGCCAGACCCTCAGGGAGCAGCTTTTAAAGCATGTGAATACAAATATGCCGTCCTCTGTGACTGCAACTGCCATCCCCTAGTGGCCTCCAGCCCAGGAGATACAGTGTGCCCTTGGTGACTACTGCAAACATAGGGACTCCAGACAAGTATATGGACTCCTTCCCTGGAGGCCCTGGTGATCTGTAGAGAGGAATAGGGAGAGCACAAAGATGGCGTCCCCCAGCACATGTGCCCTGAGATCAGTTTTGTAGGCTCTAAATGTGTGGCAAATCTGAAGTCTGCTCCTTCAGATGAAGCTCCAGGATGAATCAAATAGGCCTTTTCCATAGGAAGACTGGGGGTATGTTTTAGACTGCTGTCTCTGTAGCACCCTGGGGAGGAGTAGTAGCCTACCAAAAACTGGGTTTCTGATTATGGTAGTCCCTTGGGACCCAGAAATGTAAGCCCTCCTTGCTACCAGAGCCAGGTGATCAAAGGGCACCACTTTATGGGCTGCTTACCACCAGCTTACCAAGGCAGTGGAATAGGCAATGCAGGACCTGGGCACGCCCACTGGCATTAGTAAGGTAGGGAGAGAGTACAGGGCCGGGGTGGGTCTGCAAAGACTACAAGGTAGAGGAAGAGTGTGAAACTGGCTCCTGCCAGTGCCTCCATTTCCCGGAGAAGGCCCCACCATACTTCTGCCCCTCTGGCAGATATTTAAGATTAGCAAATGCATCTCCTTCACATATAGTCTAGACGTCATTCCAAATGCTGCTATTTTGCTGGTCCTGGGGGCAAGTGATTCTGTATGTGAGCTCTTTGATAGAAGTACCTCTGTTCCCCCCAGCTCTTTCCGTCTCCTGGTTGTAAGACCTGTAGGTTTTCCAAGCCAGACGTTTTGGGGGCCCATCTCCCCATCGCAGGTCCGGAGGGTTGGAATGGCTGGTTCGAGATAGGAACTCCTTGCTCCTCAGGCAGAAGCTCCCGGTTTGTGAGATGCTCCCCACTGTGATTCACCATTCACAGGGGGGTGGGGGTTTGGGGGAGACCATGTCTCTGCTTCTCCTACTCATCTCAATGTGACCCTCTTAGGATTTGTTTGAAGGGTTTGTTCAGCTACTTTTCAGGGTTTTGTTTTGTTTTCAGACGGAACTGCTCCATATATAGCTGTAGATTCAGTGTGTCCCTGGGATGAGGTGGGTGTAGGAGCTTCCTATTCCACCATCTTGGACAGCCCCCCATAACCTGGGCTTTTAACATATAACTTTTGGAAAAGAAATTTTATTAAGTAGGTTTCATGCCAGCACGGAGCCCAGCACAGAGCTTGAACTCATGACTGTGAGCTCAAGACCTGAGTTGAGATCAAGAGTCAGAGGCTTAACCAACTGAGCCACCCAGGTACCTCGAAAAAAAAATTTTTTAATGAATTGCTTTTATACTTGAAGTCTGGGCAAGTAATGGCCAATGAGTATTGTGTGTGTTTGTGTGCTTCTAAATTCATGTATAACATTTATTTCTTACTGATTTATTGACTTTTCAGTGAGATTTTTTAAAGATAGGTTTTCCCCTTCTAATCTTTTATTTATTCATGACTGTCTCTTGACCTATCATGTGAATGTCTGTGTTTATAGATAGTTCTATGAGGAATGGTCTTCTAGCCTACAAGGTTTTTATTGCTTCAGCCAGCGGGTGGAAGCTTATGTGCATTTAAACATTGACCCATGTTGTTGTTGGCGGCGGTGGTGGTGGTTAGTTATTCAAAAACATCTGTTGATCCCCGGAGAACTTGCCATTCCTACATGATAGAAGCAAAAGACCAATATTCTACAGACAAGATGTGGTTCCTTCCTGCCATTGAGGAAACCTCAATCTACTTGTGAGATATGAACCAAATACACATACATGGAGCATCTACAGAATATACCGCTATCTTTACTTTTTCTGTCTTTTCTTGTGTGGTTCCCTCATGGGAACCTCATGGTAGAAAATCCATTTCCCTTGGTGGTGGCACCTTTGTTGACATAATCTCCTAGAATACGAGAGCAACAAGGAAAATTTACTTAATCATTAAGTAAGGAAGAATTAAAGAAATCAAGAAGACATTGATTAAAGAGGTAGATTGCTCTAAGGATGTCCATGTTATCTTGGAATTTATACAGAACAAAATAAAGCACTGTACTAAGAAGTGGCTCGTAATCAGATATATAACCAAGACTTCAGTATTTTTTTTAATATTTGGAGAAACATTAGTAGAAATTTATGGACTGCAACCCAAAGCATAGTCTTCTCAAGAAGGATAGGAGGGTGTCAGAAATGAAATTCTGATTGTGTAACCAGGGTAACAGAGAAGGAAAAAGAAATCTGAGGAGCTAAGCTGGCTGCTCATGGCATACGAAAATAAAAGGTTAAAATATGGGAAAAGGTAGGAAGACCCAAGAGTGAAAATAAAGAGTGACACCGACAGTTTATTTTTTAGAGGTCTTGGGTGGCAATTCTGTTTTAGCCTTGTATCATTACGCATCATTATCAAGAACTTGAAAGCAGACATTGGCATCGTATTTATCATGCTTGCCTAAGACATCATAAAACGGGGACTATCCCAAAGCTCTTGACGACCTGGAAGGACCGCATCTCACCAAGGGAAACATTAATTCGTATGTGTAAAGTTACACACTCACATTTAAAAAACATCTGCCTCTCAATGGAAGAGGGAGTGAGCTTCCCAGCAGCACTCACGGTGGCTGACAGGAAGTTCGGCGTGACTCAGTAATGTGGTAATGCCTGCTTGGTAACTTCATTTGATGCTCGAATGCAGATCAAAGATTGTGCTGGTGAACCACACTTGGAATAGTATGTTCCATCTGGGTCCCATACTTAAAGGAAATGTTGATCAAGCAGAATACGTCCAGCACAAAGGACTACGGTAAGAATGAAAAGGGGACTAAAACCATATGGAAATACACATACGAAGAGGGACTTAAGCCTGGAGAAGAGGAGATACTCATGGAGCTGTAACAACTGTCTTTGGATTCCAGAAGGTCTGATCTATGGAAGCGTGATTACACTCCATCTCTGTGTCTAGGAGGGTAGAACCAGGGCATGAGGATAAGAACTAAGGTGAGGCGGGTTTGGGCCGGGTATTAAGAAGACTTTTGGAACATCTAAAATTGTCTGATAGGAAGTTGGTTTCCTCAGGAGGTCTGTATCATTAGAGATGTGTTCACTGAAGGCCCGGTTTCCAGGTCCATCAGAGAGCTTTCTGCCTCTACTGCCTTCTCCCTCTCATGGGCTGCAGTAGTCCTCTCAGACCTTCCCTTTCTATCCAGCTTCCATCCATCTAACCATTCCCCTCCTATCCTTCCCAGGTTCCTTATTCTCTCCCAGACCTTCGAGGCTTCTTCCATCCCCCCAGTCCCTTGTATTACCTATAGTCTCCCCGAGCGCATGCCTAAAGATACCCCTGCTAACACCTTAGCATCTCAATCTGGAAAACTCGGTCTTCTCCACGAAAGCCCAAATCAGTATCTTCTCCCAAGGCCGGTTTAGTGCCTCCCTCATTTGTATCCACAGAATTCCCTTCCTGCCTTTAGCTGGTGGCATTTACCTACTTACGTTGTAAAGATGCACCTTCATACCAGTCTTTCTTATAAAACTGTGAGGTCAGTAACTTACTCATCACTGCGCTGTGCTCAGGACACATGCTCTCGAATGAATAAATGTTGAGGAACTCCTGGCAGAGGCGTGGCAGAAAGGACAGACAAGAGAAACATGGGACAAGGAACTTCTGAGGTTCCTGAAGCTCAGCACCTACATGTTTTATGTAGCAGTGTCACTTAAGATGATTCCAAAAGGAGAGTTCTAAAACTTTTAAAGAAATGGTAACCTTAAGAGGCACCTGGATGGCTCAGTCGGTTAAGCGTCCAACTCTTGACTTCAGCTCAGGTCATGATCTCCTTGTTGGTGAGATCGAGTCCTGCGTTGGGCACTGTGACAACAGCCCAGAGCCTGCTTGGGATTCACTCATTCATTCAGTCTCTCTCTTTCTCTTTCTCTCTCTCTCTCTCTCTCTCTTCCCCCCCTTCCCATTTGCATGCTCGCTCTCTCTCTCTCTCTCTCTCTCAATAAATGAATAAACAAACATGTTTTAAAAATGATACCTCATTACACTAAATGGCTAGTCATGCTAAGGTGACTGCTTCGAGTGGGCAGCACTGATGTTTTCAGAGGAGTCAGGCACGTTGTTGTACGGTCACATCTGATATGGCAAAGTAGGCAGAACACATGACATTCTAGAAGAATGTTAATAAGAGTGGAAGCCACTGGAAGGTTATTTGTTTTTGTTTTTGCTTTTTTATCATATGTAGTTTATTTATTTATTTATTTTGAGAGAGAGAGAGAGAGAGAGAGCGAGCGCACAGATGGGAAAGGTGCGGAGGGAAAGGGATAGAGAGAGAATTCCAAGCCAGCCTCACACCCCCAGCACAGAGCCTGATGCGGGGCTAGAACTCACGAACTGCGAGATCGTGACCTGAGCCAAAGTGGGACACTGAGCCACCCAGGTGCCCCAGGAAGGTTTGTTTGACAAAATGATTCTGATACTCTGATCCGGCAAGAATTGAGTATTGACGAATACCTTGAAATTAGGACTTTTTGTGGTTTTCAGCCATGATAGTCCCAAGCCTGAGGGCATTTGGAATCGTATAGGTCTCGGGGTTGTCGTGGTGTGTGGGAGTAGTCTGGCATTAGTGGACAGTCCTCAGGGATATGAACTTACTATAGTAGGAGATAGTCCAGCAACCAAAGAACTGTCTCACCCAAAGGGACTGTAGCTCTCTTCTCAAGAAACACTAATTAAAGAGAGCAGGGTGTATTAATTTGGTGATTTTCTTTCCTCTCTTCCTCTATTGTTTGTCAAACCCATACAGGAAACTGATGTGCTGAAGATCAGCAGATCCATTAGAAAATGGACATCTTGCTTCTGCCGGCGGTTGGTGTTCCCTTTCCGCAATATGGAGTTTTTGCTGGAAAGTGGTTGTATAGTCAGAGGCTACATCTCCCACCACTCCCAATACTTAAGGTGTGGCCACACGACCAAGTTCTGTCTGGCCTGTGATATATAAGCAAAAGCATCCTATATCCCTTGTAGACCTGGTGAGGAACCATCTTCGGTGCGGTCCTTCGCTCTCTTCCCTTTCTGCTAGCTAGAAGTCAACGTCCAAAGTCATCCAGGAAGCTACACGTGCCAGATGATCTTTATCCTATTTAGGATCATGTAGGTCCCTAAATGACTGCCTGACGCAGAGCGTGACCTCACCTCCACCCACCCACTGGTTGGGCCTTCCATGTCCAAAGAACAAACTTCCATTGTGTTAAACCACTGAAATTTCACGTTTCTCTGTTACAACAGGTATTAGTGTTTTAATCAGTACGTTTCCAAACGAGTGCTTCAGCTAGGATGCCTCTACGTATAAACCATATAGAAGATGCCAAAGCGTCTCTGATTTTTTTTTTTTTTTTTTCATTTTAAACAAAATCTGCTTTATTTTATACATGACCCAGAGCCATTTCCTCTCTCATTAGAGTCTGAGCTCTTGGTCTCTGTCATTGCTCTCCCAGTAAGTCAAGAGATTAGAGCTCCTTTTCCGGGCACGTCTAGGGAAGCTTTTCTTTCTCAGGCCTTGTCTCTCACACACATTCATGTGGGGTCCAGTCAGTGTGGAGCCAGCTTCTCAGCCTGCCTTTTTCTCTCCTCCGTTTGTTTGTGGAACTCTTTTCCCCTTCCTCCTTCCCCCATGGTGTGAGTTCATGTGTGGCTGGTTTTCTTGGGCACAAGGCCCAGCTGAGTTTCAGTTCTGTTTGTTGTTTGTACTGACTGTGTTCAGAGATCGGCCTCGGATACCCGGTGGTCAGAGTTCCCTGAAATAGAGGACCCTGACTGCATTCCTTTAAGCCTGTTGGAAGACAGCACATGCGAGAACACTAGGGCTTTGCCTGGCTTTGGTCACAGCGAAGAAAGCTGCCGTATTCTGTGTAGAGTACGAAATAACAGATACATGTTTCTGGAGCCTCTGTCTTCTGCTATAAGCCAATAAAGAATCTTCAATTTAATAACTGTCCCAGATGTTGCCTACCACGTAGATAGGAGTGAAACGACCGAAAAGTTCACTTAGTTGGGATTCGTTCACACTCCTTTATCGTGAGGGACAAAAAATAACAAACCTCCACAGGGCAAAATGGAATCTCACAAAATCCCACAGGAGACAGACAACCAACCGCCTCCTAGTCAGAAGCCTGAGAGGCTGTACCTAAAGGGTAAGAACAAAGCAGAACTGAACTAAGTTTTGTTTTTTTTTTTAATTTTTTTTTTTTTTTAACGTTTATTTATTTTTGAGACAGAGACAGAGCATGAACGGGGGAGGGTCAGAGAGAGGGAGACACAGAATCCGAAACAGGCTCCAGGCCCTGAGCTGTCAGCACGGAGCCCGACGTGGGGCTCGAACTCACAGACCGTGAGATCATGACCCGAGCCGAAGTCGGCCGCTTAACCGACTGAGCCACCCAGGCGCCCTGAACTAAGTTTTAAAAGCTGCCATCCATCTTCAACCAGCTCAGTTCTTAACTGGATAAGGTGAGCCCCTCACCTTGTCTCCCAGTTAATAGGGAAGAGAGAACCCACGTCTTAAACAGAGGAAAGGGAACCCCATGTCTTGTGAGAGATGTCGTCTGGGGCCTCCTCTCTCCAATCAGACTGGTATTGATTAGTTACAACGTACAGACCAGTTCACTCAGCCTGATCTCAGCCCATGACAGAAGCTGGCTGACCTTGGGGCAAAGTTGGTTAACTTCGCTAATCCGTGGTTACTTTATCTGTAATTAGGATGATGATGGGACCTACTCATTGGCCTATGTATGGTGAAAATTAAATGAGACGGGACGTGAGGGAGCAGTGCTTAGTGGTTGAGAAAGTCGCCCCTAGAGAGTCTTGGCCCCATCGCTTGCTGAGTAATTTCAGACAAGTCACTTAATTTCTCTGTTTCTATTTCGTTACCTATAAAATAGGGTTAGTAATAGTACCTACCTCATAGGATTGTCATGGGAATTAAAGAAGTTCAACCTTATAAAGCACTGAGAGTAGTTTCTGATAGGAAGTATGTGGTATATGTGTGTTGGTTACGTAAATCTCATAATGTAATAGTTGCTATTATAATTATTATTATCATTATATGATGATGATCACCACCACCATCATCATCATCATCCAGTTGTTGTCTTTCTTTAAAATTTTTTCTTAATGTTTATTTATTTTTGAGAGAGAGAACACACGAGGCAACAGGGGAGAGGCAGAGAGAGATGGAGACACAGAATCTAAACAGACTCCAGGCTCTGAGCTCCGTCCGAGCTGTCAGCACAGAGCCCGATGCGGGGTTTGAACTCATGAACCGTGAGATCATTACCTGAGCTGAAGTCAGATGCTCTCCTGACTGAGCCGCCCAGCCACCCCCAGTTATTATCTTTCTAAAGCCTGCTACATTTGACCCTGTGTCTCCTTCTCTTCTTGGAACTATTGCCTTCGCTCTGGGATGCTACCCTTGCTGGTTCTCCCAGCCTGTTTCCTGCTCATTTCTCCTTCGCTTTTTTTTCATGAGCATCTTTGTGTGTGTGTGTGTGTGTGTGTGTGTGTGTGTGTGTGTGTGTTTTAGAGCACCTCTTACATGCCAACGTCTCCCAGGGACCTACCCTCAGCCCACTGTTCTTCTCATTCTGGAGTGATGTCATCCCTCCTACTTACTGATCAAATTGCCCTCCATAAACTGATGGTGACTCATCATTCTCATGTCAAATCCATCACATTAGCCCGGGCTCCCGCAGGTTCTAGATGTACCTCATTGGCTGTCAGCTGTGTGTTACCTTATGGTCATCCCAGATCATTCAAAACGAAACTCATCATCTTCCCCCTAAATCACTTCCTCTTCCTGTCCCATTCTGTATCTCGTTCGTGGACACCTTCATCTCCCCGGTCATCCAAACTAGCAATGCAGAGGTTGTTCTAGATTCCATCTTTATCCTCATACCTGGCATTCAAAGCATCATTAATAGGCAGCCAATTTTTCTGGCCGATACTTCTCCAGATGGTGCTCCCTTTCCCTTATGACTCCTGGAGCTTTAATGCAGACTCCACCACCCTCACTTGGCCCTCTCATGTGGTCTCCTTTCTCTTAGCATGCCCTTTTCGAGACCATTCTCCATCTTGCTCCCCTCGTAATGTTTCTCAAACACAGAGACAACCCAATATTCCCTAGATGAAAGCCCTCTGAGGCCTCCTTTCTTATCAGCTGAGGACTGAATTACTCTATTCTGTCAAGTTCCTTATGACTAGTCCTCATTTAAAAAGTCAGTCTCTTATACTTGGTTCCTTGGATCGATGAAACTATCGTCTTTATCCGCATTAAAACTTCTCAAAATGTTCTCACTATACACGACTACTGTTTGTTCCTCTAAATGAGTCTCACTGGACTAAAATCGAAGCTTCCACTGGGCTTGTCCCTTTCTGCAGGCTTCACATAGGATCTGTTTCCTTGACTTTTTCAGGTTCTACAAGGCACCCGCATTCTTTGGCTCATGGTCCCCTTCCTCCAACTTGAAATCCAGCGATGTCTGGTGGAGTCTTTATCACATCACATCAGTACTTTATTCAGCTTCTCTTTCCCACTTTTAAGGATACTTCTGTTTACATTGGACACACCCAGAAAATCCAGGATAATCTCCCTGTCTTAAAGTCAGCTGCTTTGCAATCTTACTTCCTCTTTGACATAAATGTAACATATTCATAGCTTCTGCAGGTTAGGACATCTCTATCTCCAGACAGGCTGTCACTATGCCTACCATGATGTCCCTTCCCATGTTCCCATAAAATTCTATGTATCTCTGTCATTCCACATGGTAAATATTGTCATGGCATTTGGGTTTTGGTTTTTGGTTGTTGTTTTTTTCAATTAATACGTAATCGAGGGGCGCCCGGGTGGCTCAGGTGGTTAGGCGACCGACTTCAGCTCAGCTCATGATCTCACAGTTTGTGAGTTCGAGCCCCGCGTCGGGCTCTGTGCTGACAGCTCGGAGCCTGGAGCCCGCTGCAGATTCTGTGTCTCCCCCTCTCTACCCCTCCCCCACTCACACTCTGTGTCTCTCTGTCTCTCAATAATAAGTAAACGTTAAAAAAAATTTTTTTAAGATGTAATAGATACACAACATTGTGCAAGCTTCAGGTGTATAACATATTTGATACATTTATATACTGCTTCAGTATTCGTGTATTGGTCTGCCTCCCTGACTTAAGTTTTATTTATTTATTTTTTTTTTTTTTAGAGAGGGAGTGGGAGTGGGGGGAGAGATAGATGGGGGAGAGAGAGAGAGACGGAGGGAGGGAGGGAGGATGGGAGAGAATCTTAAGCAGGCTCCATGCTCAGTGCAGACTCCGACACAGAACTTGATCCCACAGCTGTGGGATCATGACCTGAGCCAAAATTAAGAGTCAGACACTCCATCGACTGAGCCATCCAGGTGCCCCACTCTGACTTAACTTTGATCTTTTTAGCGTCTTACTCGTTTTTTGAATCCCTATCTTAAGAACAAATAGTAGACCCTCGATAAATGTGTTTGAAACAATGTAGATAATTCCAATCCCTAGGGATAACCCGAAATCCCTTTAAGGACGAGCACAGAAGAGGGATTGCCCTGTACACAGTGTTACAGTTATCCATGTTAATAATTAAGTTTAGATGGAGATTGGCCCACCAACATGTGAGAGGAATAGTGTAAGTAGAATTATTATTATTGCTATAGCTAACATTTATTGTATCTCTTATTTACCGGACGTTGTTTTCAGTGCTTTCATGCATTAATTTAGGTTTTACGGCAACCTCCTGGTATAGGAGCAAGTCTTGTCACCCATTTTATGAATGTGGAAACTGAGGCATTAGAGATTAGATACCTTTCTTCGTGTCAGCCAGCTTGGTAGACAAGAACTCTGAGTTAATCATTTTATGCTGCCAACCCAAACAATCCCTTCTGTGGCTAATCTGCATACATGGGAGGTCGGTGTGGTTGATTTGAAATTTTGTTTATTTCTCATGAAACCCAATAGCCTTTAGCCTCACGGGTTTAAGGAAAGAACTGAGTGAATTAGCTGGCTCCGTCTGAGATTTTTCAGCCAGCCAACTTCTGAGACACATAGGCTAAGGGCCTCAAGTGTAAAAATGAGCTGTGTATTATCTTTCAAAGCCACCTTGGTCTTTGGGAAAATCCTTGGGCCTAACCATGAGTCCACACACGATCATTTTGTCAGCTTGATGAGAGTCAGTCCCAGGGGAAGGCCGGCGTGCCAGGGAGGAAGGATGGAGAAAGAAGCATATTAAATCCACAGTTGCTTACAGCATCTGCCTTTGATGCTGTCTCTGGGGGACACACTGATCGCCTTCTCTCAGTCAACAAATTCTATGTCTTCTCAGCGGTTCTGAAGGGGGAGAGCCCTTTAAGGCATTTTGTACTGACAAGCTTATTTCTCTTAAAGCTCTAGAATGTAATAGAAGCCATCAAAGGCAGGGAATACTAGGAGGTTGTTTTGCACGACGGCAACAGAATTCATGTTTTCAGGCAACGCTCTCACTTTTATATCAGCAGTTCAATTAGTGGCAGGGTAAACTAATAACACGTATTTGTTTGTATACTGGTTTGTTTTTTTTTTTAAGAGGATGATGCTGTTTTGTGGCAAACAACTTTGTTTAGAAAGCTGATGATATCTTTTCCCTGAATTCAAAGCTCTTGCTGAACGGTAACCTGGTTGATTTATCATCTGGGCAAGAGGGAAGACTGTGTGAAGAACTTTAAGGGGATGCCGTCATCCCAGCATGCCTTCTGGAACCCTGGGGTGAAAAGGGAAACTGTTTTTCCTCCACCCTGTAGACGTGGTCATCGAGAGCCTCTGTTCTGTTTTCTTATGTGGGAGAGAGGCTGAGACATACCTTCTGGAAAAAGCTTGACAGTGCTGTGTGGATTTAGTCCTTCTCTCGGTTTTCTGTTACTGGCATCTTCAAAAAGTCTTAAAGAGCTAATTAAACAGCTTATTCCCAGGGAACTTACTCTCTTAACGACTTCGGGGCCAAAATGACTGCTTACTCACTTTCGTGCAATCTGACGTAAATGTCGTTTCTCAAATAGAAAAGTAATGTGCGTATTAATTTTTAGGAAGTTTTAAACACTTCACAAAACATATAGTTATCGTGGAAACCATCCTTCCCCTGTACTCTCGCCCCAAGGTTGACTTCATACTGAGTCAGTATTGATGAAGCACCTCCATTTTACCCTGATGGTATTTATCAAGTGCCTCCTCTTTCGTTTTGAGGAGCCACAGTATGTTAGGCCTTATGGGGAAATGGATGGTTCAACAGTGAAGGGAAACAAATCCTAGCCCTCTTTTCCTCCTCTCATGGCTGCTGCCAATCCACCGTCTGGATGATTCCACTGTGTTTATTTGTCGCCTCTCTCTGTATGTTTAAACTGTTTGCCTAACTCTTCCCCTTCCTCCTTTGATGTGTCTTGGGTTTATCACCTCTTGTTTAGCGTCCTGTTTCTCAGAATAAAATTCCACGCTTGGCAGGGGTAGTTGGAGGGCAGAGCCCTGGAGGACCCTTTCTTTTCCACACTTGACTGAGGTTATTTTTATTCTGTGACAAACACGACAAGCTCTTTTTGGAAAGAGATTTTGCATGTTTGCGTATTATTCTAAAATAAAGGGGCGCCTGGGTGGCTCAGTCGGTCAAGCGTCCAACTTGGGCTCAGGTCATGAGCTCGTAGTCTGTGGGTTGGAACCCCATGTCGGGCTCCGTGCTGACCGCGCAGAGCCTGGAGCCTGCTTCAGACTCTGTATCTCCCTCTCTCTCTGCCCCTCTCCCACTCATACTCTCTCTCTCTCTCAAAAATAAATAAGCATTAAAATTTTTTTTTTTCATACAATCACTTAAGTTGTTCCAATTTCGGAGTTAGTTATCTGGGTGGGAGTTCATTCTATATGAGCTGAAGAACTATAATTTGTGGTTAGTCCACTATTTGCAGTAAAAATCAGACCATTATATATAATAATGGCATAGAGTTAAGTACTCTTATTTCCAGTGTGTATGGATTGAGATAGTCAGAAATAACTATAGAAATCCAATATGGAAAACTGGCAGATATATACACATAATACTGAAAGGAATATATTTTCTTTATTTTGATTTCTCAAGGTTTTTTATAAATGCTAGCAGGGTTATGTTTTTCCTACATTATCTGTGGTTCTAATGTCAAATGTTTTAGAATGCCCATTTGGATGGTAAAATTTTTTTTTTTGAACAAAAGTGTACCATAAAAAAAATTGTATTTGAACTCACAGATGAACACTCACACATGAATCCTCTTTTTTTAATCTTTTAACAAATCTCAACCATAGACTTATTTTTCCTTTCTCCAGTACAGAGGATTTGGTAACCATCATTGGTTTTTTTTGAAAGAACATATGTATCCAATATTGAAGGGCTCATCATTTGATGTAGAAGAAATTAATCTTAACTTCCTGTTTGGCGTGTGCGTATGTAGATACATGCACATAGTGTCTTTAACCCAGACCAAGAAGTGCCTTTTCCCCCTGGATAATTCTTTTTCGTAACACTTCTGATTCATGGTCCCCCAGGTGAGATGTGGGTGTTATGTGTTCTACAAAAGCGATCTATGCTTTTTGTATTATTGTTCCCAGCTCAGATCTTAGATATGATATATTTCAGCTCTGGTACCCACTGAGCTCACTGCCATTTGGTAAATTCTATTGTTGCCAAGTTGACAACAGAACTCACAGAACAGCGGAGTTGATGAGTTTTAGCTCCCCTTTTATGCTCTTCTCCTCCTCCTTCCTTCCTTCCTTCCTTGTTGTTATGCAAAGAGTCCAGAGAGACTCTTGCCTCAGGGCCTTTGCACTGGCTATCCCCTTTGTCTAAAATGTTCTTTACCCATCAGTCACTTTCTTATTTCCTTCTGGTCTCTCTCAAACATCATCTCATCATAAAAGCTTTCCCTGGAAGGCCTGTCTAAAATGTCAATCCCTCTCCCCACCTCAGAACCTCTTTCTCCTCTCACCCACTTTATTCTTCTTCCTTTACCCCACCATTACTCGATACAGACATTTTTATGCAATTCCTTATTCACTGCCTGTCATATCTTCCCTCAACACCCATTAGAGCGAGGCTTGCAAGGCTTTATCTGTTTGTACCTGGAATGTGGAACAGTACCTACCACCCGATAGAAACTCAGTAAAGATGTGTGTGGAAAAAATGGATGAGGTGCAAATATGTTCTTCCAGTAATATATAAGAAAGCTGAATACCAAAAGGAATTATGCTTTACCTTTCTTCCTCCAGCAGACTATTAAGCCATGACAGTATGGTGTTGTAGAATATAATTTTTCAGCCGTATTCCAACATATATCTCATCTTTGGGCTATTAAAAAAGAGCAAATGATAGCCATATTGCTGGATCACTTCAGAAGAACATAGAACAGTCGTCGAAATGAGTCCATGAATCTCCTTAAGTATTCTGAAATGAAAGATTGTGAGCAATAACCTGTTATTTATTGTTCCTCGAACATGCATGTCCCATAAGGTTTGTCAGTATATCACTGAGGAGCATCCATCATTGAGAGGTGGTATGTGTGGTGGTTGAGAGCAGGGACTTTGGCATCTGAATGCCCGAGTTCAGATTCCACGTCTTCTACGTACTGGCTGCGTGCACCTTGACCAAGTTGCTTACCTTCCTTAAGGCTCAGTTTCCTCAACTGTAAAATGGGAATACTAAAAATTCTTGCTTTGTCGAAAGGCTACGAAGCTCCAGTAAGTATGCACTGTTGCACTCCTTAGCTCAGTGCCTGGAACGTGGCTGGTATTCAGTCATTTTAGATTAAATAGCAGTAGGAATGATAAAGATTAAAATAATAGTAATGATAATATAGAGTCATGTCACAGTTACTTTGAAGGATATTATGTCTTGGCTGTTAGATCCTAAAATATCTTCTTGACGAAGTGCATTCTCATTGACATTAAGAATGTCATGTTTAGGGACAGCTGAGTGGCTCAGTCAGTTAAGCATCTCATTCTTGACTTCAGCTCAGGTCGTGATCTCACGGTTCCTGAGATTGAGCCCCTTGTTGGGCTCTGTGCTGACTGACGGCACGGAGCCTGCTTGAGATTCTCCCTCTCTGTCTGCCCCTCCCCTGCTCGCACTCCCTCTGTCTCTCTCCAGGTAAATAAATAAAAATGGCAACAAGCATATGAAAATACATTCAAATCACTAATCGTTAGGGAAACGAAAAAGAAGACCAAAGTGAGATCTACCCTCATACCCGTTCGGATGGCCCTTCTCCAAAATGAAAACAAAAACAAAATAAAACAAAAGTAAAACATAACTGTGAGGATGTGCAAAACCTGGGATCTTTGTGCCCTGTTGGTGGGTATGTAAAATGGTCCCGCCTCTATGCAAAACAACATGGCAGTTCCTCAAAAAATTAAAGCCAGAATTGCCACATGATCCACTTTTGAGTATAAACCCAGGAATTGAAAGCAGGGACTCAAACAGATATTTGTACACACATGTTCACAGCAGCATTATTCACAATGGACAAAAGGTGGAAACAAGCCAGATGCCCGTGACTAGAAGGATGGATAAACAAAAGATGGTCTGTACACACAACGGAATATCACTCAGCCTTAAAAAGAAAGGAAATTCTGACACAGGCGACAAAACACAGACGAACCTTGAGACATTAGAGACGCTAGACGAAGTGGAACAGCCAGTCTCAGAAGGGCAGATATTGTAAGACTCTCCTTATGATGAGATACCGAAATAGTCAAATTCGTAAAGACAATAGAATGGTGGTTCCCTGAGGCTGGGATGGGGGAGGGCGGAGGTGGGGATGGGATGCGGAGTTATTGTTGAGTGGGTGCAGAGTTTCAGTTGGGAAAGATGAAAAATTTCTGGAGGTAGCCAGTGGTGATGGTTGCCCGATAGCGTGAATGTACTTAACGCCATCGAACAGTTCACTTAAAAACTGCTAAAATGGTCAATTGCGTCTTACGTCTATTTTACCACGAGAAAAAAAAAAATTTAGGAGTATCATTTTGAGTCAAATGAAATGTGCACATAGTGGGTCCAATCCACCGTGGACCCCAAAATGAAGGTTTCTATGCAGGATTTGGAAAATAATTGGCCATGTTACCCCATCCTGATAGTTCACACCTAGATAATACTTTGAGTTTTAAAAAACCACATAAATACAGAGATCTCCTTATAATGCTTTCACCGCCCCCCCTACCCCGCCGACCTTGAGGCAATATTGTTCTTACTATGCAGATAAGGAAAATGGATCTCAGAAAAATTAAATGATGCAGTACCCAAGGTTACATTACTGGTAAGTTTGGTGTCATGGCTTTGACTTTAGCCTTCAGGCATCTGGTTCTGTGTGCTCCCCTCTAAATTATAGCACCACCACCACCCCGCCCCGACTTGATCTTCTTTTACTCCATAAGTGAATGGCCCGTTCCACCTTTCAGTGAAATACAAATATTGCTCATACCCCAGCTGGCAAAAAATCCGGAATCTCTCATAAAGCGAGGTTGATCAGAGTTACTACAACCACCGAGTGTGAGGGACTATGGCTTAAATTTATTATCCCTCAGAATTTAGAATAAACCAAGTAACTGTATGGAATATTTAAGGATGAGGTAAAACACCAAGATATAGCAGCAGGTTTGCATTTCCATGGGCATGATACGGTTTTGCGTATGAAAAATAAAGTGCTAACCAAAAATAACTAACTGTTGGAATGTTTTATAGAATCAGCATACTGACTTCCCAGGAATCTCATCTCAAATGCAGGGCCTAAAAGAGTCTGTGTCTTGAGCGGAAAGAAGTAATCCGAAAAGTTTAGTCACGTTTCTTGGCCAAGGGTCTCTGCGTTAGGAGAATTTGACGCTGAAGTGTTTCTGGGAGAAAAAGTTGATATTGGCATTCACATAACTTGCTCTTGGAAGAGTTTCCATGGAAAGGTTGTCATTAGATGAAACAATAGCCCCATCGTTCCTGCAACCTGAATCTCATGCATGTGAGAGCAAGGCAGTTGCTATAAAATACTTGCTGTTCCTAAAACGTATTGTATACTGTAATATTCCAAAGCAAGAATGTTCTCATTCAACCCCGGGATCTTGTCTATAGGGGAAACCAAATATGCAACGCACTTAAAAAAAAAAATTAACGTTACTTGTGCCTTTCTTGTCACAAAGCACTGCCTGCTAAGGTTTTGTCTTTTCATAGCCAGTCTTGCTGAGCAAGCTAAGGACATGTATAGAATGATGAGGCAACAACACGGTTTAAAATGAAAATATTTATCTTCATCATTTACAAATTCTACATCACCTACCTGGTTGGGACAGTTCTGAGACCACATTTTGATTGTCCAGTGCAGTGGTCACTAAACATATGTGGTTATTTGAATTTGATATATAGAATAATTAGAATAAGAGTTAAAACGCAGTTTCTTAGTTCTCCTGGCAACATGTCAAGTACTCAGTAGCCATATGTGGCCAGTGCCAAATGGATAAGACAGTGCAGATGTAGAATCTTTCTGTCATTGCACAAAGTTCTATGGACAGTCCTATGTGTGCCTTAAAAACTCGTTCATCTTGGGTTGGGTACCATCCTGGTCACATGCCAGTAGGGTGGGAGAATCCCCTGTCGCACCAACTGAGAACAAAGCTGGCATTAGTGGGTCGGGGCTCACAGATGGGCCATAATCTTCTCTGGGCACCAGTAAGATGACTTTGCAACCTACCAATGTCAGTCTGGCTAATAAAAAAGTCTCGAGGTGAAGATAATATTGTCGGTTTGATCTCCACCTCCGGTACATCAGAGGCTTCTAGATCGGCCTGGACATGACAGTCCTCTCAGTCAGGGGATGTCCTGCCTTTTGAAAGCAGAGTCTTCTCTAAAATCCTTCAGGTACCCTGTTAGGTGGTAATTCTCAACTGCGGGCTAGAATTTGCCTGGAGAGCTTTCGTTAAATGCAGATATCTGGGTCCCCACCCCAGAGAATCTGAATTCCTTGCTCTGGTTTGCGGCCAGGATTTTTCCAGAATTCCTCCAGGTATTCTAATATGTGGCCAGAGTTGAGAGTCACCGCCCAACACCAGATCCCAGCATCGCAAGTAGTTTTACCTCAAGGTGTCTCAGCCTCGGGATCAGCCACAGGTATCAAGTCATGAAAGAACACTGAACAGGGACACAGGAGACTCAGGTTTGATTTCCAGCCCACCACCTGGTGAGGAGCGGACCTTGGGTGAGTCACTATCTTGCCTGGGCCTCAGTATCTCCCCCTGTTCGATGAAAGGATTGACTGTCACTTATTCCTAAATTCTCCCAGCCTATGAAATACCAATTCCCACTCAGTCTGGTCAAATAGAACTATTTTTTTTTTAATGTTGATTTATTTCTAAGAGAGAACGCACGTGCGTGCAGGTGGGGAGGGGCAGAACGAGAAGGCGACAGAGGATCCGAAGCAGTCTCTGCGCTGACAGCAACGAGCCCGATGTGGGGCTTGAACCTACGACCCTTGAGATCATGACCTGAGCTGAAGTCGGGATGCTCAACCGACTGAGTGTCCTAAGCTCCCCCAAATAGAACGCTTCATATTAAATCGTGGGAAGAAATATCTTTTGACATCCAGAGTAATACAAGCCTCAAATACCTGATCTTACCCAGTCAGCCCCCAGCTGCCCTGGTGTCCTGGGGATATTGGGCAACCTATTCTAGGCAGTTCCATCCACTGTGATTAGAATCCAGCTCAATAGTTAGCGGCTTCTGTGTGGATCCACGTGTTGAATTAACTGTAGAACCATCACTGATGTCCGTGCATCTGACAAAGGGCTCTAACTGGCCTCTGATATTGCGCGTGAAAAGCTAATGTTTCTTTTTATGTCCCAAGTAATTTCCAAGTGCTCACCTGTACAATCATTTCATTTCCTTCTCCAGAAGTTTTTACAGCTAGCCTTTAACATCATCACCTACTGGGCACTGAGGTGAGAGTTGTATTTCCCTGACGTTCTAATCTGGTCATACCTTGAGTTTCTTCCTCCTCGCCTTTTGCCAGAGCAAGGCTGGCTTCCTTAGTGGCTGCCCGATTCATCTTCGAGTGCGCCCGTATCTCACGGGGCTGTTGGAAGTGACATCTCCCTGCGCATCCTGTCAGAGACCGTGATGGGATAACACCTTTCAAGGTGACAGTGTATGTGACAGCAGGCAGAGGGGAAAGTGCGCTCACTGGCAAAGATAAGGAATGTGATATCGTTTGGTCTCTGTGTTTCATCACCGTAACTGCTTATGGGTTCAAATTGCCCATGAATCAACCTGTAAGTGCCTCAGAATAGGAAGGCAGTTGCTACCCAGCACTCAACTCCACTATTGCAAATATCTCACTTCTTCAGCATCTGCCAGTCTCCTCCTATAATCTCCCACCTAATGTCTTTGCAATGCCCTGACTTCCTGCTTTTAGAAAGATCCTTTTCTATCCCCTCCAGGAAATGGCTGCAGCCCTCAGCATGGTGTTCAGGCCTCCGTAGCCTCCCCCCTGTGAATCCTCCTGGCCCACTTCCCTGCACTGTTTGCCCCGTAGGTCCCAACCACGCTGCACGGGGTAACCCAGCCTCCAGCCCTGGGGTGTTTGTTTCTCCCTCTGGGCTTTGTGCCTTTGTCTCATTGGCCTGAGAAACTCTGGGGCCTGGAGCTTCCCAGAAGATAGGTTCTCTGGGTCACCTATACGTTTTTAAGCTTGCTTTTTTTTTTTTTTTTTTTTTTCCTTTTTTTACCTTTTTTAATATTTATTTTTGAGAGAGAGTGTGTGTGTGAGCGGGGCAGGGGCAGAGAGAGAGAGGGAGACACAGAATCCAAAGCAGGTTCCAGGCTCTGAGCCATCAGCCCAGAGCCCCACGTCGGGGCTCAAACTCAGGAACCGTGAGATCTTGACGTGAGCTGAAGTTGGCCACTTAACCGCCAGAGCCACCCAGGCGTCTCTGTTTTTAAGCTTTCTTGTCACTATATTAAAAAAAAGAAAGAAGAAGCAGGTGAAATTAATTTCAACAATATGTGTTTTAACCCAGCATATTCAAAATACTCTTTCAACATGTAGCAAATACAAAAATTGTGAATGAAAGAGCTCACATTCCCTTTTTCATGCTGACGTCCTCAAAATCCAGCATGAATTTTGTACTTCTCGCACACCTCAGTTTGGACTAGGATGTTTCGGGTGCTCACGTGTCGCTGGTTGCTGTAGGGTGCCCTACTCGACCTAGGGCTTCCAGCCCCTCCCACCCCCGTCGCCAGCCTTGTCCCGACGCTCCTTGTAGGATTCTGATCAGCCATTGTTTTGAGAAAGCCGTGTCTGACCCCAGCCTCCGTCACCCACGTTGTTCAGTGGTTCTCGGTCTCTGCTGCACATTAGGATTAACCGGGGAGTGTGCTTTTCAAAGACCGAAGACCAGGCCTCACTACAGATCAATTTGATCTGCATCTTGCTGGGGCCCCGACTTCAGTTTGGGGTGAGAAAGGAGGCAGGCTTGAGGAGACAGGCAGTAAATAAGTGGGTCATACATAAAATGGTTTTCTATACTATCAGGAAATATAACGCAGTGAAAAGAACACAGCCTGATGGGGGCAGGGGCTCTGCCCCTCTATAGAGGGTGATGGGGGAAGGCCCGTCTTTCCCAGGGCTGCTTTGATGATGGGGAAACCAGGACAAACTTCTGGAGCCTGACTGTCTAGAAATAAGACGTGAGGCACATCCTATGTGTACCTGCTGGAATAACGCTGTGAAACAAACAACCCCCAAGTCTCAGTGCTCATGGCAACAGACTTTTTTTTTTTTTTTTTTTTTTTTTTTCTGTCGGTCGGCTGGATTCCGCAAGTCCTTACGGGACTTGGTGGGAGTCAGCGGTTGATCCAGCTTGCGGGTTGGAGTCAGCAGTGTTCCCCATGTCTCCTTGTTCTGGGGCCAGCAGCTGCCTCTTTGCATTTTCCTCCCACAATGGTAGCAGATGTACGAGATGGGGCGGGGGCGTGGCAAGAGGAAACATTCAAGGCATCTGCAGGCTTAAGACTGGCACACTGTCACTTCTGCCCATATTGGACTGGCCAAGGCAAGTCGGTGACCCGCTCCGACAGTAATGGGGTGGAGGGGTGTCCTGCACCCACAGTGAGCACCGTGAGGGCAGGAAAGGAAAAGGTGTGAGCCAATAATCAACCCCATATGCCATCTAAGAAAAATTAGCTGGCCAGCTTTTGCTTGGAAGCTTAAAAAGGTTTTGTTGGGTTTTGTTTTTTATTTATTTTTTTTTTTTTTAATTTTTTTTTTTTTTTTTTTTTTTTTTTTGAGAGAGAGACAGAGTGTGAGCAGGGGAGGGGCAGAGAGAAAGAGAGGGAGACACAGAATCCGAAGCAGGCTCCAGGCTCCGAGCTGTCAGCACAGACCCCGACATGGGGCCTCTCCCCACAAGCTGTGAGATCATGACCTGAGCCGGAGTCAGACGTTCAACTGACTGAGCCACCCAGGCGCCCGTTGGTTTTGTGTTTTGAAATAAGACCTAATTCTCTTTTGTACCATGCTCTCATGTGCTGTAAACGCTGGACTCTAAGTGGGCCTACACATTTCTCAACCGCAGTGATTACCTTATTGTACTCACAGGCTCTCCATGCAGCACCCTTGAGAACTCAGAGTCTTAACTCATTTACATAGGGATATTTTAGCAACTGCCTTGGGCCTGAAGCATCCAGAAGCTACCCCCTTACACTGTCAGCTACAGGAAGACCCTCTGCTCTGCCCCTTTTGATAATATGTACCATTCTCAGAATGATGCATATTCAGTATTTGTATGTTATGCCTTAAAGCCTTATAAGCCCACTGAGGGTGGTAACCAGACCCACTTGTTCACGGTTGAATCTCCAATGCCAGGTTCAGTCACTGGCACATTGTGGGCTCTTAACAGGTGTTGGTTCAATTGAAGAAATTATCCCAAAGTGGCCAGCAAGGTCAGAGTGCTGTAGAGGGTCTCATATGAAACTAAGACATCCCTAGGTCACTCAAGTTTCCTCTTCTGTCCAATGAGGTAATATGAAGTTTACATCATGGGGATGATGTAACGATTAAATGAGATAATTCATGTAAATGCCTTAAAATACACGTACGTCATAAAAAAATAAATAGGTGATTTGTGGATTGGGAATATAGGAAACCAAATGAAGTGAAATACAGTAGAAAGAATTTCATTTAGACGCATTCTACACCTCATTTGCTCTCTCTTAGCAACTAGGGAACTAGTCAAAGTAATCCACAGGGCATTAGCTGGTACTTAACAAGTTTGGGGAAGAAGAAAAAGTGTCAGAAGTTAATGCCCCTCTAATTTCAAAGTAGGGGCAGGGCTGGTCACAGAAATGATAGGCTGAACACTTAGCATGAGAAAGCCCTGGGGAAGAAAAACAAAGCGAGCTCAAAATGCATTTGCGGATACGTAGATGATTGAAGAGTGGAGGCCTTCATAGTAAGCCAAATGGCTGTGCAAAGACAAAGTGTTGTCACATCACTTTCTCCTCACATGACTGGTTGGCAGGTCTGGGGATCAAGGGCGCTTGATTAATACAGAATATCTGGACTTCACTCTGTAGTATAAACATTTTATAAACTGGAAACTTACGTCCTCGGTCCAGCCCCGGTCATCTTTTCTGGTTGGACTTAAGAGTTTAGACAGGAAAGGAGAAAACAGGAAAAAATGAAAAGACGGATAAATGAATGAAGATTTGCATAGTTGAAAAAGAAAGTAGATAAAGGGTATTCAAGGCCAGCAAGAATAATAGTAGTAAAGCCTATATCCAAGTGTTACCGGAGAACTTCCAGAAGTTAACTGACTAGTTGTCCAAGGAGTGGAGCGGAAGCTTAAAGCTGCAAGGCATGATTTAAGGTGGAGCTGGTGAGGAAGAATTCTAGGCAGGTGTCAAGGAATTCGTAGTCTGTCTTGTGGAGGCCAGTAGAGGGGGAGGGTGGGCAGCCTGAAGCCAACTGGGCCACTGCAGAGCAGCCTGGGGAATGGGGTCCAGGATGTTTTCAGCCACCCAAAAAGCATCTTGCCCTCATAGGTCATGGCTCACTCAGCCCTCATAGGTCACCATTAACATAAGCTTCTCACATGTAGGAGTAAAGGGAAAAAATGCATATGAAATCTCCATGCAAATAATGAGAATTCCTGCCCAGGGACTGGGCTTTATTCTGGGTTTTATCTAGATCCCCAAAAACAATGGCTTTCAAATCACAGTTTGTGAATGGGGGTTGACCTTGGCAGAGTCTAGAGTCTAGAGATGTAGAGTCAAATGAGCAAAATATGGCTAATGTACAGACGGTGAGTTTTTCATAAAGTTCATTTATGCAGCGTAAACCCTTGCGTCTTTCCTACTTTCTTAGTGTGATTCTGTCCTTTCTTAAAATGTATAGACTGTGGTAATAGAAGGTAATTGGTGGTTGGTTTATTATTTTTTTGTAATACCATTAGTGAAATAGAAGTTGACATCTTATGTGAGTCCCTCTGCCTTTTGTATGTACATTTTTACTGAACTATAACCTGTAAGTGCACAGCTTGATTAATTTTTGCAGAGTGAACCCACAGGTAACCAGAAACTAGATTAAGAACAAAGCATGCCTTGTACTTCCGAAGGCCCCTGCGTTGTCCTTCTCTGTCATACCCTTCCCCAAGCATAACCACTGCCAGACTTCTGACAGCCTGTGTAATTTATATAAATGGAATCATACGGTATTTTCTCTCTTGTGTCTGCCATCGTTCACTCACGTGACATTTGAGAGACTCGTCGCTTTTGTGCAGCTTGTAGGTGGTTCATTCTCCTTGCTGAGAGGATATAGTGTTCTGGTCCTGTGTGTTTCTTCATCCTGAGGGAAATTTGGGTGTGTGTGCTTTGGGGCCGTTGTGAACATTGTAGCTATTGATCATCTTGTACATGCCTTTTGGGACACATGTGTACACGTTTTTGTGGGGATACACCTCTAAGTACCTCTTTAGAGCCAGGAAATGAATGATATCAGTCTCACGGGCTTGTTCTGGAGATTACACGAGATGACATATGTGAACCTGTTGTGAATTTTAAATGTGATGCACGTGTAAGAATTGGCACTTTCAGGAAGACCCCGTCCCATTTTTCTGTACCCATTACAAAGTCCAACACGTTTCTTGAAATATTCTCCAGTCACTCTCAGGGCCTTCCAAACCCATCTAGCAGATGGCATCCATAGCAGTGGTTCTCGAGTCTAGGTCAAAAATCTCTAGGTACGCCAATGTCTACCTGGGGACCATTGCCAAATATCTATTGACACGCAGATTGTATTTCTCTGGCTGAAACTCCATTAGGTTACAACAGCCTCTGTCCAAAAGAAACACTGAACAGGTTATATACACAGGTGGAAACTAAGGCAGCTTACTCAAAGTGAAGAGAAAGCTGGCAAAATACCACCCCATCTACAAGGCAATTTGTTGTTTTTTTTTTTTTTTTTTTTTTTTTTATTTTTATTTTTTTATTTTTTTATTTTTTAATATATGAAATTTACTGTCAAATTGGTTTCCATACAACACCCAGTGCTCATCCCAAAAGGTGCCCTCCTCAATACCCATCACCCACCCTGCCCTCCCTCCCACCCTGCCCTCCCTCCCACCCCCCATCAACCCTCAGTTTGTTCTCAGTTTTTAACAGTCTCTAAAGGGCAATTTGCATATTTATTAGATTATGTGTGAACTTAGCCTCACGGACACGTAAGAGAACATAGTTGGAGAGTGACATTCTACTTCACCAGGAACACTGCCAAAGAAGATCAAATAGGAGGGTTGAGAATGCTTTTGTAGATTTCGGGAGATACCGAGATATGTGGCTGTGGCTTTATTGTAACAGTTCTCGATTCGTGTTTAGTTTCCTTAGTGCCCCAACCGTGACACCAACTTCTTTAATATTTGAGCCCAAAAAGATTGTGCATCAGTGGGGAGTTGAACTTATAGCTAATTATCGTGTGTTATTTCTCACATGGTAATTAATCATAGCACTACTGGTAATCACACCAGGCTTTATGGTTTTGATAACACTTCTTCACACCTCATTCCCTTTCTTCCTCACACCCACCCCAGAAACGAAGCAGGGAAGGGAGTGTTCATCTCCCGATTTCACTTAAAACTGAATCTCAAAAAAGTTGCCCGTCTTGTTCATGAGTACAACATTACAACGCAGCAGATACCAACATGGGACCATGGGTTCCCCGGCTTCTGATGTTCTTCCACTCACGACACACCCTTTTGGGTGTATATCCACCTCTCCCACTATACTATAAATGCCCAGAAATCAGAGGGAACCCCTTACCCTGTGTTCTGTTTCTCTTCTGCACCTGCTTCTGCATCTTCCACCTAGTGGGTGCTTAACTTGGGATTACACGTTCTTCTTCATAAGCTAATTGCAGTTACATAGGTTGCTACAGGGGTTCAAGTTGCTAGTAGAGAATGAAAGGCATTCTTGATTGAAAAAAAGCTCTTAAAGAATCTTTTGACGATGCAAAGAGAGACCCCAGAGCAAATCTAGAGAAGAGAGACTGATTATCGTTGACCTATGGGGAAAAGAAATATTGGTATTTTTTTCTCCGACAATGTGAGAGGAAGCCTGGTATCAAAAGGGAAGAGATAAAAAGATGAGAGTGACTCTGAAAAATAGGTGGTCTGTGGTAAACTTTCCGTGGTGCGAAGTTTTGGGTGCTAGTGATGTCTAATATTAACTATTAGGCATCTCCAGCTCTTCTCTTTGTTGTAAGACCCCGCCGGACAATTTTGCCCTGAGCTTCAGTAAAAGTATATTCTATACCCTGTGTTAGTGGTGCATTAGGAAGTGAAGTAAGAGGGGTCAAGTCAGTCTTTGGGCTAAAGAGAGAGGACGAGAGAGGCCAGCTGCCGCAGGAGGCAAGACAGAAAGAGAAGGTTGAGAGATGGGCCAAGAGCAGGAGAGCTGAGTGGAAATAACCTGGATGGAAGCCTCATCAGGAATGCTCAGAAATGTGGAAAGGTCAGTAGACTTACCGCAGAACATGGGATGTTGGGGTTCAAATCCTTGTAGCTGGACATTGAAAAAAGCAGTAACCCCAGAAAGCTGGAAGACTTGACGACATAAAAGTTACATCTATATTCACTGAATGATTCACATTAAGATCTAGGTCCCTTAATCTTTGGTGAGTTGACAGAGTTTTATTTTGTACTTTTTCACCTTCTATTTTATTTTGTTGTCACCCCTTGTTCTTATTCTGCTGGGAAATGACTCAATGTAACGTTCTTTGCTTGCTCGCTCACATGACAAACCAAGGTCATGTGCACATCCAGAATCCTAGTGGTATGGGATCCTTCTATGCTGTATACCACCCTGCGTCTCAGAGGGGTGTGTGTGTGTGTGTGTGTGTGTGTTCGTTCAAGGAAGAGAATAAGCAGGGTCACAAAGAGAAGGAAGATCACTTACCAACTTAAGGACAAACTTGTTTACTCTTAAATATACATTTTTTTCAGAGTCAGCAGAAGCCAGAGCCATCGTGCCTATGAAACTGCATTTGCATTTATAGTACAAATAAGAAAAATGAATTCCAGCTAGAGCATGTCCTTAAAGAGATTATAAATCCACTCTCTTGACTGGAGTGCTGGGCAGTACTTTGATTGGTATATGAGCGTGTGTGTTGCACTTGAAAGTTAAGGGAAGCGAGAAATTTGGGAAAGGAGCCAGTGGGGCCTTTTTACCATGGGAACAGCTTAGTCACAGAGAGCCATCTCTTCTATTTGAAAACTGCTTATACCTGGCTTATGTTGTAGACATTGAATCCACAACAAAGTTTGGCTTATGGTGGGTTAATAATTAGATACTCTTTGTGTATAGTTCAAGTGAAGGCCACTAGCTATGACTTCACTTTGGCTGGGGTTTCCCTGTAATCCATTTAGCAAATTAAAGAGATTACTTTGATTGGTGCCATTATCTCCTATTCTCTTGCGGGTGAACCACTTAACCTGTGCTTAATTGAAAGAGATAGAGAGGGTACAGTAACAAATACAATCAAAAGGAAGGGGCAATAGGATCTGTAGGCCAAACAAATGATGGCACTGGGCTAACAATAGCAGATTAGAGGTGAGATCAATTAATTAGAAGCTATTGTAGGGGTTGGGTGCTTGCCAAGGTTTCTAATAGCCTAAGCCATCATGCCAGCTCTGTTTAGGAGGATTTTAATGACTGGGAGTTGATGTGGTTATTTCAATAATTACTTACTTTTATAATTACTTCATTAGAATACTAAATGTATTACTTCAAGGAGGAAGATCTTTATCCCCCACACATCCAGCCATATTGGAGGCTCCATCTTTCCACAGAGAAGTCTCCTCTTTGGAAGAGGCAGCAGCAGAGGTTTGGAAATAGTTGTGCTTGTATGGTATTAAGAATTTGATATATACAGATATATGATATAGGTAGAGACAGCTATCACACCTGCTCTGTAAGGCCCTGGGCTAGGCATGCGGAGCACAGAGATAAATAAGGCACTGCCTTTTGCGGTGGGTGCAAACGCAAAAGCATAGTTTCAATGCAATTGGATAAAGACTATGATAAAGTGATGCAAAGGGTATGCAGGTATCAGTAACCGTTTAGTAGAGGAGAAGAGTGGTCATTCTAGTTGTTTCAAGCAGAAAGGGATTTAATATAGGGGGATTAGGTAGCGGGTCTAGCCTGCCGTCACGTGACTGACCTCCTCTTCTGCCCTCTCTCCCCCTCACCCTGCTTCAGCAGGACTCCTTTCTGTTCTCTGAATTGCCCAGCCACACTCCCAGTGAGAGGTCTCACAGTCACTATTCCCTCTGTCTAGAATGTTCTTCCCTCACATACCACATGGCCGGTTCCCTCTTTCTTCCAATTTTTCCTCAAATGTCACCTCTTCCACAAAGCCTACCCCAGCTTCCTGATTTAGACTTGCTCCTCACTCTCACTTCCAGCATTTCTCATTGCCCTTACACCCTTTTCCTTAGCACTTGAAATTGTTTTAAATACCAAACACTTGCTTACTACGCTCATTGTTTATTCCCACACACATGGTGGAATGTTAAGTCCACGACGGGATTCGGTGTCTTTTGATCACTGCTGATGAGTCCCAAAGGCCTAAGTCAGTACCTGGTATATA
Source organism: Panthera onca (assembly GCF_046562875.1). NCBI lineage: Eukaryota > Metazoa > Chordata > Mammalia > Carnivora > Felidae > Panthera > Panthera onca. The sequence goes on from NC_138347.1 coordinate 141,790,967, forward strand.
GAGGGTGTTTGATAAATCTTCACTGAGTGAATCGGGTACCTATAGCTTCCCTGGAAAAGCTGGTGGAGAGGAAGCCAGGGCGCTGCTGCTAGACCAGTGGGTTGAAGGTCACACCACTCCGGCTGGGCTCCAGGAAACTCCTGGGTTCAGGAAACTGTGGCCAGTGCACCACCGAGGCCACTTGCCCTACACTGCACTCCCACGTTAGGGAGCTTCCTCGTCAGCGTTTAGGGCCATGGGGAGATGGCTTCTGCCTCTCTTCTGTCTTCCAAACCTCAAGAAAGACACTCTGGAAAATGTAGGATTTTACTTTCTCCAGACAGGAGGGAGGTAGAATGGTGACTAGAGAAGCCAACTCAGCTGTCATAGGACCTTGTGGGCACGTGAATCAAGGCCACCCTTCCCCCCTTTCCGGTGGGCAACCCAAGGCTCAAGGTTGCATACTGTGCTGTAGGTCTCACATGTCACAGAGCCAGGCTTACCCCACCTGTCCTCCTCATTCTGAAGCCCTTGTTCCACTCTATCTCCTCTGTCACAGCAGAGTACCAATAAGACCCAAATCAGAGCTTCTGTGCCCAGGAAGGCTTCGCTTTCTCCTAGAAGGATGGCGGTGACCCCTCACTTTTGTCAGTGGGGACCAGACCAGAAGGCGGAGCTGGTCTTATGGACCCTAGTCAGAACCCTGAGCATAGCGACTCAAAGCATCGGCCTTTTCCTTGGCAGCTTCTTTGTTATTATACCCAGTCCACTTAGGAGGAAGAACGTGAAATGACTTTCCTCTCTCTTTTGGGCCTGACCCCAAGTGGAAATTCTTCAGTTCCTCTTTTTCTCAACACTGGTGTCACATAAATCTGACAGGAGGCCACATAATTGCTGAAATTAAAGCATAATACCTGACACCTTAGAGGTAGCTCGCCAGAGTCCGTGAATATTTATTTAATGGAAATGGGGTAAGTATGACCTTGCTGGGTCAAACTGACTGTTTCTCTCCCTGACATACTTTGCGAAGAAACAGAAATTTTGAGCTGCAAATCAGTAGGTCATCTGCTCTGGGGCTGCTATACCGGGCAGGATTATTCCATCATCAGGAATAGTCGCAAGCATCTCTAAGAGGAGAGTTTGTGAATTGCACTAGTTTAGGGTCCATTCAAACAGGATTAGAGACGTGATCACTAAGTAATCCAACCTTTGTGCATCTCTGTGAGTGGGGCAGGCAACTTTCTAAAATGGCTCCCAATGATCCCCACCTTCTAGTGTTCACTCTCTTGTGTAATCCCCTCCCCCTCCCCCGTCTTGTGTGTGCAGAGTGGACGTACTGACTCTTCTAATAACTAGCACAAGTGAAAGTGACTAACTGTTCTTCCAAAGATTAGGTCATAAAAGACTCTCCCTTCTCTCTTGCTGGCACTCTGTCTACTAGAAGTCTTCCTACCTTCCCACCCTCCCTCCATCATGCTTATTTTGCCAGAGAAAGTCACCATGATGGAGAGGCCAACGTGGCAACAAACTGAGGGTGGCTTTCATCCAGTGTTCGCTAAAGAAATAAGGCCCTCAATCTACCATCTCCGAAGGAACTGAATTTTGCAAAGATACAAATGAACTTGAAAGGGGACCTTTCCCCAGGCAGGCCTTAAGATGACTATCGCCCAGTCAAGACCTTGACTGCAGCCAACGAGAGAGTCTGGAGTAGAGAGCCCAGCTAAGCTGCGCTCAGATCCTTGACCAAAAGAAGCTGTGAGTTTATAAATGTTGTTGTTTTAAGCCATTCAGCGCAGAGTAATTTTTTATGCAGCCATAGATATTATAATGAGGGAGGCAGCATTCTAAAATATGGATACTCATAGCTCCATAAATCCCTGTAAGATGAAAAGTAGAGGAGGGTCTCATGATGCTTAGTGAATTTGGAGGTTCATTCAGGAATATTCAGAATTATAAATCAAAAGCTTGACTCATGTTTGAATAACAATTATGTTTACCAAAAGTTCTTAGAGCAGCTCTGTGAGATAGGTGCCCCAGTATTCACTAATTCATGTATTCATTCATGTACTCCTTTATTCCCTCATTTATTTGCCTGGGCATCTCCAGGTACTGTGTTTGATGAATGGAGCCCTCTTGGAGCTTCCAGTTTAATAGGTGAGAGCAGCATTGCCTCAATCATCACAACCGTGAATGTATAATCACAAGCTGAAGTGTAAATGCGTAGTCCTACCAAAGGAGATTGAAGCATATCAGGGAGCGTTCAGGAAAGATCTCTCTAAAGAAGTGATACATTGAATACCGAAGAATGAGTTAACTAGGTGACTTGGGAAAAGAGAAGCAATCCAGTCAAAGGGAATAGCACACACACACACACACACACACACACACACACACACACACGCTTAGGCCACATGTTGGGAAGGCCCATTGTTTGCACTCAAGAAAGATGCGAAGATATAGGTGTGGCAGGTAGGTGGGGACCAGGCTGTGCTGGAGTTTGTACGAAACACGATCATAGGAACCCATTTGAGGAGGGCAGTAGGTGGTGACGTGATCAGATTTGCACTGAAAGGTCACTTTGGCTACAGTGTGGGAAGAAGTCAGAGGAGAACCTGAGTTTATCCTGGGAGACCAATTAAGATACTCTTGGAAGTAACCCTGGTGAGAGGAGGGTGTCTTACACCGGGGTCGTGGCTGAGGGCGGGGGCGTGTTTTGGGAGACCTATCTGGTGAAGGAGACAGGCTGAGTAATGAACCGGAGGTGATGCAGATTAGGTGTAATGACTGTCGCCATCTTAACAGATGATGCGCTGTGGCTTAAGGAGGGTGACAACGTATGCAAAGTCAATGGCAGAGCCAAAGAAGCAAGAGGATAGATGCTAAGTTCCACTTTAGACAATAGAGCTGGAGACTAGACTTTCTCTTTGTTCTGTCTCCATCTCTACGTAACCACTGATACGCACATACGGATATACTTACACACGCTCACTCCTGCTCAGTAACATAGGTGTTCACAGGGCCACACTTGCACCTATGCATGGGCACACACACAAATCCAAACACAAATCCAAATCCCTCCCTTGTCCGTGTTTCCTTTAACCCTTCTATTTCAATCAATGGCCATTATGTAGCTCCCCAACCCCATTCAGTCGCTAACCCCTAATCCTTGTCCTACGCTCTCTTGAGTGTATTTTCTTCTTCTCCACTGCCATCCCTCCAGGAGTGGTGTAATAGCCTTTTCATTCCTCTTCTCTTCTCTGGCCTCTTTCTTCCCTGGTGTGCCCTGTACAGAGCATTGCTGGATTGATATTTTTTCAACCACATCTTTCTTCTTAACACACCCTGTTAAGAAACCTTCAGGTGCTCCCCAAGCTTCCAGTTCCACCTCCTTAGTCTGCCCCTTATGCCCTCTATGGGCAACTTCCTAATGATTTTTCTTGGATTTTTGGTTCCCCCAAACTGGCTTAGTCTTTACCCATTTGAACATTTAAAAAAAATTTTTTTTAATGTTAATTTATTCTTGAGAGACAGCATGAGCAGGCAAGGGGCAGAGAGAGAGGGAGACACAGAATCCAAAGCAGTCTCCAAACTCCGAGCTGTCAGCACAGAGCCCAACGCGGGGCTCGAACTCACAAACCACGAGATCATGAGCTGAGCTGAAGTCGCCGCTTAACCGACCAAGGTTCCCAGGTGCCGCACCCATTTGATTTAATAGTACCTAAGAATTAACAAAGTTCTTCTCATGTTCACAGCAACCCTACAGGCTGGCATTTGCACATTTCACAGGGGAGTAAATTGAGTCTCACAGAGATTATTCCACCGTAGTGACTAATAACGACACTTGTACTATTACCCTCTCAATGCTTCTCTTTGAATAAGCATATATTTTTCCTTAAATGCATTCCTTTTACAAGAAACTTTATATATCATGGCCACAAATGAAAAAACGTCCCTGTCACTTGTGATACTCTGTCTGTTATGGGGAGACTAGAGACATGATGAAGACACATTGCACCTATGAAGAGTTTCTTCTGGCTGTCATTAGAAGAAATGGAAAAGACCACTTGTTTCTCTGGGTTTCTCTGGTTTCACTGGGTGACTCTGTTTTCTCATTTGTATTTGTGTACCACATCGACTCATTTGCATCCAACAAGTGACGCAGGGCTCACGTCTCGGCTGGAGATGCATTGTTGAAATGCACATCATCTTGAACAAAGTTAACAACCCATGGTGTTCTGTAGATTCCGGCGCTCTCCTGTTTCCAGCAAACATTAAATATATCCTCTCTTTTCCACCCCAAATTCATTTCTGACACGGCTTTGTTTTTTCCACGCACTCTGTACCCCAAACGACATTTCTTCCTATGTGTTTCCACATATAAGCAAGAGAAAGATGCTAAATTTTTGGAATAAGCAATTTCTCTCCAGAGAGTCCCAAGGCTGCACTCACATCAAAGCTCAATAACCTCTCTTTCGAAGGGACGTTGGTCCCTCAGGCCAGGGCTGAGGTCATTAGCAGTGCAGGAGGAGGAAGCATGAATGGTAAATGCTTCCATCTATCCTGGTCCCCACACGGACACCCTCGGCCTCTCCTAGCATCGCGCCGGCACCTTTCCCAGTATTAGGAGTCACCTGTCAAATTCTAGCTCCTTTATTAGGAGTTCAAACATTTTAATTGTTCTTCCCGTTTGTCATGCGATAAAATGCACGGAAAGCTTTTTGTAAGTTACACAGTGTTCTACCTAAATATAATGTCTTCTGTATTTCATATTTTTTTTTCACTCCTCAGGTTCTTTTGAAAATTAAATCCAGGAGGGATGCAAATAAACATTTTGAGAAATGATTGTAGCTTGTGATGGAAACATTTCTCTTCATTTTTGTTGAACATATTCACTTAGAGCTTGATAAAAGTAGATAGACTGTGGTCCTAAACATTCTGGCAGTTCATGTAGGCTTAGAGACTTAGGCATTCAGTGTGCGTTAAAAAGGGGAAGGGGGAAACCTTTCACTATTAAATTTTCCATGAATCTGGTGAATTTTTTAAAAAAAATAAATTCCTGTTTAATAAAAATGAATCCACTTATATAGCTAAAAATATCTAACTTCGTGTTGAAAGTAAGTGGCAAATATAGCAAAACATTGTCAAAGAAATTCAAGCTGCAGGTACTATAAAGCAATTACAGGGAATGGTTCATGTGGATTATAAGCAATACTCCATTTAGCAGTCGATTTTGTTTGTACCATAGCCCCAGCTTGGAAAGAAGGAGCGGAAATGGGTAAGATGTTCTGGAATATAAAAATAAACAAACAGCAAAATAAATGATCTAGAGAGACTTTGGAACCGAGTTCAAAAGCACACTCTAAAGCAGTTGGTCATTGCTTGTTCGCCTAATCACGCCAGGCTGGTGGGAGAATTCCTGTAAGACTTTTGGAGCTCACTGAAGCAGAGAGGACACAGTCAATGTGCTATTTTCTTTGGTCCAAGTCTTTGGTGCAGAATATTCTCGGTATTTTTGTTACCACTTGATATCAAATCCCAGCTGTGTCCATTGAAGTAAGCCATGAGCCCAGGACGTGACTCGGCCCCATTTACATGTGTGAGGGACTCTACCCCAGGTGGTAGCCATTTGGTGAATGATTACCTGGCTGTGGCCTGCCTTTCTCCCCTGGAGATGATTCTGGGCCTGACCATCCGCAGAATTCCCTACGGCGGAAACAATGAAAGAGGACAGCCAAGCAAATTCATCCCAGGGTCGCCATCTTCAAAGAGAATCTGCCATGCCTTGGAGCCGTGCTCTTCTCTTCCATTTCTCCTCCTCCTCTCCTCAAGATTAAAATTTCTCCTTTCAACTGTCTCTGCGGACATTTGAGACCCTGATCTTTACCCCACGTGTCCCCTTCTGCTTCACCTTCCCTTGTATGCAAGTGCCCATCCAGTGGCCCTTTTCCAACAGGCAGAGAACCAGAACCCCCTTTCTTATTCCTCATACCTCACGTGTATCTGGAGGGCTAAACTTCTGGCGTCATCCTGCAAAGAGCCAGAGGTGTTAACTCAGTTATACTGTCCCACCGTTGAGGCAGCGCTTCAAAAGGTCACAGTGCATGCAGTTGCCCGGACCAGCAGAGATGGTCCCCTGTGCCACGTGGTGCGTGAGATCCCAGGTGTAGAACTGAAGTTGAGTCCAAATATCAGCTCCAGCTCCCACACACTGTGGAGCACCGGTCAGGTGCCTCGGTGTGTGTGTGTGTGTGTGTGACCCAGTTTTCTCATTCGCCAAAAAAAGATGAGTCTGACTTCTCTCATAGGGGTACTGTGAGGTGGAAGTGAAATATGTTTGTAAAGTATGGAGCACCGCGGTGGACACTGGGCAAATGCCTAATGAAGACAGCTTTCTGAACTGTCGGCTCTTAAAGAGACAGAGCATCCACATTCCCTGTAACCGCCAACCACCTCTCAACCACAAAGAGTTACGGCTCTAAAAGGCCAGGGGTGTCCCCCGATGTCTTTGTTGTGTATTTGTGTATGTTTCCTGACAAAACTGAGCTGCGAGGAAGTGTAGACCTCCAGAATGGCATGTTTTCATTTATTCAACTTTGGCAAAAACAGATTGCATTAGCCATAGCTCATCTCCACTTGAAATGATTTCACTTGACTTCATTAAGCTTGAAGAATTGCACTTTTCCTTCACCCCTTTCTTCCTCATACTTACTTAGCCTTTACAACTCAAAAGATAATTGCTCTATTAACAAATGTTTATAGCATAATAAAGGAGTGGGAGGGAGGAAAAGGATTTCTTTTCTTTCTTTCTTTCTTTCTTTCTTTCTTTCTTTCTTTCTTTCTTTTTCCCTGTCTAGGCCATTCCCTTTAGTTTCTTGGAAGCACTGTAGAACAAAGGAATACGCCATATATTATTTTTGGAATTCAACCAAATGATTCATTTTTCAGCCACTAGCAAATAGTCCTTAGCCAAAAGACTTCAAGACCTTGTGGGGAATGAGGCTACCAGGAATTCCTAGTGGCTGAAAGGATGTCACCACCACTCAGAGCTGTGAAGAAATCTTGGCTTTACTGGAAATCAGGAAAAGGCGCTGGCAGGTATTGGTAGAGCCAGTGGAAATCCCCCTCTGGGGCCTGAGGTTGGGGGATTTAGGAGAGCTTTCCGGAGAAAGCTCCCCTCTTCAAGCTGATGAAGTGTTAGACTTTTCCAATAGAAATCTCTTCTAACTGTCTGTTATGAGCTGAATTGTGTCTCCCCCAACCTCCTGTGTTCAAGTCCTATCCCTCAGTAGCTAAGAATCAGATTATATTTGGAGATAAGGCCCATAAAGAGATAATTCAGATTAAATAAATTCTGTAGGGTGGGCCCTAATCCAATCTGACTGGCCTCCTTGTAAGAAGAAGAGATTAGGACATGTACACACAGAAGACCATGTGAAGACGCAGAGAAGATGGCCATCTGCAAGCCACTGAGAGAGGTGTTAGAAGAAACAACCCTACCAACACCTTGACCTTGGACATCTAGCCTCCAGACTGTCATTTAAGCCACCCAGTGTGCAATATTTTGCACTGGTAGTTCTGACAAACTGAGACACTGTGTTAAAGGACACATGCTACAAATTGTCATGACTAAGAGGATGCCTTCATGGTCTCCCCGAAAACATCCACAGGACTTTACAGAGAGTAGCTCTGACATGAGGAGTCTCCATTTGGGCACATGGCTGCAAGGTTCAGGAGTCAGAAGTGACCCTCCTCATGCACTTCACGTCTTTGAAGAAACTGTGCTTTATCAGTTGATAACCAGCGTCTTGGCTGTCTTGACTTCTTTCTAGGACATTGTTTTCTTTATAAGGGCCTTTGACAGTGAAGAGAGTACTTAACTTCCTTCTCATTCTTCAGTTTCTCCCTCCTCCTTCCCCCTTCCCTTGCTCTCCTCCAGAATATAAATTTTGTTTTGTCTTTGACCCAGTGATAATATTTTCCTTAAGAATTATATGTGAAATTACCCCATCCTCAATATCCAAGCCTTCTCCTCACCTCTGACCCTGGAATTTTCTACGGTTTGCCCTGCCGTAGGGATTGGCGGCCAGAACGTTGATGAAGAGACAGTGTCTACTCTACCATGAATCGCCTGGGTCAGACAGGGCATATCCTCTCCGTGCTGTAATGCCTCAGTTTCCCCTTCTTAAGCTAGGGGGTCCAGGCAAACTTTTCTTTGAGATCCCTCCAGAATTAGCACACAATGGCTCTAATCCACCTGCTCCACAAGAATATACACCAGTACACACACAGATACGCACACGTCTCTCTCCGCTTGGATCACAAAGGCACAGCCATGTTTGAAGAGCAGTTTGAATTCAACCACCAAAAGCCATGCGTTCTGTAAAGTCACGTAAGCAGTAAGCTGCACTTGCAGAAACCAGTCATTAACGGTCCCAAATAGGACAGTGAACTTTTCTTTGTACTCCTCTCTTTAAGGGCTGCTACAATGCTTGTCCTAAGTCTTGCATGTAAGTCATCATTTAAGAGAGACGTGTGAAAACGTTTGATCCAGATGTGGTGGTTTTTTTTTTGTTTTTGTTTTTTTTTTTTTAACACACACAGCTTGTTTGCACACTGCCTGTTACCCACTGCAGCAGTTTGGCCTCTGAGGATAACTAAGAAAAACCTCTGAGATTGTTCGGGGGAGCTTCACCTGCCCGTCTGGGCTGCACGATCTCTATAGCAACCAAACATAAATCAAGGAAATGGCCCCTTTTGTAAGTTGGTTAATAGGCACAACATGCTTCTTTAGAAAATCCAACCATTCTTTCAATGGACTTTGATTGAAAGTCAGCCTTTTCTTCAGACACATTCACATTCACATGTAGCAGCAGCTTGTATGGCTGTCCACGGGCTAATTTATTACCCTTTAAAGATCTGGCACAGAAAAAATGGCTCTCAGAACAATGTTTACATTCAGAGGCATAAGCACAGAACCACAAAAGAGCATCCTTTTGTTCTGAACTTGGAATATTAATCTTTAACCTGGGACTTTAACGTTCCCCTTCTTCTGGGGTTCAACAGAACCTTCTCCTCTCATTAAAATTTTACCAATTTAATAGGACTTTGTTTCTAATATGAGAGAAGGGGGGAGTAAGCCTTCCTCCCATTGTTTTGCCAAACCTTGATAGAGATTAATTGTTTCTCAGGCCCCCCGCCCTTTGCCTGTGGAATACTTGGCTTTAGGGACTGCTGATGAGGAAAGTTGGCTCTGTTGTCCATAAGAGAAGAATTTGGCTAATTAACAAAAATGCAAGGGATTCTCCTCGTCCATCATCATGAAGCAAGGAAAGGGCCATCAGTTGGTGAATTGGCCCCCTCTTATCCCGTCCCACCAAAATGTAATTTGGAGATGGATCCAAGAAACGCCCCGCACTGAGCCCATCTTCCAGTGTCATAGGGTGTAAAGGCCAAGTGGGGACACACATGAAAGGACTTCTCCTTCCATGCAGGCAGGGGCACATCACTAAGTCAATGGTGTGCTTTCCCTCAAGCAGGGAGCCAAACTCTGGACCCTGTCTTCCTTTGAGGTAGGGAGGGGAGATGGGGAAAAACCCGTAGAAACAGACCTTTGTAGTTTTTTTTTGTTTGTTTGTTTGTTTTTTTTAAGTAGATGAGGAGATGAAAAAGTACTTCTAGAACAAGAGGGAGCTTGCTCTGCTCTGTGTAGTTTCATATCACAGAGGAGTTGGGCAAGAAAAGATTTACATTAATGCCTCCCTCTTTAGCTGTCTTAAATCTTCAGAAACCAAAGTCTTGAGAAACCAGACTCTTCAGGAGCTCCCATTCCTTTGATATGGTCAGCTGTCCCCACTGGCATGAGAGGAATAAAGAGTTGGTTTCACAATGTGCGTGTTCAAACGTGCTCTCTATTATAGTCCTAGCACTGTGTTGTAAGAAAAAAACCGTCTCATGCTCTGTAGGGCTGGCCACTTAGAAATAGTTTTTGCCTTAGCATTAGCCTGGAAATACCTTTGGAGTCTGTCAAACTGATGGCCCTTCCAAAATGTCACGCAAAATAAGAACAGTGTGTTGGAGATCCTCTCAAAGGCAGAAAGGGATCCTAGGCATTCCATGAAGCCAAGTGAGTTTTCTTTGTGCCTGGATGTCCCATGGAGCCAAAAGGTAGCTATCCTGGTTATTCACAGCCTGGCCGGATAAAACACCTCGTGCGTAATTTTCCACCACATGCCTCTATCCGTCTTCTGACACATCTTGGAGAGGCAGAGAAGTACAGTAGCCTAGTCAAAATGGCGGACAGGGCACTGAATAGTCAGGGTTCAAATCCCGGTTTTGCTGCTCCCGGGCTCTGTCAGTTTGGACAAGTTACCTTCACCTCCTTCTGCTCAGCTTCTTCATTTGTAGGATAAAGTTAAAGTACTACCTGCTTCATAGAGCTGATAAGAGGATTCAGTGTGTTATAAAAACCGTGTAGAACAGTGACCAGCCTATCCTATGTTAGTTGCTACTAACGTTTTTAGTGTTTTTGCTGTGGTTGATGCTGTTGTACCGTTGATATTGTTGGACTACAGAAGAAAGCACCTACGTTTTCCAAGTTCAGCTGACATTTTGCAGCGACACTGGCCAAAAAGAAAACAACTTCCCCAGGCTGGAGTAACTTCACCAAGAAAATCCCGGCATAGGATTCAGCTTGTGTCTGCAGCAATGATTCATCCGATTTGCCTAAAATCATTGTCACCTGATATCCCCACCCTTGCCTCTAATCCTATTTGATGGAAACCCCTCAAGCTCAGGAGTTCTGGCTCAAGAGGCTGTGGGCGTGTGTCCCACGTCTGTTCTCTGCCACCAACATCAGGACCTGGTTTCAGTGCTGCAATTCGAGTACAGAATGCCGGGGCCCAATTTCGCATGTGCCAGAGCCTGCGACGGTTAATCAGGGCTCATTGGTCCTCACCCCTGCTCGTTTGTTCAAAGGGCTTTTGATCCTTTCAATAAGCCTCCTCAGCTCCAGCACAAGTATAAAGGAGACAATAGCTTCAGAGGAGGTAAGAAGGAATACTCACCAATGGGTTCACAGGGGAAAGTGCAGCCTGATTTCCAAGCAAGAGCCCCACATCCGTAAGAGTTTGATGAACGAGTCCGAACTTGCCGAAAGGATTGGTGGACTTAAAACACAAAGAGTTTGTTGTTGTTGTTGTTGTTGTTGTTTTTAGTTATTTTGTCACTAGTTAAGAATTAAATTTTAAACACTGGTTGCTCACTGAGGAGCAGCAGCCGATTCTAAAGGGAGGGGTTGAGGTTGTGGAGAGAGACTGTCGAACCCCAAGAATTCAACTTCAGTTGTTGTGGTGTGGCCTGAGGCAAGGCCTCGTCTTGAATTCATGTCAGCTGTCCATCCGTCAGTATCCAGTGAGGAAAAAGAAACACCATTTCAGCTATTTCTACCAGAAGGAATTTAATACAGGGAATTGGTTGTACAGTTAATGGAAGAGCTGTAAGAAGAGCCTCAAAAGCTAGGACAGCCCAGATGTTCACTTCAACAGAAAGCTGCTTCCGCCCCTGAGGCTTCCGGGGCGAGAGAGAGGAAGGGGTAATGCTACCAGAGCCTAAGACTTTAAGACAGTGGGATCTAGAACCCTGGAGAGGATTCAGTCACATGGGAGAAACCCCTAAGGCAGACGGAGAGAGGTCCTGGCTTCTCATCTCATCTGCCCCCCACCGTGGTGGAAACTTCCCAGAAGCCATTTGGCCATGTATTCATGTTTCTCCAGTCTTTCTCCCTCTGTTACTGTCAAAATAGAAGATAAAATCTTCGTTTCTTGTTGTTGTTGTTGTTGTTGTTTGCAGATTTGTTGTAAGATTCAGGTTGCCCTTCCCCTGCTCTGCTGCCTATCAGGGTCCTGTGGCATACAGGTAGATAATAGTGGCTCATGAACCCTGTGCTATGTGATCAGTCCTGTACTATGATCCCATGGTATCCCATGGACACCAGAAAGTGTTTCTATGCGTTTTCCTCTAAAAGCAGTCTTAACATGTTCATTTTCCCAAAAGGACCATGGAGAGCCCTAAGTGGTAGACTCCTACGGTTTCCATTTACCATGTAACTCTCTTCTGCTGGAGAAGCAATATGGTGTGGTGTTCAAAGCCTGGCTGTGCCTGCTGTGTGATGTTGGACCGTTTGACTTCTCTGTTCCTCAGTTTTTCTCATCTGTAAAGTGGGATTAAGAGTAGGCCTAGGGCACCTGGGTGGCTCAGTGGGTTAAGCGTCCGACTCTTGATTTCGGCTCAGGTCTTGATCTCAGGGTCTTGGGTTCAAGCCCGGCATTGGGCTACACGCTGGGCATGAAGCCTATTTAAAGAAAAAGAAGGGAGGAAGGGCAGAAGGGAGGAGGAGGGAGGGAAGGAAGGCAGGCTGGCTGGCTTAAAAAATGGAGCTTCTGGGTGACTCAGTTAAGTGTCCGACTTTGGCTCAGGTTATGGTCTCACGGTTTGCGAGTTTGAGCCCCGCGTTGGGTTCTGTGCCAACAGCTCAGATCCTAGAGCCTGCTTTGGATTCTGCATCTCCCTCTCCTCTCTCTGCCCCTCCTCTGCTTGTTCATGTTTCTCTCTCTCTCTTTCTCTCCCCCCTGTCCCTCCCTCCCTCTCTCTCTCTCTCTTTCTCCCTCTCTCTGTCTCTCTCTTTCTCTCTCTCTCTTTCTCAAAAACAAACAGGGGCACCTGGGTGGCTCAGTCGGTTAAGTGTCCGACCTCAGCTCAGGACATGATCTCCTGGTTCTTGGGTTCGAGCCCTATGTCGGGCTCCGTGCTGACAGCTCAGAGCCTGGAGCCTGCTTCAGATTCTGTGTCTCCCTCTCTCTCCGACCCTCCCCTGCTTTCACTGTCTCTCACGCTCAAAAATACATAAACATTTTAAAAAGCTAAAGCAAAATAAAATCAAGGATTAAAAAAAATAGTATAGTCCCAACCTCATGGCTTTTTCTTGCTTGCTTTTTTTTACTCTGCCTGATGATACAGGGGTGTGTTCTCCGAGGTATTAACTGAAAATTTGCTCAGGCCCTGCCGTAAGTCCCGACCTGTCAGTGGTCTGTTTTTATTGCTGCCATAGGATGATGAAATGGGACTTTTTCTGCCTGGGTTCTGACTAAGGTACCGATATGCTAGATATCAGATACCAATCTGAGCGTAAGGCAGATCATCAAAAGCAAGAAGGAACTTGTTGAGAACAAGTTCCATGAGTCTTCAACCCAACCCCCACCAGCAGCCACAGGGACAATTCAAGAGTATCAGAGGAGGAAGGGCTCGTGGGTGATACAGTTGGTTAAGCATCCACCTTGGTTCCTGCTCCGGTCGCTCTCTGTTTGTGGGTGTCAGCCTCATGTCTGGCTCTGTGCTGGCAGTGCAGAGCCTGCTTGGGATTCTCTGTCCCTCTCTCCGTCTCTGCCCCTCCCCTGCTTGCACTGTCTCTGTCTCACTCAAAATAAATAAATAAAACTTTTCAAAAAGTACCAAGGGGGAGAACAAGCGTCTGTGGTGGATTTGGAGAAAGGGGAGCTTTGCCTCACTCACTAAAGGTGTTTCTCAAAAGGTTGTCTCATTGATTCCATAAATGTCCATCAGGGACTAGGTCTAATTGAGTTGTTTGCCCAAGAAAAAGAACCCTCAAAAATGCATAATCTCACCTAATATTATACGTTCAGGGTATGGTCAGATACCAAAAGAGGCAAAACTTGAGATGAGCCTTGAAAGAAGAAATGCAGAAAAGGATCAGAAGAGGAACATATTATGAAATGTTCCAGAATTAAGGAAAAGTCCGCTTAGCCACAGAAAATCTGAAGGGCCAGGCAAGCTGGAATACTCCTAAAAGACTCTGTCCCAAAGAAGCTGGGAATTAGGGTTTTGTTCTTGACTGGATCATGAGATTGGTCAAGGGAACCAGCCCTCTCATTAGCCTGCCATCCCCAGAAGCGCTTTCTTTCCCAGGTGTTCTGGAGAGGATGTTCTACAGGAGCAAGGAGATACTCTTTCCGTATCGTGGGAGGTCCCTCAGGCCTATGGACCAAGATAGTTCCTGGAGACTTTGAGTTTGGTTTAGGGGCTCTCATTCTCTGTGTGTCTGTCATCTAGAGAGAGAGAGTTGAGGGGACTATGAAGTGGCTGAAGATCCAGTTCTTTGTGTGGCCTCTGTGACCTTGTAAAAGTCTGCACATGTAAACCTCACGATACTCACGTGCCTCTGCGATGGGACGCAGGTTGGTGTGTGCCCTATGTGGGTGTACATCTTTCTTAAGAGAGGATTCATTGCTTTCTTCATATTCTCAAATGATTAAGAAAATAATAATAACCGGCTTAGGATAAAGCAGGGCAGTTATGGTCTAGATTCCCCACCAGCAGAATAGTGGGACCAATATCTGAAGCATAGTATATCAGAGAAAGGAAGGAGCTTATAATCGACTCATTGAACCCAGCACCTCCCCCGACCCCCTCACTGCGAAGTTGAAAAAAACTGCGGACCCAGAGCCACTTTCCTTTTTCCAACTTCTGGTTTACTTTTAATTTTATTTTGGATTTAGACTGGTCAAAGGCTTTCCTGCCTCCTCGGCAGAGATGTAATACAATATGAACTCATAAGAATCATGGTTTGTTTGTTTTCTTGTAATCTGAAACAGCTTTTATCAAAAACCTAATTCATGAAGAGAAGATCATCATGGGCAGGAAAAAGCAGATCTTTGTGGGGGGCTTTTTCCTTTCCTTTAAGATATAAGGACTCCATAAAGTATTTTTTCCTCTTGTTTTCTCTCCTATGAAAAGCCAAGAGTCCATGCAATTTTTTTCCCCTCGTCTTCCAGTCTAGTCTCACGCATGGGATTAATTAGACAAGACGAATCACTGAGAGAACATTTATCTTTATCCAGGACATTGTTTGCAGAATTTTTTGATGTTGTCCTGGCATTTCCACTTTTTTAGTGGCTTTTTGTAATGACGGATGGGCTCCACTGTTCTAATGCCTGGTGAGGCAAGCATTCACTTATGTATGTGTATGTACATATGAGAAACATTAATTTTTAATTTACTCTGTTTACCTTGAGACACTGCCAGTGGGTGATTCAAATATCCCGCAGAAAGGGGCTTTTCTTTTGTAATATAGGACAAAGGACAGCTAAGCTCGTGTTCTTTCTTCAGAGCAGAGGTTTGGAGGGAGGGACAATAGTATTTATTTGTGCAGCTTAGAAAAGGACTATTTTGAGGATGTCAACACTCATATAATTGTATTAAGACTTGCTACCAAATCTTCTCATCTGGTATTCGCTTAAAAACTAGGCTTAGATACAGTGATAAAGAACCGGCCTGGGCTGTTCCCACGTTCCTTTAATTTGACGATTCCTTGTGTGACTGTATTTAAGAAGTGAATCTGGGGATAGTGATTTGCATAGTGGTAAGTTTAGGCTGCTCTCTGATTTCTAGACCCGGGTGTGACAGCGACATCGGGACTGTCCACCGTCTTCCCCGCCTGGCTTGGACTTTGGTGCCCCAGGAGCCTGGATGCATGGGGTCTGCTCATTCCAAGGGGGAGCACAACCTCTCAGCTTCTTCCTGGAAGGCTTGGGGATGAAAACTGGAAAATTCCAAAGGCTTTCCAGTAACTGTGGTAGGCAGTCCTATACAAGAGATTGGAGGCCTCGGTCACCTCTCCCCCAGGTTATCCAGGCGCTACCCGGGGTTTACTCAGATGCAAGAGGCCAGTCCTGGTCCCAAAGGCCAGAAGAGAGCTGGGGGGTCTGAGTGAATCGTTACTGTCACAGCTGTATGGGACCTCCTATCAGGCTTCCGTGTCTGGTTGCGCTGATGTGCACTGCACAAGGGCACCACGTCTAAGGGGATGCATTTCACTTTGTTGATGTCATAGACTTGTGTCATTATTAAAAAGTTTTCTCGCGGATGGCATCATGGTGACTTTTTCTAACAAAATCAGTGTCTTAGCTCAGTTTTGCGTAATAAGAAAACTTATTAGTGCAGTTTTTGTTTTACAGAGCAAACTTTCAGTGAGCATTTACTGGAGATGCTCGTTAATTACTTTGACCTCTCCCCTCAGAACAGCCTTCTTAATATAAATTCAGAGGATCAGTCAGCCCTGGTAAGGAAAAAAAAAATGTATCCTTATTATCACGCACTCCTAACTGAAATTTAGAATTATGAATGGAGACACTGACCACAATACTAGAAGCAGTGCCTAGGATTTCTTTTTTCATATCACATCCAAACGGTCACAATATCTCAAAATACTATTCATGCCTGTCACTTTTTCAGAGTTGTGATAGTTGTTAAGACCTATCCCTAGTATGTTATTTAAAGAGTTCATAAAAAGGGGCATCCATTGCTACATCACAAGAGTTTTAAAAAAATATTTCAGCTGTTTTTTTCATAAAAGTGGCCTCCTTTAAAATCCTGTATATTTTATCTTATGAAACATCATGCTGAGAAAGGGGTTTACAAGACTCACCAGCCTACAGAAGGGTCTCTCTCTCTCTCTCTCTCTCTCTCTCTCTCACACACACACACACACACACACACACACACACACGAGGCAGAGAGAGATTTTGCTAAAGGAAGTTAAAGAATAGAGAAATAGTAATTCTTGTCATTTCTCCTTTTCAAGAATCCTTTGGCCACCCTCTTTCCTCAAAAACATCCCGGAAAAGTCGTAATCACGGTATGAATCCATGTGAATGATTTGCCTTTTTTGTCTAATGGCCGTGCAGCATAATTACAAGCCCGTATGGCATAAAATATGTGTCCAATTTATCTTCAGTTCATTTTATTTGATTTAAGTACCGAAATGTGGTCGTTTTAGCAGCCTCCCTAGTTTTGTAGTTTGTGCTTTAGGAAGATCCGCTTGAGGGGGGTAGAAGAGATCACATGAAATCACTTGAGAATCACTGCTCTAAATTTAACCTGTGCTCCCTTATCGCTGCTGTAGTGTCTGACACTCTCTTGTGTAACAAAAAACAACAGTTTTCTGTGAAATGTCCTTGCATTATAATCTGTCTAACATAAACACATGCTCTCCTTAATGTGGAAAATGATAACGATGCTTCGCAACGTGTCACAACTTTTAGGTTGTGTTTCTGCGGAGGAAGGACAGCAGATGTAGCCGAGCAATAGTCTGATTGTTCGGTGCACAAGACGGTCGCGTGCAAATCCCAGTCTCTATAGCTCCTGAATCCACATGGTTTCCTTGTCTGGTATTAGCAAAGGCGATCTAGTCTCTGAATCAATCAGTCCAGATCCTAGAAGAAACTGTATGATTGTCCAAGTCTGATGTCCTCCTGGGCCCATTCAGGACCCAGGGAGACAAGGTCCCACAGTAAGAACAATCCTGCAGGGACCCCCGTAGGTAGTGGGCAGATCTGTGAGAAAATGGAAAGAGCCAGAGCTTTCGGTAACAAGACCATGAAGACTTAAAAAGAGAGACCATAATGGTTTCTTAGAGAAGCCAAGACTATATGCATCAGTGCCCATGAGTGTTGACAGTACGTACCCTTGGTGGCCCTGAGTGGCATGGAGACCTGAGCATGAAGGATAGGCTAGCAGTTCTTTATATTTTCAGGGAACACAAGAAGGCCTTTTATGTGAGTGTCTCTGTGTTCGGCAATTTTTATGTACATTGTCTCGTTTAATCCTATTTCCTGAGGCAGCACCTGCCAATATTTCTGTGACATTAATCTCCTTTCTGGAATGTCTTCGTAGGATTTCAGTCCTTTCCTTTATTGCCAACTATTTACGGTAGTCCCTCATCTCACACACATAACAGCTTCCTGGCACCTCACATGTGCTCCCCAACTTTGCCTGTTGAGTCCTTGTCCTTCTCTTCTGCTTGGCCCCCTTGAGTCATGGCAGTAGCTGAGGACTCTGCTGTTTCTGGGGCTGCTGGAGGGGGGAGCCACCACTGTGATCCCCGTGCTGTGCCAAAGATACTTCTCTGATCTGGTACTACCTTCACCAGAGGTGGTTGAAGCCATTGGTGACAGGAACTCCCACCACAGGAGCCTCAGATGCTCAAGATAACACCGAGATCTTTGTCCTCCCCAAGACCAGGACCTTAAGTCCCATTGATATTCTGGAATTTTAAACATTCTGAAGTTCTGCTTGAATTCCAATTCAAGATGGCGGACGAAACATGTGCAAACACTAACGCTCCCAAGCACAATGCAGAATTAAGAAACGCAGTTGACAAATATTTGTCTACACCCCACAACAAACCTGAAGAGGGTATATTTTCTACTAAGTAGAAATGGAGGGAGTAGACAAAACCTCATGGGTATAAGCAGCAGAAGCCCATGTTTACACACCTCTGCACAGAGCTGTGAGTAACTTAGCGCCTCCCGAGAGCCAACAATCCCACACGACCGCTTCACCTCTAGGCCATAACAGTGCAGGACACAAAAGGGAAAATCCTCCTGTGGAAGGAAAGCACAGGACTGAGAGTCTTCAGATATCCAAGGGAGACCAGTCCTAAGGAAAAGAAACTGTAGGCTCAACAAATGGAAGAACTAATCCCATATGAGATCCAAATATTAGAATAATGTGTAAAGTATTTTAAAAAGAAAAAAAGAAAGAAAGAGCGAGCCTCAGTGAGCCACAGGAGGGAATCCTATCACTAAAGTCAGAATAGGAGGTCATATTCATATAAAAAAAGAGTTTAAAAAAAAAAATCAGAGATCTTAAAACGAAAAAAAAGTAACATTGTTATTAAAGTTTAAAACTCAATTACATTAGTTGAATTGTATCCTGGACTCAAGTGGAAGGTAAATCCCTGAGCTGGAAGATAAATAATGGGATAAGAATTATTAAAAGAACCTTAAAAGACCAACATGCACCTTGTAAATAGTACCAAAAGAGAAAACAGCATGAAAAAAAGAATAGTGGCCATAATTTTTTTTTTTTTTTCGGACCTGAGTTCTCTCACTAAATTTACACAGATGCCAATCTGAATAAATAAAAGCAAGTCGTAAGCACAAAGAGGTATTATTTCCCACTCACTAGAAAGGCTAAAACCAAAAAAGCTGGACAATAAAAAGTAAAGGCAAGGATGTGGAGAAATTGGCACCCTCGTACGTTGTGGTGGGAATTTCAAATGACATTTAAATGACAAATTTAAATTTGTCTAGTAGTTCTCCAAAGGTTCCACATGGAGTGAGCATTTTAACTAGCAATTCCACTTCGAGGATACACCCAAAGAGACGTAAAAACAAAGAGACTACACAACCTTGATCCCAAAAGTTCGCGCAACACCATACCTAACAGCCAAAAAGTGGGAGCAACCCAAATGTTCCCTAGCGGATGAATGGATAAACAGACGTTGAATGAATGGGTAAACATACAATGGAATATTATTCAGGCATAAAAAGAAAGTACTGATACATTACCACAGCACGGATGAACCCTGGGAACATTATGCCAGTGAAGGAAGCCAGTCGTGAGAAGCCACATATCCTATGATCTCATTTAGATGAAACGTCCAAAGTAGACCAAAACGACAGAAAGAGTAGACGAGTCGTCGCCGGGGGCTAGAGACAGGGCACAACAGTGAGTAACTGTTAATAGATACGGAGTTTCTTCGGGGGTAGAGGGTTGATGAAAATATTTTGGAATTAAATAGTGGAGATGATCGCACAACTCAATGAATATACTTACAGTCACTGAATGATATACTTTAAAGGGGGAATTTTATATTATGTGAATTACATCTCAAAATATTTAAAAAGAAAAAAACAAAAAAAGTCCTCATCGAAGCTGGGCCATGTGGAGGTCCTACTTGGACCTGTGAGCATAAGTTCCTCTTTTTCTGCACTTTCGTGGTTTGGGTGTTAAAGTACTATACTCCACTTATTGAAACCTGTTTGGGTGTGTGTGAGAGAGAGAGAAATGGCATTTTCTGTATCTTCCTTTACATTGTCGTTTCTCAGTTTCTGAGGGGACTTGGACTGCAAGATCTGAATGGCAGGCTCATACTGTCCTTAGAATGGCTCCAATGCTCTGATCAAACAAGTGTTTTTCATGTTTGTTTATTTCTTGAGAGAGACAGCGTGTGAGTGGGGGAGGGGCAGAGAGAGAGAGGGAGACACAGAATCAGAAGCCGGCTCCAGGCTGTCAGCATAGAGTCCAATGCGGGGCTCGAACTCACAAACTGCAAGATCATGACCTGAGCCGAACTCGGATGCTTAACCAACTGAGCCGCCCAGGCGCCCCTCCGATGCTCTATTCAGAGCCTGAATTCATTCCTTTGAATTCTTTCCCACGAGGCCCCTGGGTCCTTTCCTCGAACAGCCTCTCGGCCCGCGGAGCAGCTCCAGCCGGAAGCCCAAGGCACTTGGCAGAACTTTGGGAGGTATCACTATCTCCGTTTGCAGGTGAGAAACCCCAAGCTCAGAGAGATTGTGACATGAGAAGCAAAGAAAACCGACACTGATTGTATCCTCTCAAGCCTGCCGAGCCCCTTTCACCTGATTCTTCAAGTGCTTTTAACCGTGAACCCCCGTGGACTATACTTGTCACAGGCCTCCATGCTCCGTAATAGCTACAGTTAAGCTAGAACAGAGTATTTAACAACAGTGGCAAAGCTGAGCTTCCGTTGTATTTTTGGAGACCCAAAGAGTCAGTAGAACAAAGGCCGTGACTGAATGAATGCAAAATGAAGACACATTCCTGTCTGACTTCAGATTTCCTATCTGATCTTTCATGACCTTTTCTCTGGATAGACACCAGTAGGCAACCCCCCCACCCCCCGACACACACACACACGCACACACTATTGAAAAGTCACTGTGTAAAAATGATTCCTACGTGGTGGTGTTCGTCTTCTTTCATCCATCAGTAAATACGTTGTATCAGTGCTCAGGTGCCCTACTTTGTGAAACCTGGCTGTAATAAAAAACTTCCAAAAAAGAAAATAGCATGAAAAAGAAGAGTGGTCATAATATATTTTTTTAGTACAGTCCCTGGCATAATTTCAGTAGAGTTGCTTCTGTGCCCCACAGAGCTACCGCCAGCCTAGCAGAATGTTTTTAGTTTGTTTTATTTTATTTGGCTTGGTCTCAGCTTGTTCCTTAACTGCCGACTGCAGAGTCCAGGGTTTAAAGGTGAAGCATAATGGTGGATGCCCACTGGTTTAACAAGGCTTGTGAATACTGCCAGGTCGTAGCCAAAGTAGTCCTGAGGCTGAGGGGTGCCTGGTATGAGAAAGAGCATAGAGTGGCTCAGATGTTCCAGAAAAACAAAACAAAACTCAAAACCTTGTAGTTCTTCCTAGCTCTAGCTCCCTCCACCCGGAAACGTGAGAGAAGACACGTTTAACCCCCTGGACTTCCGGGATATGAGTACATGCGCACCTTTCCTTTGCTTGCCTTAAAAATAAAAATAACCTTAAAATAAGCAGAATAAACTTAAAGGAGTTCTCAAACGCTCCAGCATGTTAGAATAACCCCAGGAGATTTTAACCATCCTGATTGCCCAGACCTCATCCCTGATCATAATCTCTGGGGGCAGGATGCAACCGTCACTCGGTTTTAAAACTCCCCACGTGATTCCAATGTGCAGTCGAGACTGCAAAGCGGAGCTCTGAGCAAATTTGTGTCTTATTCAAGGCTTGCATTCTAGTGTCCAAGGCCAAGATTGAAAATAGAAAAAATTACTCTTGAAAACTCTTCTAGATTGCCCATAAAGTAGAGTATAAGTGGCCTTGCTTCTGCAGCCCTGAATGGTTAATATGTGTAGATGCCTAATGCACCTAGAAATGTAGAACATAGAGTAAATGGTACCTATGCAAAATGTAATTTTGTTGCATTAATTATGTAACCGAAAGCACACACTCGGTTCAATTCAGGTTATTAAAATGCACAGAAGATGATTCCACGGCCCAAATGTGGAGTGAAAGTAGTGTTTGTATAAATGATTAAGATGTAAATTTTAGGTGACCTAATGTCAATTTCAAAAGAGTTTTCATGACATATCTCTTGTAGTATTTTTACAACTTCCTTGGGGTTCACGAAGCGAAGTAAACTCTCTTGTGATGCACAGATCACGGCTAAACCTAGAAGCCAGCCAGTCTAGACTCCCGACCCACTGGGGGCCAGAGTAAGTCTCGCAGATAGTCAAGGCCTCTCAAATCCCAGCTCACCTGACTGTTCTGGCCTTAATTTCAGTGCTTCCTAGAAAAGCTGCTTTATTCAGTTCTGCTAGTCTCCTCTTTTCTTGGCATGAAATGTTCGTTCCATTCCCACAGCTTTGTTTAGGCTTTGCTACTTGCTTTGAATGTCCTTCAAATGCCCTCCACCTGCCCACGATCCCATTACCCACCTCCATGCACCATCGGCCACAACTACAGTGCTCTAAGTATTGCTCCCTTCGGCTGCCTAAGGTGACCTGTTCCTTCGTTACTCAGCTTGTCTCTCATCTTCACTCTTTGGGACTTTTTCATTGACCTTGACCTCTTCCAGACTGATCTGGTCAGTCCACACTTGGAATAATCTTTGACTCTTTTCTCATCCCTAATATTGAATCCCCCCATGAGTCCTGTGGGCTCCCACTTGAACGTCCCCCAGAATCTAATCACTGCCTACACTGCCACAAGTTCATGGTACCCTATAAACCCATCTGGGATATCGTAATAAGCACCAAATAACCTCCCTGCTTCTACTCTTGCCCTTAGAGATGGGCTTCCAGAGCCCTCCGGCGACTCCCATCACGCTGAGGATGGAATCCAGAGCTCGTCAAATTCTGCCAGGCCACATTAGCTAGCAATTCAGGCTTTCTCCATAGAGTTTTACTGTTCATATTAGCAATAATAGCTGGCAGTGAACAAGCAGTTAATCTATATGAGGCACTGTTGGAAACCTTTGACGTGTTTTGCATGTTAGGAAACTGAGGCACAAAGAGGTCAGGAGACTTTCAGCAAGTACACAGCCAATAAGTGGTGAGCTGGGATTTAACCTTCTCGACCACTGCCCCACCCTTCCTCTGGGCAAAGGAGACCCCAAGATGTGCCTCAACCCACGCTGTCAGACCCTCATTTTAATTTCAGATATCTCAGGAAGGATCCCAGTGCTCTGTTTGTTTTCTTGTGTTTGCGAATATATGTGTGTGTGACTTTAACCGTAGGAGGAAAGGTTTTAAGGAAGGAAAAGGAGAAGAGGGCTGGAGCCTGAATTAATTAGGGGAGCCCAAGTGGCTCAGACAGCAATGCCCCAGAGCCAAGCTGGAAGCCAGAAAATTTGTTTGAAAAACATGATCTCTCCCAGGCTGAAGATGACGTCAAATATATGGTGATCTACCACCCAAAAGGCAAAACCACAGTTTGCTTGTTTAAAGGCTCCTTTAGGTTGGTTTGGCTGCTGCAAACAGCAGGCTGCCATGGCCAGCCAAGGGTTCAAAAGTTGTCTGGAGGGAAGAAACCCAGGTCTTGCCAGCTCAGAGGCTCTGCGTCTGCAGCGGGGTCAGGCCCCAGCCCACCTGTACGGGCTTTCCCTTTGCCACACCCGAGCACCGGTGTCCTCTGAAGCCCCATTTGTTGAGTGGCAGAGAGCGCTTCGGCTCCGACCGGAATTTCTTCCGAAAGAGTACAATGTCCCCCAGTGGCATACACAACAGAGAGAACGGTCTTCAGCAGTTGCACTGAAGGGTGAGCAGCACAAGGCAAGGGACCGGTTGGTTGAAACAGTCAAATATGTCAAGTGATTTCAGCCTGTCCGGTTCCCCTCTTGTCCCCAGTGCCCAAGCTCTTTGGATTCTGGCACGCACTTCAGTGACACACAGGTGACCTAAGTGGAGCCGTTGTGAGTATTTGGGGGGGAAGAGTGGAGGAGGCTGAGCCCGCCCCCCGCCTTGACTGTATTCTAAGCAGTTGTTATGGGAAACAATTAAGAACCTGGGAGGAAAGGCCGGTCCCATGCCAAGAAGTGCAGCAGCACCCTGTTTTCGGCAGAGGGGAGTGAGCGGCCGTGGGGTTCCACTGATTGGGTCTCCGTGGCAGGCCGGCTGCCCCCCAGGAAGGCCTGGTATTCCTGTCCTCTCGGTGAACCTGCTTGAAAGGGATACAGGAGTTATTGGGTAATCAGGACTTGTCAGCGCCTCGGTTATGCAGGATGGTTCAATCCGATAATGTGAATGGAGCCTGTAATAGTGCTGATGAAAAGCACTCCAGTTTCAAAAGGGCCTTGAATGATTTTTTGTTCATTTTCTGTTTACATGTAATGTGTTATTGATGTCATTACCTTATAATACAGCGGCTTGTTTCATAGAAAAACCAGGAATTATTCATTCTTTAAAAAAAAAAAAAAAAAAAGCCTAAGAAGAAGAAAGAAGGAAAGAAAGAGACCCTGTTACGTGAGGAAAATTGCATCCGAATGCTACGACTGAAGCATATTGATTTTCTGGCACCAGACTTTTTAGATTAAAAATGCCAATACTAAATCCTTTCATGACCTATAGTTCATATGAAGTTCGCATGTCATTTACTATTATTCTGGGGGGAAAAAAAAAAAAGCTGAATCTTTAATGAAAACATAGTTGGAAAGAATGTCTGCTGTGTCTACAATTTGCATACCATTATAATAATGCCTGATTATGAGCTAAGCATGCTGCTTGCTGGTGAGGTGGGATGAACGTTTTTCTTAGTTCAAATCAAAAGCCATTTGTCAGTTTTAATTGTCTGCTTGTCTTGACTTCATCCTTGGAAAGAACTATAGATGGACATAGTTTTGATTGTCCAGGCCCATGAAGGACTTGGCGTGTGTAGGTGAGCCCAACAGTAAGACCCATTCCTTCACGTTCCGCCAGGGTGGGAGACCGATGTCTGGTCTCGCCCGAGTCCAGAAACACTGATGGAACTGTCATTCTTCCCAGTTAGTTAAGAACTGTCACGTAGCCACCTAAGTCCCTGACATGGTCCTGATTTTGTTGCATAACTACTACCAATCTCAAAAGTCTCTCCGTCAACACGGGAATGCCCCAGTGGCACGTGTGGTTGAGATTTTTGTTTTCTTATGGCATGCCATGAGCCAGCTTTGAAAGTGCAGCACAAACACCTTTCCTGAAAATCTGTTTCCTTTTACTATATTCTTCTGTGAAAGCCTAACATATTTACTGTCTGGCCTTTCACAGAAAAAAGAAAAAAACTGCAAATCCCTGGCCTAAGTGTTTTGTTCCTTTAAAATCTTCTCCTCCGTTATGGTGGCCAAGAGTAGGTACAGCTGCTTT
The DNA here is from genome assembly GCF_046562875.1 of Panthera onca. Classification (NCBI taxonomy): domain Eukaryota; kingdom Metazoa; phylum Chordata; class Mammalia; order Carnivora; family Felidae; genus Panthera; species Panthera onca. The sequence goes on from NC_138347.1 coordinate 141,816,197, forward strand.
TCAGAGTTGCACTGCAAGCAGCTAGCATAAGAGAAGATTAAGTTATGAATTTTAAATCACGGATTTTTGAGTGAGATGGAATGTTAATGAGAAATCACCCAATCCTACTTCCCAACTGACTGATGTTTGATTACCCCCACTAACATTTCCAGTATTGGGAAAACGATTTTGAAGCCTGCCATTCTGTATTTTGATAGTTCTGTTAGGAATCCTTCCTTGTATCAAATGAAAATACATCTCCTCACAGGTTCTTTCCAATGGTCAGATTCCTCTGCTTTGCAGACGTGGGAACAAGTACGAACAGTGTCCAACACGGTTAATCGTTCCGGGATTGAAAGCCATCACTGTTTTCCCCCTAGTGTTTTCTCCTTCGAGTTAGATATTCCCGTTCTCTTCCTTTGTTCCTTTTATGCTAGAGTATCGAGCCCTTGAAAAACCAAGCCCTTGAAAAACCAAAAAACATCGTCCAGACGCGTGAGTCCAACACCGGGTACAAATGCAGTATTCCCAATGCAGTTCTACCAAGGGGGAATTAGCATCATCATCACCTCCGTCGTTCCGGAAGTAATATCTCTGCTACCGTAAGCTCTAAATTGCCTTTGGGGAGACCTCATCTCACTGGTGAATCAGATTGGGCATGAAATCAACTGTCTTGATCTGCTCAGACTGCTATGGCAAAAGACCACCCAGAGACCAGGTGGCTTAGACAGCAGGCATGGGTTTCTCGCAGTTCTGGAGGCTGGGAACTCCAAGGCCAGGTGCTCGCAGATTCAGTTCCTGGTGACAACCCACTTCCGGGTTTGCAGGCAGCTATTTTCTTACTGTGTTCCGGCATGAACTTTCATTGCGTAAGGATGAAGAGAGACCTCTCTGTCTTCCTCTTCTTGTAAGGGTGCTAATCCCAGCAGGAGGATCCCGGCTTCGTGACCTCATTTAAACCTAATTACCTTCCAAAGGCCTCACCTTTGGAGTTGGGACTAAGGTGGGACTTCACTCTGTGAATTTGGGGGGGATAAGACATTCGGTCCATAACTTCAAGTACATTACCTTTGCTGATAGATAGGAAATTATCCTGCTGTTTTCCTACCTTTGTTCCCTTTCCGTCCCCGGTCGTACCTGCCTGCACTATGCCGTTATTTTCACAATGGAGCCTGATTCCTTAACTTCTGATAATTGCTTCTTAATTGGGAAGGAAGAAAACGAATGTCTCTCGTTCTTCCTCTCTTCATCCATCCATGCGAACAGTGGCTTCTTCCAGACTAATTATTCTCCTCCAACCTCCTTTACCTTCTGTAAATGGAAGGGAAGTAGCTAAAAGCTAAGATTCTTTATGGGAATCATAAATGCTGTTCTACACATATTTCTGAATCTCTTCCTTTCAGCAGCCGGGTAGGATTGCCAGGCCAGAGGACGCAATCCGGCCAATGAATTGGGAATATGGAAACGATGTGTGTCACTCCAAGACTGTCACTGAAGTGCCAATTCAAAACCCCGCAGACATCTCAGGGTGGCTCAGTCAATTAAGCGTCCATCCTTGGTTCAGGTCGTGATCTCACCATTCGCGAGTTCGAGCCCCGCTTTGGGCTCTGTGCTGACAGCTCAGGGCCTGGAGCCTGCTTCGGATTGTGTCTCCCTCTCTGCCCCACTCCCACATTCTGTCTCCCTCTCTCCCTGCTTGCTCTCCCCCTCTTGCTCGCTCGCTCTCAAAAATAAATAAATATTAAAAAACATTAAAAAAAATTTAAGCCACAGAACTCTCTCTCTGGTACGGTGACCAGCTTTCAGGATAGTGGCTATTTTGTCACTCTGGGTCCCAGAATAAGGTGGCATGGAGCACAGTCCCCTGCTCAGAGGATGGACACGGAACCTAGATGAGAAATAATCCTTTGTTTCTATAAGCGGAGGCTATTTGGCTGTTGCTTTTGCAACATCTGGGAGTGGTTTTGCCTATCTGACACTCAAATTTTCCAGTCACTCATTCATATCGCATTAGTCAGCTCTTTGTGTAGTGCCTACTATGTGAACGCACTTGGACTGTCACAGAGAACAAAACACAAGTCTCTTTCTATCCTTGAGGAATACAGGGGTTGGACATTGCAATGGCCAAACCAGACCGGACTCCTCCCACTACAATGTGGCGGATAGAACGTAGTGCATTTGGACAGAGCATCTTCAGACGCATGATGATCAATGAATGTGTGACAGAGAGGCCAGGCGAGGAGTAGGAGAGCCAGGATTTAAAGTGCCACTTTGGGGGCACCTGGGTGGCTCAGCCGATTAAGCATCTGACTTCAGCTCAGGTCACGAGCTCACGACATGTGGGTTCAGGCCCCACCTTGGGCTCTGTGCTGACCACTGCTAGCCTGGAACCTGTTTTGGATTCTGTGTCTCCCTCTCTCTCTGCCCCTTCCCCACTTGCACTCTTTCAAAACGAAATAAAAATTAAATAAATCGCCAGTTTTGTCACTCACCGGCTGTGTGACTTTGGGTTGACCACTTTACCTGTCTGGGCCACTATTTCCCTTACCCGTTTCCACTTTTGCTCGATTTCACTCTATCCCGTTCGTGCCGGTGGTTGTCCAGCCTGCGTTTTAAGGCTTTCAGAAACAGGATACTCACCACTTCCCAAGGCAGCGTTGTATCTCTGAGCCCCTGTGTCTGCTCACACGTTTTTCCTCTGAAACTCTTAAGCTCTAAAGGCCTGGACATACAGGGATTTCCATCTTGTTGTGGAACCCTCCTCTCCCCACATGCCCCATTCAGAATTTCCATGTAGGTAAATTTACTGAGCTCCTATTCTGTGCCAAGTACAGCCTTAGAGTAGACACTCTGGAGACCAGAGAAAAAGTATACATGATGGCCCTGAACTTAAAATGCAGTTAGATGAGAGCAGCATTTAGATCCCAGGGCACAACGTATCGTGCTAAATTGTGCAGCAGAGTCAGGGGCCAGGGAGGTGTAGACGGGATGAGGGTAATCAAGGAAGCCATCATAGAGGCCATTGAACTATGCCCGGCTTGGAAGGATTGACGATTCTAGGTAGGGGAGGAGAGGCAGATCAGACAGGGAGAACAACTTCAGGGAAGGCAAAGAAAAACTGAATGTGGTAGATGATGAAAACACAGTGGAGTCCCACCCGGCAAGAACAGAGAGTCGGAATAAGCACCAGATTCGGACTAGCCCAGTGCAGACAATTTTTAGAAGAATTCAGTGACAGAAATTTTCAAAGATAGAATACCAGCCATCTAGGTGTGTAGTAAAAGATATCTTCATTTCCTTCTCTACTGAAAAGGCCTTGCAGGTTTTTGGTTTTTTGGATAGAGTGGTTTTTTTTTTTTTTTTTTTAAGTTTATTTGTTTTGAGAGAGAGAAAGAGGGCACAACTGGGATAGGGACAGAGAGAGACAGGAGAGAGCATCCCAAGCAGGCTCTGCATTGTCAGCACAGAACCTGATGTGGGGTTCGAACTCACAAACTGTAAGATCATGACCTGAGCCGAAACCAAGAATCAGATGCTTAACCAACTGAGCCACCGAGGTGCCCCAGTTTTTTTGGTTAAAAAAGAAAGATCTTTGCCGACATGGGCCTTTTATCGCAGATTCTCCATTTGTTTACAGCTTTTATTTAATGAACGATAGCTGCAGTATCGAATTATAGATGTACCTCCCTGGACATTCCTTGTGTTGATGGCAGATATTGCACATCAATATAAACGGGTCAGTTAAGGGCTCCATGGGGATGCCGGGGGAGTTTGGGCTGTAACAAGACATGTGGAGAAGGAAAATGTGGACAGGAATACCTTTGCCAAATGGGTTCCATCCTTTATATAAGTGATGGCTTTATTTTGGCTTTCAATGAGAATGGCTTTCCCCGAGGCACATATGGGACATAGACCGTTCAGGCTCATGACACAAACTCTTCAGAAAAACACAAGGCATGACAGTAGGGGATGTGAAGACACACACTCGAGCTGCCCTTGCTCGGCCTCTGAGCTGACCTACGTACTTCCGTCCCCTCCTTCAAGTTAACTTCTAGTCTCCAAGAAAAAGTCAAGTGAAAACAAAAGTCACTCATGTCGTATTTAGCTGAGAAAGAAGGAAAGCAAGAAGATACATGAAAAAATAAATGTTGTGTTCAAAATGGAAGTTGGTTGCCGCAGATGAGTTGTTTCCCGCAGCGTAAGAGGAAGTGGTTAATGAATGTATTGAATCCGAGGCAATCATTTATGAAATGCCAAGGACGATGGGGGTAGAATCAGAAACAGCAGAAAAATTAATGTGTTATTTTCTATAAATGGGAAGGGGGAATTTTAGCTAATAACCTTTTGGAAAATTAAGATTATTAAAAATAATAAGCTGACTCTTCTATAGACCTTGATAGTTTTCAAAACACATTCGGAGGCATTATTTCATTTGATTCCCGTAACAACCCTAGGAGGTCTGCAGAGTGGTGTTTTTTTGTTGTTGTTGTTTTTTGTTTTTTTAATCTTCATTTTATAGATGAGAAACTAAAATGCGGAAAGGTTAAGGACGCACTCTAGATGACACAGCTAATAAGCAGCAAAGTCAGGGCTTTAAGAATCTCAGTCCTAACTCTGGTCTGGTCAAGTACAGAGGAAACGCAAAGCCTGTGAGTTATCAGTGGGTTTATAAAAAGTGATCCACTTGACAGAGATAGAATAGCAATGTAGTTTGGAGGGCATGGGCTCACTCTGCAGCAGAAATTGCAAATCAGATGCCTGAGGTCATAATCTAGTAGTAGATGAGCTTGTGCAATTATGGCCCAAACAATATTTACAGTTTATTCAATTTTTAACAAGATTTAAAAATCAGGATGTTTTTTAATAAAATCTGGATATGTGGCTTCTCTCTTAAAATTGGCACCCCCTCTGGGGCACCTGGGTGGCTCAGTCAGTTAAGTGCCCGACTTTGGCTCAGGCCACGATCTCACGGTTCGTGAGTTCGAGCCCCGCGTCGGGCTCTGCGCTGACAGCTCAGAGCCTGGAACCTGCTTCACATTCTGAGTCTCCCTCTGTCTGCCCCTCCACAGCTTACACTCTGTCTCTTGCATCGTCTCAAAAATAAACAAACATTTAAAAAAATTTTTTTAATTGGCACCCCCAGGTCCCACTGACCAGTGTTTCCACGTGACCATAAGCACCAAGGGCTTAGGAGCAGCTGTCTCTCTAAGACAGACATGCACTTTGTAGTTTGCCACAGTCCCCACCACTCCGTGTTGTCCTCTGTCCTGGAGTCCAAGGATCAGTTGATGTTTCTCATCGTGTCTGTGCTGTTATTTTTTTTAACCTACCCCTCTGTATCACTCACTGGATTCTTCAGGCATTTGAATTCATGTCCTCACATCTGGAGGCAGCCTCCGGGCTCTACCAATTTCTGGCTGTGTGACCATGGGCGGTTACTTTCACCCGTAATGCCCCCATTTCTATTTCATTCTCTATAAAAGGAATGATAATGGCGGCACTCCAGTGGGTATTTGGCATTTTGTTGTCGTTGTTACTTGTTCTTTCAACATTATTTCTTTCTTTGAAAGTTCCCATCTTATGGGGATAAGGAAACCTATCTAGTTTTCAAGCATCCCTAGCATCTAGGGCACAAGTGAGGGACCCTCATCCTCCAATAAAACAGAGGTGAACCAGACTTAGGCTGAACCTAGCTTGCAACCCGAAGAAACACGTGTGTGCCATTCATCTTGCAAGAGCCACATGTCATGTCTGGGGACAGCATGGCAGATGTGTCACTGGTACCATTCAAAACCTATCATTGGTTTGTTGGGATGTGAGCTGGGATGTGTGTGCCCATTATTGGAAGCATCTGGGCTTCCTCCATTCTCTGGTATGATGTTAGCGACTATCTCTGGTTGTGTAACTTCCAAGCCTAGTTCTCTGGCCCTCCAGAAGAAGCTATGAGCTCCAGAAGATCCTGTAGTGAGTATCTCTTGCCTTTTGCCTCTCAGATCCACTCCACATCCTTCCCCTGTGCTGTATGTGTTGCACAAGGTGACCACTATAAAACTTTTTTTTAATGTTTATTTTTGAGACAGAGAGAGAGAGACAGAGCATGAGCAGGGGAGGGGCAGAGAGAGAGGGAGACACAGAATCTGAAGCAGGCTCCAGGCTCTGAGCCGTCAGCACAGAGCCCGATGTGGGGCTCGAACTCATAAACTGTGAGATTATGAACTGAGCTGAAGTTGGACGCTTAACTGACTGAGCCACTCAGGTGCCCCTCAAGGTGACCACTATAAAATACATTTCCCAAGCCCCTGTGTCAGCAGGTTGGTAGAGCCTAAAGTTCATGCACTTTGGAGGCTCTCTTTTATAAAAATAATTTAAAATGATAAATACAAAATTATGTACAAAAAGAGTGTTTATTTTTACTGAGGAAAAAAAATCACGACAGATTACAAATCTTAAAAATTTAGAGTGAAAAAAAACAGAATAAATAAAATATCGAAAGCCAGAAAAATAAGATCTGTTTTTATTTGCTGTCAAGATCTCTCTCTCATACTTTCTTCCTAGAATCTTTGGCTTTACACTCTTTGACTTTCTTTTCCTAGGAAATAATTTGCTGGAGACAGAAGCAGAAATATAATTACATCTTCCCTCAGTATGTTGGTTAGAATTCACTTTTTTATTAATGACAGTTTAGAAAAGTTTCCATTCTCAACTCCTTATCGGTGTGGTTATGTAAATTTTTAGGATCGGTTTCCTTTGAGCGTAAGCCCCTGTCAGGCTGCTTTCCTGGAAAAGCTAGAAGAGTTTAAGGCAGTTTGGGTTTCTCATGTCGCAATCTACTGCTTCGTCGTTGGCATCCTCGCGGTGAGACATCGAGGGGAGAGCCGGGGCCAACGGCCTGGTGGACCCTCACGTTTTACCGCAGGCCATTCAGACATCCGAAACAACACTTTTCACCTATCTGAATGTCTGGTGGGACATTTAAAATTCATGAAGGAGGTGAAAAAATTCTCAGGGGGGTGGGACAGGCTGATGTCTGCAGGCATCGCCATCCTCTACGTACTCCGGGGTTCTCAGAACCCCCAGTCCTCCTGGCGACCACACCAGACTTAATTCCACACAGAAATAAGTGTGAGCCACGTGCATATGTCCCACTAGACACCAACTAAATCAACTTCCCCAAACCAGCCCTTTAAGCATACCCCAGACCACTCTAATGCCCCTATTTGGAGAGAGGAGGTGTGGTACAGGGGATGTCAGAGCACAGACAGCCGTCAGAACCGGGAATTAAAATGGCATATTTTCAAGTCCTCTGTGTAGAACCATGGATACAAGTTGCTCAGGCCCTTAGGAGGCCTTGTAAGCGGTCTCTACATGGTAAGAGGCCCTTAAGCTTGAGCCTCACTAACTTCCCCCTCAGCTCCTTTCTTCCAGCCTCGTTTGGCCAAAAGGAGGCATTGGCAAGGCCGTTGTTAACATCCTCCCTTCCTTTTACCCCTCCAGGCCTAGGATGGTTAGTGGCTTCCAGCCTGTCACTGCCCCATTCAGTTTTCAGCTCTTATAAAACACTGGTGAAAAGCAACTGTATTAAATTCATTCTCTTGGGTCGCCTAGAATAGAGTTGCTTTCCCAACTGAACTCTGATCCATATTCTTTTTCTGCTTAAAAGAATATGCTCGGAAAATTTTGTCTATTTCTGAATTCGGCCTAAATATTTGGTATAAACAGATGCCTATCATCCTCAGTCAGCTTTTTAGACGTGGCACCTAGTTGAGCCCACAGGTTAATCTGAGGGCCATTATATCCATAGGTACTTTTTGTATTTACATATTTTCTGCCGTATCTGTTGAGAGATCGGAAGTATCATTTTTCTCTGTAATTGACAGATACGTAAAAGATGACATATTGTATTAGAAGAAAGCCTGAACTGTCGCTGAGCACAATTCAGAATCCCTGTAGGCACCAGACACAACACCCGTGATAGAACCAAACCCCTGAGCCTGGGTGGCTCAGTCGGTTAAGCGTCCAACTTCGGCGCAGGTCATGATCTCACCGTTTGTGAGTTCAAGCCCTATGTCGGGCTCTGTGCTGATAGCCTGGAGCCCGCTTCAGATTCTGTGTCTCCCTCTTTCTCTGCCCCTCCCCCACCCTCTCTCTCTCTCTCTCTCTCTCTCTCTCTCTCTCGCGCGCGCGCGCGCTCTCAAAAATAAATCTACATTTAAAAAATTACAAAAAAAAAAGAACCAAATTCCAAAAAAATGGTACAAAGTAATATCTGTAAATATTTTAGGCCAAGGAATCTAGTGGGATTAGAACTAGAAACGGAAAATGAAATTTTATTTCATTTGGAAAAGCGTGCCCGAGCGGAATCATGTATAATTCAGACACATCGGTAGCAGAGGAACCCAGGACGGTGCTGATGCTAAAAGAGGAATAGAATAGTGGTGACGACCACTTTTGGTGCTGTGCTGTAGTCAGATCGTAATAGTATTTTAGCACCCTAAACTGGACTGGAAATCGATGAGAGAACAGCAGATGGGATGTTGGCCATAAATGGTGAAAAGAAATGACAAAACAGTACAAACTGCGTTGCAGAGGACTAACCCGTACGACGATGAGATGTCGTCTTTTGTCTTTTTTCTGTATTGGAGACATTTTCAGAAATGGGACACTTTATTGTAAGGGACCGCAAAAGTCATTCAAACCCTAGAATTGGAGAAGGAACCCTAGAAACTACTTGGTTGATCCCCTCAGTGTACAGATGAAGCAGTGAGAATCCAAGAGAGAATCGGTTCGCTTCGGGTTAGCCACATGGGCCAAACCAGGACTTCTCTTTCCCCTCAGAATTTTACTTCCGTAGGAACTTACAACTCTATAAATGCTAACTGAGAGAAAACTCAGAGCTAACCATAAGGATTTGCTGATTCTAATTAGCGTAAAAAAAATCCACGTTTGCATAGATAAAAAGAATAATGCAATAATTAAAGGTATCTTGTTATAAGAGTAGCTGCTGTGTTTTGTTCTCCACTGTATCCATAGTATCTACCTTGTGTCTGAGGGCTTTTAGAAACCTACAGGCAAATGGGAGTAGGCTAATAAAATATGATCTGGAAGAGATCATTGGGGGAAACGCTTCATTAATTGATAAGGATGTGTAATCATCTAAGTAGAACTACACCTCCTATCAACTTCAGCGTGCTTTTAGAGAGTTCCCTGTATGAAAGCATTCTCCTGGCACCTCTTTTACACTTTTAATTAGGCGTGCAAACCTTTTTCTTCACACCCTCCAGCCTCTGTTTGATTATTCACAAGTTTGGGATTAGTGGAATGATTCTCGATTGGCGATGTTTTCTGGGACACCACCGTAGATGGAAACAACAGGCATCCTGTTGAATGGTTAACTCGAGATCGGGAACATGCTTCACTCGGAAAAAGTTTCCCTTGAGTGTGCCTTCCCCTCCCCACCCCCCCCACCCCCCCGTAAAGTTTGTCTGTCTCACTGATTAATTGTGTAATTATTAATCTTCTACGTTTTGTAAACTGATGAACAGAAAATGAGTCTGCCATTTCTTTCCCCCTTTTCTCCTCCGTATGTAGCTGAGTTCCGTCGCCATCAGCACTAAATTCCATTCGGAGTTCACAGCCGTCACGATAGCTAGTGCAGTTTTAGGTTAAGCATATTTTATCCATAAATTGCTATATTTGGTTCTCGAGTTATTATTGCAGTTCCTTGGGGTACATTTAAATCCACCTTATTGTAATAGATTATGGAATATAGTGGCTAATGTGTCTAATGTAAAATAAATGACTATAATGATTTATGATGCGACACTTCAATTTTATTGAACATAAGGATCATTGTACTAAAATGGATGGTGTATTGCTGGTTTAGCATAAAATACTGAATAACATATTCAAGAAAATGAATGGCTTGGCCAGTTCATAATATTCTGCCCCTTCAGCTGAGAGGTCTTTAATAAGCAAGAGTGTCATTACACTTGAAAATGTATGTATAGGTAATCCATTATCTAGAACAATGACAGGGATCTGCTTCAGTCCTTATTAAAGAGGGGACTCTTTGGAAGAAAATGCCATTCTTTGGTCTTCCTGAAAGAATGATTTCTACCCAACCACGGGGCAACTATAACAGTGCTTAGCAGAATTGTAAGTGGCCCCCACATTTAAAAATTATCGCCTTAAGACTCTCTCATAACCTGTGAGACAGAGGGGAATTTCAGGAAGGTTTTGATTTTTTTTTTTTCAGCATTGTCCTCGGGCTGTATCCTTAATGTTCTTTCCGTGTCCATTCACCAACCTTTTGTTTTAACTCTTGCAGCTCCCGGCTCTTATAGGAACTCGAGCCCGTGTCTTTCCCCTGAACTCCATGTTTGTGTTTGATTACTGATTAATAAGGCAGATGTAAGAAGACCTGAGTGAGCTGTGAATTCTTATTAACGGTGAGACTACAGATAGTTTTCAGTGATACACTGGGCCCATGTATTTGTGTTCTCACGCCGGATAGATAAACGGAAATGCTTCTATAAAAGTTAGCAAGTTTAAATTGATGGTACAGTTCTGTCTTGCAAAACGTGGGGGCACATGAAGCATACGGGAATTGACATGACCCTTTCCTGACTCTCTCCCCTTTGCGATCCTGTGATTCTGCCCTCTCAGCCCCATGATTCTCCTGGAACCCAGTGTGATGCCATAGGCACTTCCCACCAGATAACCACCTCTTCATAGAATCTTCTCAACAGCCTCCATCTCCTTCACGGGAGAATAACCAGCTTTCCTCCTCCAGTGTGGCCGTACTGGTCTCAGCGGTGAGGGAACCCGAATATTTGGAAGCCGGCTGCTGCATTTTGGGTAGGGCTCCTAAGTTCATTACCTGTGCTCCCTTTCAGCGTGTTCTGAGTTCATGTCCATCCTCCAGCCCTCAGCCCAGACAAGCTCATCTAACCAGCCCATACTGAGGCGTGGTCAGGCACCACCCAAGCCTGTGACTGGGGGTCTTTTCCTTATGGGCCAGAGAACTCGGGTCATTAGGATGCTAGGCATCCCCGGGGAGTTTTGGCTTTCTTCTCCTTAACAGCAGGTTTCACCACTGCCTGAAAAGGCACGGGTCCCCACGAGAAAGTGATAGGACCATGAAGCGAACACTGTGTGTGTGGAGTTCGGGAGTTTTACATTCCGGAAGTAAAACATAACGTTTACAGCGGATCCTGCATTATGTAGATTTCAGGCCTTTATTCGTTCAGGATACACTCTCCGGCCAGTTGTTGTTGTTGTTGTTGTTATTGTTATTGTTTTGAAAAGGTGACACAGCATGAAACTATTCACTTCAGAGAGTAACTAAGGATATCTTGATATCCTAACTGAATTTGGGAGGTCAGAGGCTTGTGGTTCTATTTCTGGAGCATCATGGATATTTTCTCTGTAGTCATCTAAAAATGAAAGCGATAAGGACCATCTTTTTTTGCTAATGGGTATGTTGCTTTTGGATCCCTTGCTACATTAATCTAGAAAAGACCAAGGCAAGGGGTGCTGAGATATTTCTGGCCCCACAGGTCTCCCGACCTCTATAGCTCGCCCATCATCTGTTCTAGCCTCAGGATTCTTTTCCACCATAAATTCTATGCTGTCATCGAAGATCATCAGCCTGTTTTTTGGGGGGGCGCCTGGGTGGCTCAGTCGGTTGGGCGTCCGACTTGGGCTCAGGTCATGATCTCGCGGTCCATGGGTTCGAGCCCCGCGTCGGGCTCTGTGCTGACAGCTCAGAGCCTGGAGCCTGTTTCGGATTCTGTGTCTCCCTCTCTCTCTGACCTTCCCCCATTCATGCTCTATCTCTCTCTGTCTCAAAAATGAATAAACGTTAAAAAAAAAAAAAATTAAAAAGACTGTTAGGGTGTTTTCTTTTTTTCTTCATACCTTCATATTTTCTCTCAAAATATCGTAGTCAATTTAAAAGGTTCATAAGGTCTTACCGCTGCCCCAGAAGGTCTTATTTTCTCTGCATTATGCCCGCATACCAGCTTCGGTTTGAATCCCTGTCTGATCATCTTTGGGAACTCTTCCGCAGTATTATGGCTACAGAAAAGGAATTTACCGAGGCCAAAACACACAGTCTAAAGATTGGCCATTAAAGGGCTTTCTTGCTCTAACTCCATTACCAATGCAGCAACCCCCCACCCACTGTTTCTAGCTCCTTCCCCATACTGTGCTACCCCCACAGTTTTGTTTTCAACTGTTCATCATGGCAAACATCTACTTCATTCTTTCTAAATTCTTATGCTTGACTTCTTTTTTTTAATTTTTTTTTTTTAACATTTATTTATTTTTGAGACAGAGAGAGACAGAGCATGAACGGGGGAGGGGCAGAGAGAGAGGGAGACACAGAATCTGAAACGGGCTCCAGGCTCTGAGCGGTCAGCACAGAGCCCGACGCGGGGCTCGAACTCGCATACCGCGAGATCGTGACCTGAGCCGAAGTCAGACGCTTAACCGACTGAGCCACCCAGGCGCCCCTCTTACGCTTGACTTCTTAGTGCCAAAGTAGTATTTAGAATCCAGGCTTCCACTTGTGTGGGTACACAGGTAGAATTATTGATGTTAATGTGTTTTTCAAAGTGCTAAAGGGGCTTTTTCTGAAACCTAGGATTTACATACATATTTTGACCCGAGACGATATTTGGCTTCTCTCCCAGTGAATTCACCCAACTATTTCTTCTTTCACTCTTGAAGCATGTATTATGAGCCCAGGTAAACCCTTGATGTCCTTCACTTAATCCCTTCAGAATACTTTGATTTACAGAACAGAGACATATTGAGGTATTCACCCATCATTGCTACTTAAAAGTATTTTTTTTTAATCTGTATCCTCCTTCAAATGATAAGCTGTATAAACTCATCAAAGGAGCTCTGGGTTTCTTTTGGGGAGTGTTGTTTTTCTAAGCCTTATAGCGTCTCTGAGGAAATCTGCCTCAATCTGCAGGGCAGATCCCGCAATCCTGGGCACAATAAGCCTGGGACACGTTTTGGAAACGATAAAGGCAGTCAACTGCAATTATCCCAGAGTTAAGCAGGGCATTCTTCTAATAAGTTGTGTGAGACACGTTTCCCCAATGGGAACTTGACCGCTTGGATAGAGCAGTAATGTATCTGCTTCCTCCAAGCCAGAGGTACCTAACTACTTGTGTCGTAAACTGCTTCCTATTTTTTTTTTTTTTTTTTTTGGCCAAAACACGTTAACATATCTAGGATACGCTTAACAGAGACCAAATGAAGAAAAATTTTAAATTGTGCCATCAGCCGTGTGCTTCTTGAGTACATGTGAAGATACCTTGTTCTTGGGTCAAGAGGGCTCAGTGTTAGAAAGTCCCGGCTTCTCCCCTGAATGAGCTCTGAGTTCAGTGTGATACCTTCCAAACGAAAAAACTTGATTGGGGAGTTTGTGGGCGCAGGCAGTGGGAGGATGGGTGCTACTTTGATGTAATGATTCTTAAGCTCATCTGGAAAAAAGGAAAAGATGATCATAGTTCAAGGCAACAAGTTTGTAAAAAGGGACCAAGAGGGTAAGTCCTTCTTTCCATATAAAGTGCATCGTAAGCAGTGGCAATTCAAACAGTGAGCCAGTGGCGTGGGAGTAGCAAGACGGGTGGGGCTGCCCTGAGTCTAGAGGTGGTCCCAAGTACATCGGGGAGGTCAGTACGTGAGCTGGCCAATCAAATGGCGAGACGGTATACTCTTTAATACGTGTTGGAAGAGAAATAAAGCAAGCTTTCTGCTCCATTCCTTCCACCTGAGCTACACTTTAGATAAATCACGGAGGGATACATGATGGTAATGGGAGAAAAAAAAAAACCTTCCTACACAAAGTTCTGTAAGAAATCATGAGTGTACTTGATGCTAAAGAAGGGAGGACCTTTCCGGGAGGGACATGAAATGCAGGAGCTATAAAATAAAATATTGCTATATATGACCACAAAACAAAATTAGGTTCTCATCAAAGGTTCAAAGACAAACAGCAAACTACCGTATCATATTTCAAAGATCTGACTTTTATACTCAGCAGAGTCATTCATTTATATATGAATATACATACGCAGAGAGACACGTGTGTATGAATGCACCGATACCATTTTAATTCCTCCAAATAAATTCATAGCATTTATGTACTTTGGGACGATGCACACCAATTTTTTTCCCAGGCTTTTGGGGCAGTCTTTTATTGAATATACTTTTGTACTCTTATTCTTTTACTAGCATAGCATGTATTGTTTTCATAAACAAAATGAAAACCTTTGTTGGCGATGGTGTTTAACTTTGAGTGACCCATAAATCGGTGCTTCTTAGTCCTTTTGGAGACAAAGACTCCATTAAGAATCAGATGAAACCAACGGATTCCATTCCCCGATAAGGCTCAGAAGTATAGACACTCCAAATACTGCCTGAGTTATGAATCCTTGCTCGAAGTGGTTCTCCTAGAGTGGGCTAGCCACTGTTTCTGTTGCTGTACGACCTCACCCAAACATAGGGGCTGAAAACATGAACCATTTTATTGTTCATGATTCTGTGCATGAGAAATTCAGGCAGGATTCCGCCAGGTACAGCTTGTCTCTACGTCCGTTGAGGTGGTCTGGGTATAACAGGTTATCTGTGAGGATCCAGTAAGGCTTCACGTATAGCCTGGGGCCTTGGTCCTGTCGTCTGTCAGCTGAGGTGCTCTCCACGTAGCCTCTGTCCGATAAAGTCCCCCCGTGCTGACTACATGGAGGCCTGGGGCAGAAACAGAAGCCGCATGATCTTTGGAGAGCCGGACCTGGCAATCACACAGCCGTCGTTTTCACCACATCCGTTGGCCAGAGCAAATCACAGGGTCAGCCCAGATTCAAGGGGAGGAGAAATACACTCAACAGTCTCTTTGGACGGAGGGGTAGTGAGCTCGTCCTGCAAAAGGACTTAAGGGATGGGGTTGGGAGTGCTGTGACCAGTTTTGGAAATACACTACCACAGTTTGACTCTGAAAATGTGGTGCTTTTAGCCGACATATGAATTTGTCCGCCTGTGACCTAACATTCATATTCAACAAGAGTAATCTAGGGGTGACCGTAAATTTACAACAGTCACGTGCTCGATTTAAGTACCCGAGGCGTGGTGGTGGTGGTGGTTGTCATCGTTGTTTGGTTGGTTTTGTGTCTGTTTTTGTTTGCAGCTTATTCAAAATGACTGTATGCCTAGAATGGAAAAGTAGATGCCGTAAGTTTAATTGATATATTGTATTTCACCCCTTTTTATATGAGATGTTTTGCCTGTAACTTTGAAAGCTTTCATTTGGGAAGTCTTCAGAAAACCTGTATTATCCTGGGTAATGGAAGGTCATGCATTTTGATGCTAAACCTTCAGCCGCACACCAAGGAGAAGAACCTGGGGACAAACCAAGGGACAAAACATGAGCCACGGCCCCACAATGGATTAATGGCAGTGATAAGACTTAAAAACGAAGGTCCGCTTGCCTGGGTGGCTCACTTGGTTAAGTGGTAGACTCTGACTTTCTGCTCAAGTCCTGATCTCATGGTTTGTGCGAGCGAGCACCACGTCGGGCTCTGCACTGGCAGCGTGGAGCCTCCTTGGAATTCTCTCTCTCCTCTCCCTCTCTCCGCCCCTCTCCCACTTTCGCACACACACACACACACACACACACACACAACACACACACACGCATACTCTCTCAAAACAAATAACCATTTTTGAAAAAGGTCAATTTATGACCCCAAAGCCCAAGAGAACTTCCAGTTACATGTGATACATGAAACCACAAGTTTATTTCCCTTCTAATACACCAGTCAGACACTAGTAATTCACTTTTCAATGATAACAGACAATCAAGAATTGCTAGGCAAGGAGGAAAGCTTCTAATGTAAAACAGACTCCAAAGTAAACAGACAAAAGGGGAACTTAAAACAGAGAATAAAGGAAGCAGAAGAAACAAAATTACTGCTTTGAGGTCTCTGATAAATTGAAAGATATTTTAACAAAGATCAGGAAACTGAAAAGAAGAAACAAGAAAGAGCCTTTGTAAACAAAAAAAAAAAATCAAGTGAGAAAAGATGTTAAACGCAAGTTTTCTTGTGGTCGCAGTTTTAGCTAAATACAAGATCCACAGACCCCAGATCACTTTTTAGTCCCCATAAGAGAACGTGAGATGGTTTTTCATCCATATCATCACCCACCTTAAGCATATGTGAGAGAAGGTGAGGAGATTTATGGAGGAAGGAAGGACAGTAGTGAGTATTTCTCTAGAAAGAGTCCGTGTGTTCTGTATGGCTCATTCCCCCTGGGGAAAGGAAATGAACTTTTAGAGAAGCACTCAAAGATGTCGCTACGTGTCTCCCTAAAATGCGGGAGGACAGTGATTGGTCCCTACCTGCCCCAGCAGGAGAACAGAGGAGCAAGGGTTGCAGTAAGAGCACACTCCATCCCACCAGGGCTCGAACAAATCTCTGTGTTTCCCATGGGTCACATGGGGACACTATGGAAAGGAGCAGAAATGGCATCATCCTAAAAAGGACCCCTAGATGGGCAAGATGTCCCCAATTGTCTATTGAGACAGTGGCCTAACTGAGACTATTTTTAATACCTGGAAGAGGCCCAAGTTTCTTTCAAGGGCAGGAAGAAAACACTCAAAATAATATGGCTGACAGAGTAGGGTATTAAAAAAATAATTTCCTTAATTTCCTGATTTCAGCCTTGCAAGTCCAACTTTTTTTCAACAAAGTAGGTAGGTTTGTGGTCTCAGCATCTTTTAGTGTGTTCTTACCAGATCTCTAGCTCTTGTTGTTAGCCCCTGGAGTCTCTCCTGAAACTCTGAGACAGTCTGAAAGTCAAATTAACATCCTTTAATAGAAATGAAAATATTTAATAGGTAGGCTAAATGAGATATCAAGAAACTTAAAAAAAAATGTCGAATAAAAAGACAAAAGGATTATAAAATAAGAGAGGAGAAAGAGAAAGATTTAGATCAACCCAGAAGGCTTAACATTTGACAGGAGCTCCAGAAAGAGCAAAGAAAGCAAGGGAATGGGAGGGGGATAAAAAAGTTTCTAAGATCTGAAGGACACAAAGTTTCGGGCTGAAAGGACACAACAAATGCTTAGGTACGGTAATCGAAAAATCAATAAATACAAAGATCCACATCAAGGAACACTACTGGGATATTACAAACTGACACATAAAAGAAGACTCAGAAAGCATTCAAAAAAGAGGAAAAAGTCATACTGAAAGTAATTGGAATCAGAAAGACATCAGTCTTTTTAATAGACACATTAGAAGAGAGAAAACATAAAAGCAGTTTTTTTTTTTAATTTTTTTTTTAACGTTTATTTATTTTTGAGACAGAGAGAGACAGAGCATGAACAGGGGAGGGTCAGAGAGAGGGAGACACAGAATCTGAAACAGGCTCCAGGCTCTGAGCTGTCAGCACGGAGCCCGACGCGGGGCTCGAACTCACGGACCGTGAGATCGTGACCTGAGCCGAAGTCGGCCGCTCAACCGACTGAGCCACCCAGGCGCCCCAAAGCAGTATTTTTTATATTTCTGATTGGAAAAGGTTCTCAACCTAGAATTCTACACCTGCCTAAACTTTTCATCGAGCATGGCCATAGAATAAAGACATCTTTAGGTAAGCATGGTCTCAGAATAATTTCCCTGCACACTTTCCTAATGTGATCTTCAGGGTATGGCTTTAGTCAAATGAGGCAATTAACTCCAAACTAGAAAGGATCCGTGAAATAGAATGTCCCACACAGGAAATGAGAAGTGTAAAGCAGGGTACAGATTGGGAAAGATATGGTACCAGACAGCAAACTGCACCATGAGTCTAGAGAGAAAAGAGTTCAGGTTCGATCAAGAGAATGAAGTGCTCTGGGAAGAAGTTCTCCAGGGTGTGAAAAGGAGTTGATATATTATCTGGTCTATTCAACTGTTGGAAAATAATACTTATAATGGGGCATTTAATAGCAAATTAAGGAGGTGCCTGGAGGGCTCAGTCAGTTGAGCATCTGACTCTTGATCTCGGCTCAGGTCATAATTTGATGGTTCGTGGGACCTAGCCCTGTGTTGAGCTGCATGCTGACAGTGCAGAGCCTGCTTGGGAATCTCTGTCCCTCTCTCTCCACCCCTCCCCATCTCATGCTTGCTCTCCCTCTCTCTCTCTCTCTCTCTCTCTCTCAAGATAAATAAACATTAAAAACTAAAAGAAATTTAAGGATATGTAGAAAACTGAGCAAAATTTTTAAAAAGCAACTATGAACTCATTTGTACAGGAAATGAAAAAGAATCATAGTACACTACTGGGCTCTGCAATAAAGAGTAGACAGTAAAACTTTATTAGGAATTATAAATATTCCTTACCTATCATTATAAATATACATTTAAAAATGGAATGAGGAGAATGACATAAAATCTGGATCCTCATATCTCATAAATAATATCAGCATACAAAGTATAAAATCAATATGCTAAGAAATATCATTATAAAGATTTTGGCAATCTGGAGACCAGAATAAATTACTAAAGGATATTTAAGGAAAAGAGGTGAGAGTTTAGGGATATGGAGAGGGAGGGGCTAATGTTATCTTTCTTTTGTCACCAATTTTTTTTTAATTTTTACTATTATTTATTTATTCATTCATTCATTTTTTGAGAGAGAGAGAGAGTGTATGTGCATGAGTGAGGGAGAGGTGCAAAGGGAGAGAGAAAGAGAATTCCAAGCAAGCTCCGTGTTCAGCACTGAGCCTGACACAGAGCTCAATCCCAGGACCCTGGGATCATGACCTGAGCCAAAATCAAGAGTCGGATGCTCAGCTGACTGAGCCATCCAGGCACCACATGTCACTGTTTTATTTTTTTAACAATACGTATAAGGGGCGCCTGGGTGGCTCCGTCAAGCGTCTGACTCTTGATCTCAGCTCAAGTCTTGATCTCGGGGTTGCGTGGAGGCTATTTGGGGAAAACAACAACAATATATGTGTATTATTTTGACAAATTAAAAGGAATCAAACAGAAGTGCATCCAACATGACTTGCTTTGACTCCATTGATTCCACATTATTTGTTGGTCACCAGTTTTTGAATGTTTTAATTTTAGTTCATTCATTTTCTTCCAAGTTTTCATTTAAGTGCAAGGTAACATGTAATGTAGTATTAGTTTCAGGGGTGGAATTTAGTGGTTCCTCCCTTCCATATAGCACCCTGTCCTCATCACTCATTGAGTCTGTTCCCCTCCCCACCTGCATCTATCAACCCTCAGTTTATTCTGCACCATTAAAATTATCTTATGGTTTGCCTCCCTTATTTTTTTTGTTTTACCTTTGTAAAGTCAAGTCTGTTTTTACCCTATTTTATTTTTCCTTCCTTTTCCCTATGTTCCTCTGTTTTGTTTCTTAAATTCCACGTATGAGTGAAAGCATACGGTATCGGTCTTTCTCTCACTGGCTTACTTGGCTTAGCGTAGTACACTGGCTCCATCCACATCGTTGCAAATGGCAAGCTTTCGTTCTTTTTTGATGACTAAGAGTCCACTGTATTTATATACCACATCTTCTTTGTCCATTCATCAGTCGATGGCCGTTGGGGCTCTCTCCATGGTCACCTTCTTTTTTCTAATCAGTGGGCGTCATGGAGGGTGTGAAAATAAGACACAACCATTTCCCTGTGAGGGTTGCTTAGGGAGGAAGACGGGAGTTGGGTGAAGTGAAGAACATGAGTCTACCTCCCCCAAGACTGGGTGGTTGCGGAGCAGCTCCTCTGTGCCTGTTTTCTCATCTGTGAGAGAACAAACCTGTGCTGTAGGTTTTGGGGGAGGATTAAGTGACCGGATAGAGAGAGTACTTCAGTTCTTAGCAAATACTAAATGCTTAAGGAGCAGCGGTTATCACTGGATTTTAGCTAATTACGTACACATCATAAGATGGTAAGTGCCGTGCTAGAAAGCCCTCCAAAATGCTGAGGAAGCAGAGCCCATGGTTTTTAAACACATAATTCCCTGGTGAAGGTCATTGGTAGTTACAGGGCCCCCGATCATGAACTGAAAAGCTTTGCAAAAGCAATCCACCATTTGACAGACTTCCAGAACCCAACACATACGTGTGTTTTTGCTTGGCCTCTGTCTTCCTGCATTTTGCATGTCAGGCCAGGTTTGGCACTTCATTACCTTCTCTCGGCTCCGCTGGGTCCATTCGTACAGTTGTCTCTTAAGGTTTCTGCCCCAGCATAACCGCTAACAGCATTCACCCCATCTTCTGGCTGTCAGCTGAAAGGCCACTGAGAGTTTACTTCCTGAGAGGAGAGCTGCTGAGAAGTAGATAATCCAGCCAAATAGCCAGAATCCCACATGCTTACTTTTTACAAGGGCAGGCAAGCAAATACCAAGCATGTGCCTCTAAAGTCCTTGTCTTTATGTTCTCTGCTCTGTTCTCCTCTTGAGCTGATTTTTCTCACCTACGTGGCCAGGGAACAGACCAACGGAAAGCAGAGTAGAGAATGTGAAGCTCCAAATATAGGAGTTTTGTTGGAGTGTGTGGTAATATAGCCATGCGTAAACTTTCAAAGTCAAGTTAATACATCATTCACTTGATTACTATTTAGCCAACAAACAGAGATTTCTCAAAACATGCCAAACATGCTGTGATCTTAAGAGGAAAATAGGAAGTAAAATTATGTATTCCATATGATCTTATCTATGTAAGAAGAAAGGAAAAAAAAAACTGGAAGGAAATAAACCAAAATGTTAAGAGAGGTCATTCTGAGTTCAGAGATTATGAATAGTTTTTATTTCCTTCCTATTCCTTTTCTTTTTGTTTTTATTTAGGAAGTCTGTTATTTTGTCATGAAAAAATATGTATATATGATTTAAAAATAAGTAGTAATAGCTTCAAGATAAATAACAAATTTACTTCCACAAATACCTGAATACTTATTTTCTGATATTTTGTTAAGATGCTTTTAGAATTCAGTGCCCTTCGGTAATGAAATGTATTTTATTCATTTAGTATGTAGTTTAATGGTATCTTACTTTTGCCATTTTCCTCAGTTGATTTTAATCCCTTTGCAGACAAGAACCAACTGTTACACTTCTCTGTAACTTGAGTGCCTGGGCTGGTCCTCTTCTGGTATCAGGTTCTTACAAATATCCCAGCTTTGGAGAAGGAAGGAAGGAGTGTGATGTTCCCACCAACTTAAGATACTTAGGACAAATTCCCAACAATGACATGAAGCATTGGAATATGGCCACCTCTGTCATTACTTGGAACTCCACGGAACTGTTCCTACGTTTAGTGCCAATTACCTAAAGGTTAATGTGCTGAGCAATACCAGGAGAATTGGGGTTTTCCCAGGAAATGGTCTGTAGCTCATTATGTTCAGGATGAGAGAGTGTGATTGCTTGCTTGGGAGCCCCAGAGTGTCCTGTGATGCTTTTCTCCAAGTGGTGTCCTAGTCTGTGAGGCTTAAGGAGAGGAAATCAAAACGACTGGGAAGTAAATGAAGCTGGGAAGAGTATGTACATATACTCAGTAACTATTTGCAACTCACCATGGGTGCAGTGATGAACATACCCCTGCCCTCATGGAAATTACATTCTAATAGAGAAGTTCCATTGGATCCCAGTCTGTTGGAAAGGGATACCATTGACAAGCTAGACAGTGTGAAGAGAGAGCTTTAGAGCTATGTGCTAAGTGGGAAAGACAGGAATTGGAAACGCATATCTTACTCTATTTTGTATCTGGTTTTCAGTTTAGATATGTCAACCACTATCACCACCATCCCACACCCTATTCTCACCCATGAAAGGAAGGAAGGGAGGGAGGGAGGGAGGAAAGAGAGAGAAATTTAGAACCTGTTAACTATGAGGTTGTATGGGCAATCATTTCATGTGCCAACCAACGGTAAGAAATACATTTTTTTTCGGGCACACGATTCTCCAAATCAGGATCCTAATCACCACCTCTATAGCTATTTTAGGAAGCATTTAGTTCTTCAGAGAGAACTCACAGCATGTATCTGCAGAGTTCCTCCACTCTGACAAAAGGCCAAATCTTGAAGGGCAAGAGGAACAATCAACCTTATCTCCTACACTTGCACCTTGTGTGCTCCGGAAACTGGATTTCTTGATCCATCAGGATCCTTCCCACTTCATGGCTTTTGCTGTTAATGTCCTCTGTGCCTGGAGACGGCTTCCACCAAATAGGCACTGGTCTTTCCTGGTCACGTTGTTCACTTTCTTGTTCAGAGATCTCCTCCTTACAGAGGCCTTCCCTGACCACGCTAGCTAAGATGTCGCCAGCCACCCTATATCTTGCTTGATTTTTCTTTAGAGTACTTACTCTTTACTACAATGATAAGTATGTATTTGCTTATTTATGTTTTCCCACTAAAATGTAATTGCTGTAAGTAGAGATTTCTTGTTTGTCCTCTCCCCTTCTCTATCCCCAGAGCCTAAAAGGGTAGATGATGCAGTGGGTACTCAGTAAATATTTGTTGAATGAATAAGTGGATTTATTTCATTGAATTGAGTTTACCCAGAGATAATAATTGAAAGCTCAAGAAAATGAGATCTAACAATTGTTAAGTTACCTCCATAAATAATTAACACTATATCTTTCATTCACCGAATCATAGGCTTGAAGAATAAAATCGCCATTAATGAGCACCCCCAAAACACACAGAATTTAGCAAAGTACCAAAACATAAAAGACTTTTTGGGCCTGTTTGCTACATTTTGGTCACATGAGATGACATAACCCACATAGGATGACATAACCTATCTCCAAACCCACTCAACTCAGACTCCGCCTGTTTTGCAGGAGGCATCCCATGGGGGAGCCAGAGATAGCATCTAGAGGCTATGTTTACCAAGGGAAGGCTCTGGACTGAAGGTCCCCTGGCTATTGTCACTCTGTTTGTTTTTCATGATTGGAATGTGTAGCACTATTTGGGGGTGGGCTAGTGTCTAAATTGAATGGGTGAGGAGAAACAGAAAGACATTCTCTTTGCCACCTTTGTAGAAAAGCAGCTGGGAATATATGTACTGAATTACCCGCTATCAATTATTGATGGCTTTGGCTGGAGTCATTTACCCTCTCTGGTTACTTTGACATATGGCCAAAAGGCAGCTGTCAGCCTGCCTTGTTCTTCAGCAACCTCTTATCCGTAGGAAAGTTCTTAGGAAAAACTCTACACACTGAACTCACCTTTAGAAGCTTCTGTGGATTTCTGCGGAACTCCGGACAACCCGATGATCCCTCGGAGGATAAGTCAATCATCGATTCATTTATTTCATTTCTTCCAGGAAAGTAAGGCTGACGTTCAGCAGTTTATAACAATACAGCTGTTATTAAAATAAATACTTGTAAAGAGCCATTATCCTGAGCCCTTGCCACCAGAGTCACCTGGGTTTTCCCACAAGAACCCGTCGCTAGACCTTCCCCAAACCACCACTAAAGGGTTATTACCTCACAACAGGGAGCCTTCTGGAACAGTTCTGTGAGAAAATAGCTAAGGTCTGTTCTGACTAGCAGTGCCCATTACCTTTCACATGAGAAATATTTGAGTATCTCCCTGCCTGACACTGTAAGTAATGAAACCTTCCTTTGAAAGTTCTATGTCCTTTACTTCATAACAATCCAAGCATAGCTTAACAGAGATGGAGCTCATGTAATCTGAAAATATTGATCTATTTTGAAACATCCTAAAGGAGAAGTCTCCCAGGATCTATTTCTGTTGCCTTGCCTTACCAAAACAAACCTCACACCCTTTGCCTAATTTGAGAGCGTTTCCAAAGAAAGGACGTTCTGATTTTAACACGTACGCCCACAAGTGCACAGAGATCTCTCTCTCTGTTCCTGCACTGCCACCATGGCTGGGATAGATGAGTAAACTCTATTAGATTCCTAGGCTCCACAGTTACACTTCCAGAGTAGGTCTAAGGACTGGATCCAGCTAATAACGTATACTGCAATGCTTGGCATTGCAACCTGTTCATTTTCTGCAAAAGAAGTTTGTCCTCGGTAGTTTCCACATAACGCTGTTTGAATCTCACATAACTCTGGCCACAGTTTCTGTGCTGTGACTTAGACCATTTCTCAGAAATAAATTAATAAGATCCCCACTGTGGCGATGAGCGGCAGCTTAAGGCATGCATGAGGTCCTGAGTAGTTGAAAGGTTCCTGCACAGGCATATGAAAAACAAGATCTCAGCCCGTTAGCCGCTGGTAAGGAATGCATAAAGCAATAGAGAACGCTCGAGACCAAATGTCATTGACGTTGACGTTCAGATACCCGCTGACATCTTTCTTCCTCTGCATTAGAGTGTTGGGTGCTGATCTCCTCACTCATTATCCTAGGCTGACTCCAAGGGATTGTGAAGGGCCAGTGGAAGGAAAGAGGAGGGGACTTGAACTTCTGTTGTTACCATGTTAGCAATATTCATTCCTTTGGGGAGTTCCTTGGTGAGTTGCTTTGACCTCCATGGGATAAAAGTTACCCTCCCCATTACTTGACTCCTACATTTAACCATCCCTCTAGAGTGAGTCCTGGTTCCCTCAAAACTTGAAGTCCATTCTTTAGTACACAAGGGATGAGCCATTACCATCAAGCTCCTTTTCGTAGAAAAAGGAGATAGAAACACAGGTTCTTATCAGTCCTTATGCCTCTGGTTTTATTTTATAAGCAGCCTGGATATGTAAATCAATGCATTGTATGGGCCAAAAAACAAAACAAAACAAAAACAAAACAAAAAAAAACCCATGACATAGAAAGCAAAAAAAAAGTACTTTTTCACTCAAATATGTGGTTCCCCAAAGCAGGAAAGAAATTCTTTGCCTCCCTTCAGTCTTCCCAGCCTTGGCAGTCTGACTTGGCTAGACAGGTGATTAAACAAGCAAGATTTTAGGGGGAAGGTCTGTCTTGGGGAGGAGAGACAAGAAGGAGGTAGGTGAAAAGCCTAGCAGGGAATTTTAGGAGAGCTCTCGCTTTGGGGAAGTTATAGACCAAATGCGAAGCAAATGAAAACCGAGTATCAATTGGTTCAGCAAATAATTATGAAGCTGAGTGGAATTGCCACTTTGGTACCAGGTTGTCTGAGTGAGTGTAAAATCATTGTCATTAATCATTTAATATCACAATTATCGTCCATCAAATCTTCTACTGGTACTCTCTCTGTAAAGCCAAGGTGCTGAATTGTGAACTAAATAGGCATCGCCCTTGCCTCTCAATCTGTTTTCATTTGAAAGAACATGGGGACAGCAGAAACTAATGGATTGAACATGAAATGTTAGCCTTGTAACTCCATTAGTTTTGTACCTGAGCAGATTAAGAGAAGGTGTTCTTGAGATCACGGATCTTTTTGTCGTTGTTCATATTGATCCTTCAGCATCTAGAACGGTACCTGGCATGAAGCGGGCCCTTGGTGCCTGTCTGTGGAGTGGTCAAAAGAAAGGAATAAGTACACGGGGGTATCCGTAAAGTCTGGACACAGAGGTGAATATACACGTTGTCCTCAAGAACATCTTCCTTCTGTGAAGAAGTGAAATAACATGATCTATGTTTCCGGACTTCGTGGGTACCCTGCCGTTCGTGGAGTAGCGAGTAGGAGAGGATCATGGGACTTATGTTTTGTTCAGGGTGTGGACAGAAGGAATTTAGCACCTGTTTTCCAGTTATTCAACGTACACTTCAAGAAGTGATTTTTTTCAAGTTCTTTGAATAAGGCGAGAAGGCGTTAAAATGTTATCGGGGAAGATATTTGGTGCAACCCAAATTGTCCACCTCTCCCTTTTGGTGTGACCGAGCCTCCCGTTTACCTTTCGAGTCTTTGTTGAAACCAGTGAGTTCTGGAGTGGGAACGCTTGTGCCCCACCCCCCAAGAATGTTTGTCACTGTCTAGAGCTGTTTTGGGTTGTCACCGCTGGAAGAGGAGAGCTGTCAACATTTAATGGGTAGAGGCCAGGGTTGTCACTAACTACCCTATAATCTCTCACAACAAAGAATCATCCGACCCCAGATGTCGGTAGGGCCGAGGCTTAGAAAACTACAGCTTCAGTGTCGTTTGGGGAAGCTTTCCCTGACAGACCTCAAACTCTGCTAACTTCCTGTAATATCTGCCAGTCACTTTTTACTTGTCTTCTGCAGTCTTGAGCATAATTATAATTAAAGACATCCTATTTGTTCCTTCCATTAAAATCCAAGCCTCCCAGAAAAAAGAAACTGGATCTCTCTCGTTCACCACTGCGTCTTATCGCAACACCTGGCCTATAGTATGACCTCGGTACACATGTGTTGAATGAAGAAATCAACAAATGGCGAATATTGGAGACTAAGCAAAATAGATAGCTCTGTTAAGTAGAGTTGAGGTCGTAGCAATTGTCTGAAGTTGGTCAGATCGTCCTGGATTTCTCCTCTATTTCGCTTCAAGAAAGTGATATGCCGACAGGGGAAGGTAGAACTGTTATTCACACTCCTCTGTGTATACACGTTTAATTGACAGATCTACTGTAGTATTTCAGCAGGTTAGTTCTTTGTCAGTAAAGGAACTGGGGCATCAACCATGACCAAAAAAAAAAAAATCTTTGGAGGTTGAATGAGGATTGATCTTGTGGCAAAGACCCTTCCTTGGCTCCCACCGTTCCCACTCAGGTTCATCTTCTCATTCTCTCTGGCAGCCATGTGACACGGCACTTGTCAGTGGGATAAAAAGGAGATGGGTTAAGACAGGGTTTCTGGAAGAACCTTGGCTTTCCTCACAAAAGTTAGAGGCAAAACTGGCCCCAGATGTCTTTCTCCCGATTAGAACCATCAACAAAATGCTTACCGTGTCAGTACTTATTCAGTGAGAAAAGTAACCCAGCTTTGCCTAAGCCAAGCCACAGTAGTCAGGTTTTCTCTTACCTGCAGCTAAACACAGTCTGGCCCGATGACACGTTCTTTTGCCTTGGCAGTCGATCTTTCTCTGATCTTGTTAATGATGCAAGAGCAGAAACAAACATGGCAGCCGTCATGGTTTAGTCTGGGCTTGGATCTCACCAAAAGCATGAGGTAAAGAAAAGAGTCTGAGGTAGCAGAAATTGTGGCATTGAAAAATTAATGGAGGAGTCCAGTCAATATTATAGTGAGCACAGCGAAGAGAGGTGCCAGAGCTCATAGTTTAAGAGGGAAAGTGATCACATACTTACGAAACTTATGAAACAGAGTGTACTTGGCTGACTTCCCATGTACGTGTTGCAGACCCCCTTTTTTTTTTTTTTTTGGTTCTGAGTGGGTGACTAAATGAGAATTTCAGATGGAGGTTTGAAGGTCCTGCATGGAATGGAAGACCTTAATGTAAAGCAGCTACCCCACAAATTTTCATGGGTCCAGGCTTCAGAGTGCTGTTTCTTTCTGCTCCTCTGTTTTTCTCCACAAGATTGTAAGAACCTTGGAGACAGGGACCATGTCTTCTTGATCTCGATTTCTCTGCTCCCAGCAGAGTGCCAGGCCTTCCGGCCATTCTCAGCCTGTACTCTTTCTGATGATCACTTAGTTTTCTTTCTTTGGTGTTCACAGGGCATAATTCTAAAAAGAAGAGACCATTAAAGTCTGGAGGAGGAGACAGATTTCATTTTTTTTCTCTTCTCCCTTCTAATAGCAAGCAATAGTTGCTATATTTTGTGTTTCTTTTTAAAGTTTATTGATTTAATTTGTGAGAGAGAGAGAGAGAGAGCACGCGCGCACTGGGGAGGGACAGAGAGAGAGGGAAAGAGAGACTCCCAAGCAGGCTCTGCCCTGTCAGTGCAGAGCCGGGAACAGGACTCCATCTCACGAGCCATGAGATCATGACCTGAGCCAAAATCAAGAGTTGGACGCTTAACCCACTGAGCTACCCTGGTGCCCCAGTCGTTCCTATATTTTGAATAGAAGGTTCAGGGAAAATCCTGAAGGGGAAAAGCAATTTACTCATAAAAAAGAATATTTTGAAAAGGAAATTTTCCCAAATTCTTTTCCTCAGAACCCAGTTCTTTAAATAAATGAGTAAATAAAATTTGTTTAGTAGGAAATACTGAGTTTTACAGTTCCTGCCTTTCTTATGCCAGTGTGTGTTGTGTCTTTGGTTTGCTACTATTCCAAATCCTATTTATGTAACCCCAAAAGGTTCCAAGACAAAAAAAAAAAAAAAAAATCAGGAAATAATGATTACCTAATCGTTTGCTCACTTGTGGCAAAGTTTGGGAACTGCTGTTTTACATCATGAGGACATTAAAAGAGCATATAGAGGAAAGGCCTAAAGAGAACAGGGAAATTCACAAAATTGGAAATTCAAGCAGACAGACGCAGAAGTTGGGAGACGAAGGCTTGAGTTACATGCTTGCCATAATCGTCTCTAAATATGTAGCTTAGCATAGAGACCGAGGAAAGGATGTTGGCAGAAGTTTTAAGCGAAGAATCAAGAACCTGGCAGTATATTCCAGAAACTTCCTTGGAGTAACTTGGATCACTCCTCTAAGTGGATTGCCTCAAGGGTAATGGGATAATAAAACCCTTCATTTCTTCTTTTACATACTCATACCTGAAATGAGTTAGAAGCTCAAACGGGTGGGGAACTTTTGAGTTAGTTGAAGAGACAAATAACACGAGAAAGCTTGGTACTTTGTGAAAAAGTGATGTTCATTAATTTTTGTCTGAGTTTCTGAAAATGTTGGGCAAGTTTTCGCATTACCAAACCAGGAACAGCTAACTTCTGAGCAGTGTCTAGGTCAGAATGCAAGTGTTTGGGTCACTTAGCAAATAAATGAAATCACTTACAGTATATACTATGGGTGATGGCCACTGATGAGTCAGGAGTGGGCCTAGCATTCACGTGGCAGAAGGGTTGAGTTTGATACTTGGTGGCAGATTTTAAAGTTCAAGTAAACAAACACGTGGTTTTTCCTTTTGACTGAATTTGAAAGCTCTAAGACGGGAACCTTAAAGCCATAAACATTTACGCAGCTTGGCAAGCTCTTCGTTATGTAAATACTTGGTGAAAACAACTTTGGTCCGTCAAGTATTAATGCTATTTGGTAAAAATCAGTTTTTGTTTGGTGTGTGTTTTGAAGCTAGTGTGGCTCCTGGTTATTCTATATGACTATAAAAGCTTTCGGGAATCAAATCCTAATCCCAACATGTTTTTCTTGTTCATTTAAACCTTTTTATATACATGTGGGAGCCAGAGAGTAAAAAGCTTTTAGGGATTAAGCCTAAACTGTTTGTCATTCTCATGCACGCTCTCTGAAAAGTATTTGCCGTGTTTGTGTTTGTAAGTTAAGATACGCATTTGTGTTTTTGAAGAATTTTCTTTCTTTTCCCTTTATGCTTGTTTGATTTACAAGCGTAGACCGTCTTAAGACAGGAGACCAGACACGATGAAGTTTGGAACGTTTGGCCTACCACCTTGTAAAAATATCGGTGGGTGTTGATTGGCTAGGTTAGCCCAGGATTCAAGCTTCTAAAGAGAAAAAGTGTCCTCAACCCAAAATCAAAAGTAGAAATGCCCCCAGGAGCATAAAAAGCCTCAAGAAACAGACCTCACCCGAGCTCCCTGTCTAGTGCTGTGGGAGTCAAATGTCACCTCTGGGGTATTTTTATTTTTGTTGTTTTTGTCATGAAAAAGAAGCCACTGAGGCTGCCGGGCAGAAATTCACAGTACTTTCTGCCTGGGTCCAGTAGCCATAATATTGGCCGCTTGGGTGAAACTACAAGAAATTCATCCAAGGATATTGAAACGGACTCAGGATAAACTTAATACCACTTTTTTCTTTTGGTACAGCTGCGAATGGAAGCCAATAAGCATTCGTTTCTCACAAGCTGATCACGTGTGAAATGAACTGTATCAGTTAGCTTTTGCTCTCAAAGGAACATCTCCAAAACTTTGTAGCTTAAAAAAAAAAATCACCATTTAATGAGTTCACGTTTCTAGAAGTCTACATTTGGGGCTAGGCTCTGATGAGTGGTTCTTCTGAGCTGGGTGGGCCTGACTGATCTTAGTTAGGTTTGCTTATGCATTTGTGGCCAGCTGCTGGGTTAATTGTGGACTGTCTGGTCCAGGATGGCCAAAACAAGGACAGCAGAGGCCTCTCTCCAGGTGGTCTCTCAGCCTGGTCCTTATTCAGATAAAATGTCTCTACCTTTTCCATTTATCTATAATCTGTCCATGTCTCTCAATTCTTTTTCTGATTTCCTTAAATCTGTGTCATATTAGAACATCCCCAAGGGCAGCATCCTCTAGCCTGGTTGCCCAATTTTTCTTGCGACTGGTCTTGAAGAGAAAGGCACCATTTCTTCTGATTTATTTTTAATAACTGTTAGGGTTATTTGTGGGCTGTTTTGTTTGTGTGTGTTTCTGTCACCAGCCCCAAATGCTTTCCGGAAGGAGCCACAATCCAAACAACACTAATCAATTAGATGGTCAGATGATTAAAAATTGAGGGCTCAGTGAATTCACCTTATTATTGAATTTATTGCATTTTATTTCTACTTCCCATTCCCTGGATGTCTCAGAGAAGCTCACCAGTTCCCAACAACATTGCCTTTAGAAACATCAACCCACGGCTAGCATGGGACACCTCTTAGAAACTCTGCAACCACTGCAGAATGTGCCTTAATTGTTCCTCACCAACTAATCAGGAAGCTTGAAGTGACAGATTGCAGGCTCCATCAACACAGGATGTTTTGACAAAGCTGTTTGGACAAGGCTGTTTGAGGCCCCCTGCGGGGCCTGCTGGCATTTGGGAGGGGACGCGGCCTAAGGCTAAGGGTGGAGGTTTGAAAGCAGTCACTCACCTCTCCTCAAACAATCAATATTCAGATGCTTGCGGAGCACCTACCCGGGAGGAGTCATTGGTGAGCAAAATGGATGCCGGGAGGAGTCATTGGTGACCAAAATGGACACCGGCTCTGCCATGGTGCGGCTGGAGTCACGTTGGTGAGAGAATGGTTCACTAGCAGTCTTCCAAAGAGGAATGAGCGGTAACAATTGTTGTGAAGAGAAAGCTTTGGGGATGCACGGTTTGAGGACGGGGAAGAATGTTTAATATTGTGTTGAGAAGGAAAGAGCAAGATTGACCAGGAAGATATACCAGATTACCAGATGGTGAAAGGGACACCTTGCAGCTACCGTGCTATTTCCCCCCCCGGAGGGCTTGGCTGCTCGGGTGCAGAGCATGGGAAATTAGACAGTGGGATATGTCCATGGCCAGATTCATGCTCCCTCATCTGATGAATTTACCAAGGCACAAGGGAGGTGAAGGCATAGGCAGAAAAGTTCTGAAATGACGAAACATGGAATATAAACTGAATAATGTAAGTGAAAAATGATGAGATTTCCCCCCCAGCCTCTAAGGGCAGCTTGACCAACTAAAGCCTGTGAGGAGGTAAAGAGTTGGCTGTCCTGACCTATGGAGTAACCGTCCCATCTAAAGGCAGTCATTGCCACTCACCTGAAAGTGATACTTGGTGGTATCCTAAAAAAATTATCGATGATAGGTAACAAAGATTATTGTCTATAGACATACTTAGAATAAAGCTTAATTTATGGACGTGTGTCCATTTGTTGCCTGAAAGGCGCGTGGCAAACTCGATTAATAGCACTGGTGATGTAAGAGACTCTTCTCAGGAAAGATCTGCCTCCTTTGGCCTTTCTGTCAACTAGTCTATGAGGACACTACTGGCCCTGTCTTCCCAGAATCCGTGCGGGTCCTCTGATTAATACAAGTCTTCAACCTGGTTCCAGTCTTGTGTGGCCCACCCGTATCTTCTGTCATAATTTTCATGGGATTCATGGGGTGAAAGACCACATTTAGGCTGTCACCTTATAACAACAGGGGGTGGGGTCCAACGGGTATTCCAGAGGTTAAATCTTCCTAGATTTAAAAAAAAAAAAAAATTTCAATGTTTATTTATTTTTGAGAGAGAGAAAGAGTGCCAGTGGGTAAGGGGCAGAGAGAGAGAGGGAGACACAGAATCTGAAGCAGGCTCCAGACTCCAAGCTGTAAGAATAGAGCCCAAAGTGGGGCTTGAACTCATGGACTGCGAGATCATGACCTGAGCTGAAATCGGACGCTTAACCAACTGAACCACCCAGGTGCCCCTCTTTGCAGATTTTTTTTTAATGTTCATTTATTTGTTTTGAGAGAGAGAGGGAAAGAAAGGGAAAGAATATGCATGGGAGGGGCAGAGAGAGGGGGAGAGAGAGAATCTAGGAGCTTGATCTCACTAACCTTGAGATCCTGACCTGAGCCAAATCAAGAGTCAGACTGAACCTCCCAGGTGCCCCTAGATTTTATTTTAATGGAGACATAATTAGCATATAACATTATATTAGTTTCAGGTACAATATGACAATTCAATTTATGTTTATAATGGAAAAGTCATTGCTACAATTAGTCTAGTTACCATTGATCACCACACATAGTTAAAATTTTTTTCTTGCGATGAGAACTTCTAAGATCTACTCTGTTAGCAACTTTCAAATATACAATAAAGTATTATTAACTATAGTCACCATGCTGTGCATTGCATTCCCAAGAATTATTTATCTTATAACTGGGAGTTGGTACCTTTAAAAAAAATTTTTTTTAATGTTTATTTTAATTTTGAGAGAGAGAGTGTGAATGGGGTGGGGGGGGTGGTGGAGGGGGGTGGGGGGGCAGGGGGAGAGAGAGAAGGAGACACAGAATCTGAAGCAGGCTCCAGGCACTGAGCTGTCAGCACAGAGCCTGACTCAGGGCTCAAACTCACAAACCATGAAATCATGACCTGAACCAAAGTGGGATGCTTACCTGACTATGCCACCCAGGCACCCCTGGAGTTTGTAGCTTTTAACTACTCTCACCCACTTTGCTCACCCTCTCCTTCTGCCTCTGGCAACTACCAGTGTGTTATCTATATGTGTGAGTTTGGTTTTTATTTAAGACTCCATATGCAAGTGAGATCACAGAGTATTTATCTCTCTCTAACTTATTGCATTCAGCGTAACGTCTTCAAGGTTCATTGCCCTTGGACTTTTTGATAAATGTATATAACTTCTCGTATCCTCAGTTTCCGCATCTGTCAAATAGGGTTGATCAAGTCCTGATGTGAGATAGATAAAAGCTATACCAAGTCTTATTTATAAAATACCTTGAATCTTAACTATTTCTATGTAGCAATTTCTGCTAATTTCATGGCATTGATTCTGCCAAACGTAACCACCTTTAATATTTCATATTTGTATACCGCATACGGATACCTGTGTGTCACATTCTGAAATAGTTTCTGATTATTCTAGTAGATAGCTTCCCCTTACCCTAGGATAAAAAAATGTAACTTAGCTGTAGGATCTCCAGAACCGATTGTGCACATCTGTCTGTATGCTACCAAGAAATATAATTTCAAAGAGCACAACAGAGTATATCAGTATACCCTTTCAGTGAAAGATACTTGAGACTGAGTCCCCAAAATATGTACAGGTATATACAAATATTAATATATTTTTATATTATCAAGTCATACAATGATGTATAGATTAAAGGATGATTTAAGGTAAAGTGTATCATAGTTTAAATAGTTTAAATTTCATAAAATTGAAATTTTGGTACTCAAATATTATTTTCAATAAAACTTACAGTGGGGACAATGTCATAGCTTATAAAAGTGTGAGCAGATTGTAAAACTGTCAACTCTGCCCATTTTTTTTTAATTTGCTTCAGCCTGCAAGTCTCTTTGCAGGAATCCTTTCAGCCACATGGCCATTTGAGACAGGTTAGTGAAATTAAGATTAGGTAATATAATTTGTAAGTCCACCAAGGGGCATCAGTAAAGAGTGATACTTTAAAATAAGCTGAAATCAAATGAACAAGCAGGGATAATAATCTTAAATCCTTTGGGTTGTGGAAATTTCTTATCACCTATGATATAAGACTTGGGGGTTAAATGAGAACAGGAGAGCCAATAACATTTATTTACTTATTTTTTTAAGTTTATTTATTTATTTTGAGAGAGAGAGAGCAAGCGAGTGAGCTCACACACAAGCAGGGAGGGGCAGAGAGAGGGAGAGACAGAATCCCAAACAGGCTCTGCACTGTCAGCACAGAAGCCTCACACGGGGCTTGAACTCACAAACTGTGAGATCATGACCTGACCTGAGTTCAAAAGTCGGCTGCTTAACCGACTGAGCCACCCAGATGCCCCCAACCGCATTTAAATGTTAGTATCGCTTAATGTTTTTCCTTTTTAAATTCCAAATCAATATAAATAGAAGTTCTAAATTTTTCTTTCTTGATTTCAGTGTATCAGTGGTTCCCCAACTCGAGTGTGCCTCAAAATCAAGTTGGAAGGCTTGTTAAGATATAGATTGCAGGGCCCCACTCTCAGAGTTTCAGATTCATTTGAATTGGGGTAAGGCCCAAGAATTTGTGTTTCTAACAAATTGCCAGATAATGCTGATGCCGCAGGTATTAGGGCCATACTTTGAGAACCTCTCTAACAGAACACCTTGAAGACCCCTGGGCTGTATCCTGTCCCAGCCTTTGATATATCTAATGTCCTAAATTTCTGTACCACACCCTGCGTATCATCCTTTGCCCTTCCCCCACAACGGGGGGCGGAAAGAGCCCAGGGGACAGGGGAAGGATGGTGTGCCCTCTCTGTGAATGCAGCTGACAGTTTGCACTACCTGGTGAATTCATGGCCTCAGCATGTTTCCCTAGGGTGAATTAATTGCTTTGCTTTTCCTTTTCCTTTGCATAAAGCCAGGCAGATTTGTCCCCTGTTTGGACAAGACCTTGTTGCTAGCACTTTCCGAGGATGGCCAGAAAGTGGCTGCTGTATGAGGTTGATAGTGTTGTCAGGAATTCCAGGGCGGGGTATTGTCACTTGAGTTGGGAAATGCTAACTGAGGTCAATTCTAGTTCAGTTTCCTACCTACAGAATTATGGCAGGACGTAAGTTTGGCCCGCGTGAGATGAATAGGTCAGCAGAAACGTATTCTTGTCTTCCTAATAGCCGACAACTCTATTTTTAAGCCTTAAGTCAGAACATATTTTTTCCCCTCTTTGAGATCCAGCAATTCATGTCCTCAAATGAGATGTTTTAAAATCAAAGGCATAGACAACAAAACCAAGAAAAATCTAAACCAAAAGAAATGTTTTTTCAAGTAAACATTGTGTATAAAAAGTTATTAAGTGTAATCCTTGAAATGGGAAGTCATTGTTTTGGTTAATTATTGCTGAATAACAAAACTAAACCCCCCCCCCCCCAATTTAGAGGCTCGAACCATCAACCGTTTTATTAGTTGGCTCATAGTTCTGCGTGCTGTGCAGTGCTCAGTAGAGTAGCTGGTCTCTGCTCCACTTGGGGTCACCTAGGGTGGCTTGACTGGGACATGACCATCCATTTCCAAGTGAGCTTCTCTCACCTCTCTTGACTAGTTGGTGTCAGGACTGTTGGCTGGGGCCCGGATTTTCCTCTTCGTGGTCTCACCAAGCGGTTAGGCTGGCCTTCTGACAGCATGGTCCTCTCAGAGCAGTAGGGCTCTATACGCGGCCCAGTGTGCAAAAAAGCAGAAACCACCAGACCTTCCTTAGGATTAACCTGACAGCTGGCACCGCATTGCTTCCATTACATTCTGGTGGTTAAAGGAGTCATAGAGCCAACACAAACTCAAGAGGACAGTCTACATGGGGCATAAGCACCAGGAAGCATGGGTTATTGCAGCCACCAAGGTGACAGTCTACCACACTCACAGTGACTGGATTTTCTACTCTGTTTGGCTTGAGAACTCTTTGCATTCCACACCACATATAGGCTGTTCAGCGTAAACCAGAACAGAGCATCAATCTCACGGTGGACATCAGTGCCTCCCAAAGAGAGAAGTGGCTTTGGCTTCATCTGCCAGATATCTTTCAAAGCATAAGGATGTATATCTGCTGAACAGGCATCTCTGTTTAACTTCCTGCCAAAACATCCTTCTAGTGCCTTCTAGTGCCTTCTAGTGCCAAAACACCCTTACTTACCCTGTTGTCTGTTTTTTCTTCATAGCACTCACCACGGCCCTAATACTTTATCAAGTTGTTGTTTGCCTAGTTATTGTCTGTCTCCTCCTATATAACATTAATGGAATGTAAAACTCTTTCATGGGGGGGACCCAGCACCCACAACATTGCCTGACACATAGAAGGTGCTGCAAAAATTATTGAATGAATGAATGAATGAATGAATGAATGAATGAGTGAATGAATGAATATAGAAACCTGGTATTTGAGAATATGTCTACGAGGCAGAAATGAAAACGCCATAGGAAGCTGTTCTAAACCAGAGGATCCGGCTAGGGTTTGCATCCCCTCTACAGGGCTTGCGCTGTGCACCTCCTTGTTGTGTATGGTGTGCACCCTCTGCCAGTTCCCATGGTGTCATTGTTTAGAGGTGTCAGTGGACATCAATCATGGGTTTAGAAGGTTTTCCATGGAGCCTACAGCTCCTTTATTTGGCCAATTAGGCTTTGTGCTCCTGTTTCCAAATACAGAGGTGGGAGAAACATGAACCTTGCTTTATCTAATGCCTTAGTTTTAAGGACTGGCTGCTGGTGCAATGCTATATCATTTCCAATTAAACCTTGGATATCCTCACGCTTGCTAAAACTGGTTAGTGAGCATTAGCTATTCATTCCTAAAAAGAGGCTTAAGCAGATAGTTTTTCATTATGTTCTGCCTTTCACTGGGATACAGGGAGGGATTCTCTGTCTTCCTCTCTCTCTCTTTTCCGCTTTATACCAATCTATATATTTTTCTTTCTTTGCCTGTTTTCTTTTTCCCCTTGAAAAGTTGGTGTTATAGGTTAGAATCCTTGTTTGCACTCATTCCCCTGTCCATTTGCTCTTTTGATTGTTTATCGATCACAGAAAAACGAATCAGATTTCCTTAATGAATTTTATGTGCTTGCATCTGATTTGGTTACAAGTCACCTGTGCCTGTCATTTGTGGGGACTCTCATTGGAGCGCCCAGTCTGTTTCTTACCCTTTAAGGAGTCTATCAGAAACCTGTTCGTGTTGGCTGGGTACCAGTGGTCCTCAGTGCTGTGGTTTTCAACCTTTTTACCAGCCCAGGAGCATTTTAAAGCGTGTTCCAAAGAAGCTAAGAAATTGCTTTGAAAAAGCATTTTCGTTGTTTCCCTTGGAGTGCATCCTGCTCTTTTTCCTCCTGGTCTTTTCGTTTTCCCTTGTTCCACCCCCCACCACATCCCCATTCCCCGGCTCTGCCTTTAACTGCTAGAGTATGTCAGCTCATTCCATGGGAGCCTCAGCCCTGTAAGGTTGCAAAAGGAGGGCATCTGGCTAAGGTTGTTTCTCAAAAGCACTATTGTGAGTGTTGTTTCCGATTACGTTAACCTTAACCAAATTCTTCAAACATGCTATAGCGGCCCATCAGAGTTTTCTGGCATTTCAGACTCTAGGCCTACAGTTGCTCAAACACAATGGTGTGTTTTAAGTTCAAATAAGAGACCATACGTGTCCTGTGGAGTTTGCACCCTTTATGAAAACACCACTCCATGCCACTTACCCAGCCCCGGCTTGAAGTTTGCAAATCTGGAATGGTGCATTGCAGCGGTGCAGTTGAGCTCCTGAAAGCAAATCCAGGCAAGGCCGCAGACATGGTGGGACCTCCGCAAAAGAGAGAACGTGAACCCCGGCTCCTTTCGAATGCTCCTGGCTTCCTCTCTCTGCCCATCTGAATATCCATCTTTTCTGCTATGAACGTCTCCTTAGACTCTCTGAAAGTAGGAAATGATAACCTGCTGGATTCTCTTGGGTTTGGCAACAGCCTTGAACCTCTGATAACTAAAGTCTACCTGAAGCTAGGGTAAAACCACTTAGTTATCTTCTCTAGTCAACTCACCTTTGGCAAGCAAGCCTGCCTTAGGCATTGCTCACTCTGATTTTTGGAGGTCCCAGTTTTTAAGGAACTTAACGCCTTCCTTCATTGTCTTTTATCTTTTTCTCCTTCAAGCTGGTTTCCAGTTCAGTAACGATTAGCTTATTGATCATTTCTCTCAAAACCTGCCCATTTAATGTCAGCAGGACAAAATTGCCGGGCAGTTCTAAATAGGACTCAGTGCAACTTTCTAAACCCTCACCCTCCATGATTTTCTGCATCCGTTTTTCAGGAGTATATACAAACCACTCATGACTTTCCACCTCCCTGTTGGACAGTGTGTGTACTGGGGGGAGCACCGGAATGGGAGCGGAAAAGTCCTGAATTCGACATGTGGATCTGCAATGTGTAAACTGGGCTACCTTCCGATATTCACTCATGCTCTTTAAGACTGAGCTTTTCTCGGGGCGCCTGGGTGGCTCAGCTGGTTAAGCCTCTGACTTCAGTTCAGGTCATGATCTCACGGTTTGTGAGTTCGAGCCCCGCGTCGGGCTCTGTGCTGACAACGTGGAGCCTGGAACCTGCTTCAGATTCTGTGTCTACCTCTATCCCTGACCCTCCCCCGCTCGCGCTCTGTCTCTCAAAAATAAATAAACATTAAAAAAAAAAAAAAAGGCTGAGCTTTCTCATCTGTATAAGAGGAATAATGATGACGACCTTGCCCATTGTAGAGTCATTGAACCAAGTAAGAAGCAAAAACTTTCATCTATTCGGTAAACACTCATCACGTACTTATTTTGCGCTAAGTGACATGAGGCGTTTAGAATACAGAACTAAAGTGAAGACGCTTCCTGTCCTTTGGAGATGGTCTCATCATCATCATCACTGCCACCACCACCACCACCAACCCACGACTGCCTTTATTCAGTATTCAGACCCATGAAAGCCCACGGTTTGGCTTTTGGTCTCATGATTCAGTTGACAGCAGACAGGAAACCTGGCCCTGAATATCCCCAGTACTTTCTTGTCACTCCTGGACAGGAGCTGTTGAATCAATTTAGAGTTTGCCACTTACCAGAGTCTCCATGGAAAGTCACTCAAATTAATTAATGGATAAGTAATGAATGAGTAAATGAATTATTAAATTTTACCCTGGACAATTTGCATTTGCTTCCTATGCTTGGCAGCGTCAGTGGGGATCCCTGTGAAAGTCTTATTTTTTTTTTCCTGTTTTATCTGATTCCAGCTGGTTTTCACTGGAAACTGAGTCTCTCTTCTTAAACTTGACTGTAAGATTGGCACTCTCCGGGGTAAAACTACCACTGAGACTCTTTCATGTGACCCCAAGTAGATTCAGCAATGTTTGTGCAAATTAAGTGATTAAAACCAAAATTCGGATTATCCCTTGCCTCTATGTTAACTGTTAACTTTGGAGGTGGAAAACCATAGCTGGGTATTTCCATACTTCTTACTACCCTCTGGCCGGGTGATTTTGTGGAGACCAGAGAGTTGCTGGAGTTGGGAACAATGACCTTTGACCTGGTTGCAACAGTAAGCCTCACTCAAGCCGCACCACCACCTTCAACCATCTGTGGAATCCCTTTAGGACCTGCATACGTAACATGGTTTCTAAGGACAGGGGGTCAAGAGGTTTGTGAACCCGTGAAATAAAATGCAGTATGTTACAGCTCTATACCCATGCATTTTCCTGAAAGTACATTCATACTCCCCAGCTTTCCTCAGATTCCCAAGGGGTATCTGTGACCCTTCCCATTCCCACTACCAAAAAAAAAAAAAAAAAAAGGTTAAGAATGATTGACTGAAAGATTCTGGTCCACTTGGAGAATGTGATTTCTTATGACTAACAGATTTTCCTTTTCCCAGAACTGCTATGCAGCAGTAATAAAACTGTAACCCTCCCAATTGCCCGGTGGTAGACTTCAAATTAGACAAGTCTATCGTGTGACTCATGGAACTTTCTCATGCTTTTGCATTCGATAATCAGGAAAATCCCATGCAACTTTTTCATGCTTCTGAAGACAGTAATCAGGAAAATCCTGGAGGAGACTGTGGTTTTAAAGGATGCTAAATCAGGTTATGATCATGTGTACCCTGATAGTATGTTTTTCCTCTCTGGAATTTCCTCTTGGGGGTGGTCTGTTCTTCTCATTTCCAAAACTTGTATCAACATCCTCTTGGACCCAGAAGTATGTAAGCTACTAATTTATTTTATGTTGTATTAGTTGGTACAAGGGAGAAAAGGACCTATATCATAGGCCATCGAAAGCCTTCCCGTGGTACAAGCAAACTGCATTATTATTATTTCTCACCATGCATTATAGAACCGGAAGTAAACTTGCTTGTCCCCTCAATGCCGGCCTTTCAGCCCCTCATTGTAAACGAAACCATGCATCCCGGTTGTCTACTCTGAGTTAAACGCCCCAGTTATTTTGTCTTGCCTTTGTTGGGTTTGATTTATTGGTAACAGAGTTGTACACACTTAGGGAACATAGAGGTGCTAATACTTAAAAAACAGCCTGTGCTTTGCTGCCACTCAACTGTTGAAGGATGAAGGACGCTCCCTAGGAGTTTCATGAGCGGGGGAAAAATAGGCGTCTTGAGTCACGTAAATTTGTTTGCAGGGTTTTTTCCATTTCCTTCCAGCATAGCAGAGTGACCATGAGCACACAGTCCGGTTTCAGAATGTCTGAGTTAGAAACCCAGCGCTGCCCCTTGCAAATTGTACAACTTTGGGCGAGTTTTAAGACCTGTCTGTGTCTCTAGCCCTCGTCTGGCGACCAGAGATACTTAGACCGCTTACCTCCTAAGGTGTGCAGGAAAATTAAATATTTGTGAAGCTCTTAGGATACTGCCTGACATGGGCAACGTGCTGCATATGTATTTTTTAAACCGATTTGCTTACAAAGGGTAACGCTGGGGCTTGTGTGGGTACATACAACCGGGAGCAGGACTGAGAAGCCAATTGCTACCTTTGGGCCAATTGTGGTTTTGTTGTTCTTGTCTCCATCTTTTCCGTCCATCTCTTCTGAGGGCAAGGTTTTCCTTGGCTGGCCTCCCCTTGCTCCAAGGGCTTTCAAATCTGAGATAATATGATGGAATCCCTATGATTTTAACTCCTTTGTCACACAATGAGGCACTTCAATCAAAGCCACTTAGCCTGTTCTTGTCAGGAGCTTCTTTGTCTGGAGGGGTATTTGTTTGTCTGTTTGTTTGTTTTGTCCCTCTTCTCTACCTGTGGTTAACTTCCAACCACTGAGCCTTATCTCACCTTTTTATTTTAATTACCATTATTCTACAGGCAGTGTCCTTAAATCGGTTTCGAGGAGAGCCATTTGGAAATCAATCATGATGTTCCTGATTAAATATAACCCCCTGTTAGTAGGCTTGAACAGAAAAGCAAGATGTGAACACGATACTTTTCAAAACCTCACAATTAGCTAAAATAGTTTTAATGTAAGAATCACAAGATTCAGTTTAGTAATGCAAATTGTATCCTAGAGTCTCGTGAAAGACACTCAGGCCAGAACACAGAATAATTTTGTTTGCCTCGTGATTAGGTTTATTTTTTTATGGGATGCATCTATAACAGACTTCGCTATTATTAATTAGGGGGAGAAACGGTAAACAGGAACAGGGAAAAAGAGTCTCTTTAACCCTTACACAGAAAATGCTCAGTATCATTCTTGGGAATTTCCTTTTATTTAAAAAACAAAATATTCTCTATTTGCAAGCTAATAGAAAGGAGTTGTAGAAAGGTTATTGACTGCAAGATCTAGTTCTTACTGATATTTATGCTGATCACATATAATTTGAAGCGGAATAAATGGTGTATTGCCAGTAATTTAAGTGATTTAATAGAGCAATTCTGTTTTTTTCGAAAAGAAGTATTTGTAGAATTTTAGACTCTTCTAGCCAAGTTTCTTTATCTTTTGGATAAGAAACTTGAGACCCACCAGGCCACTAATTACACCCAGCTAAGTGAGAGCAGAGTACAAAAGCTTGTTTTCAGGGACATTGGAAGAGGGGATTATTTTTTTTAAGTTTGCATTTTGCCTTTTGACATCTTTTCTGTTTTATTTACAATAAATATTCTTAGTGTTCTAAAAATAGTGTCTTTTAAAGAGAAAATTGGTTTGCTAATGATTTACATGAAAGAAAATGAAAACAGAGCCTGAATTTTATGGCAAATGTTGAGTAAGAAGAAAACAAATCAAACTTCTTACTTTCAATCCATGTACAAGATCTTGGCAATTGAAATATGAAAGCCTAATGGAGAGGGGCTTGAACCAATATTTTCTGGAGGCCAAAGCTGGATGGAACACAACCTGAGGACTTTGTTGTCCAGTAAGGCAAGTGAGAAAAATATATGGAAAACTATAGTACAAAGAAAAATGTAAAAATTTTCACTAGGCAGTACAGCAAATTGTCTTAGAGGATCAGTGAAGGAATGTGGGCCAGTGGGGGATGGCTTTCCTTAATAACTATAATTGATGGCTCCCAAACGCTTATCCCCAGCTGACCCTTCCCCTGGAATTTCTGACTCATCCAGCTGCCACTCGACATCCCCACTTGGATGTCTAACTTAGCATATCCAAAGCAGAATTCCCAAACTTGCCCCCCAAAACGTGCTCCCCTTCAGTCTTCCCCATCTTGGCTGATGGCAGCCATCCTTCCAGCCTTCCTTCAGGCTACAAACCTTGGCTTCATCCTTGTCCCCTTTCTTTCTCTCTCTCTAACACTACATCTGATATATGGGGAAATTCTATTAGCTTTGCCTTCGCAGTGAATGCAGAATCTGACAGCTTCTCCACCGCCATCATCCTGGGCCAAGCCACCATTGATTCTCACCTAGATTATTAAAGTAGCCGACTAACAGTTCTCTTTGCCTTCACCCTTTTCAGACCTTACAAATTCTTCTCAACGAAACACAAATCAGATCTCATTATTCATTCCCCAGAATCCTCCTAGGCTCCCCGTTGCTCTCAAAGTTTTACATGATCGTAGAAGCCTCGCAGCCTCATCTCCGATTACTCTCTCCTTCCTTGACTTTGCTTCACCTGATTGGCCTCCTTACCATTCTCTTACATGTAAGACCAACTCCCCTGTCAGGCTCTTTGCACTGGTTTTCCCCCTATCTTGAGTGCTCCTCCCTCAGATTCCATATAGATCACTCATTAACCATCTTCAATGCTTTGCTTAAATGTCATCTTAATAGGGCCTGTTCAGAACATTTGACTGATTGATTGATTGATTGATTGAGAGAACACATACATGTGCACCCATGCATGCAAGCTGGGGAGGGGCAGTGGGAGAGGGAGAGAGAGAATCTCAAGC
This sequence comes from Panthera onca, assembly GCF_046562875.1. NCBI lineage: Eukaryota > Metazoa > Chordata > Mammalia > Carnivora > Felidae > Panthera > Panthera onca. Next base: position 141,859,432 of record NC_138347.1, read on the forward strand.
ATGCTCCACACTCAGCAGGGAGCCCAACACAGGGCTTGATCTCATGACCAACCATAAGGTCATGAGATCATCACCTCATCCGAAATCAAGAGTCAGAGGCTCAACCAGGTGCTCCTGGAGGATTTTATTTAAAGTAGAATTCCTCCCCACCAGCACTTACGAGTCACCTTAGAGACTTTTTTTTTTTTTGTATAGAACTTACATTTTGGCATACTCTATAATTCGTATATCTATCTTTTATGTCTATTATGTGATCTATTGTCTATGTCCTTCGGCTAGAATGTAAATTCCCAGAGAATAGAATCCTTGTTTGTTGTGTTCACTCCTGTATCCCAAATGCCTGGAACAGTGCCTGGCACATAGCAGGCACCAGATAAACATTTGTAAATCAATTAATAAGTGCATTCGTGGAGGAATTAGGGTTATTGTGAAAAAAAGAAATAGTGTTTAAACAGCTTTGGTTTGCAGTCTCTTTTGTAGACCTGGTCATTCTCATGGACCTCCTTCCCATGTGCAAATTTACACAAAATTTTCTATTCGCTTCCGGGAGGCTCACACACACCCTGAGTCTCATCCATGATCCCAACATTAAGGACCTGTGTCCTAGACAAAAAGAACAACATGCACAGAGGCTCAGAAGTGGGAATGTGTGGTTTGTGTTAGAGGCTCAGCGGGAACCATTTAGCTTGAGTGGGTGGTAAAGTAGGAGAGTGGTGGAAGGTAAGTTTGTGCTGTACTGGATGGACCCCGGAACTCCAGGGAAAGGGTTGCTTGTATTTGATGTAGGAGGTGAGATGCAACCACACAGAGCCCATGCGTGGTATTCTTTCCCTGTGTTTACCTCTAACTCAATGTGAAACTCTGCACTGTCTCCATTTGCCTTTGAACAAGTGAAATTAATAGAATTTCTGGAAGACTCTACAAGCCCCCTCCCATTTATAAAAGATATGGTTAAGTACTTTATAATTATGACAAGGAAAATGCATCCATGTTCCTATTAAAACTATTTTAGTTTGTCAACGTCCATTATACTGCTGAGAATATGTCTCAGTTCTGTCATTCTCTGGGTAACTGATTATTATTACTATCATTTTATTCATTAAAACTTGTTTTCAATTTGATATTGCCCAATTTGATATTGTTTTGATTGTTCTTTTGGGGATATCTGAAGGCAGTTTCCCATCACTCAAAGGCCCTAAAAACCCATCTGAATGAGGAAATACATAAAATGAGGCCATCTGGGCTCCTAGGTTCCTCGCCCACAGTGTCCTCTCTATACCATAAAGAGGGTAAATAGGGGCACCTGGGTGGCTCAGTCAGTTAAGCATCCAACTTTGGCTCAGGTCATGATCTTGCGGTTGGTGAGTTTGGGGCCCACTTCTGGCTCTCTGTTGTCAGTGCGGAGCCCCGTTCAGATCCTCTGTCCCCCTCTCTCTCTGTCCCTCCCCTGCTCGCTCTCTCTCGCTTTCTGTCTCTCTCTCTCTCTGAATAAATAAAACTTAAGAAAAGGATAAATAAATCATCCCTGTTTTCTATCCCCCCCAAACTGAAAGAATGTCCTATGTTTCAGTTACAATTGCCATGTCACAGACTACCCAAATCTTAGTGGCATAGAGCACCAAACCTCACAATGCTTGGTGTTATAAAGCAACCATTGATTCTGCTCATAGATGCTGAGTTAAGAGTTTGGACAGGGCACAACAAGGGCGGCTTATATTTCTACTCCACAATGTCTAAAATCTCCGCTAACAATACCTGAAGACCAGCAGTGACCGGAAGGCTGGACATTGAACTCCCACGGAGGATTACTCAGTTCCTGCGTGATACCTGGGATAGAAGGACTTGAAGACTGGGATTGTGGACCAAAGTGCCTCACTTGCCTTATGCTTTGGGCTTCCTCACAGCATGGAGGCCTCAGGGAAATCAAATTTGTTGCATGGTAGCTGTGATGAACAAGGTGGAAACAGCATAGCTTTTTGCGACCCAGCCTTGGAAATCACGTGGCAACACTTCTGCCATCTTGAAATAGCCACCCTGTGCCTCCATTCTAAGAGAGGGAACAGAGACCACACCACCCCACCATTGAGCAGGTGTCCCAAAAAATACGGCTAATTTTTAAATTTTATTTACTTTTTAATTGAAGTACAGTTGACACATAATATTATGTTAGTTTCAGGTGTATCTACCACTTGTCACCTTACGATGCCATTGCAGCAACACTGACGATATTCCCTTTGTTGTACCTTTATTCCTGTGACTTGTTCCTTCCACAATGGGAAGCCTGGATCTCCCATGATCCTTCACCCATTTTGCCCATCCCCCTCCCCACTTCTCTCTGGCAACCATCAGTTCTCTGCATTTATGGGTCTGTTTCTGCTTTTTGCTTATTTATTTGTTTTATTGGGTTTTTTTAGATTCCACATAGAAGTGAAATCGTATAGTATTTGTCTTTCTCTGACTCATTTCACTTAGTATAATACTTTAGTTCCAATAATGTCGTCACAAATGGCAGTAAGTCATTCTTAGTGTGGCCATTTTTTTTACACACCACACTCTTAGAAATGTAAGCATCCTATGGAGAGTGTAGGAGACATTACTTATTATGGACATTTTCCTCTGAGACACAAGTAAATTCACCATTTATTCAGTGCCTATACAAAAATGCAATTAAGGGCGCCTGGGTGGCCCAGCCGGTTAAGCTTCTGACTCTGGCTCAGGTCATGATCTCATGGTCCATGACTTCGAGCCCTGAGTCAGGCTCTGTGCTGACAGCTCAGAGCCTGGAGCTTGCTTCAGATTCTGTGTCTCCCTCTCTCTCTCTGCCCCTCCCCTACTCATGCTCTGTCTCTCTCTGTCTCTCAAAAATGAATAAATGTTAAGAAAAAAATATTTTCTAATGCAATTAAGTTCCAGTTGTGAAGCAAGTAATCAAATTAACAGAAACAACCTATGTTTTGAGGGCCTGTAGAATCTGTCTAGATAGTACTAAGATTCCTGGACAACTATTGGAACCAGACTTTTGTAAATGGGGGAAGGGGGGGGCGTGGGGGAGGGGGGAGGGAGGCTATCACTAAATAAATGAAATAATTTACAGGGCACAAATTATTTATAGTTCATGATTCCTAAATACCTGCCAACCAGTCTTTTCAAAAGTTTTCCTTTGTGAGGGGGATTTGTTCTTACTAATCTATATTGAGAGTGGTTGTTATATTGCCTGCATATGTTGGGGCTCTGCCAATGAACTCTCTGTGGGACAGAGAAAATGGGTTATTTCAGGGGTCTTAGGGGAGAGCATTTCCCTAAGATATTACCACCACATCTGGAATAGTTCACAGGCTTGAGTTTACTCATGAGGTGAGCCGACTACTCCCAGAGTGGTGAGTATATAGTTAAGTCCGAGCTTAGCCACTTTTGCCTTTTCTGTGGTAGAATACTCAGGATTATAGCAACAGAATGTCATTTAAAAATGTTGATCGAGAGAGGGGAAGGGGAGGGAATGACCATAAATGGGCAGTGTCTGGTCCTCTCTTTATGCCCGCCTAGAGTTCATGTTCCATCATTTTCCTCACGGCAGTCTGAACATGTGAAGCTAGAGTTCTAAAAAGACTCTCCAGCATTCCCTCGGGGTAGAATAACCCCCAGGCAGAGCAAAAGATAGATGTGCTTATTAACATGTGTTTGAAAATTGTGTTTGCAACATTGGCATGGGGCATTATTTTGGCGTGAAGTTCCAAGCTATGGTGGCATTTGAGCAGTCTCTTTTGCCACCCAGCGTCATAGCATCCGTCACAGCCTGTCATAAAAATTTTCTGGCCATATTCTGGTCTTTGCCAGAAACTGCTCTGCCTGAAATGGCAAAAGTAAGGGGCAGGACTGGGCACATCTTCACTTACAGGATAGCATTTCTGCCTTAGTGTCGTTTGGCAAAGCACATACCTCAGGTCTGAGCACAAAGTAGGGCTTCAGTAAATGCTGGTAGAATTGCATCGGCCTCCTAGCCCAGGGAAACATTGGCCATATTGGATTTCACGGGAGAATTTCAGAAGATTCAAAGGAATATGGAAACAGCCAAGCTGGGAAGGTAGTTTTCCACTACTGGGGCCTGTAGGCAATCCAGTCTTCAATGCTCTCCTGTGTGACAAGAAAACAGAAAATAGTTTTCTAAACTTAAATTTTTTTATAAACCTGACTTCTTCAAGCTAAAAGACTTCCCTTTGTTCTGAAAATGTCCTTCTGACCTTTCTTTTTTTTTTTTTTTGGAGTGGGAGGGCCTAAAAATCTTTCCTTTTATGAAATGTGATGGCAGTAAATAACTGTTGTTTTTCTTTCTGAATTTCCTTCCTTGTCAAAATGAGAAGTTGGCCAGCTATTACAAACCCCAAATTTGTTTATGGGTTTGCTTTTTTAATCATTCCATGGAATGTGAAGATCGCGAAACTTGTAGACCAGGCAATTGAGACTTTTTCTCTTCCATTTAAGAGAAACTAGAGAATTCTTTAAACAATACAATGGGCCGCAAAGCGATAATAAACAGCTTACCACCTTATCTGAGAAAAAAAGTTAGTATTTATCACTTATATATGTCATAATTAGGATGTGTATTATGTTTACAGCCCTTGGACACAAGCAGACAAGTTCAGAGATGTTTGTTATAACGCGTTGTTGAGTTACACATACACTCTCTTTCATAAAGAGGAAAGATACACCTGCCCACAAATGCAAAAAGGTGGCATTCTGCTTGTGAGGAATTGTGTGTGTTTTCACTGAAAACCCACGTCACCTCAAGGCCTTCCTGGTGCTGCTGCCTGAGCCGCTGACATACAGACCTGGCCTTGATAGACGAGTTCATTATCCCTTTCCAATTGCACGCGGATTTCCAGGTGGGTTCATTACATTTTAAATGCAATCTTCCTACTTGTATGTGGTGCGAGCCCGGGGGTCAGCCAGTGGGATCCATGGCTGCTTTTCTCTCCCCAGCCTCTGTGTCTTACCTGCAAACCTAGATGATCTCGGCCCCTACGAGCAATTCCACACTGTGGAATCAACAGTCCACATGCACCGCTTCAGAAACACAAGTGAGGAACCAGAAATATGCACCATGGCTATGTGCTCTTGTAAAGCCCTGCTTATACATACGTTGAATTACGTATTCAAGCTACTGGTGGCATTTTGTGACTGGATGTGTGACATCTGCAATGATAATTGTTTTCATTTGGGCAGGGAACTAGGGGAGAACACAGTTTCCGGTTTTTAACTATATGGCAATTTGTTTTGCTTATTCTGATTTCGATAAGCAGCTAGATGGTAATCTCAGAACTGAAGAACCACACACACACACACACACACGCGCGCGTACATATAACTCATGTATTTTTTTTTAATTTTTTTTTTTTAACGTTTATTCATTTTTTGAGACAGAGAGAGACAGAGCATGAACAGGGGAGGGTCAGAGAGAGGGAGACACAGAATCCGAAACAGGCTCCAGGCTCTGAGCTGTCAGCACGGAGCCTGACGCGGGGCTCGAACTCATGGACCGCGAGATCATGACCTGTGCCAAAGTCGGCCGCTTAACCGACTGAGCCACCCAGGCGCCCCATTCATATATTTTAAAAAACACAATAATATTATACATTTTCTAAGATTTATGGACACAGGTGAAGGAGGTTGGAAAAATACAAGCCCTGTCTCTGGGGAGAGCAACAGGGTGGGGGTGGTTAAAGGGATACTTCATCTTTAACTGTAATGTGCTTTTTAAATAAGGATGTTGTATTCATGAAATACTTCATCATTAAAATCAATTAATAAAAATCATCAAAATATAGTAGCATAAAAAAATTAGTGTTACAGTAAAAGTAGGTCTTCCAAGCTATGGAGATTCCCCAGGGGACTAACTGGTACCATACATACAGTAAGGAGTAAAGTGCTTCCAGAAGCATCTTAAGTGAAAGTGAGGAACCAGGGCAATATAAATTGGGCCTTGAAGGATGAGTAGGAGTTCACTGGCTTAACTAGAGTGGGAAATGGGTAGATGGACAGGGCAGGCAAAATGACCAGCTTAAACATAAAAAAAAAAAAAAGAGTTTTTAGAGCACCTGTCTGACTCAGGCAGGGCTTATATGCCTGGGAAAAGGTATGGCATGTGGAAAGCAGTTTCAGAACCTGAGATGAGACTGGAAAAGCAGAGGCCAAAGCCAGAAGAACCTCGGGCGACAAGCTGAAGTATTAGTTGTATGTGGTTGTAAGTACTTCTGTTAGTGTCCTGTGACTGCCCTCAAGAATTACCCAAAGCTTGGTGGCTTAAGACAATGGCAATTTATTATCTCAGAGTTCTGAAGGCCAAAAGTCCAAAATTCAGCAGGGTTACAGTCCCTCTGGGGATTCTAGGAGAGAATCTTTTTTTTTTTTTTTTTTTTTTTTTTTTTTACCTCTTCCAGCTTTTGAGGCTGATAGTCGCATCATTCCAGTCTCTGCCTCCATCTCCAGAACCCTCTTCTCTTCTGGCTGTGTCTCTCCCCTTTGTGTCCCTTCTAAGGACACTGACCCTTGGATTTAGGATAATCCAGGAGGATTTCATCTAGAGATCCTTAATTATATCTGTAAAAATTCTTTTTCCAAATAAGGTCACATTTCCAGGTCCTCTAGGTCAGGATATGGACAGATCGTTTTTGGCAGGGGGAGTTGGGGGGAGGGATGTGATGGGAGTTACCATTCAGCTCACTACAGTGCTGATGGGGTAAACTATATGCAGAGAAAAAATAGTATCATATTTGATTTCTTGGAAGGTGGTGCAGGCAAGCCATGCCTGAGAAGTTTCTCAAGGACGAGAGATGTTTTTTGTCTTTTGTTAAGAGCGAAGGATCTTCCATGGTCTCTGACATGCTAATTATTGAAATAATAAACACATGGATAAATTTGCAAGCCCAGTGAAGAAAAGATTGTAAACATTTAGAGATGAGAAGGGTACTTGTCCTGCGGGAGGTGCTCATGAAGAAAAATCGTTCTTGCAGATGGGTGTTCCTTGGTAGGGCACTCAAAAACACACAAAGGCAGGGAACCCTTATGGTACAACCATAAAGTTAATCTATTCAACAAATATTTATGGAGCATTTACCGTGGGTTTGTAGATAAAGGGTAAGAATATTCCCAGCTCTCCTGAACTAGTAATCAATGCATAAGTGATATGGAAACCAGACAAAATAACAGAGTGATAAATGCAAAAATGAAATATGGCATGAAAGAAAAGACACGAGAAGGAAAGAAAATATGATGGTATTTGAGATTGAGTGGTCAGGGAAGGCCTTACCAAGGAGTTGCATTTGAACTTGAACCCTGGGAAAATCTGGATGAGGGGCATTTCAGTCTCACAGCTATGTCAGTAAGTTGAGAAACAAGCCTGGGCTGCTTGAGGGGTGGTGAGAATGGGGAGAAGGTTTATGTAATGAGACTCAGTAAGCATTTAGGGACCATATCACGTAAGGCCTTGGAGTCCATGGTAAAAAATATGGATTTTAAATACAAGCAGAAGTCATCAGAGCATTTTAATTTATTTTTTATTTTTTTTTCTTTTAAAAAAATTTTTTTAATATGAAATTGATTGTCAAATTGGTTTCCATACAACACCCAGTGCTCATCCCAACAGGTGCCCTCCTCAATGCCCATCACCCACCCTCCCCTCCCTCCCACCCCCCATCAACCCTCAGTTTGTTCTCAGTTTTAAGAGTCTCTTATGCTTTGGCTCTCTCCCACTCTAACCTCTTTTTTTTTCCTTCCCCTCCCCCATGGACTTCTGTTAAGTTTCTCAGGATCCACATAAGAGTGAAAATATACAGTATCTGTCTTTCTCTGTATGGCTTATTTCACTTAGCATCACACTCTCCAGTTCTATCCACGTTGCTACAAAGGGCCATAGTTCATTCTTTCTCATTGCCACATAGTACTCCATTGTGTATATAAACCACAATTTCTTTATCCATTCATGAGTTGATGGACATTTAGGCTTTTTCCATCATTTGGCTATTGTTGAGAGTGCTGCTATAAACATTGGGGTACAAACGCCCCTATGCATCAGCACTCCTGTATCCCTTGGGTCAATTCCTAGCAGTGCTATTCCTGGGTCATAGGGTAGATCGATTTTTAATTTTTTGAGGAGCATTTTAAAGAGGTGCGTGACACGGTCCGATTTCTGTTCAAATCATGGTTTCTCCCCCTTGGCGCTGTTAACATTTAGGGCCAGACAATTCTTTGTTTCGAGGGCATCCTGTACATAGTAAGAGGTCTATCAGCATCCCTTGTTTCTACCCTCTAGATGCCAATAGAACCCATTCTCCCCAGTTGTAACAGCCAAAAAGATCTCCAAACATTGCCAAACGTCCCCTGGGGGACAAAATCATCCCCAGATGAGAACCATTGACTTAAGTGAATCACTATCTGGCTATCCTGGGGAGAAATGTTTATAGGGGAGATGATAGTGGAAGCCAAAAGACCAATTAGGAGGCTTAGTATTGGCCACGCAAGAGAAAATCCCGGTTTCTAGTTGTAAAGAGAGAGAAGTAAGTGAATTTGGAATATGTGTTGCCTGAACAACTGGCTGACCAGTGGTATCTTTTACCGACATGAAAAGAGCAACAAAAGAGCAGGTTGGGTGGAGGGCACCGGGCGGGAAGGAAAGTCGCATGTTCTGATGTGGATGTATGTGTTTGGAATACCTATTGGACTTCCAAGGGAGAAAAGAAGTCAAGTACGCTGTTAGACACACAAGTCTAGAGTTCAGGAGAGAGGTCAGGCTAAAGGTAGAACTTTTGGAGTCTTTGGCCCGTAGATGGTTTTGAAAGCCATAGTCAACATGAGATTTCTTGAGCAGGGAGGGGAGACACAGGGAGAGAAGGGAAAGAATAGGAGTGTAGAGTAGAGGCAAAACGGTCCCAAGACTGGACCGGACGTTCTGTCAGGTCAAAGGAGAAGCCAACATAAGAAATCAAGAAAATCAGGAGAGGGAGCCCAGTGAATTGGAGGGTCTAGAAAAACAGTGAAGGCTGTTAGCAGGCAACTGAAAGACCTCATAATTCTAAAATGTTCCTTTTTTCAGGCTAGAAAGAGAAGGAATGAGGAGCAGTTGCTGGAAGTGAGAATACACGATCCTATGAGTGTTGAAAGATCCTAAATATTTCACCTCCTCTAATCATTTTCGGTGATAAGGACCAGTCTATAAGGTAGTTGCCCAATATCCTGAAGCACTTAAAGAACCAATTGCCTCAGAGTGTAGGATATGCATTTGGGGGGTATTGTTTTTCTGGTAAACTAAAAGGGGACTATAGACTGTCTTTTACTACAAGAGCAGAAGATGAACCACATCACTTCTCACCGTTCCTTCTAACGTGTGACTCAGTGTTACATACCCATCAGTGACTTGAACTGTGTCCAGATGAAAACCCATGTTTCTTTGTCATGGTTTGATTTTCTCCCCCTCGGGTGATGGTGGACTCATAGGCAGGGGGAGAACAATGAGCCAGAAATCAGAGTAGCTCACAGATGAGAAACCAGGGTAGAACATGGCTCAATAGAGTACCTGTTTGGGAAACCCCTCGATGTTAAATCACAAAAAACAAAACAAAACAAAAACGGTGAAGGAGGTTTTCAAACCACTGGCAAAGAAGGGCAGGTTTGAACTGGAATCCTCCTAAGCCTCCAGAGGCATGAACAGAAGTATGGGCAGGTCAGAGTAGAGAGGCTGGTTGGACACAGCTGGATGTGGAAGCCAAGGACCGGAGTCAGCATTTAAAGAGCATAATTGGGGGCCCCCCGGGTGGTTCAGTTGGTCAAGCGTCTGACTCTTGATTTCGCCTCAGGTCGTGTTTTCGGACACCGTGAGATTGAGCCCCCAGTGGGGTTCCATGCTGACAGTGTAGAGCCTGCTTAGGATTCTCTCTCTCTCGCCTCTCTCTCTCTCTCTCTCTGCCCCTTCCCTGCTTGCTCTTGCTCGCTCACTGGCTCTCTCTCTCAAAATAAGTAAATCAATAAACTTTAAAAAAGCATACTCAGACATGAGGAAATGTTCACATGTTATATCACGTGTGAAGAAACAGTGGGCAACAGGAAACAGGGTCTGAGGGTTGGGAATAGATGAGCAGGTCTCAGGATCAGTTGTTTCCAGACAGGACCTGGTATCAGCCATCTTCCCTGCAGGAAACAGGTTGGTTCACTGGGGAGAATAGAAAGGTGTGGGTAGGTTAAGAGAGATGAAGAAGTATTCTGGTACTCACAGTAACAGGGCTTCATTTTCATGTCTAGACCCGAAGGGTCGGGGAAGGAAAGAGTGACCGGGTCACAGAGAGGGTAGGAAAGAGAGCCCCCCGGCAGGAGCTGGGGCCTTCGTAATAGGATGCTGCTAACCTGCCTTTCCCTGGGAGGGAGCTGGGGGCGCCTCAATCTCAGTTTCCTTTGACCTGCCTAGTCAGTGTCCAGTCAGAAGCCAGAGTAGGCGTTCGCCTCGTGGGGCAAGGAAAGTAGAGAGGGGCTCTAGAGGGACAAATGGAAGATGTCCCCCACAGACTCACTCTGGGATGAATGAAGTCAGCCTAACAAGTATGTTCCGCTCTTGAGACCCAACAAGCCGTCCACCTCCAGGTGTCGAGGGCTTTGGCAGAAGTTGAGCTACGCCGAGAAGTTCTAACCTTGACTTTGTCTGCGAAAGAGCTACAGGACCACATCCAGAAGAACTCCACAAGGGAGAACGGACTCTACGATTATGTTGTGTTTCTCCTGTTTTCCCGAGTGTCTTTTCTGAAACCCATCGCTTTTATTTAGTGCAGGAAGCACCGTTTATCTTCCAGGCTGAGAACAGCCTTTCTGAAAACTTAAAGCAGAGAGAAGCGAACCAGGTTGTCAAAAAGCAATGAAAAATCGTTAGTCTAAGGTGCCAGGAGCCAAAAACTGTTATAGCGTATCTGCCAGGGAGAAAATAAAGCCTGGAAAATGATTCTCCATCAGCATATTCCACCCCAGAAAAACCATTAGCTTCAAACTAGGCGATACATACGGGACCCTAAGCATAGTCGGCGAGCCACTGCCCTCTCAATAATAATGATCTGTTTTGTCGGAGCCGAATGGGCTCTTAATGATGATCTGTTTTATGTCTAGGGAAGTGTAAGTGTCGTAGGCCACATCAGAGCCATCAGTCCTCAACTGTGAGGTTTCCTGTAGGAGGTGTCATAGTTGTTTTAACGCCAGTGGTCACCACCTTACAGAGGAGCTCTGCAGTGATGGGGTGACTGTTGAGTCAGGCAAGGTGGCTTGGTTTCTTTGGGGTCTTTTGACTCTTGTAACTAATTGTTGGAATTGAAGATGCACCATTTTAAACTTCTGATGGATAAGAGGGCTAAAGGGGGCCGTCACGTATCGGTTAAATAATGAATACATTCCTTTGAAGCAAACCTAGATCCTTGAGGGGCCTATATTTTGTTATCTAGCAGTTAATAGACGGTCACCACCTACTGGACGAGAGAATCTGTGTAATCCCTTTTACCTCTAAACTGTCTAGACACGAACGTGGATGTATGCTGGGACCCCTATACCACGATCAAAGCTGAGCTTCTGTTTGTGATCAGCTGTAGTCTTTTAGCCATACCACTTTTTTTTTGAATAAGCATGATTAAAAGCATGGACTCCAAAGGCCAACTTCGAGGAGTCAAGTTTCTACCGACCATTTGCTCGCTCTGTGGCCTTGAGGGACATTACTGAACAGAACTCCCTGTGGTTCAATTTCCTCATCTGTGAAATGGCGATAAGGTTACACCTACCTCTTCAGGATTAATGAGGAAGAAATGAGTTAATCCATGTAAAGCCCTTAAAACCATGCCTGACCCATAGGGAGTACTCCGTAAATGTTAGCTCTTAGAGTACTATTTTATTGCAGGTCTAATATGGTGCACTGTTTATTAAGGAAACCTTAAAGATAAGCTGTTATTGTTTCTGTGTGTAGAATCGGCCACATAAAATGGTATTTTTCTCACTCCACTTTAGCTATCTTTCCATCCCTCTACTTACCACCGCAATATTACCTTCCTACCTCCCTGTAAGCCCCTATCCACTGCCCAGAAGACTGTCTGATGTGTAATACGTAGTAAGGACTCCGCTAATGTCTGTGAGATGCAAGTAGTCCAATAAGACATGCTTCCAGTTTGTATCAAACTGTTGTCTCTAGTGTAGAGAATGCGGAGAGAAGAAGGAACTTCGGTCCGTGAGTAGTTACCGGTCCCTGTGGTCCCGGATACAATCATGTCTTCATGTCACCTTGTAATCCATGCTTTACTCTAAAACTGAAGTCCTCCTGGGAAAGCCAACAGTCCACATGCTGTTTCTGAGTAGTAGATGTTTGTTTTATTTGGAAGCAGGCTTCTGCTGATAGATGTGTAAAAGTACGCCTACCTGTACAATTCTGCATCACCTTGACAGCTGTGAATAGCCAGGAAACTGCACTATTTCTTTTTCTTTGGCATTAATGGACACTGGAATTTTTCTTCCTGGGTCTACCTGTCTCTGATGATATCAGGCTGTCCCAAGGACTGTTTGGCTCATTGCATCCATTTGGGTTTCTTGGGGGAAGCAATTCCAACACAAATATTGAAGACGTGCCCATCTGAACTTTGTTTCCTTCTGGAGGAAATGAGAGCTATCAAGGTGTCCTTAGGTAGGCATTGGTCCTGTTTCTAAGCCCGCACGGTCCCCAGAGCCTACCCAAGATACTGTGCTTATAAAACATGGACTTGGTGGGACTTGGGTGGGCTCATTTCACAATAGTGAAAAATGCCTTGTTTTTCTTCTGTGTTATCTTCTCTCACTCCATTATGTTCTTCCCCCCCCCCCCCCCCCCCCCCACGTGTTGTTGGAGAAATACTGAGTAAGTGATTAATAACCGTCTTGGTCTTTTGCTCTCACCGGCTTATAGAGAAATAAGGACCTACAGATGTTTGGACAAATAGTACATTGTGTTGATGCCAGATTCCGCTCAGACATGCCCCACGCAATTGAGCTTTTCAGCACTGAAAGAACAGGTGCTCCTGGACTTTGTCTAATCGTCCCTTCTTTGCTTTTCTCGTTAGACTAAATACCAGCCATCCTGAAAAAAGGACTGGACAAAAAGGTGTTCAGAGCTGTGTGTATTGCTTTTGTCCTCCCCGAGGCAGACAGCGGGAGAAATGCGCAGATAAGCATATGAGGAGGTCATATAAACAGTCCTAACAGAATAGAAGCATTCTTATGTGTGAGGCATGGCGCTGTGTAGGTGAGATATTTCTTTATTTAAATTGCTTTTTATTTTTACTTAAAGTACAGTAGCGGGAAATGGGGTTTCTTCAGCAGGTAAAAATTACCGGCCAGAGTTAATTAAGTCATCTTTTATACTATATAGTTTCATTTAAAATAGGTGATTAGGGGCGCCTGGGTGGCGCAGTCGGTTAAGCGTCCGACTTCAGCCAGGTCACGATCTCGCGGTCTGTGAGTTCAAGCCCCGCGTCAGGCTCTGGGCTGATGGCTCGGAGCCTGGAGCCTGTTTCCGATTCTGTGTCTCCCTCTCTCTCTGCCCCTCCCCCGTTCATGCTCTGTCTCTCTCTGTCCCAAAAATAAATAAAAAACGTTGAAAAAAAAAATTTAAAAAAAAAAAAAAATAAAATAAAATAGGTGATTAATGATAACCTAAAATCTCTGGGCTGGTTTCTATAAAAGGTTAGCTGGGATTTTCAAGGAAAAGGAAGGAGACCCTTCCAAATGGAGTCATGTTCCCCGGATGAGAAAATTCAAACACGATTAGAGTTACCCATGAGGAAAAATCGTTAAAATTCAAAATCCAAAAATTTTAGAGCACCCTTAAGTCACCTAACCCAACATGCCCATTTTACAGATGGGGAGCACGAGGCCCAGAAGGTTCAGTCACATGCCAAGGTCAAATGACTCTGCCCCCGAACAATAGTCAGAACCCATTTGTTTATCTGAGAGCCTTATCTTTTCCCCACATTGCTGCCTAGCACCTCTTCCTCGTCACGGCCTTTTTTTTTTTTTTTAATTCAAAAATATTTGTTAAGCACATACTGGACAGAGGCGCCGAAGCGTGGCAGTTTTAGATGGGCGAGTAGAACGTGAGAGTTGATCACGTCAGCCATCAAAGTAATGTTTTTCATCTGCACCGTAGAGACAGCTGCAAAGCATTTGATCTTAACAATGACAATTAAAATGAGCCTTATTTGAAGTTGCAAAATCACCACCCTGCATTAGCGCAAGGCACCAGCATGCATGCACGAGGGCACTTTGCAGATGGCGTGCAGAGACTTAGTTTATGTAGGCACTTTAGGGAACAGATGGAACCCAAGGCATCCCATGGTAAATGGGGATTTATAGCACTACAGTCACAAGCCAGAGTGGCTCTCTTCTACCTGAGGGAGCAGCTGAAGTGATGTGATGCCTCTGGCCTGTGAATCGCTAGCACAGGAGTCCCTGAAGAAAATGTCACCCCCCGTGCTAGCACTGTCTTCATCCCGCACCCATGCAGTGCATCATTAGTGGGGGGGGTTGATGTCAATGAAAGATCCATTTTATTTAAACTGTGTAAAGGGAGGGGCGCCTGGGTGGCTCAGTCGGTTAAGCGTCCGACTTCGGCTCAGGTCACGATCTCACGGTCCATGAGTTCGAGCCCCGCATCGGGCTCTGGGCTGACGGCCCGGAGCCTGGAGCCTGCTTCCGGTTCTGTGTCTCCCTCTCTCTCTGCCCCTCCCCCATTCATGCTCTGTCTCTCTCTGTCTCAAAAATAAATACATGTTAAAAACAAAAATTAAAAAAAAAATCAACTGTGTAAAGGGAAAATGGACATCACCCAGAAGGCTAAAAGATGAAGAGAGAAATGCACGTTAGTCTAAATGTTCATTATTGTCATAAACGCAACCTAGTTTTTGTTTTCCCTCAACTTCTTTGTTTGGTAGGTATGATACCTACCCCCTCATTCATCTACCCCTAAATGTTTTAAGCACTTGAGATTAGAGAATTGAGGGAAAAGTACATAAAGAGGCAAGTTTAGAATATTTTTTTAATGTTTATTTATTTTTGAGAGACACAGAGCGTGAGCAGGGGAGGAGCAGAGAGAGAGGGAGACACAGAATCTGAAACAGGCTCCAGGCTCCGAGCTGTCAGCACAGACCCTGACACGGTGCTCAAACTCACAAACCGCGAGATCATGACCTAAGCTGATGTTGGACGCTTAACTGACTGAGCCACCCAGGTGCCTTTAAAAAAAAAGCCAACTTTAAAAAAATGTAGCAAGACAAAACTGAGCTTCATGAAGACTCTGCTAATGGGTAACATCAGGGTCTTTTAGTCTGTAAAATACCGAGAAGAATGTGCATCTCAGTTCCTCGTCAGGTAGAATTTCAGCATCTCATAAAGAAGCTATCAGAGAAGATAGCCGCTTTGGAAAAAAAACAAAACCAAACAAATCCAAAACACACACACACACACACAATATCAAACAAAAGGGATCAATGAGGTGAATGCCAAAACCGTTACCATGAACGTAGAATATCCTCTGTATGATGGCGTCTTCCCTAATTATTTAAGATCACTTGTGAAATTGATTTTATGTAAACACAACAACACTCAGCAACAGCCAGCTCCTTGGAGGCAACATAAGTTGTTGGGGATTTATTGACCTGTCGTTCACATGTGTTACTTTACTACCACTTAATGGCCTGTTTAGATAGTGTTGGCGTGTACAAACTCCCCACCATCAGCTCTGAGCACCGCGCATTGACAGGTACCTGCCGCAGAGATAAAATGAGGCAGCCTCTGCTGCAGCGCACGGAAGCATGGGAACTTTCCTTCTTTTCTACTCAGATGCAGCGTTTTTCTCAGTAACTGGAATAAGAGGTGGACAGTGTACCTTTCTACTTTCTGCTGCGTCTCGAACGTGGAAAGCGCAGAAAAAGGCTAAACTCAGACCTGGCTTCAGGTTCTGCTTTTAACTCCTACCAGTGATGTGATTGTGAATATGCCATAGCACAGCTCCGAGCCGATCAATTATATGCCGGGAAAAATTCAGTACGTGCCCGGTGCCTGAATTTCTTGGGAAAATTTAAGGACAAAATGAGTGCAGTGTGCTATGCAAATGCATAATCAAACACAGATTCTCTCTCTCCTCTCTCTCTCTCTCTTCTCTCTCTCTTCTCTCTCTCTTCTCTCTCTCTTCTCTCTCTCAATTCAGAGCTGTTAGCAAGATAGCTTTGGAAATACAAAAAGGTATTCTGTGCCTTGGGGGTAACTTAAGAGACGAGAGAGTAAGGCACAGTCACTACTTGCAAAGAGCTTACAGTCTAATAGAGGAGATTCCACACTTCATGGATCCTAACACAGCTTTTGGTTAACATTTTGTAACTTCTCCCCAGTTGAGATAAATCTGGTAACTGACGATGTCTCATGGTTGAGTAAGCAGGCTTTTTCTTTCTCAGTGACACATGAAATAATGAGGCCTCTTTCTGATACTCAACATTGTCTTAGATTCAATGAAACATAGTAATATGGCCTCACAGATCACTCTCCTCCCAGGACCGAGGGAGCCGGGGGAAGAGGGAGAGGCATCCCCAGAGGACAGCTTCTGAAAGACTTTGCAGGAAAAGTCACCCTGTACGGTACGGAGCTCGATAGGAGTTAGTTCTGAGGGAGAGATAGTAAGTGTTGTGAGCATTTCATTTTCAAATTTAAGAGCTTCCTACTGCCTCAAAGGAGAAATGTGTAGAAACGAACCAGACGACTGATTTCAGGAGGTAACGTAACAAGTGAATGCTGCCCTCCTCCCCACCTGCCATCCGTTGCCCCATTTAATGGAACAGCCACCTTCTAGAGAGGTTCTGGCGTGATGAGATGCTCCCGTGCAGGACGCGGGCCCTCAGACTGGAGCTGACATCATCCACACTCTTCCCCACCCTGTACCCCTTGTGTGAACCCAGCTCTTAATCTAAAACAGAACGTTCAGAGTCTCGGGCTCAGTGACTGGCCTCTGAAGCGACCCCAACTCGATCCCAGGGCAGAGCAAACAGCCTTATTGCAGGTTTCATTTTCCGCAGGCCTTTCCTCTCAGGAATGCAGCGATGTGGCCATTTCCCTGACCTGGCCCTTGTCATAATGAATCCTTCCTTCCCATTGAGTTATTTCCCCTTCTTTCCTCTCAGAGATTTATCCCACATGCCAACCTTTAGTGAAACTTCTTTTGCTCGAGAAAAAATAAACAAGCAACCAGAACTTGAGTGGCCAGAGTTGGGACAAAATCAAATGGCATTTCCTGTATTTTAAAAGATTGCAAAATATTCTAAAGATGAAGAATAATGTTGATATAGCTTAAATGCCCAATTATAATAACTGGAGTTCAAAATCCAATTAATGGCATCTTTGTTTCCCTCCCCTTCCTAATTTCCCCTCCTTGTTTCCTGTATTCTCTCGTCTTGACCGGTTTCTACTCCTTATATTTCTGTTTTCTCAGGGTGACATCTGCCCAGAGTTTAAGTTTTCTATCATGCATACTTGGTTTTGAGGATTTTTTTTTTCTCCTGTAGAGTCCTTATTTCCCACGTTTTATCTCCCTCGACCTTTCCATCTGGTTATTTTTACCCTTCTTCCTATTGCCTTATTATTTTCTCTTTCCTGTTTACTATTTCTCTTCCTTCACTCAGGTTTCCATTCTTCTATTTGTTGAGTCCTTCTCCACCCTGTGTAAAATAATTACTAAGTCGAAGCTACTCTTCAAAATGTCAAGGTGTAGCCGATAAGAAACTGGGCTCTGTTATAGGTATTCAAAGTAAACTTGACCAAGGCTACTGGCCAACAGTATGGAGGGTGTCAGCATTGCATTTAGGGGAGGCTGCCGGTAGTGCTCTCTTAAAGGAACATTGTCCTCTCTCTGCCCTGGGGTGAGGACAAAGATGGGGCAAAACGGGGGTGGGAGGGAGAGGCAGCGTTGTGCAGTGGTTCTAGCCTCTGGTGCCAGGACGCCCGCGTTCAAACCCCAGCCCTACGTTTCGCTTTGGCTGCGTTACCTCAAAAAAGTTACTTCTCTGGCCACATTGGCCAAATAGGGATGACAGTATAATAGTTCTCTTATACACCTTTTGTGAGAGTTAAATGAGTTCATGTATTTAAGCACTCGGAACCGTGCCTGTAACACAGTAAACCTACATAAGTGTTAACTATTACCATTATTCGCCTAAATTACTTGAGTTGCTATCGGGCATAAGAAAACACACACTTTGGGAAATACGCTTTCTCTTGAATGTGTCCACGCGGGATCAAGTTTGAAAAGTCTTAAGAGTAGTGATTCTCAAAGTGTAGTCTTGGGGCCAGCACCAATGGCATCTAGGAACCTATTAAAAATGCAAATTCTCGGGGCGCCTGGGGGGCGTAGTCAGTTAAGTGTCTGACTTCCGGCTCACGGCACGATCTCATGGTTTGTGAGTTTGAGCCCCGCATCGGGCTCTGTGCTGACGACTTGAGCCCAGAGCCTGCTTCAGATTCTGTGTCCACCTCTCTCTCTGCCCCTCCCCCACCCACATTCTGTCTCTCTCAGAAGAAAATAAACATTAAAACAAATTTTTACACAAATTCTCTAGCCCTACCTCTGACCCACCCCCAGCCACCTAAATCAGCAACTTTGAGTGGGGCCAGGCAATTCAAGCTTTAAGTGATTCTGATCATGCTAAAGTTTGAGGACCACAGCCCTGTGGTGAATATCCTCTCTATTCTAAAGGAACATTCAAAACCCAGAGTATAGCTGTATCCGCCCCACCCCCACCGCCCCACCCCCACCAGCAACATGGCGGACCTTTCAATGGTCCATGATCATGCTTGTTGGAGCAACTCGAAGACAAGCAAGTTAAGTAGGCACAAAGTAGCTATATTCGACGGAGGAATATTAGCAGCATCTCTTCCTTTCGCACACAGTAGTGAACTGCTAATTTCTTTGGATCCAAAAAGTAGGATCCCAAATCATAAAGTGGATGAAGACAAAGAAGGTCTTTCATTCTCATGGAACAGGTAAGCAAGACTCGACGGTCCATTCCTAGCCTTAAAGATTAGGACTTTTCACGTCTAAAAATAATCAGTTTACCTGGCAATAAATATGCAGTGACCCCTGATGTTTCTAAGTTGTTCATTTTGAGGTATGTTTGGGACATTTTGAAGTTGGTAATATTTAGGACAACTCACCAGGTTCTCCTTCAGGAGCCTCTTGGTTGAAGTTGCCCTTTCCAGGTACGTGGACTACATAGCCTCATCCATAGGCGTGACATGTGGCAATGCCTGTGTCCTGATGAGCCCTGGGTGATCCACAAGGACCTGTGAAGTTTTCTGTTGAATACGAGGGAAGGTCACCTCCATCTTTCTTAATTGACTCAAGATGACAGATGACATCTGCTGACATCCTCAAAGAGACAGTAGCCCACAGGAGACGTCCCAGAAATCCTCATAGAAGAATCAGAGTGAGAGTATCTAGGCCAGAAGGCCCCGTGTCCACTCTACAGTCTGAGAGCCACAATTCCAGAAGGCATGATACCAGTGCGGCATTGTGCAAGTGTAAGTTCTAGTGTTTGGTTAGGATGTTCTACCTTTATATTTACTTAACCGGCCAGAGTCGTTGGGTTATCTCCATTTTATAGATCCAGAAACTGAGGCTCAGAGAGGCTATGAGGACAAGGCACAAAACTGGTCATGGAACCAAAGTGAGAGCCCATGTCCCCGGAATCCCATTCCAGGGCATTTTCCACTTCATCATGTGACATCTCTCTTCCAGCCTACAACACAGGATGGCCTGTAGGTCATCAGCATAAAAAGAGCATGGATCCTCGATGGGCGGGCCTCTTTCTAAATCTTGGAAATGAACAGGTGGCTTGCTTACCAGATTTGGCAAGCCCCTGTGTTGATAGCTTCTGCTATCTGCCAATCATGTTCCCGGACTTTAACTTAACAGAACGAGGGGGCTTGCAGTGCTAAAGAGGATGGCCGCCATTAGTATATCACAGGGCTTTCCAATAGCATGTTTGTGGTATAGACAGCTCTGTATCTATGATATCCAATATAGTAGCTCCTAGATGAGTAACTAAATATTTAAGTGAACTTAATATAAATTTAAGTAGCCATAACGTAGGTAGTAGCTACTTATTTTTTTTAATGTTTATTTATTTTTGAGACAGAGACAGAGCATGAACAGGGGAGGGGCAGAGAGAGAGAGGGAGACACAGAATCTGAAACAGGCTCCAGGTTCTGAGCTGTCGGCACGGAGCCCGACGCGGGGCTCGAACTCACGGACCGTGAGATCATGACCTGAGCCGAAGCCGGATGCTCAACCGACTGAGCCACCCAGGCGCCCCTATGAGATCATTTTTTAGTCGCGTGCTGACTGGGTTCTTCCTGAAGGAAATAAGAAATTAAAATATTTTAACCTCTATCCCCTCAACTACTCAAGATCACTTACCCCCAAATATTCACATGTCTATTTAGACATGTGCCCCCAGCAGAGCCCCATTACAACATGACAGTTACTAAATTGTCTGGTTGTTATCTGCAGTCAGTACAGTGGTTTTCTCTCTCTCTCTCTCTCTCTCTCTCTCTCTCTCTCTCTCTCTCTCTCTTTGAGCAAGCTTTGTTTACTGTCATTTCCTATTAACCAACAGAGTGGGGTAAGAGCCAGTGTATAGACTAACAATGAAAGAGCTGTCCTCCGCATTGGACAGAGGCCTTGTGTTAAGAATTATAAACTGGACTCTGAACTCCTGCCTTTCAAAGCGAAAGGAATAGATGTTGATGGTCCTACATAGTTGTTTGATGACAGAGCGTTGGAAATTAGGGTCGGGACCGGTGTCTCAGCTCTCGTTCTTTTCCCTTCGAAGCCTCAGAACCCGGCTGCCTAATCACACCCACAGCCACACACAAGACTGGCTCCCCTTTCTCTGCGGTGAGGCTGGCATTCCTCTTCACCTGAGACTGTTCCTTTCTCTGCGAGACTGTTCTGTTCTCTGTGAGGAGTTGCAGTGGCAGGAGGTGGGCTGATGTGTGATACATTCAGCAGCAGTGAATCGCGGTTTATCTCAGCAGTCTACGTACTTTCCATTCCCCAGGAAGTCCAGCCTTCTTTCTGCTTGTAAGGGTAGAAGAATGGCTAGCCAGACTCTGCTCATTCGGAAAGCTTCCAGGGAATAAGAAATACTTTGTTTTCCCAATTAAGTGCACTCCTTTCCTGCGTCAACATGCTGATGGTAAGAAATTGGGGGGGGGGGGGGGGTGCACTGGCTCCAAATTGTTACATGCTGCATAGCATGTACAGTGTTTAGCCCTCATGCATCATCAACTGTTACTTGTGAGTCGTATGTTGGGTTGTACCCATGGCCCTAACAGGTACTTGCAGACAGAACGACACATACACCCTCCACTCCATGCTTGTCCCCAATTTATCTTGCTGGCCTGTGGCTTGCCATGTGTTCCATAAACGTGACACTCTAGTCACACACATCCATTGGTTATTTCTGAGTTGTGCCTTCTCTGTCCTTCCAGGGGACCCAGACTGTTCCCTTTGTCTCAGCTCTTTTTCCTGACTTCTCCACTTGCCAAAGGTTTGAAAAAAGAGAACGGAGCTCCCGACATTCGCTCACTTGTTCAAGTCACGTTTACGGAACACCTGTCCTGTCAGTCACCGAGCACGACACAGACAATGAGAAGACGACAGACTGGATTTCTGTGTCCAAATCAGGCGTTGTCACCTTCTAGCTGGATAGCTCTAGACATTCGACTTAAAAGAGCCCATGTGGAAAGTCATGAGAATACTCCTCCCTCTCAACGAAGGGGAATAAGATCACGGCCTCCACTTAGTGGAATGGCTGGCATGTAATAAGTGCTGAGAGTCCCTTCCATCCCTTGAAAGTTCTGATTAAATCCCACCCATTCCGAGGCCACTTCCTGAGCTTACCTAGTTGGAAACCATCTCTCCCTCTCCATCATGCCCATAGCATATTGGCTGAACTAAAGGAGCATATATTTCTTTCTGTTTTGTGCCCAACTGTTTATCTGAACTTTAACCCCCTCAAGGAGATTTCAGGTCCTTAGAGGAGATGATTGAGGTGCCTGTCTTCTATAACCCGTTGATTGCTTATGTTAAATTCAACGTACAATTTCTCACTGCTATCTGTGTGCCAAGCACCGTGTGAGATGGGGCCTACAGAAACAGGTATATAACCACAGTTTCTGTGTGCACAAAAGTTACAGCGTAACCAGGGAGAAAGTAATGAGCATTATTGTTTTGTTTGCTTAGCACCTGTTCCTTCTTGTGGAAATTATATCATCCTTCCTTCGAAAAGTCATTCCCCTAGTAATTGGAATCATCGGTCCCTTATCTTCACCCCTTTCTGTATCTATGCCCTTTGCCCTTTGCCTGCTTTGGTCCTTCCCACTAGTGGTACAGCACTCTTTGACTTTATGCTCAGCGACGTAACTTGCTTTATCCGGTAGAATAGTGTAGATTTCAATGTGCCACTTCTGAGTCTGGTCCTTAAGATGCGTCATGGCCTTCCACTTCCTCTCTTGCACCTCTGCGACTGCCATAAGGAGAGCTTCGCATTCAGCCTGGTCACCAGAATAAGGCACATTTATAGAATATGCCTGAGTTTAACCCCCCAAAGAACTTTCCAGCCAGATCGGCCACTTAAAGTGGAGCTCCCTGGTCTATATCAGTCAACCTCTGGCCAACCTGCCAATGCATAAAAAATAAATACTTATTATACCTTACCATTGAGATTTTGTAGCCGTTGGTTTCCCAGCAGTAGGTGATCCATATACTGGCTCTCACTCTTCTCTTCTGTCCTCTTCCACGTTCTCTCTACCCAAGAGCTTGAAATGCCTCAATGGGATGGCCATCTTCTTATCTTCTCCTGGACAAGAGCCATAGTCCCCACTCTAGGGCAAGCATGTGACCCACAAAGGAGCAGAGTTCTTCCATGAGACCTTTAATGTTCGAACGAAGGAAAAGGTAAGCCTAGGCCTACCTGGTACACACAATTCCACTTTTCTGGTGAGAGCTAAGCACATCATTAACAGACGAAAAGGGAGAGAGCCTGAGGTAGGTGGAGGCAGGAAGCAGAAACAGACTGACATACCAAGGGCAGGTCCTTAATGCAGCATCTGGGGATCTGGGAGGGTTCCCAGTTTCGGCTTTCCTCAAACTTGTTGGCCAGCATTTCCCTCAATTTTGTGAGCTAACCTAGTATCCAAGAAGTTTCCTTCTTAGCTTAAGCTGATTGGAGTCAAGTTTCTATTCTTTGCAATCTTGAAAAAAAACAGAGACTTGGGGCACCTCGGAGGCTCAGTCAGCTAAGGGTCCTACTTCTGCTCAGCTCATGATCTCACGGTCCATGAGTTCAAGCCCCGCGTCAGGCTCTGTGCTGACAGCTGGAGCCTGCGTCGGATTCTCTCTCTCTCTCTCTCTCTCTCTCTCTCTTTCTCTCTTTTTCTCTTTTTCTCTCTTTTTGCTTGCTCTCTCTCACTCAAAAATAAACATTGAAGAAAGAAAGAAAGAAAGAAAGAAAGGAAGGAAGGAAGGAAGAAACCAGAGACAAAATAAAGAGGCAGTTCAATCTGAGAACACTGTTCCAGAGGCACAATGGGGGCTGTGGGAGCACAGAGGGAAGGGACCTAACCAGCTGGTAGCACCAGAAAAGCTTTCTGGGGAAAGGAGCAGTTCTGCTAATGTCTGCAGAACAAGTAAGAGAAGGTCTGAAAAGGGAACAGCCTGTGAAAGGCTCGGAGGCCAAGGGTCAAGGTGAGAAGCGAGTTTGGGAAAATAATACGGGCCAGTGTGGGAAGACCTTGTAAGTCAGCCTTCTAATGGCAAGTCGGAGCCCTAGAAATATTTTAAGCAGGGGAGTCGTAGCCTTTTAGAAGCCCCTTTTTTTCTGGCTGAGGGTGGAGACTGAAGTCAGAAAACCAATTGGGAGGCTGTTAAAAGCATCCAGGCAGGAGAAGAAGGGCTCCTGAATTCTGGCAGAAGCCTCAGGCTTTCCAAGAGGGCTTTCTCGGAGTCCGGAGTCCGTGTGCGGCGTTTATCTGTCGAATTGTGAATTGGAAAATTGAAGCCATTTTCTCCTTTGAAGGGACTCGTGCCTCCCACTTAAGATTGTGAGGAGCCGTGCTGGGCTAAAGGGACAATTGTTTGGCCACTTGTTCCCTAGTTCTTCTCCCGGGAGATTCTTCTGAAGGCGGACAACCTGGGTGTCACCGCCCTCGGGCCATCAACTCCTCATTGTTCAAGATGTGCTGTGTTGCACTTACCCAGAATAAAATGATTCTCATTTACTTACCTAGCAGCTGTCAAAGCCTGAAATTTCATTCTGTGGGCGTAAGCAATTTTTCCCCTGCAAATGTGGCTTCATCTCGAGGTTGTTATCTGCCAGCAACAGAGAACGGCGGTGCTACAGTTGCTTTGCCTTTTCTCCTACAAGCAACAATTAGAGGCCAGTTCTGCCCGGGTACAAATGCATCTGTTAGCGATTGTCACTCCTGAGTCACGCGCTCAGGAGCCTCACTAGTTTTGCCGGAAGACCTTCAGATGAAAAAATGGGATGGGGAGATACAGCGAAAACCTGAAAGGAGAAAATAGTGGCTTAGCTCCTTTGGGAACTAGCAAAGGAAGAATCATTTTGTTTCCTGGGCAGACAAAGGGACACTGGCTTCGGGAGGACTCAGGATCCAACTCTTTATTGAGGAAGATGCATTCGAATGGAAGACATTGGGGAAAGTGCTTAGATGAGCAAAATTGAATTTCACCCAGGTTGGCCTCAATCCTGGAACACCTATAGATGCAAAACACATTGGCCGGATTACAATCAGGGAACTGAAGTGGGGAGAAGGGGAAGAAGTAAGAAGAAGAAAACATTTGGTTTCTGGATTCTATCGGCAGGCTTTCCAATTTTTGTAGAATCGTCTTTGTGGTGTGGTCTGTGCGTTTCCCTACGGGCCCTTTTGTAGGCAGGGGCAAGACATGGGCCACGGCACCTCCCAGCCAGTCTTCAGGACACAGGAGGGCCTTGGCTTTGACAGCAGGCCCTGTGAGTGCAGAGTGGCTCGCCATCAGGTCCCGTTCCCCATCTCTTTGGGTTTTTGACCACACACGTAATGAGGTCGCTCTTTAGCGATGCCTTTGTTGGACCCCAAATGATGTTCCCACCCTCCTGACCCAGGAGCTTTTGTGTCTTATGTCAGAATAATCACTTACCCAAAATGATGGCTAGGCTCAGAAATATCCTGCTTTAACCTTAGGGAATATAAAAAAAGGAGTGTTAAATATTTAACCTGGATTGATGAGGTTTGCTGAAACTATTGGATAAAATGAAAACTTTCTTTCAGGCATAAATCACTGGGGAGATTTCCCCCCTCTCATTGATTTTTGGGCTCGGTTAATGATTCCAGCACTGAGGACGTAAGACTAGGTGGAAGTTAAAGAAATGGAAAGCCACATTAACCTCTAAATTTTACCTATATGTTGATTTTTGACAGTGAAATACTATAATTAACCCAGACTATTTTCTTAAGATTTAATTTTTTGCTGATGTTCAAAAGTATTGCAGAAAAGCTGATTCCTAATTATTACATACAGCATTGCATAAATTTCTTCCTAATTAAAAAGCCTCTAAATTCTAAATAATCAATTTATGAAGACATATGGTTTTGAAAAATTAGGCATTTAATTTCTAAAGATTTATTGGTAATTTGTACCATAGCTAATTAATTATGGTTATAATACTATTGCAGTCATAGTAGAGATTGATGTGATGATACAATTGCAAATTTATTTTGATATGTCTTCTTTAATATCAGAGCATTACATTATACTTAGTTTTCCAGCTCCTTCTTAATTATGCTTGAAAGCATTAGTTTAATGAAAGATAAGAGGGCTTGATAAGTGTACCATCAGAATTTATTTGAAAAACTATTTTCAACCTGAAACAAACAAATTGTTTTTTGCCCTGGCAGAATGAAATTTGCAGTTGGTCATAAATTAGCCGGCAGAAATGCCTTAAAATTAAATAGTATTTGGTACAGAATTTCCCATTAACCATTGTGACAATTTGCAGAGAGCTTAGCATGAGAAAGTAGTTAAACTGTACAGAGGAAGTCTGCAGACAAAAATGAATAGAGCCCAACATAAACAATGATGGCATTGTAAACTCACAAACACATGGGCTAGGTGGGGAAGGGTTTTTCCTATTTCCTTTGTCATGTGAATTTCTAGGCATTAAAAAAAGAACCTCGCAACCGTTTTGGATATTACCAGGGCTTTCTTTGAAGTTGTAGGAAGAGAGAGATTTTTGATTTAGGGGTAGAAAATGCTACTCATCTGTTTTATTAAATAGAAACGCATGACCCTTTGGAATCATGGCACCGAACCAAATCGCTGGTTATAAGGGAAACAGAAAGCAAGAGGGCGAAAGTCGCCTCTGAGCTGTGCTCAGAGTGCAACACGCCAAATGCAGGTTCGCTAAAGAACACGTGTCCGCGTGGAGGGCCCTCCTGGGGGAGGCGGCAGAAACTCTTCATTTGGACATCTTCCTGATGAAATTCCGGGTATCACAGTGGACAGCCCTGCCTCCCTTGTTTTACATGGGAACAACTTGGGCTGTTTTCTTCTCCGGTGATAGCCTTGCTTTGGATTGCTTTTGTTAAGTCCTGGGGCTCTCACCAGGCAGCGTGCGTTTGTTTCACGTTTTTTCCCCGGTGTTTCCACGGCACAGTCATTCTGCCTAGCGGTGTGACTTTGAGGTCACCAGGTGTCTCCTAAGTCCCAGTTTCCTCTTCAGTAAAAGGGTGCTAGCGATAGAATCAGCGGTAGTATTACAGCGAGGGCAAAACGTGGTCTTGTGTGCCCACCCGCGCTCTGCGAGCACGCGGGAAGCTCGCTCTCATAGTACACGGAGGGGAGGACCAGTAGGGAGAACCGCGTGTCCGGTCTGTGGGAGGGCTTGGCATTGTCCATTCATTCATCTTACAGATACTGCTTGACCATCCACTCTGTTTTCAGCAGAGCTTATTGGCTATGAATACAGAAGTAAATACAATGCAGGGGTATCCGATCTCTTGGAAACCATAATCTAATAGAAAAGGAAATTGTGTGCATAAAAATAATTAAAATAATAGTGGCTATGCCTGGGTTGCACGGGGGGCACAGAGGGAAGAGCCTTAGAGAGCTTGAGAAGGCCTAGAAGAGAAGATAATGAATCTTTAAATCTTGAACGAAGGCAAAGTAGGTGGGGGAGAGTACTGAAGCAGTTAGTAAAGCAAGACGGAAGGTTCCATGACAGGTGTTAAGGAGCTTCAAGAAACTTGGTTAGGGCCAGAGAGGTAAAGTGAGGCTGGTGACAGAGGAAGTTGAAGGCTTGGCAGGGCTTGGGATGACCTATTGGATACACGCAAAAATGCTAGAGGTACCTGTGTGAATAGTAGTGACCACATTGATTTTTCCTCTCCAGAAATATAGCACAGGCTTTACTTTTATTTTTTATTTATTTAAAATTTTTTTATAGGTATTAATTTTTTAAATTTACCTCCAAGTTAGTTAATAATATAACTATATAACATATAGTTATATAATATAACTATATAACATATAATGCAATAATGATTTCACGAGTAGATTTCAGTGATTCATCCCGTACATGTAACACCCAGTGCTCATCCCAGCAAGTGTCCTCCTTAAAGCCCCTTGCCCATTTAGCCCATCCCCCCCACCCCAAACCCCTCCGGCAACTGTCAGTTTGTTCTCCTTTTAAGAGTCTCTTATGGTTTGTCCCCTTCCCTGTTTTTATATTATTTTTGCTTCCCTTCCCTTATGTTCATCTGTTTTGTATCTTATATTCCGCCTACGAGTGAAATCGTATGATATTTGTCTTTCTCTGACTTATTTCGCTTAACATAACACACTCTAGTTCCATCCATGCTGTAGCAAATGACAAGATTTCATTCTTTTCGATCACCGAGTAATTTTCCATTGTACGTATATACCACATCTTCTTTATCATTTGTCAGTCAATGGACATTTGGAATCTTTCCGTAGTTTGGCTGTTGTCAATAGCGCTGCTGTAAACACTGGAGTAGCACAGGTTTTAAAATCTGTAGTGGGACTCTTCTCCAAATAGAATAACCAAATGCATATCCTATTATATTTATCAAGTTTGGGCTCCACGATAATACTTGTCATCAAAGGAAAAAGGGGGTATCTTGGTGGCTCAGTTGGTTGAGCTCCCAACTCAGGTTGCTCAGCTCAGGCCTTGATCTCAGGGTCGTGAGGTCAAGCTGCACATTGGGCATGAACATACAGTATATACAGTGTGCTCTTGGTTTTGGGGGTAGATTCCCACAATTCGTTGCCTACATACAACACCCAATGCTGCGTTTTTAAAATGCAAAGAACAGAGATCAACTGATATAAAATGGTCAAAATTTTTCATGTTTTACTAAAAAGGACTAGAAAAAGTCAAACTCACATAGTCAAGCACGGTTTAGCAGGATGCTTAGCACATAATAAGAGCTGAATAAATAAATATCTGTTGACTGAAGGAAATGTGTTAAAAGTTTATCATGCCTGTGAGAAAATACCTCAAAAGAGTACTTTTTTAAAAAATTGACAGTAAATTATATTTAAAAAATTAACTAAAAACCCAGTATCGAATTTCTTTAAAAAGTATTTATTGAGTCCTCACTCTGTCCCGAGTATGCATGTATATATTTGTTTGTTGGTCAAGTTCCACATTATAATCTTTTCTGTATTCAGGGTCAGGGATTAGTATTAACGGTATGATGGTGGATAATTCATGTAACCTCATTGGGCATCACTTTCCTTTTCTACAACATTAGTCCATCTCAAAAACAAGTGTGATTTTTGAAAATGGATAGTATCTTTTGATGAAAAAAATGTATTTCCTTGTATCAATCTCAAAGACTGATATCTGTATATAAGGTTTAATTGAAGATTATATAACTTTTCATGTACTTTTTAACTAAAATTCAGGCTAATGCCAAGGTAAATATTCTGGGTGAAAATGCCCCTGATTTTACATTTTGGAGATCATACAATTTTACATGAAATTTGTTGTCATCCAATCTCACCTAATTTATGTGTTCGTGCACTAGTTTCTGCCCAAATAAAAAGGCAGAAAAGCTCCAACTTGGGGGGCTTGCTGAAAGAGCACCTTCTATTCCCCCAGAGCTTAAATAACTGAGGCTTCTGGACTCCAAGCCATGGTTCCAAGGCTGGTCAATCACCATAAACTACAAGAGCCACATAACCACCCCGTATGCTCCAACATAGCTCCCATTATTATCGATAAAAGTTACACTACTATACCGAAGGGAGAGAAAGGCCACAATAAGGCTTTTAAAAAGCTATTTAATATATCAGCTTTCACAAAGATAGACGGCATCACTAAGACAAAACAAGAAAAGATGTGCCCAACTTTACAAGGTATTGGCACTGTTAATCATATTTTGAAATATTGCTGGCATATATCTTGGAAAACACAACAGAGTTGCCATATTTCCAACAGGAGAGATGACATTTTTAATGTTGAGATACACCAATAATTCCAAGCCCTCTTTTTTCCCCCCTATATGGGAAAAACCAGAGAAGATTAGACAGTCAGGTTCCAGAAGCTTAAGTACTAAAATTGAACATCATAAATTCTGCCACATTCCATTACAAAGTTATCATAAAACTTCACTAAGCAAATAACTATATAGGTGTGTGTTTTGTGTGTGTATATGCTATAATATTATACAGTTATTTAGGTTAGTATTTCACTTATACATACAAAATGTTGAAACATACATTTATATGCATATATAATTTTAGATGGACTTATAAAAAGATTATTGAAATAATTAACTGGTTTCCATTTATACTTCTCCATTTCCAATTTTTAAGTATCTCATGAGAAATAAGGTGCACAGGTCAGTAGATCTCACAGCTTTTCCACATTTATTATTTTGGTCATCCATATTCTGTGAAGTGGGTGGGACACAGGCATTTATGCCCATTTTACTGACAAAGAATGTGATGTTCATATCTTACCCAAGGTCCACAGATTATAATTGGCAAAAGCAGATGTGATCCCTGATCTCCTACCTCTGAATTCTGAGCTCTTCTCACTATACCATCGTAGCTGTATAGCATGAGATGATTTACAGATGGGAGATACATAGACCTGATCCAGGGGGGCATGGGGTCCTTGCTCAAGCCCCCTGTAGCATCAAGAAATATGGCCTACTGGGCATGCAGATGTTTGATGAAGTTCTCTCCTATGGTCCTCTAACTTCACTTAGGACTTTTTTTTTAATTTTTTTTTTAATGTTTATTTATTTTTGAGAGAGACAGAGACAGAATGCGAGTGGGATGGGGCAGAGAGAGAGGGAGGCACAGAATCTGAAGCAGGCTCTAGGCTCTGAGCTATCGGCACACAGCCTGACACGGGGCTCAAACTCACGGACCGCGAGATCATGACCTGAGCCAAAGTCGGACGCTCAGCCGACTAAGCCACCCAGGCACCCCCAGTTAGGACTTTATTAATCATGGCTAATACTTTGGATTGCTGTTGCCCTTTCTTCCTTCTTAAAAAAAAAAAAAAATCCTTATTTTCTTCAGTGTAGCAATGTACACATTTAAAATATCCCATCTCCCATAATCCTTTACAGGTGGAGGTAGCCATGTGACACAGTCCTGGCCAGCTAGATGTGGAGAAAGTCCCTGGATGGGGCTTCTCGGAAAGCTGTCTAAATGGGAACAGAAACACTGGCTTCACTCTATCTTATCCTCTCCTTCCTCCTGCCTGAAATATAAACATAGTGCTGAAGAGGTAGCAGCCAGCTTGCAAGCATGAGCCTAAAAGTTACATATTTAATTAACAAAGTAGAAAGGTGGAAAGAGCCCGGATCCCTCAGAGTGTTATGGAGCCACGTCAGAAACCTAACTGCCTACCTCCAGACTTCTTACTCTGGGTGGGGGGGGGAGGAAATATAGACCCTTAGCTTCTTAAGCCACTGTAGCTGCTGTGACTGAATTTAATTTGCCTATTGGCAACGTAAAAGGAATTAAAAATGAGAAGAAGAAAAATGTTAGACGGAACCAGAAGCAAACCCAGTCTACCTCTCAGGCAAGGATTGTTATGTATAATTAGCCAGTCCCCCACCAACTAACCACGGCTGGAGGCCATCACCAGGAATGGCTCACGCTAGGACAAGGGTCCACCACAGGCAAGGCCTTGAGTTAGAGTCTCAGCTGATATTTGCAGAGAAGTGAGCTGTGGGGTTGAGTTTTTGTTCTGTTGCTATTTTATGCTTCTCTTTATTTATCTCCAAAATAAGGATCATAATAAAACCTCTCAGGACTGTTCTAAAGATTGAATGAGAGAACGAATACATGTAATGAACTTAGAATAATGCCAAGCATACGGGAAGCACTTCGTAAATGCTGTCCTAAGATCCGGGAAAGGAGAGGCCAATCATTATTGCTTCTGCACACACGAGAACTAACTTCCAGAGACAGTCACAGCAATTTTCCCTTTTCTACAGACAGGACTCTGTAAAGAAGGGTCAATTCCTTCTCCCCATTCTTTCCCCTGCAAAAGATACTGGAAGTATGGAAGTTTGCCCAGGAAATTATCATAATTAAAAATAAAATCCAAAAATATACATTGGGTGATTTGCAGGCTACAGCATAAGTATCAAACCTAATTATGCTCTTTAAAAGAACACAAGTCTGATGTGGGAAAGGGAGTAGGGGGCAGTGTATTAACTCGGGCTTTGTGGTGTGTTTCTTTGCCAGGTGCTGATAATAAATAGCATGAGGTTTCAGAGAAGAAGTTCTCGATATACCTTAGTCTTTCAGGAAAGGTTTATTGGTGATCTTGAACTTGAGCAAAGCAGGGAGATCAGAATCGAATAGAATTAAATATACCTTAGAAGAGGTCTTATAGGATGCGAATGCCCCCAGGGTAAGGATATTATCTTACTCCTTTTAAAATCTGAGTACAAGTACACAGAGAATGAATTTCCCCAGTTGCATTTTTTGATAGTTGTCTGCCTCTGGGATTTTGTTTTTGCAAAAACCACAGTTATTCAACACTACTACATATGGAACTGATGAAGTAGCTTATAGCAGACCCATGGTCCCAGGGAGAATATCTAGAAATACCAGAGAAAATTAAAACAGCAATCTTTTTCAAGCCATCAGAGATCTACTAAGACATCCAAGACTTGAGGGGCCAAGCTCTCTGAGAAAGGAAGGCCCCCAAATCTTTCCCCCTTGGTTATTTTCTCATTCTTCATTGCATAAGGCAAGGAGTTAAAAAGCCTAGCAAATGAAAACTTCTAAAAAGCAGAGTGAAGTTTTCAGAATCTCATGGTGCCTGAAAGACAAAAACTAGAATTCAGGAGAGACTCTTGTAAATATCCCAGACTTCTCTTAGAATGCCTAGAAGGCAACACCCTAGGAGAAGGTGAACCCACAGTAGACCCCCCACCACCCCCCACCCCCCAAGAAAGGTAAAACTATCTCTCTGGCCAGCTGAGCCCTTAATTAGATTGAGGGAAGCTTCCCCGACTCGAGATATCTAGGTTTACCTATTGCTTTCATACAGGGTAAATACTTTTTGAAGGAATATAATATCAGCCAGAGCCTCTAAAATTTTTCATATACAATGTCTCTCATTCTATCAAAAATTACCAGACGTATTAAGAAACAGGACCAAGACGCAATAGATAATAGAAACAGACCCATGGATGATCCAGATATTCGACTTATCTTTAAAATGAGTGTGATTGGTATATTCAAGAAATCTATGACAGAATGGAGAATTTCACCAGAAAACTAGGCTTTACTAAAAAGGAATGAAACCGGAATTCTGGAACAAAAGATACACGAACTGAAATGAGGATGCGGGCCTCAGTAGAAATGTTTAATAGCGACAGAATACCACTGAAGAGTGGATAAGTGACCTGTAAGCCAGGTCAAGAAAAATTACCCAGACTAAAGCACAGAGTACATGGATGGAAAGTACAGAAGAGAGATATAGGCGACATATTGAAAAATTGTAACATATGCATTTGGATTCCTAGGAGGAAAGAAGAGGAATAATGGGACAGAAACAATTTCCAGGAGAAAAAGGCCGTGATTTTTTTTCCAAAACTGATGGGAAGACAGTACTACAGGTTAAAAAAAAAACAGAATTTGAACCCTAAGCTACATAAAACCTAATCACTTAAAGCTAGTTTCATTCAACACTATTGATTTGTTCATGATCTAGAAGTAAAATCTTGTGAAGCTTCATTGAGTACATGTGATTTCAGCTGGAGAATAAGATACTAGTGTTAAATTTGACCTTGACTTTGCCTTTAAACCAGAGTAAACCTGTGAAGACTGAGCTAGGATAAAGTTACTCTGGCTTAACTTTAGAACCAGAACAAAAATACAGATTTCAGCTCTGTGATTTTATTTAATTTTTTACGAAGTAAGAAGAGACTGTGTCCCAAACTCTACTGCCATCCTAATAACTTTCTCAGCTTTTTTTTTTTATCAGTTCTAATATTTTCCTGGAAAATCTTGTGTTTTTGACATTTGAGTATTGGCATTTAGCACTTTCATTTCCATATCTTTTTTTCTTTTATAAAATCAGTCATCATCTTTATTTAAAAAAAAAAAAAAAGTTGCCAGGTTTTACAAGCTGTGAATTCCTTTTTCAGGACAAAAAAAAAAAAAACAAAACAAAATAAAATCTAGATTTATTTTTTCCACTAGTTCCCCCCCCCCCCCCCCACACACACACCAGAAGCTTACAGTTGAAGGGCAAAGCCTCCCTAATAACTTTGTACTGAATAGTTCAAGATTTCTTCTTTTCCTGGACGGAATCCACCTGCAGTCTTCCAGAGACTGTTGATAAGGCAAGGAAGAGCCCCATCTTGGACTCTGAAAACTCTGTTTAGAAATTACTCATGCTTTCACTGCTTGATTCTGATTTGAGGAAAGCAGGGAGGAGTGCTATTTGTCAACATGTCATTGGATTCTCAGATTGTTTTACACTTTCTTCAGTGATCTTTGTTACTTCATCTTTTCCAGTGGACTCTTCTCAGTGATGAGTAGTCCTGGCAAAGCGCTGATGGTTTCCTTCCACATTCACAAGGTATTGGCTGCACTGTGTTTAACATTCCAACAGGGTTAGCTTAGCTGGCCTGGAGTATCGCGTAGCCAACAGCAACATGCTCCCTGGTAGAAGGCTGACTTGCTAATGCTTATCCCCCTTTAACTCCCTGGAGCCACTGTTTTCTTTCCCAAGAGTTACTGCTTTATAAGACCAAAGGAAGACCAGATGGCTGACTTAGCATTCTCCATTTTTATAAAGGTTTTCGTTCTAGGGAGTGGAGAATTGACCCAATGGACAGAAAGTAAGCTTAAGTATCCTCAACATTCTCTCCTTTTCATCCTCTAGCAGACTTTATTGAATCACTATTATTGGCAGGGTCCTTAGAGTGGGGGGTAAAGATGGAATAAAGAGAAGGGGGCCAAATGAAGTGGACATGACCTCTGTATTTCAAGAGTTACCCACAAAGAGAAAGACCCTCTCTGATGGCAGATCAGTGTTAGAGGTACAGTTACATAAGAGAAGTGAACTTATTTTATGTTTCTATCCTGGAAGACCACCCCTCACTCCTTCTCTGCTGTTACCCTCCAGTTGTTGATTGCTTCTCAGGGAACATAATTTGCTTACTGCATTTTGTCAAGGATCCTAACAGCTTTCATGCCCTATCAGCATTTATTCTCTGTATGGTTTTCATTCTGAGGAAAAAGAAAATTGATTCTATCGGATCTAAGAAAAAAATACTAGCAGCATAACCTAAAGGCCCTTCAGGCAAACTGCAGGTCTGCCTAAATGGTATTTG
The DNA here is from genome assembly GCF_046562875.1 of Panthera onca. Classification (NCBI taxonomy): domain Eukaryota; kingdom Metazoa; phylum Chordata; class Mammalia; order Carnivora; family Felidae; genus Panthera; species Panthera onca. The sequence goes on from NC_138347.1 coordinate 141,894,418, forward strand.
CATTCACTTCTCTGCCTCTGCTCCCTTCGACCTGAGCCCTTAGAGGCCAAGGCCGTATTTTAACCATGCCGTAATCTCCAGAGACCGCAGCATCTAGTGGAACTCATAAAAGCCATGAAACGTTTGTTCTCTTGAGGCACAAGATGGATAAGTAATCTATAGCAGTGATCAAAGATAAAACGGCAGCCAAAATACGCTCACAAACGAGTTATGAGTATTACTATACGTCGCTACTGAGTTTGTTGTTGTGGGAATACGTAATTAAGAGAGAACCCCTCCCCCCCTTACCTGGCCTGAGAGAATATGGCGGGAGAGCTGAGACATGTGCAGAAATACCCATCGCCCAAAGCTGTGTGGGACGAGGCCAGGAGCAGCACAGCGAACACTCTAGCTCTGTGTTGCCAGACATGTCAGCCACTAGCACCGTGCAGCTATTTAAACTTAAATTAAATCAAAAGTGATAAAATGTAAATTCTCTCCCTCAGTCCTCCTAGCTGAGTTTTGAGTTCTGAGTACCCACCTGTGGCTAATGGCGACAGTGTTACAGAGCACAGGTAGGTTTCCCTCATCACGGAAAGTTCTGTCAGGTAGGGCTGCTCTAGAAGTTCAGAGAGACAAGAAAGCAGTTGTCAGGGTGCTCCGGGGAGGTTTCGTGGAAGGTGTGGCATAGGAGGCAGCTTTTGGCGGAGGGGCGGGACACCGATGCGAAAAGGGAAGACCTTCCAGAAGAATGGTGTAAGCCAAGGGAGCTGTTAAAGCATGTTTGATGGTAGAAATAGTGGCAGCGATACCATAGTCACTCTCCTGACCGAGCGTAGTGACAGAGGCCACAGCCACCACCCCTGCACCAGATCGTTACGCTCAAATATTTTGCATTGCCTCAACTCGTGGTGATGACAGCTGAGTTGATCATTCCGGCCAAGGCATGGTGATGACTGCTAATCACCCACCACCCCGTTGTCTTGTTGTCTTTAGGTTATCTTCGCCTCCCTCTCTCTGCCTTGATTGTGGAACGGCTTACCAATCCTGTCAGATTTTCTGGACTAAACACCGTCTGTCTCAACTATCTTTTTTCTCTTTTTCTACCACCCACACTTTTTGACAGTTACCTACCTGGCTGCCTCCACCGTCATCTCATCTTTTCAGGACATTTTTGCCAGCCACGTTATGTGCCTCTGTCTTTAACATGCCTTCGGTGGTTCCCTGTTGCCTTTGGGCCGGTATTTGAGATGCTTCTCAATAGAAGCTAGCTTCCTTTCTTTTTTTTTTTTTTTTTTTAATTTTTAAAAATTTTTACATTTATTTTTGAGAAAGACGGAGACAGAGCGTAAGCAGGGGAGGGGCAGAGAGAGAGGGAGACACAGATCTGAAACAGGCTCCAGGCTCTGAGCTGTCAGCACAGAGCCCAATGTGGGGCTTGAACCCATGAACGGTGAGATCATGACCGGAATCGAAGTCAGATGTTCAACTGACTGAGCCACCCAGCGCCCCGAAGCTAACTTTCTAACATCTGCTGCAAGCCTCATTACAGATGAATCAGCCGGCTTACCGGGCAGTGTGGGAGTCAAAAGAACACAGTCTTTAGAATGAAAACAGATTTGGGTTCCAATTCAAATTGCTCACTGGCATTTGAGACTTGGTAAGGAAAACTGAGTTCTCTCATCTGTGATACGAAAATAAGAACACTTCCCTTGAATGTTACTGGGAAAGATACTTTATAATGTATAGAAGGTGCCTGCTTGGCTCTAATAATGTTCTCAGTTAAAGGTGCAAAAATTATTATCATTCCTGACTCTACTTTGGTTATCTTCTTTCTGTACCTTTGCACATACTGCTGCACCTGCTGCTGTGACCTCGCTCCTTTTCATGCCTATCTTAAAAAGTTCCATTCTTCAAGGTCCATCTCTTTTTTTATGTCTGTGCAGACACACACATGCACGCACACACACACACGCACACAGTTGCAGAACACTCTCAGAGTCCTGTTTGTATCCCTTCACCCTCCCATCTGCACACTGGAGGTTGTGTAAGGGAATACCTGCTGTTCTGCGCCTGAAGGCTGCTTTCCCGGCCACAAGAGCATTCTCGGCTCTCTTGCAGTGCAAGCCCGAAGTGGCAGAAAATTAAACGGCCCTCAGCAAGAACAGAGCAAGGAGTCGGTGGAACCTTCTTGCTCTTTTGGGGGGAAAGCTCTCAAGCGCATTCTACACTCTTTCCCAGGGTCCGCAGGTAGACTGAACTCCACTTACCCACAATGGCACCTTCTCAGTGACACACCCTGTGTCCGGCTGACCCTTCACCGCTTCCCTTACCACTGCTTCCTGGGATCCCCCCAGATCAACTCCATGCACTGAAAACCTTCACTCGGTGTCTGTGTCCGGGAGAACCCAGCCTGAGACCCAAACATAGCACCTGTCCTCTTACACCACCTGCACGGAAGAGGCTCAGTCCTTCGCTCCTGGACTCCTGGCTAGCTCCTCGCGTCATGGGCTACAAACAACAGGCGCTCACTGCAAACAGCTGCCACAAGCAAGTTGGAATCCACGCATCCCCAGCGTTACCAGAGGGTCTTTTTTCCATTGATGAATTGTGTAGGTCTTTCCTCACAATTTGTTAATGGAAAAAAGACCCACAGAGCAGGCAAAGCAAGCAAGGACCCAGTAAATGCCACCGTGGCATATAAAATACAACCGCGACAAGTAGGATGCTGTTAAATGTTCAAGAGTGACAGTGCCCATGCAGCAGGCTCTTTGTGATTCTGATGACCTGGTACCCTCTGGCCTGAGCTCACTGCCGCGAGCTCGCTCTTCCTCGTTCTTTGATACCAGAGGGAAAATGTGCCGCTCACAAGCATCTTCTACTGACCCAACAAAAAAGAATTTTTGTACCTTTATTTTCTCGTGGTTTTCCTGAGAGGCCACACAACTGACTTTGCTTTTGTCATTGAGCATCTGCTAACGAAGGTTCTGCGAACCTTCTTCCCCCTCATCAGATCACACACCATATGCCATTATCTGCTGGGGTTGCACGTTTCCCCGGTTGACAGTCGCTGTAAACTTCTGCGTGTCTGGAACACATTCGTCATAAACTCAAGGCTGTATTCACAATGGTGTTAACTCTATAGTGCCGTGGGGTGTCAGGCCCTCTTCTGATCAGCTTGAATATTTAGGGTTCATAGAGAATGCAGCACCCTGGAGTCGTACCTTTTTTTTAACATTGCCATTAGAATCTCTCAACTGGGACTGCGCTGGAAGTTTCTGAACACTCGGAAGCACTAAAAACGTATGCAGAGTGTAGACTGTATAAAATTTTGCTTTCTTTGTTACAAAGGACTTGGTGGTGGTGTCCTCTCCCATAATATGCAGAATTTAAATTAGCCAGTAGAAGGGCGCCTGGGTGGCTCAGTCGGTTAAGCGTCCGACTTCAGCTCGGGTCATGATCTCACAGTTCGTGGGTTCGAGCCCCGCTTCAGGCTCTGTGCTGACAGCTCAGAGCCTGGAGCCTGCTTTGGATCCTGTGTCTCCCTTTCTCTCTGTCCCTTCCTCAATTACACTGTCTCTCTCTCACAAAATTAAATGAACATTAAAAAAATTTTTTTTAATAAAGTAGCCAGTGGAGGGGTGCCTGGGTGGCTTAGTTGTTAAGCATCCAACTCTTGATTCTGGCTCAAGTCATGATCTTGCTGTCGTGCAATCAAGCACCACGCTGGGCTCTGTGCTGAGTATGAAGCCTGCTTAAGATTCTCTCTCTCCTTCATCCCCTCTCCCCTCATCGCTCACATTCTCTCTCTCTAAAAAGAAAGAAAAGAAAGAAAGAAAGAAAGGAAGAAGGGAGGGAGGAAGGAAGGAAGAAGGAAGGAAGAAAGAAAGAAAGAAAGAAAGAAAAAGAAAGAAAGAAAAAGTAGCCAGTAGAACCTGGGGTCCATATGCAAGCCAGCCAAGCAACTCCCCATGTCTGTTCTGTAAAAATTTCACTTTTCATGTCCCCTTGCATACAGAAAATACTTTAATGCCATTTATACAATGAGGTTTTACTTTCACATCCCAGGAATTCTTCAGTGATCTTTGTCAGGAGTTACAGAAACAATGGGCATATTGCTAATTTTGGTCATAGACAAATTGTAGATCGACATGCATATGTGTTTACACTGGGAAGTTTCCCATTGCTACAGATCTTGATCGTTTTTCCACGTTGGAGCACCATTTACACCAATTCGGTTCTTATTTTCACCCATTCTGTTAGCCGATCATCCATCCATCATTCTCTTTTGGTGAGATTTTGTACTCTGGCCAGAACTGTGTAGATACTCCAGTCCTGAAATTGACCAGTAACAGGACAACTGAACGTGGGTTATCCCACTGGTCACAATAGGCTGCCCTTCCCTTGATTTAACACCCATTTACAAGCTAAGTCACAACCAAGTCGGCCTAGTCTGCAGCCCATGAATTTCCATTGCCCAGCTAATTAAATGATGCTTTCCCAGGTGCTTCGCTTAAACTGTTTCACCAACGTGTCTCCAGTGTTTTCTTTCAAATCAGCAGCAGAAAAAATGCTAAGAACATCTTGCCATGTCCCCTTGTTCTCGTCTGAACAAGGTACTTCTTTTTATCCTGGAATCTCAACTGACTGCGGCTGATTTCATAAGAATTTTTCAACCCTTGCCTGTCTTTGTTTCTTTTGATTTTTGGAGCAGTGAACTATCTGAGCCTCATGGTATCTGTTGTCACCCATATCTGGTTGTGACTTGTTTGTTTGTTCCATTTATTTATTCTTTGCTCACCTGGCTTCATGGTCTCCTGAGCCCTGTTAGAGAAAACCTAGAAAAAATTAGGGTGGCATCTAAGCATAAATTTGGTAACTAATGGGTGATGGGGTCTTCTTACCTGCAAAAGTTCACAGGATCTAATTTTTGGTATCTCTACCCAACTCTATGTCCAGTGATGAAATGTTACATGATTCTTGAAATTGGCTATGATCAGAGTATTTACACCATGGAAATCAGCAAACACTGCAAATCAGGGCTTCTCTACCTCCCACCCAGAGAGCCAGTTGTTAAATATTTACTAGAAACACCACTGAGCAAAGGTCAGCCTATATTTGGCATTGTCAGGACTTTATAGAAGCGTTTGAAAACGTTTCAGAGGAAACTGCCGCTGTTTCTCTAAATCCGTGGATCCCAACCCTTCAGACCCAGTATCTCCTTTATATACTGTTTTATTACACATTCTTTGCCATTCTGAAATGAAATTCATAGATGATATACTCTATCTGCGCAAAACTTTTTTAAAGCAATCAGTATAATATCCAATGATAATATAAATAAAAAATAAAAGCTATTTGTAATAGATTAATTTGTACTTTAATCAGTAAATGTTTGGGCAGGACTACCCTGAAAGGCAAGATGAGGTTAGCCAAATGCTCATACCCTTATGTAGAACCAGTACAAAAGCATCAGCTATGATGCAGACTGTGGACGGCAGTGAAGTTTTGGTGAATCAAGGTAATTTTCTGAAATGATGAACACTTGGTAAAATTCTCTGCAATACAAAATGTAATCTCCCCTCAGTGCACAAGGTTAGTGCATCTTGGAATTTCCCGTAACTATTAAAACCATACAAAGAAACAGTCTGTGTGTCTGTGTAAGAAAGAATTTGTTTCTAGGTTCAGGTTATTTACTTTTGTAAATTACCTACGTTCTGAAGTTGTGTGCAGTGTAGGTAGCTCTTCGTTGCACAGAACAGCTGACCTTCTAGCAGCAGCCAGCAAATGCCATCAGTACCCCTGGTCATAAAGTCAAAAATATCTACCAAAGACTCACAAAGCAGCCTAGGAATAGTACTGCCTTGGTTGAGAACCAGTGCTCTTAATCAAGGCCAAAGAATTGCTCTTGAGGGCCCCGTCGGTACCCCTCTGTTTTTTTGTTTGTTTTTTGTTTTTTTTTTTTTTTTTTAATTTTTTTTATTTTTGGGACAGAGAGAGACAGAGCATGAACGGGGGAGGGGCAGAGAGAGAGGGAGACACAGAATCGGAAAGAGGCTCCAGGCTCCGAGCTGTCAGCCCAGAGCCTGACGCGGGGCTCGAACTCACGGACCGTGAGATCGTGACCTGGCTGAAGTCGGACGCTTAACCGACTGCGCCACCCAGGCGCCCCCAGTACCCCTCTGTTTTGATGGGTTGACATCAAAAAGGAGAATTGACCGGCTGAAATGATGGTGAACGCTAGGCATCCAGAGAGGACGTCCCAAGCTACCCACACTCTCAGCAAGTTGAACAGATGCAGAGATAACTGGGAGAAATAACGGGGGGCTCTGAAGAGGAGGGACACTACAGAAAAGACTCCTGTCTAGGAGGGGTAGTGCAGCAGGAGCCCAGGAATTAGGAGGCTGGATGAGGAAGAGGGTGGGAGCAGCTGACTTTGGGAAAATGGGAAACTCCAAATGGAAGATCCAGTCCAGCTTTAAAAATTATGTGTTATGCAGGAATTGTGGTGGCATAAGAAGTAGTCATTATGGGGCATTACAGAGCTGGGGACTCCTTGGAAATGACTCTGTAAATTATCTGATGGCTCTTGTCTTCTATTCATACCTTGTGCTCAAGGTACATCTTAGTGGAGAATGGATAGCAGACAGTTACCTAAAGGAAAATTAGTATTTGCTTTTTCTTTTGTCCTTTGTGCCTCATTCCCTTTTTTCTCCTGCATTTAATTTCTTAGATATTCAATTAAAAGATAAAAATTATGTGCTGATATATTGAGGCTTGGTATTTCTTCAGTAGGTGTTGCTAATTAACCAAGGGACCTAGTTATATAGATGCTGACGTAAGGTTTCATCAAAATGCTCTTTGCACTCTAGAGTTAAATATTCAAAGCTAGTTCTGTAGTGACTCCTAGCCTTCCCATCTCCTCTTGTCCCAGTGTTTGATCTGCTTATGGTACAAACTCTTTACCTTCTCAAGATTGTTGGCTAGAGTAATTGTTCTCAAACTTCTTCAATACAAGGACCAATTAATTAATTGAATTTACTGAATTAACTGAATTATTATTTTTTTTTTCAACATTTTTTATTTATTTTTGGGACAGAGAGAGACAGAGCATGAACGGGGGAGGGGCAGAGAGAGAGGGAGACACAGAATCGGAAACAGGCTCCAGGCTCCGAGCCATCAGCCCAGAGCCTGACGCGGGGCTCGAACTCACGGACCGCGAGGTCGTGACCTGGCTGAAGTCGGACGCTTAACCGACTGCGCCATCCAGGCGCCCCTTAACTGAATTATTTAAAAATTCTGTGAGTCATGTGTCCCATCCACTATTTTTTTTTTCAACTTTTTTTTTTTTTTTTAATTTATTTTTGGGACAGAGAGAGACAGAGCATGAACGGGGGAGGGGCAGAGAGAGAGGGAGACACAGAATCGGAAGCAGGCTCCAGGCTCTGAGCCATCAGCCCAGAGCCTGACTCGGGGCTCGAACTCACGGACCGCGAGGTCGTGACCTGGCTGAAGTCGGACGCTTAACCGACTGCGCCACCCAGGCGCCCCCTTTTTTTTTTTTCCAACGTTTTTTGTTTTTTTGTTTTTTGTTTTTTGTTTTTTCCATCCACTATTTTTTAAGTAAACCCTTTCATTGCAATATATGTAGACATGCATAAATCATAAGTACCCAGCATGGTGGATTTTTTTTTTTTATGACTGAACATACACATTTTTAAAATTTGTTTTAATGTTTATTTCTGAGACAGAGACAGAGCATGAGTGGGGGAGGGGCAGAGAGAGAGGAAGACACAGAATAGAATCTGAAGCAGGCTCCGGGCTCTGAGCTGTTAGCACAGAGCCCGACGCGGGGCTCAAACTCACAAACCATGAGATCATGACCTGAGCCGAAGTCGGTCGCTCAACCACCCTGAGCCACCCAGGCGCCCTGAACGTACACATTTAACCAGCACCCAGATCAAGAAACAGAATATGACCAGCACACCAAAAGCCACTTTGTACCTTCCTTTATTCACCAATCCTGACACAAGAGTAACAGGTGTCTTAACTTCTAATAGCACAGATTAATAAGGCCTATTTTTGATCTTTATATAAATAGAATCACTGAGTTGTACTTTTTCTGTTTGGACTTTTTTCACTCAATATTATGTTGTAGCATTTATCTACACTTAAATATAGTGAAGTTCATTCATTCTCATGGCTGGAGAGAATTCTATTGCCTGAATACCTCATATTTTATTTATTCATTCTACCATTGATGTATACTTCTACTACCATTGATGTAGTTTTCTGTTTGGGGCTATGATAATTAGTGCTGCTTTGACCATTTTTTTGGTACATGTCTTTTTACGCAAACATACATAATACGTTTCTGCTGGGTATATACATAGGAATGGAATAACCGCATCCTAGAGTTCAAAGAATGTCAGATTTCAGTAGATACCAACAAATGGCTTTCCAAAAGGGTTATGCAAATGTCCATTCCCATTGGCGGTGTATGAAAATCCAGCTTTCTGCATATCTTTGCATACCCTGGGTATCATTGCTTATTTGTTTTAATTTTAGCCATGATGATGTAGTGCTATTTCATTGTGGTCTTAAATTTTGTTTCCCAGAAGACCAATGAATACCTTTGCAGCCATGGCTGGTTGGTATTCAGCTGTACCTCACTCGGATGGATGGGCCAACATTATCATAATACAGATTAATGTCTGTACTGTAGTGGTTGTTAAATATTTTGTTAAATATTGTTTTCTATGACAGCTTTATTGAGGTATGAACGACATTAAACTGTGTATCTTTAAAGTGTAAAATTTGGTAAGTTTTGAGATAGATACATACCTGTGAAACCATCACCGTAATCAAAATAATGAACATATACAACAAAGGAAACCATAAACAAAATAAAAAGGCAATGTACCAAATGGGAGAAAATATTTGCAAATCATGTATCCAATAAGTGGTTAATATTCAAAACAAATAAAGAACTCCTACACCTCAACAGCAAAAAATAAATAAACAATTCAATTTAGAAATGGAGAGAAGAAATGAATAGAGCTTTTTCCAAAGAAGAAATACAGATGCCCAATGGATTCATGAAAAGGTGCTCAACATCAATAATCATCAAGGAAATGAAAATCAAAACCACAATGAGGTATCCCCTCATGCCTGTTAGAATGGCTATTATAATTTTTTTTCTTTTTTAAATGTCCATTTATTTATTATTTTGAGAGAGAGCATGAGCAGGGGAGGGGCAGAGACAGGGAAAAAGAGAATCCCAAGCAGGCGTCACGCTTACCACGGAACCTTATGTGGGGCTCGATCTCATGATCTTGAGATCATGGCTTATGCCCATAAATCAAAAATCGAACCCTTAACCAACTGAGCCACCCAGTCGCCCCATGAATGGCTATTATAAAACAGACAAGAGATAACTGTTGGAAAAAATGTGGATAAAGGGAACCCTTGTGCACTATTGGTGGGAATATAAATTAGTGCAGCCATCATGGAAAAAAATAGGAAGTTTCCTCAAAACATTACAAACATAACTACCATACGATCCAGCAATTCTACTTGTGGGTATTTATCCAAAGGGAAATAAAAACACTAACTTGAGAAAAAAAATAACTTGAAAAGATACCTGCACCCCCATGTTCATTGCAGCATTATTTCAGCAGCCAAGACATGGAAGAAATGAAGTGTCCATCCATGGAAGAATGTATAAAGAAGTTGTGGTATGCAATGGAGTATTGCTCAGTCATTAAAAAATAAAGAAGGAAATCTTGCCATTTGGGACAATATGGGTAGACCTTGAGGGCATTCTGCTAAGTGACAAATACCATATGGTCACATTTATGCGTGAAGTCTAAAAACAAACACTGAGCTCATAGATACAGAGAACAGATTGGTAGTTGCTAGAGGCAGGGAGGGGGTGGTGGGTAGGAGAAATAGGAGGTCATCAAAAGTAGATACTTCCAGTTGTAAAGTCCTAGATATGTAACATACATCCTGGTGACTATAGTTAATAATATTTTATTTTATGTTTGAAAGTTGCTTGGAGAATAGATCTTAAAAGTTCTCATCACAAGACAAAAAATTGTAACTATGTGTGATGATGAATCTTAACTAGACTTACCGTAGTGTTCATTTCCCAATGTATACGTGAACTGTATCATTACGTCGTATACCTGAAACTGATGTCGTATGTCAATTATATTTCAGTTTTTAAACATAATGAACATATCACCACCACCCCTAGAAGTTTCCCCATATGCTTTTATGATCTTGTCCTTCTGCACCTCTCTGTTTTCCCAAACCCTGTCTCTAGGTGACCAATGATCTGCTTTCTGCCACCATATATTAGTTTGGATTTTCTAGAATTTCCTTATATAAATGGAACCATGTGCTAACTATATTTTGTGTCTGTCTTCTTTCACTCAGCGTAATTATTATGAAATTCATTCTGGGCTATAGCATGTATCAGTAGTTCATTCCTTTTTATTGCCAAGAGTTTTCCATTATATGGATACACCACAGTTGGTTAATTCACCTGATCGACAGTTGGGTTTCCAGTTTGGGGCAAGAAAAAACGGTTGTATGATTTTACATTTCTAATACTGGATGAGAGTTTTCAGTTTCCCTACATCCACAGCAACATTTGATTTGGGGACATTTTCATTTTAGTGATGACAATCGATGTGTTGTGGTAGCTCATTGCGATTTTAATTTGAATTTCACTAATAACTAATAATATTGATGTTTTTTCACGTGTTCATTTGCCATCCATATTTTTGATGACATTTATTTTTTTAATTTGATTTAGATTTTAGTTAATGTAACATGTAATATTGGTTTCAGGAGTAGAATGCAGTGATTCATCACCTACATACAGCACCCAGTGCTCATAACAAGTGCCCTCCTTAATACCCATCACCCATCTTGCCCATCTCCCACTCACCTCCCTCCGTCAACCCATAGCGTGTTCTCTATCATTAAGAGTCTCTCGTGGTTAGTTGCCATCTCTTCAGTTCCCCTCCGTCTTCCCTTATGTTCATCTGTTTTGTTTCTTAAATTCCACATGAGTGAAATCGTATGGTATTTGTCTTTCTCTGATTGACTTATTTCACTTAGCATAATACATTCTAACTCTGTCCACATCGTTGCAAATGGCACGATTTCATTCTTTTTGTTGGTTCAGTAATATTCCTGTGTGTGTGTGTGTGTGTGTACATTCTACATCTTCTTTATCCAGTCATCAGTCTATGGACATTTGTGCTCTCTCCATAGTTTGGCTATTGTTGATATTGCTGCTAGAAACATTGGGGTGCATGTACCCCTTCGAGTCCATATTTTTGTATTTTTTGGCTAAGCACCTAAGTGAAATTGATGGATCAGAAGGTAGTCCCATTTTTAGTTTTTTGAGGAACCTCCATTCTGTTCTCCAGAGTGGCAGCACCGGTTTGGATTCCTACCAATGGTGCAAGAGGGTGCCCCTTTCTCCACATCTTCAGAGATACCTATTATTTCTTATGTTGTTAATTTTGGCCATTCTGACAGGTGTGTTGTGGTATCTTTGATGACATTTCTATTCGACTTGCTCGCTCGCTTGGGGTTGAGGGTAAGGGGTTTACTTTTCTAGTTTTGAATTTGAGTTTCTTTATTCTGGATATAAGTTCATTATCTCATATACGTATTGCATAGTTTCCTTCTAATTTTTGGCTTATCTTCTCATAACTCAGAGTCTTTCAAAGAATAGAAGTTTTTGTTTTGGTTTGATTTTTTAAGTAGGCTGCATGCCCAGCATGGGGCTGGGACACATGACCCCAGGATCAAGAGTCACATGTTCCACCGACTGAGCCAGCCAGGTGCTCCTCAAAAAAATAGAAGTTCTTAATTGTGGTGAGATCCACATTGTTAAGCTGGTTTATTATCTCATACTTTGGTTGCCATTTCTAAGAAATCTACGCCCACCCCAAGGTCATAAGACTTTCTCCTATTTTTTTCTTCTCGAAGTTTATACCTTCGTGTTTTACATTTAGGCCCATGATCTTTGTTGAGATAATTTTTGTATATAGTGTGAGCTATGGATCAAACCATACTGTTTTCTTGGTTTTGTGGGGGTTTTTGTTGTTGTTGTTTTTGTGGTTTTTTTATGGGGTTTTTTTTGTGGCTTTTTTTTGCAGTGTATATCTAAGGTACTTGCTCTGTTTTTTGACAAGACTATTTTTTTTTCCTTCTGATCTTTATATAGGTTGAACTTCTTCATCAGTGAATTAAAGTACAAGGCTTATGCCATGGATTTTATTTTGCTATTGTTCATTTATTTATTTTGGCAAAGAGAGAGAGAGAGAGAGAAAGTGAGCAGAGGAGGTGCAGAGAGAGAGAGGGAAAGAGAATCCCAAGCAGGCTCTGCGCCGTGGTCTCCGTCTCATGAACCGTGAGATCATGACCTGAGCCGAAATCGAGAGTAGGACACTTAACAGACTGAGCCACCCAAGTGCCCCATAGATTGCAGTTTTTAAATTATATCATTTAATAATTAGTCCTAATTTTGTTTTGCATATAGCGGGGCCATTTTAATTGCGTTGAAACAATAGATCATAGTTGGCACCAATTTTAAATTTTTACCAAGTTGTACATGACACTAAACATTGTGTGCCAAGAAGGGCGATGTGTTCAGTCATTCATTTATTCATTCGACAAACATTTGTTGGATTATTATGTGTCATGAAATGTTCTTCTTATTAGGGTTATTGCAGTGAAGTGGATAGAGTTCCTGCCATCAAGGAGATTATTTTCGATTATGGGAGATATACAAAGAATAAGTGTTTGCCAGGTAGTTCTAAAGGCTATAAATTGTAAAATGTAGGGTCAAGGGACAGAAAGTGATGGGCATGACCTAGGAGTCTTGTTTTTTAGGATCATCAGTGTCTCAATTAAGGCAACATATTCAAAAAGACCTAAAGAAAGGGATGGAATAAGTCATATTTATATCTAAACAAAATATTCCAGGCAGAGCAAAGACAAACTCAAAGACACCGAAGAGGTATATTTGGTATGTTTTCCAAATAGGCACACAGCGTTCTAAGGTATTTGAATTAAGAATTTCATCTTATTTCATTCTTTTAGTTTTTTTTTTAACATTTATTTATTTTTGAGACACAGAGACAGAGTGTGAGCAGGAGAGAGGCAGAGAGAGAGGGAGACACGGAATCCGAAGCAGGCTCCAGGCTCCGAGCTGTCAGCCCGGAGCCTGACGCGGGGCTTGAACCAGCGAACTGTGAGATCCTGACCTGAGCCGAAGTCAGTTGCTCAACCGACTGAGCCACCCAGGCGCCCCTGAATTAAACATTTTAGACCTTAGGGAAAGCATCAATACTATCCAGCTCTAGGATTGCCGGTAGATTTCATCTTCAAAGCCCCTTCAAATGATTGGTAGTAAATGCCGGTAGCTGTACTCAGCCAGTTTTTTTCTGTAAAGATCCATACCATAAGTATTTCCAGCATTGTGGCACATAATGTTTCACTCGACTCTGTTGTTTTCTAAAAGCAGCCATAGACAATACATAAGCAAATGCATGTGAGAGTTGCTGTGCTCTAATAAAACTTTATTTCACAACAGGAGGTAGGCTGGGCTGAGCGCTTGGAGACTGCCATCCTCTGGGCTGGCATGGTGTTGAGCGGACTTGCCGGGATCTTTCCAAGGGAGGCACCTTAGCGAGTCTGTCATGGGCTTAAATGGAGCACCTGAGCCGTGTCCTGGCGGCCGTGAGTTGCAACAGGCTCCTCATGTTACTGATTAGACCCGACAAGTTCTCCCAAGCTGTTAGTGGAAAGTTAGATCTCTGGGCTGTCTGCTCAGTTTTATTACACTAGCCTGCCCTTACCCCCTTCAGATTCGCCACAAATTACTTTACGTATAGGACACCAGCAGAGTTCCGAAGGTTACCTCCCTCCCCAAGTGCAGCCCAGATGGCCAGAACCAGCCCAGGCCTGAATGGCAGTGTTTCCTGGGAAGCTGCTGGTAATGTCCAGGGTTAGAGATGAGGGCTTCTACAGAGCTTTCTCCCATTGTGTCTGTGCCACAGAAATGCAAATGAAAACCTGCCATTTCTCCCTGGATCTGGAGCATGGAGGCCAGTGGAAACCAGCTATGTACCCCTGCTGCTGGCCAGTCCTCACAGTCGGAAAAGAGCGAGGAGCCTGGTCTAACTAAGGAAGAAAAACAGGTCTTTAACACAAGGCAAGGGGATGGGCAATTGTATAAGGGAATACCAAAATGATCCTTTTTCTTATTTTTTTTTAAGTTTATTTATTTATTTTGAGAAAGAGAGTGAGGGAGAAGCAGAGAGAGGGAGAGACAGAATCCCAGGCAGGCTCCACGCGCCGAGAGTAGAGCCTGAGGCGGGGCTCGAACACAGGACTGCTGAAATCAAGAGTCGGATGCTTAACTGACTGAGCCACCTAGGGGCCCTCCTTTTTCTTATTGAGCATTTTAAACACATCAAAAGGGGTTTGGTTAATTAGAATATAAACTAAACTTGATTTTATTTTTTTTTTTAATTTTTTTTTTAATTTTTTTTTTTTTTTTTTGAGACAGAGAGAGACAGAGCATGAACGGGGGAGGGGCAGAGAGAGAGGGAGACACAGAATTGGAAGCAGGCTCCAGGCTCTGAGCCATCAGCCCAGAGCCCGACACGGGGCTCGAACTCACGGACCGTGAGATCGTGACCTGAGCTGAAGTCGGACGCTTAACCGACTGAGCCACCCAGGCGCCCCTAAACTTGATTTTAAAAGTCACCCAAAACTATGATAGCATAGATACGATGGAGGTTTCATTTTCTCTCATGTAATGGTCCCGAGATAAATAAGCTGGTAGGGTGGCTGTGTTCCGCATGGACATTCACATCCCAGGTTTCTTCCATCTTATGGCCTTGTCTTCTCCTGGGCTGGTATCCTCGTCTCTTTGGTCTCCACAGGCTCCCGTGGCATCCCAGTTGGCAGAGAAGGGGTGAAATTGCAAGTGGGAGGCGGGACATTACTTTTTAAGGAAGTGATGTGGGACTAGGGCAAAGCACTTCTGATCATATTTTGTGGCTGACAGCGTGGTCACGTAGTAGCCGTACCTAGCTGCAAAGGACGCTGGGAAATGTGGCCCCAGTCTGGGTAGCCCTGTGCTCAGCTAATTAATGACCTATTGTGGATTTTTAGAGAGGATTATCCATTAGATGAGAGGTTGGAGTTAGCTGTTTTCCACAGAGTTTATAAGGGAGTTGAAAATATTTTTTGGTCTGTTTTCACCTCATGTGTGAATAGTGATGCCTGATGTCACACAATACTTCAGAGACTGGTAATTATTTTTCTCAGACATTATTTCACTTAATCCTTTAACATTTGCTTCCTTTGAACTACACATTATCATTGGAAGCAGACAGTATCTTCATATACAAGAAGAATAAGGCTCAGGAAAATGATGAGATTACCCCAAGGCATACATCCGTCGAGGACAGAGCCAAGACTTTAGTCCAGGCTCAGAGCTCTGCCATTTGCAGCCCTCGCAATCTTTCTTAACACCTAATCCTCTGAAGGGTTTCCTGTTCTTTGGCGTTCGCCAAATGGAACATCCCAGGGTAGCAGAAGTCTGACACTTGAGTGTGCAGAGTAAGTACCTGAGGCCCTTGATTAGAATACAGATTACTTTCCCAGAACCTGAGAAATTTTCCTGAGGCAGCCCTAGGTATGGAGCCCTAGCACTGAAATGCTTTGGGAATCATTGCAGTGATCTTACATTTTATCATTGCATTTGCTTGAACACACAGAGGAGATACTTCATATTTCTGTCTGTCTGTTCCCTCGCTTGTCCTCCCATGCTTATACGCGTTGCCTTAAATTTTGGAACTATTGCTTCTGAAAAATCTTTGCTAATCTCTTTTGAAGCACCTCTAACTCAAAACGAAAAAGCAAACAATGACAAAATGTCAAAACCCAATTATGGAAGCCACCATGGTATCCTTTCAAACAGAAGTTTTCAAAGTCCTTGGTTAAGGTAGATGTCCAGAAGGTGGCTTTATACCCTGCAGTTTGAAAGGACAGACAACATTATTTTTTCATCAAAAATATCGATATTGAGTTCATAGTGAGTGAGTGAGTGAGTGAGTGTGTGTGTGTGTGTGTGTGTGTGTGTATGTAAGGTACATATATACATATCATTGTTTCCCCAACAGAAATTTCACATAGATTTCTACTTGGCTCTATGTTACCCTCAATTCCCATTAAATCACATTGGGCTTTTTTATTTGCCTTTTTCTCTGTCAGACACCAGGATGAATTTAAACTCCAGTCCCTCTCCAATGGCCTCTCTGATGTATTTGCTACTTTTTACATTCCCTTTCCCTGTAGAATCTGATGGAAATTCCTTTTGAGCCTTTAGCTTTCCCTCAGAGTCAAAAACTTTTGTGTTGCTAATAGAACTCAGCTTCATTAGCATTTCAAATCCTGAGATGCTCTTAGAGATCAGTGTGTTAGATCTGAGGGGCTCCCCAGCCACAACCTGATTTATCAAACTTGTTTAACTAAAATCTCCAGTGGCCTGTGCCTTTGACCTTATTTCTGCCAGCACATCTCATCAGGAAATCCTTTTCAAGGAGTCTAGAGAAAGACACATGCATAGTCTTAGAAGCTTTACTTTTGTCCCTCTCTCTGCTCTATATATTGCCTGTTGAAAAGCCATACTTCATTACTTTTGGTTGTTAGATCATGGGTAGATGGTGAGTAGATAGATAGATGGACAAGTAGATGGCGGATAACTAGAAAGGCAGATGGATTATTAGATGGGTAAATGGAGGGATGGGTGGGTAGGTGAAGTACATGAATGAATAAGAGGATGGGATGGATGGAGGGATGCATGGAAGGAAGGGAGGGAGGGAGGAAAGAAGGATGGAAGGAAGGAGGGAGGGAGGAAAAGGATGGAAGGAAGGAAGGATGGAAGGAGGAAGGAAGGAAGGGAAAGGAAAGAAGGAAGGAGGGAGGGAGGAAGGAAGGGTAGTTAATATTCAAGTCTTCCATCTTGTACAATTCTTGCCATTTAATTAACTATAATTGGCCTTGGTGTTCTTGAGACTGAATGCCATTTCTGCAGAAAACAGCAAGTCATGTATGTGTCCTGCATCCCACAGGAGAGAGAGGGGTGGGGCTTGTAGAATAATCCATTGCCATTCTGACTCAGTGTCTTATTTGTAAAAGAAACCATTCTCTTAAACAAATATTTAAAAATGCTTCAATGCAGTGCTGTTTAACCAGACATACACAGCAAAATCTCTTGGGGAACTTGCCCTAACTGCATATGCCTGCACCCCAGACCCTGAAATGTGCATCCTGATTGAAAATTAACTGCCCTGACAGAATAGTCTCTGTGCCTGGTAGCAGTAGCAATTGAGCTATGGGGTCCTGACTTGATTTTCTTCTTGCAGACATTCCACTAACACTTTGTAAGAGCTTACTATATCTCAGGCAATGTTGCAAGTGCTTTTTACTTGTATTACCTCATTTAATCTTTACCACAACCTTTTAATATGTTTACCATTAATATCTCCGTTTCATAGGTGAGGGAATTAAGGCGCGTAGAAGTTAGGTAACTTGCCAAGGGTCACACAGCTAGGAAGAGGCAAAGCTTGGGTTCTAATACAGTCGCTGTCCAGACTCTATGGCCCCATTCACCATGCACCCCTCTGAACACTAAACTGACCTTTCAGTCCAGTAGAATGTTCTGTGATGGTGACAATGTTCTATATCTGTGCTGTCCCAGGAACACGGGAGCCACATGAAGCTTTTGAGCCCTTGAAATGTGGCTAGTGTGACTGAGAAACGAAGTTTTTAGTTGTCCTGTATTTTAATTAATTTGAACAGCACAGTTTAAGAGCCAACTAATAGCCTCTCTTCATACATACGATTTCAAAAAAATGAAGTGCTGAAGTAGGTATTAAGGTAGGCATTTCAGTTATAGACATTCTCCTTTATTAATAATATTAACGTGAAATAATTACAAAGCAGCCTTAGAAACCTTTGTGCTTCTTTCCGTCATTGAAAAGAGTCTCGCTGCTCTATTAAGCCCTCTGCCAAGTAGGTGGCACATCTCCTCTTAGCTCATTGGAAGATATAACGAGATGAGACAGAAAAAAATAATTCAGGCAGGATAATACAGGGACATCATGGGCAAGTTGTAGCATGGTGGTGCCATTGGCATTTATTCTTAGAAGTCATTGTTATATTTTCCATCTCCTCAGTACTGCCCTCATATGTTAGGGGGACGAGGGCTTCATGGAAATAATGGACTTTAAAGCAGGGTTTGGTGGTGGAGGAAAGATACTACAGGGGCATCTGGGCTCATGTGAAGGAGAGACGTGATCCTGCACCCCCTTCTTAAGGAAGTGAAACGAGTGAAGTAGGAAAGTGGCAGATTTTGAGCCAAGAGAGAAGAAGAGGGGATTCTGGATGAAACAATCTAATGAAGCAAAAGGGCCATATCGTTCTTCATGTGATACACAAGTTGAAACTGGGTAAAGCTTTAAAGGAGAGGAGAAATTAAAGTATTAACAAAACACAGAAGTACAGAGCTGTGAGGTTTTTTTATGTTTATTCATTTTTGAGAGAGAGAGAAATGGAGCATGAGTGGGGGAGGGGCAGAGAGCGAGAGACAGAGACAGAGACCGAGACAAAATCTGAAACAGGCTCTAGGCTCCAGCTGACAGCACAGAGCCCGACGTGGGGCTTGAACCCACTAACCGTGAGCTCATGACCTGAGCCAAAGTCTGATGCTCAACCGACTGAGCCACCCAGGCTCCCAGAGCTGAGTTTTAAACAGATAGAGGCAAGGCAATATATAATTTGGTGAAATCGTTTAAAAAAAAAAAAAAAAGTTACAACCCAGGTAGACAAACTATAGACCAAGAGACAATCCCAGTCCACTGCTGGTTTTTGTAAATAAAGTTTTATTGAACACACCCATGCCCGTTTACATTTATATATGGCTCCTTCATACTATAAAAGCAGAATTGAGCAGTTGCAACACAAATTATATAGCCTACAAAGCCCAAAATATTTCCTATGACCCTAAACAGAAAAAGTTTTACTGCCTCCTATTTTATAACAAAAGGGGAATATATATTAGCACAACCTTTTGGAGTGCAATTTTGTGTAGTCACTGCATTTTAACACGCCCATCATCTTTGACTTGGCAATATTACTGCTAGAATTTTCTCCAGCTCGTGTTTTGAGACACACACCCACAGGGCTTCTTAAACACTGAAGAACTGGAAACAAGGTAAATAGCCAGTGTACTGGCTAAATGAATTACAGTGCATTAATGTAAAGAGATCCTATTTAGGTTTTGGGGTTTGGTTTTTTAGTGGGAGTTCTACCTACACTGTTTACTTGAAGGGATCTCGAGAAATATTGCCAAATAGAAAAATGTTACAAACAGTATGTATTATTTGTATAAAAGCAACATACGACCCTCACGAAAGATACACAGATAGATGCCCAGCAACTTTTCATTTTGTATCTTCTAGACTAGACTGTGAGTTTTTATGATTTTTAAAATTTTTTATTTTAATTCCAGTGTAGTTAACATACAGCGTTGTATTAGTTTCATGTGTACAATATAGTGATTCAACTAGTCTATATATTACTCAGTGCTCATCGTGGTCAGTATACCCTTAATCCCCAGACCCTATTTCAGTCATCCCCCACCCACCTCTCCTCTGGTAACCATCTGTTTGTTCTCTATAGTTAAGAGTCTGTTTTTTGGGCTTGTCTCTTGTTTTCTTTATTCCCTTTGTTCATTTGATTTGTTTCTTAAATTCCACATATGAGTGGAATCATATGGTATTTGTCTTTCTCTGAGTGCCTTATTCCATACAGCATCTCTATCAAGTCGATATTCTCTAGATCCATTCATATTGTTGCAGAGTGTGTATTACTTAAAAAAAAAAAAAAAAAATCCGAATTAGGAAAGTGGAAAAGTAGGGGCACCTGGGTGACTCTGTTAAGCGTCTGACTTCTGCTCAGGTCATGATCTCACGGTTCGTGGGTTCAAGCCCCACATCGGGCTCTGTGCTGTAGCGCAGAGCCTGCTTCGGATTCTGTGATTCCCTGTCTCTCTGCCCCTCCCCTGCTCACATACCCTCCCTCTCCTTTCCAAAATAAACATTAAAAAAAAAAAAAAGAGGAAAAATCCTGAAAAAAAAAAAGTAGAAGAATGAACAAGAGGGGAAAACCAAAGATAGGTCTTCCCCACACTGAGGGATTCGATATTGAGGCATTCAGGAAGGCAAGTATTTAAGTTTCAAGTTGGGACCGAGGGAAACTGTTGGACTTGAAGAGATGTCTTTATGAGTCATGCACAGCAAAAGCAGAGACGTGCTAAAGAAACAAATCAAGAGTGGAAAGAGAGAAGTGTGCACCATTGTCCTGGGTAATGGTGTTCATAAGTACCCAGGTGGAAAGGCTTTATTGAGGAAACTGGAAAAAACAAGAAGCTGCAGAGAAAGGAACCAAATGAAAGAAGGACGCGGTGGCCAACACTCAAGATGGAGAAACATTTTTGAGGAAGAACAGATGTTCCTCGGGGTTCTGAGAAGACCCAGTCTCTACACAGATGAGGAGAGCCGCTCTGCACGTTCACGTTTGCAAAGTGCCTTAAGGTCTCCTGGTAGAAGATCCATGGCCATCGACAGCCCTGGAACATTAGCAGGTGTTCAGATGGGAGGGCCAGAAGCAGTTTCCATGCGTCGATTAGTGTCAGGACTTCTCCCAGCCACCAACACAGCAGGCAGCTCTGCCCGGTGGCGCAGAAGTCCTGGGAACAGCCTGAGCGCTTGCCTTGTGCTGGCGGCACATCCCTGCCTTGGCTTCCCAGCCGAAACACACACATGGCCCGGGGCCAGCTATCTATTTTTCTGGCAAAATTGTGGCAAGAGGCGTTGATGGGAGATTAATGCTTTAAAAAACCCCACCAATATATAAAAATAAAGCAAGCAAACAGAAAAACATGGAAGAGGCAGGTGTGTGTGTCTTTTAAAATGATCTATGTCTACCTCCCCCCACCCCACCCCCGTGTGTGCCTGCACTTTGCATGACTTGTGCCTGGGGTGGAGATGTCTGTGCCTGTGAGAATCTTTTTATTTAGACATCACAAGGCATTTGACCAGTTTTGAACACGGCCGGCTTCACTCCTGGTACACAGACATGCCGGCTCTGTCTTCACGAAACTCTCCCGTTCAAACACGTTTGCAGAGCATGATTCATGGTGTTTCCTTCTGGATTGTCCAGTGGGTAATTGCTATACGAAAACCAGAGAAACAGATGTAGACCCTGAACCTTGGCTATAAATTTTTGTTTTATGATTATGGGTTTCAAATGTGCTGTGTCACACTGACAAATATACAGTTACTCTGAAACAAAATGGATTTTGGTCCCAAAACTTTGGCTTTTTGTGTTGGTGGTTGGACATACTTTTATTAGAGTTTTCTTTTATCGGTGATGAAACACAAAATGGAGGAGATGACTCATATCAGAATGTTACTTTATGCCGTACCAAGAGAATATTTGGGAAAGGTTTCTTCTGTTTGATTAATGTTTAAAATAGGCGTCAATTATTTAAACCTCATTACCAACAAATTAACTAGGCCATTTTTTACCTTCTCCCTAGTCATTAGTCTTTATGGTACGTGAATATGTATTTAAAGACGTGTGGCTTATTTGTAAATCTTTCCTAAATTTTACTTAAGATAAAGAATTTAGAGGAAGACAGGTTTTCAAGAAATGTGAGAATTAGATTCCCTGATGAAGAAATGATAAGAAACATGTAGCTAAATTTGGGGTCTGCTTTATAAATTAATACTTGGATTAAATAATAGCTCTAATAGTTGCTATCAGCATAATTAATTCATGATGAGAAATGATGAATAGACGAGTAAGTGCTGTTGCACTATAAGAAACCCATAATATTCTATTCACACAGATTGAAATAAAAGATCAGTATTCAAAAGCCCAAGTTTCTTCCTCTACTAGTGAAGAGAACCCCAAGGTGATGAGAAGTTTAAAATTTTCTGGTGCGGAGAAAGAAAACAGCAAATCTAGCGCCATCCCTCCCCACCCCACCCCCACCCCCTGCCCGCTTTGTTATTGTTTCTTGTGCCATGACACAGTATTGAGGGTAGAAATTTGGGAACAGTCATGTCCCTTCCTAGATGAGGCTGAAACGAGCTGAAGGAATGAGACTAAGCGGAATTGGGGAGACGCCCTCCCCATCTTCAGCTTGCGATCGGAGCACCCTACCCTTTGGAACGATGATTGAACAAGGGGGGGGTGCGGTGGCGTCCCCTGGGTAAAAGAACCTGAATACACGCAGCTGGCAGTGGGGCCACGCTTCTCCTCTCTTAGTTCTTCCTGATGTACTTTAAATGTAGCCGCTTCTTTCTCTCTGCTCATATACCTTTTCACCCACCTCCATTATCGCCTGTGAGTCCACATAGGAGTTTCCAAGGAACGCCGGAGGGCCGGAAGTAAGCACGGGGAGCTGTAAGTCCACGCACGCAGAGATTGGCACATAATGTGGTACTTTGTGTATCTTTACAACCATCTTAACGACAGCGTGTTAAATGTTTTGTTCATTCCTCTGTATTCCTTGCTTAAGGTGTGTGTTTTCTTTGTAGTTAAAGGGTTCCTTACAAACCTCCGTTATTAAATGACGGTCCTTTGAAAAAGAGAGAATTAACAAACACAGTTCAGCAAAAGCAAGCCCCGCTATCGTCCTGGACTTTTCAATGGCAAGAGCTGAGCTTGCTGGGCTGAAAATTGTTTTAATGTACCTTCATAAAAGGATCTTTGACTTGGTAAGTGTGTGTGACGCATACTTTTCATGTTACACCACGAGTGCCACTTAGCAACTCCTGGAGACAGAGCAGCCTTTCAGCATGGGGCGAGGTGCCCCCTGACAGGCTTCTAAAAGGCCTGGATGCCAATGCACATTCCAGCACTATCCACAGAAAGGAGCCCAGGGCGGCTCTCTTCCCTGCTGGGGGCAGGAAACCTTCCCTCCTGCCTACCCACTTACCTGCCCTGTTCTGTAGAATTACAAGTAAATATCAGAGTGGTAGTGGAGGAGGTAGGGTGTTTTCATTACTCCACAGAGTTTCCTTTCTCAGATGTGCATTGCATCCTTTTAAACAAGTTGTGCAAAACGGCTACAATGTGGATTGGCTCTCCCTTTGAAAGCTAGCTGCCTGGGTTTATTTGTAAATACTGCATCTGTCCTTCTGCGTCTTTTTTTTCTTTTTTTTTTTTTTTTAAGCATTTATTTATTTTTTGAGAGGCAGAGAGAGAATGAGCAGGAAAAGGACACAGAGAGAGGGAGACACAGAATCTGAAGCAGGCTCCAGGCTTTGAGCTGTCAGCACAGAGCCCGATGCGGGGCTCGAACTCACGAACAGCGAGATCATGACCTGATCCGAAGTCAGGCACTTAACTGACTGAGCCACCGAAGTGCCCCTGTCCTTCTGCATCTTTTAAGACTGGCTGAAAAGCCTCTCCTCCCTCGCGGTTGGGTCAATATGGCCAGTATAAAAAAGAATCTCTTTCTCTTCAAATTATTCTAATAAATAACCAAGATTGAGCAGGGGACTAGCATTGGGGAAATTTGGCCCATGGAAATATAAAACCTTCACGCTTAACCAGTTTTCAAAATATGTGTTTAATTATGTGGTGGTTGGGTATGCGTGTGTGTGTATGTGCATGAAATGACAGAGGTCACCAACATGCTATTCGGGGTCCAAGACTGTGGGAACAGCAAAGTAATTTCCACATTGGACTAGGATTGCAGGGAGTAAGGTTCTAGTCATGGCTCTGAGTTTTGTGGCCTCTGATAGGTCTCAGCCTCCCCTCCTGGGCTTCTGTTTCCCCAGGTGAAAAGTGAAAGGATGGAATAAATCAGTGAGTACTTGTTTCTGGATACAGTGTCCTACAGTACTTTTTGGGGGGAGGTGGGGGGGGGGGGCTTACAGCAGCCCTATATCCCCAGGTTACAGATGAGAAAACTGAGGCTCAGATCAAATACTTGTCTCAGATCACACAGCTGGTTTAAAGGTCGAACTGAAAGTGGCACCGATTTCAGTTGGAGCCCCACATCCACTCCAGACCACTGTGTCTTCTCAGATCCTGAAATCCTGTATATACATGTGATTCCATGTGTGAGTGTTTGGAGCAGGAGTAAACCAATTCTTGACTGCTGCATATAGACTGGAGAGAATTTTTTTTTTTTTAAGTAAATGAATCCAGAAAGCTAGATTATTACTCCAGAGCAAATGCAATCCCTCCGCCCAGGGCTTTGCAAGAGGGATAAAGAGGGGGTATTTAAAAAAAAAAAAAAAAAAAGAATCAAATGGAAAGTTTCTCAACCCAAGGCTTCCCCGAGGAGTGGCTCTCCTCTCTGCTCTACAGTTGAGGGCTTGCATGTGCTTTTTCGGGAGTGGAAAAACACATAAGTTACGAGGAATGTAACAGCCAGGCGGGCGCTCGGAGGAATTTAAAGGGTGGAGGGTGGGCTGGGGGCGCGGGGGTGGGCAGGCGGCGAGCGGGCGAGGGGGACACGCGCTTCCAAGCTAAGCCGGCGGCGGATAAAAAGGCGGAAAGGGAGAGAAGTTGGCGCTCAACGTGAGCCCCGAGCGGTGTCCCGGCTCCTCCCCTGCCCGTTTTAAAAGCACTTCTTGCATTGTTGTTCAGGTGAGAAATGGGAAAGAAAGAGGCGGCTTGCGCGCTCGCCCGCTGCCTCTCTGGCTGTCTGCTTTTGCAGGGCTGCTGGGAGTTTTTAAGCTCTGTGAGAATCCTGGGAGTTGGTGATGTCAGACTCGTTGGGTCATTTGAAGGTTAGCAGCCCGGGAAGGGTTCACCGAAAGTTCACTCGCATATATTAGGCAATTCAATCTTTCATTCTGTGTGACAGAAGTAGTAGGAAGTGAGCTGTTCAGAGGCAGGAGGGTCTATTCTTTGCCAAAGGGGGGACCAGAATTCCCCCATGCGAGCTGTTTGAGGACTGGGATGCCGAGGACGCGAGCAAGCCGGGCAGGGTTTGTCTGGGCACCGTCGGGGTAGGATCCGGACCGCATTCGGAAGGCTTTTTGCAGGCATTTGCTTGGAAGGAGAACTTGGGATCTTTCTGGGAACCCCCGCCCCGGCTGGATTGGCCGAGCAAGCCTGGAAAATGGTAAATGATCATTTGGATCAATTACAGGCTTTTAGCTGGCTTGTCTGTCATAATTCATGATTCGGGGCTGGGAAAAAGACCAACAGCCTACGTGCCAAAAAAGGGGCAGAGTTTGATGGAGTTGGGTGGACTTTTCTATGCCATTTGCCTCCACACCTAGAGGATAAGCACTTTTGCAGACATTCGGTGCAGGGGAGATCATGTTTGACTGTATGGATGTTCTGTCAGTGAGTCCTGGGCAAATCCTGGATTTCTACACTGCGAGTCCGTCTTCCTGCATGCTCCAGGAGAAAGCTCTCAAAGCATGCTTCAGTGGATTGACCCAAACCGAATGGCAGCATCGGCACACTGCTCAATGTAGGTTTATTTTTTCCCTTCTTCTACCAAGAAAAAAAAATGAATTGTCTCTCTTGCATGCAATAAAGACATTGGAAACAAACTGCATTGGTAGCAAGACAAAGGATTTAATGATTTAATGCTGAAAGGGTGTGATATGCTGGCGTGCATATTGATTCCCTCTTGCTGAAAATTTCCTGTTAGATGTTTTCTTCCCAAACAGCCCCTCCCGACCCCCACTCCTCTCCTTACCAACCTTACAGTCTCTTGAAAACAGTTTTAAAAAGATGCATGGAGTGGGGGGGGAGGGGGGGGTGGGAGGGGGGAAGTAGAGTGTGACCACAGGACTTTGAAACATTCTTCAAGTAAGGCGATTTGACACATTGTGCAGTTTTTACTAAGATGTATGCAGAGGGGAATTTAACTTTGCTGTTCTTTGGATTAGCTGCTAGTTGTATATATCCCCCCCTTGTGTGTTTCAGCAGTCCAAAGTAATTAAAATATGACATCGTCCTTGTAAGGAATTTAGCCTAATTAGGGTGGCTCCTGCTCTTGCAGTTCATAAACCACCCATTAAAGCTGCTGCTTCCAATGTTTTCCTTGCTAAGGAAAGGCAATATTTCTTAGCATTGACCCTGCTGCCACCTTTCCGAGTCACTTTGTTGCTCTAAGAAGTTGCTGTTTTGCTAGAAAACTACTGGCAATGAACACCCCTTGGGCTGAGCCATCCATTATTTCCATATCTTGCAATTCAGCCCAGAACCTGGACATCATTTAAAGGGAAGGAAATCTAAGTGGAGTAGCCCAGTTTTTAAAAAAAATATTGACTATTTGGTTATCTGATCCTGACACGATGCCGAGGCACGCATCTGGTCAACAGTAGTGTGGCTGCAGGCTTGAGAAATGACCAGAAGTCCCAGAAAATCCCACGTTCGGGTGGCTGTGGTGGGAGCCTGCAGGATGCATCGCCCCCCTGACAGTGATTTAGATAAATGGCTCAGCTATCTATCAAAATGTTTTTAGTACTTTATTTGACAATTCATTGGCGCATTAGCCTGAAAATGACATTTTAAATCTTTGTTTTCAAAGAGGTCAAAGTTTAACTGGAAGAAATTGAGTTTTCCTAATAACATGGTGGCTTATGTAAAGAGGGAGAAGAAAAGGGAGAGAGCGGGGACAGTGACCAGATTTAAATTGCTCTCTGTGAAACTTTTTCTTAGCAATAAAGACTTGCTACTTGGGCCAGGAAATCAACAGGTTTGTAGCTGAAAAATCAATAACCATTTGATGCCAACCGAATGGCTGTCTGACTTAATATTTGTTAGAGCCATAACCAGGGCAAAAAGAAAATAATTTTCAGAAGGCGTCTTCATCTCAAATGCCTTCTCTTTCCTGCTGCCTGTGTTCTTTCTGAAGAAGTCAAAGAAACTGAGTTACAAAATAATTGTACAACCCACCAACAGATCTTTGAGACCTGTCCTCTGTAGCAGTTAAAACAATGTGAACAATTTCACTTGGAATCTCAGGGAACCGGAGCTCTTGAGAAAACTTTTTGGTACAAGAAAAAGTTCTGTAAGACATATTTTTTAACGAAGGGGAAAAAAATGTTCAGGACCCTTGGCGGAAAGCTATTAGACTTAATAGAGCCTTTACAAGTAGACAGTCTCCCTTTGTAATTAACCCTCCAAACATGCCTATTAAGTTGTAGGAGTAGGGGGAAAAGCTTTGTTTGTTCTTGAACAAGTTAAACAAGGGATTTGCCTTATCTGGGGAGAGCGAGTGGTGAATGTGTCATTTGCCTAGGGCCAGCCGATAAGCAAGAAGTGTCGATAACAGCAAAGTTCAGCTAATCAAAGAAACTTGCATTAGAAAAAGTAAATAAAGGCATTTGACAAAGGGATTTCAGAAATTCCAGTGTCTTATTTTTGTAAGCAAGGCAATTAGTGTTTATTGTGGTCAATTTCGCAAGGGCTGGAAAAGCACACCCCAGCTATAGGCTAAATGAATAAATTGTAAAAATTGCTTTTGCCCCTGCAGAGAGTTGCTTTATCCTCCATAAACCACTTTATGACCCTGTGTTTAGTTGTTCAAGAGATTAAGTTTTTAAGCATAAATAAAAATTCTAACAAATGTCTGCCACATGGTGTTTGGTTCAGGGTGGCATAGCTACTTAGGACTTGTGAAATAAAAGCATATTAGGGCTTCGTTTGGATAAAAAAGAGCATAAAAACCACAAGCTTTTCCATTGTACTTAATGACTGTTTTGACGAGAAGCAGATCTGTTTACGCTCTTAACACAGAGGAAACAGTGGGCAAGGAGAAAAAAAAATCGTACTAAATCCAACCAAAAGTATTTTCTGCCTTGAGATTCTGTTTTTTCGTGTGTGTGTATGTGTGTGTGTGTGTGTGTGTGTGTGTGTGTGTGTGTGTGTGTAGTAATCAGAGTAAACCCTTTGAATGTAAAACGCACCAGAAGCTGTCTTTGAAAGGTGTTAGAATATTCTTTTTAGTTTCTTTTGTAATTTTAATGACAGAAAAATGGCATGCGAATCAGCTACCGGTTTGAGTAGGGCCTGTGAATTGCTTGTTATAAAAATTTGAAGTCAGGATTAGCGGGCTACTAAGGGAATGTGGTATAAATAATACGATTTAAGACTGCCCCTGGAAGGTATCATAGTCACAAAGTTTGTATTCAGATGCCTCATGGATTATCTTGGTTTTAGGGCCTGCTCCAGATGTTTCCAGCATTAATTGCTCAGTGGGCATAGGATAAATCCTAATATTTGTGGTCTAAATATAGTTGCTTTCGGTGAAATCATGAGTGTGACAACTTCTTGGCCTTCTTCCCTGTCCTCTACATACTCAGCACATCAAAAGAAAAAAGAGAAAAGAAATATTTTCTTTTTGAAATAGTATTTTGCCCATTAATGAGGAGAAATCTGTTTTAAAAACAAACAGTGATGTGTGATTAAGGAAGGAAGAAAAGTTCCCTTCTCAAAGCCCTGGGACCTGAATTTTAAGTATTAAACAGTATCCAAATCCTCTCCTAGTGAGATATAAATTGGGGTCAAAGTGGCAAAATCAAAGATACCCACTGAAAGAGAGACTAAGTAAAGACTGACAGCCACCGTATGAATTGAATGGGGTTTTGAATAAATATTTCGATGAAAAGGCTCAATTGTTTTTCTAAAGTAGGACATAATTTTCTGCTTCTCAGCCACATGACAGTGGTAACTAATACCATCAGAAAGGAGAAAGAAAAGGGACTTTTGCTTACATCTCAGAGTGCAGGATAGGGTCGTCTGAAAATAAGCGGAAATTTCACCAAGTTTTCCTTCCCTGTAGGAAAAAAAAAAAAAAAAAGAAAGAAATACTAAAATTTTGTACATATGCTGATAACTTGGTACTTTGGGTAGGGAGGTATTGATGTGTAAACTAGAAGGAAAAAAAAAACACATGAGTTTAAATTTTATCGCCAGAAAATTGTAGATTCCAGAAAATAAAACAGGAGAGGTACACGTCTGTCCGCTTAAACTTCGGCTATGGAATTGGTCTGGAAGCGCCAGTTAGAATTTGATTTGCCAGCCCAAATGCAAAGCCGTTGTTTTGAAAGAGGCCTTTTTTTTTTTTTTTTTGTCCTAATTAGATAAATGACCAGAATGGCCATTTCTGATAGGCTAACTGATCTGAATCAAAAGTTTTCTTCTCATTTCTGGAAGCCTGGCTCTGACCATATATAACCAGTCAGTATTGTCATGAACTTTTCTTTAAAACAAAAAAGTAAAAGTTCTTCTGGATATCAGATGCTTGTAATTTGCCTTCAACATATTAAGCCCCTGGGATGATTGAAAAGGGAAGAAAATCTTACCGTTTTCCCTTTTGTACATTCCACAAGCATCAGTAAACTATCTCGGAAGAGAAATACACGATGAATGATAAAGATTGTAACTTCTGCTCTGAAGGCATTTATAATCTTTGAAATCAGATTTTTTTTTTTATAAAAGGCTAGGAATTTTTTAAATCAGAGAGTTACTCTCAAGGAGAAAGATGGAGATGTGAAACCAAGGTGCAAAATATAAAACGCTCTTCAAATCACATAGGGCTTATTAAACAATAAATGCAGTATTCATTTTAGAACATCTTAAAAAGAATCTTCTATAGAGTTTGAGTTACATGTAAGTGCCAATAAATTTATCTTTAAATGACATTTTTCTACTTTAAATGTTCTACTAGAGATTCAGTTAACTATCAATTAAATACATTCTTTCAGAAATGGGAGCTTTTGAGGAAGGTTAATCAGAAAAATCTTGGCTGAAAACCTTTCCAAAAGATATTAAAGTAGGATCTTGCCTTTCAAATTATAGTGTAGTTAGGGCAATCGTACGTCTCTGATTTTCTAGAGTAACCCACTTTCAGATATACTGCCACGATTCCCACATAAATCATTGAAATATGCCAGATATTTCAATATTACGAGATTTCCAAGGCTGCCCCTTGAACCCAGGAGTGGCACAGAACGTCTTTGTTTGGATTCTCTGGTCAATATAGCTAGAGCGCTCACAGCTTAATTTTTCCATTATGACTGAAGATCGCCTTGTGCTTCTGGGTCATCCTTTGGAACATGAATTCCTTTTGTGGCACACTGTAGTTCTGTAAGTAGAAGGCATCCCCTGCAAAACCTGATTTAAGTACAATGACTGTGGTTCTCATTCCAGCATGTTGTATGTATTGGGAGTGGGGGGAGGGAGAGAATTATTAAATTGAATTACTATGAACAAAGCTGTATCAGTTCTTGGCTAGCTTCTCCTTAAAAAGTTGAAACGGGCGGTGATGGAGAGAGGAGAGTGGAGTGAACTCAGGTTCCAGATTTATCAGTATCCTGTCTGTAAGTGGCTTGGCCTAAGTACCTCTTGTTAAATAGGACATGAGATAACCTTCCCCATCTGTAAGATCTAATGACACAACCTCATCAGTCAATATGTTGCCCCGAATTCTCCTCTTTTCCTTTCTGCCTTCCTCACTTCGTCGTTAAGAACCATAATCCCCGCCTCACCCCACACCCCCGAGCCCCTTTAAATGAATAAAAAATAAAGTTGTGCAAGTTCTCCCGACCTAGGAAGCAGTAAGGGTGAGTCTGCAGGTATTATATTATTTATCTTGAGCTTTCAGAGCTTCTTAGAGGAGAATTCAAACAGGCAATGGAACTGCTGACCTGCTTTTTTTCTCTGGACTTGCAGGGTGGGGAGCTGAAAGGGGGGCCATTCAGTAAGATAAGACTCTTGGTCCCCTGCACGATAAGGCGAGGATAACAGGAACTGACGTCAGCCAGGCAAGCCAGCCTGGCCAAGCATTTCCTCTAGTCAGGGCACATGGATTCCAGGAGTCTGCAGGCCTCCCCCATTGCTGACACACTGAACCAGCGCGGGGGTGGAGGCACGAGGAAAGCTAATTTTAACAGGAGTGACAGTGGGTGACCACGTACGTCCCTCACGCCCCAAAGGAAATTTCTCTAAACAGAACAAAGAGTCACTTGGGTGGGAGTGATTTTAATAAAAGCAGATTCTGAGAGTATAATTGCAATTTTACGTTGTCCTAGAATAGATCGTTGTTTCCCAGCTGTCCACAGTTTCCCTCTGATGTGTCTGGAGAAGGTCTCTGCAGCAGTCCCCAAATCCTATCCCCCATGAACCCCGCCAACTCCCTCTGTATAACAAAATGGGAAGGAATTCACATTGTCAGAGTTAATCCCTGGTATTCCTATTTACTTTCCTCAGTACCAAGTTCCCACCCCCATCCGCATCATATGACAGACAGCGTTGCTAAAGCCATTTCATTTGCCACCAGCCCTGACAGCCCCCAGCAGTGTTTGCTCTCCTCTTTCAGTCTTCCTTTTTTTTTAAACTCACATTATTCTTGCCTTTGCAAGTATCTGCGATTTGAGGTCTGGGGGAGAAACTTGAATGAAAGAGCCGGTTTTTATTTTTTCAAGTTTATAGGTTCTCGTGAGTCTACTCTTTTCTTAAAGATAATCGTTGTTGTTGTTGTTGTTTTAAGTATTGAATAAGGGGTTACTCTCCTAATTTGACTCAGATGTAGTGAAATGTTTGGTTTTGTTATTATTGATCAATTACCGTTCACCACAGATCACAATTTACCAAATCAGAAAAATCCAAATAGCTGAATCCAAAATACTCGGGTAGAAATAATGCAGGCAAGACCAGATAAGACAGGGACATCCGTTAACTGGGAGGAGAAGATTTGGATCACGTTTATCTCAGTTTTTCTCTGATTTCCAGAGCAAATGAAGACCTCGTCTAACCCACGCCTCCTCTCAAAAATTGTAAAGCTTTTGGGGCTACGGTACCTATGTCTTGTTATCAAGGTCCATAATTATAAAAAGGCTGGTGATCTGAAGCCTGTTTCAGCTTCAAAAGATTTTTTAGGGTCTGGTCTATTGAAAAGCTTGGGGGTATAATTAACTAAAATGGAAATGGAGGCAAGCGAAATTTAGTTCCTGATGTTTTAATTTAGCTCAGTACTGCCATGTGTTATTGAAGAGAATTCTTAAAGGCAAACATAATTATTTCATTATGGTCCTCAGAATGCTTTCATTGGCTTTAATGACAAGAAGCTGTATAAAAAGGCATACATTTTAATTAGTCCTTCTTATATTTACATCAGATAAATAACAAATAATTGATGAAAAACAAGTCTTTGGAATGGATGATTTCACATAGTGCGCTGGTTACAGTTTAATGATGAAACGTTTCTCTGTTGCTTTGCATTTTAATTATCCAGACATTAACAGCACTGGTGCCATGGTGCTAAAATACCGTTGCTGCCATTTTATTACGAAAAAATCACAATTAATGCCTATGAATCAGAAGCCGAAAAAGGTAGCTAGAAGCGCATCTCAGAGGAAGCAAATTGCCAGTCCCATTAATTTCACTGTGCTGGTTAGCACTCCTTTTGGTCACTTTTATCTTTTATACTTCATCTCTTTGGATGAGGACTGTCAGGGGTTTCACGTGGGCTTTTATGGCCACCTCTCCTCCTAAATACCTTTCTTTCTCTCCTGCTGCCCGTTTGGAACACTTGCCCGAAAGTACCTTGCCAAATGTGTACCGGAAATTCAGAGAGCCTTTTTCCAGGGTGCAGTCTGCCTTACCTTTGATTTTATATGAAAACCCATTTCACATGATTCATCCGTTTTGGTGTACAGAACACTAATTGTTATTATTGATTTTAAATTCCGTGACCATTACAAGTAACCCAGATGACTGGCAGATAAAGGGTAATAATCCATGGAGTTCTGGAACTGTTTCATGTTTGTCTGGAGTACTTTATGTGATCAATATTAACTGCCCCATTGAAACTAACTGCTGTATCAAATAACAGTCAATCAAATGAATGTGCTTAGAGATTATTTATTGAAAGCTTTAATTGTTCACTGGGGCCCTGCTTATCAGAGGGAACAATAGGAATTAGAGATAGGATGAACAGGTTTGGATTTGCAGAGAAAGTTGGAGGATGTAGATGAACAGGGCATCTCTCTGCTACTTGGGCAAGAGTTTCCAGAAACCCATGCTGGGCTTCTAGTGGCCCCAAGTTGCACGTACTCTTACAAAGGTTCTCCTATCACCTGTCCATCCAGAGCTGTATACCTATACCACAAGAAGGTATAATGATTTTCTTGCTGTCAGACCGGAGGCTGTGAAGAGTTGTCACTCTCTGAAAGTTTTACTGCTTCTGCTCTGCGTGCCCACTCACATCTCGTACCCTCCCATGTACCTCTGCACCTGTATTCCCTGCCACTGCCCGATGGTCTGAGATAATGAAAGTAGCCCGCCTTGACCCAGGATCGATTTCCACAGCTATGAAATGGGAATAATGATGTCTACGGTGCAGGATTTGTAGAAAGATCAGAGCTCATGTAAATGAGGAGTCTGTTCTCGCCCAGAAAACATAACAGAAGCCACGGAGTAGAATTGTGCTCTGACTCCAGCATGACACCTGTGGCTCACGTGTCTCTGCTCATAGCGAAGCTGCTTTTTTAGTTGGTACCTCTTTTCCTCGACTAAAAGGTTCCTCTGTCTGTAGCTCATAGCCTGGGTCACAGTCCTTCCCGTTTCTGTCACCATTTGGGTAACACGGGCCCTGATTCGGTGGCATCCATTCACCAAGCCCCCAGATTTACTACAGAGGACCGACTTTTACAGGGGAACCTTGTCACCTATGAAACTGTCACAGTGCGACTTCACCCAGAGATGCTGTCTGGGGTACAGTCCGTTTTCATTGCTCACCGGTGGATTCGATCTTGTGGGGTCACTCACCAAACAGCTCTTGGGTGTCTGCCGTATCCCAGGCTCCCTGATGTGTTCTCTTCTCTGGGTGACACCAACATGATTCCTACCCTGTCCCTGCTCTCTCTGGACTCCTAATGTATGGAGAAATTGCATACACAAGTCCCCGTGACACGACCCTCTTATATAACACCAACACAAGTATCTCCTCGGGACTTTGAACGTGAGTCTGATCACGGAAAGAACGGAAACACCCCCGAGAACCACAGCTGCTGCAGGTGAGGGATCGGGCGGGTGGAACATCTTTGCCACAGGAGCAGGCAAGAGGTTCTCCCGAGTGGAGGCCTCACGGGTAATTTCCAAACGTGGTGTAGGGAGCGCTGGAATGAGCGCATAGCTTCCAAAGTTGCTTCTGGAAGATCCTTATGCGGATATTTCCGGAGTGCTTGTTAAATAATGTTCTTTTGGGGTGGGTCTGATTAGACTGGCTTTTAAGAAAACGATCGCTTATCTCTCGATCATTGTTCCCATGACTTCCTGCTCCGTGCCAAGCCGCCCCCGAAACTTAGTGGCCTAACAATTTATTATCTCATTAGTCTGTAGATGGACCGGGCTCAGCTGGGCAGGTCTTCTGCTCCCCACGCTGTCAGCTGAGGCCTGCGTCTCTCCAAGTCCCGGCAGGCTCACTCCCCTGGCTGGCGGTCCGCGTCGCTCTCTCGTTGGCAGGGAGCTCAGCTGGGCCTGTCGACTCGAGCGGCTGCACGAGGCTCGTGCTTGTCCCAGCAGGGCAGCAATGATCGGAGAGGGAGGGAGGAAGCGGAAGCCCCCAGCCCTCTGAAGGGCCAGATCCAGAGCTGGCACGGAGCCACTCGCGCCTCTGTGGGCGAAGCAGGCACCGGGGCCAGCCCGCATCCCCAAACTCTGCCTCTCGACGGGGCAGTGACAGAGGAAGTGCGGCCATCCTCTGTTCCCCGTTAACGATCGTCACACGCGTGCCTTCTGATAAGAAAGAAACGATTGTCTTCTGACGATAGAGACTGCACTGAAGCACCACAGAGGGGTTTTCGTTCGTCGGTTTTTGGCTGGTTACACGTTTTCCACGGTCCTCCTCTGCCGCCTGTCGATGCCTCATCGCCAGTCGGCCCTCACCGCTAATCCGGCGTGGAAGGTACGATGCTCCTCGTTTTACAGGAGAGGCAGTTGTGTCTCAGAGAAGGTGAGGAGTAGGTCTGAAGTCACACAGTAAGTTGTAGGGCTGAGGCTGAAACCACGGGAAGGGCTTTTCCCCATCGTCTGTGTGGACCGACTCACTTCCAGTTTAGGTCTGTCATCTGCATCAGCTGCGTGAAGAGTTCCTGGAACGTGTCCTATGCCCTAATAAACCCGAGAAGGGGCCCCGGACCGTGTTGGCGTGGGGGAGATGTAGAAAAGAGAGAAGTAAGGAACCGTAACTCGCATAAGTTCCTCTGACTGCGTTATTTCTCTGATAGCAGCCACGGCCTCTTTTGTCCCGTGTCCCATCCTGTTTGTGGCTGAATTCTGCATTGGCCCCTTCCCTCCCTCCGTACCTCACAGGAGTCAGGGTCTGCTTGAGTCTTGTGTTTACCGGGGAATCGCAGGAAGGTGAGAGATGAGAAATGAGGCTTTGCGTCTTCTCCAAGGTCACCTGTCACCCTCCTCTAGAGACCACTGCTAATGATGCCTGCTGGGGGTGCCTCATAGTTAAGGATCACTATTATATCATCCGTTACTTAAAAAAAAAAAGCGGGGTGCGGGGCGGGGGGGAAGCTTCCTAAGAGAGGATGAAGTTAAATTGCCCTTTTGGAATTCGCCGCCTGTTTTAAAGTATCTGTTTTCTTTAGAGGGTCCCAAACCTAAGAAAACTATTACTGCTTGATGAAGTTTACAGAAATAATTACGACGGTTGTTAGCCTCTCCCATAATGCTCTTATTTCAGTGATTTCAGTGATATCTGAAATGTAATGTATTGCTCTCTGTTTTGGAGTTGTTTTTTTTTTTTTATTTTTTTTTTAACGTTTTATTATTTATTTTTGAGACCGAGAGAGACAGAGCATGAATGGGGGAGGGTCAGAGAGAGAGGGAGACACAGAATCCGAAACAGGCTCCAGGCTCCGAGCCATCAGCACAGAGCCCGACGCGGGGCTCGAACTCACAAACTGCGAGATCATGACCTGAGCTAAAGTCAGTTGCCCAACCAGCTGAGCCACCCAGGCGCCCCATCTGTTTTGGAGTTTTATAAGCCATGTTCTACCTGTTTTTGTTTGTTTGTTTGAAATCTAATTGTTACTGAATTACGTATTTTGAGGAAATGGAGACAGATAGATGCATTGAAGTGACTTAGTAGAAGTCACGCAGTAGGTTCTGAATGGAACCTGTAAGATGCCGTCACGTGTTCGGGGGGTACGGCGTGGTCCTATGCAGTGTGTCGATGGTGGAGTTGGGCATTCTCCACGCGCTGCCTCGGCTGTGGAAGCTAGAGCTCCAGTTCCCTCAGTTGTTCCATCTATAAAATGGAGGCACAATGCTTACCTTGCAAGCTTACCATAGACTTAGATAAGAGTGTATTTAAAGTACCTGATAGGTAATATTCAGTAAATAGATACCTTCCCCCTTATTTTCTTATGAAAAACTTTTTTTAACACAGAAAAGCTCAAAGATTTTATGGGAAGCACTCGGATACCCGTTACCATATGTACCATTAAAGTTACCAGTTTGTTTTCTGTGTTTCTAACCATTTCTCCTGTGTGTGTGTGTGTGTGTGTGTGTGTGTGTGTGTGTTTCTGTTTTGTTTTATTGACTGGGCTCCCTTACTAACTTGGGACGTTTTGGGGATGAGATATTGTGTCCTTCTGTTTTCCAGTCTTAGTATGTTACTTAGTACCTGGTCAATTAACTGTGTACTTAGTACCTCAATTAACTGTGGTTAAGTCGGTGGATATGGTCAAGCACACCGCCGTTTGAGTGTACTAGATATCAGCACTGTCCAGAACTTCCTAGAGTGATGGAAATGATCTGTAGTTCTGTGTTGCCCAGTATCGTAGCCGCCAGCCTTGTGTGGCACTGGATATGGGCCTAATATATCTGAGGAACTGAATTTTTTATTTTATTTAATTTTAACCTGTTAAGGTTTCAATACCTACACGTGGCTAGTGGCTGCTGTATTGAACAACGCAGCTCTGTATACTCCAGCCATTAATATTTTTTCAATATTTGTTCTCTTTCCCTTTCGCCATTATTCTTCTTTCCTATTGCTATTAAGGAGCTTTAATTATCTCTTTATGTAGAGGGTAAATAGACTGCAGGAGAACGTAAACAGAATACCAGAGGGTGGGGATTTCAGTCATTGTTTAATGTGTTTTCCTTCTGGGTGGAACTATTTTTCCTGGGGCCTGGCAAATGCATAGCACTTACTTTACTAACATTTTACAGAGCTAAACCAGGATTTTCACAGAATCCCAGTGGGCTGGACTTCAATTATATTTCTTGCAGTCCTCACATCGCTATGGCATCACATTCTATTCCTGTGCTCCTGTGTCCTTGTTGACTTTCAAATGGACAGAGTATCTTCCAACATTTCCAAGCTACTTTCAACTCAGTTGAAACGCCTTAAACTTAAGGGAGGCAGAGAGGAACCGGCCACACTCTGTGGAAGGCTCACCATGTGTTCTAGAAAATGCCATCCTGTCTCTCCCAGGAGGACCTTCTTCTGCTCATGTATGTGTGCTCTGCTTTGCAACCTGGTGCCTGGCACACAGTAGGTGCTCAGGAGCTAAGCTGAGAATAGTTCAGTAGTAGCAAACGTACAGTTCAGAACATCCCAAATGGTTTCCGCCTTGATACATTTGTATGTTTTAGAGTCACTCAGAACACCTGAAGGTAAACTTCCAGGGAGCTGTCAAAACTTGGGAAGTTCAGGTTGGCGGTTATGGCGAGCACTTATGAACGCGTTAGCCAGAAAACTGTCCTGAATGGGCACAGGATATTTCCTTGGGCTTCTGGCGTTCGTTTTGATATCCGAGAAGCAGATTTTCTGATGGTCCCTCCTGTTAACCAGGACATGGTCCCTCCTCCCCCCTTTTTATTGTCGATCCCTAGAAATGATGAAGGTAAATAGACATAAGACCAGATTAACAACGAAGAGAAACTTTTGAACGAGGTTTGTTCCCTGGACCTGGGCACAAGTCGTGATGGATTTTCATTAGGATGCAAAACCACCATCATCATAATTATTATTGATGAAGCTCTTACTGCCTGCCAAGTACACAGAATGAACGATGTCATCTGGGAAGCCCTGTTATTGCACCATTTTACGGATGAGAGTTACCAGGCACAGACTAGATCAGGTACCCAACTCCGGTCTCCCAAGTAGAAGCCAGCCAGTTGCAAGTTCCCATCCCGGCTTTGCATTATGTGGGTTGCCTTCCCTCTGCCAACTCTGCGAAGTAAACTCCTATGTGCTTTGCAGGAAGGGGCAATAAGAAGGTTGGAAGCCTCAGAACCCACAGAATAATAAAAGGGTTTCCAAGTGAAAGCTGGAAACAATACATTTTTAACAAAATGGGCAGTTACTCTAATTGCTGTGCCCCTACTGTTCAATTCCTTTTTATGTCCTAATTCATTAAATTATGTGCACACACAGGCTTATTATTTACAGATGTATGCACTTTTAACTGGCGCATATGAAACAGATGTTTCGCGAAAGGTAACAGAGAGCAAGTGATCTAAACCCTCCTTTAGTGAGTATCAAGTGAGTATTATAGCCCATTACCTGCAAGTCTTTTGCTATTATTTTGAACGGCAATGTCCAGCGTGGGGAGGAGAATTCAATCTGTCCCCTGGAGGAACAAATAAAAATACAACGACCCTATAAGCAGACATCTGCATCTCAAAATAAAAGAGGGTGTGTGCAGGTGATAGGCAGGTGGTGTTCACATGTGGGCTCAGGTGGGTATGAATGAGCTTTATAAGCAGTTTGGGGGGGGGGGGGAGACACATTGCATGACAGCCAACTTTTAAAAGCAAACTTATTTATTTTTTTAAATTTTTTTAATGTTTATTTTATTTTTGAGACACAGAGAGACAGAGCATGAACAGGGGAGGAGCAGAGAGAGAGGGAGACACAGAATCTGAAACAGGCTCCAGGCTCTGAGCTGTCAGCACAGAGCCCGACGCGGGGCTCGAACTCACGGGCCGTGAGATCATGACCTGAGCCGAAGTCGGATGCTTAACCGACCGAGCCACCCAGGCGCCCCTAAAAACAATTTTAAAGGGCCTTGTTCTATGATATTTGAATCATTACTGTCTTGGAATATGTAGCTGAGCAATCAGCACACTCCTTTTATGCAGAACTTCTTCATTATTTTTTAGATGGAATTATTCCATTGCCCTTGTATCTGGCAGGAATGCATGCAAAGTGTACAGTCCATGTCAAATTATTGTCTCCCAGGTTCTAAAAGAGTTGAAATGAGCCTTTCTGCGGGTTCTTTGTGGATCCACCAAAATAATCTTTAAAAATATTTTTTTAATGTTTATTTATTTTTGAGAGAAAGAGAGAGAGAGACAGACTGAGCATAGCAGGGGAGGGGCAGAGAGAGGGAGACACAGAATGGGAAGCAGGCTCCAGGCTCTGAGCTGTCGGCACAGAGTCCGACGCGGGGCTCGAACTCATGAACCACGAGATCATGACCTGAGCTAGAGTCAGTCACTTAACTAACTGAGCCACCCAGGCGCCCCCCCCAAATAATCTTTAATTAATAATTATAGAATTAACATATTGCTATGTAACAGGCCAACTCAATACTGTGTAGCTTAAGGCACAATTTATTATTAAGTTTCAAGGTTCTGTCTCTCTTGGGGTCCTGCATGTGGCTGCAGTCAGAAGCGACTGAGGCTGGGGCACCTAGATGGTGCAGTCAGTTGAGCGTCCGACTCTTGGTTTCGGCTCAGTCACGATCTCACGGTTCATGAGGTCGAGCCCTACATCGGGCTCCACACTGATGGCGCGGAGCCTGCATTGGGATTCTGTCTCTCCTTCTCTCCCTCTCCTGCTTGAGCTCTCTCTCTCTCAAAAATAAATAAATAAACTTAAAAAAAAAAAATAAGAAGAAGTGACTGAGGTTAGACTTGTCTATGGATTTGACCCCGGTGGATGTTCCAGAAGCCTTCTCCATTCACATGTCCGCTTCCGCAGCTGACATCGCAGCAACAGCTGGAGGCTGCCATGGCATCTCTCTCTCCACGTGGCCTCCGCTTATGACATGGGCTTCCCTACAGCACGGTGGTCACGGGGCTCCGTACCTGGCTTCCTCTAGAATAAACATTCCAGGAAACCCATATGGAAGCTGCCAGGCTTCTTAGGGTCCGGCCTTACGTGCAACACAGCATCACTCTTGCCACTTTCTGTTGATCAGAATGAAATCATAGTAACAGCTCAGATTCAAGAGGAAGGGCCTTACGCGTTGGTGTGGATTCCTGGAGGTGTGGCTCATTGACCAGGCCATCTTTGGAGACCACTTACCATACGACGAGCCATAAAAATAAATGTACACCTCCTTGTCAATGCGGTGTAGCATGGCCTAATAAAAATAAACGTGACCAGTTCACATTGCAAGGAACTGGGTGGCCTACGTCAGCGAACAGTCATTTCAGTGCCCCTTCAGAATATTAGGGAGCAGTAGTAGTCCCCCCTCAGAGTCCATGAAGATTTGTTGTTTATGATCTGTTCATTTTCTAAACAAACACACAAAATCAGAGCAAAAAGATGGCTGAAAATATGTCATGGTGCATGTTGAAAGCTGGGGACCGTCACAACTGAAATATAAAATGGGGCATGAAATATTAAGTGGCATATCAGGTTTATTGCATATATGACCATGAGAGTGCATTTTAGTTTGTCTTATGGAGCTCTAAAAAAAAAAAAAAAATCCATGTAATGGATTAAAGGTATTAAAACTCCCATATTCTGCCTGGCTCGGGGCCAGGGAACAAGCCACGATAAATAATCCCAGTAGAGAGAATATGTAGGAAGGAATTTTAAAATGTATTTATGATAGACATATTGACCTCCCTAACTAATAAAAATGTGTACATGAGGTTAGTTTTGAAGGAAATGTGCGGACCTTACACATTTATAGTGCATATAAATACTGTATGCTCTATAGCGTTAGCATCCTTAAAATATTTCCCACATCTCTGTGACATATGGCTGTCATACTCTATCTTTACCCTGGAAGCAAAGGAAAGCATGGATTTTATAGTAACATGTACAGTTACCATAAGAAGGGATAGTTTTAATTTCCTTTATCTTAAAGCAGGGGTCAGGAAACTAAGCCAAATCTGGCTCGGAATATGCTTTTCTAAATAATGTTTTATTGGTACATGCCACGCCTGTTCATTTACGTCTTGTCTAGTGCTCCCTTCTCCCTACAGTGGCAGAGTTGAATCGCTGTGACGGAGACCATATGGTCCACAAGACCGAAAATATTTACTACCTGGCCCTTTACAGAAAAAGCTTGCTGACCTTGTCCTAAAACATCAACACATTAATAAAACGGCTTAGAATAGAAACAAGTAGCTTTGTGTCTCGTTTAGAGTAAGCCTGTATGTGGATTCAGGAGGCCCATTCTAGATCAAACCATGGCCCAGCCGCGTGACCTTGGCTAAGTCACTTAACTTCTCTGTGCTTCAGTTTCCTCCTGTGAATAATGGAGGGGAAAAAACGGATAACGAGGATAATCCCTGCTCTCCTTCACACTCTTGTCACAAGGAAGCACACGGGGTGGCGGGGGCGCAAACACATCTCCAGTCCCACCGCCAGGTAATACGCGCTTGTTGGCAGATAACCGCGGAACCAGCCACAACAATCATCATTTGTTATCTTGGTGCCGCGTGGAAGAATTTCTGTGCAGAGTTCATTCTTTCACTCGTTTTTTTTTTCATCTGACGTTCATTGAGTCCCTCCTGTGTACTGGGCGCTCTTTCAGGCACTGAGGAGCCCTGAGCGGGGTGTGAAGAAGCGGTTTCCGGGGGTCCTCTGCGCGGGGACTGCGGGTGGGCCGGGAAACCCATGAAGAGAGGACTGTAGTGGCACTTTGGCTTAATGCCCGAGAGGCTGGGAAGGAAGGGACTGTTCAGAGAGAGCATAAGGCAGCAACGCTGACACATACTGCTTCACTTGTACTGGCTTTCAAGAATCTCTTTTGGAAGGAGGGATGGCCATTTGGGAAAGGAAAGTGGAAGTGAGGGTCAGCGAATCAAGACGTGAGTCCACCGTGTGCAAGAACGATGAGAAGGTGAACAACGCTGAGATTCGCCAGCCCAAGTGTGATCCTTGATGGTGGTACTTCTGCTTGTGTAACACTGACGTGTGACCGACCTGGTGCTTGTGCGTGCCATTGCGTCCCTTCACAATGGTTTATCTTCTGATGCCCACAGTGATCCGATGAGGGGCACGCTCGCATTTTCTACAAGGAGAAATGGAAGCTCAGAGAGGTCAAGCTGCTCACTCACAGTCACATAGTAAGTAGCAGAATTAGGATTTCAACCCAGGCCGGGTGGCTTCAGAATTCACACTTCCAGTCACATGCCTTGACTTACCTGTAAAGATGGAAAGTTCCCTTGAAGGAAGGAATATCCAAAAAAGACCTGAGCTTGGGGACCGCTCAGAGTTGGAAGATTGGGGAAAATTTCATTGTTCTTTCAAGTTTTTTCTTTAGCAATTTCTTTTTTAGGAACCACAATTCAAACACTCTGCACCTCTCATTCTTCTCAAGAAATTTTGAAAAATCACTTACAAAAGAAAAAACACAACAGTTACAGCATCTCCATAAGCTTAATTCCATGTGGAAACTCCAGAATCTTTTAAAATGCGACCCAAGTGCACCCTTTTGACCTGATGATGTGCTATACTTATCCCCGGCACTAACAATATCTTCCTGTTAGTGAACTAGGAGGTGCGGGGAAGGAGTTCACTGTCTTTCTGCTTCTAGAAGTCAGTAGACAATGACTGAGGGGGCTGTGGCACAGCTTTAGAATTTTGGATGTTGGTTTCATTCTTGTGCCAGTTAAGCTTTGGCTAAAGGAGTATATATGGCCCGCTGGCAAGAGAGAAAACCAACTTAGGGGCGGGGCGTCCAGAGCTGTCCCCTCCATCCCCCACCGCCAGCCCCCAAATCTGGCAGTTGAGCAGGCCACATTTGGCCTGAGTTACTGCTCCTGACAGTGTGTAGAAACACGCCCTTGGAGCACTGCCAAAGGCCTCTGGAACCTTGGTTTTAGCTGCTGCCAATCTGCCTGCTGGGGGTTGGTTTCTCAGCAGGGAAGATGTGGGAGGGGTGTGTGTGTGTGTGTGTGTGTGTGTGTGTGTGTGTGTACCTTCTAATTCCTGTGTTTGCTTCTGGGGGACTTTCCTACTTTATTGCTCTGACTGGAAAGAAAGGAGGGCATTATTTCTGTACCCTTAGCTGCTTTCTCTTTTAGATTTCCAGTTTTACTTTGGGTCCTTATGCTGGGACAACTGTGTGTCCGTCTTAGACGTAGTCTATATATTCTGAAACTCGCTGACCGGGATGTGCCAGCCTCTTGCCGAAGGAGTTCTGTGTGGTCATAAGGATGTCCCTGTCTTCCGCCAACACCGGGGTTGAACACTCCTCCTGAACCCCAGACCATTTGCCTTCTAATCCCTGCTC
Source organism: Panthera onca (assembly GCF_046562875.1). Classification (NCBI taxonomy): domain Eukaryota; kingdom Metazoa; phylum Chordata; class Mammalia; order Carnivora; family Felidae; genus Panthera; species Panthera onca. The sequence continues at coordinate 141,938,004 of NC_138347.1, forward strand.
CTGGGTTCTCATCTGTGTGGTCTTGAACAGTTACATAACCACAGTGCCCCCGGTTTCCTGCCTGTAAAGATGAAATACCCAGTCTGCCTATCTCCTAGGGTCAAATGAGTTAATATATGGAATATGCCTAGAATCTAATGGGGGCAGTGGTTGGCTCATAGTACATGCTGCACAAAGGTTAGCTATTAATATTGTCGCAATGTTAATATTTGACTAGACTCTAGAGACGTTTCTGTCATTTTCTCAGGTAACAATATGAGTCACATTCTTTTTTTTTTTTTAAGTATTTATTTTGAGAGCGTGAGTGAGTGGGTGTGAGTGGGTGAGGGGCCGAGAGAGAGAGGAAGAGAGAGAATCCCAAGCAGCTCCATGCTGTCAGTGCAGAGCCCAACGGGGGCCTCGAACTCACAAACCATGAGATCGTGACTTGAGCCTAAATCAAGAGTCAGACACTCAACCAGCCGAGCCACCCAGGGGCTCTGTTAGTCGCATTCTTAAGATCAGCCTTAACCCATCTTTTCCCAAATACTCTGATAAGTGTTAGCTATTATTTTTGTGTTTGTATTTTGTGTAGAGTTCACAAATTGGAAACCCTGCTGGGTAGTAAGTATGCTTGCTGTGTCCACTTTCCAGATCAGGGAAGCTGAGGTTCCGGAAGCTAAAGGGACTGCTAGTATGTGGCAGAGTTAGGCTCTTGGGTTATGCCTTCTGTCAGCTGGGATGCCAGGCCCGATTCTCCGGCGCTGTGGGAGATCATCTTATCTGCTGCCCCACTGCTTCGTCCTAAAGCCTCCACACAGGGAGCATCCTTACCCTAGATCAGGGCTCTTCAGACTCAGCACTATTTATAAATTGGGCCAGAGAATTCACTGGGGGTAGGGGAGCGGAGCAGGGCAGGCTGGTGCATTGTCGCATGGTTAGAAGCATCCCTGGCCTCTACCCACTAAATGCCAGTCGCAGCCCCCAGTTATGACAGCCACACTGTCTGGAGACAAAATGTCTCTTGTGGGGTGAAACCGATGCTGGTTAAGAACGGCTGCCCTCGATTAAGGAAGATGGAAAGAAATGTTGTGTCGGGGGGAGGGTGGTGGAGATGTAGGGGTTGGCTCTTACTTGCTGAGCGCTTACCGGGTGCCAGGCAAGTTGCAAACATTACCTCCCTTTCGCCCACAGGAATTTGAGGATGGTCTGCGTTTTCATGAAAGAGATACGAGGGCTCAGAGAAGTAAGGAAAACTGCATGGCCGTTAAATTACTGGCAGAAGAGGGATCCAAATCCAGGGTCATCTGGCAGCAAAGCCCACACGCTTCCCAACACTTCCTACATACGGTTTTCTGCGGGCTTCTGGTGTTTTAGTTCTTTTTAGGAATCAAGAAAACCCACACAGTGAGGATTAAATTGGTTTCAAAGTTATTTTCAGGCCACTCAAATGAGCGCACACCTGGAAAAACAAAACCAAACCAAAAAACTTCTTTGCAGCCTAAGTGGGGCATCATTTTGTTGAGAACGGTGGCTTTGGCTAAACGTTGGCGTAATCGCGCTTAGCGTTCTCAGACCTGAGAAGATAGCAAGGATCCCCAGGTGACAAAGCATAATTTCCTCTCCCTCTTCCTTGAACACAGTATTCCAAAAAGTATCCCCTCGTAACTTTTCTGTTAGGCTGGTATCGACGTGGTTTTTAGCATATATTAACAGCACATAAGCAAAGAATTTTGTATCTGAGATGATATGTATTTTAATGCCCCAGTTTTAATCAACTTTATGTGCAGGAAATTTGAACAGATAATAGGATGTCATTTATTAGTGCAATAATTGCTTTTTTAGAAGTTATGGGGATCCTGATTAGAAGTGGAATATTGAACTGAATCATTTGGTGTTGAGATAAACTCTTCAGGGGGACCTTAATATTGCGATGCAATTAGCTTCATCTATACATGACTCCCGAGACCGGTTCCCGCATTTGTTCAGTTAATGCAGATCCATTTCTGATGCCTCTCAGTTCAGATCATTAATAAGTAGTTAGATGTGTCGGCCTGTTAAGTGGTTTTAAGGGAGAATTTATTTGAACCCTGTCATAAGCTATCTTAGTGTGTCCTAGAAAATAGTGATAGAAAGCATCGTCTGTTAAAAACGTCACCCAAAACAACCTATGAGATAATTTTCGGCTATGTTCTTTGAAGCAAGAAAGCGTATTATAAAAATGAAATGTAGGTGTTGAACGTGTCATGGTCCCTTATGAAAATATGACAGCACTTCCCATGGTAAAAGTCAGTCCCAGGAATAATTTCTGCTGGCCGTGAGCCCAGGCAGGTGTAGCTGTAATGCAGAGTGATTAGTGGATCCTGAGCCTCTCTCTCTCTCTCTTTTTAAAGCCCAAACTATCTCGTCACATTTAACCATGTCTGGAATCAAGTCAGTGTTTGGAAAATTATAACCATGAATTAAAAGAAAGGGAGGTACATAATCCTGCAGTTCTCAAATTTGAGTAAATAGCCCTGAGCAGACCATACCCAGTGATGTTTCTAGCAAAGAAAATAAATGAGGGAGATGGAAAATGAGAGGGTAGAAAGGCTGTGGGTTTTAGTGAAATAATAGTGATGTGTATTAAGCCATTTCAGTCTCTTTCGCAAAGGCTGAGAGCGGTGTTGTGCTTTTAAATTCCTAATTCTAAAGTGCGGAGTTCCTGGTCCCTCCCCTCCCCGTGGTTTTGGGGAGGAGTTAGACGAGTTAAGACACGTTAAGCAACTAGCACAGCCCCTGGCACCTAGTAAGTGCTCAGTAAATAGCAGATACTATTAGTTCAGGCTCTTCCTGTGCAACTTTGAACCCGCTGCCAACTAAAAGCCACTGCCAGAATTCCGTGGGAGAGAACGAAGGCTTCTGGCTTCTGGTGAGCATAAACACACACGCAGCCTGAAGTTCTCAGTGTATTGAAGTACTTCACAAGGTGGAGTATTTAGGAAGGACCTGGGCAAAGGGGAAGCTGACAGAGTTCCCATGCCAAATGGACTCAGCAAAATGTTTGGGATTCTCGTGAGGTTAGGGCGGTAACAAGACATTTTTATGCCGTGGTGTCTCGAATGTTACTAACGTGCTTAGGTTAGGAATTATCTGGAGTGGGACGGGGGTGGTTACGATGCCTGTTTCCATGCAGCAGGCGTATCTGGGGTGGCGCTGAGAGTCTACATTTTAACGAATTCCCAGGTGATGGTGATACTGCTGGTCCGGGGATCAAACTTTGAAAAGCATGGCTTTCTTTCAGGACTCCGAAATCAAAGTCTTCCTCCCAGGCCCCAGCCCCTGTTGTTGTCCCCTGCTTGTGTTCGGCACCTGTTGCATGTGTGGTCAGAATAGCAGGGATTCTCATAACCCAGCTCCAGCCCTCGGCCAGGATCCCGGGTGACCCGGGCAAACACACACTCCTTCAGGGTCACGGGCAGGTTACTGAGTCAAGACTGCCAAAGCCCCGCGTTGATGTTTTCCTTCTCTCCCCAACCCCTCCCTCCTTTGCCTGCCCCAAACCGTGGACTAATCTTGGAGCTGCTTAATAACAACAAAGCCAGCAGCCGAGTGAGGAGAGACCATTTCAAAGCAAAGTTTTTCTTGTTTGGCAATTACCTAATTTCACAATGTGATTCACAGATTTGCAAATCCCGTGCGTGTGGAAACAAACCGCTTCTCCTGAAAGGTGATTAAAAGAGCTGATCCTCCCAGTTCCTCCCCCACCTCCCGCCCCAACGAAGAGGCGACAGAAAAACTAAACGAGCGACAGTTTGTACGGGTTTTTTTTTTTTTTTTTCCTCTCGCACGCTAACGTTTCGAGCCATGTAAATTACATTTTAAGAAAACGTCTACACCCGCACTCGCACGCGCATGCGCACACACAGGCAAAAGGAGAATCTGGTTCTAATTACTTGTACTTTAGTTGAACTTTGGCGTTTCCTTTGACTTTCTCCCTAATGTATGTGAGCTGTGGGCCTTGCAGTCCTGCAGTGTGTCCACAGAAAAAGGGGGAAAAAATCCAGACCGGCTCTCTTTGGTGCCAACAAAAATGAAGCCCCACTGAATGTTTTGACCAAATGCAACACTTTGCTATTCTCCCTTAATTAGCTGAAATTATTCCCTCCCACCGGGTCCCGGAGCGCTGGGCTCAAAATTCCCCTGGGGCCATGCAGGAAATGCCTTTTACTTTACAACTCCTTTTTCTTTTAAGGCTCAGCTGCCCAGAGAGTGCATTAAAATACTGTCTTAATCACCGAAGGTTCTAGTAAAAAGGCAGGGCTTTCATAATGTTTGATGCCTGCCTGCCGCTAATCAGGCCCAACATAAAATCCTGAAATCTGTCAACATGGTTTAGGCAGCACTAAATTAGTTCTTACAAAGAAAAAAAAAATAGTATACAGTGCTCTCTCTTAAAAATGTTATCTGCTACTTAATCTAACCTTTAGAAAAATGCCAAGCATGTTAGGAATCGTGAAGGGAGCTATTGTTGGAGACTTTCTGTGTGTTTAAATGACACTCAGGTGTGTTGTAACAACAAGGGCATTTATACTGTGTTTTCTCAGGTGAGTCAAGTTCGCAAGTGCCAAGGCCTCTTAAACAGGCAACAGCATTAATTCTTTCTTCGGTGTTCTTTTATTTGGGGAACGACTTAAACCCCCCGGAGTTGTGCGGGCGTTTGAAAAAGCTGCGTCGCTTGGGAGCACTGGCGTTGTGCTTTCACACCATCTCAGTCTGTGGAGATTCCCTCTAGTTTGTTTTTGTTTTGTCTGCAGACCTCTGAATTTGAAGCCCTTCTCAGAGTAGGGCTTCTCGAAGTGCCGTCTGCGGACCGGTGCCAGTTCCTAAACTGCCCGCTGCCAGTCCGTGGTGAGACAAGGTCAGGAACTGAGAGCAAGTGCTTAGAAACTCTCACGGCAATTTGACAGAGTTAATTTTATGTCTAGTACATCTTTCTTTTTCCCTTGAGTCGTAGCTTGTGTTTTAGGCATCTCCTTTCCGATGCCTTTTTTTTTCTGAAAATTAATGTTTTGTTTGTACGTTCTTTTCCTAGGGATTTGTTTTCAGTGAAGTTTATCACGCTGTGAGGGACTGGGGTGGGGAGTTAGAATGGGTCCTCCTTAACCTCAGATAGTCGGAAAAGTCACTAATTTCAAGAAAGTCACTGATTTCAAGCCAGTGCCTTCTCCCCCAACCCCCACCCTCCCTCTTACCCTCAGGAATTCTGTGGCTGGTTGCTAATCTGGACCACCCTTTGAGGAGCATTAATTTAAAGGCAAACAAGACCTGTAATGAATTTTTCTAGAAGGAAAGGCGATTCTAGCTTCGTTTCCCTAGTGACAGCCATCTCTGTGTTGCAGGGATGGAAAGGTTTCAAACGCGGGCTAGAAGCTTCTGCCGGTGCAGGTTTGGTTGGCCTCACTGTCTCCTTTGGCACGTGTGCAGCCCAGGGCACCCCTGGTGCTGACTCTGCTCTGGGCAGGGACCCACGGAACCAAGCATCCATCTCGCCCGAGCGGCAGAAGTTCTTCCGTCTTGACCATTCCCTGACGAAGCAAGGCAGCCCATCTGGTCAGCGGTTCGGATGCCACGTTGGAGGCTGCTGCTTACTGGGGATGCAGTCACCAGACAGAACTGAATAAGTCAATAAGTAAGCAAGGAAATAAATAAAAGCAGGAGGCAAAAAGCAGATCCAAATTATTCCTCAAAGACTGCTTCCCCAAACTGAAATCACATCAGGATGGCTGGAGTGCAGTTGTTTTATTGAATGACACAAGCCTCTTGTCCCCCTGGGAAGTCTAAAAACTGCTTTTTTGGCCTGCCCGAGATCGCTGAATGAGCTAATACAGGACACATTGTCTGCTGAGCCTGCAGAGTTTTCGAGCAAAAATTTTATCATTCCATAGACTGATTGTGCTTGCCTGGAATAAGGAACAAAATGTTTGAGACCTCTCAAGGGCATTTGATGAATCTAACTCTAATTTAAAGGGACTAATAGATTATTGATTTAAGCAGGATGACAGTGAACAGATCAATGGCCAAGCACTGTGTAGCTCTCTTAAATACCAACAATGGCTAGCGAGAGGGGAGCCCTGGGCTGTCCCCCTCCCTTGTCTCCCACTGTCTTTACTGGTGGTGGTCGGAGGGGAGGACAAGAGGGGAGGAGGAGCACTAATAAACTTTGCCAAAGTATATTTTTACTGAAAAGTCTAGAGGTTGCATTGAAGCACAAATCTGCTTTTATATTGATGCCATATCCTGGTTGTAATTCTAGAACTTGTCTTGACGTGTTTGCTTAAGGCTAGCTTTGGCATTCAACCATACCACCGAGATTGGCTTTTCTGTTTTGCTTTGCATTGTTCTCTGTGGTATAGGCCACACAAAGGAAATACAGGACCATAGATTATCAACTTGGAGGGGGTATTTGAATATCTATAGCACCGACATTGAATTCTTTGCCACCGGTGGGACCGTTTTTTTTTCTGAAGATGATTATTTCTTGGCATGTATGAGTCTTTCCTATTTATGTTTGTGTGGGATTCATTTTCAGCATTTTTAAATTACAAATTACAAACCACGACAGAAAGAATTAATTCGTGCTTCAAAACACAGCCTGGTCACCTCCTCCGGGAAGTCTTCTTTGATTTCACTGGGCTCAGTAGGGCTGTTAGCTCTCTTTGTCATTGTACTAGAACCGCCACAATTTGGACTCACCTGGGATTTTTTTTAAAGTTTATTTATTTTGTGAGAGAGAGAAAGAGAAAACGAGTGGAGGAGGGGCAGGGGGGGGGGGGGGACAGAAGATCCCAAGTGGGTTCTGCTTAAAATAGCCCAATGGGAGACTTGAACTCGCAAACCTGGTCAGATCATGACCTGAGCCAGGGTCAGAAGCTTAACTGAGCTATCCCTGTGCCCCAGGATTTCTTTGTTAAACACTGATACCTAGCTCCCGTTCCCAGACGTTCTGGCATATTAGTTTTGGGATGCAATCTGGACATTGGAATGTTTAAAAGCACCCTAGGTAGTTCTGATGTACAGCTAGCTTTGAGAACCACTGTATTGTATTCTCATTGTTGGTTTACTTTCCATTAGGCCGAACCATCAAGGCTCAGGGACATTACTGGTGAAATCACCATAGCCTTAATAAGTGTAGAGCCATCATGATTGATTGCTTACAATGGAACATTTCCTTTCACGGCAACTGTTCAGGAAAAACGTGCTGAATTCATTCATTTATTATAAGTGATTCTGATCTGTAGAAGACGACTTTTACCAAACTTTGTGAAATGTTTTGGGGTTTGTGAGGTCTCTCCCCTTTTCAAAAGTGTGCTTCGCCCTGAGTTTTTTGGGTATTAAATTGCCCAACTTCTCTTTCCTCTCTTTGGGAGGGTGAAATGCTGGATTCCCTTTAGGACATGTATTTAAAGTGACATATTTATGGAAATTACCACCCACTTTTGAAATTCAGGGCATAACTCTGACAGCTGAATCCAGCCCTAACAGAATTCTATTTACAACTTTCCTAGACAAGCCAGATTAGCTGTTCTACACGAGCGAGTAGAACGTGGAAACACACAAATACACACACCACACATTGCTTCTGGGGAGAGCACAGTGCAGGCTTGATCACGGTGGTGACGACACAGCTCCGTCAGCGTTGTTGAAACAGTCGGGTGGAGGTGAAGCCATACAAATAAAATCTGGGAGTTTGGGGAGGCATTTAGGGAAGGACTCACTCACGTTGATGTATTAGGAGTGACACAGCCTTTCTTGAAGTCAGTTTGTCAACGTGAATTAAAAACTAACAAAATATTTTGAAACAACCATACCTTTTGAGCTGGTAATTCCACTTCTGAGAATTGATCTGCCACAGGCATGTGCTGAGATTAGCTACAAAGAGGTTCATCATAATGGAATGCTTTGCAGGAAAAATATTTATGGACGAGGAAATAAAACTCATGACACAGTAACTTAGAGTCCCAAACAGAATCTACAGTAGAAGTCCACTTTAGTAAACAAGCAAACGAACCAAAATCATTTATATGCATAGAAAAGTGGTCTGGAAGGATATATGCTAAGATGATGACAGCACCTTTCTCTAAGGAGTTGGTTTGGGGGAGATGGCTCTGCACGTTTGTTTTCTTAGATTTTTAACACAGAGCAGTATATTATTCTGTACTTTGAACAAGTACTGTTTTCTTGTTGATGTCATTATTTCTCATTTGCTTTCAGTGAAGCTGATTAGCTTAGTGTGAGGCCTGCTTTTGCATTTACAGCTTGAGAGCTGATCTGATAAGCTTTAGTGACATCTCAGATGCCGGCCTTTCTGCAGAACACTTGTCACAATAATGCCAAGCTGCCCAGAGTAAGAGCCGTCTTTGTCCCAGATACCTTGCTTCTAACCAGTAGAGACTGTAATATAGATTTATCTACTAGACCTGCGTTACTCTAATGAATTCATTCCAAGAAACTTCTGAATTATGAAAATACTATAATTATAGTTGATTCTACTCCAAAAGGATAATTAATTTTTTTTTGAGGAAGCAAATGAGTATATAAAAGCTATTTGATTTGTAATCGGGTTACCTAACAACCTAGAGGGGCTCTTAGTGCTTAGAATAAAGAAAAAAAGAAACGGGGACAAGTTCATGTATTAATTCAACAAATATTTATCGATTGCCTACCTACTGTGTGCCAGGACCGCTAGGCCTGGAACGCAGCTGTAAATGCTGCACGTAGGTAGGTTGGCCTCATGAAACCCATAGTTGGAAGGTGGCAGAGATAGAATATAAAGTTGTACACAAACTTTCTAAATTTGAATACTAGTTAGAGTTTTACAGAAAATAAAATAAAATAATGGGATGTAGCGATCAGGAGTGGGAAGGGGCTTTCTGTAGAAAAGCCATCTCTGAGGAGGTGACATTTGCTCGAAGAGCTCTCCAATTAGGGGAAATGGTTTAAGGGCAGTAGCCTTAAGTTGGTCGGAGAGCTTGGCCTCTTCAAGAGATGGAATAGGAGGCAGGTGTTTAGAAGTCGATAAATGAGAATGCTTGAGTTCAGTGATGTTGTTGCTAAGGGGCTGTATCATGAAGAGCCTTGTGGAACACAGTAATGAGATTGGCTTTGATCTAACCGGTGACTCTTGGAGGGTTTTCGACAAGTAAGGGAGAGGGGTTGATTTTAACTTTTTGAACAGTTCTCCGACTGCGCATTTGAGGAAGGGATTCTCGGGTAGAAGCCTAGGGACAGCGAGACCCTTGAGTAGCTAAGGTGAGAGATGATGGCGGTGTGGTAGCAGGATTATAAGATATGAGGGTGGATTCACAGCGTGTGAAGGGGTAGAGTTGCCCCAACTTCCTGAAGGCTTAGCTGTAAGACAATAACGTTGGTAGGATATCTCGTCTGGAAGATTGTGAGTAGTGGAACAACTGGAAATCTTACTTTCTGGGGAATATACTGTATATTCTCAAGTAATTTGGAGATTGGAAGATTCTGGAACATTATGTGATGACTTTGGGTGAGTCACTCCCTTCCTCATTCCCACCATACTTCATGAGCACTTTTGCCTGTGATAGGAAATGAGCCAGGTCTTGCTTTGGCTTTGAACATGCATCTGGAGACAAGGGATGGGAGAACCCTCGGATCTTAAATTCTATGAATTCCTATTAACCATGGAATTTGGGTGGTTAGAAAATGAGATGGGGAATTGTGGTTTTTTGTATGTTTGTTTTTGTTTTTGAGAGAGAGCACAAGTGAATGAGGGGCAGAGAGAGGAAGAGAGAGAGAGAAGTGGGGTTCACCCGGGGCTCGTGTTTGACCCAAAGTGGGGCTTGTGTTCTTACCCAAAGCAGGGCTCACGCTCACCTGAAGCGGGACTCGCGCTCACCCGATACGGGGCTTGAAATCACAGACTGTGAGATCATGGCCTGAGCTGAAGTCAGATGCTTAAGGACTGAGCCAGCCAAGCACCCCATGTTGCTTGAATACGGATCTAGAATCTAGAATAAAGAATCTAGATTAAATCTAGAATAAAGAGCTGTATGACTCTCCTATCATTAGGATAACCCACTGCTTCTCAAACATAAATTGTATGTTCGGCAATCTGAGGGTTTTGTTAAAATGCAGATTCTGCTTCCTTAGGCTTGAGCTGGGGCCTGATGGTATGTTTTCTAATAAGATGCTGATGATCTTAGTAGATGGTGATGCTGATTAGAAGGTGATGCTGATGCTGCTGGTCCAAGGACTAGTCTTGGAGTAGCAAAGGTCTTACCAATGTTTTTTTTTAAATCTTTATTTATTTTTAAGAGACAGAGCGTAGGCAGGGGAGGGGCAGAGAGAGAGGGAGACACAAAATCAGAAGCAGGCTCCAGACTCTGAGCTGTCAGCCCAGAGCCCCATGTGGGGCCCGAACTCACGGACGGTGAGATCATGACCCGAGCCCGAGTGGGACCCTCAACCCAACTAAGCCACCGGGGCACCCCACCCATATTGTGATTAATGAAGGTCCCTTAAGGCTGCACGCTGCAGGCCCTCCCCATATGCTTGCCCAGTAGCTGCTTCTGGCATTTTCTTCGTTTGTCTTAGGAAATTTACTTTTGATTAATTAAGTGAGCAACAGGGTCAAACAAGTCATTGCAGAGACTCTCCGTGGATCGGAAGCGAGGGGCAGCAGAAGAGCTGAAAGAAAGAGCTTCGGGTCTGCAGTGTGAAAATCTGACTTTGGGTCTTGGCTCTCGCGCCGCGCCGTTGATCCGGGACAAGTCACTGCGCGGCTCTGAGTTCCTGGTCCTCTGGAGGGTGGCCTGGTGATAAAATCCTCTCCCGCACAGTGCTGTGCTGCGCTGCAAATGAGAGAGGCCTGTGGGCTCTCCCTGTGAACCGCACAGCTCCGTGTCCCTGTCCCACTGCTGTGCCCACGGTGACAGGTGTTCTTGTGGGCCTATCCTTGCTCGGGTTGTTGCTGAACTTGGGGCCGCGGCCGGGGATTTCACTGGTGAGAAAGAAATGAACTGACAGATTATCTTTTTTTCTCCCCACCCCCCACCCCCTCCCCACCACAGCGATTGAAACGCAAAGCACGAGCTCCGAGGAACTGGTCCCCAGCCCTCCGTCTCCGCTTCCTCCCCCTCGTGTGTACAAACCCTGCTTCGTCTGCCAGGACAAATCATCCGGGTACCACTATGGGGTCAGCGCCTGTGAGGGCTGCAAGGTGAGTACCCACAGGCCTCTGCGCCCAGTGTGTGCTCACTCTCCACGTGCTCCGGGGGGTGGGGGCGTGACCTGCTCGGCTCCAGAAACAGGCTGCTTTGCCCTGGGCAATGTCACCCCCAGTGTGGCGCGCTGTGTTTATTTGATGGTTTCATTCCTTCCTTCTGTCTCATGAGTTGAAAATTCAGAAACTCCTGCAAATGACTGACTGGGGCCAAATGTTCTAGGGCCCTTAAAATAACATAACAGGTCTTTTCAGGTAACAAGAGCTTTTTGAAGGAGTCCAGAAAAGCATCACCCCGTTTCTCTTTAGAACATGCCGTCTGCTGTCTTTGTAGTTTTATTTTATTTTTAAATGTGACTGACAGTCCACTAAATCAACTTGCTGAGAATCCAAGGTTAGAAATTGGGATTTATCTTCTGGCTGTTTCCTCAGCCCTGTGGCCTTTGAATTACAGTTTGATTTTCAGCCTGTAGGGACTTGCTACTGTGTGTGTGTCATAAATTCAGGAGAGCTGGATTTAAAATTCCAGCCTACCGAGTAGGGGAGGCTGAACATGTGTCAGAGAGGATATGGCTGCTTTGAATCAAGTTAGACAATCGCTATCGAGTCCAACAGTCTTAATTGAATGAAAGAGCTTATTTTTTTTTTTTTTGAGAGAGAGAGAGAGAGAGAGAGAAAAGAAACAAAGAATGACTTCATAGGCAAATCCAACTCATCCACAGGCCATTTTTCAAAGGAACTATGGCTGTCTCGAGCTGGCCCTTCCCCCGATATACAGCTTCTTTATGTTCTCTAGGATGGTTGGTCAGATCCGTTCTTTATATGTCTACATTGGATGATACGTTGTAATTATAAACACGTTGGGGTAATATTACAGGGGCTCCCATCGGGTGCTCGGTGGCATTTTGTATTTGGCTTGTCAGAGTTAGTTATTATTCCTGTTTGTACTGGGTAGGCACTGTCGTGTAACAAACCGTCCTATAGCTGAATGAATGGCTTAAAACAACAAGCTTTTATCTGGCTTATGGTTCTGTGGGTCAGCTCTGCAGGCCAGGTTCCTCTGGGTGGTTCATCTGCTCCCAGCTATGCTCCACTGTGCGTTCCTGGTCAGCTGCAGGTTCGCCGGTTGGCTGTTCTTCTGGGGGTTGCCGAAGACTCCTGTTGGCTGGGAACTTTGGTCTTTCCCCCATGTGGTCTCTCGTGCCTGTAGGGCTAGTACTGGCTTATTTGCACAGGCAGGATTCTGGAAGGACACTCAAGGTCTCCAGAGGCCTCGGCTCAGATGTGACATGCTGTCACTTGTGACACATTCTGCTGGTCGAAGTAAGTCGTAAGGCCAGTGATGCTCAGCTGGTAGGAACATAAACTCAGCTTTCTTTTTTAGCATTTACTCATATGTGAGAGACAGAGAGCATGAGTGGGGGAGGGGCAGAGAGAGAGAGAGAGAGAGAGAGAGAGAGACAGAATCCAAAGCAGGCTTCAGGCTCTGAGCCGTCAGCACAGAGCCCAACTTGGGGCTCCAACTCATGGACCGGGAGATCATGACCTGAGCTGAAGTCAGACGCTTACCCGACTGAGCCACCCAGGTGCCCAATGTAAACTCAACTTTCTAAGGCAAGAAGCTGGAAATTCACATTATTAGAGGCGGGAATACAGGGTAAGGAGAAATGGAGTCAGGTTTGCGTGCAGTCTACCGCCCTGAATGCCTTATTGTCTGTGGCACAGAGTGGATAGGGGCCCTAGCTTGCCTGCACAGTAGCTCACACACAGTGTGGCATATAGTGGGTGCTTAAAGATCTCGGTTGAACAAACACATAAATGTCACTCAGCCCCTGAAAGAAATTATGTGAGGCTTCCCTTCTTTTCAAGTCCTTTGGAAAAACATGTATCATTTTACTGAGTGAGGCCAGTTGGGGGGAATCCACGGAAGACCTAGGAACATCTCTCTACCTCTGGCATTGTGTTGGTTGCTTTAAAGGCGTGTCCTTTCCTCCAGTAGCTTCGGATAAGGTGATCAGGCAAGTTCACACAGCAGCCAGTTGGCAGCTGGGTGAAAAGTGAAACATTTGGGCGTCCAGTGGTCACTTTTAATGTTGGTTGCTAGCTGACCCCGCTTCGCCTTGTCCTGAGATTTGGGACATCTGTGGCAGAACACCAGTTCACTCTGTCCGCTGGTTTGGCAATACGTAAATAAACCCTTTCCTGACGACCATTTGAAAGTTAGAAGGCACTCCTTAATTTAAAAAAAAAAAAATGTTAAGTCATGTCCTGTCCAGAAATCTGAATGCGGTATGTTGTAACCCAGCTTACCTGCTCCCATTATGTCCTGGGAAAAGAAATGACCCAACGTCTATCTTCCCCAGCAGCTTTCAGGCCCTATGCATTAAACTCTTTCACAATCCGCATGGTACACGCTGTTTTCATCAGCTCTTAGTCAGCTAATTCCCCAACTTCTTGTCGTAATTTTGGATTCTGACTCTTTTTAGGAAAAACCCCAACAAAAACAAAACCCAGACCAGCGCAGGCAACTTTGATAAACTTGGTTCCGCTGTTCAGAGCGCTGTTGTGGCACAGTTTTTTCACAGAGTGAAAGCCCAAGAAGGCTGGTCAGCCACTCGTTGAATTTGAGGGGATTTGCCTGGTGGGTTTTGTCGAGCTCTGAAAACGTGGGCTGCCTTTCCCCTAGGTGGTCGAGAAAGACTGTGTTTTGGGGCGCCTGGGTGGCTCAGTCGGTTAAGTGGCTGACTTCGCTCAGGTCATGATCTCGCGGTCCGCGAGTTCGAGCCCCGCGTCGGGCTCTGTGCTGACAGCTTGGAGCCTGGAGCCTGTTTCCGATTCTGTGTCTCCCTCTCTCTGCCCCTCCCCCGTTCATGCTCTGTCTCTCTCTGTCTCAAAAGTAAATAAACGTGAAAAAAAATTTAAAAAAAAAAAAAAAAAGAAAGACTGTGTTTTGGCTGGCTGGGACAATGTCGTGCTAAAATTCACCGAACTGAAAAGCGTAAGTCGAAAGTATAGTGTACAGCCAAAGGAGAAGAAATAACGATTAAGACAAAATTAAAGATAACAGTCATCATTTTTAAAAGCCACTAAACTAAAGCTCGTTGTATACAAAAAATAGAAAATTCAAACCACTATAGTTCTACCCTGGGAGAAAACCTGTGTTAAATCTATTTTTTTATGAGTACGTGCGTGTTGTTTTGTTTTTTATAAAAATAGAATTTTATGTTGTATGCTGGCTTTAATCTGCTTTTTAAATTTAATAGTCTTTCATGGCCAAAATTTAAACAACTGCCTAGTGTTTACGGTTATAACATTAATGTGGTAATTTATGGCTATATCGTAATGTATTTAACAAATTCCCTGTTGTTCAATTAAGGTGTTTACAGTTTTCTCTCTATTATAAATAATAACGTATAGCCTTGAGGTATATCTGTGATCATTTTTTTTAGGATAAATTAGTAGGCTTGGAATTTCTAGGTCATTGGCTTTGTACATTTTTAAGGCTTTTGATACAAATTGCCAAAATGCCCTCTGAAAGAGGCATATCAATTTAATATCTGTGAGTCTGTTAAAAGTTAATCGTATTAGAGACTATCTATTAGGAATCTCTCCCATGTGATGATAAGGTAATGAATCAAGAAACAACTTCTGTCCTGGAATTCTGCCTATATTTAATTAGGTTGTTTATAAGGGGCCCCCTGCATGTTATCATTTGGAGCTGGCAGCAGATACACCAGGGTCCCTGATCGACCGATAAGGGCTGGCCCATTTTTTGGCTAGAGATCAAAGATCACTGTTCCGGGTTGGGAGCCTCTGCTCTAAAATAGGACTCCCTAACAGAACCGAATTTATGTCTGTAAGAAGTAATGCCCACGGTGGCTTCAGCCTGTCATGACCAGGACGACCTTATTGACTCTTGTTTGGGGAAGAGAACCTTCTTTCTTCTTAGGGAATAGGTGGCAGTCTCAGACTCAGAATTTAATGAATGGGTTGCAGTCGACCTCTGGGAATGGCCAGTGACCACTGTGTTGACATAGCTTCACTATGGCAACATAACCGCTAGATGCACCATAGGGATGTCCCGTTTAGGGGATTTCCAGCTGAGCAATGACAGGTTTTTTGGAAGGGACAAAGAGGACATAAAGGGAACATATGGTGTGGCCAAAAAGGTTAAACAACGTAAAGTGATAAAGTTGATTTTCATGTGCCTTCAAGAAACCGTCTGATTGCTCATAGCTAGAATTTATGCATAATTTTGGCCTTCATCAGATTTTATATTGATTGTGGAGTTGAGAGTGAGAAGACTAGTTAGGCTGATATAAATACTATAAATGTAAATACTAACTAGGTATTTGAATCTTAGTTAGTCTACTTGATAGCTTTGTGACCTTGGGCAAGCATCTTTAATTGTCTGCGTCTCTCTCTTCTCATGTGGAAAAATGGAGATAATAATACTGTCTAGTTCATGATATTGTTGGGAGTATAAAATGAGTGACCATAAAGCAAACAGTATCTGGCCCATGGGAAGTGGCCGGTACACTCAATTATGGTTTGTGTTGTCATTAACTTAATAACTTTCACACAGTGACGTAACATCAGTTATACTCTTAGTATTCTTTCTTGTAATGTTCTTTCAGCCTTTCTCCATTTCTTTATACCAAAAATAAACACCGCCTTTTTCTTTCAAGACTCAGGTTAAGACCCCACCACTCCTTAGAACCTACCCTGATTATTCCAGTACAGGGGTTGGCAAGTCGTTTCCGTAAAGAGTCAGATAGTAAATATTTTAGGCTTTGAAGGCCATCTGGTCTCTGTCATAGCCACTCAGCTCTGTCGCGGTAGTATGAAAGGAGCCATAGACAATACGTCAGAGAATGGCCATCGATATGTTTCAATCAAACTTTATTTATAAAAATAAGCAATGGACCACATTTGGCCCTTGGACCTAGTTTCTGGACCTTTGCTAAATACGTGGTGATATGTTCTTTCTTATAATTTGTAAAAGTCAAAGGCTGGTGGTCCAAAGGACTCATGCCAGAGGTGCCAGGCCAGTTGTTTCTGGTGGACTGTAGGCCCGGGAATGTGGTGCTTCCTTCTCACTTCCTTCAGGAATATTGTTTAACAGAAGTTCATGTCAATTGCCCAGGGCTCCATGATGGGAGCTTCAAGACCTCCCTCTCTCTCTCTCTCTCTCTCTCTCTCCCTTTCTCTCTCTCTCTCTCTCTCTCTCTCTCTCTGTTTTTACTCTAACCCCTCATTCCCACTCAGCTCCCACTTCTTAGCAGTTTCCTTATAAGTGAGCTGCTTCCAGAAACACCTAGCATCTTACTTTGGAGAGGTTTATGGGATGTATTTTATGAGCTGCTGTATTAGTAAGCTTTTCTTGCTTATAACCCACGTGCTTGTTGGCTGAACAGTAGACATATATTATTTGTCACAATTCTGTGCAGGTTTTCTTGTCTTGGTTCAGGTGGTCTAGGTGGCCTCACATGACAGAGTCCTTGGCAGAACGACTGGATCTTCTTCCTGTGTTACCACTCCTCATCCATTAGCCTAGCCTGGATTTGTTCACATGGTGGTGGATGGGTTCCCCATCATAAGAGAGGACAAGCACCAGTGAGCAAACTTCTGGTTGCATCACACTTGCTAACGTCCTATTGGTCAAACAAGTTACATGGTCACACCTTAGCCTGAGGGATAGAGAAATAGACTGCACCTTTGAAGAGGAAAAGTGGCCAAGTCACTTGCAAAAGTGAGGAGTATATTAGAGCTGGAATTTCACTGTATATGGTCTTTTTTTTTTTCCTGAGAGAGCACGACCGTGAGCAAGGGAGCGTGCCAGAGAGAGAGAGAGAGAGAGAGAGACAGAGGGAGAGAATCTTATGCAGGCTCCATGCTCAGCATGGAGAGTTCAATCCCTCGACCCTGAGATCGTGACCTGAGCCAAAATCAAGAGTTGGATGCTCAACCGATTGAGCCACCCAGGCACCTACCGTCTTCCATTAACTCCTGATTTCATGTGTTAAGTCTCTTCTCACAACTGTATTCACCATTCCATCATCTTTTAGCAGATAATTATTGAACTAAGTTTCAGGGCGTAGGCCAGACCCTGGAGATATAACAGTAAACGCAAGAGAGATGGTCCTCCTGGAACTTCTTGTCTCACACAAATGATGAACAGATGATGAACAATCCAAACTTGGAAGAAAAGGAACAGAATGGTCTGGTAAACAACAGTGGAGGGATACCTGATTTATTCAGGAGTGAGGGGAGACCTTATGATTGGAAGGAACCAACTGTGTAACAGGGGAAAGCATTTTAGATCAAAACTGAATCTAGGGCAATTTCTTCTTTCTTTGCTGTATCTGTTACCTTGTCTCGGCCTTAATAAATTTGTGAAATTCTAATTCACAAGTATGAACCCAATCCTACACCAAATATTAAGGTAAAACAGAGTTATTGTACTCATTTCTTATTAGGATGGCTTATGCGGTGTGGGTATTTGTAAGTCGAGGGGTGGGTAGGGGGAGGAGAAAACTGGCCTGTTGAATACCTTCTCTATACCACCCATTGGGACGTTTGATACTCTTGTTTCGTTTAATTCTCACAAGAGCACTGTAGGGAGTAGGCTTAAAGATGCCCATTTTACAGATGAGACAACTGAGGTTCAGAGAGGTAAAGGAACTTGGTTAAGGTCACACAGCTTGTCTTTTTGAAGGCTAGGATTGAAATCTTATGCCTGTTGGAAAGCACCCCGCTGCTTTAGCTGCAGGGAAACAGCAGGTAGGAAGCAGTGGTAGGTTATGTTCTAGAGTGGGGGTTTCATGGGGTAACAGATTAAAAGCAGGTGGGAGAATACTTAAAAAGAAAAACAACCCTACTGGATCAGTCGTTTCATAAAAGAAATGGCATTTTTACAACAAAAAGCAAAAAAAGGAAGAGCTTACAAGGCCGGCTTTCCCAAGAAGGGCCGGTTAACAGACAGGACCCACCCTCGGGCACGCTCCCAGATGGTGTTGTGTCCTTGTTCTCTGCTTTGCCCTTGATGAGTGGAAACTTCCCATCCACAAGCTAGCGTTTGGGAGCCACTGTCCAGCCCCCATGGGGAGCCCCTGGGTGCCGCCATGATGGTGAGCCTTCCCCACAAGGGCACAGAGGAAATGCTTGCTTAAGGTCACGCTGGTAGCCTTCTATTTAAAGCAGCCTTTAAGAGTTTAAACTGCACTAGCCCCCTCAGTCCCTCAGGGCTAATTTTGTCCATTTTCTCATCTGCCTTTGTTTTCCTTGCCTCTGAAGAAGGGAGGCCCTCATCTCCACGACAGTGTTCGGCCGCTGGGCTGTTTTTTTCCTGGCAGACAGCAAGTAATATGTTCTGTCACAAAAAGTTTTGCAATCAGGAAGATGGATGTCTGCACTTAATTTTAGAACTTCTATTAAATACTATAAATGTGCTTAGTGATTTTATTTGACTGAGGCCACTTAAAACGACATTGTTTTTTTGTTTTTAATTGGCATGGATAAACACGAGCGGTATGCTCTGTTTGGAGAACATTTCTGGCTTTGCCACACTGATCTTTGCTTCTGTTCAGAGGCCTCCCACAGCACTGGGCCCCAAGAACAACGTAACATGCTAAAGGCCGTAGCTAAAACTGAATTATGAAGCTTGCCATGGATTTCATTAAGTTTTCGAACCCTACAAAGTCGGTCCCCTCATAGACCCAAAGAGCCATTCGTATTCAAATCGGCCAATAATGGAGAATTGACTTACTCTGCCATTAATCAGACATCTATTAAACACTTTCCACGACAAGGCTTAGGTACAGAAAGGAAAGGTTTTATGTATTTTGTTCCCAGAGTTGTATCCCAGTGTGTATAAAGTACGTAGAAAGGTGCTTGTTGAATAATAAGCGCATGGTAAATATTTATGGCCTGAGTGGATAGACAAACAGCGCGTGTACCATGTTCTTTGACCCTTAGGGGGCTTGATGAGCACAGAGGTTGGGCCTCACATCCCTCTGACACATTCAGGGAAGGCTGTAGACAAGAGACGATTTTATAGACGTGTTAGCATTTTCCAGATGGGGAAGAGGAGAGGAGTGTCTACGGCAAAAGTTGAAGGCAAAGGAACTTGGAATAGCCTATGAAGACTTAGGTGGAAAAATGGAAACATATTCATTCCGTCGACACTGGTTTTGTTTTGTCCTGTGCAAGCATCTGGGGATCAGCCAGGCATTAAAGATGCTCCAGAAGACTCATTACGTATCATGTCTTCTCCAGAATCCCCCAGTTAGGTCCCCCTCTTTTACATTTTTTATTGTTCTCCTTTGTAGCCCTTACTGGGACTGTAATGAAGTTATTATTTATGGAGCCATTGGTTTGATACCCTCTTCTTCTTTCAGACTATAAGCTCCAGGAGGGCTGGGACTCGTCTCGGTGCCCAGCACAGTGCTCTTCACATAGTAGGGCTTCGGTGCATGAGTGATTTTTTTTTTTTTTTTATCACAAATTACTTGTAATTATACAGTAATTGATACAGTAATAAATAACCTAATCAAGCAGATATAATTCTGTGCTAGTGCACGTATAATTTTATACGTCCTATCTAATATCATAATTGCATCTCATTATATAGGGTTTGTAACGATGCCTTAATGAAAACGCTTATAAATTTTATAAACAGGAAAAGGCCTTTTATGGCCAAAGTGCAGCTCATTTTCTTAGTAATTTCTGCCTTCCACCTCAGAGTTAACCGTTCTCTTCCATACTGTCTTCAAGCAGACTCTTAAGGGCTAGTACCTGTAATGATATACTCAGGAACACTGTGGGCTCTTAGTGCTTTAATGTAAATAAAAATCTCAACATCGAGAAATCTACTTCCGTGTCTAGAAACATTAAGAGAGCTGAAATGGCAATCTGGCTTTTCCTAGTAATAGATCCTACTGAAGGAGAAAACACATTTTTTTCTTCTGGATAAACGTTATTCTAAATTGAGAAATCATTTTGGGTTGAAAAGGCAGAAAAGTCTTTTTTTTTTTTTTTCCTGGTGTATGAATAAACAGGAAGTGGAGGGCGAATTTTGAATTAGCTTGCAACCCTGTACTTTTTTTTCCATGTTGGCTTGGTGAAAACAGTCGATTTATTTTGGTGGTTTTAAATGGTTTATACATTTTCTAATCATTAGAAGTTCAGAAATGCTTGTTGAAATGGTTACTTTGCTTGCTGTTTAAAAATATCTGGAACACTTTCGTTTGCTGTTTTTATTAAACAAACTCATTCTTGGTAGAGGTTTTACCACTGTCATATACTAGAGAGGCAATTCCCAATGTTGATAGTTAGCCTGTTGATTTGAAAATGGCTCGCCTCCCAGTGATGTCTCAAGTGCCCGTTTCATGTTTTGGTCGATTAAAAAAAATTAATCAAAAATCAACACTCTTTTTTCTGATTTTAAGCCAATGAGGGATGAGAAGCAAAAGAAGTTGCTTTGACAAAATTTCTAGAGACCGTCTTCTAAAAATGAATGGTGACGATGTATTACAATTACACCAAACAAAAACAAAAGTGTATTTTTGTCAGAGAAATAAAAGAATATTTTCAGGGTTTCCTGAGAGTGATATAAACTATGACTGAAAATCATTTCCGTATAAATCAAATTTGTACCATCATCGGTGGTGATTTAGTTACTTTTGGGAGATGAGTGTTACAGCCTTTTTTCTTTCTAAACCTTTTACCAGAGAGGTGAAATAGAGAGCTTTCAATTCTATATTTCCTTCTCCTGGGTGAACTCTTGGAAAAAAGTAATAAGAAGGAAATTGGCAAGGGCATCCTGTTTTCGCAGCCCCTTTATTTCTCTTCATGAGGGCAAGGCTGTGAGCCCCTAGTCTTTCCCCCTCTGTGTGGTTGCCTCTCTTCCCACCTGCAGACCTGTGTAAGAGCACAGAAACCGTGAAAATATCTTACACTGATACTGCCTCTTAGTTTCTAAAGCACGCTCACATATGGAATTAAATTAGGCTGAGCTTAGCTGCAGTATAAAACAAAACCAGAAACACTCCAAAATGTGCAAAATCTTGTCCAGAATTTTTTCTTTTGCACATGTCAGCTCAAGGCATGTATTCCTGGTTGGTATCGTCTCTCTTCTGTACAGGGATTAGGAAGTCTGGCTCCTCCCAGCATTATAGCTTGGCATCCACTAGGTCTTTAGTTATCATCTGGAATGAGAGCGAGAGCATGGGGGGAGGTCGCCTGCCTGCTCCTTAAAAGCCAGGGCCTGAAGTGGCATGCATCATTCGGCAAGAACTGCTCCCATGACCAAAACCGATTGCAAGACGTGTAGTCTAGCCTTGTGCCCAGGTACAGACCTGCCGTCGTGGAAGGAAGTAATGAATTTGGTGGAGCGCTAACAGTTTCTGCCTGAGGCTTTTTATTTGATCTTCATACCTTTTGGAGAAGTAGGTGGCATAGGTTTTCCCCCCACATTTCACACATGTGAAAACTTCAGAGTTTCTGGGACCAAGTTCCACCGTCCACGCTCTTGACTTATAATCTACTTCTGTTTACCGCAGTGGTTATTGTGGGAACCAACTTGGATACGTTTCTGCATTTAATTTTCCCGAATCTTATCAGACTGTGTTTTCAAAGTTTATGATTCTAAACATCTCTATATTCTTGATCTGTCCTCTTTTGACATTTTGAGAGACTGGCAAGGCTTACCCAGTAGAGCAAGACCTTTCGCAGGGCTTAGATTCCACAAGGCACAAATCACACGTAGCCAGAATGACCCCAGAAAATCCCTGTGGCAAGCAGACTGTTGGAGACTGACATATGTCTCTCATTAAGACCTACAAAGCCAATTCTTCCTCCAGCTTTGGAAACATGTTGCTGTCCCTTCTGCGGAGCACCAGATGAAGCCCTTGCTTTGTTTTCCTGTTGTACCAAACCTGTGTGTCCTTAAGCCCAAGAATCGCACTCCTGTCATGAAAATCACACATCTTCCTAGATGTTTCTTTGTTACTGAGTTGCTCTTCCCGTGATAGTTTCCTTGGGGTTGGAATCTCTCTTTTTTTTTCTCTCTCTCTCTCTCTCTTTTTTTTTTTTTTTTTAACATTTATTTATTTTTGAGACAGAGAGAGACAGAGCATGAACGGGGAGGGGCAGAGAGAGAGGGAGACACAGAATCGGAAGCAGGCTCCAGGCTCTTAGCCATCAGCCCAGAGCCCGATGTGGGGCTCGAACTCACGGACCGCAAGATTGTGACCTGAGCTGAAGTCGGACACTCAACCGACTGAGCCACCCAGGCGCCCCTGGAATCTCTCCTGTGCTGTATACGAACTGGGTCTTTTTGTTTTGTTTTTGTCTTTCTTCGGTATTTTTCCACTTCGGAGCGGCGACTAGATGTGTCGTATGGAGAAGCAGTGCCAGAATGGAGAAGATTTTGTTGTGTGGCCCCTAGAACTCATCCCTGAAAAAACTCTACAGAGGGGGGAATAAAACTCCATGTGCCTCTCCGCCTGTACAATGCTGGCATTGTCTGGGGTGGAGAGAAAAAGCGGGGTTCTGGCAGGCGTGCCCCATTAGAGCCTTGTTCCTTGTTCCATATTGAAAAGATGACATTCCTTTGCTAGCAACGTCCTGCCCAGATTTCTGGCACCAGTTCTGTGGCCAGCCGTGTCGCCTGGGGCATTTTTGTTTGGGTGGATTTTGTTTTATTTCAAGAGCAGCGAAGTGCAGGCTACAGAAGTGTACAAGGTAGAACTGTTTTTATAGAGCTTGTTGGCGAACTCGTGAGTACAGTCAAGGTGGCCCGTCTGCCAGGGCGTCT
The DNA here is from genome assembly GCF_046562875.1 of Panthera onca. Classification (NCBI taxonomy): domain Eukaryota; kingdom Metazoa; phylum Chordata; class Mammalia; order Carnivora; family Felidae; genus Panthera; species Panthera onca. The sequence goes on from NC_138347.1 coordinate 141,961,034, forward strand.
GCTGCCGAGTCACCGGTGTCAAAATGCAAAAAGTTGCATAGAGTGAACCGAACTGCTTAACTTTTTCTCAAGTGTCCTCGAGGCAGTCTTTGGGTTTTAACATGGGCTCCCTCCTCCCTCTCAGGATTTCATGTAATGCTTCATTTATAACAGAGATTGGTGGATTTGCAAAGTAAATATTCCGATCAGGGAAAGCAAAATCTTCAGTGACCCTCTCAATTCTTCTATGGAGGCTTTTTCTGTGTCTGGGAAGAGACATCCTTTATACTGGCTGCAGCTTTGAACTGGAGCACGTAAAATGTATTTCCCAGGTTCCGTGAGCCTTAACATAATGAGCAGTAGAAAACTCTGAGGTAGGCCAGTGAGGGGGAGAATGCTTTGGCTTCATAAAGCATTTTCATGGCTACACAAATTTGGACAAACTAGAGTGAGCAAGCAAGTCTGTGCCTTTGAATCGGAAATTAGCAGCCTCCTAAATATACAACACCACTATTCATACGGGCCTGGAAAGTCCCCCAAATCGTGAAAATTATCCTTATCAGTCAGACCCGGCAGGGATCATCTGACTGCTCCTCAAGGGAATGAGAATTTGAGTTTGGATCTCACGTCCATATGTCAAACTCAAACAGTAAATGAGCTACGCTCTATCTGGGGACTTTGGGAGCGTGAGCATACTTTTAACCAACAAGCACTTTTGAGAGCGGCTGCCCTAATTTATATTACTCCTCATTAACATAAATAATTAGTTTCGGAGTAATAGAGTTTGTGGGGAGGCATGTTTCTGATATTTGTTTGTTTCCGGAGGCATGCTCTGCTGTGTTAGGTGCTCCTTCGAGTGGTTGGTACCCTAAGTTAGCAAATTTACAGACAACATGCTCCATAAGATATGTTTGATGGTCTCCATTCCATGTGAATATATGATATATTATGTTTATTACTGCATCAGAAACATTATGCTCAAATGTTTGAATAGTTCTGAGTGTATTTGTTGTGTTGAACTGGGACAGAAAAAGTATGAAACTTACCAGTCCCGTGCCAGACGTTGTGGGAAGAACATATTAGAAATAGAGCCCACGAATTCTGGTTATTTTCCCAAAGTGGAATTAAATGTAAAATTTCTCATTCAGTTGTGTTTTGGTCTTAAGTGATTATTTCCCGCTTTGAGAGTTAGGTGGGAAATCAGTTTCAGTGCGAACTTGGTGCAAATTCTTAGCTGTTGACCGGCAGTTTCAATGTCATGTACACATCACACATACAGATATGGTATTTATGTCCGTAAATATTTGTGGCAGGTAGCATCTGCATAAAATTGTGAATTGCATAGCAAGCCTAAATGAGTCCACCACCAAATATACTTGTTTTTAAACATAAACTCCTAATGAGGCCATTTGTTTTGGTATACCCATGTGCGGAATGTTTGCTGTGAGAGGGCGCACAGGATTGCTATCATGGATCTGGTGGTTTAAGAAACATGAAAGAGTGGGGCGCCTGGATGGCCCAGTCGCTTAAGCGTCCAACTTCGGTTCAGGTCATGATCTCGCAGTTTGTGAGTTCGAGCCCCACGCCGGGCTCTGTGCTGACAACTCAGAGCCTGGAGCCTGCTTTGGATTCTGTGTCTCTGTCTCTCTCTGCTCCTCCCCCACTTGTGCTCTGTCTCTCTCTGTCTGTCAAAAAGAAATAAAATGTAAAATAAATAAATAAATAAATAAACCATAAAAGAGTATTTTTGAATTAGTGAGTCTGGATCAGCTCTTCCTTTATTATTTGATTCTGTTTCATCCATCGCATGAGCTCTAGGCCTCAGAAATAGTATATTCCTTTTCTCTACTATTACAGAAGAAATAAGAGCATTGGATGAGAGATAATAGTGACCTCCAAGGAATTAGTCTTTTCTGTATTATGTCCAGACATTGTCAGTTACTCTAGGCATGCCCACAGAACAACAGTGGAAATGGAAGAGAAGTTATGTTTAAGTATTATAGCATTTAGTATTTGAATAACTTATTTATTTATTTTGGTGTTTAGCTTTGAGAAAGTGTGCGATCAGGGGAGGGGCACAGGGAGAGGGGGACAGAGGATCTGGAGCAGGCTCCGTGCTGACAGCAGAGAGCCCGACGTGGGGCTCGAACTCACAAACCAGGAGATCATAACACGAACACAAGTCAGAGGCTCAACCAACTGAGCCACCCAGGTGCCCCTTATTAATAACTTATTTTAAAATAAGAAAGCTGGAATTCCTACAGGGACACACAAAACAATTTAAACTGGAGAGAAAAAGTGACTTCGGTATTTGAAACGTGGTATCTTCTGAACACTTGCTTTTTGTTCAAGCCATCTGGGAGCACCAAGTGTTGTGGACTAGTGTTTGGTTCTGGAGCCTGCTGGGATGCCAGCCTCCTCTCTTCGCCCCATCACGAAGGCCCCTTCTTTGTTGGAGGCTCTGTCACTTCTGTGTATCATGTACCGAGTAAAATAACTTTCATGGCCCTACCTCATGCCAATGGAACAGAAAAATGCAATCATCCTGTGTGTCTAGAAGGACGGGCGATATTGGTATATATTACCAGTCTTTACCTCCCACTCTCTGCTTCAAGAATCACCACTGGTTATTTTTTTTTTCCCCATATCCATGTGACTACCAATGCACTTGTCTCATACATATGGTTGCATTCACATGCCCTGGAAGAAGAATTGTCTCCCCATCAGTATCAAACTCTGTTCCGCCCTTAGCAAGGGGTTTATGTAAAACCCCTTGTGTAAAACCACTCTTATTTGTCTGTGTCTCTTGTTTTTTTATATCATTAGTCTCTGCCAAAGAAAAAATTTTTTTCTGCCAAAAAGGTTTACAAGTTCCTTAAGCATTGTTCACAGATTAGTGTTAGGGAAAAAAAAATTATGTCCTACCCCAGGGGCACCTGGGTGACTCAGTCGGTTAAGCGTCCAAGTTCTGCTCGGGTCATGATCTCACGGTTTGTCAGTCTGAGCCCCGTGTCGGGCTCTGTGCTGACGACTCGGAGCCTGGAGCCTGCTTCGGATTCTGTGTCTCCCTCTCTCTCTGCCTCTCCCCCTCTCATGCTCTGTCTCTCTCTCTCTCTCTCTCTCAAATAAATAAACATTAAAAAAAAATACAAAAATAAAATTATGTCCTACCCCAAGCTGCCTCTCTCTGAGCTGATCTTTATCATAATGTATCTCTCATTTTATTTTGTAATAAATTTTAAGTAAAAAAATGTTTTAATGTTTATTTTGAGAGAGTGCTTGCAAGCAGAGGAGGGGCAAAGAGAGAGGGAGACAGAGAATCCCAAGCAGGGCTCAATCTCACAAACTGTGAGATCACAACCTGAGCTGAAATCAAAAGTCGGACGCTCAACTGAGCATTTATTTATTTACTTATAAATAAATAAATTTTAAATAAATCTGTGCCCCTCTGGGAAACTCCCCTAGAAGTTAAAGGACAGCTGCTATCTCTATCTTTATGTGACAGACCCAGTCTGGGCCTACAGCTTAATCCTTTTCTGTGTAATTAACATTTCTCCATTGTGGCCTGTTGAATCTTCATTGAAATAGAAGGTGCTGGCAGCCGTCCTGATGTGCCAGGATTCCTGCAGTGGAGTGGAACTTCCTTTGTAGCACTTACGACTGTTTGCTATTATTTCCTTGTCAACTGGTTTTCTCTCCCACTAGTATGTAAGTTCCACAAGAATCGGGACTTTGTGTGTTTTATTCACCTCCGTATTTCCAGTGCCTGTGACAGACTTGGCATGATAGAGGCACTCAAAATATCTGTTGCGGCAATTTGTAACACATAAAATTGGGAGCAATGGGAAAAAAACCAAATGGGATTAGAACTCTTTCATACCCCGAGATAGTGTGAGGTCCAAGTTATGACCACAGGGCAGGGGCTAAGGGGCGGATGGAAGAGGTGTTGAGGACGACGTTGGCTGAAAATGTCCTCACGGACAAAAAAAGGAAGAATGACAGTTTCAGCCAGCATCCTTTTCCACGCCACTTTGATTTTTAGGAGACGTCTCCTCCAAGCACTCCACATTATACAGGGGCGTCCACCCCGTCTGTCCTGCAGGTAGGACAGCCTCTTTCTTGCTTCCTGTTGCCGCACTGCTCTCTGGCAGGGGGTCGATGATGCGGGTACAACGTTTGGGTTCGCTTTGCCACCCGATGGGGTGGCTCGTTAGTGCCTGCCAAGGGTGACTGTTTTCTTATCAATTATTAAAGTCACTTCTTGGCCTCAGGTTGAACCGGTTTTGAATTTCAAATATTGGTCTTTCCCCATTTGTCACATACACCAGTGAAATAACAGATACCTTCTTTTCACGATGAAATGATAAATCCTAGAACGATAAGTACAGGGCATCCCGTAGTTCACTGACGATTTCCAAATACAGTCTCTCCTTGCTTCACACAGTCTTATTGTGTAGGTAAGAGGGCAGGACGAAATCCCTTTTTCTTTAGGGTTTAATTTCTAAATTCAGCGTACGAGGGGAAAATTGCATAGGGTTAAAATGACCCTGAAGCGTCCAAACAATTGCGTTCCATGTACCCTCGCGTAACAAGCCATCACACATCTTAGACACGTAGAACAACTTTTCCTTTTTGCTCACAGGTTGTATGGGTCAGAAATTCAGATGGGGCCCAGCGGACATGGCTTGTCTGTGCTCCATGGGCTCTGGTGCCTCAGCTGAACAGATTCAGCATGTGGCAAGGTCTCCACGCCTGGGGGGGCGGAATCATTTGGAGGTGTCTTCAGTTATGCACCTGGTAGTTGATGCTGCGTGTTGACAAGGACCTGAGCTGGGGCTGTGGAGCAGAACATCGACGTGTAGCTTCTTGCTAGGGCCTGTGCTTCCTCACAGAACGGCGACCTCAGAATTATCGGACTTACTGCATGGTGGCTCGGTGGTCCGAAAGCTAGGGTCACAGAATACAAAATGGAAGACATGTGGCTTTGTATTTCCTAGTCTTGGAAGCCCCATAAAGTCCCTTCTGTCAAATTCTGTTGGTTAAAGCAGTCACAGACCCACCCGGCTTCAACGGGAGGGAACATAACCCCTCCTCTCATTGGGGACAGCCACGGGGTCACTTGAGAAGAGCTTCTGGGAAGGGAGATCTCACTGTGGCCATTTTTGAAAAACCCAGTCTGTGGCAAACTGGGTTTTGTTTTGAACCGCAGGCTCTTTCTGTAGTTAGATGCCAGATAAAGTAAGTGGCCTGTTCTTAGGATCCCATTGTAGGGAAAACATGCATCTTTGTAGACTAGCAAGGCTCATGGCTCACCTTGGAAAACAGGTGGGAACCAGGAGAGACCAAGGGAACTGTGGCGTCCCAGCACCAACCTTCGCTGTAGGACACACACTCACTGAGCTAACGGGCAGGTCACCATCTGCAGACCACCCACCTTTAAGCGGCCGTGAGTAGTTCCTTGCTTCACAAGTAACTAGGAAAAATGAACTACAGTCGGGGCGTAGTGTCTGTGACAACAGAGAGGGAAAGAATTTGCTAGAAGGCCCAAGTGAGACCCCAGTTCTGCCAGCTGTCTTGAGACAGCGGCCAGCTCATCTCCCCGGGAATGGCCTCCGGTTCAGGCCCCCTGCCTTCCCCTGGCTCGCAGCAGATCATACAATTATTATCGTATTGATTCTAGGCCACTGAATGAATTTTTATTTTTACTAAATGTGGGTTCTATTGTTTGATGCTCCCATCCTTGTGTTTCCCTGTGCTCCCTGCCAGGATAGTTATTTATTCCTTTTTGGGCGAGCTATTCTTGTGCGGGGTCAGGGTGCTGAACTCCCGCTGACTTTGACTGGAGTTCTCTTTGGCCTCAGTTTTGAAGTTGTCTGTGGGCCTTTAATTACACCCTCTGGCAAAGGAGAAAGAGCGCTTGAAACATGCATAAATTCTGTACATATTTCCAAGGCTGGCCTGTTTAAAAAATGCTGTCTGTCTTTCTTCTTCTTTCCCCCCCCCCCCCTCTTTGAACTTGGACATGGATTTTTTTTTTTTTTTGTAAAGTACAGTATGTCAAGGGAAGGGCAGTGAGAAAATATGCAGAGGTATTTACTTAAAAATTACTTAGTGACTCCATCACAGTGTGATGGTTTTAGTATGATATACTGTATTCTGAAATGAGAGGTGTTTTACTATGTTTATGTAGTATCTTCTATATGTTTATATGCCTTGCTGTGCACAGGATAGTGTTAGGCAACCCATGCTCCTCTCTGACCATTTTATTTTCCTTTTTTACAAATGGCATGACCCCTCCCGTTTGATTCATTTGTTCCTGTTTAAAATTTAAACATCAAATTGTGAAATGTGCTAAGTTTTATTCAAGTCCTTATCCGTAAACACTTGCGATGACCTTGGAAAGTAGCGAATTCCATGGATTTTAAGGAGATCTGTAGAACGATGTAAGTGTCTTTCATTGTTGGTTGCTTGGGCAGAGTTGTGAGATCTTGGAAGCCTTCAGATCTCTTCCTTGGCTAAAACATTTCATCTGGGTACCACCTACCAAGCCCTGCTGTCCGTTGTAGAGGAAGTCTGGATTATCACTGATCGCAGAATCCCAAGGTCCTGTTAATCCCTCTATATTTCAGCCCCTCCTCTACTAGATCTTTTGAATAATACCCGCATGGAAGTGAAGTAGGCTGATTCAGCTTCCTCTCCGTCTCCTTTCATGCATTCCCAGCAGTGCAGGGACCAGGAAGCTGGAAAAGAACTTGAATGATCCACAAACTGACCATTATCCCCGAACAACAAAAGGTTGGTTGCATTCCTTAGGAAAAGAGAAATTTGTATCCTTCGCAACAGACTCGATTTTGGTGAGACGGAATATTGCAGTGGTGTGATTCCTGCTTTTACTATTAATGGTTTGCACGCCCTCAGCCTGAGTCAGTGATTGCCATCGGATTGGGAGTCATGTGGCCTGGGTTCATATCCTGGCTGCTCCACCTTCTTGGCAGGCCACTGAAGCACAGTTTGATCTTCTGTAGAATACAGAGAATAACATCAGAGCGTCATTTTGAGGAATAAACACTGTAGTGTGTACCCAATATTTCTTTAGTGAGAAGAGCACTCATCTTGGCACTTCCGATGTGCTGGATATATATTTTAACTCTGTTAATCTTCACCACAGGTCTATGAAGAACGCACTGTTACCGCTCCCATTTTCCAGCTCATTTCCCTTTCTCCTTTCCTTTGTGGACCTGATTCTCCACCTGTGATGTGAGCCAGGTTAGGTTCAAATGATAATTGAGGCTGCTGGCTTTCATCTTTGAAATACTGATTCATTACTCTTGCGGGCTAATTTGGGACAATAGAGAGCGGCGGGGAGTGTGACAAAGAAACAGCGGTCTTCTCATGGATTGCTGCCCTGTGTTAGCGGAGTTCAAGCGTTAGCATGGATCAGACTCACCAGGATGGCCTGTTAAACCCCATAGATTGCTGGGGCCTACCCCCCCCCCCCCAGAGTTTCAGGTTCAGGAGGTCTGGGGTAGAGCCTGAGAATTTGCACGTACCAGCTCTTAGATGATGCAGGGTACTGGTCCAGGGGCCACATTTTGCCCTAGGAGAATGCAGGACTAGAATTTATAGCTTTTCCAGTATTTCACGTGAGTCTATTACTTGAGGACTGTGGCTTTTTCGGGGTCTTTTCTGGTTCTCCAGATATTTCACTACCGAAAAACACTCAGACCGTACAATGATGAGTCAAGAAAACACTAGGTAGAAGCGTGAAGTCAGTCTCTTCTGTAACTGAAATCTACTTTTTAAATGTTGGCAACGCATTTAAAAGTCTTAAAAAGTCTGTGCCGGCCACCGCTGTCTCAGCCAAACATAAACATGCCTTTTGGCTCCATTCAGCTTGCAGATGAGCAGCTTGCAACTTCTGCTTTAGATGCTAAGAAGACACAATGAATGAGAATAAAAGAATTACGTTTCGAAAAAATTTCTGTGATTAAAAATCTTGTGAAAAATTTTTGCAGAATGAAAGAAAACTTAGTCCAGAAACCCACAGCATGTACTATTGCTTTTATAACCTGAGACGGAAATCCACAAACTATTAAAATGCACAACAGATCACTCCCTCGGTTAGGCGGGTGCGGCCTAGCGCCAGGCAGGGCTCGCGCGAAAGATCCTCGCGGGGCAGCGTCGTTTTCATCCTCACCTTGCCCTACCTGCGGTACCTCCTAGACTCTTCTCTGGGCTCCACCTACACCCAGCTTGCCTGCTTTCCTGATCTCGCTTCGGTTTTGCTTTCAGCTTTTCCCTTTGCACCTCTTACCCCTTGCGTTCGCATTGTGAAAGCTTCTGTCTCCCCTTACAGCTAGGCTAGTAAGAGTTAGACGGTACCAGCTAATATTTGTGAGCAGTGGTAGTTTTAGGCTCCCCACATGTTTGCTTATTTAATCTTAACTCACAACCCCATGAGATAAAAAGCATCACCATCCCCACTTTAAAGATAAGGAAACAGTGGGGCACCAAGGTGGTTCAGTTAAATGTCCCAACTCCTAAGCGTGGAGCCTGCTTGGGATTCTCCCTCTCCCTTTCTCTCTGCCCCTCCCCTCTCACTCTCTCAAAATAAATAATAAACATTTTATTTTTATTTTTATTTAAAAAAAAATTTTTTTTAACGTTTTTATTTATTTTTGAGACAGGGAGAGACAGAGCATGAACAGGGGACAGTCAGAGAGAGGGAGACACAGAATCTGAAACAGGCTCCAGGCTCTGAGCTGTCAGCACAGAGCCCGACACGGGGCTCAGACTCACGGACCGTGAGATCATGACCTGAGCCGAAGTCGGCCGTTTAACGGACTGAGCCACCCAGGCGCCCCAGTAAACATTTTTTTTAATCTTAAAAAAAATAAAGATAAGGAAACAAGACACAGAGAGGTTATGTGACTTGTCAAAGATCACTCAGTTAATAATAGGAAGAGATGGGACTTTAATCCAGGCCGACCAGCAGCAGGACGGAAGCCCGCAGCCACTAGCCCACCTCTGCGATGAGGCTTCCAGCCCCTCTTTTGTCCTGTGGGACCTGGACCAATGGGGAGGCCGAGCTCACCGCAGCCCATTACAATCATCCTTCCTTTCCCTGTATCTCCAAGTGAACGTCTGGCTCATCAAACTTTTATCTCAGTAAAAATACGATTATGCACCGTGTGAGACCAGGCTTACTGCTCTTTGAAATGTCTGGAGTTGCCTGATGGGACTCATGCAGGATTTATCTGATCAAAGGCTTTACTTGGTTTGGCCTTTTAATAATAATCATTTTGGTCAGTAGCATAGCCAGTACTCCACAAAAGTTTTCAGGCATCATTGCATTTAGGACCCGGTAGACCAGCCCTACCAAATAAAAATAGAATACTAGCCACAAATACAATTTTGATATATAACGAAAAATTTCCTAGGGGTTCCTGGGTGGCTCAGTTGGCTAGGCATCTGAATCTTGATCTCAGTTCAGATCTTTTTTTTTTTTTTTTTTTTTTTTTTTTTTTTTTTTTTTTTTTTTTCAGTTCAGATCTTGATCCTTTGGGTTGTGAGCTCAAGGCCCACACTGGACTCTGCATTGGGCATGAAGCCTACTTAAAAATAAATAAACAAATAGATAAATATTTTCTAGTAGCCACATTTTTAAAAAAGTGAAGAGAAATGGGACTAGTTTCAATATATTGTTTATATTATCAGTATATTATATTATCTAACAGTCCAAAACATCAATTTCAGCAATTAATATAAAACTACTGGGAGATTTTACATTATTTTTCATCCTTAGTCTTCAAGATTTGAGGTTACTTTTACCTTTACAGCATCTCCCAGTTTGGATCAGCCACTTTCTGTTCTCACTAGCCATATGTGGCTAGTGGCTATCTTATTAGCCAGAACAGCACTGTCCCAAAGAGATGTGGGAGTTACACACAGTGAGAAAGCCCTGAAATGTCAAGTTCAAATGGGAGAGGAGCCACAAAGGAGAGAAGAGTCAAGAAAGCATCTGGATATACTTACCATAAAGGAGTGATTTTAGAGAAAGATAATGAGAAACTTTGGGGAGTTGTTGCTAATTGGTGGAAAATCTAGTTGGAAAAAAAAATATATATATATATTTGCTCTTTGCCGATTTATTTGGTCAAGTTGGTTTTTATTTGAAGCTAGGGGAAAAAATTGCACATACCGTAATTGAGGATGTCGGAACCTAATGAGAGAGAACTTCAGAAAGAATTATTTGAGGACCAGAGTTATTCCGTTTGAGTGACTTAAGCTTCTTGACCTCTAGACAGACCCTTTCAGTTTTCTGGATCAGATGCACATAATAAGTGTTTAAATCATAGTTCTTTTTTTTTTTTTCTGCTGGCAAGAGTCTGCACCTTCCACTCTCATGGCACTTCGGGTTCGGACGGGACAAATAAAGCATTGGCTTTCTAGGCCTTGTTTTGGTAGCATGGAAAAAAAAAATAACGGAGATAAGAACCAGGGAGGCTGGAGGACGTGATTATGAGTAAAACTTCTTTGGATACGTAATGTCAGCAGCACAAACTGTTTTCATTCTCCACGTTAGTTAATGGCTAATCTAGAGATTGTACTGCCGTTTGCTGATAGAGCACAGTTTAAAATATTTTATCATTAATGTGACAGGGAGTTGGATAAAGAAAATGAAGCGTGATTATAAAATGCTAATTATCGTTCTCAAGTGCATATTGGGCACTCTCGAATATTTGCAGCGTAATTTGCTTTATTTATTATTTCAGTTTGGTTATAAATGTTAATTCAATTGCAGATGGTATGTTGGCAATTTACAGAGCTATAAAGTTATTTGGAAATCCTAATATTTTCTACCAAAATGTTCTGTTGGTGATGGATGAGCTAAATTAAAAAGCCCCTGCTCTTTAGAGTTAAATACATTAATTGGCAAGTAGGCTGCAGGGATTTCCAGATCCGTGCTGGCTATGTTAACTCCTTAAAGGAGTAGAGGACATGATTTGTATTTTAGAGTGGGAATTTTCTTCATGAGAGAGGTCTCTTTTTGCCTACCACCCTGGTAATGTTTCTTCAAGGCTAAGATTTTCTTCATGTTCTGGTCCACAGATCCAGATACATGCTTGAAGTGCCATTTTTGCTATACTACATCAGTGGTTTCGGAGACCATGATGTTGATAACAAAACTGTATTTGTGTGTGACTGTGTGTGTGTGTGTGAGACAGACAGAGAGAGAGAGAGAGAGAGAGAGAGAGAGAGAGAGAAACAGATTGTGTTTTCTGAAACCTTACTGATTACTTTAAAAATGTACACATGTGTTAGATCACTGGTTGCCAAACTACTGCCCACAGGCTAAATCTGGTTTGCCACCTGTTTTTGTATGGCCAGAAGCTAAGAATGATTTTTACATTTTAAAACTTGAAAAAAATTTAAAAAGTAGACTGCTTTATGACTCATGAAAATTATGTAAAATTCAAATTCAGTGTCTATGAATATAGTTTTCTCAAAACACAGCCAGGCCCATTCATTTATGTATGGTCTCTGGCTTCTTTCATCTGCCTCCCCCCCCCCCCCCCCCCCGCTGCCCCCCGCCCCATGGTGGAGTTGAATACGTGTGGCAGAAACCATATGGCCCACAGCCTAAAAAGTTTACATCTGGCCCCTCACGGAAGGAGTCTTCCAGCCTCTGGGTCAGACTACTAGAGGTGTAGTTTATAAAATGAATCCTAGGGGCCCTGGGTGGCTCAGTCGGTTGAGCGTCCGACTTCAGCTCAGGTCATGATCTCGCGGTTCATGAGTTCGAGCCCCGCGTTGGGCTCTGTGCTGACAGCTCAGAACCTGGAGCCTGTTTCGGATTCTGTGTCTCCCTCTCTCTGTCTGATCCTCCCCTGTTCATGCTCTGTCTCTCTCTGTCTCAAAAATAAATAAATGTTAAGAAAAAAAAATGAATCCTAAACCTGTGTGTGTGTGTGTGTGTGTGAGAGAGAACTCACTACCAAATTTATGGGAACATAAGTAATTTAGGGAGCAAACAGCTTCAAAACACAACCCTTCATTTTTGAAAGGTGAGCAAGAAATTATAAATAGGAGTGCTGGTTTCCTTCTTTGGTGGTGATGTTGACAATTCAAAGAAGTAATACCATATTACTAATGTAAATGATTTTGTGCTTCGCATACACGCGGTATGCTCAGAACATTCTCTTTGCCCCCAAAATAAGGATAAAAGTAAAGATTGTTTTCTTTTACTGTCAAATTAAAAACATAAACCAAGCCGTGTTCCCGGATCATTCTATTTGTATTAACAATTAAGGATCGTACACGGAAGCACAGTAATACCAGAAAATACGGCCACCTTATAGAACTCGTTTGGAAAAATGTCATTCTTTCCTAAGAAATACTGTGCTTAATTAATTCTTGCTCCTAGGAAGTCAACTTGGGGCACTCATTATGGCCTTAATTGGTGGTATAAATTCTGAGACCCCGGAGGGAAACACATTGCATGGTTACTGGTCTCTGGCCCTTTGGGTGAGCATGCGCTGGGTCCAGACCCGTCTCGGAGAGTGACAGCTTCTGGTTTTGATGGCTTCGGGTCTGGCCACACTGATAATAGGTTGAAAGGCCAATGTGCAATAAGAAAAGAAATGCAATGACTTGTCCCGGTGTTTTGCATTAAACAGTGTGAGACAACCTTCCGACTTGGAAAAATGTGTTTCTTTGAACTCCGGTTTTTCGTATTAAATTATATTCATTATACGGCCCATCTGGAATCTCCTGCCAGGCCAGAAATCATCTTACAGACATTAGCAAAAGGAAGTTAAATGTAATTTTTTTTAATTGTATACTTTTCATTTCCATTTATTTTTTTCCCTTTTATTGGAGAAACCAGATGGAAAGGAAGGCAGGAACCTCTCCCTCGCTCCGTTTCCCTTCGGGAACAGAGACAGAACATTCCTGGCCGTGCTCCTCTCACACAGTGACTTGAGGTGACGACGGGGCTGTCTAGATTCCGGGGATAATTGCTGGAAAGGTCAGGAGTTCAAGTCGAAGCACACAGCCGATCGGGGTGGTGGGGTTTGGAGAGTAAGCACGGTGTGGCGGCTGACTTTGGGCTTTCCCCGACGTGGGTTGTCACCAATTATATTTGGCAGCGAGGAAGCGAAACTCACAAACATCACGTGTGATGCCACCCATTTTTGTGGACTGGTATTGACTTGGTTGTTTTGCTCGGAGGTGTTTGCTGGATTTTGACTCCGTGTGAAAAGGACCCATATTTGGGAGTCTCCTGGCTCTCGCAAGCTCTCTGCTTCTTACCGAACCAGACACGTCCCACAAAACGGACAGACCCGAGGCTCATACTGGGGGCGTAGGAATGTGTGTTTCCTTGTTCAGATAGGTGGAAATCTCAAGTGTCAGCGCTAGAAGGTAGAGAGATAATTTCAAACATGTGAAATGGAGCCGCAGGGATGGGTCAGTAGTTTGCCCCCAACATCCCAGAGCCAGATAAAGGCAGAGTGTAAACTGGCCCACAACTCTTTGGACTTGCACTTCTGGCTTTTCTCTTTGGCCGTCCCCCGTGCTGGCAGAGGATCTTTGGCAAATGGAGTCATTTCCCCCATGCAACCCTCCACCCATCTCTAGGAGCGAATATTTACGGAAAGCTGGGTAAAGCACCGGATTTGGTGCTGAGGAGACACAAGCTTAAGAGTTAGGACACGCCTCCAGCTTAATAAGCTACATCAGAACAATTCTAGTCTTTATCTGTGTATTCCCGACCACTCATCTGGAGATTCACCCAAATGAATTCCGAGTTGCCATCTTTTGAAGGAATATTTTATTTTATTTTATTATTATTTTTTAATGTCCATTTATTTTTGAGGGGGGCGGGCACACGAGCAGGGGAGGGGCAGAGAGACACAGAAACACAGAATCTGAAGCAGGCTCCAGGCTCTGAGCTGTCAGCACAGAGCCAGACTTGGGGCTCAAACTCACAAACCGTGGGATCATGACCTGAGCCGAAGTCAGATGCTTCACTGACTGAGCCACCCAGGTGTCCCTTGGAGGAATATTTTAAATTCAGATAAGGGTGAGGTACTTTTTGGCAACATGCTGACGTATCTATAGAACCTGTGGTCATTTCTTAATGATGGTCTTTGGAGGTCCAAAGGGAGGAGAAGGACTCAGGCTCACTTTGAGTTTCTAGTATTGAATCCCTTGTATCCTGTGTATGATTTCATTGTAGTCGGCTCCCATCACAGATTAGCAACTTTATTATCTAAATATATTTTCATTGCTCTGAATATTTTGTGTAGGACGACGTCCTCAAGCCTACATAGAGTTGACCTCATCTAATTGATGTTGCTTTTTACCACACACTTGAGATGTGGAGGGCAGAGAGGGGGAGGAATGCTGGGTGATCCCCCTTGTCACTCACACACAATGGGTGTCTTTGTGCCTGGATGCTGGTGTGAAGTCTGCTGTCACTGATTGTCTCATGTAAGAGCTCCTTTAAGGAAGCTGGCTCTGTCCTACCCTCGTTCACGTTTGACACGGTAACAGACACACATTACAAACGTAAATAGCAACTCCAGGTTTTCTCTTCCTTAGCAGTGTGTTAAAAGGTACTTCCACTAAATGGGTTACTTTGGCTTTAAATAATAGACCCCATCGCTTCTCTGTTCCTCAGCGTGTGAGGCGGTCTCACATACCACTCTCCACTTTCAACAAAGCAGATAAGGTATCAACACAATTAAAAGTGAAAAATAATCTGTCTGCTTTGCCGGTAGTGAATGCTTACAGAACACACACTGATACAATAGATTTTAAATAATTTATGTCCGGCACTTTTTTTTTTTTTTCTTCAATCTGTAAATGAGGACACCTAATGCGGAATGGCCGGCATGATACTCTATCCTTCCCCCATTAAGATAACAAGATGAGGGGGCAATGATTCAGATCGGCGTATTTGGGGAGCACGGCGCGGATAAAAATTAAAAATTCAGAGAGATGATGCTCTGAAATGCTTTGGGTGAGCAAGCTCATAAAAGCCATTAGGAAACCCAAAATTATAAATTAATCCAGACTCTCCTTCTGAGGGGCTCCTAAAAGCACTTTCCGTTTTCTTGGCAGGATCAAAACATTACTTTTGTGTCACTGCCTGGTGTTTTTACAAGGTCTGTTCTAATGCCCGCTAAGGTGTAGTGTTCAGTCCTAATGTGTCTCTTGCAGCTGTCTTTGGTCTGAACCAAGCAAACGTCGGGTGATGTTAAAAACAAATAGGAATTAATATATGATACATTAGGTCCCCCTCCCCCATAGATACGTGAACTCTCAAATTACCAGGATCATGCGATTCATGACTGCTTTTCCATCCCCGAAGGGGTGTTTCGTCCAATTCTGAAGGATTTATCCAGCTGCTGTCACTCCCGTTGGCAGTAAAGGGAATTGCCCCCACAAATCCCCGAAGTCTAGGGACAGTGCTGTCCCACAGAAACAAAATTGCTAAACTGTTTACAAAAAGTCATTCAGTCCTTTGGTGGTTAAATATAGCTTGATCATGATTTATGGGGGCCCAGCTCTTTTTCCTACACCTGCCTGTGGACATCTCCTAATTATTCATTTGAGAAAACTCTGGATAAAAATATCAATCTTGAAAACACGTGTGTTCCAAGGAAGAAGGCCAACCGTGTCCAAGGAAATTCTTAGTCCTGTTTGATCTAAGGAAAACCATTCCCAAATTCCACAGACAGGCCGATGCTTAAGAGAGGCAAGTTCTTTTAGATGGGTTCAGAATAAGCACACCCTCCCAAGGTATCTTTCACGTCCTTTTGAAGAAAATGAGGAGGGTAAATGAAATTCCAGGGAATGGTCATCTGGAGAGAAGAAAAATACCCCCAAAACTCCCACATGAGCCTTCCAGGCCTGGGGGGAGCAGATCTGATCGCCCGTCTTCTAGAGTAGGGTGTGGTGTAATGTCAGGCACTCCTGTCCGTTAGCAAACCCATCCTGAAGACAGATGGGAAGTAGCCCCTGAGGAGAGAAATACAATTTTGATACAGGAAATAGAAGAAGAACATAGAGCTTTTTGTTCAAGATGTATGTTTCTTCTGTCTAAAGCCAGCAGTTTTGGAAAATGAAGCTAAGAGTTTAAAAATAAGGGCTCTGTTAGGGAAAATAAAACAGGTCCCCCTACATCCATTAGGCTGCCTTTAATTGAAAACTGGAGAACAATCTGACTAATTGGCAGGTACCTCTTTTATTACTGGGCCTATTTTCCCCCTTCTCTCCAGTGTAATCAAAAGACTGCTCCTCTCTTTATCAACCAAAGTCAGGTGTGAAAGGGAAAAGCAGACAAGTAACACTTAAAAATTGATTGTGTGTGTTCTTCCAAATTTTCTCGTATAAAATAGGTACAGAAAGTGCAGAAGTTAAGGTCCTCAAAACAGCAGAAGCTCCAGGAGTGTATTTTTATATAGCAGAATGCTGAGGTAGAAGCTGTAATGTGCTTAATTGCAGGCAAGTTCATGTTGTTTAAAAGAACTTTACCTTTTACATTGGGGACCTATTTCATTTCAAATCCGGGCACTGTGCTGACATTATATAGCAACTTTCATTTTAAAGATCAAGAAAGAGGAGCTGTGGGTGAAATTTGAGCCTATTTCTTGCTAATTTGGCGTAAGAAAGAAAGGAGGTTGGCATAAATCATGAAGTGAGTATTGCTGTCTGAATTATGATATTGGAGTTTCAGTATTGCCAGTACAGCTTCCTTTTGCCTTTTCCTTGAATCTGTTTTGGTGGTGGTTGTATTTACTGAAGGTAGCTTTCTCCACTGATCTTTTTTGTCCCCTTCTACATGGAACTGAACTGCCGTGTGGTATCTAAAAAGCAAAATAACTTGCAACATGTTACTTTTTAATTATCAGAGTTAGACATGCTCCATCACAAAGGTGATTAAGATGCTACCCTCACGGTTCTCCTGCTTTGGGGGAAGAAAGAGACACAAAGATGGATGGTTACAGCGTCGAACAGTGAACGTTACAACAGAGTCTACCGATATGGTCGTATGGGATTCACAGGTACCTGGCCCTATCTTGGAGCAGGAGCAGGCCTAAACTCAAGGACAAGGCAGGGAAAGGACTTTTCAGGCATAAGGAACAGCATGTGTAAAGGCCTGGAGGCAAAGGAGAACACTGTAGTCTAGAGAGCCTGGCTAAGTACGAATGCACAACGGACCCATGGGACTTTGAGGGACCAGCAGGCTCTAAACCATTTCGCTGATGATCTAAACCCTTGTTTAGACACGGCAGCTTTGGGACGATACGCCATATCAGGTCTTATCCTCGAGTCGCCGTGACTTTTCCATACAAGGACAGAATCCGTTTTGAGAGCTGGAACTTAAGCAGTATTTTCTCAATAAACTGTTAGTAAGCTTTTTGCACTGTCTGAGCAGGGTCTGTGGTGAGGAGAAGCAGAAGGGTTACATCCAATAAATGCCCACTATTTTACAGTTGTCAGGCTCTTGAAGACTTCAATGTAAATGCCTGACCGGCTTCCCTCTGCTCCCACATCCTCTGCGATTCCGTCCTTTTCACTTTGGATTCGGGACGTAACCACCTATAAAATAAGCAAGAAAGATTCCAGTGAGAAGATCCCAGAATGACCCTGGAAATTAAATTTACTTGGCAGAAGTGCCAACAAATTGTGGACGAGTAGTTTTTTCTTTTCTATTTTAGGTCCCCCTTAGCATCATGAAATAATATAAGGGGTTCATGATTATTGGTTTCTGTGAGAGGCTTTTGAATTATGTGATAGAGTTGCCATGGTGATGTCCGGTGTCGTCAACCCACGTGTTAGGACAGAGCTAAGACCCGGCTTTGTTGATGGTAAAATGTTGCATGCCAAACTTTTAAAAGACATTTAAAAATTTATGCTCCTCTACAAAGAGTTTAAGCATATTTGAGCATGCTTTGGCTCTGTCTGCTTCTGCTTGCTTCCCCCCACCCTCACCCCTGCCTTTCAGTACAGATGAGGACCTTGAATTTGGGTCCAGATAAGATTCAGTAATTAATGTGCAAAGCACCTGGGGTCTGCTAACTCCTGGGCTGTAGCTGAGGAGCTATTATGGGGCATTTTCTCAGTTAAATATTTGAGAATTAGAAAACTTAAAATGTGTTGGCTTCTTGCCCAGTTATATTTAGAGTAATCCTGATAATAAATCGGTAACTATGGGCTTCACCATGGAAGGGCACAAAATAACTGACCCGAGTAATCTAGAAAACAGATGTCTTTAGTTGGTTTAAAGTGAATTCTCAGGACCAGATTTAAAGAAAGCTATGTGGAGCTCGGTGAAATCATCCATTGCAGACGTTTTTTGTTTTTTTTTTTCCTGTCTGAGGGTTTTTCTCCCTACCGTATCTCAACTCAAATTCTTGAGAAGAGCGGAAGTGGTCCCCAGGATACAGTCTTGATAAAAGTACCCAAGGAGATCTTGGGATAAGCGTGACTGTGGTAGACTTGTAGAATTCGGTCTCATCCACAGTCTCGAAACCAGCCTTAAGGTCAGCCACAGGAGAAGAGAGATTACCCGAGGCTTCCACGTCCTCATGAAGGAAAAACACGGGGAGCCTTTGCTACAGAGGGGATTCAAGAGCCAGGACCGGCTACGTAATTTGCAGGACCCAACACAAAATGAACATGCTGGCCTCTCGTTCAGGAGTTATTGAGAATTCCAAGACCGTGACAGCAGAGCAGCAAACGGAGCGCGAGGCCCTTCCAAGTACCAGGCTCTGTGTGCGCCCAGGTCACGTGCCTGCGAAGCTGGCCCTGCCCAGATCGGATCCCTCCACTTTTTGAAAACGGCCAGTTTAACTAGTAGTGCGTACCTGCCTTATGAAGTTCTCTCCCCCCAAATTTTGTTTTGAGATCACTGGTGCCAAAACCTGGTGGATTAGAATGGCGTTAGAATAATCAGACCCGTGGGATAGCTGGTCACTTAAAAAAGTTATTTTATCCAAGGTCATGTTTTAGAGATCTAAAAACACAGGTTTTCACCTAAATTAAAAGACGTTTTAGCCATCTGATTAATCTCTCCTTACTGTTGGTTTCCAGTTTATATTACCTGGTAGCATTTCTTCCCTGGATCACGTTCCTCTAAAATAAAGGACACTGTGAACTGAATGCATTGGCTCGGTGCCCTTCCTGGGACATTGAAAACTTGGGAAATGTAGACCTTGATTGTGATGTCGTGAGTTCAGGTTCTTAGTTAAGAACACGGGCTGCCTGTTCATTGGTATTCCTTCGCAGGGAGTTTTAATTAATTGGGGATTAAAAGGATTGAGAGCATTGGCCTGTGGGTCTCACAGGGGTTGAGCTCTCAGGGGCGCACCTGACAGTCCAGGAAAATGCCATCATCACACTCTTCTGGGATGACTGGTTCCCACAGAGATGTTGTTTTTGCTAAATCTGTAGTCCTTGCCCCTTTAGTACCATCTTTCTAGACCTGTCCCAAAATAAAGGCTTGCCTTGCTAACCCAGGGAAGAGTAAATGTGCCAAGGAAGCTTCTGGTCCAAGGGACTTGAAAGGAGACAGGCCTAAGCTATATGGTCACATTCTGAGTGCAAGGACAGGAGACACTGTGCCAGTGAGCCGGCACGGGGCACTCGAATGATGGGCCTTCTAGAAGCCATGGCTGTTAAACATCAGAGCACTCAGGCTTCACTATTGTCATTCATTCATCTTTACTGAATTCCCAACAGTAGAACCTTATCCTGTTGGAAATTTTTTTTTTTTTTTAAAACAAACAAACAAAAAATAACTCTAAGCCTCTACCCCTTGGGACAACTCAGCTTTCTTGTTTGGAGTCTGATTCTTAACGTTGTTTTCCTCTTTGCGGTGCCGAGTGCGGCCCCCTCCCTAACTCACTGTGTTCTCTGGGTTACATTCATGCCCACCCTTCCCTGCTCAGGAGGAAACTCTGTTTGTCATCAAAATAGTAGGCTGTTTTTCTACTTTCTCCCTCCCTCTCACCCATTGTCTTTCAGTGGGGTGAAAAGGTCTTCACTTTTCTCTTTCTCCCCCACAAATCTTGCTATTAATAACTTTTCAGACGTTGTCACGCATGGACTTCCACTCGCTCCGGAGGGTGTTTTTTGTTTGTTTAAGGCAACGTGTTTCCTGGTCTGAAAACCGTGTTTCCCAAAGTAGCTGTGATGGGATTATTCCATACTCGCCTCCCACTGGCAGAATCTCTGCTTCGGGCTGGAAATGGGAATCTCAGCTCTGTGCTGGCCCCAGGCTACACCTCCTCGGGTCCCTGCCTTGCTGGCCGGGGAGGATGACAGCCTGGGGCAGCCACCTGGTTGCTTTTTGATTGAAATGGGGTTGAAATATTTTCCCTTTAGTGACCAACCGGAGAGGACTAAGTAACACTCCTCACGGTCTCTCTCCTCTTTCTCTCTGGAAGGAGAAATTACCCTGTTGAACTTTGCATGGGATAGAAATTAACTCTGCGAAAGCCCAGTGCAAACAGATGCGCTTCCCATATTACTTTTGGGGTGGATTTCTCCTGACCCAGTGCTTCTTAGGACTAATGTAGTGCCAAGTTGCCCAGTTTTTTTAAATAAGTTTTTACTCTGCACCTTGCTTCAATCACGACGCGTTCCGCGCACGTTAAACCTGATGTAAATGGCTCTGAGGCTAAAAAGCTACTTCCCTTCACAACACCGCGGTATGAATTCTCACAAGTAACTTTATGTTAAATGTGGGCCAGATTGCCCTGTTGTTCAGAAGTCAAGGATTCTTTGGGCTACATCCTTGACCGGACCTGAGGGCAGGTTTAGGGTTTTATGTATTTGTATTCATGCCCAGAACTCACTATCTACTTTAGTATGGTTAAATTAATAGTATGGTTAGATTAGTATGGTTAAAATAGCGTGGTTCAATTAAATTAATTCATTGAGTCGCAGCTTCCTGAACAATCTTGGCAGAATAGGGTTCTGACCCTAGCCTCCTCCTGCACAGAGGAACGAGTGCCTCCTCAGTAAATGCCTGGCATGGCTGTCAAGATCCTGCCCAGTCCAAACCAACCTCTTTCAGCTGTGCCTTATACACACACACACACATACACACACACACACACACACACATCATTTACGTCTCTGCCAGCCTGGCCCACTGGCCCTTCCCTGTATTTCCTCACCTGTGATCGCTCTAGCCGACCCAGAATGTTCCTTGGGGGAAAGCTCACCGTTTGAATCCTACCCTTCCATTAGAGCGAGAATCAAGGGCTGACTCCCTTCTAACTCCTTTGCATTCCTATGGCTTCACCTCAGTAAGTATTTTAAGTGTGCCTGCTATCTGCCAGGCACTGTCCCGGGCACTTTTTCACTTTCTGCTTCTGTTAGACGTTCTTATCACGCTGTGTGGTGGCGTGTGCCTTGGAGTGTTCACTTGATTTCATGTTGTTGATAAGTCGAGAAAGGGCACCAGCCCTGCCTTCCATATCCTTGTATGCCCCAGGAGAGCCTACCACATCCACTCCAGTTAACTGGCACTGGATGAATGAATCCGCAGAGGAATGAGTATATATAGAGGTGGCCTTTGGAATCATGAGGATATCCACCCACAATAGCCTGTGTTGTTCAGAGGTTCAGAACCGTGTTCTGTCCTATTTGGGAATCTTTATTTTCAATACCAAATGTATATTGGAAACTGTCCAGAAGAGAGCTTTGGAAAGAAGAGGTCTCATCACTAACAAAAGCTACCATTCACTGGACACTTGCTATGTGCTGGGCATTGGGTTAACACTTTGTATGTGTTCCCTAATTGGGTATACTCCGTAATGCCATGAAGCGTAGGTGTTTTCATTATCCCCACCTTACAAATGAGGAAACAGGCCTTAGCCCGACTCACTTAATGTCACAAGGATGGTAAGCAGCAGAGTCAGAGTTAAAATCCACAGGCACTCAAGCTAAAGCCCAATTAATTTTTTTTAAAGCAAAATTTTTTTTAAATTTTAGAATGTGTGTGCGAGCAGGAGAAAGGGCAGAGGAAGCGAGAGAATCTCAAGTGGACTCCAAGCTCAGCATGGAGTCTGACATGGGACTCAATCCCATAAACATGGGATCATGACCAGAGCCAAACTCAAGAGTCAGATGCTCAACCAGCTGAGCCACCCAAATGTCCCTGGGGCCCAATTCGTAATCACTAGGCTAGCATCTAAACCAACAAAAATCACTCTTTCTGGGAGATGGTTGAGGGATCTCACGGTTTGTGGGTTCGAGCCCCACGTTGGGTTCTGTGCTGACAGCTCAGAGCCTGGAGCCTACTTTGGATTCTGTGTCTCCCTCTCTCTGCCCCTCCCCCTCTTGTGCTCTGTCTCTTGCTCAAAAATAACTGTTAAAAAAAAAAAAAAGGTTTGGAAAGCCAGAAGTTGGAACATGGTCCACAAAAGGGAAAAAAAATCACAAGAATTAGAACAATGATTTGAGAGTATTAGAGGCGGGAAGATGGTCCAACTTCATCTCCTATCAAAACATGAAGAAGGGAGTAAAATGAGCCACTTTTATCCATGTCCTTTATAGATTTGGGACCTAAGGCCAGTTTATCAAGGTAATTAGGAATTTTAGTATTTGGGTGTGGGAGAATGTTCAGGCTTAAAAGAGATGGTTTCCCTTTTGATTTAGGACTGTGTCTGTACTGTAGGTAACAGAGGATTAGGTAGAACACTGGTGCCTCATATCCCCAAGGGGAGACAGAAGTAATCTGAGTGGGCATTCTGTGATTATTCCTAAGACACTCTAATGCCACTGTGGCCTTCTCTACCACAGGAGTGTTTTTTTTTTTTTTCTTTTGGTTGGGTCCCAGTTCCTTGAGAGCAAGAATAGATGAGCGTGAGATAAGAAAGGTTGAAGGGGCGCCTGGGTGGCTTGGTCGGTTAAGCGTCCGACTTCGGCTCAGGTCATGATCTCGCGGCCCGTGAGTTCAAGCCCCACGTCGGGCTCTGTGCTGACCGCTCAGAGCCTGGAGCCTGTTTCAGATTCTGTGTCTCCCTCTCTCTCTGCCCCTCCCCTGTTCATGCTCTGTCTCTGTCTCAAAAATAAATAAACGTTAAAAAAAATTATTAAAAATAAAATAAAATAAAATAAAAAATAAAAAATAAAAAAAAAAAGAAAGGTTGAAAACACTATGGTTAGAAAACACTTGACTCGGTTCGTGAGGCAGATCTGTCTTCTTGACTGAAGTAGCTAGAGTGTTAGGGGTGCGTGGGTGGCTCAGTCACGTGGGCATTGGACTCTTGATTTCTGCTCAGGCCATGATCCACGGTTATGAGATGGAGCCCTGCATCGGGCTCTGTGCTGAGTGTGCAGCCTGGTTAAGATTCTCTCTCCCCCTTCCCCTTGGCCACTCGTGTGCGTGCACACACACTCTCTGTCTCAAAAAAAAAAAAAAATAGCTGTAGTGTTGTGTTACAAACAGTAGAAGTCATGATTCAACAACAGAAGTCATAATTAAGAGAGATGAAGGTTAACCAGCAGAAGTTAGGATTAACAACAGAAATCATAACTAACCAACACGAATCATGGTTAACCAAGGGAAGCCTTGATGGTCTCACCTGATTACATCTCCAATTGGCGGATCTTCCGCTACCTTCTGAGCGATCTGGCTGTTCAACTACAGACAATATCATCCTCAAGGAATATACTAATATTGAATATCATTGAATATTAATATTAATATTATTGAATATTAACATATTATAGTATATTGAATATACTAATATTGAATAATATTGAATATTATTCAATATATTGAATATACCTTACTTCCATAAAATATACTAATATTTTATGGAAGTAAGGTATAATACATCCACGACTCTCTATTTTTGCTTATAGCTGAGGACATCGTCATTCATTCGTTCATTTAACAACCATTTATTAAGCTATCAGTCATGTGCCAGGTCCTGTCCTAGTCCTGGGGACATTTGGCTAAGAAGGCACCGATACGGTTTTATTCGGTATCGAAATACTGAAATACTTTCCTACCATTTGTAGAATAGCCATTGCCTTGAGTCTTTCCCTCACCCCACCCAAGTCCCCTGTCTTAGTTCTGGGGAAGAGACATTAAGTACTGACTTGAGGCCACATTGGGGCCTACCAACCTGCCCACTCTAGTTCCAGGAAGCTGGCCCCCATGTTCCTGCCCTTCCTCTGTCAGGACATCCTAGATCTCAGCAAGGAAGATGTCACACTTGCTGGTGGTACTGGGACACCCAGTTGTAGAAATCTAGTATGCCCATTGGCTCCCTGAGGCTGTGACCACTGGCCGTAGGCTGGCATTCCCCCGTGGCACCCATGTATCCTCTGAAGTCAATTGTACTATTGTCTGTTATTTTAAATACTATAATTGAACAGGAATAATATAGAAAGGTAAGCAAGATACCAAGGTTACCTGGAAGAGGAAGCATTCCTGTGTGCTTGGATCACTCAGGGAAGGCTTCCTGGATGAGGTGACCTAGCTCTTGAAGACTTGACAGAATTTTTGGGGTTTACTGGGAAAAGGATGTTTCGGGAAAGTGAGAAAATTGTGATGCCAGTAACTCTAGACTAGTCCCCGCTAGGTTACAGTTTTTGCCCACGCAGGTGGACAGCCTCTCCTTCCTTAGTCTTCCTTTTCCTTGGCCATTTTCTTTGCTCGCAGAAATTCCTTCATCTTCACTTTCAAGGCATCCCAATTTGTCACTCTCTGGTGCAATGACACACTTGGGATGTACACCCTGAAAGGATCTGGGAAATAAGCCGCCCAGCCCCTCACTTAGAAGATGAGAGAGCTTCACCTCCTAGGGCTGTGACTGGGTCAAGGCCACACAGTGATAATGAGGAGGCTGCAGTCCAGCACCTAGACCTCCTCTCCCGTGCCCTTCCTCTACTGCCTCCTACCTATTCCTACCCGCCCCAACCCCGGGCTGCTCCTCCAAATGGAACCAAATCCTTCCTTCCTTCTTTTTTTTTTTTTTTTTCTCTTCTAAATGTATCTATTTGAGAGAGAGCTTGCACACAGGGTGGGTAGGGGTGGGAGGGGCAGAGAGAGAGGGAGAGCGAGAGAATCCCAAGCAGTCTCCACGCTGGCAGCCCAGAGCCCGACGTGGGGCTCTGGGGCTCGATCCCCAGAAACCAGGAAATCATGAGCTGAACTGAAAACAGGCATGGGACGCTTAACTGACTGAACCACCCAGGTGCCCCTGAAATCCTTCCTTTTATATGCTCAACTTTTCAGTGTTTTCTCCTCTAGGTATGTTTCTGCCCATCTACTGGCTTCAAGGACTATCACGCTTTGAATTCAGTACTTCTAAACCCATTTTTACATGTGACAAGATTTGGGTTGCAGTTTTGTTTCTCCAAGTATGAGGCTTCCGATTTTAGGTTGGCACAGATTTGTGGCTTTAACTCTCGCTGAACCACCGAATGAGAAACATTTTCTCTGAATTCCTCAGTGATAGTCTCATGTCAGTGCTGATCTGTCTCAGGAAGTGATAAGGCCTGGAGCTTTAAGCCCCTAGCAGATCTCGTATCCAGGGAGAGCGAAATAACATCTGATTATTGTTTCATTTGACTTTTGTGTTTTATTTGCCTTTTAATATTGACAAGCCAGTGCTGGCTTTCAAAGGAAGCCAGAGATTAAAGGTCTCCGTTTTAAGTAATGTTAGAATTTAGAGTCAGCCTAAGAAAAAACATTAAGCAGCTAAAATTTAGGTGGCACGGGGCACAGTGTCACACACATGCACACGCTAGGTCCTCAAAGCAGTCAAGGAAACGAGGTTTAAATAATAATTCCCCACAACTACTGGGAGGAGAATTTGTAGAATGCAGATATCACTCCGGCCTCAGGGGGGTTTTCTGTTTACCCAGTCCATGTATCAAAATACCTCCCAGCATCTATTTTAGTCAGCAAGTATTCCACCGTGGTGGAAATGATTTACTGAAAACTTAGACCTTCTCCTGATATCTAGCCAAAAATCTGATTGGGAAAACCAAGTCCTGTTTAGTTTCTGCCATCACTGTTACTGAACCACAATGGCTGGGCAAGTAGCGACAACATAAAGTTCTTCAGTTCTCTCTTCTTCTTTCATTTGAGCATCACGAGATTGTTTTGGTCCCCCTCTTGGTCGCTCACTAAGCATCTGCTGAACTAAATACTTAGTTTTTAATAAATGGAGGAGGTCACCTTTGGCCACTTGCTTCACACATGCAGGAAAGACCAGATCTTCCATCGGGTCAGTGTTTCTTGGCAGGAGAGCAAGGAAGTTTCTGTAAATTGAGTTTGTACATCTGGCAGCCAAAAGTGTCCTGTAGGTATATTTTTTGCATAAAAAGATATGTTTGAGGTAACCGCTCTGCACAGATGCTATTAAAGGTTCGGAGTATTTGTAACCTGTTATTTTAGATTTGGGGCATATTTGTAGCTCCAGAGGTACAAAAATAAACTGCGTTTTCTTGGAAGATGTGTGTGTCTGGGATGTGACTGGAGTTGCAACCTTAAGCAAGATTTCCAGGCGTTTACAGTTGAACCGTGCCAGTAAAAATATGTTTATTTGGACATTAAAATCCTAGGGTACCCACGTAAATATCCTAAACAATGTGTGTTACACGAGCTTTCGTTGTTAATGTGCTTCAGCTTTAAATGTTTTTAGTTCTGGTTCCTGGAGTGTGAATGTATTACAGGGAAAGTTGAACTCAGTGAGTCTTCTGTGCCATTCAGCACATTTGGTGACGCGTCTCTTAGATCCAAGAGAATTGTTTCTGATGTGGGTAAAAGTCACATCACAGTTGTGAAGACAAACCTCCCTGCTCTCAATACTCTTAGCAACATAGAGGTTTTTGTTGGGCGATCAGGAGAGAGAAAAGACAGCAGGTATGTGCCCTTCACTCCCCGTTCATTCGTCTGCGTAACAAGCATCCCTGTACTATCCATCGTCTACAAAACTGTGCGGTAAAAATGGTGAGGACAAAGAGGAAAAGGCAGTCACCACGGGCTCATGAGCCTACCGTCTGCTTTATTTCATCAGTATTTCACAGAAATCAGGATAAATTGCTTCTTTGCCAAAATATAATTTTCAGAAAGTTGAAAAGTAATAACTCTGTCAAATATTCAGTAAGCACGTATTTGAAGATTTATTGAACCCAGTCATGAGAGAAATGGTAGGATAACAAAACTGGTTCAAAGGGGGATTTGAGCAAAATGTCTAGGTAGGCAGGTTGATTGATAGATAAAGTGAAAAGAAAAGAGAATGCTGGAGTAAGACTTCAAAGTTAGGTACAATACTGGTTAATGTCCTCCAAGGCGATAAAACAGTACTCTTTGGTTCTATTTCAGCCAGACAGAAATCTTTACACCTATCCTTAACAAATATATTTGTAATTTATCTGTCTTCTACAGTCGTTACAGAGTCTGTGACCAATCGATAGTAAATAGTAAGTCAAACAAAGTTACATTTCCCAAGAGTGTTAGATGACTCTTAGGTAAGCTTGTCAAAAAGTCCATGTTGCCGGACAGTGCTGCCCGAGAGAACTTTCTGCCAGGATGAAAATCTTCCATGTAAGTGCTGTCCACTAGCTATATGTAGCTATCGAGCATTTGAAATGTGGCTCCTGCAACTGAGGAATCGAATTTTAAATTTTATTTCATTTTTATTAATTTTGATTTAAACAGCTACCTGGGATTAGTGGTTACCATGTTGGACAGCACAGCTCTCCTGTGCCATTAAATGGGCAGTCATTTTTACGCCTTGCTTCCAGTCTTGGATCATATTTGTCTAAACACTGTATAAATTACATCATATTTGAAATATTGTAATGAGCTAAATATGTGGGGAAAAAATTGGAAGAGACTTTTTTTTTGAAAAGACCAAATTCTTCCATGAATCTTATTTCTTTTGCAAATGTGATGCCTCGTATATTGTGTTTCTTGATGGTAGGCTCACCTGAAGTCATTCTGGCCAGCAAGGGGGCCGCTTATGAATTAAGCCCGTTTGGAGGGAACCCAGGTCTTGCATTTTGTTTCTCAAGTGACTCAAGTTGGTATTAATTTCCCTTTAGCAAGACGCTAACCGTCATGGCTAGTTTTGATTAAAAAGGGGCTTTCTCATTTGAAACAAAGGGAGAGCTATTAATATGTCACGAGGATTTGAAGGCTTAAATAAGTTAACTTTTCTGCTGCCCTCCCTTCGTTACTCAGACCAAGCAATCAATGCATTGATAAGGCTGGCTTTGATCTCGCACGAAACTTACCAGTTCATTTTCTTACTCACCTTCTCCCTCGCTTGCAGGGGTTTTTCCGCAGAAGTATTCAGAAGAACATGATTTACACTTGTCACCGAGATAAGAACTGTGTTATTAATAAAGTCACCAGGAATCGATGCCAGTACTGCCGACTCCAGAAGTGCTTTGAAGTGGGAATGTCCAAAGAATGTAAGTGGAGTCTCAAAAACTTTCCTTTTTCCTCCTTTGGCTTACCTATATATAGGACTTGCTCAGCTTCCAGAATCAAGTTGTGGAGGGCATAGCATGCGGAATTCCCATATGACATTAAGGATAGATTGCCAAGGCTAGGTGTAAACAGAGGTGAGCTGAAAACAGAATAACCGTGGGGATTTTCAGATCAAGCCTGAGTGGCAGCTGGGGACAAGGCAGGAGCTGTGTGCTGCGGATAGCAGATGTGTGTTTCAGAGCGGTCCCAACTCACTGTGTGTTGTTGTTGAGCCACCAATGACTAGCGCATCGCATCGCCACTTAGAGACGCCCTTTCCCCGTCCTGGCCGTGGGAACAGAGTTGTGCCCGTGTCCCTGAGAACAAAAGGAGACAAGAGGCATGAATATTAACAGTAGTAATAATTAGCCCTTTCTCAGAGGGAAGGGAGTGTAAACCTTTTGTTGTGGAAGAAATATTTAGAAACTCGGCGCGTTGGCATGTTTCCAAATTCGATTTAGCTTTTTTTTTTTTTTGTCCCAGCCACCCCCCTCTGCCAAAGAATTCTGCGGGGTTGTTTTTTTTTTTTAATGCGAAAGAGAACATTTGAATGAATTAAAAATGAGTGGTCCAAAAACATCTGATAATGGGGACTTGAAATGTACGTCACTTAATACAGACAGCGTATATATACACTGCCAACGTTTTCATCCTTACGTTTCTCTCTTTGGTGCTTTCACGTGAAGGGAACAAGGAAGCGACAACAGGCAAATGGCTTGGCTCAGGCAGGCCTAAGGACGGCGCAGGGTTGTGTAGAAGGTGAAGCACTGAATGTGATGGCTGTTACTTTATTCATCCTGTTACTCGGGGATTTGGTGAAGGCGAAGTGTGAGTGAAGCCCTGGGACAAAAAGCCAGGAACCTCAGCCATGATCATGCAGCCTGGTTCGAAGGCTCATGTTATAGGTCCAGGGCTCTCGGACTTTGGAACTGGGAAATGTGGCCATTGGGTGGTGGGGAGACTGAGGACGGAAAGCCCCCAGGGCCAAGCAGCGCTGCTCAGCTGGCCGACTGGCTTTTTGCCTGGAACTGCTTCTAGGGAATGTCGCTTGGCTGCCCAATATCCATTCTGTCCCTTCACCTCTCTTAAATGTGCCTAGGGTTTAGCATGCCTTTCCGTTTCTTGGGTTTCCGTACTTGAGGAAAAACAGCAGGACGGGGAACAATTCCGTTGACTCAAGCCAAGCATCCTATTCTGTGTCCCAGCCACCCGTCATATTCCATGTCACTGGTTCATGGTGGGAATCTGTGATGTAGGCCAGTCCAACGAGAATGAATTCAAAACTCAGGCTCAGCCTCCACAAAAAATAAAAAGACACATTAGACTTTATCAAAATAAAAAAGATGTCAGCTCTCCAACAGATACTATGGAATTAATGGAAAGACAAGTCACGTACTAGAAGAAATTACTTACAAATTGCACATCTGATTGAGGACTTGTATCTAAAATATACAAACCTCTTGGGGTGCCTGGGTAGCTCAGTCAGTTAAGCGGCTGGCTTCAGCTCGGGTGATGATCTCGAGGTTCGCATGTTCGAGCCCCATGTCGGGCTCTCTGCTGACAGCTCGGAGCCTGGAGCCTGCTTCGGATTCTGTGTCTCCCCCACTCTCTGCCCCTCCCCCGCTCACGCTCTTGTCTCTGTCTCAAAAATAAATAAATATTTTTTAAAATATTAAAAAAATAAAACAAAATATACAAACCTCTGAAAACTCAATAATAGGAAAGCAACGCAATTAAAAAAAAAAAAAAAAAAACTAGTGCCTTCAAAAATGCCAACATTATGAAAGGCAAAGACAGACTGAAAAACTGTTCCAGATTAAAAGAGACATGCCAGTCTCTTTTAATCATGCAATGCATAATCCAGATCGGATTCTTGGTCAGAGGGAAATAGTTCTAAAGGACATTATTGGGACAGTGAGTGAAATTTGAATACGGATTATAGATTATAGCACTGTAATATACTGTTCTACATTATTACTTATGAAGCATTGTGAATCTAGATGAAGGGCATACAGGAGGTCTTTGTACTATTCTTGCAACTTTGGAGCAAACTTGAAATTTTACCAAAATAAAATTACCCAAACAGGACAAAAGACTCATGCTTAAAATATTAGGACAGAAGTGCCCTCCTTTCCGATGTATGTGGACAAGGAAGCAGGTAGCCACAAGTGCCCCTCGTAGCTATCCTCCAATTCGAGGACAAAGAAGGCACTGTAGATAGAAGAGTGGAAAGACAGACAGAAACTGGGCCCTGAAGAGCTGGACTGAATCGTTAAACCAACTGCCTCCAGCAAGTTTTGTTATATTTGCCAAGAGTTGTGGTTAAGGCAGTTGAGGTTGGGGTCTTAGTCATATTTTAGGGTCCTGATGAGCAAGAATGGACTGGGTCATCAGATAGGGTAGCATCCTCCCATACCTCCTGGGAAGGTCTTTTTCCCCTGGAAACTTCTATCTGTGGATGATGGGTCAGTTGACCACATTTCAGCCAGTTCTCTTTGCTCCCTCCAAGCTTTAGAGCTATCGAATTACTTAAAATCAATGAATATGGAGATACAGAGCTAATACTAACTTAGCTCGGGCCCCAGACCCTACCGCTGAAGAGCACAACGTTGCCCTGAAGTAGCCGGATTTTTTTTATATGTGTAAGTGAGACTCACAGAATGATCCCCTGACACTCCATTTTTGGTCTCACATTCTGTAGACATGGAGGTCAGTCACGCTGCAGTTCTGTGGGAGAATTTTAGTCTAGGCTGAAATTATAAATGAGTAAGCCAGATGTGGACGCAGGGTAAAGCAGTACTTTTGCATTTATTTTGTGTGGGCTGGAGACCCATTTCCTGCTTACATTACTTAAAACCCATATCCTGCTGCTCTGTAAAAACTGGCAGCTCGGTTGCCAATTAAAAAAAAAATAATGTTTACGCCCACAGGAAAACTCTAGTTTCAACCCTCAAGGAACTTATCACCTTAATTAGATTTAAAAATATATAAATGAGAAGAAAATGGGATCATTATGCCCAAGTATACAAAAATAAATATATTTTCCTTCGAAGGAAATTGAAGGGGAAGGAATAAACGCTTGGAGTAGAGAGACTTAGGGTCTAATAGAACATTTTTTAAGCTGAAACAGAAAGAAGCAGGAAAATATGAGAATCGGTAACCGGTTATACCAAGATACTCGCAACTGAAATGAACCCAAGAATAATAGAGACTCCTAGAATGTTAGAACTGAAAAGGGATCTTAGAGATTGATTTTCACTCACCTCTCTCATTTGACATACAAGCACACTGGGACCCAGAAAGGTGAAACGGTTTTCCCAGCAATCCCCAACTGGCTCAAGACAGAACCAAGGCTACAGTTCAAGCCTTTCCTCTTCTGGCCGTGCTTTCTCTGTGGTACCAAGATGCATAAGATTTGCATTCAATTCTTGCCATAGGTCATGACGATTCATTAGTATGTGCCAGAACTCTTCGGGTGCAAGCGACAGAAAACTCAGCTCAAACTTGGCATAAGCTTAAAAAATCGGCACATGCAATTGGACGGTCCGGAGTAACATGACTGCATGCAAGGGCTCGAGGTCGTTTTGGGGGCGTGGCTCCTCGTTGTCTCCCATAGATGGTTTTTGTTTTTTGTTGTTTTTTTTTTTTACCATGTTGGTTTGGTTTTCTGGAAGATTTTACATATGGCTACTCAAGATGGCCACCAACCTGACAGAGAGGTGTGGGTCCCCATCATTTCATGAGTGCCCAGGAACTGGTTCTCATTGGCCTAACTTGGGTCACGTGCCCTTGTATAACTGTCTCACCTTGGGGGTGGTGGAGGGGTAGACCGCTGTAATTGGCTAGGTCTCAGTCATGTGCCAATCTCAGGAGCCGGGCCTCGAGGTCCACCCCACCCAAACCACATGGGGCAGGAGTGTGGGAGGAAAGAATCCCTATGTAGCTAATCAGAAAGACCTGAGGCAAAAATTTACAATGTCCCCACCAAGGCCTATCCCGTCCCACGGTGCTGTTCCCCGTATGTTCTTATTCTTTGTTCTGTTGAAGGAAAGAAAGAAACCTGAAAATCCTATTATAGTAATAGCTAACATAGGCAAGGTGTTTTCTGTTCGCCAGGGACTTCTTAACCGTTTTTAATACTTTGTCCCATTCAAGCCTAACAATAGCCGTATGAGAAAGATGAGTTACAATCCCATTCTTCCCCTTTTTTTTAGGCAGATGTGGAAACTTAGGTGCAGAGAGGTTAATTAATTTAGAGTAACACATTTAGTAAGGGCCAGTGCTGGGATTTGGATCCCGATAGTAATATATACTACATGCCATAAAAAGCAGCTTTTAAACCTCTGACTTCTCTTTTTGACTCGACTCTATTCCAAGTGGTTAATTAAACAATAATCACACTCCTTGTTGTATGTTAGAGATGTACCCCCTAGAAAGTCGTGTGCAAATTTAATTTTTATAGCCCAAATTTGGTTTTAAATGTATAAGGGGATTTACTAGTAAAAGAAATCCTTGGGTGTGGGGGATCAGGAAAGCAGGATTATTTCTTCGCTCTTCTGTTCTGTAAGTGCTGGTGGGTATGCCTTATATTTGCCAAGGGCTTTGTAAAGCTAAGGGAGCCTTTCTGCAGAGAAATAGCTATTTGTCAAAGCATGAGATTCGAAAGCGGTAGCAGCAAGTGAAAAAAATCGATTTTCAGCAGCATTCTGGAAGTGGTACAAAAATTTATGAAGAACTTGGGGAGGAGGCAAAGGAAGCAAAATGTCTCAAAGTTGAGTGATGAGCTTCTGCTGGTGGGGTGGGAGGCTTGAAATGATGTCCACAAAGGAAAGTATGTGGCCCTAAAATAAGAAATAAAAAAGAATAAATGAAGACATAAAATGTGGGATCGTGAAAGAGATGTCCCGACAAGCTTATGATACAGATAAACCACTAATTGTCCATGATGGGGAAGGGGAAGATTTAAGACGATGCCACTGAGAGACTGTGGGAGTAGAGAAAGCCTGGCCATATGCATTTGGCCAGCTACAGGCATCCAAATGCATAGCTGAAATCCTTAAGCCAGGGGTCAGCAAACTCTCTTGCAAGGGGCAAATAGAAAATATTTTTGGCTTTGTGGGCCATGTGATCTCTGTAGGAGCCCCAGAAAGTACATAAACAGAGATTGGTTGTGTTCCAATAAAACTTTATTTACAGGAACAGTAGAGAACTGGGTTTGGCCCAAAGGCCATACTTTGCCTACTTCCGCTTAGGTGGCTCACCCCGTGGTCCCATATGCCACTCTGGCTGCTCCATGAGCTCACGCTCAGCTCATCTCCCAGGGACAGTTGTTCCTCTCCTACCAATAGACACCCCAGCCGCCGGCCACCCTGGGCCATGCGGACCCGCGAGCCTCACGGCTCCATGTTTCTGTAGAGGCCGTGCCCTGGACTGGAGTTTTAGGAGCCGGCAGAAATGTCTTTTCTTCTGAGAAGACTCCCTGAGCCCTACCCCACATTCTACACAATTCATTCTGCCCCATATTTCTATAGAGCTTCGAACATGCCTCCGTGAACTGCCAACCTATTATAGTGTGATTCTTCGCACAGCATGGGCTCCCTAGCTTGATTATAACCTCCTAAAAGGCAAGGCAAGCATCATGTCTTCCTCACTTAGTAGCCCTGGAAGTTAGCATGATCGTTTGGTCAATGAAGTTAGATTAATGAAGTGATTAAGTGTGGTTTGCTTATCTATCTATCTATTTATTTATTTAGATTGTAAGTAAGCTCTATGCCAAATGTGGGGCTTGAACTCATGACTCTGAGATCATGAGTCACATGCTCCACCAACTGAGCCATCCAGGTGTCCCGAAATGTGGCTATTTTAATTTTTTTTTATTTTTTTAAGTTTATTTATTTATTTTTGAGAGAGCACAAGCAGGGAAGGGACAAAAAGAGAGTGGAGACACAGAATCCAAAGCAGGCTCCATTCTCTGAGCTGTCAGCACAGAGCCCGACTCAGGGCCAGAACCCATGAACCGTGAGATCATGACCTGAGCTGAAATCAGACGTTTGACTGACTGAGCCACCCAGGTGTCCCCTAAATGTGGCTATTTTAAAAGACAACCAAATGTGACATCTCCCTAGCTTCACTTCCTGAAAAGTTGCCAGGCACAAAACAGTTCTGGGCATGCCTCTGTTGAACTCTAAGTCATTCATTTCTCTGCTGCGGGCCCAGAACGAGTTATTCAACTTCTTTCGGCTTGTGTTTTCTACCCGAGTAAGAGAGCCTTTAGTGTTGACTGACAGCCTGGGCATGATGTGAGAACCGATGCTTTTAATCCTGTTTAGACAACAGTGTTTCTACAATGAGCTTCCTCTTGTCAGTTCTCTCCCTGGAGGACATTAGATCTTCTCGTGGATTTGCTATGGAAAATGGTGGGCATCTTGTGTAACTGTGCATGGCAAAAGTCCAAAAAGGTGCAGAGGCTAACATGGGTAAGTGGTGGGATTTGGGGCTCACCTGGCCAGTCCTTGGCTGTCAGGTTGCTCACTGACAAAAAGGGGGATCCAAGGATTAGCTAGACATTGGGGTCAGGAGGCCATTAGGAAAATGAAAGATAAAAAGCAGATCAGAAGCAAGACTCATGTGCCATGATAAAGGGGAAGTTGTGGGCTTTGGATGCCTCTGACGTTTGCCCAGGTTTCCCTGGGTCTCTGGCCTTAGAGATTGGATGCCTTTGCCCCATGTATGCAACAGAAAAACCATGGAGGTTACTGTGGCTGTCACCCCCATTCTGTTTCTTTTCTTTCTGAAAATCACTGGCCATTAATTTATAAAGGAACCTCTTCAAATTGCCTTTGAACTTATGTTTATGTGGGCCGTGCTTTTGAGTGGTGGGCAAAACATGCCTTTGATTTTGTTTGAGAATGTGGTTTAGTAAGTTAATTTCACAGCATTTTTTTCCTCTGACGGTTGCCTAAGTATATTTGTAGAATAAAGCGATTGAATAATCTCTGAATTTAGGAGTCCCTAAGTGCTCATTGACACCTTCTCATTTGGGGCATATTGAGCTTAAAAACAGCTTTTTATGAAGTCTCTAAATTCTGATTTATACTTTGGACATGAATGTCCCCATGGGTCGATTGGATAGAATGAATATGCTTTGCACGGACACTTTGATACTTCCACGAGAGGTTTTTGTTGTTCTGTGTTTCATTTCCCCTTTACTGTTAAACTTACATTAAAACAAACCTTTTGGATTAAAGGCACTTAACCTCAGTTAAAATCACTTTTGTTGATGCACAAATTATATCGATGTGCTCTTTGGTTCTACGGCTGGATTTTACTGGCTTTATAACAAGGAAATTCGTATTGTAGGTTGCCTTGTGTACTTGAGAAATTACATAAAAATCATCATCAGGGCACTTAGCGTCTTTCTAATTTTAGTTTATTTCTTCATTTGTTCCCATGTTACATCCTAGCCTGTTACTGCGTTCCCAAGGTTCGGCATGATCTTTTTGTTCTTCTCAACAGAGAGGTGGCATTAACCCCCACCTTTCCTTTCACCCCGCCACACACAAATCCCCAAAGAGCTCCCCAAAAGTAAATGAAAGGCTGGAAACTTTATATTTTTGTATCTAAAAATGTCACGGAAGCTGGAAAGTAAAAATGTGCTGTCCCTTTCCACTTGCCAAATGTTAAGGTTTTCCTGCATCTGTTTGGGAGTTTAAAAAAAAAAAACAAAAACAAATTCCGTTTGGGCACTGGCAGCCCAGTGATGTCAGTGCCACTGTGGGACTTCAAGCCCATTAACACTCCGACTGCAAAGGAAGTATTAAAATTCCTTCAGCTTTACTAACACATTTCTCCCTGCAGCCTGTCTCCTGGTAAAGGGGCGCTCAGCACATTCTCACCTTAGAAAAAGGAGAACTTTCCATGACACCATAGGACAGAGCAGAGCAAAGGAACAGAGGGCTTTGAAGGTAGCCTGAGCTGGGTTCAAATCTGACCCCACCCTCGAGCTGCCTCATCTTTGGCAAGAGGTATAATTTTGTCCTACGTGCAAGTGACTGACTGCTGGCTGACGACAACGTGGGGCAACCTTGCTGGATTGTTTCGTGCGTTGGACCTTATGAGGGTGGTGCATTTAGCACCCTGCTTGGCCCACGGCAGACCCTGAATAATGATAGCTGTTCTCTCGGGGTTCTTCTGCTGGCGGCACCCAGGCTCTGCTCTGGGCCCTGGTTGCTGCTGCCACTGTAATAACTTTTTACTGCTTTTTACTGTAATAACTACACAGCCCTGCTCCTCCTTCAGGAGAAAAGTGAAGGGCACAGGCTCTACTCGTTTTGAATTGTTTATGACGCCACAGTGTAGATATACAGCCCCAAATATTATGTCACAGCGTTAAAAATCAAGCTTGTAAGCATAGTTTCTAAGATAAATACCCGCCTTCCTCAGCTACTGTAAACTGGGAGGCAGATGGCTCATTTGCCCGGAGATGCTGGGACGTGTGTAATCAGAGTATCGTGGAACCCAACTCCATGGGGAAAACCGAACTGGGGTGTTAGAAAGGGTGCCTGGGCCCCTCCTGGCGTCCATCAGCTCAAGGTGAGGCCATCGGGGTCTCCCGGGCAGCGTCCGGTTCGCCCCAGATCACCAGAGAAGCAAAGTCTCTTCCACTCCCTGCTTCCTTCTTTGTTTGCCCCTGTGGCACCTGCCATCTCTCCCCGACGTTTATTTGGGACCCTGCGGCCCACCCTTCCTGAGTCCATCTCGCTTCACGCAGCCAGATCTTACCCGCTGGCCTGTTCCTCAGCACTGCTTTAGCTGTTAGCCATATGGCAGGAGGACTGCAGAGAACATGGGTGATAATATGACAGTTGATGGTCACAAAGCCCTTTACCAACAGCAAAGTCTCCCAGGACTTTGAGTCATCTCCTGTGGCAGGCCGGAAGGGACTAATGCTCGGGTCCTCAGTGTCCTGACGTTCAGAGACACGAAGAAACCTGCCGGCAGTCTCACTGGCGGCTTCAACCCGTGGGTCCTAAACCCAGCTCCTAATATCTTTTTTTTTTTTTTTTTTAATGTTTTTTAACGTTTATTTATTTTTGAGACAGAGAGAGACAGAGCATGAACAGGGGAGGGGCAGAGAGAGAGGGAGACACAGAATCTGAAACAGGCTCCAGGCTCTGAGCTGTCAGCACAGAGCCCGACGCGGGGCTCGAACTCACGGACCGTGAGATCATGACCTGAGCTGAAGTCGGACGCTTAACCGACTGAGCCACCCAGGCGCCCCTCCTAGTATCTTTTCAACCACGCCCTGCTTCTCTAACAATGCAGTTCTTGGGCGCATTTAACACTACACCGTTTCAGTACCTTCACCCCCTTGTGCTCCCAAATCACATTTTCGGGCATTTACGTATGATTTAATTTAACGCACGTAATGGTTTAATACAGTGTTTTCCCTAGAGTAAATGCCGCAGGCAGCGTCCGAAACCTAATTTGGGGGAGTACTAAACTTAGTACGCGGTAATACCAAATCGTACAGTGATAAAGTCATTCCCTTTTCAGTAGTCACCCCATCTATTTGTTACTAATGGGAAAATCTCAGTTTGATGCCAGTCCATCCTTTATTAGTACCTCTTGAACGTTTGCTACTCCCTCTTTTTAATGGAGACAAGACAGGCAACCAGCCTTCCTAACCTAGTTAGGACGAAGTGCTGTTTATTTCAGAGGAATGCAAACTTTCTGAATGACCAGACACTACATATCTTAAGCTCTGCAGACGATTCAGTGATTGTTGCAACTCTTTGGCTCTCCCATTGCCGCATGAAAGCTTCATGAACGAGCATGGCTGTGTTCCACCAAAACTTTAGGCAGTGAACCTGAAAACCCTGTTTATTTTTACCTTTAACTGCGATTTATGTCAAATGATACTGCTGTCGTCTTTATAGTCGTAATATAAAATTCTCTAAATTTTATTTAGGCAAAAAAAAAATCAATTTAGAAAGAGTATAGTGGCCTCTAATGTGAGATATCATAAAGGTAAGACAGGAAGGGCAGAAGTTAGAGAAACTCTGGTTTTATCTGTTAGTTGGTCAGGTGTTCTTGCATCTTGACAGGAATAGAGCAGATTCTGGGGGAGCCTCAGCCCCTTCCAGAGCCCCCTGTATTGCTACAGTTGTTGGTGAGTAGACCATTGGCCCGCCTTTGTCTTGCTGAGGTCCCCTCTGCCCTTCCCCCATCCTGAGCTGTGCACAACTCAAGGATGGGCCGCTGGGTCTTGCTTTTCTTGGATCCTCAGGGTTTAGTCCTGTCCTGATACAACAAAGGCCCAATGAGCGGGTGGATCTGTCCTGGAGGGATTTCAAGGGTCAGGTGAACTTTGGAGGTGAAATACGAGGAACAGGGGAGACCTCAGACTGCACTGTTGACTCCCCCTTCTGAAGAGCAGCAAGGTATTGTTGTGGCTTAAAGCACAGACTTGACGGACAGCCTGGATTCTGATCCCAGCCCACTACTCACGTAGCTCTGTGATCTTGGGCAGGTTATTTAGCATCTCTGTGCCTCCGGTTCCTTGTCTGTAGCACCGAGATGATAATTGTACCTACCTCACATGGGTATTGTAAGGAATGAATGAATTAATATATAGTAGGAACTAAAGGCATTTCTTAGCCAAGTGTTAGCTCTTGTCCCTCTTCGTCCTGCTATGATAATGACCCATTCTGGCCTCCAAAGATTGGATCATCAGTACTGTCCTTAGTGACTATGCAGAACAGCTAATGTTCCTTCTGGCCCAGTGGTCTGTTTACTCAAGACAAAAGGTACTCCTAAATTTGATGTTTGTCCTTGGGGCTCAAGCCTGACACCCACAAACCAAAGTGTCACTTCAGCCAGAGGGGACCCTGGGATTCGTGGCCTTTCATCACTTACAGAATCCATTCCAAGTGTATCAGTGTGGGCAGGGCCCTGCACAGCTGGCTCAGCCTGCCCCAGCCTGCCCGGGACACTGACCTCCTGTTATGCTTCTTCAAACTGCCCCCGCCCCACAGTCGTCACCACTGACTACTCAGCATGCCTGTCGTGTGATGGAGCCTCGGGGTGTGCCTGCTGCCCTCTCTGCCTGTGATGGCCGTCCCCGGCTTTCGCTGTTGCTCATCTTTCAAGCCACCGTACTCCCAAATATGCGTGCATGTTTCTCTAACAACAGGAAGCAGGTGTGGGTCAGTCTTACCTCTCTACAGTATGACATGTTAGTGACCCCTCTGTTGGGTGACTTCAAAAGTCAGACTCGTTTTTGAGTCCAGGAAGTAGGTAGGGGTGTGTGTGTGTGTGT
Source organism: Panthera onca (assembly GCF_046562875.1). Lineage (NCBI taxonomy): Eukaryota > Metazoa > Chordata > Mammalia > Carnivora > Felidae > Panthera > Panthera onca. Next base: position 142,000,858 of record NC_138347.1, read on the forward strand.
GTGTGTGTGTGTGTGTGTGTGTGTGAGAGAGAGAGAGAGAGAGAGAGAGAGAGAGAGAGATTGAGAGAGAGATTGAGAGAGAGAACATACACAGGTGTTCTCTGCACTGGCTATAAGCATCTTGAGGGCAGGCACAGAGTGTCTTTCCTATCTGAGTCTGCAACCAAAAGCCCAGTGCCTTATACTTAGTAGACACTTCTGGAATGAACTGGAGGTAAAGAGAAATTGAAGAGTAGAGATTCTGAGTCAGGAACTTTCATCTGATCTTTCTAAGAATTACAGATTTGAATTCAGCCCCACTGACATAATGAGCCCATTTTTACATTTTCCCTTTTGTGTCCTTCCTTAACTTGCACCATACAAATTCTAGCATATTATCCCTTGCATAAAAGGCAGTCTCACCCTTGTCTAGTTCCGTGGTGGACGTAGCCAGATGGAGCTTGTCACTACGTCCTAACAGGGAAGATTTGCTGTCTCTCAAAGCTGTACACACACACCATATTTCAACAAATCTATAATTTGTTAAAGCACACTATCATTTTATGTGCCGCTAAAAACAAAACAGCAGGAATTAAACGAGGACATGCCAAAGATTGTGAGACAGGTGGCAATTGCAGAGAGGGAGCGAGGGAGAAACCAGATACCAGCGCTGTAAGAAAAGGAAGCATCTCACATTCTAGGCTGGAAATATTCTATGTTTCCATCTTGAGCTGTGTTTCATTCTGCTTTAAATAGACATTGATAAAACCTCAGTGCCCAAAGACAATCCCCAGCACAGAGTTGACTGAATAAATATGCAAGTGCTTCTAAAATAGCTGGCAGAGAGCCTTTTGTTTGGAAACAAATGTCGCCGTTGAAAATAGCAACCCGAAATTTCCCCGCAGTCCCTGTGTTCCGGGGCGATGAACATGGCCCTTTAAGTACCTTCTCCCAGTGACAGCAATTCTCTGGAGGGTGGCTACCTAAATTGCTCAATAAATCCGTGCATAGAGTACGGTCTGAATTTGCTCTTCCTCGAGTGGGATTGAGCACTTAAACCGGTTTCTTCTCCCTCTGCCATCGAAAAATATTAACTCTCACCGTTAGGTTATTTCTCTCATCCGTCTCCCTTTAAAGCTGGAAAACAAAGAGTTGAGCAATTATCCGATGAACTAGATTAATGGAGACAGGCATCTTTTTAGTACTGGGACCAAGGAGAGTCAACACCCTATTTCGTCATGAGAAAGAATGTTTGTGTCCCGAATTCACACTTGACTGTTCCAGGACTTCATTTCACCAACGTAAAAATACCTACGTGGCCTTTAAAAATTTCTGTTTGATTTGCAAAATACTTTTAGGACAGAAATGTTCTGTTTTGATGCTGGAGAATACAAGTTCTCCATTTTTCTTTGCTTGTTTTGGGGGTTGGGGTGTTTTATGACATTACTTGGTCAGGCTTATGAAACAGTGTTTTGGCTCAGCAACGTTGTTTAAATCTGTTTTAAAATAGCACTAAGGATTTCCACTGGCCTTTCAAAATGGACCCACTTAGGAGCCAGTCATATGATACAGCTCGTCCAAAGGGAAAGGTAAAAGTTGCTTCTAGTAAACTCTGTCGACTCAGGGGATTTAATGAGGACAGGAAGAGACTCCAGTGCAAAATGTAATGAGTGAAGGAATCCCAGTTTGTGTCCTGCAAGTGACAGAACAAAGCGCTTGAGCAGTTTTAAACCGAATGGAAACTTGGCTGAGGCGCCCTTGGACTTTGAGCTCTCAGAAATCTGAAAATATGCAGGCCCAGAATGTACTCCCCGCCACCACCCCCCCCTCCCCCCTGCAGTGGATGTGGCCCAGTGAGTTGTTTCTGGAAGAGAGACATCAGGACTTCCTCCTGCCTCCTGGGGCTGAACAAACTCTTGGAGATGGCTTTCCCCACATTCCCCAGGATGATGACGGGATTCAGGTCTACAGAATGCAGACCCATTTCGTTTTTGCAAATAGTGCCTTTTTCACGGCTCTGTGTTCCCGAATGGTAGAGGTACATCCAGGAAATCGAAATGTGGTGCTTTACTCCGCCAGAAGGTCTGACATGAAAAGGACTGACAACACCAAGTGTTGGCGAGATGTGAAGCAAGTGGAACTCTCAGATGTGGCTGGTGAAAGTATAAATCGAGCCAGAGTTTGGCAGTGTCTCCTAAAGCGAAACATATCTGGGTGACTCAGTGATGCTAGTCCTGGGAACATCTTCAAAAGAAATGAGCGCACAGACCCACCGAAAGATATATACAAGAATGTTCACAGCAGCTTACCCATAATAGCCCAAAGCTGGAAACAAGCCATATATCCATCAGCAGTAGAATGTGGAAATAAATTGCGACATATTCAAATAATGGATACGCCTAGCTGTTAATAAAAAAAGGAACTAACTACTGGTAAATGTGGACAGCGTAGATGAATCTCATAAACGTAATGTTGACTTAAAAAGACTCAGAGTAAAGAGAACATTCTTTACAATTTCGTTTGTATAAATATTAAAAATGGGGGCTCCTTGGTGGTTCAGTCGGTTAAGCCTCGGCTCAGGTAATGACCTCACGGGTTCGTGAGTTCAAGCCCCACATGGGGTTCTGTGCTGTCAGGTCAGAGCCAGCTTCAGATCCTCAGTGCCCGTATTTCTGCACCTCCCCCCCCCCCACTCTGAAAATACACAAACGTTAAAAAAATTCTTTTTAAAAAGGTTAAAAATGAGCAAAACTAATGTCCGTGATAGAGGTGAGTACAGTGGTTACCCTTGGGTCTTGAAAGGCATACCAGGGAGGGTTGTGGAGTGCTGAGCACTCTAATCCTTAACTGGTATATACTTAACTACACGTGTAATGTTTTACCTCAGTCAAAAGGAAAAAAAGATGGAAACGCGGAAGGAATGTTGGAGAGGGCCACGCCATCCTGTGCATAAAGAAATTGTGTTATCACCGATGAGAAGCATAACATCCTCTCATTAAAAGAATCCTTCTCCCTTTCAACACGTTGAAATATCTTCTGAAAGCGTGTTGACCTTTCTGCCTCCGCCTTTTCGTTTCATTTGGGACCTTTTTCACTTGTAGCTTTGAATGTGTAAGGAGCGCCAGAGATGGGATATTATCCCTGATTTACTCTGAGTTCTCCAAGGATGGTTATGTAATACCTGTAATCCCATCGACTCACCTAAAGAGCTTTTTCCCTTTGGTGCCCTGAACTGCAGGCACAGTAATAGCATAGCCCAGGGATCCTTTTACAGCTTGTTGTGTTTGGGAAAGCTATTTCAGCCATCAACTAATAAAGGGCTTTTAAAAAAGATGAGTATTGTTATTTTTAAATGTTAAATTATCAGAAGTGTCAGTAAATTCCACTCAGGTATGTAGGATAAGCAAAGTTGATTTATGAGCCTGGGTAGCAACTAGTTCAGTAATTAGCTGACTGTCCTTTTTTCCCATAATTTGAAAAAATCAAAATAAGGTGTCTTTTCATGTGGATTCATTTTAAAGGCAAATGGGAACTTGAGTAGGTGATCAAATTGAGACTGCTTTAGAAAAGTTAACACGAAGGTTTGACTGATAGCATAGGCAACATGCTTTTTTTTCTGTTTTTTTGACAACCAGCAGAGTAATTTCTCTGTGAGATCGTTCACGTGCAAAGAAACAGTTTCAGATTTACAGAAAGCCTATCTTAATTTCCTTGTCCTTTTATTACTTTTTAAAAAATGTTTAATATATACCGACAGCAGAAAAGAAAGCTGTAAAAATGGCACATCCTTTCCTAATACCCCTTGGCAGTTGCACAATTAATTCAGCTTCTGAAGTGTAGACATAAAGACATAGGTTTGGTGGGGTGGTGTATTAGAGCTAAGTTAGGATAAAGAACATGACTTTAAACCTATCAAAACTAATGGAAGTGGCTTTTCTCTAAGTAGATAAGTATAAACAAACTCCACCCCTTTTTATGGAGATTTCTCTCTCAGTGCCATCTCTGAAGAATGCAGGGGAGTGCTAAAAAAGATTATGACTGGGGCGCCTGGGTGGCTCAGTCGGTTAAGCAGCCGACTTCGGCTCAGGTCATGATCTCGATCTCCTTGAGTTCGAGCCCCGTGTCGGGCTCTGTGCTGACAGCTCAGAGCCTGGAGCCTGTTTCAGATTCTGTGTCTCCCTCTCTCTGACCCTCCCCCGTTCATGCTCTGTCTCTCTCTGTCTCAAAAATAAATAAACGTTAAAAAAAATAAAAAAAATAAAAAAAAAAAAGATTACGACTGAGGCACCTGGGTGGCTCAGTCGCTGAAGCGTCCTAAGCATCCGACTCGGTTTCTGCTCAGGTCATGATCTCACACTTGCTGAGATCCAGCTCCCCACTGGGCTCTGCACTGACAGCACTGAGCTTCCTTGGGATCCTCTCTCTCTCTCCCTCTCTCTGCCCCTCCCTACTCACGTTTGCTCTCTCTAAATAAATAAACTGGAAAAAAAAAAAAAAGATCACAACTCTACAATAAGACGACCCAATTAAAAAGTGGACAATGGATTTGAAAAGATATTTTACCAAAAAAGATACAGAGATGGTCAGTAAGCACGTGAAATGACGCTCAGCATCTTTAGTCGTGGGGAAAATACAAATCACAACGACGATGGCCTGTCACTTCACACCCACATCAGAAGGACGATAACAGATGTTGGCACAGATAAACAGAAATTTGAACCCTTCCACGCTGCTGGTGGGAGTATAAAATGATGGCAAAATGGTGACTCTACTTGGGAAAAGAGTTTGGCACTTCCTCAAGAAATTAAGCATAGAGCTTACTATATATACCCCATCAGTTCTACTCATATGTGTACCCAGGAGAAAGGAAAACATGTGTCCACACAAAAACTTGACAGGAATGTTCATAGCAGCGTTATTCATAACAGCCAAAAAGGAGAAACAATCAAAATGTCCATTCGTTAATGAAGAGAGCAACGGAGGGTAGTATAACCCATGCAGTGGAATACTCAACCATAAGACGGAATGAGGTACTGATACATGGTACAATATAGATGACCCCGGAAGAAGTCATGCTGAGTGAGAGAAGCCGGGCACCTGAGGCTACATACTGTATGAATTCACCTATATCCAATGTTCAGAATAGGCAAATTTACAGACATGAGAAGTATATTAATAGTTGCCAGAGGCTGGAGATAGTGGGGAATGGGAGGTGACTGCTAATGAGTTTCTTTTGAGGGAGATAGTCTTACAACTTCATGATTATATTAAAAACCACTGAATTTCACACTTTTAAAAGTGTGAGCTCTATGGCATGTGAATTATATCTTAATTAAAAAAACAACAACCATAGCACTAAAAACAAAATGGTTAGACTAATTGACTTAAGGGAAAAGAGGAGAATGACCTTTGGAGTCAGATGAGGTTAGACGAGGGTCGCATGTGGTTCTGGTGTTCTTGGTGGAGCAAGACAGGGATGAAGTCCGTGGCAGGATTCTCGGTGTCTACAAGATGAGAATGTCCTCATTATTCAGAAGAATCACATATTTTCCAGACACTGATGTTGGAGATGAATGTCTCCTGTGAGTCCTTATAAAGAGAGTACTGGGAGATGTCATTTAGGATGTCCTTGACATTTTTCGTTGCTCTTCCTTAGGACATCCTTCCATGTAGTGAAATCTCACCTGTTTTGCAAATTGGAATAAAAAGAGTTTAGAAAAGCAAGACAATCTTTATGACCATAGACTCCAAAAGAGATAATTATGGACGTGAAATTGAAGAGTCAGTAAAGATTGCCACCTCAAAACAAGGGTTGGCTCTCCTCTTTGTTCCATTTCAAATTTTATCATTTAAAAGCTCTCTCCTTGGGGTGCCTGGGTAGCTCAGGTGGTTGAGCATCTGACTTTGGCTCAGGTCATGATCTCATGGCTTGTGGGTTTGAGCCCCGGGTTGGGGTCTGTGCTGACAGCTCAGAGCCTGGAGCCTGCTTCGGATTCTCTTTCTCCCTCTCCCTCTCCCCCCCCCCCCCCCCACATGTGCGTGCACACTCGCTCAGTCTCTCAAAAATAAATTTAAAAAATTTATAAAAGCTCTCTCCATCAGATATTGCCATTCTGGGTATCTTCTCAGTTTTCTGTTTGATCTTCCCTTTTAAGGCAAAAATCAATAACATTTTAGAACATTTTTCTCTTTATTAAGGTATAATCTACACATCTTAATGGTATGGACTTTAAACAAACTGTTTAATAAGTTTTGATAAAGGTATATACATCCTTCTAACCACCTTTCAAGTCAAGATACTAGAAAGAGACTCAAGATTGGGTTGGGGGATAGCTCAGGGTTAGAGCATTTGACTGCAGAAAGAGACTAAGGGAATTTTCTGGGTTTGGAACGTCCCGTATCTTGATTTTGGTGGTGGTCACGCTTTAAGGTAAACTGTTCTGATGTCTTTCACCAGAGATTAGTTTTACCTGCTGAACTTCCTATGCATTGAATCATACGGTTTGCACTCTCTTGTGTCCCATGTCTTTCCTTCAACATTTGTTCGTAGGCATTTTTGATACTGGTGCTAGTTTCAGTTGTTGGCTCCTTATTTTGTGTAGTAGTATTCCTTTCGATAGACATGAGTTCTCAGTCCATCTCAAACAATAGAAGTTTGGGTTGTTTCCATTTTGGACCTATTGTAATTAAAACTGTCCTGAAGATCCTTGTATGTGCTTTGTGGGGGACGCAGACCCTTACCTCTCATAAGTACGTATGGAGGAGTCGAGTTACTGGGTCATTGGGGCACGTGTGCTTAATTTTATAAAAAATGGCCAGTTTTCCAAAGTGGTTCTGCCCCCCATTTATACTCCATCAGCAGTGTATGTGAATTCCTGGTGTTCATGTCCTTGCCAAACCTCGGTATTTCAGTCTGTTCAATTCTGATACCATACTGGATATGAAACAATATCTCATTGTGGTTCTAGTTTGAATTTTCCTAATGACTGATGATATTGCATGTCTTTTTAATTTAGCAAAAGCTCAATCTCTTGTTAAATTAGAAAATATAAAACAAAACTGTGCATGTTTTGATGCATGTTTGATCTCATTTGTAGAAACAAAGCTTGGAAGATATAGCTCAGTGTGTTACAAAGCCATTGTTATTTTTTTTTTTTTTTTAGCTTATCTGTGTTTTTATTATTTAACCTCTGTGCACATTTGTTGCTTGTGTGATAAAGTAGAAAAGCTATTTTTTTTAAAGAGGTGAACCTTTAGAGCGGTCGAGGTGGAACTTCTGTTTTCCTAACTGTCTAGCACTTTAGGCTAAGTAACATTGGGTATTGACAATGCTTTAGATAGAAATGGTTGAGAAAATAGATGCCAATCCTGTTTTGCATTTGTCTGTCTTTTGCCCGGGGAGGAACAAATCCATTCCTCTACATTTAGACAGCTTGATTTCTGAGGATAGCATCCATTTTTACCTCAGTTTAATAGACCATAAACCAGGGGTCAGCAAACTTAAGCCTGTAAGCCAAGTCTGGCCCGCCGCCTGTTTTTATCAATAAAATTTTATTGGAATACAGCTACGTACATTCATTTACATATTATCTACAGCTGTTTCCCTGCTATAACGTCAGAATTGAGTAGTTGGGATAGAGATGATACAGACTGCAAAGTCTAAGATATTTACTGTCTGGCCCTTGTCAGAAGGAGCTTGCCAACCCCTGCCATGATCCATTCACCGTCTTTAAATTTTCTATTTTTTTAAAATTTTTTATCCATTTATTTATTTTCGATAGAGAGAGACAGAGATCAAGTGGGGGAGGGGCAGAGAGAGAAGGAGACCCAGAATCCAAAACAGGCTCCAGGCTCCAGGCTCCGAGCTGTCAGCACAGAGCCCGACGCGGGGCTTGAACTCACAAACTGTGAGATCATGACCTGAGCCGAAGTTGATGCTTAACCAACTGAGCCACCCAGGCGCCCCAAAATTTTCTATTTTAATTCAAGCACTGGTTATGAGAGTTCATGGCAAACATATGTGCAGGTTATAACTGCACCTTCACTTCTGTCCAGTTCATATAAGCTACAAGTGGTTATGTGCCTTACAACCTTATCTCGATAATTCAGTAGAGACCGCATCTCATTTCAACTTTGGGCCGAAAATTCATAAATAAATCCTTTCCCAGCACCACCCCCAAATCCTTTCATGTTAGATGCAGGAAAATTAAAAGGATTTGGTTCCCTGTAGAAATGCGTCTAACTATATAAAGCCATCTTTCTTTCTTAAACACGAGAGCTTAAACATCTAACCGATAACTCTTTTTAAGGTCAAATAAGTAGTGACTGAATAAATGAGCTTGGCTTTCGTGCCTAGAAATTGTCTCTGAAAGCAGATCTAGAAGGAGAGAGAGAAATGTGAGCGGTGGCATCAGAGTGGAGACAGGTAACATCCCAGGATGACTTCTCTTTTGTCTCAATGGTTACATGTTACATTAAACCTCATACATTATATATAGCGAAATGCTTTACCGTTTACATCCACTCATGACAAACCTATTACTCTCCGCCAGCACCTTTTATAAACTACCAAAGAGGAACTTAAATACACTCAATAAACTAGCATTATGTCCTGGTCCATTGTAAAGATGGACCCCAGGCAGAAAGACAGCCAGCTGCCTCTGCTTTATAACTTGTAATCTGTAGCTATGCATTCCTGTCTTTTCCACTAGGTATCTAAGGACTTTGTGAGAATGAAATATCAAGAGTATGGAAAAGCTCTGAAAGTACTTTGAATCAAAATGCTTGAGAAACAGCAGACATAATTGTGGCTAATTTTATTGGCCCACGGCTACAGAGGAATTCCCTCGTCAGAGGGCAGAACAGTACTTCTCTTTTGAAATCCCATCACCCAGGACTTCCCATGTGCTCAGGGCAGAGCCCATCCCCCGTGGGAAAATGGACTCTGTGCAGATTTTTGTCCCAGTAGAACTCCCTCCACCTCCTTAGCATTCCAGCGTAGCTCGTCTAAAACAGACAACCATCTTTCCTAGAGTTTCTTCCTAGAATCTAATTATATGAAACGGGGGGTGTGCTGAACATGGCCTCACATCTGAAATCATCGCAGAGGTTTCTACTTCAAGGGTGAATCAACACGTGCACTCTGCTGCTGCAGGGAGCTGACAGCTTCTAAGTTATTCCTGGTGCCTCTAACAGTTTCTAGCACGTTAAAACAAGCAAGCGAGCAAGCAAACAAACAAACGAAAAAAGGGTTTTAGTTCTGCTGGGCTAACTCGTTAATAAATGGAGAAGAGATCTGCACACTGGGCATAAATCTGCCCTCCGCAACCTGCTTCACTCACGGTCTGTTAAAAAGCAGTACACTTAGAAATCCAAAGGTGAGACCTGGGGCGTAGGCATGCCCCTAGCTAGCTGGGCAGCCGCATGCAAGTTACTCACCTTTCTGAGCGTCCTTACATCTGTAACTGATGTCTCTGTACATCTGTAACTCTGTAGCTGAACATCTGTAACTTGGGCAGTGATTGGTAGGATCCTTTCCAGACATCGCCCCATCTGAGACAGAAGACTGTAACATCCCTTTCATTAGAATCGGTAAGACCTCTTCACTGAAAACCATATTTACTTCCAGGACACAATTACAGTGAAACCTAATTCACGCTGTGCCTTGCTCCCAATAAAATAGACAATTGTCAAGTGGTTTTGGAACATACGATGTACCAAGATTGACTTGGCTTGCTGCCTTTTCTTCATATGTCATCTCTTTCTGTGGGGATTTCTATGTATGTATGTATGTATGTATTTAAGTTTATTTATTTTGAGAGAGAAGGCGAGCAGGGGAGGTGCAGAGAGAGACAGGGAGGGAGAATCCCAAGCAGGCTCCTCACTGTCAGCACGGAGCCCGATGCGGGGCTCGAACCCACGAACCGTGAGATCAGGTTCTGAGCCGAAATCTGGAGTCGGACTCTTAACCGACTGAGTGACTCAGGCGCCCCTGTGAGGGTTTCTGTCGTGAAACATTCCTGTCGTGAGCTGCTATGCAAGAGTAACGCCATGTTAGAGATGAAATACCTGAGACCAGAAAGGTTAATTGCCTTGCCCAAGATAACATATAATACAAAATAAGTGGAAGTGGTCGAGAGGCAGAGTTATAGGCTTGACATGGGAGCCCAGAGAAGTGAAGTCGTAATTATGTACTCTACAGTTTCTAGGGATTGAGCATGAATACGTAGATTTAAAAATCCCTGAGAAGATTTGTGTTTGCTCTGTCCTGAGACTCTCTAGACAGTTGGGAAGGCACAAACTAAGAGAATGGGTGTAGACAACCTCTGAGGAGCATGGGGGGCCAGACATATCTGTGGGTGGGAGGCAGTGTGCCCCTACCCCCAGTCCCAGGCAAAGCCCACTGCGTCGCTGGCTTCCCATCCTTGATTTTGAAGGGTTCTACGCTTAGCGGTGAGATTTTCTTTGTAATTCCACAAAAGTAAGGTTTCTCAGGGAAAGGTGGCAGATTCAGTCACTTTTTTTTTTTTTAAACGTTTTATTTATTTTTGAGACAGAGAGAGACAGAGCATGAACGGGGGAGGGTCAGAGAGAGAGGGAGACACAGAATCTGAAGCAGGCTCCAGGCTCTGAGCTGTTAGCACAGAGCCCGACACAGGGCTCGAACTCATGGACCGTGAGATCATGAACTGAACCAACTGAGCCACCCAGGCGCCCCTCAATCACTTTTTTACTATTTTAGAGGAAGTAAGTGCTGACTCCTGTTTTGTGAGCACATTTGGAAGAGGGAGTAAAGAAGAAAGAAGGTTTGGGGCACCTTGGACGAGGAGCCAAGATGGAAAACACTGGGGGAGGTCTGGCCTAGGATCAACCATGGCAGGAAATTTGGTGTGGAAGCCTGGCTCTGGGGAAGTGAGAGGTCTCCAGAACCTCACAGAGCCCCCCAGCATCCCCATTCCTGAGGTGCCTCTGTCCTGCCCTCCACGCCCATGTCTGTAGTAAACCTACGGCGGTTTGGGTATTATGAGTTATGGCCCCACATTCTTGGCTCATGGTTCTGTCCATTGAGCAGGAGACCCAGGTTGGCTGGTCTCCAAGACTCCATCCAGTCATGGCCTCCATAGGCACTGGATAAGGAACCGACAAATATGGGATCAGTATCTAGTTTAAATGGTCCACATCTTGGGGTGCCTGGGTGGCTCACTTGGTTAAGTGTCCGACTCTTGGTTTTGGCTCAGGTCACGATCTTGTGGTTTCATGGGTTTGAGCACCTCATCAGGCTCTGCACTGGCAAAACAGACCCTGCTTAGTTAGGATTCTCTCTGTCTCCCCTCTTTCTGCCACTTGCACTGTCTCTGTCTCTCTCAAATAAACTTAAAAAAAAGTCAACATCTTTATGGCACTATCTAGAAAGTTCTGTTGGTCACCATACCGCAGCTTTCACACATGGAAGTAGTTCACTGAGTGACAACTTTGCTCAAAAACCCAGCGCCCAGCATGTTGTGGTGTCGCAATAAACATGTGCCTGAACGTTTTGAAAATATCTCTGGTTTCCAGTAAGTTCTGCTGACTCAGTCAGAAGCATTTTCTCTTTCCATGTGAATAGTTGAGGGATGTTCGCCCAGGAGAATGGTTTTCCACCCTTGTTTCTACTTGATTTCTAACCTTTGATTTCCTGTTGGAGGACAAATCAAATCCTTCTAAAGAGGAAGACTTTTTTTCAGAGACATGGTTGAGGTAGGACAGTCACTGTTTAAGGGAAGAGTGGGGTGAGGTTTTACAAAATGAATGGTCCTTAACATGATCAATCACCACTTCAAGTAGTGGGATCTTGGCAGATATCGTGTGAAGCAAGCAAGGGAGCTGTTGAAAAATCCTGTAAGACTCAGGAGTATAAGATGTGGAGGACTAAAATGACTTGGCCAGTGTCAGGGGCTAATGGTGGTGGTGCCGGAAATAGAACGAGGATGTCCTGATTCTGAGGGGAGTGCCCTTATCCCCGTAGCATCCTGCGCTCAGAAGAGCATTTCACCAGCTGAGCAGAATACACTACAAATTAAGGGCATCTAGAAGCCAGGGACCATGTCTACCCCGCGTACTTTGTACAGTTGCCTCAAAAAATGCTTGAACAAGTGCTTTTGGAAACTATTGAGAAAAAAAGCCTACCTGTCACTTTTTTTGAATAAAAAAATCCGTCCTTGCTCACACTTTCTGAATTAAAAGGGGAAAAAGAATAACCATAAAACTTCCTGCCATGATTTTTACACTCTTCCTCTTTCACAGGACCTATCGGGAACATTGCATATTTTTAAAAAATGGGCCATTTTTAGCAAGAGAAATAGGAGGAAAAAAAAGTCTCTCGTTCCCATTCCCGTGTAAAGTACAATTTGAAAACTGTCTCTTTAAAAGTTGTAGCCTCGCATCCTATGGGCAATGCCTAAGGCTGATGCACATTTAATGTTCTGCGGGGTTTCACTGCTGTGCCCTCGATACAGAATAGGTTGCTCATTGCAGCTGGAAGGGAATTTGTTTAAAAAGTAAAGGGAATTCTTGAGATCTCTAAGAAGCATTTTGAAGTCAGAGCTAAATGGAACGCTGCCTTTCCCCTGTACAATGTGTGGCTGACGCAGACACTTGCTTTCTGAGGAGTTTGAGCTTGGATAGTCACCTGACAGCTCTAATGGAGTCAGAAAGACACGCAACCAAATCATGGTGACCTACTTTTGTTACCACGGCACCCAGCATAAACGTTCATTTTAAATGAACTCCTTGAAAATTCAGATTGAACAAACGGTAAAATGCATTAGTAGTTTTCAGGCCCCTTTCGTCAAGGTGCTGGCCAGAAAAGGAAGATCAAAGGATAATTTAACCAGAGCCTTTTCCCAGGAGGAATCAGGATCAGATCTGAAAAGTGCCAGTAGCCCCATTGTTCCTGCCATTTTCTGCATCTTGGCTGGAATAAAGATGAGCCTCCTGAGTAATTTAGTACAGATCTTTTTCATCTCCTACCAGCGAGCATCAAAACCGTAGTCTAACAAACACCTTCAAAAGAAGTTCTCTCTCTCATTCTCCCCCTCCCTCTCTCTCCATTTTGAAAGGTTTGCTTTTATAGCTCGGGCATACAACAAGGAACGAGGCTTCATGTGGAAGTTTTTCAACTTTCAATTTATTTCACAACCTCATAAAGCGTTCTGACAAAGCTCTTCAAAAATCCCCAAACTTGGGTGCTAAATGGATCCCCCGCAACAAAACACTCACAGATCTTTCATGAAAATATAATTCTCGGGATGCTGGTTTCTCCTGTCCATCTTGGAGTGAAACACCCAATAGTCGCTTGATGGCAAAAACAAGATACACAGAATTAAAGCCTGGCGTCATTTTGAAGGGAGAGGCAGGGGACAGAAGGGGCAGAGAGAGCCGGTGTGGAAGGATGCAGGTAGGAGGGCGAAGGGTAGATATTTATGTGACACCAGGTTGCCCCTGTCTCCTGTCCTCGATAGTAAGGTTCTCGAGGTCAGGAATTTTAGCTTCATTGTCTTCATAGACCTTCCCCCATGCCTCTTGCAAATACAGTTTCTAGCTCATGACTCCATGAATTCACTCATTTATTCACATATTCCCTGTGTATTTACCATTTGGTCTTTCAACAAAAAATGTTTGTCGCGTGCCCACTCAATGTCAGATGTCCTAGGTGGTGAGAATCAACAATGAAGAAAGTCCCTGATGTCATGGAGCTTTCGTTTGGGGGAGGGGGAGCGGGTAGACGGACGTTACTCGCAAGCAGTGTTACATAACACATCAGATGGTTCTCCCTGCTTAGAATTGGGCCGTACAACATGGTCGCCGATACATATGGCGCCTGAGCACTTCAAATATAAAGAAAAACGAAAAGCAGGGTGTTTGGAGTTGATGGGGGCTATTTTATAAAGGATGGACGGGGACGGTCTGTCTGGCAAAATACTGTTCAGGCAGGAAATGAGGGAGTGAGCCAGGTAGACATTCAGGAGCATGTTCCAGGCAGAGGAACAGCGGGTACAAAGCTCCGTGCTGTATGCTGAAGGTTGGGTGGTAAACGAAACAGACCCAGTCATGGTCTGTGCTCTTTCACCCTGCAGGTCAAGTAGACGTTAAGAGGCGAAGAAACATATATTGTTGACATAAAACATAATTGATCCTTGAACAACGCGGAGATTAGGGCCACTGACCTCCCCCCCCCCCCCCCCCCCTGCCGCACGGTCAAAAATCCACGTATAAATTTTGTCTCCCCCAAAACTGACCTAGTAATAGCCTACTGGTGACCAACAGCCTTACCGGTAACATAAGCCATCAATTAACGTATTTTTCTATGCTGTATGTATTATATACTCTAATCTCACAGTAAAGTAAGCTAGAGAAAATAAAATGTTAAGAAAATACCGTGTTTACCGGGAAAAAAAAAAAATCTGTGTGTAAGTAGACCCACACAGTTCAAACCCATATTGTTCCAAGTCATCCATCTAGTTAAAAGTCAAACTGGAGAGGGAGGGGAGGGTGGGTGATGGGTATTGAGGAGGGCACCTGTTGGGATGAGCACTGGGTGTTGTATGGAAACCAATTTGACAATAAATTTCGTAGTAAAAAAAAAAAAAAAGTCAAACTGTAGTAGAAAATAAGTGGGAGAAGGGATTTAGAATTGGCTGATGAGAGAAGACCTCAATGAGGCAAGTGCGAAAGGGAGCTGACCATGTACTTGGAGGGGAGATGCTGTTATAGGCAGTGGGAAGCCCTGGAGAGAAGGTCTGAGGCTGGAATAAATCTGAGGTCCTCTGGGAGCCCCCAAGAAAGATCACTGGGGCTGGATCAATGAGCAGGGGGAGGTGTGGTCTAGCTTGCCATTGGAAGGGAAGACAGAGGGTGGATTAGCGGGCTTTTGTAGCCCACCTGAAGGAATTTGATTTTGTCCTTACTGTCACGTGGCATCGCTGATAAGTGATAAACATTGAGGGGCATCACATTTGTGGTTTTAAAATATTAACTGCTTAGCCTACTACATGGGGGAATGAGTTGGGGAAAGAGCTGGGAGTGAAAGTGAGAGATCACCACCAGTTAAGAAGTCCAGGCAAGGCTTGGTGATGGCTTGGACTGAGATGGTGGCAGTGAAGATAAAGGAAAATGAAAAATTAAATTTGAAAATGAAGAGGAGTGAGTGGATTTGGGTAAGTAAGAGGTAGAACCAACGTGATAATAGCACGTAAAAGGGACACAGAGAATGCTGGATAGATGGATGGGTGGGTGGTTAGATGGGTGGGTGAATGGACAGATGGGTGGGTGGCTACTAGTTCTTCAGTATAAATCTGACGGGCCAATCTCAACCTTTGCGAGAGGACAGAGTAATATTTAAGCTAGTTTCTGGAAGTGTTCCCCTTCCTCATGTGGGTCCCTAGTATCCCATGATTCCTCACTCATGATTTTAGTGATGGAGTTCTGCTGGTCAAGGTATTACATTACTTACCAGCGATCTTGCCAGAAAACCTTACGTGTGGTTAGGTATGCACCTGGGTGAAGGGTCGGGTGTGTGTAATAGCCTGGGAGCAAAGTGTGTAAAGAGCCAGCTTTTTTTGCACGCTTGCATTGGGCGAGGTGGTGTCCTTGCTGTTTTTTTATAGGCTTATTTCAGTTAATCCTTAGGACTGTCCTATGAGGTTGACACCAGCCCCTCGTACAAATAAGGAACCTAAAGCTTAAAGAAGGCAGGTCACTTGCTTGAGGTCACAGGGGGTCCGTGGCAGGAATGATTCGCTCCCTAACTCAGCTGTGTAGTTAAGAACCTCCTATGTCTATTCTAACTTTGCTAGCCCTCCAAATTCTGATTTTCCATAGTAATTTAATGACCGAAGCTTTGAACCATAGCCCTGGACATTCACTGTTCTAGCTCATTCTTCAGTGAGACAAAGGCCCTAGAGATCCTCGTGAGCCGCTGCCGATGTAACTCAGTGATGGGCACTTTGACTCAGTTTCTTCCCTGGGGAGACTTAGCTGGGAATCCCTCAGTTGAGAAGCACTAACGATGGTAGTGAAGGAGCGTTGTATGTTTCCAGTGAACCAGTTCCCTAAAGGGTAGAGGTCAAGAAAGCTGGGCTTTGAAGGCGGTCAGCTCTAAGTTCAATTCCAGCTCCAAGCTGTCTGTGAACTGGAGTTTCCTGAAGTACAAAATGGGGCTCAGCCAACCTCAGTAGTGTGTACAGGATTAGCGTCTACATGAAGCGTTTAGTCCAGATCCTTCCAAGCACGGGCTAAGTAGAGCAAAGGACAACTATTACTACCCTCATGTCTTAAGGTAAGGAGGGTTGTTTTTTTCTTTCTGGGGTAACTAGATGTTGTTGGCATTCCTCTAACAAATCTAAATGCGATTATTTGTCCTTGAGTGAGTAAAAATTAACTGTAGGTAATTACCTTAGCCTCCACAGAATGTAAGAGAAAAAAACAGATCACTATAAACCTCAGAAAAAAGGCCTTTTTCGCCAGATTTCTTGCTGTTTGTTTCTTTACCTCAGTCTCTCCTATTCAGAGCCTAATGAGCAACAAGAAGCCAGGCGGGAGGCCTGTGGACGAGGTGCTCCACAGGCTGAGCCAAAAGCCTGAGGAAAATGCTTGCCAAACGCTGATGTTTGACTAATTGGTAATGTCTGGGGAATTGGCACCAGGAGAAAAGAAAGTAACGAGGCCGGTGGATGTTGAGGAAGGAAGACAGACAGACGAGAAGCCAAGCATCGAGATTCTGGAGGAAGAGCCTGGCCAACATGGAGTTCAAGGAAGTTTGTCAAACGGTTTTGAAATGGTCAATTAAACCGCTGATGGGCAGCTGGCCTAAGTTTCCAGCATTAGCTCTAGTGGAGTTGGACCACAGGAGGGGTGAGGCAGGAGAAGAAGTGGAGTTTCAGGTGCTCCCTCTTGAGGCCAGACAACTCCATGCAACATCGGCCTGAGACCCCGTTACAGCGTTTCAGTGGCACCGAACTAGCGTGGCGCGTCGGGAGCCTAGGACCGGCCCTCTTCCGGGTTGAGCTGCTGAGGTGACTCAGACATCACATTCCCTATGCTAGTGAAGCTGGCAATGAGCAGCCTTACAGAGGAGAAAGGTTACCAGTGTGCTGTTTGCTCATCTCCAGCAGGCCACTCTATATAGCATCCGCTAGCAGGTCCATTTCCAGAAGTGGGCCAGCAACTTTTAACAGGTTGCACTCTCCTTAAGACAGAAGCATAAAGACCCACTTCGCTCGGAGCCCTTCTATGAATCTGATCTACTCAAGTCAGAATAGTCTGTCCTTCACATTCTTCAGGCATGTTCACTCTCTCATATTTTCTCTTGGTCATCGTGGTCTTTCTGAGGCAAAAAAAAAAAAAAAAAAGGCCAACTATGGCTCTCTCCTGCTGCAAATTGTTCAAAAGGCAGTGGGATGAGGAGTAACGAATATTAATCACAGATATTTGGAGGGTGAACGCGACAGCTCTGAAAAAATAGTTTAGCATTATTTGGTAAAGCGGAGGGTATGTATACGTAGTGACCTCTTGCTCTCTCTTAGATGTAAATGCCCTAGGTATATGTGTGTGTTTTTCTGCTAGAAAAAATGTATACAGGAATGTTCTTAGCCAGTAGTATTCAAAGGAGCCAAATGGTGGAAATGATTCCATTTTCCACAGCAGTAGAATACATAAATAAAGTCAAAGCATGAAATACTATACAGCAGTGAAATTGTACAGAACTTGAGTGAATCCTAGATTGCATCCTAACAGGATTAGGTCACAGAAAAATATGTAAGTTTCCATACACACACACACACACACACACCCACACACCCACACACCCACACACACACACTTCAAACCATGTAAAACAAAAACTGCCTTTTCTTTATGGATGGAAATGTGGTAAAACCAAAAAACCACAGAAATGATAAACATAAAATTTAGAACAGAGTTACTTCTGAAGAATGAGAAAATAGGAAGAGAATGGGGAGTGGGGGGCGCCCAGGTGACTTCCAAGGAAGACCAGGTGTGCTTTGTCTTAAAAGTACCCAATGGAATTTGTGCGGAGGCAGGGGGTGATGGAACTCTTCTACATCTTGATCTTGGTGGTGTTTACATGACTGTATGTATTTGTTAAAACTCAGAGAACTATACACCGAAAAGGGTGAATTTTTTTAGTATGTAAATAATGGTTCCGTTGGGGCGCCTGGGTGGCGCAGTCGGTTAAGCGTCCAACTTCAGCCAGGTCACGATCTCACGGTCTGTGAGTTCGAGCCCCGCGTCAGGCTCTGGGCTGATGGCTCGGAGCCTGGAGCCTGTTTCCGATTCTGTGTCTCCCTCTCTCTCTGCCCCTCTCCCATTCATGCTCTGTCTCTCTCTGTCCCAAAAATAAATAAAAAACGTTGAAAAAAAAAATTAAAAAAAAAAAATAAAAATAATGGTTCCGTTGAAACAACACTTGTTTTTTTGTGTGTGTGTTTATTTATTTATCTTGAGAGAGGTGGGGGACAGAGAGAGAGGGAGAGAGAGAATCCCAAGCAGGCTCTGCCCTGTCAGCATGGAGCCTGACACAGGGCTCGATCCACAAACCGTGAGATCAAGACCTGAGCCAAGGTCAAGAGTTGAACACTTAACCGACTGAACCTCCCACGTACCCCAAAAACACCACTTGTTAAAGAAAAGTGTATGGTAGGCACAAGGTATGTTTATTATATTGTGATTTTTTTATACTTCATATGGAATTTGTATTGTTTTATAATCTACCCAAAAGTAATTTTTAAATGTTTACTTATTTTTTAGAGAGAATGTGAGCAGGGGAGGGGCAGAGGGGGAGAGAGAGAGAGAGAAGCAAGCAGGCTCTGCACCATCAGCACAGAGCTGGATGCGGGGCTCAAACCCACAAACTATGAGATCATGACCTGAGCCTAGGTCAAGAGTCTGATGCTCAATCGACTGAGCCACCCAGACGCCCCCACCCCCCGCAAAGCAATTTTCGAAACCCCTCAGGCGTTTGCCATTTTCCTCAGGTTAGCCTCACGCTGTTACAGTGAGTGACCAGTAGTCCCTTCGTGTCTCCCCCCACCCTGCTTGACTGTGCTGCCCTCGTTCCCTCCACGCTGGGCAAACCCATGTGCCCACACAGTCCTCCTTGTCCTCGCACAGTGCTGACCTTGCTGGCTTGTAGTCATCTGTGGATTGCTCTGTCTCTCACTAAACTAGGAGCTGCCTCCGTTATTATCTACCCCATCAACCCCCCAGTTCTAGCACATGGTCTCATCCGTAACAGGAATTCAAAGATTTGTGCCGTTTTGTCAAGATACAGGCCTCCCCTTCGATTCTGTACAGGGCAATGGGAAGAAATGTGTGGGAGATGAAAACGATACGTGGTGATATTTCCTTCAGAGTTGCCAGCTCTATAGGGCATGTGGTATTTTGGTTTCCTCTGGCCCTCACATGACCACAAGTGTAGTCACTTAAAACAAATGTATTATCTTTTATTTCTGGAAGTCTGAAGTCTGAAACGAGTTTCAGCTCAAATCAAGGTGTCAGCAGGGTTGAGTTCCTCTCTGGAGGCTCCAGGGGACAATCCATTTCCTTGTGTTTCCTGCTCTTAGAGGCTGCCTGCCTTTCTTGACTTGCGGTCCTTTTCCATCTTTAAAGCCAGCAAAGGCTGGTGGTGCCTCTCTCACACTGTGTGCATCACTTTGGGGCTAACTCTTCTGGCCCCTCTTCCATATTTAAAGACTCTTGTGATTGGTCCACCTGGATTATCCAGGCTAATCTCCTTATTGGAAGGTCAGCTGATTAGCGTCCTTAATCCCATCTGCAACCTTAATTCCTGCCCTCCCCCCCCTTCGTGTAATTTAGTACATTCACACATTCTGCAGATTAGGATGTAGACATTCTAGGGAGTTTGGCGGGGAGCGGTATTGTCCCCAGCACGTGTAGTAAAGAACTGATGAAATTGTCCACTGAAATTTAAGAGAGCGACAGCATCTAGCAAAGCGTCTGCTTCCTGGTTTCAGGATGTCATCGGACTTACGTTTTAGTTTGTGCACCCCAGAATCACACCCAGAGGATGTGAGTGCGTAAGCTTGGTGTTTTGGTTTTGTTTTTCGATAATCCCCGGAAACACTGATGGGAAGTGAAGGGAGATAGGGAGGAGAAGACAGCAGTAGAGAGTGTGTTATCAAGGTACTTGCCATGCGTGCAGTGGGATGTAATCTGGGAACTGGGAGGCAGTGGGGAGCGTGAGCTTCAGAGTTACCCCTCAAAAAGCATTCGTTTTTGGCACGAGGCTGCTCTTGGGGGAATTTAACTCCCAGGACCTACGGACCACGTACACTCCAGGCCAAAGACAGCCCTCAGGCAAAGTGCTGGCAGTTGAAAGTTGGGTGAGAATACACTGAAAAAGTCAAGGCCAAGGGAATATTCATATATATATATATAGATATATAGATATATATATATATGTATATATATATATATATACACACACACACACACATACATATCATATATATATAATCTCATATATATAATATCATATACATGTATATGAATGTCATGTATATATAAATATCATATATATATGTATCATATATGTATATATATGTATATACATACATATATGTATATATATATGTATCATATATATATATATATATATATATATATATATATATATATATATATTAGGGGGTACTGGCAATGTCTGTTACAACTTGCATTGGCATTTGGAAATCTGAATGTAGTAAAATCAAGATGCTGAGTAACAAAATGGGTTCCTTGAGTGGTAGTTCATCAACTTTCCAACTTGTTTTCTGAAAGATGATACAGAGAAGTCCCAAGGCTCCTTGCTGGAAAGTCCCCAGCCTACCCCTGCTTCAACCAGAGGCGCTCCTGTTTTCTGTTTTCTATGTTGATAGATTTTGTTTGAGAGAAAGAAAAGATACAGACACTTAAAGAGAAAGAGAGAGAGAGAGAGAAAGAGGAACAAAGAACCAAAAACAAAGAAAGAAAAGAGAAAAGAAAACCACATTCTTGACCTACAAATTATAAAAATTGTGTGTCAGGAATCTTTTCTGCCAGGTAGGAATTTGGGGAGCAAAGAAGAGCTCGATTTAATTTCCCTCAGGGTCTTTGCTGAAGGGACAAGAACAGAAATCTGGATTCAGTTTTGTTGGTAAAAATAATCTTTCCACCAAAAAAAAAAAAAATGTAAAAAGCGACATTGTTCACCATCTTTGGACTTAATTCATTTTAACAGAGGCTGGGAGGTAGGAGTGAGGAGGGGAGATTTTGAGCTGTTTAGTTTTAATGAAATGTTTAAGGCTGAAATAATGGTTCTATATAGCTTTTGACATAATTTATTCTATTTTGTGTCAATTTGCCTGAAGAGTGTAATGTTGCAGGGTGGGGGGTGGGGAGCAGCAAAGGGGCTCTTGCCGAGCCGTGGATTATAATTTACATCTAGAAAGTCTACATATTCCATAATTATGGTGTGCTATGAATTAGTAGAGTAATATTGAATATCTCCAAACCCCTTATTATGGCTTCTCACTTGAAATATGTTTTCAATATACATTTATTCAGCAGTGCTTAAACATGGCAAGTCGTAAACACACGCTTTTTAAATCATGTGGCTACATTTTCTTCCTGCTTAAATGTAAGATCAGATGTTATTAACAGCAGAGGGGGGGCAGAACCAGGAGAGAGGAGCTGTTAAAAAACAAATAGCATTTTTTATTTTAAAAGAAATGTCTCCTGTTTATGATACTCTTTCCCCACGGCAAAAGAGGAAAGAGTGCTTAGAGGCTTTTGGTAGTTTCTCTGGTGATGATTTATTTTATTTTTGTGGCACTTTACCTTCTAAGAGCAATATATGTTTGAAATCTGCCATATATTACACGAATACGCTTGACCAACCGATTTGGTTAGTAGTGCTCTCTGGCTAAGGTCCAGGAAGAAGCACTAATGATCCAGCTCTCAGATGATTAAGAACATGGTCCAAATGGCTGAAGCCCTGAAGAGGCTTCCTATAACTGTCTCTGAAGTGAGAATTTAGCTTCATTCTTGTGGCAAGTGGCCCAGGCACTGAGCCACAAGATGAGGGAATTCCACCCAGGGAACACAATTAAGTATTTTTGGAAAGAGCCATTGCTCTCCAGGACATTTAAAATTCGCTTTAGAGGCTAACCTCTCCATGTTTGGCACTCCTGAATGTGCTTATTTGAGTCCTATGCTTGCAATTTCAGCATGCTGACACCAGGGGGCAGGCAGTCCTGAGGTCATGCCACATTTCCTATTCAAACACAGCTAGGCTCCCTTCAGTGTAGCTATGAGTTGAAAGGTATTGAGGAATCAAAAGAGAGTTCTTTAGGAAAAAATCAACACTTGCTAAAAACACTACAGAGGTCACCCCCACTTTTAAATCTAACACATTCATTGTAAAGGCCATGAGAATGTGCACTAATGAAAAGCTTTACCTATTTTTAGAAATATACTGAACTTAATTATAATGTGGTCTTACAGGGGAAATATTACTGTGTTTATGTAAACACAATATTTTCTCGACCACAGTTCAACAAGCTGTATCAAGTTTTGGATAGATGGTTATATTTTAATAACCTTGAATAAGAGATTTCGTAGATAAAATAAATATATTGGTGTCAGGAAATAATAGAATATAGAAAGATTATAATAATACTAAAGGAAATCTAAAACATAAAAATAAATGGCCAAACTTAACGTCTAATGAATTGCCTGGCTTGTTATTTCACAAGAGGATCAAAGTATTATTTTACATTTTGTGCTTTTGGTTTTCCATGGGCGGTACAAGCATATAGAATGTGGGTTAATGTTTGAATATATTTTATCAATGAGGAGGAGAGGAGAGATTGCATTCATATGCCAGCAAATAAAATAAGTACTCGCTGGGGTGCCTGGGTGGCTCAGTTGTTTGAACATCTGACTCTTGATTTCAGCTCAGGTCATGATCTCACGGTTTCGAGTTTGATCTCTGCATCGTGCTCTGCACTGACAGCATGGAGCCTGTTTGGGATTACCTCTCTCCTTCTCTCTCTCTCCTTCTCTCCCACTCAGTGTGCTCTCTCTCTCTGTCTCTCAAAAGAGGTAAATAAACTTAAAAATAAATAGGTGCACCTGGGTTGCTCAGTAGAGCGTCCAACTTCAGCTCAGGTCATGATCTCACTGTTTGTAAGTTTGGGCCCCGCGTCGGGCTCTGTGCTGACAGCTCAGAACCTGGAGCCTGCTTCAGATTCTGTGTCTCCCTCTCTCTTTGCCCCTCCCTGGCTTGCTCTCTCTGTCTCTCTCTCTCTCTGTCTCTCTCTCTCTCTGTCTCTCTCTCTCTCTGTCTCTCTCCCAAGAATAAATAAAAGCATTAAAAAAAACTTAGATAAATAAAATAAGTACTTACTTTACAAATGCTATATCCAGGTTTCTACTTGGTCAGTTTGATATTGCTCAATCATTGGCAGAAATCATAAAATGATCTGGTAGAAGGAGCAAAAAATAACCCATAGGACTTGATGAGTATTAAATGAATAAAGGAAACCAATGACCAAGTTTAGGTTAAAAGGAGGGACTGTCTTCTTTAACAGTTATTAAGTTATATAATCAAGTGCATGATTTAAAGAAATAGAAACTCATGGGCAAAAGTTAATATGATCCTTCCTAACACTTTAACTCTTTGGAAGTAATCTTAAATTGAACATTGGTTTTGTCTCTCTTTATTTTTACTTTTTAAATGTCTGCTTATTTATTTTGAGAGCGAGCAAGTAGGGGAGGGGCAGAGAGAGAGGGAGGGAGAGAATCCCTGAGCCGAAGTCAAGGGTTGGATTCTTAACTGACTGAGTCACCCAGGCACCCAGCTTTTCTCTCTTGTGGTAGGGACGCTGATTCCCGCTAAGCCTCCCAGTGCCCTTCGAGGGCTTCTCACAGATCCACTGTGGAAGTCCTTCCTCACGTCTTCCGTGTATCTTAATTTAAGAAATACTTTTTGGGCGCCTGGGTGGCTCAGTTGGTTAAGCGTCCGACTTCAGCTCAGGTCATGATCTCACAGTTCATGGGTTCAAGCCCCACATCAACTCTGTGCTGACAGCTTGGAGTCTGGAGCTTGCTTTGGATTCTGTATCTCCCTCTCTCTCTGTGCCCTACCCCGCTTGCATGCTGTGTCTTTCTGTCTCTCAAAAAGGAATATGTCCAAAAATTTAAAAAACAAACAAACAAAAAGAAATCATTTTACCATGTGCTACTTGAAGGCCCCAGATGATGTTTAACTCAGCTCTAACTTCTTGTAGTGTTAAGCATTCAGTGTATCCTTTTATAACCAATGGTCAGAAAGCAAGAACATTGTGGGCGTGGACTTCGAAATGAGTCAGAAACCAAGCGTTACCATGAGCCGGCCATAAAACTTGGAGCAAATAACCAAAGCATTTGTAACATTAGAGTAATAATAGTACCTACTCCCAGGGTGGAGAAGGTTGGGTGGGAACCTGTGAACAGTGGGTAGGTTCTCTGTATTTGATTTAACTCAACTCAATAAGTGTTACTTATTGTTATTGTTACTATTATTATTTATAATAATGGGTCTTTACTTCAGTTTCCAAATCTGAGTATTCTGGGTTCTTAAACCTGTTTTTATACTGTAAGTAAAAGCAGAGAACAGTCCCTGCTTCACAGATCCTGTGGCAATAGAACATGGGCTTTTCCGCATCTCCCCCCTTTCCATTAAGTGTCTGAGTATAAGCACACATGCAGTGTCCTTAGCAGTGATTTTCCTGGGTCCCTCTGGCATCATCTTCACTAAACACAGCCGTCTGGATACCGACTTTTTCTTGTCAGAGAATATGCTGCTTTTCAGAGAAAATGTTACCAATAAACGCATCTAGCCATGTTTCAAGTTTGCATTTTGTTTTAGGTAATGAGTGGATCATTTGTTTTTAATTGGAGTATAATTGACATTCAATGTGACGTTAGTTTCAGGTAAACAACACAGTGATTTGACAATTCTGTACATTACTCACTGCTCACCATGATAAATATAGTCACCATACGTTATTGCAATATTATTAACTATATTCCCTATGCTGTACTTTTCATCTCCCTGACTTGTTTATTTTATAACTAGAGGTTTGTACCTCTTAATTTCCATGATCTATTTTGCCCCTGCCCCCATCCATTTCCTCTCTGGCAACGACCAATCTGTTCTTTGTATTTAACAGTCTATTTTTTGTTCATTTGTTTTCTAGATTCCACATATAAGTGAAATCATACGGTATTTGTCTTTCTCTGTCTGACTTATTTCACTTAGCCTAATACCTTTTAGGTCCATCTGTGCTGTTACAAATGATAAGATTTCAATCTTTTTTATGGCCGAGTAATATTCCATTGTATATATACCACATCTTCTTTATCCATTCATCTGTGGCTGGACACTTGGCTTGCTTCCATATGTTGGCTGTTGTAAATAACGTTGCAGTAAACACAGGGGTGCATTTATCTCTTTGGAGTCGTGTTTTAATTTTCTTTGGGTAAATACTCAGCAGTGGAATTACTGGAACATATGGCATTTCTATTTTTAATTTTTTGAGGAACCCCCATACTGTTTTCCACAATGGCTGTACCAGTTTCCATCCCCACCCACAGTGCTCGAGGGTGTTTTTCTCTCCACTTCCTTGCCAACACTTGTTATCTCTTGTCTTTTTGATAATAGCCGTTCGGACAGGTGTAAGGTGGTGCGCTATTGTGGTTATGATTCACGCTTCCCTGATTGTTAATGACGATAAGCATCTTTTTTATGTATTTGTTACCCGTCTGCATGCCTTCTTTGGAAAAATGTCTATTCAGCTCCACCCATTTTTTTAATTGGATTTTTTTTGCTGTTGATTCATAGGAGTTCTTTTTTTTTTAATTTGTTTTTAATGTTTATTTATTTTTGAGAGAGACAGAGACAGAATGTGAGTGGGTTAGGGGCAGAGAGAGAGGGAGACACAGAATCGGAAGCAGGCTCCAGGTTCTGAGCTGTCAGCACAGAGCCCGACGTGAGGCTCGAACTCACGAGCTGTGAGATCATGACCTGAGCTGAAGTCGGATGCTCAATCAACTGAGCTACCCAGCCGCCCCATAGGAGTTCTTTATATATTTTGGATGTTAATCCCTTTCCGATAATATCATTTGCAAATATCCTCTCCTACTCAGTAGGTTGCCTTTCTGTTTTGTTGATTGTTTCCTTTGCTGTGCAGAAGCATTTTGTTTTGATGCAGTCCCAGTAGTTTATTTTTGCTTTTGTTTCCATTGTCTGAAGACACATATCCATAAATACGTTGCTAAGGCTAATATCCAAGAGACTACCGCCAGTGTCTTATTTTAGGGGTTTTATGATTTCGTGTTCCACATTTAGGCCTTTCATCCATTTTGAGTTTATTTTTGTATATGGTGTAATAAAGTGCTCTAGTTTCAGGGCACCTGGATGGCTCAGTCAGTTGACTGTCCGACTTCAGCTCAGGTCATGATCTCACTGCTAGTGGGTTCAAGCCCCGCATCAGGCTCTGTGCTTACAACTCAGAGCTTGGAGCCTGCTTCAGATTCTTTGTCTCCCTCTCTCTCTGCCCTCTCCTGCTCATACTCTGTCTGTCTCTCTCTGTAAATAAATAAATAAATAAATAAATATTTAAAAAATTTAAAAAAAACCAAAGTTCTAGTTTCTAGTTTTTTCAGCACCATTTATTGAAGATTGTCTTTTTCCCCAGTGTATTTTCTTGCCTCTTTGTTGTACATTAATTGACCAAATAGTTGTGTGCGTATTTCTTGGTTCTCTATTCAGTTCTCTTGATCTATGTGTCTGTTTTTGTGCCAGTACCATACTGTTTTGATTACTGTAGCTTTGTAGTATATCTTGAAATCTGGGTTTGTGAAGCCTCCAGCTTTGTTCTACTTTCTCAAGATTGCTTTTGCTGAGTGGATCATCTTTAAAAGGACTGGCGGGTATAGGACCGCCAGTGCACTGAAGCCTTGAATAAGTTCCTTCTCCTGCTGAGCTGGGGTGAGTAGGGGCCTGCTTAGCCCCTCCAAAGACTCCTCCATGAGGGCCCAGCCGTCTTACTCTGAAGCATGAACCATCCTCTCTATGCTGGCCAATAACGTGAATGAAATGATCAAAATGTAGCTGTGGCGGTGGGAGAAAGAAAATCCGAGCAGGTTAGATTTATTGTATTAACCATACAGAGTAGGGGGAGGAGAAAATAATCAGATTTCTTTCCCAGTGGAAGAGAAAAAGTAAGGATGCAGGCTGGATTTTAATTTAGCCACTAGTTGGGCCAGCTGAATGTTCTGTTGGTTACTAAATTTCTCAGGGCTTTGGGTCAGTAACTTTAGCTCTCGGTCCTCCTTTTTGTTTCTCTGTCAATGAGTATTGATGGGTTCTGAATTAGAGATCTCTTATTGAGGTCCATGGTCACTTGCTTGGGGTGATGTCAGCGAGGAGAGTATTATTTGGTGATTAACTAGCTTTAGCTCCTGTCTCTACCACCTACTGGCCATGTGATCTTGGGCAAAAAACCTCTCCAGGCCTCAGTGTCCTTATCTCTATAACAGGAGGGGTAGAGATTCCTATGGCATTAGGTTGCTCTGCAAATTATAGGAATTTCTATGTAGGGTGCTGGGCCCTGAGGAAGCCTCTGTAAATGTTCAGCCGAAGTGAAGAGACAGTCAGAGATCATGATGGTGATGCCAGGGGTCCCCAATCCACCCTTACTCCCACTACACAAATTTTTTTTTTTCCTATCTGCTGTTTCACTCATGTTAAGGCCGATGAGATCACAAAAGAGCATATACTCTCATTTGAAGGGCATGAGGCTAGAAAGAGTGGTCAAGTGTCTTTTCTAAAGTCACACAGCTGGTTAGGAACAAAGCCAGGCCTAAAACCGTGGTCTACAAAATACCACTCTTGTACAAATCACATCTGCCATGCCAGATTCCCACCGGAAGAAGGCATTTTAAAGTGTAAATGCCCAAGAAGACTTAACAGGTCCAGTTTCTTCAAGACTGAAGCAGAAATTAGATTATACCCATTCATATCCACCGCATTGATGGCTTATAGAAAAGCCCATGGGGGGAGAGAGAGAAAGACGGAATGGAATTGAGACGTTTCGAGGAGGAACGATGTTCCAAGCCAAACCATTCCTCACAAAGTGGAGTGCAAAACTAGGTAACATGTGCGGTTTCAAGAAAAACACTGAGGTTTTTTTTTTTTTTTTTAATCTTTAGGCTCTGGCGAATATGGGGAATTTAGTTTGGTACAGCTAAAAAAAGGTGAAGTGCTGTGAAAAATAAAATGCAGATGTCCTGCTGTTCTGAGCCAACACGGCTGGGTATTTCTGGAAGAAACAGTATCTCAGAAATTTATTGGTGGCTGGAGGCAGGAAGGGTGAGGTTGCTGAGATAAATGGGGGCGGGGGGGCGAAGGGACCTGTCCGCGGGAGTTTCATTAGCTGCTGGGGGGAGGGGGGTGCATCACCATGAGGCAAGAACTTTTGTAACCCTAGAAAAAGAAAGTTGGGGAGTTTTCCGGTGACATTTTGGATTGAGAAAGAAAAGAAACCCACATTTTGCTGAGCAAGATGGCCAGTCCAGTTCAGAGAATTGAGTAAGAGATGAAATTCCCAGAATCACAGGAAAAACTAGTCTAGGACTTCCCTGGGGAGCACCCAGATCAAACACTGACCCGAGGGATCTCCTGCAGTTCGCTGACGGGGGCGCCTGCTGCAGTTGGAGGCTTGGAACTGAGTCCAGAAAAGACCCCAAACCCGCAGGGACCCAGGGAGTTGAAAGTGCGGTTTGGCCCTAGTGGAAAAGAAAGGAGGTTGGTCAAGAGAGGTCTGCTAATAGAAAGGCGGCTGAAAACAAGAAGCATCTGGAAAGGGCCATCGAATGCTTTAAACTCATGCCAAGCTAATTGAGTAATGTGAGTGCATGTTCTTGTAAATTATTTCAACTGTATATAGTTCTTCCCCTGAGATTGCCTTACCCTGCAGTTCAAGATTGGTTGTGTGTTTGAATAGACTCTGCACGGGCTGTTGCTGCCTATGTGCACGCATGGTTTATAGATTATAGTCTGCGTTCCCCGTACTGTGCACTGATGGGCTGGGTTCTCACAACGCATTGTTTAAGGTGGCAGATAGTATAATTCCCATATTGCAGGTGTCCAAACTGAGGCTCTCGCGGGGCTGTTGGGCTGTGGTGCTCTTAGTTCCTTACCCCACGCTGCCGTGTGTCCTGAAAATGCTGTGGGGGGAGGGGAACACACAGACAAGGGTGCATTTCTGAACTCTTTCGATAGGAGGCTCTCCTCCTTTGGCCAGCCTTGGATGGCAGTGTCTTTTCACTTAGGAATCCCTGGATTCCTTCTTCGGGAAAGCCTGGTAGAGACCCCTTCAGTTCTTAAACCTGGGGATGAGAGTTCTAACTATAATCACCATGAAGAATCTTACTGTTCTTTACACAGGACCTTCTCCCATCCCTGCTGCCTGGTGTCCTACCCCTTCTGCTCTCCTCACGGACAGCTCCCCAGATGTCCGCCAGCCTACTGTGCTTCCGCATGGAAGTCAGAGAATCTAGGTCAGTTTATCCAAGTAGAAAGTGTGATTTTATTGAGTTAACTCTGCAAACTGCTGCCTCAGTGCTTTATAGAAACAAAGTCCCTTGTGTCCAGGGCATTTTCTCTGGAAGTTTTCAGAGGCCTCCAAGTAATCACTTAGACTTAAAATCAAACAATGAAAACCCTTCTTTTTTTAGAAACGGTGTTTCCCGGTAACACATGTCTCTCTCTCTAACTGTTTTGTCAGACACTAAATCAGTTCAGCCTTTTGGGTGGTGGAAAGGCTGTAAGTGAAATTGCTAGGACTACTGCATCAATGTCCAGAAAGATCGGAGTGCACCTTACAGAATGGGAGACTGAGACCCGTTTCTCGATGACGCAATGTCCTTATTATTCCCGTAACTTGACCCGGTAGATATCATTAAGCCCAAACCGGTCATCAAATGAGAAAGGGAGCCTTTTGGTTGCTAAACATTGTTTTGAATTCTATCTTCTCATCGGGAATGAATGTCTTTATAATTGCGGGCTTTTAATATCTCTTTAAAAGTTTGTTCATTTATTTTGAAAGAGAGAAAGAGAGAGCCGGGGAAAGGCAGAAAGAGAGGGGGAGAGAGGGAATCCCAAGAAACCTCCACACTGTCAGCGCAGAGCCCGACACGGGGCTTGATCTCACAAACCGTGAGATCATGACCTGAGCCGACGTCAAGAGTCGGGCACTTAACGGACTGAGCCACGCAGACACCCCCTGGTTTTTTTAATGTCTTAACACTGTAGTCATGCTCTTTTATAATAATACTTTCCAACATTTTAGAGTAGCGTCACTCAAAAGTGTGGCCTGTAGACCAGAGCCAGTCCACAAATACCGTTACCAGACCCGGTAAGACAGGCACAGAAATTCAGAACAGGCATGTAGAAACTTTTAGCAGCGTGCTCACACCGTATCATCCAAGCAGCATTTCGTTTTTCTAGCAATTTCTCTGTTGTTTTATCTTATTAAAGGATTTATCGTAGATTAGAAATGGGCCCCCTCCCCCCACCCACACACACAGAATTCTGGTCCTTCCCCCAAAGATAGTTTGAGAAGAACCATTGTTAAGACATCCAGCATCTCATTTGAATGCTGCCTACAGTTTTATGAGGGAGATCAGCGTTGCACGTTAAGGTCCATCTTACGGATAAATAAAGCCAGGCTCAGAGAGGTCAAAACACGTGGCCTCGCTCATGTGTGGTATTGTGATCCGGTTCTTCGTACCCGGAGCCAGCAGTTGACGAAGGTATCACTCTGCTGATCACAGACAAGGTAGAGCAGGGTCATCTGCGAACACTGTTGCCTAAGCCCTTTTTTTCGAGGAGGCATCTCTGTGTACGACTGACCTTGAATGATCTATGAACAGATAACCTTTGATAACATTGGAGTTCTCCTAATTCAGAAAACAGTTACGCACCTACAGGCTGGCTAATTTCCTGTGCTTTGCAAAGTGGTCAGAAGATAGTAACTGCTAAGAAGCTCGAGGTTTGGAGGAGCACCTAGGGGACCCTGCAGCCCCTTGGCATTGACCTCTTGACGGCACCTGGGACAGCCCTGCGCCGCGGGAGGAATGTGCCAGGCTAGAAAGCATGCGGTTGGGAGAATCAGGGACAGCTACAAAGTCCTTCCTCATGTCCTGGCCACCCCTTCTCTGTTTTGCCTGTTGGCCCGAGATCTACCTCCTCAAGATACTAAGAATGAGGCCCAATATTTACTTGTAGGCGTGGTGCCACTCCTGAACCATCTTCTTCCACCCAAGGCAAAACTCCCTAGTTTATTGAAGGATTCCTTGGTTGGCAGGACTTCAAAAATACCCCACCCCAGCCTCCTCATCCTAGCCACGCCCTGCATTCTCTTTAGTCAATGTCCATCCTTAAGTGGGGAGTCCCCCCACCCCAAAGCTGAACCTGGCATGCCAAAGGGGGTCTGTTGAGATTATGGGAAAGGATCATTTTCTTTGGTCCACACACGATTTCATAGAACGTAGTCTGCATGACCTGTTTTGCAGTCACATCCTACTGCTGTGTTGTAACAAGATAAAGATCTTATGTCTTTTTGACGTGAACATCCGCATTTGGCTAGTAGTTATTCTCTCTTTGTTGGATTTACTAATTTATTGATGAATGTATTAATCGATGGATTCCTTTCTTCACCCATCATCCAGGCCAGCCAACCAGTGGAATTCTAGAATACTTGCTTTCGGATTTTAATCCTATCATTTATTTTGGGACAAACTACTGCTCAGTGGAAGGAGAGCAGTTTTAGGCCTTCTAATCCTCCTGGTTATTTTGGTCCAGAATCCCAGTGTCTGGGTAGGCATCAGCCTCTGGTCCACACCTCGGGGTATGGTTAGCCAAGTAACAAAATTCCAGCTAGCTGCTGAGCTGAGTTTATCAGTGAGCTCCCCAGGTGGACTCTCCATTGGTTTTAGCTGCCTCCCTCATCCTCCTTCCCTTTTAGAATCACTGATCAAGGAGGTCTCTTTGCTGTGACCTTTGTGACCTCTGTTTCCGTAACATCCAGGTGTTGCCTCTGATCGTACCCAGCGTCCCAGCCTCTGATGGCCTGGTCACTGCATCTGGGGACCACGCCAGAAACTGTATGTGGGTTGCCTCAGGGGGTCCAGAGATGGAAGAGGAGTAGGAAGGAGACTATTTCACATGTTATAATAAGCTTATATGACTTCTGAAATTAAGAAGAGTAATAGAAAAGATGAAAGAAAAAAGAAATCAGCCCTCCTTGCTTGTTGGCTAGAGTTCAGTCCATAGTAGAACCCTCCTCTCTCAGTGGCCACCTGACTTACTCATGACCCACTCTTTTCCTGACTCCTCACATTCTGCCCTATACCCTCTACAGAGGCAATAAATGCTTCTCTCAAGTTTACTCAGCAAACTTCGGCCCATGGGCCAAAGTGGGTGGATCACCGTTTTTGTAAATAAAGTTTTATTGGAACACAGCCATGCGCATTTGTTGATACTGATTGCCTATGGCTGCCATCCCAGTACAACCACAGAACTGAGGAGTGGTGACAGAGACAGTTCACAAAACCTGAAATATTACTCTCTGGTCCTTTCCAAACTCAGTGTGCTGACCCCTGTTCTATGTTAATAAATGCATCCATCTAGGGGCGCCTGGGTGGCTGAGTCGGATAAACGTTAGAGTTTGGCCCAGGTCATGATCTCACGGTTCATGAATTTGAGTCCCACGTCAGACTCTGTGCTAACAGCTCAGAGCCTGGAGCCTGCCTGCTTTGGATTCTGTGTCTCCCTCTCTCTCTGCCCCTCCCCCTTGCGCGCTCGCTCACGCGCTCTCTCTCTCTCTCAAAAATAAATAAACACTAAAAATAAACAAATAAATGCATCGATCTAGCTACTCTGATGGTCCTGATTCCCTGCCCACTCTCCTCAGACTTTCCACTACCTTGGCTCTCAGGACCCACGTTCCTGATGTTTCTTCCCCCAGCCCCTGTGACAATGAATCCTCATTATCCTTTGCTGCTCACTCTGGCCACCTTTTCTGTCTTCCACACTGATCTTTACGCTTCAACCATAAGCATATACGAGGGCATGGTTTTTTGTCTTCTTGTTCACTTCTGTCTCCCTGGTGCCTAGAACAGTGCCTGGTACATGTGTAGTGACCAGATGAGTGACCCTAACCCTGTCTGGAGGAAGGTTGATCGTCACGTCACCTTGCAGAACAGTCTTGTTTGGACTTCACAGGTAAACAGGTGTATCCCAGTAAGAGTCTGAAGAGAAGAGTTTAGCTTGGGGTCATGAACATTTCCGCTCACACAGCCAAGACCTGGGGCCTTAGGGCACTGCTTTCCATTTAATTGGTGCCAACATTCAAGCCCTTATTCTGACGTAGCGTGTGTATGATGCATGAAGGTAGTGGTGAATTTGTAAATCTTCCTCAATTCACATCCACGTTTGGTCCAGTCTGGAGATGACACAAAGGAGAGTAGCTTAGAACCAGTAAAGTTCACAAGGAGAGAAAGTAAAACGCATGAAATTGCCGTAAAATGGTTCTCTGGCCCCTTTCTTCACAGACTCCTGGGTCCCTTTGTAGCCACCACCCTAATGACAGCTGAGGACCCTGTTCTTCATTTTGTGGAAGGTGGTTTATTTTTCCCTTCTCTCTTTGTATAGTTGATTTAGATTATGTTTTCAAACAAATTACCGTCTGAAAAAGGAAGGAAGAAAGAGAAGGTGGGAAGAAGAAAGGGAAGCTAACTTAAGTCTTTTATTATTAAGGTCAAGGTTGGCAAAGAGGTTTCATCTTCTGTGTTAATGCTGATCAATTAGTAATGGTTGCTGGGATCTACTTGGGTCACTGCTGAGAAGGATTCTGGGGCTATCTTCAGGCTCAGTGACAAAAAGCTATAATCAATTAGTATCGAGTGCATGGATGTCTGCATGGGTGTGAAAGAAAGGAAGTTGTGGCTTCCAGAAAAATTAAAGAGGCAAAGGAGAAAGTGAGCATAGTGCGGGCACTGGAGGGGGAGTATTATTAGTTCAGAGAAGGTAGCCCAGGTAGGCCTCCCTGGGAAGATGATAGTTGAGAACAGATCTGCAGGTGAGGAATTGAGCCCAGTGGGTGTCTAAGGGAAGAGCTTTCCAGGCATGAGGAAGTACAAGTCCAAAGGTGCTGGTGCAGTCAGGGAACAGCCAGGAGGCCATTGTAGCTGGAACAGAGCAAGTCAAAGGGGGGCTGAAATCGTTATACTTATGTTACTGATCTTAGGAGAATATATATATACATGTATATATACGTATATATACGTATATATATATATATGTACATACATATATACGTATATACATACATATATACGTATATACATATATACGTATATATGTATGTATATGTGTATATATGTATATACATACATATATATGTATGTACATATATGTGTGTGTATATACATATGTATACATATATATGTATGTATATACATATATATACATATACATATATATATGTATATATATATATGTATATATATATATGTATTCTCAGTGGCCCAGTTGGTTAAGCCTCAGTTGGTTAACTCTAGATTTTGGTCAGGTCATGATCTCACAGTTCATGAGTTTGAGCTCTTGCATCAGGCTCTGTGCTGATGGTACAGAGCCTGCTTGGGATTTTCTCTCTCTCTCTCTCCCCCTCCTCCACTCAAGCTGTCTCTCTCTTAAAAAAAAATTTTTTTTTAATTTTTAGAAAGAAAAATGTGTATATAATCTTGGAAATTGTGACCATCTTCCCTCTTGTTGAAAACTTAATCTTTAGCGATACAACAGACATTACTGACTGAGGGAACAGTGATGGCTCTGTTCTAGATGGGCCAAATGTCTGTCTCCACAGATGTGGAGTTTAAGACTGATGATAGTAGCAAAAGCAAGAGTTTTCTTCCTAGTACTATTCCTCTCCCATATTATATTGCATTTAAATCAGCTAACAGTGGATTCTCCTGTTTCTGCAGGAAGTGTTTCTGTATCTCTATCACCTCGACCATTTCTCTAAGTTTTCTTTTTTTCCCCTTAGAATTCTCCGTGAGTGTTCATTCAGGGTTGTTTGGTCATAAGCATCAGAAACCAACTTGGCCAACTTAATTAAGCAAAGAGCAATTCATTGGAAAGCAACTAGGGGCTCCCAGAATAGCCTAGAGGCTAGAGAACCAGATTTGGAAAAGAGCTGGAACCAAGTGGCTCTGGAGGCTGGGAAGGTAGCCTCCTGTAGACAGTTTGGCCAGAATGCCACCATTAAAAACACTGAACCCGGGTCACCTGTTTCATCTTCCAGATTCTCAGCGCCGGGAAAGACAGCCCCAATGGCAAACTGGGACCACTCCCCTCTGACCCTACAGAGGAAAGGGGGGATGACCGGGTCCTCCTATCCTCTATAATAAACAAATGGAGCAGGTACTATCAGAATTGTAGAGGTAATTGGGGTAGAGGTAATTTCCCCAAGGGGAATTAAGGTAATGATAAGGAGGAGAAATTGATACTAAGAACTTCCCCCATCCCTCCAGCTCTCTAATGTCTACTTCAGGGTGCAACCAAGAGTCTCCTATTTCTATTGTAGGATTAAAAAAAACCTGTTCTGTTCAGTTGGGTCTTGATTCATCTAAGAATGGCTCAAGACAGGTGAAATTTGGCCAAATTACAGAATTTGATGTAATGAAGCTTTGCAGCCATCATCTGTCATCATTTCCCAGAGTGTCTGCAAATAAGCCCTCGATATTAGTACCTGCCGTCTCTGCAGTGCTTTTCAAGGACCTTGCAAGTACTTTCCAACCACGTTCTTGCGTAATCCTTATGGCTCTGTGACATATGTATTATTGTCCCTGTTTGCAGATGAGGATCAGAGGCAAGGAAGGCTCAGTGACTGGCTCACATAGTGCTGGTGACAGGTCTGCTTCCTAAGCATGTGCTCTAATCAGTAATTCAAGATGATGACATTTATGTACACTGGTGGGTCTCAACCCAGGCCATTTTTGCCCTTCAGGAACATTGGCAATATCCGGAAACCTTTTTGGCTGTTACATACAGCTGGGGGAGGTGCTGCTGTCTTCTGGTGGGAAGAGGCCAGGGGTGCTGCTAAAATGTCCCACCATGCACAATACAGGCCCCACGACAAAGAACCGTCTAGTCCCAGATGTCAGTAATGCTGAGGCTGAGAAAACCTGCAATATACCAATATACACGCATGGACACATGGTCTGTGATTGCACAAAGCGCCTATGGCGCTGTGGGGTCTGAACATGCCCATGAATTGGCTCCTGAAAGATAAAACTCCCTGTGAGTGGGAATCAGCTGCTAATACTGTCTTAATTAACTATGCATTGCCGTAACTAAATCTCACCCGAAGACCCCCAGCTTCTACTCTCCCTTGACACACATCCTCCGAAGAAGGCAAGGGTCGGTGGGCCTGCCCAGACGGTGAAACCGAAGAAGCCCCGTGCTTCAGGATGGGCCGGGCCCTCTGTGAGTGTCTCAATAACTCTGCATGGCCGGGCAGCCTGGCAAATCTACTCCCTCTGGGCAGTGGCTGTTTGCAAAGCGAGGCTGAGGCTGGCCAAAGAGGTCACAGTTGTCCTGTAATCAGATTATGTTGCTATATCCGACCATTGGCCATCTGTGGCCCAATAGGGAACTATTAAACCAACAGCACTGACCTAAGTGAGATGGACGATAGCAATGTTCCTTGGAGCGATGGAATGACCAGAGACACTGTGTAATAGCCCTGCCAACGGGGGTTAGCAGATGGGCCTTTTTGACAGGAATAGAGCTTATCTGCTCCCACAAAGGTGAATGAGATTGGAAATGCAGAATTAACCTCGTTCTATAGAATGTATCCCATGATCTGCAAAGAAGGGCAAGAACCAAGCCTATGGCAGATTGACCCAAGGTTAGTACTAGAAACTGCCTGTGATTTGGCCATGTGTTTCAAAAGCCTTTATAGTCCCCTTCTGGAAAGCTGTTTTTTTTTTGTTTTTTTTTTAATGTAATTTATTGTCAAGTTGGCTAACATACAGTGTATATATACGATGTGCTCTTGGTTTGGGGGGTAGATTCCCCGTGACGCATCACTTAACATACAACACCCAGTGCTAAGAAATAATTTAAAAATATGTGCGATGACGACGTACAGAGATGTTCATTGCAGCATTATATATATAAAAGAGGCGGGAACATAAAGGACTAGCAAGAAAAGAATGGCAATATAAATTAATTCACACCCATAGAAAGGAGCATTATGCTGCCATTGAAAAAGCAATTTTTTCATGATCTGGGGAAATATCCACAATGCTGAGTTGAAATGAGAAGCAAGATTTAAAAATTTGGATATTCTGTGACCTATAATTCAACAAGGGCTTCTTTCTAGAACACGGATTAATTATAATTTGTATTTTCTTTTTTGCAAATTTCATTATTTTCCAAAGAATCTACAGTGAGCCTCTGCTGCATTTTATTTCATTTTATTTTATTATTTTTGTTGTTGTTGTTGCTCTTTTTAAAAAGGTGCTCCCTTTTCCTTTCAAAGGAAAGAATCAGGTCCTCGTATTGTGTGGAGACTCTAGGGAACTAGTTGCCCAAAATCTACTTTAACAGCTGTCTTCCCCAAAAAGCAGTTTCTACCTAAAAAATTAAGTTTGTCTTGTGCCTTCTGCCCCTTGTTGTGCTCACACTAGTAATTATTTGGATGCTCTCCTCCTCCTGCTGGTGAATTGCATCCCTGCCTGTCCAGGACTTGGAAAACAGATGAAGGTTGCTGTTGGACTTGTGGGATCATCCCGGAAGTGCTTCGCCAGCACGTGTACGTTGTGGGCAGCATTTTCAGGAAGCTGCCACCTTCCTGCGCATATCCAGCTGCCGTTCTTCTTGGCCTCTCTCTGCAATATTTAGATCTTTTTTCTAAATAGAAGGCAGTTTTGTAAGCAGCAGCCTACGGCCCATCTGTGGTCATCAGAGTTGCATTAAGTTCACCTGAGTTGTTGGTTTCAGGAAAGAAGGTGGAAGAGTTTCAAGAATTTTGTTCATTCTCTCCGCATTTCCACCTGGCATAGCTTTGCCCTCTCCTCTTAGGAAAGGTGGCAACGGCGGGCTCTCTTAAACCACAAGGATGCTTTCTTTTGTCTGTTCCATACGCATAGCCTAGTAAAGGTGCCCAGGGTGGCCCGGCATCTGTCTGCAGAGGTTCACTCTTGTGTCCCTGTCTCCCAAGGCAGAAGCCGCATGAGAACTTGGGTTGCGATTATTCAACACTGTCTGACTTGCACAGGCCGTTCTCCACAGGCC
Organism: Panthera onca; assembly: GCF_046562875.1. NCBI lineage: Eukaryota > Metazoa > Chordata > Mammalia > Carnivora > Felidae > Panthera > Panthera onca. The sequence continues at coordinate 142,039,286 of NC_138347.1, forward strand.
CAGCCCGCGATCAGATGTTCACATGCTCTTTGCCCTCATTGCCACTAAACACAGCTGGCACCGTTCTGAGGCGCTGGTGAAGACGGAAAGCAGGGCCGCCTCAGGACCTGGGCTCTCAAGATAGACAGAAGGTCTCCCTGCCGCCCGCACCTTTGCCGCAGCTCCTACGTGCAGGACTGAGCCATGCCTCTCCTCCTTGCCTGGTGCTAGGCTCCCGTTCCAGAGCCTTGGCAACAACCAAGATGGGTCAAGGGCCCCGAGGCACTGGGCACTGTTATGGACGTGTTGTGGTGATGTGAACAATTCCTAAAATTGCCGCCCTCCTGGAGCTTCCATTCTAATGGAGGAGAAAGATAAGAAAGAAGACAAGTACAGTAAGGAGATAAATAAAGCCAGGAAGGGTGATAGGATTGTTGGAGGTAGGGGTTGTGATTTTTGATGGAGTAGCCTGACGACACCTGACTATGGATACACTATTCCCTAGTTTTTGAGAAAAATTTTCTCATGTCTGTCTATTTTTGAGCGGGATGGAGCGCGAGTAGGGGAGGGGCAGAGAGAGAGAGGGAGACACAGAATCAGAAACAAGCTCCAGGCTCTGAGCTGTCAGCACAAAGCCCCACGTGGGGCTTGAACTCAGGAAGGGTGAGATTGTGACCTGAGCTGAAGTTCAGATGCTCAACAGGCTGAGCCGCCCAGATGCCCCTCCCTAGTTGTTTTCCTTTTTTTTTTTTTAATTTGTATTTATCTTTTTAATTTACATCCAAGTTAGTTAGCATATAGTACAACAACGATTTCAGGAGTAGATTTCTTAATGCCTCTTACCCAAGTTTATTTCTTTTTTTTAATTTTTTAAATGTCTATGTATTTATTTTTCTTTTTTTTTTAATATAATTTATTGTGAAATTGGCTAACATACAGTGTATACAGTGTGCTCTTGGTTTTCCCTCCTTAGTTTTTTAATACTGCCTCTGAGAAAGGTCTCTTGAGAAGATGACCTCTGAGTAAAGACTCTAAGGAGGCGAGGGAGAGAGGTGTGGGGATATGTGGGGGGAGGGGAAGTGCTCCAGGCCGAGGAAACAGCCAGTACAAAGACCCTGAGGTGGGAGCCTTCCCTTGTATGTTTGAGGACCAACATGGCAGCCCATGTGTCAAGAGGAGAATAAACAAATGGGCATAACACAGGAGGGGGAATCCGAGAGGCCCCAGGGGGCTTCGCATAGACCAGCTCCTACCCCAAGTTTGATGGGAGGCTGTTGGGTGTTGGGGCAGAAGGGTGACATACTTTGGTTTTAGTAGGCTTAAGATGGCCATGAGGCTGAAACTCAACCACGGGGAAGGTAAGGGCAGAAGCAGAGAGAGTGGTTGGCAGGCTCTGACCAGGTGGGCAGTGAGGTGGGGGCAGGGTTTCCAGGAATCACATGCTCTCTTTTCTCTTTCTCTCATGGATTCATTCCTAGTTGAGAAGCTGCATAAATCAGAAGGAGATCAAAACATCTGCAGCTTGTTTCTAAGAGTCTCCTTAGAGTCTGAGGACCTTACCAGGGATGGAGAAAAGCTACTTTCTTTTAAAAGGAAAAAAAAAAATCTACATTTAAAAAAATAATTGAAATAGCAGAGGCTTGCTATAGACAATTTGGAAAGTGCTGAAATTTATAAAGAAGAAAATCAAAATCACAGTCTCCTATTCCAGATATAGGCCCTGTTAATATCTTGATTTATTTTCTCCCCTTTTTTCTAGTCACATATGTGTATATATTTATTATTTTAGTTAAACTTAACATGGTGGCTATTTCCCCCATGTTATTAAACAGCAACATAATGTTCCTTCCTATGATTTTCTTTTTCTTTTTTTCTTTTTTTTTTAAATTTACATGTAAATTAGTTAGCATCTAGTGCAACAATGATTTCAGGAGTAGATTCCTTAGTGCCCCTTACCCATTTAGCCCATCCCTCCTCCCACAACCCCTCCAGTAACTCTCAGTTTGTTCTCCATATTTATAAGTCTCTTATGTTTTGTCCCCCTCCCTGTTTTTATATTATTTTTGTCTCCCTTCCCTTATGTTCATCTGTTTTGTCTCTCAAAGTCCTCATATGAGTGAAGTCATGTGATTTTTGTCTTTCTCTGACTAATTTCGCTTAACATAAAACACTCTAGTTCCATCCACGTAGTTGCAAATGGCAATATTTCATTCTTTTTGACTGCTGAGTAATACTCCATTGTATATGTATATACCACACCTTCTTTGCCCATTCATCCATCGATGGGCATTTGGGCTCTTTCCATACTTTGGCTATTGTTGAAAGTGCTGCTAGAAACATGGGGGTGCATGTGTCCCTTCGAAACAGCACACCTGGATCCCGTGGATAAATGCCTAGTAGTGCAACTGCTGGGTCATAGGGTAGTTCTGTTTTTAGTTTTTTGAGGAATCCTTCCTATGATTTTAAATTAATTTATATAGTCACTTGCTTATTGGAGGCTGTGGCTTCCCTGTGTGGCCCCAATGGACTTGCTAAACTACACCCTCAAGTCAGATAAACATAAGCACACTGTCATGGGCAGGGTTGACACCTGAAGGCCTCCTCGCAGGGCAGAGCCTGCCCATGGGAACTTCCACATCATGGAACCCAGGCCTGCGTGCCCTTTCCTACAGGCAGGTAGATGTTGAGAAGGCCCAGAGGGGCTTGAGCCCAAAACACTAAGTGCCTTCCTTCAGACTCACGAAGACAAATCCCTGCTCCTCCCTGCAGAAGGCAGAAGGAGAGACAGGGAGAAAAGTCAAGAATGTCACCCTCCTGAAAGACCCGCATATGGAACCCCAAGGCCAGAGAAGCAGAAGTACCCTCCTACCACTGAGGATTTAATACGTAATGAATGTCAAGTTCTCAGTCTTGGCAACTGTTTGATAAGTGTCATCTTCTCCCTTCCCCTATAATTGTCAGGAAAATACCAAAATTCCATAAAGTAAATATTCATATGTGCCGGTGTAAACACACAAGCTGAATGAGTGGATAGTCATTCCTAATTGTGCCAGTCTGGTGACCCCTCTCCAGACTGTAGGATCAGTTCAGCAATTCTCCCCTGGATGTAATTTCATTAGCTGTCCTCACCTTGGTCATATTTGAATATACTCAAGACAAAAAAAGAACCCCAAGTTGGCCAGTCTCTCAGTGACCTCAGACGGGGTTGAATAATTGTTTATTGGTGAATGAATGGATGAGGAGGTGTGGAGGGTGGGTGGATGGATGGATGGATGGATGGAAGGAAAGAAGGAAGGAAGGGAGGGAGGGAGGGAGGGAGAGAGGGTGGATGATTGAAGGAAGAGTAAATCAACACAGTCATTTATAATAATTTTTTCTTTGTCTGAAAAAATGAAAGTGGAATAATATTTTTACACAAGCCAGTGTCTTTTCCATTTCACAGGTGAAATAAAAACCCAATATGAAAATCCCTCATTTCTGATGGAAAAAAGAGCCACATTATCATCTAAGTAGCATATTTTATCTGTTTGAGCTGGGGGGAAGAAGATTGGGGTTGATTTTGTAGCTTGAGTGACATAAATCTGTGCCCCCCCATCAAATATATTGTTATTGCTGTGATTCATCTGGCTTTTTTTTGAAGTGGACTATGGTTTGTGTGCAGTGGATGAAGTAATTGGAGTGAGTGCTTCTCCCTAGAGACGGAATCAATCACCGTTGCAGAAGATGATGACATTTTAGAAAGAAACTCTGAGGAAAATGTCATGCCTAAAAAATTAGATTTAAACACACTGGCTCCAGATTGATTTTTATTACACTCAAATGGATACCCTGATTGATTATCAGTCTTACAAATGTTTAGCACATTTCTCACTTCTCTAATAATCAGAATAATCTAATTTTCAATGTCATTTAATGTACTGTATTCAAGGTTATAATAGATCATATTTCTAATAAAACACAGCAATTATGTAATGAATAATACAGGAGGACCAGCATTCAAACTCATTGGGTTTTGAGGCAGTGCCAATGGAAGGTCTCAGATAAGCCCATTCCTTTAAATGTGATGTACACTCTGTGTCTTTGACTGCATCATAAAGGTGTTTGGTTTTTTTTCCTGCTGGTGCTCTGAATGGGACCTTGCCAGATTTGACCAAAAAAAAAAAAAACCTGGGAGGAAACCACGAGGTTTGAATCTTTTTAATATATGTTATTGGTGCACCTGGAAAAAAGTGACAGGTTGCCAAGTTATTTATTGAATTTCTCTGGTAATTGCTGCCTCCCCCCTCCCCCATTCTTTATATACATCCCCTGGAGAAATACCATATTTTAGTTCTAAATATTTTTCCAATATCCATTATAGCAGGCAGCTGACATTACAGATGTTTCACAGTAAGTCGCAGGATATCTAAATTTAAGGGGGTTTGACTCTTTATTTGGAGCCTAATGTTTACCTGATGATGTTTACTTGGTGGTGTTGTTTTCCTTTTCAAGAAGCCTGACTCACTTTCGGAAGTAAGTTGTGGCTTCTCATCAATTCCAGTCATGTCCAAATCTGGGTCAGGAATGACACATTTCTCTGTTATGTCTTGTGGCTCAGTTTGATGATCCAGCATGTATGAAATGGCATCGAAACCTGAGAGGCTCACAAGAAATAGCACTTCAGGACGTTCCCCTTTTGTGCTGTGCTCTTTGGCGGGGGCATCCAGGGGCCGCGGGAGGAGCGGAGGAGGCCAAGAAGCTGTCAGGACTCAAGACATTTGGAAACTAAAGGGACGGGCTTCAGGCAGAGGGCTCACTCCTAAAACAGGCCCAAGTATGAACCTGGTAGAGTGAGAACCTCAAAAGATCCAAAGGTTCCAGAAGAGCTTGACAGAAGCAGCTGATGAGCCAGTACAAACAGGAAACCATTTAACAGAGATGAGTATTTAATCCTGATTCAGATTCCACCAGGTTAGCGGTGGCAGGACAGGCTGGGGAAGCCAGCAGTGAGGACGAGATGGCCAGGGCTTGCTGTGATCTAACTCAGGTAGTAACGTGTCTTTCTTCTTAAGAGACTTGGCAAATCAGATCATGACAGACCACCAAAACCCTCTGTATTTGTGCACATCTTGGGACATTACCATTTTTTGTTCTGAGCACCTTATTTTAAGAGTTAATTTATCTCATGGAGCACCCGGGTGGCTCAGTCGGTTAAGCGTCCAACTTCGGCTCAGGTCATGATCTCACGGCTCTCGTGAGTCTGAGCCCCACTTTGGACTCTGCTGACAACTCGGAGCCTGGAGCCTGCTTCTGATTTCTGCGTCTCCCTCTCTCTTTGCCCCTCCCCCACGTGCACATGTACACATGCTCGTTCTCTCTCTCAAGGATACATAAATATTAAAAAAACAAAAAAAGCTACTTTATCTCGAACTGAATATTCTCCAAACCAGGATGTAGTAGTATGGCATGAGATCATCAAGCTGTCTGCTGTGAGATGTAATTGGAAAGTCATAAGGTGGAGAAAAACCAGATGTTGGGAGAAGATAATTACTCTAACCTGTTGGAGAGGTCATGAGCAAAAAAGAAAAATTTGCTACCATTTCTGGGGTGCTAGATCTTTTCAACACCTCTATTAGATTATGGCGATTTTTTAATGGTCATGGCAACTAACCTGCCCAAACGTACACAACTACTGTGCTAGAGAGTTGAGATTAAAACCCAGCTCTCATGATCGCCATTACTGAGCGATCACAGTTGTGGTCACTTGTGATATGCCATAACTGGGACTCTTCGTAGACTGATTCCGGAGGATTGCTGAGGTCCCTTCCAACTGTAAATTTGGTAGGTCTCCATTCAGAATACATGTTCAAAATCATTTCCTGATACTTGGAAACATGTCAGGCATAAGGAGGAAGTACTCTCTCATAGTACCCAAAATAAGATGAGGTTCATCTGGGAGTACTTGCTGCTTAAATAAATGTAGGTTGAGAGAGTGAAGACACCTTTTCAATTAAGCTGTCTACACTGGCAGTAAAATTCTCTACACTGTTGAAAATGGCAGTTCCTGAGGCTGGTTTACCACTGTGAAATTTCCTGGAGCCTCAAGGGGGGGGGGTGTGTGTGTGTGTGTGTGTGTGTGTGTGTGTGTGTGTGTGTGTGTGTGTCGGTCTGTCTGTATGTATGAAGGGGTTGAGAAGGAGATGGCTTATAAAATTAATGAGAAAAAACATTTTTATTTTTTTTTAATTTTTTTAATTATTTATTTATTTATTTTTTTTTAAGAAAAAACATTTTTAAAAGGCTTTAGTGACAGAATCTGAGCAGGGTGCTTATAATGGGAAGGAGAGGCTTTAAATGATGTCCTTGTGGTAAGGACCAAAGGTTATCTGAGTTCACAGGACGTTAGTGGGGCTCAGCAAGAGAGAGTAAGGATACTCCTCTGTAGACACAGCCTGTTTTAGCTCTAACAGTAAGATTTTTACTTGTACTTCTTATCGCATTGTATTTTCCTGCCGCGTACAGATGAGCTGATGTCTGCAAAGCATCATTCAGAGAGAGAATGGACCTGGGCAATAGCAGGTAGACTAAGTGGCCCTTGGCAGACACATAGGATGAAGAAGAGAGAAGGATGGGTCTGCCTCTCTCCCTGGGATTTGGGCCCCTGGATGGGCTGTGGTTCCAGCCACAGAGATGGTGGCATCAGTGGAGGAGGAGTCATGTAGGGCAGCTCAAGAGTCCCTTTTAGGAGACAATCAATGTGAGGGGCCGGGAGATGTCTAGCGGGAAGACAGATACACATGTCTGATGCTTAGGAGAAAGGCTGGGGCTGGAGCTGGGGGTCCGAGCCTTCTGGATGTATGTGCTTGATAGAGGAGGGCCTGGGCGTGGACTTTGTAGGGTCCTGGACATGAAGAGTGAGAAAGGACTAGGGAGCCCCGAGGTAGGAATCCTTTCAGCGGGCTGCCGGATAGGCCTTGCAGGGCTCCCCAGATGAAAGTGTCTCCGTGGGGTGTCGCTTAGCTTTCTTGATCAAGCCCTCAGTCTCCCTTTTGTCCACCTGGGAGGCTATCGCAGTTCTCAGGAGAACACGGTCCATATCCACCAGCATTCTTCTTTTTGAAGTTAGTTAGCTCAAAGTACTTTTTAATAACCATGTTTCCTAATTCTTGCTATTTTGTAAAGTCCGGACACATCCTAAGAAAGTCCCAAAGCCCACCGACCTTTCCCTGTTTTGAGATAAACGTGGGCATCAGCGAGAGCCCTGGGGCGAGAAGGTGAGGCTGATAATCAGAGCTGACCACGGGCCCCTCTGCCGTTAAGGTACATGGTAGCAAAAACATCATACGTGATTGAAAATGGCAGTTCCTGGAGGTGACCAGCCGTTGTGCAATTTCCTGAATTCAGTCAAAAGATTACGAGGTGAGTGGGGGAACAGGCTGGGCAGGGGATTCAGTGGCATTAATGAGAAAAATATTATTTTAGAGCGCAGCATTCCTTTCCAGCTTAAGGTCTGGCCAGCCTTAAACGCGGGCAAAGTTATGCCATATGTTTCTCAAGATAATGAAAGTGGGAAGGGGAAGGGGGCTGGCTGGGGGCAGGGGCGGCCAGGTCTTGCTGAAAGCAGCTTGGTTGTTAAGTGGACGGGACTTGGTAAAGAGGAGGAGGACATCCTCATGTCAGTGCTGGTTAGGACAGCTTGTTCACTCTGCTTATGTTCTGGATGTTTCCAGGACGGCTGCCTCTGCGCTGAGTACATCAAGGTCAGGTGGGCACCTCGACCTTGGTTTCCCCTCGCGTGTTTTTAGCCGATCATTTCTCACCTTTGACCTCTCTCCCTACTAAAATCTACTTGAAGGAGATAACATCTCCCCCTCCCCCACAAAGTGAAGCAAGGGCATGATCAAAAGTGATGAAAGAAAGGAGTTTGGAATATTTACAGATGAAAACGTCAAGGGTTTGCTTCAAAATAATCTGGAGGAAGGGATGGAAGTGGAGAGAAAAGACCACGGGCCATAAACTGATGGTTGACACTGGGCATTGAGTGGATGAGGGCTCATTTCATGTACGGTTTTCTCTACTTTTGGTATGTTTGAAATTTTCCATAAAAATTGTGTTTAAATATAAATACATATGTCATCATCAGAATAGGAGAAGTTAATGATGGACCTTTTTAAAGGTATGATTCTGTGTTTTGAAGCTTTGACATAAAAACGGAAACCTTACGAAGGAGGCTGTGCAAAGTGTGTTTCACTTGATGAATTTTATGAAACACATGAAAGGCAACAGTGCTTAAATATTTAAAAATTTTACTTGTAGGGAGATAATACTTTTCTGCCATCTTTCGTGGTTTTTTTCTAGGACAGACTTAGATAAATAAAACAGAACTCTGTTGGTTGCAATCTACAGACTTTGCTGGCTGTCCGAACTCTTACTGACTTTGCGTTGGATGGGAGCCTTCAGGGCCGAGGGTGGCCTTTGCCTCCAGTGCCCAAGCGCACCCTTCAACATCCCAGGAGGATGACAGGCATGGTGGCAGAGAGCTTTTCTTTAGAGAATTCCCAGAATCTTTACATCTTCCCCCCAGGTCTGCGTGCATTCGATTTAGCTCTTTGTGAGGTTCCTTTTTTGACTCAGCTGCCTTCTAGAACAGCAGCACGTAATACAAGGACTTTGGAAAATCTGTGAGTACTTATCGAAGAAGAATTAGAATTTGGGAAGGAGAATATCACTGGATGTGACTGTAACCTGGCAGGTTTGGAGGCCAAACTTTTTATGAGGCTTGGCGAGAATTGAAATGTTCTCGTGTCTCCAGAACACCTCGCACTACCACAGCCTCAGGTCCTTGGGTCTCTGTGCGTTCCCAAGATCTTGCTCCTGCTTTCCCCTCAGCCTGGAATGTTCTTCATCTGCCCCTCAGCTCAGATCTTCCTTCTCATGGGAAGATTTTCTCTGGCTACCCTCCCCTCTCCATCCCCCGTTGGGTGGAAGCCAGTATTACTCATCTCGGTTTCACCATTGCCCTTACTGCTCTGGAGCATAATAACCCGTCATTCTGTGTGTGGTTGAGTGAGGAGCATCTGAATGTCCCCAGAACCAGGGGTCTGGAAACACTTCAGGCCATTATCAGGGCAAAGGAGGGGGGCGTTTCTAGAAGAAAATGTCTATGGGGCACGGGTGCGTTGCTGGGCAGAAAGAACAATGGACACTTGCTATGTTGCCTGATAACTGAAATCAAATAAGAAAGCAAACATGGGAGAGAGTGGGTATTAAAATGGTTTTTTTTTTAAGTATACTTTCTTCCCTAATTGGGATTTATTGCACAAACAACTTCTTAACAATCAAGGACATTTTCTAAAGTATGGGACTGCAAAGTACATTCAGCGTTCTATATCCAAATCTGGCCTCCAGCTGGTTTTGGGAATAGAAAGTTCCTTTGGAACACAGCCATGCTCCTCACTGACATACAGCCCCGCCTCCTCGTGCCCTACAGTGGCACAGTGGTTGCAGCAGGGGCTCTAAGGCCTGCGGAACCTCCTACCCGTTGACTACCTGGCATCTTAGAGAAAAAGCTTGCCATCCCTGGTCTAGACTGGGACTTCATCAGGGAACCACATGGCCTCCTTCGCCATCAACATCTCCAGCAGCTGTCACGCATATGGGTGGCATAGGTTCCCTGTATAGATCTGAGTGAAATTATTGAATGAATGAACAAGCAGATTGACCAATATCTATTCTAGCTCGCGTCCCGAGTGTATGCGAGAAGCTCTCGGCCCCGGAACGTGCGATCCTTTCTGCTCCTAGCCACCCACATTACTGCATTACTACATCTTTCTCCCTGCTCATCAAAGTGGCCTCTCCTGCCCACGCTTCCTTACACAACTTCCGCTGTCCCTTCTCCCCCTCTTCATGATTTTCCTTCCCGATACTTGTCATTATCGGACATTATATCGTATATTCCATTGACGGCCTTCTCCAAGAAGAAAATAAACTCCAAGAAGCCAAGAACGTTGCTTTGTCCACTGTTCCATCCCCGGCACCTGGAACAGTGCCTGGAACATAATGGGCACCCGGTAAATATTTTTAAATTAACGACCACATTTAGAATTGATGGCAGGTACCCCAGGGCTCCCTAGTGTTGCTCCCCTGGTTTCTTGGATGGGAGCTGTCTTCCTGATAGATCCCAAACGCTGCCTTGTACTGATGGCCACACCCCAACATATGGATTAGTAACAAATAGGTGGCCACGGGTGGGAGGTGGGAATCTTCCACCACTTCCTCGCTTTCTGTTTTAGGCACTGCTTTCCCCTCCCTGCTGAGCCCTGAAGGCCGTGTCTACCTTAGAAGGCATGGGCAGATGTCTTTTTGATTAAAAGGAGAGAAAAGCATGTTCTGGGTGTGGGTGTTAAGGGAAGGGCAGAGGGAAGTGAATTGTGCAGGTCTGGCAGGAACGTCGCGTGTTATTTCTTGGACTTCTTGCATTTTTTTTTTTTTTTTTTTTTTTTGACCCTTCGGCTGAAGCGTTCCCAGGATGAAGACTTGGTTCTCTGTTCATGTCAGGCATCCAAGTACGCAGAAGATGGGGAAGATGGCTTTATTTCTTTTCCAGACGACTCTCTGGAGAAATAAATACCTGCGAATTAACGTGGTGTAGGCCAGAAAGAGGATTTTTGTGAACTAAATAGCATTTTCACGATCCTTCACAGATGAGGACAATTTGGGATGATTTATTTATATTGAGAAACTGATAAGTTCACTCAAGGGAAGGCTAAGTTGGCTCCAATCTGGCCGACGCTTCACGTGCTGAGATGGACTTGGGGGGGGGGGGTGGGGGGAGCCGTGGCATATTTCTGCTGTTTCATTTTTAACGTTTTCCTTGAGAGTGGCCTGAGAGTGACCTCTCACTAGGGTTCGTGGCAGCCAAGGCCAAGTAGGAAAATTCCTTAATTATAGTCCTCGTTACATTCTTGGTAACACGAATCTTTTTAGAAAGCCAACCAGCTCAGGAATTATTCTGTGAGCAGTGTATGGTTTGGAGTTAGAATGGTGTTTGAATTCTAGCCCTGTCGGTGACTGGCCGTGTGACAGTTAAGGCACACAGGCACCGAGAATTCCGCACGTCACGTTCCTCTTTCTTTGTCCCCTCGTCATTCTCCAAACCCGAAACCAGCTGGCCACCCCTTTCCCCTTCCCACCGCTTGTCACCCCACATCCCTTACCCTGACCCTTCCCCATAGTCCCTCCCTGGCTCAGACAGCCCTCTTCTTGCGCTTGGAACATCTAGCGGCCACCTCAGAGCTCTCTCCATCCCCGGTCATTTCTTCACCGAGAACAGAGCGACCTTCCTAAAAAGGCAAGTCTGATCATATCACTGCCATTGTCACCCCAAACGAACCTAAAACCCAAGCCATCTTCCAGCCTTGGCTTACCTAAAGCTTCCTCTTCCTTCCGTTCTCTGCGTAGACCTGAGGGAATGCATCTTCCAAGATCTTCCTGCTCCGTGCTGCCCTTCCAGTGGGCCTCTACAAATGAACAATTTCACATTCCCCCGGAAATTCGTACAGCTTTTCATGTTTGTAAACGTGGATGCTTGTACTGACCTCCCTTACAGGTTTGATTATAGAAAAACAAGTTTTCAAGTGCCTGGACTCAAGGGTATTTCCCAGGTTGAGTTTTGAAGGGCTTTCTCTGGCCTCCTCCTAACCCTCCCCGCCCCCAGTCTGCCTTCCGCCCTCGTGGCCCTGCTATAAATGTTCTCTTGAAAGTCGTCGCTTTCTCCATTGCCAAAACCAGTGAACTTTGCTTCCTCTTCTTTCTTTCTGACTGTCAGCCACAGTGGACGCTTGGCCAGGCTGCTGCCGCTTTGGATCCTTTTCTCCGTGGAAATCCATTTCCATGATTTTTTTAGCATCCCAGTTTTCCTGACCGCTGTTCATCTGCCACCATCATCGTGTCCTGTTCCCTTTCCCACCAACCGCTGGCACTTCCCAAGGCCCAGTTCCTGAGCCTCATTTTTTCCTTCCTCTCTCTCCCGTTGCTTACCTCCCTCATGACCTCGATGGTCCTCCTAAGATTTCGGCTCCTAAATGATCTAACTTCACACCTGTCCTCTGGCCTGATCCACAGAGCCATCGCTTCCCGGATTTGCCATCTCAGTTTCTGGTTCCCTCCTGTTAAGCCAGACTCATTACCTTCCTGCCCCACACTGGATTCCTTATTCCCCATCAGCTTCCCCAGTTTCCTTTTATTTGGGATGCCATCCATATCCCAGTTCCAGCGTTAAAAGGCTTTTTCTTCACCCCCCACATTGAACCCATTACCTAGCCCGACGTATGTTTCCATTGCGGGGTTTCCTAAATATCTAGATGTAGATTAGATATATATATATCTAATTTTTTCTCCCCACCAATCTTCATTCTACGCTTGTTCCTCTACGCACACCAGCCACCCTGCTCTCCTCCAAACCTGATGCAGACATTCCAGGGAGCATTTCCTCATATCCCCCACGTCCAGAATGTTCTTCCACCTCTTTCTGCTTCCCCACTGAGACCCATCCTTTGAAGGCCATCAGAAATCAACTTCTCTCATATAACTGTGTTCTGTCCCATGCTCAGGCCTTTCCCAGAGTGTTCTCTTCATCAAGAGTGGCTCCTGCCCCTTCAAGCCTTATTCCTTCATTGACTATTTGTTGAGTGTCCTTGGAAAAGACACGGCACTAGGGACACGAGAATGAATAAGACCTAGGATACTCCTATAGGGCACTCAGCTCAGTATTCCTCTACCCTGTGATATTTTTCGTGACTCCCACAGACTGAGCTGTCAGCTCCCTCATCTGTGGATCTGAGTACCATCTTACAACGTACACCGTAGGTTTCGTATTCCTGTTGCTTCAGTCAGTGAATTAATATTCTGGCATGTAACTCATTGCATGATAGTTATTTGTTTAGGTGACTCTCTTTTACTAGAATGTGAATCTCTTAAAAATACTCAGTAGCTATTTGAACAGATGAAAAGCTAAATAAACAGAGGAACACATGGGTGGCTGGGTGGATAAACAGATGAAAGGTTAGACCAATGGATGAATAAATGGATAGACCAATGGAGGAAAAAAATGGGGAGGGAGGGCTAAATGATGAACACATAGATGAATAGCTGAATGGATGGACAGATGCATAGATGATGAAAAGATGAACTGGATAAATAAATGGATGGATGGATGGATGGATGGATGGATGGATGGACAGATGGATGGATGTGTGAAAACAAACCTATAGTTAAGAGAGACTTCAGTGGTAACCCTCCCATCCATTGTAAGAATACCTTTTAAAATAACTTTGAGAGCTAAGGTAACCTCCAAAAACATTAACAGTAAATTTAAATTAATTCAAAAGTTTTCATGTAATGATCTTTTTAAACCGAATTGACTAGCTGTATTTTTTCTTCTTTTTCACCTTAAAAAATTATTTAAATCCAAGTTAGCTAACATCTAGTGTAATAATGGTTTTAGGAGTAGAATTTAGTGATTCATCACTTACATATAACACCCAGTGTCATAGGAAAGGAAGTTCTGGTTAATTGACTAATCATATCCAACAGGAGGCTAGCATGTATCTCATATGTGGATGGCCAATTCTCTAAAAATTAAAATTCATAGAATGCCTTTAGAACAACAGCTGTACTGAACAATACTCATTTGGTGATTCTGAAAACCCTTAGAATCCTTAGAGCTTCAAGGATACCAGTGAGAATCACTTAGGGATATATAAGCTGGCATAAATCATTTAAATGCCTTAAGGTGAGAGTTTTTCATTTTAACTAGGTATGTAACATCCACCCATTCGTATGTAGACCCTTGCTCTGGTGACTTGGGTTTCCGAAATTGATTTGACAACACGTAGGCCCTTCTCTGCAGCGGTATCCTAAATAGGGTATTGGGCACACATCAGCAAACATGCAGACATTTGTCTCTCTCTCGGATACCTCACTGACACACGGATGGTGTAGGCAGAGATTCATCAGGTGTGTCAGGCAGTATCTGGAAAAGTTGGAGCCCAAGGAGATGAACATGGCCGCATCTGTTTACTAAGTCAAGTTCACATGGAAGTTCCTGCCATGGAGATGAACCCACTGAAAGTTTAAAAATCGCTCGGCTTACCTATCCTCCACCCTCCCCTTAGTCTCCAGTTACGTGGGCCCCAGGCTGGAGCACTGGTCTTACCTTGGATGAAAATTCTTTCCTCCCTCCCTCCCTTATTTCTTCCTTCCTAATTTTCATTATCGCTTTCTCTTTCCTTTCTCTACTGCTGTCTTACATTTCACATTTGAAAGTAGTCCACGTATATTAAACCCTCATCGTCTGTATTATGTATCTTCTACATTTCATTTGAGAAATAAAGCATACTTTATTTGACTTCGAATTTTCAGTAGCTCCAGGACTCAATAAACATTTGGTGAATAAGAAATCAGTGTAGGGCTCCCACTATTTTAGTACATATTACAGAGTGTTGCAATTATTTGCACATCTAAATATATATAAGAATTCTGTGTGTGATGGAAAAGAAAGAATGTCCCCATTTTTCAGATGAGGAAACTGAGGCTTCGGAACACTTAGGGACGATCCTGAGTTTGCACAGGCAATAAATGATGGACTAAAATGCAAAACTTTGGAATTTGACCCTCGTCCTTCCCACCTGGCAGTTGTACCTTTCCTGTTTATTTAAAACCCATAGAGAACAATTTCATAATTTCTGTATGTTGTAACAGATACGGGCAGGATCTTGAACCTTGTGTTGGAGGAATAACAAATTGTCTTCTTCCTCGCCTTAACCACTGAATAAAAGCAACCGTTGATTCAGACATACCAGGGGGCAAAAGCATACGTGGGTATGTGCTACAGTCGCCATAAACACACTCTTTACCGACGCTGTATCAGTTAGCTATTGCTGTATAACATACTACCCCAAAGCTCAGTGGCTTGAAACAATAAGCGTTTATTATTGCTTATAAAACTGTTGATCGGCTGGGTGGTCCTTCTGGGTCCACCGGGCTCTCTCGTGAGACTCTGGTCGGCTTCAGATAGGGTAGGCAATTCTGCTCATCTTCTCTGAATGCTCTCCCAGATTTATGGGCAGGTTGGCTCTAGATTGATCTCATATGGTCTTAGCTGGACTAATTGGGCTCTCCTCCGCACGGTCTCTCATTTTCCAGCAGGTTAGCCCAGGCTTGTTCATACACAGTGATGACGTTCTCAGAGGGGCAGGCAGAAGTGTGCGAGATCTTTTGGAAATGGTATAATATTACTTCCACTGCATCCTGTTGGTTAAAGTGATTCACAAGCCACCCCAGATACGTGGGCTCTGGAGTTGTCTCCACCTCTTGATGGGAAAGGCTGCAAAGACAATGCAAACGGGGTGAATTAGGGCCACGTTTGCAGTCAAACCACCATGCAAACATGGCTCCCCTTTCCAGGCACCCCCCATCTGATGCTCCCGTTCTGCAGGGTATGTCAAAGGGTCATACTCCCCAAGAGAAATTACTGAGCCTTCTCAGAGCTTTCTCCAGGCTAAATGCCTCATTTCTGTTTTTAAAAAAATGTTTTGGGGCACCTGGGTGGCTCAGTCGATTAAGCGTCCGACTTCGGCTCAGGTCATGATCTCACAGTCTGTGAGTTTGGGTTCCACGTTGGGCTCTGTGCGGACAGCTCAGAGCCTGGAGCCTGCTTCAGATTCTGTGTCTCCCTCTCTCTCTGCCCCTCCCCCGCTCATGCTCTGTCTCTCTCTCTGTCAAAAATAAATAAACATTAAAAAAAAATAAATTAAAAAAAATAAAAATTAAAAAAAATGTTTTAAGAGGGAAAATATAACAGTGTCAAGGAGGGGTGCCTGAGTGTCTCAGTCGGTTAAGCGTCCAACTTTGTCTCAGGTCATGATGTCACAGTTCATGGGTTCAAGCCCCACCTCGGGCTCTTTGCTGACAGCTCAGAGCCTGGCACCTGCTTTGGATTCTGTGTATCCCTCTTCTCTTCCCTTCCGCCACTCATGCTCATTCTCTCTCTCTCAAAAATGAATAAATGTTAAAAAGAATGAAAAAAAAAAAAGAATGTCAAGGAGACTACAATTCGTTTTCTGAAAATTGGGTTTAGAGAACAGTAGGAATAAAAATTTTGACCATTAGAATTTATCATGATAGATATTGTTGTTTAATATTTGGAAGCACGTAATTTGCCATGATACAGGTTTATCTGGAAAGTCTTCTGAGAAATTTCTTTTTGTCATCCCCCTCCTTCCAGTCACATACTGCTTTGAAAGGCAGTCCATGGGCCTGGATCTCTGTTCATCATTTACCCTAGATGTATGGATCCTTACTCTAAGACGGTTGATTCCTGAATCTGACGCTGCCCACATTTTTACAAAGAAGTTACAGTTAAAAAAAAAAAAAAAATGCACCAGTCTTTCAGATACAAGAGGGCAGGTTGAACTCAACAGAGTGAACTTCAGCTTGATATAACAAAGAACTTCCTGCCCACGAGTATGGCTTATGGGAACAGATACTGAACTCTCCTTTTTGTAAACTGGAGATATTTAAAAAGAACATGAATTGATCATGCCATAGGTGTGAGGGTTTACTTACTCCTGAGTAAGACACAGAGGGCGACAACGTCAGTGTCTTAAATTTCCATTAAAAAAATTTTTTTTTAATGTTTATTTTTGAAGGAGAGAGAGACGGAACATGAGTGGGGGAGGGGAAGAGAGAGAGGGAGACACAGAATCGGAAGCAGGCTCCAGGCTCTGAGCCATCAGCACAGAGCCCGATGCGGGGCTCAAACCCACGAACTGTGAGATCATGACCTGAGCCGAAGTTGGACGCTTAACCGACTGAGCCGCCCAGGCGCCCCTTAAATTTCCATTAAAAAAAAAAAAATTTAGTGTTTATTTATTTTTGAGAGAGAGAGAGACAGAGCACTCTCTCTGAGAGAGAGAGAGACAGGGGAGGGGCAGAGAGAGAGAGAGAGGGAGACACAGAGTCCAAAGCAGGCCCTAGGCTCTGAGCTGTCAGCACAGAGCCCAACGCTGGGCTGGAACTCACAAACCCCCAGATCATGACCTGAGCTGAAGTCAGACCCTTAACTGACTAAGCCATGCAGGCGCCCCTTAAATTTCCATTTCTTAATGTTCAGTTTTATACCATCAGTTAAGACCTTCCTCTCAGCCCTCGTCATGTGGGACGGTTCTGCCACAAGCCCAAAGCCAAGGGCACATCTGCCTCCCGCAGACAGGATTTGGTCACTGAGAGTAGCCCATTGCCGTCCAGGGGAACGTGCAGAGAAGCTCCACTAATTATGAAGGAAGGTGTCTCAGAGGCACTTCGCACCTTCTCACCTGCTCATTGTCAAAGCTCCCGCTTTTATACCTCATGCAGGAATGTTTTATTGTCCTTGGAGTTGGACTTAGGATGTTTCCTATGGTTCGTACAAGACTCTTGTCCAAAGGAAAGGATCTGTCACTTGTAACAGAGCTTTAAACTCTTGCCTTGCAAGGATGCCCACCACATGGGGCCTGCCTGGAAAGGAATATGGCCAGGGCAGGGCTGGGCAGGGCTGGCCACGGCAGGCCAGACAGAGGAGGAAGAAAGGATTTGGAAATGGAAGACAAAGGGGAGGCTCTCCACTCGAGAGGAGGCAAAATCTCCATCTCTACAAGCGACCAGGGAGAGGAAACGGTGTTTCAAATGGTTTTAAAAATTTTATTAGTATAATATTCCACTTTAACCAGAAAGAGGTATTTGGCATTTGGTACATCGTGATATTTCAGAGATTTTCCATAAGTGCTTTGAATAACTTTAAGAAGCTGGGCTAGGCTGGTAGATCCTTGTTAAACTCCGAGAATGCTATGTCCAGACTGCTTCTCTTATGACTTGCATATTTAATATTCTGTAAAAATTCTAAGTATGCTCCCCTGCTCCGTCACTGGCACTGTGAACAGCCAGGCCATCCCTTAACACGTTGCACTTGTCGGGGGCCGGGGTGGGGGGCACATCGCCTTTCCAAGTCCCCACCCACGTGCTGCTGCCTCCCAGGTTGGAGCCCTGCAATCACAGTATTCACTTAACAGATACTCTGGTGCCCCGCCCTCAGTCTGGTCCCAAAGGCCTGTGTCCCTGGGTGTGGGGGATGGGAGGGGACTTCCTCGTAGCCTCATTCACTAACCTCCTTTCTCCGTATTTGCGCAAACTTCGACTAGTACGTACGTGGTTAAGTGCTGTGTTAGGTGCAGGACATGGTCTCCACCTCTAAGGAGATTCTGATCTTGAGGAGTATTCACTCGCCCAACTCCGCCCACCTTTACCGTGGGACCTACTGCGCTCCACGTTTGAGCACCAACCCCCACACCCCGAAATAATGGGAAAAGGCTGTCTTTGTTAGTCCTACATCCATCTGCCTTCAGATCCATTGGTTTACGGTTCATCTACACAATTAATTCAGAAAAATTATTTTTAAACTCAACTCTCTTTTTGTGGTTTTCTTTTAAGTGTGTGGGTGTGTTAGTTACAGGCTCTCCCCCATGCACAGCAACCAGATAGCTCACATCACCAACTGTGACCCGTTGTTTCTGTAGTTAGCAAGGTGAAGACTCCAGATGAACGAATCCCAGACTTTAATATTCGAACAAGAATAAACAGACCGTTACGCTTCCTTTGCTACACTGAACATAGAGAACGTTATGGGCAAAAACGCCGTCGACTGCATTTTCCTTTTTCTCTTTCTTTCTTTATTTTTGACGTCATGGAATCTTTAGTGAAGCGTTGTTTTCCTCTCTTCCTGAATCCAAGTGAAATCCACATCGTTTGCATGTTTCCCGCATTACGTTTTTATTGGGTGCGTGGAAATCAATATTCTAGATACATGCCCAAGTGCACACATTAAAATGAACATGACTTCATTTATTTCCATGATTAGACATTCAAATAAAAGTGCTGGGGTGTCTGTTTTCATATTCATAGGTCGAGATCCGTACATCAGAGGTATTTGTATAAGTGACACTTTTATTACGTTCATTTCATTTGCAATATGATAGTGGATCATAAATATGTTACTTTTACGCCACCAAGTCTGATTTGTGGCGCCTGGCCCTCACAAGGAGAATACTTGATATTTTATGGAGCACCTTGCATTCCAAGAAGCGCTTTGCAGACATCAGGCCCGGCTCGCCCATGTGTGTAAATCATACTCGTGACCCTTCGGGCGCCCCACCTGCTTTGTCAGCCTGCTGGCTCTGGCCGCGGTGGCTCGAGTGGTTCTTGAATGCCCCGCGGGCCCCGACGTGGAGGTGAGACCTCTGATTTCTGGAAGGAAGAGGCTCGGGTGAGCTCTTGTTGCACACAGAGCAGACTCCACATTTAGTCACATGCTCACCTTGTCCCTCACAGAACAGTTTTGGAGCCCCCACTGTGGGCCAGACACTGTTTTCGGCCCTCGGGAGACAGAGACAAAATGTGACCTTGGCCATCCAGATATTCAGACCGGGAGGGGATGGCCCTGTGAGACGGTAATTGGCCCCCACCTTGAGATAGGGGCTCCGACGCAGAGGCGACGGTGTGTGCCCCCACCATCCCACTGCCCGTGCCTGTGGGATGCACTGTGCCTGAAAGCCGTCAGTCAACCCTCGGATCCATCACAGGTATACGGGTGCCCGTGGCAGCCAGCATCCCTTCCGTGGGAGTGGAGGGAGAGGCCAGCCACCAACGTCACAGGCGGCCTTTGGGGCTGAGCATCAGTTGTACAGCCCGGACTCCCTAGGCTCCCACCTCCCTTCCCATCCCTCCCCTCAACTCGCTCTCACCTTTCCCCAGCATCAGCCTCCCCATCCTGGATCAGAGCCCCTTGTCCCTACACACACACACACACACACACACACACACATGCCAGTGATACACATGCACCATCCTTCATGGCACCATGTGGCAGAACTGTGAATGTGTATGACATGACCAAATACAGTGGTTAAGAATGAGGACTCTGGGGGCACCTGGGGGGGCTCAGTCAGTGGAGCGTCCGACTTCAGCTCAGGTCGTGATCTCGCGGTCTGTGAGTTCAAGCCCCGCGTCGGGCTCTATGCTGACAGCTCGGAGCCTGGAGCCTGCTTCGGATTCTGTGTCTGCCTCTCTCTCTCTGCCCCTCTCCCGCTCATGCTTTGTCTCTCTCTCTCTCTGTCAAAAATAAATAAACATTAAAAAAAAAAAAAAAGAATGAGGACTCTGATGCCAGGTTGTCTGAGTTCAGATCCCCACTACATCATTTCTAAAATGCATGGCCTTGGGCAGGCTGCTTAGCTTTCTGTGCCTCAGTTATCTCATCTGCAAAATAGGCATGATGATGATAGTGATCGGGTTATTGTATGGCCTAATGATGAGTAGAAGGCTTTGGGGAGTGCCCCATAGCTGCTAGGGTAGCTGTAATGAACACTTTCAACACTGTACGAATTCTCCAGGATGAGTCGCGGTAGGTATCCCAACAGCGATGCCCTGTTCTCGTTATTATTGTTGCTGTTGCTGTCGGATGATGAATGTCTGGCTCTCACCGTAAGTGAGCTCCGTGGTAGCAGGAACCATCTGTGTGGCTCCACTGTCATTTCCTCCCTGCAGCAGATGGTACCTACTAGATGCTCAGACAACATTTGAATGAATGAATGGCCAGAGAACGAAGAAATGAGCCCATCTGTTCATTTGGGGCCGCTACCATGTGGCTTCTGGAGAAGCGTCACTGCCACTTGCAGCCGCGGACCTCGTGAGAAAGCCCACAGATCCTCAGTGTTCGGGCCCACCATTTCCACGTGGAAGGGCCTTGAGTTCTTCTTCCTGTATGGCCAGGCCGTATGAGCCTTGATGGTAGACTGGCCGTCCCACCTAGCGGACGTCCGTGCACCTCTGGGAGGGCGCCGCTGCCTTCGGGGAAGCTCTGAGAGGGGCTGAATCCCCCGGGATGATGGTGAAGCCGGTGTCTGTACCAGGTCCCTGGCCCCCTGCAGCGCCTGTATCACCCCCTGCCCCATACTGCCCCGGATGCTGCTGACCACGGGTCCCCCGAAACTGGACGAAGCCACCGTCCCCAAGCCCTCGTGGCGTCCCATGTACTGCATCGCCTCCTTGATTCTGGTGGCTCTTGGCAGCCATCCCCATGCGTGGCCCAGATCCCACATCTGCAGTCCACAGCAGCTTAAAACCTTTGAGCAAAGCAGTTGTTGAAGCCATGTGTTTACGAGACACCTCCATCAACTTATGAACCTTTCCGTGATTGGAGCATCGTTACCAGCGGGTCATTGCGTCTTGCAGTTGGAGAGGAGTACCCGAGAGTCCCAGTAGCCCTTTGGTCATGGAGATTGGGGCGTCATTACCAGGGGGTCATTGCGTCTTGCTGTTGGAGAGGAGTACCCAAGAGTCCCAGTAGCCCTTCGGTCATGGAGACAGTAGGAAGGCCACTCTGCCTTGGGAGGGCAGGGAGCTGACTGGAAGGGAGCCTGTGGTGTTACACACTGGTCCCCTGGCAGTCAGTCAGCTGGTGAGAGTGCTCTGAGTTTGGGCCTCAAAGCCCAGAAGATGGAGCTCTGGCTTTACAGCTTGTTATTTTTGCAAATGGCGGGTGCTGTGTGAGTCTGAGTGCCCCTGGTGCCCTGCTACAGCTCACCAGGGTCCCCTTCCCACCTGACCTCACCTCTCACTTTCGGGCTTGGTACAGATGATCCGTGGGGGCAGCTCACGGAGTGCCCCCCCCCCCCGCCACCTCCCAGGTAACCTCCAGGGCTGTCTTTCCTCGCATGCGTTTTCCAGGTGATGGTCCAGGGGGCTGTGGGTGGATGGGGGACGGTGAAGCAGAATGCGGAGAAGCGCAGATCCTTCTCAAGGTCCTACAGACTCGCCTGGGGATGCGATCATGGGTAATTATGTGTGTGTGGTTCCTCTGTCTGCTTTTGTGTCTATTCCACTGAAATCGTGGCTCGACTGCTTTCAAAGAGGGTGATCTTGGGCCTCAAGCTTCTGAGAGTGTAGAGATGGAATTTTAATGCCTACCTCACCCGGTTCACTGTGGAATTCAGTGAACTAGAATTCTTGAATTGCTTAAGGCGGTGGCTCGCCCTTGCTAAGCAATCAAAAAGTGGCATTACCGTCACTGCTGTGTTAGGTGGTCAGAGGTCGCCATCTTGGCTTCTGATTCCAGTCACAGCAGTTTGTAGTGTTCAGTGACTTGTGGCCTCCCTCAGGGGGCTGGGGTGTTTTTTCCTTATTTTAAGGTATAATTCACAGAGCGTAGCATTCATCATTTTGAAGTATGCGGTTCAGTGGTTTGTAGTATACTCACAAGGTTGGACAGCCATTCCCACTACCTAATTCCAGAACATTCACATATCCCTAAAAAGAAAATCCCGTTAGCAGTCAGTGCTGATCTTCCATGAGCCCCAGCCCTCGGCAACCACCGATCTGCCTCCTGCCTACCAGTTTGCTTTCTCTGTCCGTCTCGTATAAATAGAACCACACAACACGCGGCCTTTCGTGACTGGCTTCTTTCGTGGAGCATAATGTTGTCAGGGCTCATCCACGTTGTAACGTGGGTCTGTACTTCACTCCTTCGTGGCCAAAGATATTCCACCGTGTGGATGCGCCACGGCCGTTTATCCATTCGTCAGGTGATGGACATGGGGGTTGTTTCCACCGCGGGGCTGTTTATGGGAAGGGCTGCTGTGAACATTGGTGTACAGGTTTTGCATGAACGCTTATTTTCTGTCCCCTTGGGTGGACCCAGGAATGGGGATTGCTGGATCGTGTGGCAACTCTTTAGCTTCTCGAGGGACTGCCAGACTGCTTCCCTTAGAGCTCTGTTTTGGAAGGACCCTCACTGCTCACGTAGGGCTCTTGTGTTAGCAAATGACGAGGGTCACGGGCAGGGGTCAGGAAAGCCCACTCACCTGCACGGAGAGCCCGTGGTGCTCACACACAAGGCGTCAGGCCCCAGCCTCCCCTCACAGACCCAGACTCCGTCCTTGAGGAGAGCCGTGGGGGCGTCTCGGCTGCCGTGCGCTACCCCCTTCCTCACGGTCCCTCCTTTGCTGACCGTATCCTTTGCTTTCTAACTGCTTTAAACCATATGCTGTCCTCCCCCTGCGTCCCACACCTGCTAGGAATGGTCTGGGCACTTGGCCAGTCTACACTGAAAAGTAATACATTTGAGGCTGAGTTACTTCACACTGTCGTTACCACTCACCTTAATCTGGAAATGTTCTGAGCCAAAGAACAGTGTCATTTCAGAGTCCTGGGGGAGGAAAATCCTCTGGAGAGGTATTGTTTTCTTCTCAAACGTGTCCGCTCCCTTAAGAGTGAGTGAGTCCAAGTGAAGAAAGAACTTGTCAACTGTGTAAACATTCTTCAGTCTCTCTGACACTCAGTTTCTTCATCTGTAAGATGAGTTTAAAATCACCTCCCTGATCAGGGGATTAAGTGAGATGCTGCGGACACGGTTCCCAGTACAATGCTTAAGATGCTCGAGAAATGTGAATATTCGCCCCGGCTGCCCTCCCTCCAGGTCAGGAGTAAGTGACTTATACAGACACTGGGATCCTTCGGTACCGTTCACGCACTCCCTCCCCATCCCCATCTGTTTCCTTCCGCCTTGCTGTTCTCCCCAGCTCCCCAGGCCTTCATTTCAGTCTGCCCCATACGGGGCCTCGGGATCCTCACCGTGTAGACCCAGGGAGCCGCCAGTTCTCAGATCACCCCGGGTGCTCTCAGGGAGGCAACACAAGCCAAATCCTCTTAGGGCAGATCGGATTATGACCTGGGTCATTTTGCAGCACAGATTCGCAGGTCATGGCGGTGGCATACACGGCCAGGTGGTGTCCAGCCTGGCCACCCCCAGGTCCCCGGGGAATGGAGACGCCCCGGAGGGGCTTGCGCGGTCTGGTTTCACCTGTTGGCCTCCCTGGGTTGCGGTTCCCTTCCCCAGGAGATCCTAGCCCGAGGCCAGAGCTTTGCGTTACACTCGGGTTTGAAGTCATCTGAGAGCTCTGTGCTGCGAGGGGAAGCGTGGGTTTCCACAGCCCCGGGTCCTGGGACTCGACTCATCCTGGCGTCACGCTCAGCTGCGAAAGTGCTGAGGCAAAGACCGCACCTGCCGAGGGGTCAGTGGGCCAGACGAGATGTCGAGTGGAGCGGCTATAGACGAATAAGCAAATGAGTGGACCAATCGTTTTTCAGGCCAGGCGCCCACAACGCATAGATTATTGTTTTAAAATAACTTTTTTTTAACAATAAGTGATTATAAACATTGTATTTAAATATTATATACGATGTATACAATATGTAATACATTAATACAGTATTTGCAAATAATAATAAAAGATTATGTGATGAATACCAAAAGTCTAGGAAGCAGAAAAGCACGAAGGGACAAAAATCACCATCCCATCACCTTTGAGATGAATCTCTTCAAAAGGGTCCGTTCATTCAGGAAACTAAAAGACAATAACAACAACAAAAACAAACCAGAAGGCTTAGCTAGGAATCACGAATCATGATGCAACAAGGCTTTTTGTTCAGCAACGTGTCTCCCGGGCCTGAGTGGTTCCCTCGGAGCCTCTGGAACTGGGTGGGAGGGAATGGGGAGGCATTTGGAAAAATCCATCTTTTGAGGACTAGTCCGCATAGAAAGTTCTGTCCAAACAAACTGAGGCTCTCAGCCTTTTGGGCGATCCGTAAAGTAACTCTTTAAGAATTACTTGGCAGGTGCACACGCAGACAGACCTTCCTCTCTGCCTGGCCCTTCTGGCCGCCAAGCCTCTCTTCTTGGGAGATGTGTTCATGGCACCTTTTCCCACTGTTCCTGTGCCAAGTGTCAAGTGAGTCCAGGCAGCGTCGGGAGATGGAAGCTTGCAGCACAGGCCCGGCCGTTAATGACCCCTGGTTTGCCTTCTGTCTCATTTCCAGCTGTCAGGAATGATAGGAACAAGAAAAAGAAGGAGCCTTCGAAGCAGGAATGCACGGAAAGCTATGAGATGACGGCTGAGCTGGACGATCTCACAGAGAAGATCCGAAAAGCCCACCAGGAAACCTTCCCGTCACTCTGCCAGCTGGGTAAATACACCACGGTAAGAGACGCTTCCGGCCGAGGCTGCTGGGAGGGTAGGTGCGGGCCCTTGCCTGCGTGTTGGCTCCCACCTTCCCTCTCCCCTTGCATGGATGGAGGGCCCGTCCACCCAGATTCAGCCCAGACCATGTAGGTGGGCGGAGTGGGGCTACGCAGTGGCCGCCTCCCTTCGTGTGGTGGCCTCGGCACAGTCACTGAGAAGGCTGGGTGTTTCCTCCCATCCAGTCACACGAGCATGCGTGCACCCAGGAAACACAGACTGAGCACTTACTGTGTGCAGGCCGTGTGCAAGACACTGGCGACATGAGTGACCAAGATAAGGTCGCTCCTCGAGGGGACACACAGGTGAAGGAGACAAGGGAAACCGGTGAGGTGTTGCAGCCGTCATGACGGACGCCTGTACAGAGCCCGGGGGGCACGTAGAGGGGGCACGGGGCCGTCTTTTAAAAACCTACCTCCAGCTGTGAAGTCCAACCAACGTTATGGGGCCCTCCCCTGGGCCGCGGTCTGGCTTGAGAGAGGGTGTCAGCCCCCTAAGCCAGGGCTGGGGAAAGCACAGGCGTGACTCCTCCCCGGGGAGGCGGGAGCACACGCTGTGCTCCCAGAGCTGTGCCGGAAATGGCTGTCACTGCGTGTAGACATGAAGACAAGGCAGGAGGGGGAGGATGTGGGATCAAGGGTGGGTGACGTATATTGATGGGTCTGGGATATGTCACTGAAGACCCATGAGCTACTTCCATTTTGTTAAGCTGGTTTTTGCATGTATTATGTTCACTGAGATCAATTCCCAGTGCATGGCACGTAATAGGCACTCAATAAGTTATTTGTTGAATGAATGAGTGAATGAACGAATGAATATAACTAGAATGCTGTTCTGGCCTCCTTAAGTAGCTTACGTTGCTTGCCTAAGATGCTGGTAAATGTATATTGTTAGAAATCCAATTATCTGCGGCGCCTGGGTGGCCCAGTCGGAGAAGAGGCCGACTTTGGATTCCGGTTCAGGTCATGATCTCAAGGTTGTGAGTTCGAGCCCCACATCGGGCTCGGTGCTGACAGTGTGGAGTCTGCTTGGGATTCTCTCTTTTCCTCTCTCTCTGCCCTTCCGCCCACCTGAAAAATAAACATGCAAAAGAATTTTTTTAAACCCAGTTATAGCCTTTGCTGGTTGGGTGACTGGCACGCCGGGAAGAGAAGAGCGTGAAAGGTCCCGAACGTAAAGAGGAAACGGTGATGCAGAAAGACCAGGAACAGTGAGCGCAGGGGCTGCGAAGCCGCTTTGGGGAGCTTGCGGGCGTGCCTTTGAGGGTGCGGTCACCGCTTTTCCTATAAAACGGAAATGGTAACCGGAAGCAGGCGCAGAGGGTTTGCCATGAGATCAGTCCGAGGACGCGTCGGGCGGCTTCTCGGGTGCGCGCGCGGCTGCCCGGCGGGTGGCCGCAGTTAGGCCGGGCCACACCGAAGTCTCTGGCTCAGGGGGCGCCGGACGGACCCAGAGGGGTGCTCCCCAGACCTCAGTGTGCTCACTTCTGAGGCACCTGGCTGTCTTGCTGATGGGCAGGTTCCGGTCCAACAGGTTCAGCGTCGCGATGGGGGCCGCGGGGGCGTTTCAGGCGCGGCTGCAGACCACACTCTGCCTGGCAGAGGCCGTGAGCCAGACTCTGAGTAGCAAGACCCAGGAGGACTCAGGGGCCCACCCAGGCCCTTGGTGTCAAGGAGGAGAGACGTTTGGGGTGCTTCACCCACCGATGCGTAAAGCTGTTGACCTGCCCTCCCGGGCCCAGGGAAGGGCCTGATTCAGCGGACAGGCCCCCACCGAGCTTGGGGAACGGCATCCTAGCCCAGAGCAGACCCAGAGCAGGACAAGGCTGGACGCCATAAAGGAGCTTTTCTTTTAAACCGAGAGGTAAAGTAGGCCCGTGGACCAAGAGATGGCACAGGGTGACTCATCAAGAGCAAGGATGCTCGAACCAGATGAACGTGGCTTCACTCCTGCTCAGCCACCGATCGGCCATGCGACTATGTGCAAGTTATTAACTTCTCTGGGCCTCATTTTTCCCATCTGTGGAATGGGGGATGATATAAAATGGTTAGAAAAATTCAATACTTCCTGAAAAGCTTCCGCAGTGGGACCCGTAAAAAAGCAGTGATGTGGCAGAAGCCACAGCCACCACGTATCCACTCACTGTGTGTGAACTGATGCTCCGGGCACCTGGTCCCATGCCAGGTGCTTCTGGCACTACGGAGAAGCAAGGTGATTCATTACCGGTGCCAAGGAGAGTATCACCTGTTCCTTTTAGAAATACTTCCAGGCACTGCCTGGGGCTTAGTATCAAGGTGCACGCATCCTGACCTCAGCAGCCAGGAAATCAACTGAGGATGGGCCCAGGGAAAGGACAGAAGGAGGTGAGGGGAAGGGCAAGACTAAATTGGGAGTGACTGGGAAGTGAGAAAGAAATAGCCTTGCAGAGCCTTGAACGCTCAGAAATTTGTATTTTAGTTGGTAAATAATGGAAAAGAATAGACAGTTTGTCATCCAGGAGGCTTTATTGTTATCGCCATTAATACTACGGCTAATATTTATTGAGCATTTACTGTGTACCAGGGACCGTGCTAAATAAATATTAAATCTTTGACCCCTTATGGGGACATTGTGAAGTGGGTATGGTTGCTTCCATATTACAGATGAGTAGACTGAGATGAGAAAGCTAATTTACTTTCCCCGGGTCTCATAGCCAATAAGTGGGACTTGACTGTGAACAGCCTGAGTCCAGGGACAGCCCTTTTAACCATGCCATACACAGGATATATGAAGAGGGCGGATGGCAAGGTAGAATGGCAGGAGGAACCACTGGGCATCTAGGTAAGAGGGGGCACCTGTTCTCAAGGAATAAATACACCGCGAACTCTGGAAAAGACAGAGTAAAAGAGAACAGTCAAAGTAGGGAGGGCTTTCTGGAAGTGGAGACTTTGGAGCCAGGTCATGAGGTGAGAGACATTTTCTGACAATATCCGGGATCATTTGCTACGATATTAGGGGTCTCTCCCTTCTGGCCCAGGCGGGATCCCTTAGTGTGGTCTAGGCCGTCCCCCAGGCCCTGACTCACCTGGTAACCCGATGAAATGGCGTCCACTCTACTCTGGAGGGAGGCTGGGCAAACACAAGGTGTAGCATTGCCTCTGCCTAGAACACATGCCCTGGCGTGGCCTGGCTTCCTAAAGGGCCTGGGACCAAAATGCTCCTTCGGGACAGACCTCCCTCTGATAGTCGGCATAGCTCCTTCCCACCCCAAAAGCCAGCCCAGGATTCTGGTCGGCCTCGGCCTCTACAACCTTCCCTTCCCCCGGGCCTCCCTCCAAACCCGGTAGCCTCTCCTTTTGGATTCTCTTTATACCACAGGTCTGGTTCTCCCTGTGTCCAGGCTAGTGAGGCTGCCTGCCCGGCCTTCCCAGAGAGTGCAGCAGGGGCTGGCAGGGCCCCAGCCCTGTCCCAGGGCTCACACTGCAAGCGCGACCCTCCCTGAAGGCTTGCTCTGGCTGCCGGAGCTGCTTGGCTCACGTGGGGCACTAACACCCCACCCAAGAACAAGTAGAAGCTGGTGGGTGAAGCCGTAGCTTCCTTGCCCCTGGGGAGGAGACCCCTTAGGTATTCTCTAAACCATTCCCCAGGGGTTCCCAGCAAGAGGAGCCCACGTGCCCACAGGGATGGTCTTCCTGGACCTCTTTCCCCTCCCCCCTCCTCCAGTGCTTCCTGAGACCTTTTCCCAGTAAGCTGCTTGCGTTCAGATCCTAGTCTCGGGGTCCGCTTTTGAAAGGCCCAAGGCAGGGAGCTTCCCTGACGGCCTCCGGGACCCCTCCCCATCCGTCTGTCTTTGGTGAGACACCGTCCGTTCCCATCATCCTAAGCACTTTGTGGGGACTTTCTGCACCTCTTTTGGATCCAACAGGGAAAGTGGAAATACACCTGTTTTCCCTCTCCGAGGGAACTTAACCACACGTAGGGCAGCCGACCTCCTTCCAGAAGCACGCTGCCCATTTGTAGAATCAAGTCTGCTTGGATACAGCCTCTCATCTGGCTTTTCTCTTTATTTCTACTCTCTGTACACAGATCTAGCTCAGTTTTTATTGTAAGCAGCTTCAGATCCTTTCTGGAAGTAGGTGGGGATATAAATAAATAACAGCAGCCATAACACATTCTCGGCAAGCTCTTAGTTCCGAGTTGAGCTTTTTTTTTTTTTTTTTTTTTTTAAAAAGAGCTTTTTTTAGACAGGCAGTTGCTTCCACTGCGAGGAAACTTCCTGCCATCTTCACTAGCCTGGCATCCCTGTCAGATGCCTTTGGAATAAGTGGGCAGAGAGGAATTAAAAAGGCAGCTAGCCACCCACCGACAGACCTTTGAAAGAGTAGTTCCTTTTTCTTCTCGAATTAGGGTAGATTTGGGACAAATGGTCAGGCCCGAGGAGGCAGCAGAAATGGGTGGGGAGGCAGGAACATATGTGCCCCCACCCCCGCCCTCCACACCCGGCCCGGGCAGGGCTCTGACCTCCAAGCTTCAGAACTAGTCTCCTTGGGAAGATTCCTAACCAGTGACCACCCCTCCAAAAACCAGGAGGAGTGGGAGGGGGATCCCAAGGGAAAGGTGGAAAACCGGGCAGGGGCTATTTATAGAGGAGTCTCCAAAACAGAATGAAGAAGCAAACCAGAGGAAGCGTCCTAGCTCTGAGGATATTCCCTCTGTTTCCATAGGTCCAAATCCAGGAACTGTGTCATTTGGGTTTTCGGGCTTCGTAGACCTACGGTCTTGCCTGTGCATGATCCACCAGAGGAGCCTCGGCCCCCTCCTCTGCAGAATCGGATTTGCACGGTGCCCGCCTCACGGGATTGCTGGGAAGGCTAGTGAAACAGCTGCTCCAGAGCACCCAGTGCAGGTTCTGGCGGAGAGAGGTGCGAAATGGGCATGTCTCCTCTGGATCCGGTGATGAACGCCGTGTGGAAATAAGCTGCCCTCCGCGGGGCTCGTGAGGTTGAGCTGTGGAGATCTAAGGAGCCCTTAATCGACTCAGAAAAGTGGCCACTAACCGAAACATGAAACAAAGCTCCAAAAGACTCCCCAGGAAACGAGTGCTTTAGAAAAGGAAGGGTATTGTAAGCGGTTCCGGCCATTTGCAGACTTGGCCTTCATTCTAGAAAACTGACCCTGGGATCAGCCCAAGAAGCAGGACCTGACGCTCAGGAGATCAGCCTCCCCTCCACCAGGAGAGACGCATGGTGGGGGCAGGGGGGGAGATGGGGGCATCTCGAGGCCCGAGTTCTAATCTCCGCTCTGCCACCTCCCAGTTGTCTGACCTTGAACGAGCTCTTATCTTTTGTGAGCCTGTTTTCTGCCAGTAAACATACCTGCCCTGTCTGTATCACGTACACTGTGCTTATATTTGCTGACACACATTGACTGTATCCCTACTGTATTCGTCTCCTAGGGCCTCCATAACAAAGTACCACCAACTGGGTGGCTTAAGCCAACAGAAATTCATTGTCTCACAGCTCTGGAAGCTGGAAGTCCAATATTAAGATGTCAGAAGGGCCATGCTCTCTCTGGCGGCTCTAGGGAAGAATCCTTCCTTGCCTCTTACAGCTTCTGCTGTTGAGGGCAATCCTTGGCACTCCTCGGCTTGTAGAAGCATTACTCCAGTCCTCTGTCTTCACGTGGTCGTCCCCTGCCTCTGCGTTTTCATACCGTCCTCCCTCCGTGCACATCTGTCTCTGTCCGCATTTCCCATCATCACTGGTCAGACTAGATTGAGTCTGACCCAGTGACCTCATTTTGTAAGTTGATAACCTGCGTGGAGACCCCATTTCCAAATAAGGTCACATTCTGAAGTTACTGGTGTTAGGACCTCGACATATCTTTGCGGGGAGGGGGACACAGTTCAACCCAAAACACCTGCTGAGTGCGGAATTGGAGCGCACAGACAGTCACCCTTCCGTGCGTCCTGCTCTTCTGTGAAGTCTGGCTGAAAATCAAATGTTGGCACATGTTTTGTGAGCTTTTAGAAACCCCTGGCAGTACACATCACAAGTCTTTGGCTTTTAATGAAAAATGCCCTCTAGGCCCCGTGCTACATTTCCCTGGATCTTACCGCGCGGTGGGGAAAGGAAAAGACATTTCCGGTCAAGGGAACAGCATGAGCAGGGCCAGGCGTTTGGCAAAGAGAGGACTGGATGCAGAGCCGAAGGAGATCGGTCAGGGCTAGCTGGCGGGGCCCTTTGTGAGCTGGAATAAGGTGTGTGAGCATTGGCAACAGAGAGCCCAGTGGGGTTTCTGGACAGGAGAAGCAAGCCAAGAGG
This sequence comes from Panthera onca, assembly GCF_046562875.1. Lineage (NCBI taxonomy): Eukaryota > Metazoa > Chordata > Mammalia > Carnivora > Felidae > Panthera > Panthera onca. Next base: position 142,070,712 of record NC_138347.1, read on the forward strand.
GTGAGCCCTGGCTGTTCCGTGCCTGGCCGGAACGCTTTGGCAGGTAAGCAGGGCAGAGCTTTGGTTCATTCTCAGATATGTGCCCGGAGTTCCGGAAGCCATGAGTGGCCTTTCAGAGTAGCTGAGACCACCCCAAAATCGAGCAACTCCTGGACGTCCTCTGGAACACTGATTCATACTCTGGTATATTCCAAAGGCTATACCCCGACACTCCACCACAGTCCCCCCCGAATCTCTAAGATCACCAGCTGTGAAGGGGCTGCAGCCGTCCCGGGGCACCTCATGTGTTGGTCCCAGAATCTTAGGCAGGGAGGGTGCAGGAACACCCCTAAAACATTACCTTCAGGGATATCATGCTTGCTTCGAGGCAGACTTCCAAGAAACTCTTGGGGAGGCCCTGGGTTCGAGACCCTTGTTACTGCCCGCGGCCCGTTACTCAGAGCCCTGGCTACCCAGGGGCTGCTCCCTCCCCTGGTTGCTGGATGGCTGCCAAGCTGCCTCTCCCCACCTGTTGGAAGCGTCCGGGTCTAAGGAGAATGCCAAATGTGTGCTGAGGGCCTCTGTGCCTCCCTCCTCCCACTGACGGACACCCCCCAGCTGGTACATTCCTAAGGCCGTGTCGTCCTAGCGCCTAGATGCGTGTTTGCTGACCACAGAGAGATGCTGGCCTGGCACAGAATGCTGTCCTCACAATGATGCCACGGATCTTTCAGCCACCCGCTGGGAGCATCCGGCACCTCCAGCCAGGAGGGAGATGGCAAGTGCAGTAGCAGTCTCTAGAAGACAGCAAGGTCAGGCCAGGAGCAGAATACGAGGTGGCCCCGGAGCGAGGGGGTGGGCGATGTGGCGTGACGGCAGGGAGTGCCAACACTGCCTCGTGAGGCCCCTGTGCCCTCCGCCTGACGGCTGGGCGCCTTGCACAAGTGACTTGACTTCTCTGGGCCTCGGGCTCCACCCCGGCCACATGGGGCGAGAACAGCTCCCACCGGATGAGGGCGCGGGGAGGAGGAGAGGGAGCTGGTTGTGAAGCTCTGGGAACCGCGCCTGCCTCTGGGGGCTGTTGGGTGGGACATTGGGCCATGTGCCCTGGAGTGTGGAAGACAGGAGCGTCCTGCAAATACAGCTTGGGCCTCAGCCTGTCCCGTGGTCGACGGGCAGATTCAGGCCTAGGGAAAGGGGCGGCGGGGGGGGGGGGGGGGGGGGGGGGCACCCTAGCAGACGTGCCCAGCGTTCCCTGGGAGACTTACCTGTTTATTATCTGGAAGAGTTTGCATCTCCTCCTTGGCTAAAAAAGGAGCAACACGCAGCCTGTCTGAGCCGCCTCAGTATCCGAGAGCTGCCACAAACAGGACTTTAAGTCACTGGTGATTCCGTCCCCGTTCATGGGTCTCGTCCTGCAAGCAGCGGCAATCGGGACAGGGATCCCTCTGCGTGACAAAAATGGCCGTATAATTGGATTTCATGGCGGGGTTGGGCTTTGCTGCTGCTAAAGACGGCCCTAGGGTGGCCCCTCCGTAGGGTCCCCGCCGCACAGCATTCTGGGAAGGCAGGCTGGGGCTCCCACCTGGAGACGGGCTTCCCCCCCACTGAGGAGGAGTGGGGGAGGGAGAGGGGGGACATGGGGGTCGGGGGGCGAGAGTTGGAGGAAGTCCTGCCTTCCCCCCTTGGTCTTGGCCGAGCTTCTCCTTAGCTGTTAGCAAGGGCCTCCCCCACCACCCCAGCTTCTCACTCTCCTTCTCCCCCCCTCCCTCCCCCCGCCCCCCGTTTCGGAAGTGCCGCGGAAAAGCCACACTTCCCCCCCCCCCCGTGCTCCCCGTAACCGCCTTCCTTCCCGACTCAAACAAGCAGGGCTCTCTGTTTGCTGCAGCTGGCAGATAATATATAAGCCATTTTAAACCTCATGCCTATGAATCGAGCAACCGGTATAATAAAACACCAGGTTATTTTGTGTTTTATTAACTGCCTCTTCCCTTCAGTTTGCATAATAGTGAGTTAGATTTACATGCCATTAAGACGGCGGTGCATTATTTTTAATAGAAGGTACGACAGGCTTCTCTCCCTCAGCCCAGAGTGTGGGGAAGTAAGCTCATATGATGCCGATGAAGGCTGTGTTCACACTCACTGGGTCGGGGCAATGGCTTTTTTTCCAGATGGATACTCTGTTGTCAAATGATCGCCCGCCGCAAGCTCGCCTCTCTGTCCCTCTCTCCCGTGTCATCTTCCTACAAACGGGATAAACTGCCTACTAAATTTAATTACAGCCCGAATGGCCACACGTCTTGCTCTCGTGTTCCCCTGAGTGTACTGTGCTCCACCAAGGTCCTTGAGGAAGGAATGAAATCAATCTGGAGGGCGCGCGCCCACTTTCTGCGGGGGGGTGTTGCGGAAGGTAACGTTGGCGGCCACCTTTCGGAGGCCTTCTGTGGCCCCCCGCCACCCCCAGCGTTAAAAATGAAAGCTCGCTTTGTTGACGCTCTGGGCTGATTTTCACAGAGGTGAGGAACCCAAGACTGGGGTGAACGGCACCCTTCTCTGAACCGTTGACATCTGTCCGAGGCCTGAACGCCAGGCCCAGGGGGCCTCCCTGTCCATCGGGGTGGTTCAGTTCTGCATCCGGAGGCAGCAGCGGCCTCGTGACCAGGCCTAGACCCCCGCCCGGAGAGCCCCATCCTCAGAATTCTGGTCTTCCCGAGACCTGAAACTAGCAAGGATTTGGGGGAACTTCGTTCCTCGCTGGTTCATTTAACGCGTACTTACTGAGCCTCTGTCTGCCGTGTACTGGGCAGTGCCGTAGACACTGAGGACAAAGCAGCGTGAAATGGGACAGGGAGACCCCGCGTACGTAAGTGAAGGCCAGTGTGTCGGGAGACAAGCACAGTAAACTTCGAGCAGGGTGGGGGGCACGGAGTGCCAGGTGGGGGGTCCCGTAGTTTTCAGTGGAGGAGGCCGGAGTGGGGCTCAAGAGAGAGTGACATACTTGATCAAATACTTGGAGGAAGGAGGGAGTGCATCATGTGGGTAGCTGAGGGAACAGCAGTCCGGGGGGATGGAACACCCAGTGCAAAGACCCAGAGGCAGGCATATGCCCACCTGTTCAGGGCAAGCAAGAGACCCGTGAGGCTGGGTGGAGTGAGCTGAAGAATAGTGGGAGGACGGGAGGTCGGAGAGCAGGACCCGGATCTGGGGAGGCCTTGCAGGCCAGTGACATGACTTTGGCTCTTGGGATGAAACGAGAAAGCAGTGGAGGTTCGGAGTAGTACATTGACTTGCTTTGACTTTTGTTTTCAAGGGATCTCTTTCATTCCTTTGATCAGAATAGACTATAAGGCAGCCAGAGTGGAATGAGGGAAGCCAGGGGAGGAGGCTGTTGCAATGATCCAGGCAGGAGATTCTGCTCTGGAGATCAGAGAAGGAAAAGTAGAAGAAAACAAGACAACCAACCACTTTCTTGGGTGTGTGTTAGTGCGGTCCTAAGCAGAAGCTGAGACCTTCAGTAACTTCCGGCAAATCCTTAGTGGCGTTCTGTTTCCTGTGTGTCCTCCGAGCATCCTCCTTACTGGCTAAACGAGGAAAGCCAGGTTGAGGCTCGTAACGGGCCATGGAGTGGGAACCAGTACGGGGACTTGGCTGGCCATGCTACCTCTGCTCCAGAGGACAGAGGAGAAGACGGTCATTGCCGCTGTCTGAACCCTCCGGCAGTGCCGTTGGCAGTTGGCACTGCTGAGGAAAGGGGTCCAACGCTGACCAAACTCCCCGGGACACACCAGGCACCGCCCGCGCCTCTGGGACCCTGCGCGTCTCCCTGCAGCCTTGGAGGGACAGCCGTGTCCCTCCTTACCCCCGGGAAGACTGAGGCGTCGCTTCCGGAGGGCTCGCCTGTCGGGGATCAGGTAGACCTGGGAGCCACTTCCGGCCCCTCGTGGACAAGTTAGCTCTCCTCTCTGAAAGGGCTTTCCCTGTCTCAGGATGACGCGGAGAACAGCCAGCCCCTCCTTGGCCGGTGACCGTGGGGTTGGGCGAGGTTCGGAGCCCGGGGCCTGCCTGGATGGCTCCTGCCGCGAGGCACGTCCCCAGAGCACCGGGCGCTTTCCCTGCCCCGCTGTCAGCTCACCAGGGGAGGGAGCGCGTCGGGTGTGCTCAGCAGTTACACCCCGGCCCCTGGCGGCCTGAAGGTGGATCAGGAAGCATTGGTGGAACAGAGGGCGGGAGCAAGAGAGGAAGGCGGATGCGTGAGTGAAGGAAGGAATATTCGAATAGATGGAGGAATCCGGCCAGTAGGTGCCCGGAGTCGGACTGAAATCTAATCTTCCCGTAGGGGGAAGAGAGGAGGGCTTCCCCCTGATTTCTTCTGCGGCTCCCCCAGGAACCTGGGCCTCGGGGTCCAGAATGAAAGCTGCTGGGGGCGGTGAGAGGCCGGTCCCTCCCAGAAGGAGCAGCTGTGCCCTCCTGGGGCTCCCCTCAGGGAGCTGTGTCCCAGCACCGAGCGTGTCCCGAGAGCCCAGCCTGGCGGTGGGACCCGGGGCGCCCGGGGAAGCGTGCATGTGACCGTCACAGCACTGACGTCCGCTAGAGAGTCTGTGCTCTGCTGTTGTCAGTGTAGCATTTTGTTTTAATTCACACCGTCCCTTTCTTACCTCTTTATTACGAAAACCTGCGGACGCAATGCGGAAGTTGGAGAGAATCGAGTAACGAACGCTGTGATCACTCCCCAGCCTATCTTACTTCCACTTCCAGCCCTCATCACAATGTCACCCCGTTCTATGTTACCCAGAAGTCAGTTACGAATATGTTCTTTGGCCTATGAATATGTTAATGTTCTCGGGGGCGGGGGGAGAACTGCCACCAACAAAAGCTTAGCAGCAATGTTTTCGTTACATGAAAGTAGCATCTCATAGCGAGATGTCACGTTCCCATTCTTGCGACGGGTGTCCATGTTTTTAGCTTATTTGAATCAGAATTCAGCTAAGGTCTATACGTTACAATTGATAAGCCTCCTAACTTCTTTTTTTTTTTTTTTTTTTAAGTCCCCTCCTGTGCCTCTGTCCCTACCTAGCCCCTGGACCCCAGTGGTCTTGTCTCTCCCACTGTGGTGCTGCTGTTCTCAGAATGTCCTGCAAGTGGACTCATTCTGCCTGCAGGTTTTTGTGTCTGCCTTCTTCACCTGGCCTGATGCTTCCGAGGCTCATCTGTGCTTGCGGGCTGTGCGGGTGCTCCCTTTGTTGTTCCCGCAGGCCAGAGCGGGTGTGCCGTGATTTGCCCATTTGCCGGTCCACCGGCGCCCCGGTCGCGTTGCTTCTAGTCTGCAGCTTTCTCTTTCCGTTTCTTTTTATCCCCTCACAATGTATTTGTCGAAGAAACCAATTCGTTGCTTTGACAGAGTCTCTAGCATTCTGGGTGGTGACAGTCGCATCCCACATAGCGGAACTTAGCACATTCCTCTGCCTCCTGGATTTCCTGCAGTTCCGTGGAGAGGTCCGCTCGGAGGCTGGCGTGACTGTTTCATAGATGGCGGGTGTGTGATTCCACGACGGATTGCCTCTTTGGTCAATGCCTCGAGCCCTTAATTCATCAGGGTTCTGAAATGGTGAATCTTTACTCCATCATTCCTTCACTTCTTAGCTCATTCCTAATTCACTTCACTTATTTTTTCGTTTCTGTATCTGTCATTTGATGATCCGTTGGGGCAGGGATACGGTATTGAGCATTTGAAAAAGAATCCTCGCCAAACGCAGCCACCCCAACAGGAAGCTCCCTGGTCAAGACTGAAACATCAGTGCATTAATCGGAAATATGCTGCGTTCCTTGCCTTCTGTTGAGCTTTCCAGAAACTCCCCTGACAGTGTTTTTTCCTTCCCTCTTAGAACTCCAGTGCTGACCATCGAGTCCGACTGGACCTGGGCCTCTGGGACAAATTCAGTGAATTGGCCACCAAGTGCATTATTAAGATTGTGGAGTTTGCTAAACGTCTGCCCGGCTTCACCGGCTTGACCATTGCAGACCAAATCACCCTGCTGAAGGCCGCCTGCCTGGACATTCTGGTATGTGCCCTTCTGAACTCTTAGGCGGGGGTTGGGGGGGGGAGGAGGGGACAGCGATGCTTTGAAGACCTGCAGAGGCTTTGGTTCTCCAGCCTCTCCTCCTGCCACTCCCGTTGCACACTGAGCCCCGTCCTTCCTGCCTGAATCTCAGTTCCACTGCTGAAAGCTCCCCCCCTCCCCCCTCCCCGGAGTTGGGCAGAACCTCCTACCTTCTCGACCCTGGTGTGGGAGCCCCCACTGCACGATCTTGGGGAAGGACCCAGCCTGGCTCGGTCACAGGCTTGCTTGCTCCCCCAAAGCCCCTTCCGTGGGCCAGTCCTATAGATCTTGCAAAGGCCGTCACGCTTCTCGAAGCCAGAGCGACAGGAGGTGGCACATAGCACCCTAGTTCTACCCTCTGATCTTAAACCACTTGTCAGTGGCCTTGGGAAAATCCCTTCCTTCCATAGGCCTCAGTGTCCCCATCTGTGCAAAGGGAATGGATTCCTGGTGCCTCTCTCCCTCTGCCGTTCTCACACCGTAGCTTCTAGGGCCCGAGAGAGGGTAATGACGACTGTCATACCTTGTCCCTTGTGGGGACAGTACCCACAAGTACCCACAGATACCCAGTGGTATCTACTGGCTGGATACCTACCCTCTCTCTTCCTGATAGGGGCATCGAGGATGATATGATTCATTCTGGCTGGGTTGGTTTTCTTGGGCAGGGAAGCAGCTCTCATTGGAGGGGACAGGGGTCTGTCCCGCCTGCGGGGGGTAGTATAGGCTGATGGGCCTCTGGAGGGAGTGGGAGGGGAAGCTGGCCTGCGGGGATGCTTCAGAAAATAGAGAAAGTAAAATTAGCTTTTGAAGTGCTTTAAAAGCATAGATTTTTCTTTTTATTACATCTTTCATAGCTTTGGGTATAAACAGTTCTGCAAAGCAAATATAGTTACTCACTGTAATTAAACACACAATCCTGCTCAGGAGGAGAGAAGACCTCCGTGTGCGGCAGTCGTGCAGGAAGCACGAATGTTTATGTGTCTTTCCACTTACTGGTTGGATCTTAGGAGGAGTGGTAATGGTTACTCGATAAGCTACAAGTTCCAGGGATCCTGAGAGTATATGTGGTATCTTTTCATCTTATAGCGTCAGAGGGTCTGGGACGAACGTAGGGACGTTCAGGAAAAAATGAAACATCAGAGCAGCGTTCACCTGTCACCTACCCACACCCCACAGAGTCTGCAAACCTCAGCTCCTTGGAGCCTCACACACCTCAGTGAGCCTGGCTGGGGATGGCGATTCATCCCATTTTACAGATAAGGAGCTGGAGACTAGGTGAGTCACCAGGGTCAGGTGATTGCTGGAACCACACCCAAGACCCACATCTTTGGACTCCAAAGCCATGAGAGGATTAGAAGCATAGACAGGGAGTGGTGTTAGGCGGGCCCTGGGCAGAGAACCAGCCAGACCACCAGGGAATAGTAGAAGCCACTTGAGCAAATCAATAACGAGGTTAGTAAGGAGCTGCTGGAATAGTTAACGACAAAGCCTTGGCTTTCTTATCCTTTCCTCACGAGTGCTTAAAGTGTGGCTCTCAGGAGAATGTCACCTAAGCCTCAGGACATCCCCGTGATATTAGTGGAGACTGGAGTCACCAGCGCATGGGGAGAGGTGCCCCAGGGGCCTCGAGTCGCCGAGGGACCTGTGAGGTCGCATGCAGCAGGTCGGTGTCTGCACCAGGGCATGTGGTGCAGTTCTGACTCCCTGCATCACACGGCCACCCATCAGGGCCCAGAGCCTTCCTGAGGCTTGGGCTCTGACTTCGGTTCTTTGCTTGTTTCTCAGTCCTCCTCTTGTCTGGCTGCCAGGTGGTGACGGTCTGTGGTTCCTTCAACTCTAGCCCTTTGGGAAAGAAGGAATGAGAAGGATACTTTGAGATCCACCAGTGGAGCATTTGTTTCTACAACACCCTATGCCTAATGGTTCACGGTGCTTAGATCCCTCCTTAAAATCCCTAGCCAACCTCCGGTGGCCATCTTCCCACATCCCACCTTTACAATGAAAACTAAGCACTCCTCTGGTTTGCCTGTAGATCCAAGAATCGGCCCTTAGCCCCTTGGTGGAAACAGGTAGAACAGGAACCAGTTCCTTTTTTTTAAGTTTATTTATTTTGAGAGACAGAGCGAGCAAGCACAAGCGTGAGTGGGGGAGGGGCAGAGAGGGAGAGAGAGAGAGAGAGAGAGAGAGAGAGAGAGAGAGAGAGAGAGAGAATCCCAAGCAGGCTCCACACTGTAAATGGAGCCTGATGTGGGGCTCGAACCCATGAACTGTGAGATCATGACCTGAGCCGAAATCAAGAGTTGGATGTTCAACCAACTGAGCCACCCAGGCTCCCCCAGGAACTAATTTTGATGACCTTTGTCAAGTTATTTAACCTCTCCCAGCCTCCATTTACCTAGCAGTACAAATCAATAAGGTGATAACTAAAAGTAATTCTTTACATGGGCTTAAGTACAGACATGAATATCAACGTGGAACATGTACTAGATCCTCAGTTGGTGGCGTTGAAATCAGGGACAAAGCTGTCATAAGCACATGGGGGCAGTTTCAGCCCCTGTGGCCACGAGTCAGGAAACTGTCAACCACTCCTTCCTGGCTCCACAGGCTTGAGGGGGGTTGGGGTTGGCACAGAGCAGCCACAGGAGGAGAACACTCTACCCGGGGAAGGGGCAGAGACCTCCAGTCATATGAGATGAAGCAGAAGGGGTACTTATTTGGCCCCGGACAAGAGCTCATTTCCAAGAATTTGTAGCAAAGGCAATTAATCACGAGAGCCTGAACAATGCACAACTTCAAAGAGCATCTTTCGGATGAGAATCTTCTCAACTAGCTGAGCCATTTAGAAGAATCTTCTTATCTAAGCCATTGATGTCTGGAGAGAGTGAGACAGAAAGACCAGGAGGACACACGGACAGAGACAGGCTGAAGCTGTTGTCAGCCCCTAGAAAGGAAAGTCACGGTTGTCCCAATGCAGTCACGGCCGCCAGCGCATCGTGTTGTGTTTGGTCCAAGACGGGCCTCTGTGTCTGAGCGCGGGGCCACCTGCCGGGTCCGGCGCTGTGCTGGGAAATCACAGGCCACGCGGGACGTGGTTTGCTTTACAGTCACGAGGTGGGAGCCCCTCAGGAAGGAGGTCCAAGGACAAAGAGTGCCCGAAGCCTGTCCGGCCTGTGCCCCCTGCCACACTGCCCTCTAGAGGGATTTTCTGTCCCAGCGTCTGCCTGCTGGGGGGGACCCTTTGCTGTGGGGACCACAGCCAGGCTTCCCTCAGGGTTGGAGCCCTGCTCTGAGCCTCCCGATTTCCCACAGGGGTCAAGAAGCCGAAAGGTCTCTCCTAAGATGGGCCAAACTTCGAAACCCTTGTAGATAGAAGTTTACCTTCCTTTTCTCGCCCCAGAGTTGTGGCATTCTAAGTTTGGGTTCAGGACAAGAAAAGGAGGCCCCGGAGGAGTCCCCTCGCCCGAGTTCTTGCTCACGTTTTCCTTCTTGCTCACTCTCCTTTATCTTTCCTGTCCTGTTTCTTCTCCTCCTCCCTCTAAACTGCCTCTTCTCTGCAGGTAATTGGGGTCAAGTCCCTGTCAACCTAAAAATCGTAAGAAACAACCTTGGAGGCCATCTGGCCTTCAGGTTGCTCGCCCCTGCTCCTCCCTGCTGACCTCCTTCCCCCTCTCCCTTTTACAGATACTCACTGAGGCCCTGCTGTGTGCCAGGCAGTGTTCTAGGCTCGATGCCACAGCAGTGAACAGGACAGACAAAAATCTCTCCCCTCATGGAGCTGACCTTCTGTTGGGAGTAGACGGACAGTAAATGAATAGGCAGGGTCTTACGGGGCCACAGAGAAAAACAGGAGCATGATCGAGGCCAGGAACGTGTCTGCGGTGGACCGGGCTTGATTTCTATGGTGTGGTTAGGGAAGAAGATGACCCTTAACGAAGGGATAGAAAGAGCTGGCACAGTAAAAGACACCAGTCAGAGACATGTGCAAGTGAGGGGTCCCGGGGAGTGTAGTTGAAAGGCCGTGGGGCGGGGAGGCCCTGGCAAGCTGAGGAGCGGTGAGGAGGTGAATGTGCCGGGAGGTGAGCGACAGGGCCGGGCCTGAGAGGAAGCGAGCACAAGATGGCCGGTACGTTTTCATCCTCGCTGTTAGGAGTCACCGCCGGCTTTGGCTGAGGTGTGCCACCGTCCAGCTCTTGTTTCCACCCTTCACTGGTCTCTTCGTGCGGCGCGAGGGAAGAAGTCACACACACAGTTGTCGGGCACTTCCTGTGTGATAGACCTGGGGGATTTGATGGCGGGGAGGAGAGGCGAGCCCTTGTCCTTCCAGAGTTCGTGGTCTGGCCCCGCCACCCTCCCTGGGGAGCTCCCGCCTTTACTACAGACTCGTCTCCCAGGCGCCAACATGGCCCCACAGCCACCCAGCTCCCCCTTGGCCTGCCCCAGCTGCTGACGGTAGTAGTTACAAGTGTGGGCTCTGAAGCCAGTCTGCCCGGGTTCCGAATCTGGGGCTGCTGCTTATCCGCTGTGTGACCTTGGGAAAACCACTCCCCGTCTCTGAGCCTCGGTTTCCTCATACTGAAAACAAAGGCGATAGAATGGAAGCTGCCTTTTAGGGACTGGAGAGAATGAAACGAGGGGCTTGGACAGTGTCTGGAACACCGTAGGCTTCAGTCACCTCACACTGTACTGAGCCTCACTACACCCTCCGGGGGATTTTTGGTCTCATCTCCAGTTTGCAGATGAGGCAGCCACAGCTCAAGTGGAAGCCGGAGGCCCGCAGGGCCCCGGCAGGCGTTCCTTCTCTCTAGACACTGCCCCGCCACTTTCTTCTTGGCCAGCCCCTCCGCTCAGCCGAGATGCCCCCTCCTCAGAAAAGGTTTTCCTGACCAGGCGCCCAGTTCCTACCCGCTCCCCACCGGTCTCTCTCGTAATTAGAGACGTGTTCCGCAGCGTCTTGTACGCCTGCTTGTCGGCTCGGGGAGGGCAGGGACCGCGCTGGGGTTGGTCCCTGGAGCAGACTTTCAGGCACGCTGGAGGCGTTCGTTGAGGACTCGGGAATGAACGGGCGCGCAGATGAATTAGAGATCGCAGTGGGAATCCCGGAATCCGCGGGTCAGCTCCAGTGTGCGGTCTTCCCCTGACGGTCACGCGGGGCCTTCCTGGCTCCTGCCGCCCACGGCTCTCACCGCCCCGAGGGGACACTCGCACGCCAGCGGTAGGAGCACCTTGCTCTGGTGACGCAGGGGCGGCTGCCCTGCGTGACTTCAAAACACGATCTGTGGCTCCTGGGGTCCTGGGGACCATGTGGCTACACAGCCACGGAGGGCCGTTCCCACGTGAATCTGTCCTTCTCCCTTCCAGGGGCTCAGTAGAGACAGCACCCAGCCCGAAGGCTGGTTCTGGCCTTGGAGCCCACAGCCCGGGTTCAGGCTTCAGCACTGCCTCGGGCCACCGGTGCCATCGGGATGAGGCCCCGTGTCTCTCTGACACCCAGCTTTGTCACCCGTGGGTCCAGAGCCCTGGCCCCGACCGTCACCGGAAGTCCCCGCGAGGCACTCAGCGTGGTGGTTAAGGGGGCGGGCTCTGGAGCCAGTCCCCCTGGGTTCAAATCCCAGCTCTGCACTATAGAAGCTGCGTGAAGTGGGGCGGTCATGTGACCTCTCTAAGCCTCCGTTATCTGCTCGGTGAAAAGGGTAGAATGGCGGCTCCTCCCTCGTAAAGCTGTTCGGATAATTAATTAGGTTAATGCATGTGAAACACTTAGTACCTGGCACACAGTAAGGGCTCCTTTAAATTAGCATCCTTTAAATTAGATGGCAGCGAATTTGTACTGTGAGCTGTGACACACCAGGACATATGTGTATACACACACACCCAAGCTCGAGCTGTGCCTCCTGGTTCGGCAGCCACAAGCCACCTGTGGCTGCTGAGTGACTGAAAGGTGGCTGAAGAGCTGTCATTACGAAATAGACACTCAATTTCAAGCACTTAGTATTTAAAAATGTAAAACACCTCCTTAATGATGTTTTATATTGATTACACGTTCATACAAATATTTTGAATATATCCGGTGACACAGAATATTGTATCAAATTTAATCCCTCGTGTCTCTCTTGACGCGTTAACGTAACGGCTCCTCGCGTGCTGGTCTCAGAAAGGCAGGCTGGTGGCAGGTCTCGCCGGGGAAAACATTTTGTCCCGATGAGCTCATCATAATAGGTGCTATGTCGTGCCAGGGAAGACGGCCTCACAAAGCTGTGTGTGTGTTACTGTTGTTGTTATTGTCACCGCTTCAACATTCCCACAAGCGCTGGAGGAGAGTCAAATCCGATCAGGATCTGCCCACCAGTTGCCAAATACAATTAGTGCACAGACTGAGATGTGTGAGCAATTTGAGCTTTTCTCCTTTGCCTGGAAACTCAGAAGTCACTGGCTGCCCCCCTCGGGGGGTTACAAGGTGGGAGAGATTCCGAGGAGGGAGTCCACTTTGTTAATAATTGAACAGATATTCATTAGCCACCTGCTGTGTGGACAACACTGCCCTAGATGCTAAAGATACAGCAGGGAGCAGGTCAGATAAAGAGCCAGCCTCCTTCTAGGAGCTCATCTTCTACAGGGCCAGTGGTCAGCAAGCTCAGAGAGTGACGGTGCTGCAGGGAAAAGAAAGCAGGGCGATGGGGCAGACTGGAATACTACCCGGCAAGGAAAAAGAACCGGGGCTTTATGCGCTACGGCGGGGAACGTCAGAGATGCTATGGACTAAGTAAAGGCCAACATAAGAGAGACTATAGTGTAGGATCCCCTTTATGTAAAGTTCAAGAACAGGCAAAAGCGATCTGCGGGAATCGAGGTCCAAATAATGGTTATTTGGGGGAGGGGATTGGATCAGGAGGGGCTAAGGGAGCCTGTAGGAGCTGGAACTCTTTGTGTCTTGATCTGGGTGGGTGTACCCTTAGGGGAAAATACACACAGCTCTACCTCTGAGCTGTGTGCACACCCGAGGCCAGCACGTTATGCTCGTTATCTACGGCTGTACGTCAAGTTGCCACAAAACTTAGCAGCAATAAACAATGAGCGTTATTATCTCACGGGGTCCCTGTGAGTTAGGAACAGACTCAGCTGGGTGCCTCTGGATCAGGGTCTTTCATAAAGTTGCAGAAGGGCTGCCGGGGCAGTGGGGTAGCGGCTCCTCACAGCTACCTGGCAAGATAGTGCTGGTTATTGCCAGGAGAGCTCGGTTCCCTACCGCATGGACCTTTCCATGGGGCTGCCATAGTGTCCTCATGACGTGTCAACCAGCTTTCCCCAAAATGAGATTGAAGGGAGCAGTCAGGGAGGAGTCCACGGTGCCTCGCCTCCTAGGACTTACTCTCCAGAGTCCTACCCGTTGCTTCTAGTGGATTCTGTGTTAGCACCAAGTCACTGGGTCCTGCCCACACTCAAGGGGCAGAGGAATGAAGCTTTACTCCTTAAAAGGAGTAGTAGCAAAGAATTTGTGGGCGTATGTTAAAACCACTGCACATGCTATACCCCAGTTTTAAAACAATTTTCTATTTCAAGTAAAAGGGGTGATATGATAGAAAGTAATAGGTTTTAGGAAGTGTGTTCCCTGTGCATCCTGCGGAGGTGACGTTTGAACTGAGCTCTGAGTAGGGAGAATCATGAAGATCAAGGGAAAGGCACCAAAGGCAGAGGGAACAGCAAACGCATATGCTTTGCTGCGACACTGAGTTGCTAGGGATTCAGAAAGACCAATATGGCCAATATGGCAAGGGGAAAGAGGAGCAGGGGCGGGACAGACAGAGGTCACGGACGCTGCTGCGGGAAGGAGTGTGAATATCCTGGATCTAAAATGGCTCAAAGCCATTGGAGGGAGCTTAGCAAGGGCGAGGCCCCTCTGGTGAACGTTTTGGACCCTGTGCTGTGGCTGTAGGAATGGGAGTGGAGGCCATCCCCGGAGGAGAGGCGATGGCGGTTTGGATTAGAGCAGTCACAGGGACGAGGGGAGAAGGGTGTCGACTGGTCCCTCCTCTGTCCCTGGGATCCCACGTGCTCAGATCTTGCCACAGCTCCAATCTCTGGCAGTCTGCTCCCCGGGGGCACCCAAAAGGCAGTGGAATGATACTCCATTGTCCTTGCTGAAGGCAGGAAGGCTGCAGTCTCAGGTTTGGCCCTCAGCAGAGCTCTGTGCTGCCCGACAGGGCTCTCCTTCGGGGAGTCAGCCTCGCCCGGGCTAATTTTACCCACCTCGTGGGACTTGCGTGCTCCTCTTTCAGATGAAATACCCTCATTTCAAACAAAGGGCGTTTTTTAATACCGGTGAAGCACTTGGTAGTTGCCACTGACATTTGACTTGAACAAAGTGAAAGTCCTTGGTTCGTGCCCAGAGGCGGGCCTGGCCGGAAGCCGTGAGGAAGATGCCTGCTGCCCACTGGGCCCAGCCGGGGCAGGGTGGGCGTGGCGGTCCTCCTGATAAAAGAAGACGTTGACCGTTCTCCCATCTCAGGCCATGTGCCTTCATCTCCGGACAGCCCATTGATACTTGTTTCTGGTTTTGAACTTTTCTAGAGAGAGAAGGGCAACAGAACATAAACGCTTCATGAGAATCCAAACACTTTCCAACTCCTGAGGAGGGACCCCCTTCAGAATAGGAGAGTTTGTGCACTGCAGTTTGGATTTGGATTTCCAAGTGAGCTGTTGACAGCTTGCGAACGCCTAAATCTTGGTCTTCTGTTCCTTTCCAGCAAACCCTGGTTTCTTTCATTATTGCAGGGACAGATCTAGAGCATTCACTTCTTGGCAGCGTGCTACGGCTGCAAAGACTTCTTTAGTACCTCCTTGATTCCAAACTGGAAAAGCGCCTGGAGATTTTGAGCCCATACGTACTGAGCCTACTCGACTCTGCCCATCGCACGATACCTCCCTACGCAGGCACATTTCCTCGTGATCCTCCAGGTGGTTGAAGGGAACATGGGCTGGGGGCTAGGAGTCCTGTGGTCTGCCCTGGCACCATTGCTTGCGTGACCTTGGGCACTGTACTTCCCCCCCCACCCCGCCCTGCCCCCCCGCCAAAGGCTTTCAGGGGAACTCAGGTCGACAAGTAACTCTCGGTTCCTTTGCTGCCCTGACTCTGGCAATGGCTTCGTAGCCCATCAGCTACCAAGATGAAGTGCAACAGGTCAGCCGATCAGGGACCCAGAGGAAATGGCTCAGAGAGGCCCCTGGGCAAATACCTGAGAGGCAGAAACAGCCACCCATCCGGAGAAGAGGAATCTTTGTAATGGCTTAGTGACCACTCACATTCAGATGCTTTCCAGTTCACGGTGCCGCTTGGTCACAGAATGGGAATATTAAGTTTGAGGTTGTGCCCCTCTCGCCTCAAGTTTGTAAAATTTTCCGTTTCCAGACCACAGGCCGTGCGCTCCCGTATACCGGGAGGTCACCATGGATAACTGTTCAGGTTGTACACGGTGCAAAGGCACCCAGCGAAGAAGGCAAATGAGCCTCATATCCAGATTAACGCCAGGCCAGAGGTCATCTCACCTTAGGCGGCTGGAGCAGATAGCGGCCTGCGGAGGAACGAGGCAGCTGTGAAGCAGAGGCTAAGAGCATAGTGGAGTGCTTAAGTGCTGGAGACAGGTCGCCTGAAGCGAGTCATGCCATCTTGTAGTTAGGCCACCAAGGACAAGCTGTTTATTCGCATTGGTTTCCCCGTCTGTAAAACGGGCTAACAATAGTCCTAACTCCTGGGTTGATACAAGAATTAAACGATATGTTAGCATGGTGCCTGGCACGTAGTCGCTGATCGATAAAAACATTAGCTACTATAAGTTGGAGGCGGGAGTGCTAATCATTCACCGTTCTCCTCTCAGGAGATGTCCTGACCAAGAGTCGGACGTTTTTTAATCCACGAGCGTCCCATGCCCTCACTTTACGAGGCGGGACATCCTCATGCTCCTGCCCAAGTCCGAGTCCTGCATGTAAGAGGAGGGCTGGCTCCTGGCCCAGTCTTCTTGGAGGTTCAGGGAACACCAGAGCAAGGACCCAAGAACATGCGACCTTTCCAGTGTGACCGCCCTGCCCCCTGGCTAACTGTGCTCCAGTGGATATGAGGCCTTTGCGGTCACTTAGCCAGTCAGGATGGTCCTCTGCATGGGAGCTGTCCTCACCCCAACCCCCCCAGCACTTGCCTTCAAGATAAAAGATTTGACCTAGTTCCTGCTTTAGGAGTCTTGGTGAGAATATGGAGAGTGGGGAGGGCTGTACTTCTGGGACTTCCCTGCCAGCTGGGAGTCGTGTGGCTTCGTCCGAGAGCCACCCCCTCTGCACGTGGCCGCATCCCAGGAAGATGGCAGACCCTTCTGGTCACATCTGTCCTCTCGGTTGACACTGAAGTTCATGGTGACCACACCCAAACTGAGCACCAACATCTGGGAAAAAATACCCAGCTCCATCCACCTACTGGGTTCTTCATTCCTGTCCAGGTGGAATAAATTTGTCTCTGTGCTTCGTGAAGCTCTGAGACTTTTTTAGATGAAAAAGTCAAATGTGGAAACCTGGTTGGCAGAAAGGTCCCTCACAGTTGTTGGTGCAGAAATATGCTTCTGGGTGGCTGCGTGTTCCAGAACGCACGGAGCATCTTACCCACAGTGAGGACTGACAGGGCAGCAGGAACACCAGAAAGGTGTTTTGGAGTTCGCCGTGCTGAGCGAGGCCCGAAGGCCCCGAGCCCAGAGCAGGCAACTTCCCAGTAGCAGGTGTGCTGGGGTGGCCAGCAGAGTTTTCTATCAAGGCCGTACGAGGTGGCATTGCGAGACTGTGGCATCGTGACCAAGGCTGCTTACCTAGGATCCCAGCCATATTTCTGAGCTTAGTTGAAATGTTGCCTCTTCTGGGTGTGTGCGCCCTGCACTCCCTCCCACCGGTGTCAGAGGACGTCCGAACGCCCAACTGCCTTCCCGGTTCCACCCCTGCTCGTACTCTCCTTGTCTGTGGAGCTGCGTGACCAGAGGCATCACGGAAGAGGGGGCCTCACCTGGGTTTGAATCCAGTGCAGCCACATGTTAATTGTGTGACACTGGCCATACGGCTTCACCTTTCTGAGCTTTAGCTCCTTATCTGTAAAATAGGAATAATACTCACTCTAGGGCGTTGTTTGAAAGATTGAACGTAGGGCATGAGAACATTTGACATGTACTAGGCATTTAATGGTACATATTGCCTTTTTTTTTTTTTTTTTTTTTTTTTTTGTAGACTGTAAGCTCTTTAAAAAAATCTTGTTCTTCTTATCCCCAGCACCTGGCATAGTGCCTGGGACATAAGTAGGTACTCAGTAAATGTTTATTCAAGTCAAATGAATTACTTTTAGCACAAGTGGTTCTCAAAATTTCTTTTGTCCTTTTATTGTTCCCTAAATAACGTTAACCCATGTTTTGACTTCTGTTCTTTTAATGAAAGAGCTGCAGAAGACATCACACATCCCAAAGCGGGACCGTGTGCGTGTGATGCAAGAGGTCTTTGGAAATCTACGTGCCTAGATCTGGTTGATGCTGTAAGAACAAGCTGGCTTTGATGACCCATCAAATATGCTTTTTTTTTTTTTCCTTCCAGATTCTTAGAATTTGCACCAGGTATACCCCAGAACAAGACACCATGACTTTTTCAGATGGCCTTACCCTAAATCGAACTCAGATGCACAATGCTGGATTTGGTCCTCTGACTGACCTTGTGTTCACCTTTGCCAACCAGCTCCTGCCTTTGGAAATGGATGACACAGAAACAGGCCTTCTTAGTGCCATCTGCTTAATCTGTGGAGGTACCAACTACCTAGAAAACCCTCATGAGATTCCATGAAGAACAACTCGCACTTGTCATTTATGGGAAATTCCCATCTCCATTCCAGAGTTATTTTGCATGGAAAAAGACACGTGAATAAATAGCCAGGCATGCATGCTTGGGGTCCGTTGCATTTTTCCATATGGTTATAAATTAAATAAAGGTACTTGGGATCCTGTTGCTCTGAAATACCACAGTGCTATTTCTCCAGTTGCCACAGGTATTATTTCAAAGGTAGGATCAGACTGTTGTAAAATAAATTGCCCAGGGACATTTTAACGATAATGCTAGGGACTTGATTGTGCTGTTTGCTACTTTAGTGGCTGGGACTACAATTCGTTGGTTTGTCTCCCCCAACCCACCCCCACCCCAGCGCCCAAACCTTGCAGGACCAGGATCAAGTATGGCTTTCTGCTCTGTACTGACCCCTACTGGCTCACAGGAGGTTGAATCATAAGTGGTTAAAAAGTAATGGCTTTGATTACGGGGCCTGTTTACCTTGCTGTTAGAACCATCCTGCTCAAGGCTTGTTTGAATTCAGTTCAGTAGTGACACCTCCTGGTCACAAGGAGTAATTCTCTTCCTGGAACAAAAGCAACCAGGCATCAGAATGTGCTTTTGACCAGCAAGAGGGACATGTTCAAGTGTCACTGCCTAAAGCAGTTCCCTGTATCTTCAAAGTTGTGTATGTGATGGAATCATCACATTAATAAAATGATAATGTGCTAGGAGGAACAAGGACGCACGCTCACCTGGCAGGTGCGTGACTCTTGCTGCCCTAATTGTTTATCCTTTATTCCTGCTGTCTAGACCGCCAGGACCTTGAGGAACCAACAAAAGTAGATAAGCTACAAGAACCACTGCTGGAAGCACTAAAAATTTATATCCGAAAGAGACGACCCAGCAAGCCTCACATGTTTCCAAAGATCTTAATGAAAATCACAGATCTCCGCAGCATCAGTGCGAAAGGTAGGTCTTGAAGTCTATGTTGTGTTTACCAAGTGGTCCTGACTTGTTTTTAAACTGATGTTTTCATTCAGGACGTTTGATAATAGCTGTCTTTTTGTTGTTGTTGTTCCGGAATTCATTTCTCACGGAAATCAGAAGGAATATAGTATTCACCCTTTAAAAAAAAACAAAAAAAAAAAACACCTTAAATCTTACCCTGCTCAATGATCTTAATAGATTGAGTTTATAATTCAGATTACTAAGTAAATAGAAAAACTGTTTTCAGGAGAATGTACTCTATGACAGCCTTTTTCATCTCATGCCTTGGCACACATGCTCTGGTTGCTATAAACTTGACTCCAGTTTTTCCTGACCATCCAAACCTGGGGAAAATGAATAGTACTTAGGGCAGTTGTTACTGGGTGAAGTCTCTCTCTCCATCGGTGTTGCCGTTGCTATCTCGCGTGTAGGCAGATTTACTTCTGCACACTTCTCAGCAAAGGAACTCTTGCTCTCCTGAGAGGTATAAATATTCTTGGTCTAGTGACTCTCAGTTTGTGTGGCAACGCGAGCAATTACAGAAGTGCCTAGAGCTATATCACAGTTGAGTGTTAGCGTCGGGCTTTGCTGTGTGGAGAGAAAACTCAGCAGCTATCCCTGGTACCCAGCCTGCTGCGGTCCTTCTCCTTCCCCATTAGCGTGCTCTGCCCCTGAAGGCCTGGCCGAGCCAAGGAACCAACTCTGCATTTCACAAAGTGCTTAAAAAACACGGTGAATTTGTTGGACGAGGAGTCTCGATTCTTGAGCTACTTCCAAGAGGTTTCCTCGATGAGCCGTTCCTGAGTTCATCCTTAGCATGGGGTTCAGAGTCTCTACCAACAGCAGATACCAGTGCTTGGCCATTAGAATTACGAGGTCTTTGATTTTAAAAACAGTGAGGCTGTTTAACTTAATACTGTCATGGTCTAGATCTAGCTAGACCGGTGCTAATAGAATTTACTGTGATTATGGACATACTGTCTGATCTGCCTTGTCCAATACAAGGAGCCACTAGCTACACGTGGCTCTCGAGCACTAAAAAAGTCTAATTCAATCGAGGCACTGTTTGTCCTAATTGTAATGTAGCAAATTTAAACCGTCGCACGTGGCTAGTGCCTGTTGCCCTGGACAGGGCAGTGCTGCGTCCAAGTTGACAAGCCGCCCATTTGTTAGCTGTCACCTGTCGCTTCCTTTGCGGGTAACTGGTATCCTTGAAAACTGTCTTGTTGGAAGACACGCTCTTTCTGGTCTTTTATCAAGAACGTCTCTTTGTAAATTAGGTGAATATATGTTGACACTGTTTCCTACAACTGACTCGGGCATGGGATCAGCACATTTAAGGAAGTCACCGCGTCTGTGCTGCTTTTCTGTAGATGGAATAGAAATATTTAAATGTCGTAAAATTAGGGTAGCCTCTGGAAGGCACTGGCAGCACGGTTTTCACCAAAACCCTCGTTCAAGTCAGTGAAGGTGGAGCCTTAGTTCTTCAGCTTGACTCCTTATCTCTACCAGATTTCTATTATCTCTCTTTAAAAGGTGCAGAACGTGTAATTACCTTGAAAATGGAAATTCCTGGATCAATGCCACCTCTCATTCAGGAAATGCTGGAGAATTCTGAAGGACATGAACCCTTGACCCCCAGTTCGAGCGGGAACCCAGCGGAGCACAGTCCCAGCATCTCACCCAGCTCGGTGGAAAACAGCGGGGTCAGTCAGTCACCACTGGTGCAATAAGACACTTTCCAGCCACTTCAAACATTCCCCAGTACCTTCAGTTCCAGGATTTAAACCGCAAGAAAGAAACATTTTTACTGCTGCTTAGTTTTCGGACTGAAAATATATTAAAACTCAAGAAGGACCAAGACGTTTTCATATGTATCAATATTTACTCCTCACTGTCTAACTTACCTAGAAATACAAACTTTTTAAATTCTAAAACTCAGCCATTTCGTGCAACCAGAAACTAGTTAAAAGCTTCTATTTTCCTCTTTGAACACTCAAGATTGCATGGCAAAGACCCAGTCGAAATGATTTACCCCGGTTAAGTTTCTGAAGACTTTGTACATACAGAAGTATGGCTCTGTTCTTTCTATACTGTATGTTTGGTGCTTTCCTTTTGCCTTGCATACTCAACCAAGACACCGAGGTTGTGGAACAGACTACTGCACGCGTCCAGCTAAGAGAGGCTCAAAAAAATAACTTGCTTTCACAGAGTAATCAGGACACCAAGGTAAGGAAAGGGGACTGTTGTACAGTATGACAAAGCTAGAGAGAAGTCTAATTTAGTTAGTACGGAAGCTTGTCCTTGCTCTTTTTGACGCTCTCAAACTGCGTCTTCTATTTCATGTTGCCCAGTAAAAAGATACAAATTCACTGCACTAGCAGAAGAGAATTCTGTATCAGTGTAACTGCCAGTTCAGTTAATCAGATGTCATTTGTTCAACTGTTAATGTCACTTTAAGAGTGGTTTATCTTAATGACATAACTACACAATTTTTTTTTTAAAGATGCATTTTTACAGTAATGGTAGCCTCCAAGGCAGAAACACTATTCAGTGTTAATAAGTTTTTGTTTACCTGTTCACAAGCCATTAGGGAAATTTCATGGGATAATTACAGACTGGTCTACCACCTACACTGTGTAACTCCAGTGTCCTTCCTCATTCATGCCTGGTATTGAGGGTTTTTGTTTTTTTTTTCCTAGCCTCCTTGATGCCCGGGGGCTAGTATGAACCCCTAAAGGCATGGACAGAGAATCTGCATCCTTTGACCTTGTTCAATCACTATGAAGCAGAGTGAAAGCTGTGGTAGAGTGGTTAACAGATACAAGTGTCAGTTTCTTAGTTCTCATTTAAGCACTAGTGGATTTTTTTTTTTTTTTTTTTGATATATTAGCAAGTCTGTGATGTACTTTCACTGGCTCTGTTTGTACATTGAGATTGTTTAACAATGCTTTCTATGTTCATATACTGTTTACCTTTTTCCATGGAGTCTCCTGGCAAAGAATAAAATATATTTATTTTAAGAGTGTATGGGAGCTTTTACTACACTTCCCTCTTTAGTAAAGACACAGAGTACACAGTTCCATTTTTAATGTTTAAATTTCATTTCAAAAAGCAGGTCTGTAGTCTGCAACCATGACAATTAAAATCTGTGCTAATGCACGGCAGTCTATAACAATTCTACAAGCCAATCAGACAGTACATGACATTTCAATGAGTAAAAAAGAGCATAAAACCGTATGTGTAAGAACAAAATGTTAAAAGGCCTACCACAATAATAAAAAACCATCAATTACATCATCACATTAAAATAAGCCAGATGTACAAAAGTCTGAGACAGAAAAGACAAAAGGACAACACAATTTATCTGTTGAAAAATGTTTCTGTGCTCTTTGGGCACTTAATTAAACATTGCAAAATCAACATCTTCTTCGTCATCGGACTCTGCAAAATATTTTACTTCTTTCCTAGCCCGACCGCTCCGTGGCAGAGAAGGTGCTTCAGAAGTGAAATCTGATGGGAAGATGTCCACATCTGAATCCTGATCAAAAGAGGTTTTCTTCATTTTCTAGACATGGTTTAAAGAAAAAAAAGAAAAAGACTAATGTTAAAAAGAATTATTCCTTATACTTCACTTACATTTGAGAAATACAAATAACGAGGCTTCTAAAATCATAATTGTAATGCTAACTTAAGTGTAAGACCAGTTACCTAATCCTTTTTCCCTTTATAAAAATGATGAAGTATAATAATCTGCCACCGTGGTGATATTTTTTTCTGAATTTCTCTATTACCAAGCAACTATGCACAGTACCCAGATTAGTACAAATTATTTACTAGTAAGTACCTCTCAATTCATGAAAGGAAAACAAAACTTATGCACAATATGGAGTACATACTATGTTTATTATAAAAATGCAGAGAGGAGTCACCAAGATGGACCAGACACATGGAAGACTGGATGGAAAAGGCCAAGGTGGAGAATGGCGTGAAGCTAAAATCATGTTTGTATTTTTACATTTTAATAGGGAGAGAAGAAAAAGGACACTGGATGTTTTTCTTTTACCTATAAAAAAAAAGATTGTGTGCTCCTGGAGAAAGGTCAGACTGTGAAAATTAGCCACAGTCAAATGAATTCAAGTTAAAAGAAGAAAATCAGAGCCTGGGCAAATAAACCCAAGCTAAAAAGAAACAGCCCCTATTCGGTCTGAAAAGTATTTCAGACACATAGCCAATAACTTCAATCGTTCATTGGATGAAATAGAATACTCTTAATTAAGTAGGCTAATTTATGCCAGACTTTTATCCAAGAAATAGTCCTGATTGTATGTATCTTACACTTGGATAATTCTTTTAACTATACATAAGTGCCGTATGCATAAGAGAGGCTAGGTTTAAAGTGTTAGAAGACCTTATAGTATATAAGCCAACTAAGCCAGTTATAGATCATTGTAAAACAATGCATAAAAAGACGTTCCTGATTACCTTGCTTGGTGTTTTGGATGTTTTCCTGCCAGGGTTATAATCACCTTCATTTTCAGAGCCAGATGCTTTCCTTTTCTTTGCTCCTCGGCCTTTACCTTAAAATGATACAAAGGGGTTTTTTCCTCCCAAGGTTAAAGTACAGTATAAAAAGATAAATGCCACAACATTACAGTTCACTTCTTCGGCATGCCCCCATCAGTACTGCAATCCTGGTCTCTAAATATAAATGATGTAGAAACTATTTGGCGGCATCATTTCAGTTTTGGGATTGACGGGACGAAAGAGTATTTCACAAATACATTTAAAACTAGTTGGAAGGTCCTGGTGACAAATTTTAATGACCAAACTCCTGATACACAAGAGAAAACATTTGCATTTTGAACATGTGGTCTTTGTGCCTAAAAAGAAAATGTCTTATTGCTTTTTAACTTGTATGTGATGAAAACAAGTTTTAGTTTCTAATTTGTCCTAGACTAGTACCTTTAAAAATACAATATGCATTATTAGAAAATACATATCTTCTTATTAGCACAAATTATGTTTAAATGTGTAGTCCAGATTTTACTTATGCACTAGTAACGACCAACTGCAGATCCCATTTTAGGTAGCACAGTCTTAGAATAAGCCCCGAGTATTAATCATAATCTGTCAAATCCATGTTCCTTCTCAGACTTAAAAGCACCACATGCAGCTATTTTTTTTTCCACCTAACTAACCTCTTATTCTCACTAGAGGAGAAAGGGGGAAAAGTCATATGCAAATGGTGACAAAATATTCTACATCCTACAATGATGCCAGTGAAAGAGAAAATGGAACTAAACTGCCATTCTAAATTTTAAAAATTCTTTAAGAGCTATGACGAACCAGATTGTACTAGTATGGATAGCCTAAACACTCTTGGGATGTCCTATTTTATCAAATGAATCAATGAAATGGCACTTCTGAATCTTTAACAGTTTCAAGCCAGGCATAACAGAAGTACCGATCTCCTCAATCACTGTTTCTTTTTTGCCCCTATTCTCCCTTGTTTCCATGTAGCTATCTCCTTATCCCAACCACCACTCTAAATACACTGATGGTAAATCTGTCAGTTGGGAGAAAAGGCTGAGCAGCTACCCTCAGAAAAAACTGTCTTACACATATTTTTTAAAAAGCACCTTTGAGGACTTTTCTAGATTCTGGAAGGAAATGAGGGTTCCAGGATGAAGAACTGGTTCCTAGATGAGCAAACAACAGCTCCAGTGTACAAGTCCCAGCTCCTGGGAATGGTCACTGTCCACTTGGCAAGGAGCCCTCATCTGCCTTCTCAATAACTACTCCCAGTGAGTCTGTGCAGGGGGTCTCTGAACCATTCTTAGGTATGTAAGTTGTTTACTTAACTTCCGAGTCGTAATTCCTTGATTCCTAAAACAAAGCACTAGACTTCCTCTGGACTCTAATTCAGCACTAATTCTTAAACATATTCCTTGTTGAGGAGTAAAGCAATTTAAAACAAAACAGTACAGTCTTTCTAAATTCAATGAGAAGAGACGAAATATTTCCTACATGACATCCATTAGAGGGTTAAACATAATCCTCACCTTTTGGGGGTGTACTCTTCTTTGGAATGCCGAATTCTGAATCTGAGTCAGAGTTTATAGTCTCTACTTTCTTCTGTTTAGGGGTTCTCTTGGGCTTAGCAGTTGTATCTGAAGATGGTTTTCCTATTAAGCAAATTTCCATTTCATAAATCAATGTAATACACTTACCAGCGAACCATGCTCAAGCGAATCCTGTAACAATGGAATTTCTTACTGCTGATAGGAAATTGAGTAGCCTTACATAACAAAATGGTTTCTCTTCCCTTGGTGCCAGTATAAAGCCAAACAATTTCTCACAGATGACACCATGCTTTTTATTTAATTATGAATATGCCTTTTGCTATTTCGTGGGAGATTATTTTAAACAAAGGCCATTAATGTGAATTAAGCAGGAACTTTTAAAAAGCAGTAGTAAAAATATAGTCATGATAGAAAAGTAACATATTTGACATTAATTACAACTCAAGTATAACCACATGTTACGTTCTAACTTCTAAAATGTTTTAGAGGAAGGAAAAAACGTTTTTACAGGACCCCCAAATACCATGAATAGAAGCTGATTCACTTCAATTCAAAGTTGAAAAGTTGAAATCCAAACATGGCACTTTTATGTAGAAAGAAATGTGAAAATTCCAGGTAAGACAATAGGCCCAAAAGCCTTTGTTTTAAGAATTTTGCTTTTAAAATAGAATGTTTTTCTGCTTCATTTACCTTCTATGTGAAAACTGATAAATCAGACTTCACTTGTGTGATTAGTAAAAATTAAAAAACAAAAACCAGAACAGGCTAATTACATGGAAAATGTATTCCTGGGCCCAATCTGAGATGCTAGGGTAAAGGCCCCTCATTAGGACGGCAAGAGAGTCCACACTCATGGCCGTGGCAACCACAGGTTTTGTGGCTTTTCCCTGAATCCTTACGACTGAGTCCACCACAAGAGCCACGTGGCAGGCAGCTCCTAGCACCAGTATAGGCTTGACACGGCAGTGTGTTCTAGGAACCAGCTTTCTCCTTCATTAGAGTTTCCAGGCTTGAGTGTTAGGTGGCAGTTCAAGTTCCACCAAGCAAATGTAAGTCGATACCAGAGTACCATGAGCTGCTTCTGCTGTCAACGACCGGAGTTAGAGGTTAACTTGTATAATAATACATATAATTTGGAGCTAACAGAGATAATCTCACAGAGGATGGAGGAGGGGATGCATCCTCTCCTTGAAATGGGATTTTGTGGGAACTGTATTTTTGGAAGGTGGCTAGAGGAAGACTGAGGGCTTCAACTGTTTCACGCAAGCATCACCCATTCAACTGACACAGGCTAGTTCAACTGGTGAAGCAGCCAGACGGGACAGGGGTTGTGGTATGCTAGCCTGTTAGTTAACAC
The DNA here is from genome assembly GCF_046562875.1 of Panthera onca. NCBI lineage: Eukaryota > Metazoa > Chordata > Mammalia > Carnivora > Felidae > Panthera > Panthera onca. Next base: position 142,097,051 of record NC_138347.1, read on the forward strand.
TCAACACTGACTCATTAGCTTAAATAGGAGTGAACAGCTCGATGAAGGAAACAGGTTGATACGTTCCAAGAAGTGACAGGGCTCCCAAGTTCTCGGGTGGTTATAAAGTGCTCACGTGAAGACAATTTTAAAAAAGATGCGGAAAGAAAAACTATAGGGCCTGTCTCAGTTTGAACTCCCCAGAAGCAGACCCCACCTGGCCCCAAAACAAAGACTCCAGTACAAGTACTTATTTGGGAGGTGAAAAAAAAGGGAGAACAGAACTGAGGCAGCGAAGCGACAGCAGCAGCCAGTAATGGGTACGGTACCAAGCCTGTCATCACCCTGAGGGCTCACCACGAGCAATCTCTGAGCCATGGGAAGCACACATCTCAGAGCCGGCTAACCAGAGAGGCAAGAGCACTAACGTATTTGCAAACCGGCTCTCTTCAATTACCGAGGAAGAGTGGCTGGAGTGGGGAAATACTAATATTCCAACATAGTAACAAGTCCTGAGGCAAAGAAATACAGGCACTGGCTGATGTGTACGGAAGAGGTGTGGGTGAAGGGATGCAGACAGGGCACCTGGTGTGTTGGCCAGAGAAGCTGTGGCAGTCAACCAACCTCTTACCGTGGTCCTAGTGCACTCAAAATAAGTAGGGACTTCTGTTGTTGTTCCCCTTCATCTAATATGTGCGTGTCTACAATGGAATCTGTTTTACATTTTTGAGGTACTGAAAAGATGGTCCATGCTGTATGTTTATTTACTTGCTGTGTAAGGAGCACTTATCTTTTAAACACAAAGCACTAATACTGGCCTTCTTCAAAAACACCAAGAGTATGTCCCTTGGGACTAATAACAGATTCCTATGTCAAATCAACTTAGATTTATGGAGAATCTAAGGCTATGGGAAAGAAAGAAGCTACATGACTCAGAAAGAAAAAAAGAAGACCCCAGCAGAACTGAGCCATCATTCCAAATGGGGTGTGAAGACATGACCTACCTAGATAACACAATCAGGCTACTAGCCAGACAAAATTTTCATCTATTTTACAAGCTAACACCTATAGGAGAGCTTACTTAAAAAGCTATCTTTAGATATCAATACACAGGATTATTTTATAATTACAATAGTTTCACAATAAGGTCTTACATTTTAATTATTACTTCATACGGTTAGAAAACAAGAGGGATTCTCTTTATACACATTTATACTATTTTCTACTGAAATCCACGTGCAAATAGTTTCAAATTAAATTTCCTTTAATATCAACTACATATAGTCTGTAAGATGCTTAACAACATCAAATCTAAGTACATACCCTTTTTAGCAGCTACTGTTTTACTTGGAACTTTATCTGTTTGTTTCAGACCAAACGATGGTGAAAAAACAGAGGCAGAATCTTCTTCATTACTGTCAAATTTAGCTGAATCTAAAAATTATAAAGCTTTCTTTCAGTAAAGAGACTCTATAAGGACCACTTAACAGTTAAACTTTGATTCTTTTTACTGATGACTTCTCTTTAGCTAATTGATCTTATAAATTTCTATTTTGTGATCATATAATCCATAACATACAAACAGCTGAAAACAAAAAATATAACAATGTTATATTTCAAAAATGTTAACTCTGTTGTAAAACAATATAGAAATGTATAGAGTAATAAAATTCTTAATAGTCCCAAATGCTAATCATTTAAAACATAACTGATCAGCTCAAAAATACTGATTGATTTTAAACTGCAAGATCTCACTGTGATTATTTTACTGTCTACACATCTAATGCTGTTAACCATTTCAGGAATATCAGTAATAATGTTCAATCTAAGAAAGTGGTAACTTCATCTTTTAAAAACCAATTTTAAGTCACTGAAGATCAATTTAAAACCAGGCATGCTCTGGTTTCTCTTCAGATCACATCAATCTTTCGCCTTTTAAAAGTCATTAGGCTTCAGTTTACTCTTATACTCCATTTTGATTCAACAGTTCCACTCTTCATCCCTCCCTCCTTCCCTTTGTCAAACCAAAACAGGGATTCGATATGTCTACTTAGATGTGACAGTTTCACATAACAGTTTTGACATGCTCTCAAATATGCATATCTATCTATACACTTACAATATGTATCAGATCTATGTCTGTCTGCCTATATGTGTGTGTGTTTTAAAAATTCAAGACAGTTAAGTGTAACTAGATTGACCTTAAAAATTCCCCACATAAAAATATAGGAAATAGGGGCACCTGGGTGGCTCAGTCAGTTAAGTGTCTGACTTCAGCTCAGGTCATGATCCCGCAGTTTGTGAGTTTGAGCCCCATGTCGGGCTCTGTGCTGACAGCTCAGAGCCTGGAGCCTGTTTCAGATTCTGTGTCTCCCTCTCTCTCTGACCCTCCCCCGTTCATGCTCTGTCTCTCTCTGTCTCAAAAATAAATAAACGTTAAAAAAAAAAAAAATTAAAAAAAAAAAAAAAAAGAAAAAGTAAATAAACCTTGTTACATTGAGGGAAATGTAAAAAGAAGGTAAGTTTTCCGCTCATAAAAAAAATCCATAGCAATAATACAGTAAGTAATTAATCAATGAAAAGATTAAAGGAGCATACCATCTTCTGACTTCTGAGAGTATGAAGGAAATGAGAAGAGATTCCCAAAATCTTGACCTTTTTTGTCATGTGAAGATTTTCTATTAGAAAGAAAAATTAATCACAATTTAAATATAGTTTCAACCTTGGTAAATTATATAATGTGCTGCAGGATTATAATTGCAGTTCTCTCATTGGTTTCTCTTTGTCAAAGACAGGGGAACCAAACTTTTTTTTTCTGTCTCACATGCACAGGTGTGCACAGAAATACATTCAGAGACACCAGAAAAACCAATGATTTAACATAAGAGAATGGAAACTGAGCAAAGGTTAAAGTTACCCAAATTATCACTACATTAAATTTTATGATTAACAGAACTGTTCCAGAATTCAACATCAGTAAATTATGGCCAGAAACCTAAGGAGAAAGTCAGAATCTCTGTCAGAGTCCTCAATAATCCTATTTTTAACCCTAGACTGCCTATGATAAAACACTTCCTTTAAAATCTAAAACAGCTTACAAACTTCACATCTTACACATTAAAGTTCAATACTCTCCAGAGGCAAAAAAAAAAAAAAAAAAAAAAAAAAAAAAAAATCAAAGCCAAAGCTAGGGAAGAAAATTAAATCCTCCCAGTTCTAAAGAATTAGTAACTTCTCTGAACCATGTTGTCAATGTCCCATAGGCCTGCAGCCTATTTTTCTAAAGTTTTACTGGAACACGGCTACACTTAGTCATTTACATACTGTTTCTGGCTGCTTTCTTGCTACAATGGCAACAACTGAGTAGTTGCAAAAGAGACCATATGGCTTGCAAAGCCTAAAATATTTGCTATAGAGCCCTTTATGGGGGGGGGGGGGGGGGACCTGCCAATCCATGCTCTAAACTATAGACAACAGTTCTGTAAACAGCTGCAACATTACCCAGATTTTTTCCTTTGTGAGGAGGACCTTACCTCAAATGATAATAAATTCTTAGACACAGTTTACTAGGAGATCTTTAATAGATGCCTAAATAATGAATTGTACCATATAACGAATAGTACTTTATTACTTACTCTGGAGTAGCTTTTGATTTGCCAGGTGAAAATGTATATTCATCTTTATCTAGGCCATCTGAAGGAACAAATTCATCTTCCCCATCATTTGTTATGGGAGATGCTTTCACTTTCAATTCCTCTAAATCATTATTGTCCTCATCATCATCAGCATCATCATCCTCCTCTTCTGAGAAGTCAAATGTGTATTTAGGCCTTTCAGCTAAGAGGAGAAAAAAAACCAGGAATGTTAAATCCAGCTTTATTTACATGAAATATTACAAATAATGCATTTCAAGATATTCCAGCTATCTCTAAAAAGAACAAAAGGGGGGAAAAAAGACAAGCATTCACAGCAAAAACCAACAGCTTTGGCCTCAGTTATTTTGATAGCATCAAGGGTTAATCTTGTACTTCCCAGGAGGCTAATGCATATGGCACAGGGGAGCACAAACTGATTAATAAGATTGTTAGGGTGCAATTTGTCATACTTAAATATTACTCAAAAATAGGAATATAAGCCATTGTAAAAGGGACTACTAAGATTTCCCATTTCTGCAATTACAAAAGACAAATTTTACTCGTCTTAGAAAGGTGCCGAACTTTCTCTTAACCTCTTACATAAAAACTTCTATCTTCTATTCACAATAGTTTTACTACAAAATAACAGACCATAATTCTTCAGATGAATGAGAAATATAGAGATAATACCTCAACATATTACTAAACAATAAAAAAAGCATAAAAAGGTACCAAGTATGGGGAAAGGCACATTGGTATAATGCAAGTCTTATAATTTCTAGCATATACTATGGAATAAAATTTTTACATAATTTGGATGCTGTGTCATTTTATACTTCATTTTAGGTGTACGAAAAAGACTAAATACAATTTTGAAGTATCTAATTTAATAGATTAATTTTCACATAAGTTAAGTTACTCTATTAAAAATTCACCTACATTGTACTACCTGTGTGCATTAGGAAAAGAATTCAATCACTGGCGATTAGAGCACCAAAGAATTTAAGGTCTGACATATATTTTTAAAAGTATCTCGCAGAAATAAAACAACCATAATAAGGTATCATTCATTTTAACTAAATTAGGACTTAATAAAATTTGAGAAGAATCTTTACAATAGGACACTCAATTTTTAAATATTTGAAGACTTCAAATTAATGAATATTCAGAAAGGATAAAATTGCATGCTTAACAGCCATACAAAATAACAAGATGATATCTTCATCCTAACTCTAGCACTGCAATTATATAAATTATGCTGTGTGCATGGAATCAGACTTCTAATCATGAAACTTCGTGATATATGGGGTAGAAAACAAAACAAAAACTACAAAGCACTTCTACTGATCACTGTTGATATTCTACCAAGAAACAGTTTTTACCAAACATCTTCAAACTATGGATGGATTAAAACCCAAACTTTCTAACAAAAACCAATAGACAACATGATTCACTTTAGAGCAATCTATGTCCAACTTTGCTAAAAACAACATTCTCTAAAGCAACATTTTTGTCTTCATGAACTGTAACTTCTGAAATACTAACAATTTAGTACTTTAATGACATTGACAGTACTAAATATACCAACTTATAGGAGTAATACTAACTTGGGCAAACTAGAATATACAAGAAAATAAAAATAAAATATATCAAAGTACCAGCTGCTCTCCTAAGCAAAGAATCTCTGGGAATAACCACAGGCTCTGTTTCTTCCAAGTCACTTTCTGACTTGGATTCATCATCTGACCAAGGATTCCGTTTTTTCACTTTCTTTGCAGTGGATTTACCAGATGATGTAGGTGTTTTTCTCACCCTGGTACCTAAAAATGAAAGAATAAGGTATGTATCAATATTTATACAAATGTCATTACTAAAAATAAAACTCATAATGAAAGGTTAATTATAAAATAATGTTCATGAAAATTTAAGACATTAACATCAACTACTAGAGGAAAAAAAAAGCACAATAAAAAAAAAAATCTAGCTATACCCTGTACATATATATATTTTTCCCCCCTCACAAAAATACTTTGTAGGTAGGGGCACCTGAGTGGCTCAATCAGTTAAGCGGCAGACTCTTGATTTCAGCCCAGGTCATGATCTTGCAGTTCATGAGACTGAGCCCCACGTCAGGCTCTGCACTGACAGTTCACGGAGCCTGCTTCTGATTCTCTCTGTCCCTCTCTCTCTGCCCCTCCCCCACTCACACTTGCTCTCTCTCAAAATAAACAAAAAAATTTTTTCTTAAAAAAACAACAACAAAATCTTTGTAACAGTTCCTCACCAGGCTCCTTTTTCTCCCTTTTGGGTTTGGGACCTTTATTTACAGGAGCTGACGGGATCAATGCCTCTTCTCCTGTACCCTCTACTGGTGTTCCACTGAATTCTTCGTCAAATTCTACTTTCACTGCTGTGGTATCGAGATCACCCTATACATTAAACAAACAAATAACTAGGAGTAAAAATACAAATTAACACCATACATTTCCAGCCAATAGATCACTTCTTCATATCAGATAAGTAAAAAAATAATGCAGAGGACATTGATCAGACCATCTTCTACTTTATTTACCTGCAGCAAATGATATTGCTTACCACTCTACTATTCTGATACACTCTATGAGATAATAGCTACTTAAAAGTAACCATAAAAAAAATAAGATGGCGGCTTTTGATTATCAAAGGGGCTTTCAGACCAATAGCAAAATACACCAAAAAGTACCTGCAAAATAAGTTCCTATATTTCAGGTCTCTCGTACTAGAAAAAAATCACAGATTATTGAAAGAAGATAAGCAACACATGTCATGCACTGCTAGGTATTAGTCAAAGTCTCCCTACCCTAAGATTATTAAAAGACAGAGAAGGACACCAGGACAAGTCATTAGAATACAAATAACAAATATGGAGGGAGGTATAAAAGTAACCCAGGGGGGAGAAGTGAGCAACTCTGCCCAAGGCAGGGTCAGAGATGACTTCATGGAGAAGGAGCCTTTCTGACTGGGTTTTGAAAGAATCATGTATGTTTGCCAAGTGAAGAGAAGGAAAGGAGGGAAAAGCATCCCAGGCAAAAGACACAGAGGCACGATCACCATATTATGTTTAGCAAATTTCAAACAGTCGGGTAGGACTCAAGGAAAGAGAAAAGGAAAGAGTAGGCACATGGAAACACAGGGAGGTATGCAGTTGCTATATGACTGGATACTAGAATCTGTGTGCAGTCAGTGGGGAGTCACTGAAAACTTTTGAGCATCTGTGCAATAGTCAGACTTATTTTTGGAAATATCACATAGGTAGTAAGAGACAAAACAGAGAAGAATGAAGTACAAAAATGTAGAAGTCATGATAACTAGAGACAGGAAGACTAATTAAGAGGAACACTTTACGTCAAAGAAAACTTCTGAAATTCTAAGCCAGTTATCAATGGAGACCAAGAAAAGCGGGGCAGTGGGGGGAGGATTGTGGAACTGCTACACAGGCAGTCAGTAGGATTCAGTTACTGATTAGATGAGAAAGTCCCAGGTTTTTGGCTTGTTTGTGATGGGTGATAAGGCACAGAGGTGGAAGAGGTTTTAAAATCAGGATAATGGGCTCAGCTTCAGTTATGTGGAGTCTGAGGGGCTTTGGGCAGTCAGGTAGCTGTATTAACCTGGCACTCCTGAAAACATTGTAAGTTAGGGACAAAGATTCAAGAGTCATCAATGTGAGTGAAAAAAAAAGGTCTGGGCATAGATGAGGTTACTTGAGACTATGTAAGGTGAAGAGAAGAGTGCTAAGAACAAAACACCAACTAAAAAGGAGAGAGGCCATTTCCTAAGGAGGAACCTGTGTGTGCTAGGAAGCTAGGTAAGAGGCAAATAGTACACACATCAGTTTATCAGAACAGAAGAGAGTGATCTCTCTGGTATCACAAAGTTCCTATGCTTTCAAATATTAGCTCGGTACACTCCATCTCTGAGGCTCATTTCTCAAGCTCTAACTAGACTAATGGACGTATCTATATATTCCCTAGGCTCTAAAATCAACCTGCCCAGAAAAATCTGCTTCTTTCAGACCACCATGCCTCCTGTTTCCTCAACTCTGAACAGCCTTCTCAATTTGACTAACTCTTGCCCAACAACCTTCTGGAGGGTAGCTTAAGTCCATACTTTTAAATCCTCAATAGAACCAATCAATGCCAATGACATGGGAGGTGCTTGATAATTTTTTAACTAAGGGTAATAACAAATAAATAGTAAAAGCTTACTTTGAAAACCAAATATTTTTCTGCTTAAGAGACTTCCTTAATTGGTCATGATGTAGAACTAAAGTTCATATTTTAAAGCTGATATGTTTTTGGTTGTTGTTCCAGGATTTTAATGTAGAATGCTGCTAAATAGACTATTTCTAGCTCTCATTTTAAAAACTCCATCAACCAAGTAGTTCTTTACATATATGTAGATCCTTGACTAATGTTTTCATTTTGTGGACGAACTGCTCTCATAGAACAAATGATTTCCTATCACAGTGAAATATATTAGAAACAAAGCATGATTTAATAAGCGCAGAGTAAAACTGAATATATATATATATATATATCATTAGGAAGATGGAGTCTACCAATGAGTTAAAACAAAAGAAATGTCATACCTTTTTCCTCTTCAGCAACTTTTTGCTGGCATCTGCCTTCATAGCAGTAATTTCAGGAACTATTCTTCTCCCATAAGGGGAAGGCATTGTTTCTTCCAACTGAAGTTTCTTCACCTTAGGTTTGCCAACTTTACCTTTTATTGCTTTCCCAGCCATTCCAGCCAGAATATCTTCTCGTTCTTGCGCCTCCACTTTCTGAAGTATAATTATAAAAAGGGTGGGTGCGAAACATCTCATTAGAAAAGACAATCAGTACTGCATAAGAAATTCAAACTACAGTAAAACCTTGGTTTGCGAGCGTAATTCATTCTGAAACGTGTTTGTAATCCAAAGCCCTTGTGTATCAAAGCAAATTTCAAGAATCATGGGCTCAGCTGGGATCATGTGGTGTTCGGGGTCACGCACTACTCGTATCACTTGTCTTGCAGATAAACAGGAAATCTTTGTAGCATAATAGCTTAATGGAAATAACATAAGCTTTGAAATCAGACAGACCTGGATTTCAATCTTAACACTTCATTTATTAGTTTAAACTAATACAAGAAATAAGTTATAATTTATAGAGCACCTATTAAGTTCCAGGCATTAAAACTCATGTAATCCCCATTTTATGAATGAGGAAGATTGGGACTCTACAAACATAACTGCTCTTAACCATAATGATGTAATGCCTCCCTAAACAAGTTATTTAACCTCTCTAAACTTCAGGATCTTCATCTAAATAACTGTTTAATAAGCTCTTTCATTTGGGGTTGTGACAGGAGTCAATCTGAGGATTACACAGAACACAGTGCCAATACACAAGATATTCAATTAATGGCGTAAGATTTTAAATGATACAGAGAGACATGAAATTTAAGTCTAAATCTTTTTAGATGTAAAAAGTTACCATATCCAGAAAAAAATAAGTTGTCTGGATCTATTTTGCTAATTATCAAGTAATAAAATAAGGTGACGAATTAAAAGAGTAATAAAAAAAGGTGGGGGAGAGGAGGGAAGAGTAGTGTTATTCACTGGGACTATTCTGAGTGATGATATTTCAACAATCAGGAAATTTATAGGCATAGCCACAAAAAGTTTTCTATGTCTCAAGAATCAGTGATCAAACTTAAAGCAGTATTAGACTATCATTAATATTAATCAGAAACAATGTCTTTTTAACATATGCCTGTTTCATGTACCAGCAGAAAAAGGCTCTAATTTTTAAAAATCTAATTCATTAATCTAAGTCATATTATGACACTTGAAAGATGATTAAGGAAACCCAGAACAACAGCACTAAAAAATGCCAGAAATTCTATAAGGCTACCACCCTCATTTGTAAGAGTCCTAATTCTGATTTAGGTCATGAAAATAAAACTAAAACATGTGGACAAAAATCAATGAAACAACTAAAAGTAAAAAATGTACTATCATACAAGTAATGACAAATAATAATTGACCTTGTGCTACTCAAACTCAGATGATCATATTGCTAACCTTAATTTAACTCTAATATTTTAAGTGAGTTAGTTGCTTCACAACAAATTGGGCAATTTTAGAAAAAGTTTACATTTTCTATCTTTCTCTACGTTTTTTTTTTTTTTTAATTAGAATTCTACCTGGAGAAAACTAAGTTATAAAAACTATGTTAAAATTTCTCTGTTATAAACCTAAAGTCACTATCATTCTACTTTGTAAAAGTTAACATACTTAAACTGAATCAATAAGCTATTTTGAAGTTAAGAAAATTTAACAGAAAGTGTTAGTATTCAATTTATTCTAAATTTAACTTCATATAGGTTTTTACACTCATCTATACCAAACATGACTTTTCTTTATAACTTCGTAGAGCTGGAAGCTTAATCCTAATGCACCTTATAAACATATTAACCTTTACAGACTTAAAAGAAACTGAAATAATTTAATTAAAGAACTTTCATTCTTATTTCAAAAACATTACTTTTCCAAATATAGTTTAATGGAGACTTAACCTACATCCAGTTCCTCAACAAATGCTGCTAAATCTTCTTTCCAAAGATCTGAAGGAGATTTTCTTTTAAGATCATTGACCTCTCGCCCCTATAATAAAAAAGTAGTAAAATTTAAACATTCAGTAATTTAATAAAGTATAAAGGGTAAATCAAAATACTTCTTTTTGTAAAAAGAAAAACAAATAAATGGATAATACTGAAATAGTTTCAAATTATTTAACCCACAAAAGTTCATACTTTTGCATCTCTCTGTTTAATCAGTTCTTCAACTTTTTCTTTAGTAAGAGACCACAGAGACATATTTAAAATATAATTAAAATCGGGGCCTGAAGGAGTTCCTGAATCAGAGGAACTATCATCATGCTGGTTTTGTGTTTCTTCCTCTTCTGCTGCCTGTAAAAAATAATAAACTTTATATTAAAGTCCTGTATAGTATCAAATCAACGCTGAATTTTATTGAATATGGAGTTAAAAATTCCACAAATGCTATACTCTTAATGCTATATTCTCAGGGTGGTTGGGGTTATTTTAGATTTCTATCTTCAGGATTACAATATAAAATATGTATTTGCTATAAAAAGTTTTCTAAAAATACACAATAAATCTTCAAAAGGAATGTATAGTCAATCCCTATTTATCTAGGAATCTGATGAAAAATTAACTGCTTTGCCCAGGCACTAAGTCATAAAATGAGAAGATACCACATCTTGAAATTAATAGAGTGGAACTAATGTTTTATCACTGCATCTTGTCAGATTTTTATATTGGTGAGTGAATTAACAATTTGAAACCCGAAATAAGTATCACTTATAAAGAATGTTTTACAGTTGTAATATAAATATGCTAAGGTGCAGTCACTAAGTATGATTTCTTAATAAAAATTCTCTAAAGCAACAATACTCATGTCAGAATGAACAGAAAGTTCAATTAAGAATTTAATAGCTGGTGAGTTAGAGTAAGAATTGTGAGGGCTATTCTAAATTTTTATTTGCAAGGTCTTTTTTCACAGAAACGGTTGCAATAAAAAATCCTCTTATGCTAATATTAAATTTCAAAATCCAATGAATTTAATAGAAGTTATTACAGGTGACATCACCTTTAAGATTTTTAAAATAACAACAGCCATTAAATAAAATTGCATTTAAATTTTTTAAGGCACTCAGATAATTAAAAATGACTGAGTTAACCATGACATCCCAAGAAACAAAACGTTCGCTTTTGGTAACCAAAAAAAGAAAAAAATCGCTTTCAATTTAGTTTAAAATTTTCAGTAAAATGATGTATATATACACAAAGTAAAGTTTAGTGTACTTTAGAAGGGATAAAGATTAAAAATTGCAAAGCAACATGCTTCATTACATAAACAAAACTATGAATTCAATTAAGCAACATTAGCCAAATAAGAAATGCTGTTGCTGAGCAGATAAATGATCAAAAAGTACCCAGACAAATAGTACTTACGACAAATTCGTAAATTCTACTGTTTTCAAAAATTCTTCATGAAACAGTGTGTTTCTATGGAATATTTAGGTTGTTACACTACTATTAAAATATTATCAGGCTGTCATAAAATCCTGTTTAGATCCACACTCTAGAAGTCTATTTGCTCTAGGTTTTGATGACACCCAGAATATTGGTAACATTCTATGGATATATGTGTATCTACCACTGTTAGCATGAAGATAACTAAGGATACTTTCAGAAATCAAGAATAAAAACTTTAATCTCATAATTATCTGCTTTGTAATTCTCTCTTCTCCAACTCTACACAATAGGACACTCTTGTAAGAGCAGCTCCTTTTGTTACCTTCACCCCCAAAGTGAACACATGGCCAAGATGCTGAAAAAATTTTGATGGTGACAATGAAATTAGTGAAACCAACCACTAGGTTTTATCCATGAAGTCTACTTCCACTGGAAGGGCACTCTCAAACCCTAAACATCTTTATCTTTTAAAACTAAGCATTAAATTTACTAGCTTACTAGTTAATTTTTTTTAAGATATAGTTTAAACCAACAATGATACAGAAGGGCAAGCAGTGTATAAACCATAATTTGGGGTTTAAAAATGCAGTAAAACACACTGAAAAGAGCAAAGTGCTTGGATCATCTTAATTCTGAACACTCCCCATCTTGTCCTCCCCCATCTTCCCCAAACGATAAATAAGCCTATTATCTTAATATATAATTGCTAAGCATATAATTTATTCTAAATTTACTCGCTCTAATATCTGGCATTCTATAGACTGTTCAAACTTTTAAAAAGCTTAAATAATAAAAACAAAAGCAACACTTCAATGTAGTTGATAAAAAATCTGAAAAACATTGTGGGTTGAGAATTCATAAATGTAGGGAAGTGTCAAGTTTCACTTTAAGTTATGTCATATAATTGTAACTGTTATCACGTATACACAACATTCTAATTAAGAAGTCATTTCTATAACGTTCTTCCTTTTGTACATTTGTGTTCTCAATCACAATGTTGTATTGCCTTTTTAAATTTTTCTTTTAATTATATACAACAGAAAGAGACTAATTCTTGAGAAGAATCTCAAAGTTTCAATATTCCATTCACTGAATACTAGTACTTTATGATCTGAAATGGACAATTTAATAAATAAAAGATCAGATTTCATCTGAAGTTCCAGGGTTTAAACTTCTAGTCAAAGATCTAAGCGTAGGACAGAGCACATACTTGGTGCTCAATAAACCCTATACTATTGAAGATTTTGTCTCTAGTCTTCCCAGCATAAACCAAAACCACACCAAGTGAATGGTGACTGGATACCATACTATGGCAATCGTCAGACCAGTGTGAAATCATCTATGTGCTACCAGTATAGTTCCCGGGTTGTACACATGCACCTCACAAAGACCACCACCACGAGTAACACCCTTTAATGGCAGGCTCAGAAAAAAGGCCAAGGAGACTGAGCTACCTTCTCACACCTGGAGTCATTTCTCCAGGCCCTGGCTGGGTCACACTGGCAAAGGGCTCTGTGGTGGGTGTGCACTGCAAAGTCCTGCACTGTATCTGTTCTGCGGATGAACAGAAGACTTCAGTCTCCAAACAGAGAACTCGGCACCTTTACAGCAGCATTAAATTTAAAATTTAGGGGTTGGGTTGTTTGTTTTGGAATTTGCTTTTAAAAGCTTCTCTGAATGTCTTGTTCTGCAAATGATTACCTTTTCTTGTGCTTCTTTCCAGGCTTTCACTGGGTCAGATTCATAACCTCTCTGGACTAACATTTGAATCAAATCTTTCTTTGACCTATTCTCTATGTGAGGGAAAAATAAAGTTAGGATCAAGAAAAGAGATTCAATTTGTATTTGTTTATATTCTACTGATAAAAATGTCTTCTATTAATAAAGTTTTTTTTCCATTTTAACTAATGTTTAAATTTTTAAAGGTTGCATCTTACCTATGGTAATTTTTCCCTGTATCTTCTCTAAAATGAAACGGGCTTGATTGTTAAGCTTTGTAGATTCTGCTCCCAACATTCCTACAAGCCACTCCTTACGTAAACCGTAATAACTTAATCGTAAATCAAAGAATTCTTTCAAAATGTCTTGCACAGTTTCATACTTCTTGAGACATCCCATATGATCAAAGAGTACCTAAGGAAAACACAGTTTTTGAAGATGACATAAATCCGTACTGGTATTTTTAACTTGTAGGACATCTACGGTATTTAAAATAACTACAACGTACTTAAATGAACAGACACCACCGCTAAATGCTTGTTAAATAGAACCAAAATTATTAAATATTCCTTTGGTGACTCCAAGAAACATTCAATTCTCAAAACTATGACAATATTTAAAATAATTCTGAAAGATAAATAGGTCCTTTAAAAAAAGGTTCCTACTCAAAATGGCTATAAAACCATCTAAGAAATTTTTTTCAAACTAAAAATAAATGTTAAAAGTTTGTTTACAAATGTTGAGTTCACAAATGTTCAAGTTCTCTCTCCCCCATATACCTAATAGAGGTATATTTGTCGCTTTTTTGTTTTTTATAATCATGCTATAATTCATTCAAACTTCCTCAATTTGGAGGAAAATTTTACTTCTTCTCTATCCTTATTCTCCTTTTTCCATCTGCCTTTCTTAGCAGATTATGGCAGTTTGTCTCAACCACTGTGCTATTGGACTTTTTCTCTTACTCTATTTTATGTCTAAAAGCTAATTTGGAATGGAATGAGGGTTACTCATACATGTTCACTTTCTACCTTTCTCTCCAATTACATACAAACACAAATATACAAGTTTAGTAAAGCAGATTAGAGCTGTGGGGAGAGAAGTACTCCACAATTAAAATGCTAACAGAGACAGGAAGAAGGAACATGAAAATCCTGCACCAATCATTCTCATAACTTCTGGTCAGTGTACATATCCTCTGTGTTCAAGCCCAGATGCACAAATGCAGAGTTGGGATTAAGAGTAGTGGGTAATAGGAGAGGAAAAGGAATGTACCTCTAGATTCTTCAGCAAATATATAGGGGGAAAACCATTCAGATTTATTATAGCCACAACCATCATGAAGCCAATCGCAAAAATCCAACTCATGGCATGGAAGAAACATTAAATTAATAGTAAATCTAATCAATTACCATGGAATTACAAGTAAGAGTAGTTTGAAGTTTAAAAACTTTATGCAATCCAGCAGCTTCTGCTTGTGCTAGCTTCTCTTCAGTCATTTTCACCACAAATTTCACAGTTGTATCAGTATGATATTCTTTATAATCAGAAATTAATGCTGGTGTTTTATCTGTTCCATTTAGCATAGGTTCCAAAACCTGTTCTTTGTATACCTACAAAACATATAAAAGTAAGTAATTCTTCTCCTGACACACACTTGCATTCTCATACTGTAAGTCATGCAATTCTTAAAATATTCCCAATTCTGGTGGGAAAAAAAGAAAAATGCCATGTCTATCATCTCCTGCCCAGCATCTATAAAGGACAATATATGGGGGTCTCAGTGGTGAAAGAAGATACACAGTAACGGTTCTGATCTGCTCCTACACCAAAGCGCAAGGAAAGGGCTAAGAGTATGAAGAGGATGACATCAACCACAGCTGACAAGAGATGACTACGCATATACTTTTAGATCGTAACAGCTGATACTGACACGGACTTATTGACCATATTTGTAAGGGTTCAAAGCTAGCTTAAGTCATTTTACCTTTTAAAGAAATTAAACTTTTAAATTACTACTTCAACATTCAAAGCACAAATTCGATTTGGAGGGGTCAAAAATGTATACAGGAAATTTTAAACACTGTACAAACTGAGGACAAACAACGACGGAATCATATTCTTACCAGAAAGCATTACATAACACACTGCCCTCCTGACAGGCAGCTCACACACGTATACTAACCTGTGTCCAAGTTCTAACTGGAAGCTCTGTAATCTCTACTGTGTTTCTATCCACCACAAATATTTCACCACTGACTGCATATTGGTTTTGACCAAGCTCTTGGATCGTTCCTTTAAAGTTTTTGTAGTTTGGAAGCTGCAGAGAAAAATAAAAATAACTCAAGGCACTGACTTGACTTCTCTCTTAAATGCCTATACCACACTTGAATGCCCCTTAGTCTACGGTCTACTGCTACTGACAGATTAACATGACTTAAACTAAATTCCTCACCCTCAATAGTCTGTCTCCAAATAATCACTCGATCCTGAATTCACAGCTTCTGTTAATATAATCTCAACATCTCCAAATCTCAAAACCTTAGCTTCATCTTTCCTAGTCTTCTTAGAAAATTTTTTTTCAGCCTATTGCCTCTATCCCTCCTTCTCCCCTAGATTAATAATCCTTTCAAATCAAACTCTTTGGATGTTATATTGAAAGCCTTCCACAACCCGCACCCAATCTGACTTTCTACCTTTTCTCCAATGATGTGCCTTCCAGGCCACTACTCTTCTTCCACACTGTTTAAACATTTTGAATACTCTTACAATATATACATATATCTATATACACGTATAGAGAGAGCGCACACATGAAAAGCAAATATTGACCAAATAGACTGACTTAATATTCTAAAATGCATCTGAAAAAATTAAGACACAATAATCATAAGACATTTTTTGCTTCTATTAGAAATATTTTAGAGTACTTTAAAGTATTTAAGGGGAAAAAGATTTTAAATCATACTTTTAGCCTAATGTTTTGTTTGATTTTATAAGAATGAAATAAAACTTGGAGAGAAATAATATAAAAATATTTTGTTTCCATATGCTGGTTTTATGAAGTGTTTTTTTCCTCTGCTTATTTACATTTTCTATAATGACCACTATAATTTTTTAATTTTTATATTAGAAATACAATTTTAGGGGTCCCTGGGTGTCTCAGTCAGTTTAAGCATCTGCCTTGACTCAGGTCATGATCTCACAGTTAGTGAGTTCGAGCCTTGCGTTGGGTTCTGTGCGGACAGCTCAAAACCCGGAGCCTGCTTTGGATTCTGTGTCTCCCTCTCTCTCTGCCCCTTATGGGCTCATGCTCTCTCTCTTTCTCACTCCTTCAAAAATAAACAAACATTAAAAAAATGTAAAAAAAATATATATACTTTTATTTAAGTGTATCTTTATAAAGGGAAACTTCCAAATGATTTTAAATCAAGTCAACAAAGGGAAGACACCTTTTTAAGAAGTTTTTCTTGGAGGGAGTTTGGGGCAAAA
Organism: Panthera onca; assembly: GCF_046562875.1. NCBI lineage: Eukaryota > Metazoa > Chordata > Mammalia > Carnivora > Felidae > Panthera > Panthera onca. Next base: position 142,113,958 of record NC_138347.1, read on the forward strand.
TAAGCACAGTGGATGCTATAGGACAAAATTAAAATTATGAGGATACATTAAAATATATACAATGTGTTAAGTGTCCTTACAACTCTAATAGGATTTATTAGTTTGAGAAAACAAAGTTGCATATAATTTTGTCATGAAACTATTATTCTCTACATAATTTAGATATTTAAAAGCCTGAAATGAGTTATTTTTAATTTTCAATAAAGTTTCTCCCCATAATCCTTATTCTCCAGGCTTTTTCCAAAGCTTATACTTTTTACCATAAGCACATATCAAGTACACACTAATAAGGTCTTTATTGTCTACAATATGTTCCAAAATGAAAATGGTTCCAATACTTTTCTAAAATGACTGGACTTTGTAGTTTACACATTACCATTTGTTAAATAAACAATATAAGCAGGAAGTTCTAAACAATTACCATAGGATGAGGATCCAAGCCATCTAGCATTCGTCTGACGTTGTTCACAATTTCCCTAGCATCATAGTTGGGTAGTTTACAGGCCCATCCAGTGCCAATGCCCTCAGCACCATTTATTAAAACCATGGGAATTATAGGAATATACCACTCAGGCTCTACACGTTGATTATCATCATAAAGGAATTTAAGCAGGTTGTCATCCACAGCAGGAAAAAGCAGTCTTGATAAAGAGCTAATGAAAGGGGGAAAAAATATGGAAAAATGGCTTGGTTTTAGGAAATAAAACTTTATACATAATTAAAGACTATATTTCAAAAAGAGGAATGCATTTTTTAAAATATTTGATTACATGTACTTAACCAATTTACTAAACTTATTACCAAATAGATTTTTCAGGCAGAAAGCCAGAATAAAATAGCCCTATTTTACTTATGTGCTTACTTACTAGCCTACTTAATTTCTTAGTATTAGTAAATAATGTTTTATGGATTTCCTCTTACTCTGACTAAACCCCAAAACCTCTCCTCAGCCTATAAAGTAAACTTGGATCAGAAAACATCCTTACATTAATTAGGACTGGTTTCACCAATAACTCCCAAACACTGAGATCAAAAAAACTTCATTCTATTTGCAGTCAAATAATTTGGAACATTCACCCTCACTACAGTACCCAATCATTTCCATATTACAATTCTGTTAAACATTTTAGTTCCAATAGAAACTTCAAATAGAACTTTACACCACTGTATCAGCAAAAGCAAACTGTTACCTTAACATTGTGAAAATATAACGAGGGCTTGCAGCATCTTTGCCACCATGAAGCCGAGTTCCAAACTGACCAATTGGCTGAAGCAAGTTAATGTTGTTACTTCCCACAAAGTTCTGAGCCAAATTCACAATAGTCATCATCAATGCTTGCTACAACACAGAAACAGAACATGACGTTAATATCCTAAACTTTGCATACATATTCCCTAATTGTTATTAAAGTCCAAATTCTTGATTCTCTTACACATTTCCAAAGAATTTACAAAAGAAAAAATACTTTATTATGCTTAATTATCATTCTTCATGCCAGTAAGTATAGTTCTCAGTTGATTCCAATCTTAATGCTTACTTCTCCATGATGATAAGCAGACATCTCAGCAACAGATCCAGCCAACTGGGCAACTTTTACTTCACGTTTATCATTCCTCTTGAAACAGGTAAATAAAACTTTACGTTGGCCTGGTTTAAAGCCTATTTTTAAAAAGAGCAATGCCTCTTTTAAAAATATTACTTGAGATATCGTTGCAATGTTTCTTTTAATGACAACAATGCTCCATATATTCAAGAGAAAAAAGCAAGGTAACAGTTTCCTTTTGAAAAATAACTAAAATTGTTACCTGAGATTTTCTAACAAACTAAGTACATAGTAACATGATTTTACACCATCTCAGTCTATTCCAAAAGTGAAGTACCATGTAAAAGCCCACTTGCTGGTGGTCTTAAAGAACCGCTCAGTGGTACCAAATTCCTTTCACAGGAGTTGCCAAACATCCATACACCCAAATGTCAGTTGTAACTAAAGTAGCAACAAACCATCAATGATCTTGACAAGTATATTATTAGAGTATCCCAAATCAGAAACCCTTATAAAGAAGAGACGTGTTATGGCAGTTAAGAATGCAGGCTTTAGAATCCCACTAATCTGTATACTCTCCTCAACTTGTCCGTTTACCATTTGACTTTTTGCAAATTACTAAACCAGTAAGTCTCAGTGTCCTCATCAGTGTAACAGAAATAATTACCTTCCTAACAGGGTGATCATAAGGATTACATGAGATAATGCAAGCAAAGTATTCTGCTTCCTTATCATTCTTCTTGCTCTAGATCAGTGAGCACAGTAATAAGCTTTTCAGTATAGGCTAGCTATCATCATCATTGTGGGCCCAGAGCAGGTAGAAACAAGAGGATGACAAAATATGGCCACTTTCCTTGAGAATTTTATAATCTAACTGAGGAGGCAAAATTGACACAAGTAAAATAACAGGCACACAATATTGGAATAAAAGTTTAGGCATCTGAAACCAATTTAGACTGCAGTTGTTAGAGAAGACTTCACAGAAGGGATGTAACTTAAAACTGAATTACATGGATGGGTAAAACCATCTGCTATTAGCTGAAAACCCAAGGAACACAAAGATCAACTTGCTAAAAGTTATAAAATGAAAATTAAATGTTTCTAGATAGAAGACAAAAATCTGTTCTAACTACTGGGTGCCAGTTTCTAAAGATTTTTTGGCATAAGTTTTTGGGTACTGAGGTATAAAGGTGTTTTTAAAATTTAGTCTCAGGGGGTGCCTGGGTGGCTCAGTAGGTTAAGTGTCTAACTCTTGACTTCAGCTCTGGTCATGATCTCATGGTCGTGACACTGAGCCCCACATCAGGCTCTACGCTGACAGCACAGAGCCTGCTTGGGATTCTCCCCTCCTCTCTCTCAAGATAAATAAAGAAGCATTTTTTTTTAACGTTTATTCATTTTTGAGACAGAGAGAGACACAGCATGAATGGGGGAGGGTCAGAGAGAAGGAGACACAGAATCTGAAACAGGCTCCAGGCTCCGAGCTGTCAGCATGGAGCCTGATGCAGGGCTCGAACTCACGGCCTGACAGATCATGACCTGAGCCGAAGTCAGACACCCAACCGACTGAGCCACCCAGGCGCCCCAAGAAGCATTTTTTAAAATTAGTCTCAGTTAAATATTTTAGAATTTATCAAAATCTGATTTTACTTTTTATTTTTAAAAGTCCGCAATCAACTTGAGTTAAAACTTTCAAAACTTTGCCCTAATTTTCCTAAAAAACTTTTTAAAAAGAGTTTAAAAGATTCTAAAGAATCAAGGACTATAAAAGATTTCAGTACTACCAAAAGATCTCAAAAACAAATTCAGATTTTTTTTTTTTTTTTAAATTTTTTTTTAACGTTTATTTATTTTTGAGACAGAGAGAGACAGAGCATGAACGGGGGAGGGGCAGAGAGAGAGGGAGACACAGAATCGGAAGCAGGCTCCAGGCTCTGAGCCATCAGCCCAGAGCCCGACGCGGGGCTCGAACCCACGGACCGTGAGATCGTGACCTGAGCTGAAGTCGGACGCTTAACCGACAGAGCCACCCAGGCGCCCCAACAAATTCAGATTTTTAAAATTCATTATAAGAATGGCTTAGAATACATGATATTAAGAATATACTCAATAACTACATACAAAAGTGAGAAAGATTTTCAAACAAAAGCTACTTACCATCAACAAGAGATGGTATAGATCTTTCATTGTCTGAGTTTGAGAAGAGAATCAATTCTTTGTTGATGAAATCATTGTAAGTCAAATGCTTTGTTGCTGTACCATACAAAAATTGCTAAGAAAAAAGTTACACAGCAACACAGTCATTAGTCCTGCATGACTTTTAGTCTCTTTCTTCCCCCAGACCACCACTCTTTATGACTAACCTCTGGTAAGCCATGTAACCTACGCTGTCTCCGATCTTCCATAAAATTTGTTAACCATTCTTTTCTGTCATCAATCTTCTTCTTACTGAATGCCTGAAAGATTCCAGGTAACAATTCAAAATATTAAAGATTAAATGAATTTCATTATACCATTAAAATTTATAATGGCAAATAACTAATTATTAATTGCTCAGAAATTAAGGGTTTTTTTTAAATATGCTTCTGTCCAAGATATACTTGAACAGAAGTCTTTCAATTAAAGAACTCTGAAAGCACAGCATAATTTGTGTGAGACTGGGATGAAGAAACACTAAGATTAACTAGTTTGGGCATTCCAGTTCAAAAGAGACTTATCACAGAAAACCAAGACTAGAAAGAAAGGTATGGCAGGTAGAGAGATGGATATTAGGAAAAAAATTTTTTAATTAACTTGATTACCAAGGTAATGGCAGCATCATCTTCAGGGCCAGCATATCTAAACAAGATACGGTGCCTTTCCATATCAGCAAAATATTCTTTTGCTTCTTTAGCTGTGCTGGTACCCAAACCTGCACAATTTAAAAAATAAAGTTGAAAATAATCCAGACAGAGAACAACAAATACCATATGATCTCATTCATATGTAGAATCTAAAAAAGTTGAACTCACAGAAAGAGAACAAAATGGTATTTGCCAGGGGCTGGGGAGAGGGGCATATGGGGAAAGTTCAATCAAAGAATACAAACTTTTTGTTATCAGGTGAATAAATTCTCGGGATTTAATGTATAGCATGGTGCCTATACTTAATAATACTGTATTGTATACTTGAAAATTACTGAGAGAATAATCTTAAATGTTCCCTCTATAAACAGAAAAAATTAACTATGTGAGGTAATAGATACATTGACTGTGGTAATCATTTTCCAATATATATATCAAGTCATCATGTTGTACATTTTAAATATGTATAATTTTGTCAATTATTCTTCAATAAAGCTAAAAAAATTTACATGAATTGTGAACATTAACAGTTGTTTAAAACTATTAGGTTAAAAGCTGATAGATCAAGCTAGCAACACCTATAGCAATGGGTCAATCTTAACAAAGAAAACTCAGATATTACAGGCCTCTTGACATAAATATACAAAGTTACCTATTAAATGTTTTTGCCACATAAATCTAATCCAAATCTATATAAAGCCTCTGATTTAACTACCAATTTTTTAAACAGAAAATAAGGGACAAAGGAACATACTATATATTTAATGAAATTACAGTGATAATCATCAAAATTCAGAATGCAGAAAATTATGCAGGACAAACAATCCGACCTTTTGAACAAATGAACTGCAAGGAAAAAAAAATGAAAGAGAAGCAATAAATTAAGAGTTAACAGATTTATCAAACCAAATGCAACCTGTGGCCCTTGATTGGATCCTAACTCAAAAATAATTTTTTTAATAATTAGGAGAATTTTAACACCAACTGAATATGTAAGGTTATTAAAGAAAGGTATGATAATGAAATTCGGGACATTTTTAAAACATTCTTTTAGAGATACATACTAAAATATTATGGAGGGGCGCCTGGGTGGCTCAGTCGGTTAAGCATCTGACTCTTGGTTTCGGCTCAGGTCATGATCTCACGGTTCGTGAGTTCAAGCCCCACATCGGGCTCTGCTCTGACAGCATTGAGCGTGCCTGGGATTCTCTCCCTCCCTCCCTCACTCTCTCTGCCCCTCCTCTGCTCTCTCTCTCAAAATAAACTTAAAAAAATTTTTAAAAATAAATGAATAAAGTATTATGGAAATAATAGAACGTCTGGAAGTTATTTCAAATTAATGGGAAGGTGAGAAGAGTTTTGATAAACAGGATTGGCAATGAGATGGTGACTGTTAAAGTGCATGGGAAGCCCATCATACCACCCTCTCTACTTCTACAAAATTTTCCAAAATAATTCTTTTAAAATCAGCAACAGCTATTTTTGTAGTCTAAAACATATTTTCAAATTATTTTATAATGATCTCAAAACATATTTATGTCAGTAGTAACATCACAAATAAGTATTTTAAAATACAAACCTTTGTAGTACTTTATTTTCCAGGCTTTCTGGTTTTCTATATGTTTTTTCCACTCGTCAAATTCAGGAATACTATAGAAGGAAAGTTCCTGCTTATTTTTGCTAGCCTTAAATTAATAAAATAAAAAAATTAGTTTTCTGCTATTCTTTAAGACAACAGTATAAAAATATATTAATGTAAATAGTACCTTTACAATAGGAGTAATGAACTCTTCAAGAAAACCATGCTTCAAAAGTGATGGCCAATTGTGATGGATGAAATTAATAAGCAGGCCTTTTATGTGAGAACCATCTTGATCCTAAATAAATGTTAGTACAGAGTGCTATAATAATTTTATGAAATAAAATTACTTATATAACCAAATTTTAAAAGGTATGAATGCAACACAGGTAAAATTCCATTCAAATTTGGGAACTACATTTTATAAAACAGTAAAAATTATCCTTTAGATCATCACAGTAAATATTTTCTTAAAACTCAAATAATGAATATGGCTAGTTATACATTAAATCTTCTTGTCATTACAAAATATACTACCGTTACATGTTTTATATAGATTTGGGGGGTCGTAATTATTCTTAACTGTTTTATTTTTTTTGCAATTCCCATCACCTACTTTCCCCTCCCTCCCACCCCCCATCAACCCTCAGTTTATTCTCAGTTTTTTAAGAGTCTCTTATGGTTTGCCTCCTTCACTCTCTCTAACTTTTTTTTCCCCTTCTCCTCCCCCATGGTCTTCTGTGAAGTTTCTCAAGATCCACATAGGAGTGAAAATATATGGTATCTGTCTTTCTCTGTACGATTTATTTCACTTAGCATAACACTCTCCAGTTCCATCCATGTTGCTACAAAAGGCCATATTTCATTCTTTCTCATTGCCAAGTAGTATTCCATTGTATATATAAACCACAACTTCTTTATCCATTCATCAACTGATGGACATTTAGGCTCTTCCCATAATTTGGCTATTGTTGAAAGTGCCGCTTATAAACATTGGGGTACAAGTGCCTCTATGCATCAGCACTCCTGTATCTTATATAGATTTCACTAAAATAATGATTTAAGGATGGAAATACATAAAACGTAGTAACCCACGGAGTACAGGTATTCATAAGTATTCTCTTGATATAAAAACAGCCAAATTTTTGCTTAAAACTATACAGCAGCTTTTTCAGTGGAAGATTTTCTCTACAAATGTTTTTAATTACAGTACCTGAGACATGCAGTTGGATGCATATGAAATTCTTCCTTTTCAATTTTCTGGTTCATTCCTAATTATTGCCATTTTACTATTCGAGTCCTACTTTTTACACATCCCAAATTATATCATCATATACAAATACTAACCAATATCCTAAGTGGTTAAGATGGCAGAGTAGTAGGGGGATCCTATGGTTATCTCTCCCTCGAACACAGATAAATATCAAATCATTCTAAACACCCAAGAAATCAATCTGAGGACTGAGAAAACAAACTGCACAACTAAAGGGAGAAAAGAGTCCACATCATGGAAGGTAGGAGGTGCAGAGAAAAGAATCGCGGGTGCTGCAGAGGGGAGGAAGCCCTGATCATGGAGAGAGGAGCAGGGTAGGGTGAGAAAGAGAAAGAGCATGCATGCACAGGAGAGAGAGAGCTCAAGCGAGCAAGAGCTCGTGAGCACACAGCACATGGGGCTGCACAAGAAAAAGCACTTCCCCAAAACCACTGACTAAGAAAATGAGAGAGGCTGATAATCACAAGTTTTTACAAGCAACAGAGCCCAAAGTCTGAATTTCTAGAAATCTGTGCTTTCTCCAGGGTGGAGCCTGGCAGACACAGCGGTACTGCTGTGGAGAAGTCGGGAGCGAACAGCGTAGTCTGTGGATCCTCTGGATTGCACTGGGAGAGACAGTTCCTCTTCTTGGAGTGCATTTGGGAGAGGAGGCACTGCCTCTCAGAGGACAAGAGTCGGCAGGTGCCACTGAGCTGCCCTGTTCATTAGCACAGGAGCAGAGTAACCTGCTGAGGGCAGCTAACCTGGATGCTGGTGCTAACAGAGAGGTCCTTTTGTCCCCACCCATCAGCACTGATGAAATTCAGTGAGCAGCTTGAGATGTCTACACCAAGCTCCGCCCCTCTGTGCTCTGCAGGTACTTTTTCACTAGGGCAGTGTGCCTGAGAGTCAGGGAAGCAGCACAGTGGGCCCCTCCCCTAGGAGACCAGCACACCACCACCACCACCCCCCACACTGCACACACCAAGTCTACTGACCATAGAGTGCTGCAAAGCTTCAGCTCTAAGGGAAATAGGATCTAGCTTGTTTTAACAAATAGACCAAAACACAGTTAAAATTCGCCACACACGGGACAAGGTCCAAACAGTTCCCACTGCAGGCAAGGAGAAACTCTGCAGCCGATTGACCTAAGGGAAAGAACAGCCAAAACACAACAGCCAAGTGCATACAGCATACATCAGAAACACTTCCTGAAGCACCAGGCCCTGGACAATATATGAGTTCTTCTTAAAATAGCCATTACTCTCAGGGTCAGGAATCATAACAGGTTTTCCTAACACACAGAAGACAGAGACCTAGACAAAATGCCAAGACAAAGGAATTCATCCCAAAAGAAAGAAGGGATGGGGCCAGGGAATAATCAAAACAAATATAAGTAAGATGCCTGAAGCAGAATTTAAAACAATCGTAAGGATACCAGCTGGGCTTGAGAAAAGCATAGAAGACACCAAGGAGTCCCTTATCACAAAGATAAAAGACCTAAAAACTAGTCGATCTGAAATTAAAAATGCTATAGCCAAGATTCAAAACTGACTGGATATAATGATCACAAGGATGGAAGTAGCACAGAAATGAATAGGTGATATAAAAAATAAAATTATGGAAAATAATGAATCTGAAAAAGAAAAGGGAAAGAAAAATACTGGATTATGAATGTAAACTTAGGGAACTCAGCAACTCCATAAAGAGTAATAACATTCACATCACAGCAGTTCCAGAAGAAGAGAAGGGAAATGGAGCAGAAGGTTTATTTGAGCAAATTATAGGTGAAAAGTTCCCTAATCTGGGGAAAGAAACAGACATCCAAATCCAGGAGGCACAGAGAACTCCCATGAAAATCAACAAAAGCAGGCCAACACCAAAACATATCATGGTAAAATTTGCAAAATACAGAAGAGATAAAGAAAGAATCCTGAAATCAGCAAGGGAAAAGAAATCCCTAACCTACAAGGGAAGACAAATAAGGTTAGCAGCAGATGTCTCCACCAGAAACTTGGCAGGCCAGAAGGGAGTGGCATGAGATATTCAACGTGCTGAATGGGAAAAATACTCAGCCAAGAATACTTTATCCAGCAAGGCTGTTATTCAGAATAGAAGGAGAGATAAAGAGTCTCCTAAGCAAAAATTAGAGTTTGTGACCACTAAACCAACCCTGCAAGAAATATTAAAGGGGACTCTGAGTGGGAAAGAAAGACCAAAAGAAACAAAAACTACAAAGGAACAGGGAAAATCTCCAGAAACAACAACTTTATAGGTAATACAATAGCACTAACTTCATACTGATCAATAACCACCCTGAATGTAAATAGACTAAATGCTCCAATCAAAAGAAACAGGGTGTCAGAATGGATAAAAAACAAGACCCCATCTACATGCTGCCTATAAGAGACTCATTTTGGAACCAAGACACTTCCAGACTCAAAGTATGGGGATGGAGAACAATCTATCATGCTAATGGACGTCAAAAGAAAGCTGGAGTAGCCATACTTATATCAGACAAACTAGATTTTAAACCAAAGACTAACAAGAGATGAAAAAGAGCACTATATAATAATAAAGGGATCTATCCAACAGGAAGATCTAACAACTGTAAATATTTATACCCCCAACTTGGAGCACCCCAATATATAAATCAATTAACAACATACATAAAGAAACTCATTGATAACAATACAATAATACTAGAGGATGTTAGCCCCCTACTTACAGCAAAGGACAAAGAAAATCAACAAGGCAACAACGGCTTTGAATGACACACTAGACTGGATGGACATAACAGATATATTCAGAACATGTCATCCTAAAGCAGAATACACGTTCTTTTTGAGTGCACACGTAACATTCTCCAGAAGAGATCACACACTAGGTAACAAATCAGGTCTCAACCAGTACAAAAAGATTGAGATCATACCATGATTATTTTCAGACCACAACTCTATGAAACTTGAAGTCAACCACAATAAAAAATTGGAAAGACCACAAATACATGGGGGTTAAAGAACATCCTATTCAAATATGAATGGATTAACCAGGACTTTAAAGAAGAAATAAAAGAACACATGGAAACAAAAGAAGATGAAAACACGACAGTGTTTAGAATGCAGCAAAACCGGTCCTAAGAAGGAAGTATATAGCAATATAGAATATGTAGCAATACAGGCCTAACTCGAGAAACAAAAAAAGTCTCAAATACACAAACTAACCTCATACCTAAAAGAGCTAGAAAAGGAAAAGCAAGTGAAGCCTAAAGCCAGCAGAAGGGAAATAATAAAGCTTTGAACAGAAATAAATGACATAGAAACAAATACATGAAAAGAGGCTCAACATCACTGTTCATCAGGGAAACACAAATCAAAACCACAATGAGATACCACCTCACACCTGTGATAACAGCTAAAAGTAACAGCACGGTAAACAACAGATGTTGGTGAGGATGCAGAGAAAGGGGAACCCTCTTACACTGTTGGTGGGAATGCACACTGGTACAGCCACTCTGGAAAACAGTATGGAGGTTCGTTAAAAATAGAACTAGCCAATGACCCAGCAATTGCACTACTAGGTATTTATCCAAAGGATGTAAAAATAGTGATATGAAGGGGAATATGCATCCTGAAGTTTAAAACAGCATTATCAACAACAGCCAAGTTATGGAAAGAGGTCAAATGTCCATCCACTGATGAATGGATAAAGAAGATGTGGGGTGTGTGTATACGCACGCACGCACGCGCACACACGCACGCACACACACACGCACACACACACGCACACACACACACACAACGGAACATTACTCAGCCATCCAAAAGAATGAAATCTTGCCATTTGCAACAACGTGGATGGAGCTAGAGTGTATTATCCTAAGCAAAATAAGTCAGAGAAAGACAAATACCATATGATTTCACTCATATGCGGAATATAAGAAACAAAACAGACAAACATAGTGGAAGGGAAATAAAAAATAGAGGGAGGCAAACCATAAGAAACTCTCAACTGTAGAGAACAGACTGAGGCTTGCTGGAGGGAAGTTGGACGGGGGATGGGCATTAAGGAGGGCACCCGCTAGGATGAGCACTGCATATCATATGTGAGTGATGAATCACTAAATTCTACTCCTGAAACCAACACTACAATATATGTTAACTAGAATTTAAATAAAATCTTGAAAAAATTACTGTATTGATTAATCTTTCTTGCTTATAAATCTCACCATTTCCACTCAACTTTCAGGTAGGCTTCCACCCCATAATACTACTACAATGTATTCTACTCTTCTCATACTTAGTGCATTTAAAAACATTTTTAAAATAACCAAAAACACTTTCCAAATAAATCAGAAATGTAAAATATGTTTCACACAAGCAGTACCATTAAATGTTTTCTCCCCCCTTTGAGGTACAATCGTTTTCACTTTTACTTTCTTGAAGTAAGTCTCATGAAACAAATATCAAAAGGGCACTCAAAAAGATGTACGTTTTAAATATGTGGCAACCTTTAAACCAACCTGATCAGTCATGATCATAATCTTCCCATAGCGTAAAGTTTTCAGAGATTCTGCATCATCGTAACTTTTCTTGTATTGTAGACCAACTATTTTGATAATATTGTTTATTTCTGCATTTTCCATGATCTGTGCAAAAAGAAAAAGAATTCAGAGTATGTTAAAAGTGTTGAAGGCCGCCAAACTGGCCCAGTCACTAGAGCATGTGACTCTTGATCTTAGGGTTCTAAATTTGTAGAGATTACAAAATCTTTTTTTTAAAAAAGTGTTGAAATATATAAAAAGTGAGTCTGAATTTACATTTAAAAATTCAGCAATTTTAATAAAGTATTAAGATATCATATATATGTGGAGATATATGCAAGAAAGAGAGAGATACCTGTTTATGGGAAGCTTCTCGGACGTTAAGAATTTTTCCCCTAAGTGGAAAGACTCCGTATCTGTCTCGCCCGATCACACCTAATCCAGACACAGCCAGCGATTTGGCAGAGTCTCCCTCTGTTAGTATCAATGTACACTCCAGGGAATGTTTGCCACCTGAGAGGTATTAAAAACGACATATACTCCAAACTCCTCAATTTTACCAGTGAGAAAAATGAAGCCAGAAAAATTCATAATCACAGTGATGACAGTGAGACTGTAAGAGTAACATGATACAATAGTAGACTTTAAATACTAATAGTACAGTTAAAATATTAAGAATATTTTATTATTGAATTCCTATCTTGAGGAAATTGATGTGATGCATGTGACGATTTTAATGAAGTAAAATTATATTCTGAACATAAAAATATATAGTCTAACTACATGTGGAAAATGAATACTTTCTATAATTGGATAAAAATTTAAATCAAAATCTTGAAAAAAAATATGAACCTTACCAGCATCATTAGCATCATCCAGCTTGGGAATACCTTTGATTTTACTATACTTTACTGATGAACACTTCTTGTTCAGCTGAGTCTGAGCCTTAAATTTCACCCAGTTCAGAATACTTTCTACAATGCCACAGTTAGAGGCCTAAAAACAAAGAACAAGCCAGAAGTTCATACACTTAGCTAAAATTAATGTAATACTTGGAATCTGTGCAGTTATATGGCCTAATGATAATAATGATACATACTAGCAAATTTTACTCTAACTCAGTAAAGCTAACTCAGGCAGCTATATACAATAGCCTATTGTACAGAAACAAAAACATGAATAAAGAACTTTCCTAAATATGAAAAAAACTCTATTATAATAAACTCCATGAGAAATACACACAGCTTTTGATACAAGTTAATTTTGTTAAATTAACAAGTAAAACCTGATCCACCATAAATTTAGTACCTGGGAAATTCTATACACTGACATTTCTCATATCCTTCAAAAATAGAAATCTTGAATTCACTATGACAAAAACTATTAATACGTAGGAAACATTAGATGAATTCAAGAACTCATGAATAGTCCTTATGCTTTAAACAAGTATGGCAACAGGACTCCAACATTATATATTGTGTGTCACCACGCAGGGAGTCAACGTGTGACGAGATGTTAACACAAAAAGAAAAAAGTGAAGAATCTCCAAGTTGGAGGTATTTATTTTTCATTATCCTAAAAAGTTTGTTTCAGGTGTATGAAATAGATTTCTGGAATGTCTGAGATATGGACTATGTTGCCAAATCTAAACTTAATCCTCTCAAAATGAAAAAATCTAAAATCTAAAATCAAATCACTTCATCATGAATGTCATAAGGGCAGAAATTTGCAGAAGCATTAATACAGGGTCCTTTGTATTCAGAATTCATTATTAGATCCAAAAGTACTATTTCTATAGACTTTACGCTAGAACCTGAAAAACAATTTTTGTTTTTGTTTGTGAGAGCCTACCTTTGAATTTCCCATACCAGAATGTGATACGTTATTTCTATGGCAATTACACGGCACTCCCCAACCAAACTATAAACTTCAAAAGAGGAGGGGCTGTGATTTATTCATCTTTATATTCCTAGTGCAAATATATTTAAAGGTACTTCACACATGCTTCTTTAATATATATTTACTGATGGTACTGCCGAACAAAGGAAGTGAAATAAATCTTGCCAATATACAACAGATTTTGAGAAATTACTAACAGCTACAAGGATCAGTTAAAAATCTAACATTATTTATTTGTACTCTCACCTAGTTTCAGAAAGTTAAGCAGTCTAAATATGTACAAAGTAAAATCAAATTATAAAATATGTAGAATATGGTAAATTTTATATTATGCATAGGTTACCACAATTTTTTTAAAAAAACTATATAAAGGTAAAAATCAGTAGATGAAATTAAAAGGAGTAGAAAAGATGAAAGCAGAAGTCCTATAAGGACCTATCTACATTTGTCAGAGGAAAATCTGGCTGGATAATGACCAATAAAAAGCTAAAACACAATTAGTTACAGGATTCCCTTATTTTATTCTTGCCAAAACAATCCAATGTTTTACAAAGTCTACAAAACAAAGTCTATCCTTAGTAGTTTTCAGAATTAAGCCATTAGTTTGCAGTATAAGTGCCTATGCCCACAGTTAGTGTAAGAGAGAAACTAATCGCAAGTAGAATAAATAAATCAAGAAAACTAAATCAACTTTCAATAAAAACACACTGAAAAAATAATACAAATTTTACTCACTGCTTTAAAAAATTTTTCTGACAGTTGGCATTTGGACCCAAAACTTTTGGGCTGCAGAGTCATGTTTTCTTTCGTCTGAGAATCAAAAGTTGGATTTTCGATAAGGCAATTAATAAAAACCCATATATGGTTTTTTACCTGTTGGAAACATACCCAAAAAAGGTCAACATCAGAACTGGTATTATTTAACAATTCAACAGACTATACAAAGCATTACTTACTTGAAAAGGTTTTACTGATACCCCAGCTTTGTTCTTTTTCTTAACTACTTCAATCAGTTTACCAACAACTTGATCTACTACATAATCCACATGACGTCCACCCTAAAAAGGAACAAAAAAACAGAATCCAAAATCATCTATAGTTAGGGTAACAAAATACTTACATATTCATTATGTTCTCAAATCAGCACTTAATCTTTACAACTTTGTGGAATTAGTATTACAAACCCAATTATTCAGAGGCATAGGATAAATCTCAGAATTACAGAGTGGGGATTTAAAAAATAAGGTATTTTTGGCTATAGGGCCAGTTAACCAACTGCATAAAGCTATACACAAAGTAAAATCAATCGAATAAAAAAAACATGGAAGTGAGAATGAATACTGGCATGACAGTGGTAACAGCACTCACAAGATTTAAAACTTAGGGACTGTGACAGCCATTGCCAGTTGTCTATCCAATGCCTGTTCTCCCCTTTATTGAAAGACCTAAATTGGCTTTTACCTGGCAACATGTCCAATTGAAAATATTAACCAATCTAGGGGCACCTGGGTGGCTCAGTCAGTTAAGTGTCCGATTTCAGCTCAAGTTATGATCTCACGGCCCATGGGTTTGAGCCCCGCGTCGGGCTCTGTGCTGACAGCTCAGAGCCTGGCGCCTGCTTCGGATTCTGTCTCCCTCTCTCTCTACCCCTCCCCCAGCTCACACTTTGTCTGTCTCTCTCTCTCTCTCTCTCAAAAATGAATAAACATTAAAAAAATTTTTTTAATATTAACCAATCTAGACTCCCTTGCAGCTAGTGGCAGCCACTTGACCCAGTTCTAGCCAAAGATGTTCATGAGGTCTACCAGATGGGATTTCCAGGAAAACTACTGTATTCCTCATAAAAAGGGAGAGATTTAGTCGGTATATGCATTTGCCCAGCCCCTTTCTCTCTCCCTAGAACTTGGAACCGAAGCATCTTAAAGGCATGAGAAGGAAAGCCACATGCTAAGGGTGGCAGAAAAGAAAGTCAGGAAGAGCCTGGTCCCTGATGATACTGTGGAGTCACAGTACAAAACTAAGAATGAGGAAAAATAAAACTTGTACATCTTTATGCCACTGTATATTAGGTATCTATTATGTAGGACAAAATGTCACCATCACTGATGCAAAATGTGTTGACTTGAGAAAGTGATGCTAGATTATAAACACTGAATATTAACAAAAAAAAGTTAAAACTTGAACAAGAGTGACAAATGATCAAATCATTGCTTTAGATTATTCTAGGATACATGTTTGTATTGCCTAAGACTTTATTATGATCGATGGACAAATGCTGTTAGATGAGAACAATTTCATTTGCTTTTGAAATCCAAAAGCCTACGTAAGACAGTTCAAACTCCTTAGAATGGCATATAACATGTTCCAAAATCTGATCCCAAAACAGATTCCTCTATTATTCTTTTACATTCTAAACTAGGAACACAGAATAAGGAATGTGTTAATATTCTAAATTCATAAAAATGTGTTAACATTCTAAATTCATGAAATATATTCAACCATAAATACTCAACATATAAACTTAATGCTCAGTGGGTGTTTAAATAAATTATAAGACACCTATTTTCGTAGAAAATAAGCTTTCGTTTTCATAAGCCAATTCTAATTTCACAAGAGCAGATTTGTGGTTTTTTGTTATTGTTACTGTTGTTTATTTTGCTGTTTTTAATGAAGCACTGTTCTACCACTGACGTGGCAACACAGCACTAGCCTACTTACTTTTGTTGTCGCAATACTATTTACAAAGCTGATTTGCTGGAATCCCTTTTCACTCAGTGTGAGACAAACATCCCATCTTTCATTTGCAAGTTCATGAATAACTTTCAGGGCCACTCCAGTTTCGTCCAATTTGTCTTTCACATAAAGATCTACGTAACTGCGAAACCCATTTACCTATTCATTTGAAAACAAAAATAAACAATCTTAAAATTGGCAGTTCAACTAGGTGAATGCCATCAGGTACTCTTATACTTTTATTTCCCCTCAATCACAACAGCTCTTATTCTTCAGATCCAAACCTTCACGACTTCCCCCATTCTATTCCTTGATCCCTACCCTTTTTAAAAAGGAATCCATTTCCATATGTACTTGATAAGAAGAGGTTATGAAGGAACAGCTGGACAGGTGAATTATTATAAAATTTTTCAGAAGTTTAAGTTTTAAAATGACAAAGTAGACTTCCAGTTGAGTTCAGACACAGAGAAGGCTTATAAATAAATAAATAAATAAATAAATAAATAAAGAGGAGCGCCTGAGGGCTCAGTCGGTTAAGCATGTGACTCTTGATCTCGGGTCAGGAGCTCACATCCCAATCTCAAGGTTTCTGAGATGGAGCCCCACATCAGGCTCTGCACTGACAGCACCAAGCCTGCCTGGGATTCTCTCTCTCCCTGCCCCGGCCCTGCTTGCTCACGCTTTCTCTCTCTCTCAGAACAAAAATAAACTGAAAAAAAAAAATTCTTTAAAAAACAAGAAAAGAAATTTCTGCCCTTACAAGAAAATCAGACAACACACTGATTTTTCAAGAACTGTCAAAAACTTGAATTCATAGGACAGCTGGCCATCCTGAGTCTGAAGAGAAACAGGTATCTATAGAGAGACACAGAATACTAACCAATTTGCTTAAGTGAGGCAGAAGCTACCTAATGTCATAGAAGTGAAAAGGAACCGTAAACAAATTGACGTAGGACAAATGTGGACAGCATGGGTGTGTGATGCACTTGAAGGATGTCATCATAAGGGGTTCCTACACTTACAGGCTTTTCCTCCAGAAACCCCAGCAGGTTCTCACAGGGAAGGTGAGAGAAAATCTAGAGAAAGTTCCCCACCATGGTGCTGCTGGTTGGGGGAAGAGAATAGCAACCACTGGGAATTTCACCCAGAACTGTCTCCTTTACCCCCATCCTGTCCACAGAAAAGTGGGGGGGGGGGGACCACCTTAATTTGCAGGGGGGGAAGGATACTGCTGGAGAGTATTAAAATATTACTATAGCAGGAATAAAATAATTCTACCCAGCCCTTCCTCAGCCCACCCCTGTCTCATTTAAGGATAAAAAAAGAAGTTTATTTTACGGAGGAGGGAGCCTGGAGAATACTAAATGAGAATGCTGGTAGACACTTGCTGCAGTAGAGCACAACGTGCAGGAGCTTAGGACAATACCAAACTATATAATATATGTGTAACTGGAATACCAGAAGAATAGCAAAGAAATATTTGAAGAAATAATAGCCAAAATCTTTTCAAAATTAGTGACAGACGCCAAACAGATCCAAGACGTTCAGAAAACAGAATGAAAAAAATACACAGTTATCAAAAAAACAAAATGAAACCCCCATATAAACACCTAAGCATATTAAAAGAGAGAGAGAGAGAGAGAGGGAGAGAGAGAGAGAGAGAGAATCTTCAAGTCAGCCAGAGGGAAAAATAAACACCTTGCCAACAGAGGAAGAATGATAAGAACTACAGCCGACTTATCAGAAACCATGCAAAACAAGAAGACAACAGAATGACATTGAAAGAAAAATATCATAAACCCCTATTTCTATATCCAGTGAAATTCCGTACCGTTTGAAAGTGAAGAAAAATACTCTTTCAAACAGAGTAAGAGAATTTATTGCCAGACCTACCTACAAGAAATTAGAGATCTCCAGGCAGAAGGAATATGATTAAGATCTGAAACTAAAATCTACACCAAGAAATTAGGAGCACTAGAAATGGAATAAATGAAGGTAAAATAGAATCCTATGCTGTATTTTTAATTGTTCTAGAAGATAACTGAGGGCGTAAAGCAGTTAGATTTAACTATAAGCTGCCCACAAAATAACAAAGCATTTACTATTTTAGAAGACACTTACAGGCAATTTCTTTCCATTAAACATGACCTTGACCCCTTTGCATGAACCAGCCAAATCATAAGCTCTTCTGGTCATGAGGGCCACAATATCCTTGTCAAGTTTTTCCATCTTAAATTTAGACAGATCTGGTTGGAATGTTATGCATGTGTAATCTTCACCATCAAAATGTTTAATTTTGGCTTCAGAAGTTTTCATCATGTTATTCATCCATGTCTTTAAAAGAAAAAATATTTAAATATTTAATACTTCTATATTTTATAATACATAAAGACTCAGCTCATGAAAACAATCATTTACCATAACTACATCCATTTTCCAGCTTCGCAATAAACAAATCCTGGAAACTGATAATATCAGAGATGAAAAAAAATTTAAACACTACTACAGTATTCCCCTTTCTCTATGTTCCAAGACCTGCAACCATGGATAGTATCAAATCCTACATACACTGTGTTTTTTTCTATATGTACATATCTAAGATAAAGTTTGATTTATAAATTAGGCACAGTAAGAAATTAACAATAAAATGGAATTACAATATACTGTAATAAAAGTTATGTGAAAGTGGTCTTTTTCTCTCTCAAAATACCTTACTGTACTGTAGTCAAGTTCCTTGTGATGAAAAATGCCTACATGAAGAGATGAAGTGAGGTGATTGATGTAGGCACTGTGACCTAGTATTAGGCTACTAACTAACCTTCCAAATATGTCAGAAGGAGGATCATCTGCTTCTGGACCACGGTTTATTGCGGATTAACTAAAACTATGGAAAGTGAAACCACTAGATAAGGGGGGGTAGGGGGAACGCTACTATAATAACCTCATGTTGAAAATAAGCAAAATGAACTGCACAACTTTATATGCTGTTAATAACTTTCAAATTCTTCAACATGACTATTTAGAATTTTACAAAAATAAGTATGATGCTTTTCCTGACAAAATTATTTTAGCTATATAAAATTTCAAACTTTTTCAAAAGCCTACCAGAATAAAAATAAGACAGAATTCTGAAATAGGAATTTGATGAACTGATGAGGAATTTTTCAAATATGCTAAGTGGATGCATTTCAATTAATCTGTAAGGTTAAGGACATTTTCAGTAATGCTCAATTAGATTAAAGGAAAAGTCTATTAAATAAAGCACTTTGCTTTCAATGAACAGGAAAAAGGTTTATGTAAAAATCTAGGCATTCTTAAGTCTTTTCACTCTATTGATGTGCTTACTGCTTAAAAAAAAAGTTGTACAGGCATCAATGCAATTTACCTAAGGTTCTATTATCTTATTAGCAAAGCAACAAAATACAATTTTTTAAAAAATTAGACACATTTCTATCATACCTGCTTAAAACTATGCTTGTATTCTTTGCAAGCAGTCTCTACTGTAAACTTTGTACTGAAAATATTACAAAGTTTTGCACCATAACCATTGCGACCACCTGTAAGAACAATTAAATGTGAAAGGTTTAACGAAAGGGATTTTAGGGAACTTGGTTAACTTATCTACCATAGAGCAGATCTGTGCAAAATAGTTCCACTTACTGCATTACCTTAATAATCATGAATTGAATATTTCAGAGTATATTTGGATTTTTTCATTTAAAGAAAAATACAATTAAGATTTAGCACATATGATAATATAAATAATATGCACTTTGCAGATTCATTACCTTCATCACAAAAAAATTAAACTTGCTATCTCCTATAATCAAGTAAGTGTATATGAGTACAAAATCTGAGCTTTCTATCAAAGTTACTTCTCTATTACAAAAATTTAATCTACGTCACTTCCTAAAGCCTTGGTTTTGAAAATAAATAAATAAAAACCATCAACCCACTTGAGCAATGGAAATAAGTAGGGAAACATTTGGTTTTGATCAAAGCACTTTCAACTCTATTTACAAAGCCTAGATTTCCAATCTCGACCATCCTAAAACAGTTTAGAAGTAATTTAACTGATATCAAAAAAAGACATGGTGCTTATGTAACAAGAAATTCACATACACAGGAATTATACATCTGACTTTCATTAGTACTCTAATTCAAAACTCAAACTGTCAGCCAGGTTAGAGTTCCAGGAGTTCTAGCATGAGCCAATGCACTATCAATTAAGCTTTTAAAATGTCTCTGTCAGACATAATACTTACACATGATAGTTTTTTATAGACATTAATTCTGAAAATAATTTTCTCACAATAAAACTACATAGGTTTCCTTTTCTGTAATATTTAATATAGGAATAGTTAAATTTTATGTTGAAAGCATAAAAAATTCAATAAAAATTCTGATCAGCCATTTAGACTTTACCTGTTACTTTTTTCTCATCATCATCATAGTTACTGGATGTTAAAAGCTGTCCAAAAATTAATGCAGGAACATAAACTTTCTCTACTTTGTGTTCTACTACTGGAATGCCTTTCCCATTATTCCAAATGCTTATAATGTTAGATTCACTGTAAATAAACAAGCAGAATTTAGAGCTTAAAATGGTTTAAAGATATGTTAATTTCCATAAAAAATAAAGTAATCCAGAACAAACCTGAGTAACTGTAAGCTAAACTAAAGCCATTACTAATTAGAAGACACTCATCTTTCAAGAAAATACTTGCTGAGGATACACATTTCTATCCTAGTCATAACTCAAATTAGGGCCACTAAGATCTGCAGGTAATATTGAAAATTTTCTCAGGAAAAGAAACTTCTTAACCTCCCAGAAAACATTTAAAGCAGTGAAGCTTTTACAAGAAATCAGCTAGCTACAGGGGCGCCCGGGTAGCTCAGTCAGGCGTCTGACTCTGGATTTCTGCTCAGGTCATGATCTCGCAGTTCAGGAGTTCAAGCCCTGTGTCAGGCTGCTTGGGATTCTTTCTCTCTCCCTCTCTCTGCCCCTCCCCCACTCCCACCCCCCCCCCAATACACTTAAAAAGAAAAAGCCACAGATCCGTTTCTTTTCAAATACATTAGCCATGATCTCTTCCTGCTTCATTCTACCAGGATACCACCTGTGAATCACAAGCTCTGCAGAACCAGCTGCCATCGCCATTTTCATTTCCTGCCTGTTGCTTCAGTACATATGGAAGAGGACAAACAGCCTGAAATGTATTCCATTCTCAGACTAAATATTACAGGGTTGTTTTGCATTGTAGCAATCATTGTTATAAACTAGTTTTAATGGTTTTAAAAAATGTAGATGTTACCTATTTTAGGTTTTTTGGGTTTTCCTATCACAAAACCATCCATTTAAGCCCCGAATGGTATACAATAGAGGCTCCTATAGCTAACATCGACTTGATGTAGGCAATAGTCCTGATAGAAAATTTTGCCTACTCTATCATTTTGAGTAGTACATACTATGATCCTTTAACCCATTTAAGAGCCAAATTTGCAAGGAAACACAGCATCATAACCAACACTGAGAACTGGCTCTCAAAGTTACCATTTGCCAATCTAATTCATAATTATTCTTAGATATACTAAGAATTTAATGTGAATTTCACTCACATATACATACCTTAATCTCTGAAGAATTTTTAGAAGTACTTATTAAGACTAAAAAATTGCTATAAAAGCCAAAATTAAAGTCATATATCCAGAGGGAAATCAGTTAATTAAATCAAGAAAGAAACAAACTAAAAAATAACTTTTAGCAGCACATCATCTTCTTTCCCTAAATCAGCAACCAACTTTTCTTTCCCTCGTTCTCCAACACAGGTTCAATTTTCCAAATGTCCTAGGCTCAAATTTTGATAGCATTTTTTATTCAGATCTCCTGATCATTCTCTAGAGTCCTTACTCATCAAGACTTATTAGTATGTCCTTAGATTCATTTCATATCAGTATTCAGTCCTTTCTTCATTCCAAATACTAATACACGAAACTAGCCTAGTTATCACCTTAAATACTGTATACAAAGCTGAAAAGTCCTCCACTACATGTTTACAGCCATATCCTTAATTATAGTCAAATTTAATTCCACTATTCTGCAACACATATCCTATTTTTCCTTCAGGTCAGTTTTAATACTTGTCCATGTTCATTCTCAATTCTTCCATTTCTTTTTTTACTGGTCTTTCCTTTGCCTTTTTAGTCTCTTTGGCCAAAATTTACCCTAACTTTGAGAAGTCAGTTTATGACTTCAGTTCTCCATTAAGCCTTTTACCCAGCCAAAATTATATACCAAAATTTGCTTATATACCAAAATTAGAAAAAAAAATCTAAATTATTTATTGGGGACCTCAGGAGATTAGATTATCTCACTTGTAGGTAAACACCCTCTACAGAATACACAGCTGAATGTTTAAGTATGTAACAGTTTCAAATTGCCTAGTGTACCTCCACTTGTGCCTCCTATCTCCAGAGGTAATAGTGGGCCCTAGAAACACAGGCCAGAAACTACACTACTTTTCTGACTTCCAAATACTTCTTAGCTTAAGCTTAAAACCTGTAATTATTAAGTACCTATTTTCTATAAGAAACTTCATGGAGCTTAAAGTTAATAGAGAAGAATCCTAAAGGAAATAAAGAAAGGCAATGAAAGTTACTGACCTTAAATATCTCAGAATGACACAAAAGCCAATACAGTCATGAGTAAACCCTTAAAATGTTTTTCAACCAATTTAGTATATCATATATGGTACTATAATTAAGATAAGCATTTTGTAAATTCATTATCACAGTTAAAAAATAAATAAATAAGGCTTCACATCTACATTCAGTAAGCCTAAGTATGAAATCTGAACTTTCTATCGGTCACCCCTCGCTACTGAAAAATCCCAATCTACATCACTTCCCAGATCTTGCATTTATTTCTGTAAGCTCTAAACAATGCTTCAGAGTTCTATAATATAATATTTGTTCCATTAATAATCTTCACAGAAATATTAGGAAAAAGAATACTGTTTGAATGAGCTACAAATAAAGTTTCAAAATAATTAAAACTAAAAAGAAACCTGGAAGACAATCTAAATATCTAATATTCATCAACTGGAAAAAGGTTAAATTATGATATATCAACATGATAATTAGTAACAGTTACAAAGATTTAAGTAGATCTATATAAGTTAATAACAAAGGCTGTCCACAATATGTCAAATAAAAATGGAAAAAGCATACAATCCCAATTTTTAAAAAATAAAAACATATCTGTTAATGTATTTCAATAGGAGTGTGTACTATTTTATAAAGCTATGGATTTAAGAGATTTAACCCTACATAAACAAGGACACTTAAACTAGAGGGAGAGTTAGAATTCTGGTTAATATGCTTTCCACATTTGTTTTTAATCAGATAGCTGCCAACAAATAAGTTGTTTCAATACTAACCATCATATTCTATTACTTAATGAGTTTTAAGTTCTTCTGTAAACAGTTGCTCCAAATTCTAGCAAAGCTGCCCAAATTCTGCACGGCACCCCCTGCTAATATATTCTTATGCCTTTTACAACCATGGCTGTTATTTAAACTTTACCTCCACATTAGAGTACTATTGAAAAAGAAAGAGTAAGAGCTAAGCTATCCACACTTAACCCATTAACTATCAAAATTTAACCTCTCCTTTACAAAGAGTTCATGTACACATGTGCACAAAGAAAATTTTAAATCTGCTATACAAAAATATTAAAAAGAATGAAACTCAGAGGATATCAAAAATGAACAGCAGAGAACACTGGGTCAATGAAATAAATAGCAGAATAGCAGTTTCCCATTTCAATTCTGCTTTTAATAACTTCTTTAAGGGCGCCTGGGTATCACAGGCAGTTGAGCATCCGACTTCAGCTCAGGTCATGATCTCCTGGCTCATGAGTTCGAGCCCCGTGTCAGGCTCTGTGCCTACAGCCCAGAGCCTGAAGCCTGCTTCAGATTATGTGTTTCCCTCTCTCTCTGCTCCTCCCCCTCCCCAGCTCGCACTCTGTCTTTCAAATATTTAAAAAAATTTTTTTCAAAAATTTTTTTCAAAAGTTAAAAAAAAAATGAAAAGGGAAAAAGATCACTAAAGGCACTAGTTACATAGAATTACTTTCTCCAGAATCTATAATAAATTTAAAGGTCAAGCACTCCACCAAGAGCCACTATTCAGTCTACAGCGTTGTTTTATAGCTCAGTTCTTCATCACTTTGTTATGACGGGATCCTATGTAAGCTGTTTTAAGTCCATGTTGTTGGATTAATGTGGCCAAAACAATTAAGATAAAAGAACCAAACAGCCGTGGGGCGCCTGGGTGGCTCAGTCGGTTAAGCCGCCGACTTCGGCTCAGGTCATGATCTCGCGGTCCGTGAGTTCGAGCCCCGCGTCGGGCTCTGTGCTGACAGCTCAGAGCCTGGAGCCTGTTTCAGATTCTGTGTCTCCCTCTCTCTGACCCTCCCCTGTTCATGCTCGGTCTCTGTCTCAAAAATAAATAAACATTAAAAAAAATTTTTTTTAAATAAAATTAAAAAAAATTAAAAAATAAAAAAAAAAAGAACCAAACAGCTGTAATCATGTTCATCAAGAATGTATTTAAGAAAGAGCCCCTTCTTCCTTAGTTTTCAGTAAAAATCTTTACACTCTGAACTTTAAAAAGCTTAATGTTATCTAACATTCAACATCTATTACTCCTCACTAGCTAGCTCTCCTAAAGCACATTAAATGATACTGTTTTTAACTGATAATTTCCTAAATATAGAAAAAAGTAATCTTGAAGCTAAAATTTCATTGAAACTATTTTAAACTCTGCATAAATTACAATTTATAAGGGTCCTATGCACTTTACCACGTAAATCCTCAAGAATGTATTTGTTACAGAAAGGATCCAAAGGGGGGAAAAAATGGAAAGAAAAAGAAAAATCTAGAACTTTAACAGCACAGTTATGCGGTAATATTTTCATATAAGATACTGTTTTATATACATATATACATGAATCGTAACCATACCATCTAAAATTAGATTAGTGACAGTAAGACTAAACCTGAATTATTAAATATTCACATTAGAGAAAAACCGTAACATCATTCGAAATTACTAATAAGATTATAAATGATATAAGTAATGCAACATTTTACAAAAGCATGCTGGCAAAAACAGGATAAATGTAACAGTAATATTTCTATCTTAAAACTGTATTGTTTTCACTCCCTTTCAATTCTCCAAAACAAATCACCATAGCGAGATCTAATTAGCTGAACACCTGGTATATATTCTATAATACCAGCAGTTCCTAATTTACAAATGATGTTATAAATAATGGAAAAGTCCAAATACTGGTCATAAAAAATAAAATTTACCCATAATATAATTGGAAGAGTACTAGCAATAGCCCTTAGCCTTGACTCCTAAAGCCAAGACAAAAAAGGAAACCTCAAGTGACCACTGTATCACCTGAAACAATAGCCACAGCACCAAAGAGAGAGAAAAATGGTTTCCAAGTGTTCCCATAAGGAAGTGCTTTGGAATAAAACATCATGAATGAGAGAGAAAACTATAAGAGTATACTATATTACGGCTAAAAGAGGCAAAAATAACAATGTCTCATGCAACAGGGAAACTTTAGGAGTACTAATTGTATACAGTATTTGAAGAGTATTCAAAAGCTGGGGGCTATCAGAATAAAACAACTTAGCATAAAAAATTAAACTTGAAATATACTTACGGATCAATAGAAACTTTAATACAGGTCATATTCTTATCCCTCTGTTTATTGTCAGCTGCATTAACTACAAATTAAATATTGTGATGAGTAATAAATACATGACACAACTTCATGTGCATCCCAACTTAATATAAATATTTACAGATAGTAA
Source organism: Panthera onca (assembly GCF_046562875.1). NCBI lineage: Eukaryota > Metazoa > Chordata > Mammalia > Carnivora > Felidae > Panthera > Panthera onca. The sequence continues at coordinate 142,140,244 of NC_138347.1, forward strand.
TAGTTAATGAAAATTATTACTAATTTCTAATATAAAACTTTATTTTCCAAATAATATTCTTAAATTTTATATCACACTAAATTACTATTGTGTTATCTACTACAAACAAGGGGTAGGGGAAGGGTAGATTTTGTGATATATAAAAATAATTAAAAACAAACATCTGCAGGCTATAACCCCCTAATCCAGCTGAGGCCCAAAAGAAAAAAATTTGAATTTAATTATACTGTATCTTTCTCTTGATATCCTTCAATAAACTAGTGGTTTTATAGACAGGTTGAGATAAAATAAATTATTTTTAAATTAAAAAGGCAACGTCTGGGGCGCCTGGGTGGCTCAGTCGGTTAAGCGTCCGACTTCGGCTCAGGTCATGATCTCGCGGTCCGTGAGTTCGAGCCCCGCGTCAGGCTCTGGGCTGATGGCTCAGAGCCTGGAGCCTGCTTCCGATTCTGTGTCTCCCTCTCTCTCTGACCCTCCCCCGTTCATGCTCTGTCTCTCTCTGTCTCAAAAATAAATAAACTTAAAAAAAAGATTTTAAATAAAAAAAAAAAAGGCAACGTCTTCAGCATCCTTAGAAATCAAAACTAAATCTTATGTACTATAATAATATATTTTCATATATTAACCACTGCTGTGGTTAGACACATGACTACACAAATTTGAACGCAAGCTAGCTGTCAAATTTAACTTCAGTCACAGAACGACTATGTTCCTGGTAAACACTATGTAACATAAAAGTAAAAGTGAGTGGATAGCTGGGAAGCAAGAGTGAAAGGTATAAAATGCAAGTAATCAGGTTTACTCCCCTACTCTTTCCCCAAAGGAAGAAAGCTGGAGGAAGCTCAGAGAGACCCACATAACCCAGCTGTCGAGGAAATCTCAAGTGGCTGATGAGGTAGCAGAGCCCAGAGGCTCTAGAAAGTCCTTGACTAAAAATATTTCCAATGTGCAAGCATTCCCTAGCAATCAAATGAGCATCCACATTTCATTGATTTAATTAATCCTATGATTTGGAAAAAAAAACAGAGATCATTCAGAACAATGATTGCTTCTGCCCAACAGAAATGACTGATCTGTTGGTAAAAACCACAATTTTACATGTCTCACTGCAAACTCACTAAATCTTCAAGGATCAGGTCCTGTAATCTATATTTTTAACATGCCCCCCTAGGTAAAAGGGATGCACACACAACCTGCAATGACTACACATACAAGATACAAACCAACTTTGGATTACTGATCAAATACAACAAATTCATTTTATAAATAAATTCAAAGATATGTGCACAAATATGAAAATATTACAGCAAGTGACATAAAATTTCTGAAGAACATTATATTCAGCACATAAGCCCAAGATATGCCTTTAAAATTTATACTGTAGGGGCGCCTGGGTGGCTCAGTCGGTTAAGTGTCCGACTTCGGCTCAGGTCACGATCTCACAGTCTGTGAGTTCGAGCCCCGCGTCGGGCTCTGGGCTGATGGCTCAGAGCCTGGAGCCTGCTTCCGATTCTGTGTCTCCCTCTCTCTCTGCCCCTCCCCCATTCATGCTCTGTCTCTGTCTCAAAAATAAATAAAAAACGTTAAAAAAATTAAAAAAAAAATTTTTTTTTAAATAAAATTTATACTGTAAGTCTAGCTTTATTTACATATTGATGTATATATATATACATCAATGGACACAAATGCATTAAATCTTAAGCAAGTACTCACCCAAAATTTCATCAAAGATCTTGTATAAACCTGGCACAAAGGTAACCTCTCTGCAATTCATTCCTACATCTTCATCATATACCCACATTAGCTGCATTACGAGAAAAATTCAAAAGGAATTATTGGGTAAAAAAGCATTTAACATCAATTTTACATAGTATAAACCCACATCTGTCATTTCCTCTGTTAATACTTAGACTTTCAAAGTAAAAACACATACACTACTTCAGTTCCAATCATCTTCACGACATTCATATCCAATTTCAAAAGTTTCAAAATGGATAAATTATTCATTTTGTATTGAGTCTGTATTCTTACACATAAAGTCAGTTTATTAATATAAGGCACCAAGAATTGTTAGAAACAATATTTAAGTAAAATAGGAAAAAAACACTACTTCATGTTTTAGATTTTTCTATAAAGAGCACAGATTAAAATAATATGAATACAGCATGACTTTAGAGTCAGAGACTTAGCTTTGAATCCCAGCTCTTATTGGCTGAGAGATCTGAGCAAGTTATTTACATTTATTTAAACTTCAGTTTCCTTGTCTATAAAAAGGGGGTAACAGTACCTACATCCCAAAATTGTTAGAATCAGATAAGATAATATGTGCAAGCCAAGTTCATAGTAAGCATCAAAGGGTCATTAGTGTATATATATATATAAACTCTACAATTTGAAGCAAACCACAGCATAAACTTAAGAATTTTTAAAAGGTTCACACGCTACCATTTTACTCTATACTCCTGACCTCTAATAGTTTTTAACTCCTAGTTTTTTATCTTCAGCAGGAAATAAAGACATTTCTACCTACCTTAAATCTCTCTCTCTACTTTACATATGACCACAAAGACATGAAATTATGTACTAAGCATATAATCACAAAAATTTTATTAAGTAGAACAGATATACATCTCCTAATCTCAAAATCTAACAAATAATTACCTGTGTCAATGGCTCCACTGACCCAATATACGTATCAGGACGAAGGAGAATATGTTCAAGTTGTGTCTTTTTCTGATACACTCTCTCAACAGACAACTTCTTTGAAGAATCATTTTTGTTTGCAGTTTCTGACTCTTCTTTTTTTGCAGCATTGTTCTGATCAAAAAGAGTCTAAAATTAACCAAAAAATCAAATTTAAATAACCTACCAAGGGGTAAACTAAAATGTATATGGACACAAGACATAGGCTTTCTTTTTAATTATCATATTATCTCTCAGGCTCACTGATTTTTAAGCCTTTAAGAGAACACAGGTCTATTTCCTGACAGTCCAGTTCTTTTAGTACAGTGTAAAACTGCAGTTTTGACTTAGCCCAAAAAGTAGGTAAAGTCACATGCCTACACCTATATAATCCACAAATATAAATATTTCCCAATTCTGTAAGTTTTCAAGATAATTCTTACAGTCCTCAAAAACTTTCGAAGGAACAGGAGTTCTGGTCAGGTTATAGGTTCACAATGACTAAATCTGACTAGCTGCAGGAGTCCCCAAGTCTTCCACATACCAACGCCTTGCCATTAAACTACTGAAAATTATAGTCAAGAGTAGGCAAAAGTAACCTACACAAAATAGTAACCTATGTAGTTAATTAATATGCACTGATATTGCTGAAAATACTAAGCATGGTTTATGAAATCTCAAATTTCACATTTTTTAGAGGTCATGCCAATAATTCCTTATATATCAGTGCTAGGTACCTCATTACTGAGGCATCCCATGATTCTAGTTTCTATGCCAATTCCAAAGAGACAGAGGTTGGTGATCTTAATCCTAACCATTCCTACAGTAGATAAGGATCCCTAATCCAATTCCCGAGGTCTAGAGATTTCCCTGTCTTAATAGCAGCAGAGAACACACGCTTCTTCTGGAATTCCCTAATGTTGACAAATAAGACATCTCACTAAAAGAAAGGTGTTATACTGACATATTTTTTTACAACCAAAAAATAATTCACATATAAGACACAATGAAAATTGAGATATCTTCACAGGTCTTTGAATTTAGTAGAAATGAAGCGGTCAGAAGACAAACAACAAAAGAGGTTTTGTTTTGTTTTGTTTTTATGCATTTGAACAAGTCACTTCAATTCAGGTCCTACATATAGGACCTGAATACATACCATCCATACATACCATTATCTTTAAAGTTAATATTTGAAAAAAGGTCATTACATAGTCTTGAAATTTATGTTTAAAAATCAAATGCAGAACCTCTGAGCAGTCTAAACCAGGACAAGAATTGTAACATACAAACTCTATGGAAATTCAAACATTAATTAAAATCTTCCAGTGCCATAAATTTAACATAAAATTAAAGATACTTAATAATATTTCAAAATAAAGTATTATAAATAACTCATTTTCTATATTTTAAACTATATTCTTTTTTTTTTTTTTTTTTTTTTTTTTTCAACGTTTTTTATTTATTTTTGGGACAGAGAGAGACAGAGCATGAACGGGGGAGGGGCAGAGAGAGAGGGAGACACAGAATCTGAAACAGGCTCCAGGCTCCGAGCCATCAGCCCAGAGCCTGACGCGGGGCTCGAACTCACAGACCGCGAGATCGTGACCTGGCTGAAGTCGGACGCTTAACCGACTGCGCCACCCAGGCGCCCCTAAACTATATTCTTATACATTCTTTCATTTATACATTACACTGCTCAATTAACAACAGCTTTGGATAAAAGAAAATAATTGTTTCATAAAGTCTTCACATTCTATTTCTCTCAAGAGTTAGATGATGAACTGGCCAGAAGTATGAATTATATTTTAAAAATACCAGACAGTCTCCAAATTTCTAATCCTGGCTTCTCATGAGATAGCTCATTAATTTATAGAAACAAATCTAAAGGTAAAAACAGAATTGATTTTTTATAATGGGTCCTCAGAATAGTAAGGACTAAGATCACACTCTTTTAGAAAGTGTTTAAAGGCAATAAATGCTATGGAATAAAAGTGAGCATTAACTTAGAACTATTTGCAATCATTGGCATAAAGGTTAGGAACTTATAATAACCATGCAAGTAAAGGCTTTCTGATCCCAGGCTACTACTCCAAATCCCACAACAAAGAAAACATCTTTGATTTGACTAAACCAAAGACAGGTCTACCTAATTTGGGCTTCCACATTTAGCCCTGACCAGTTACACTGAACTAAAAGGGCGCACACACACAAGTGTGTAAAACAAGGGTAAAGCCCTTCAGCACTCCTTTAAGAATTAACAACTTTTCCCATATCCCTTCTTCCTCCCAAATGGATTACGAGAGAATAAGGAATGTTTGCTTGCACCTAACAGATCCCTATCAAGTTCAAAAGTTGTCATTCTTGATAGGATAATGTCTCAAAAATGAGAGAACAAGTGAAACATAGTTGGCTTTGTTAAAATACTACCTGTAATTTTCTCTCAGAATAATATATAAATGTTAGAAAATAAGTTGACAAGTGCCTGTGTGGCTCAGTCAGCTAAGTGTCCAACTCCTGATTTTGGCTCAGGTCACGATCTCACGGTTTGTGGGTTCAAGCCCCACATCAGGCTCTGCGCTGACAGTGTGAAGCCTGCTTGCTTGGGATTCTTTCTTTCTCCCTCCCTCCCTCTCTCTCTCCCTCTCTCTCTCTCTCTCTCTCTCTCTCTGCCCCACCCCCACTCACATGCTCATACACACACACACACACACACACACCCTCCCTCTCTCTCTCTGCCCCACCCCCACACACACCCTCCCCTCTCTCTCTCTCTGCCCCACCCCCACTCACACGCTCATACACACACACACACACACACACACACACCCTCCCTCTCTCTCTCTGCCCCACCCCCACACACACCCTCCCCCTCTCTCTCTCTCTGCCCCACCCCCACTCACACGCTCATACACACACACACACACACACACACACCCTCCCTCTCTCTCTGCTCCTCCCCTGCTCACGCTCTGTCTGCCTCTCTCTCTCAAAAATAAACATTAAAAAAAAATTTTAAGTATTGAAAGGCCTTAAAGAACACATATTATTTATAGAATATAATAAAACAAATGTTTTGAGATCTGTCGACAATTCAATATTAACTCTCAATTTCTAAAACTTGCATTTAAAACTTTAAACCTAAGTATTTCATTGAGTCAATATTTTTAGTTAACTTTACCAAAAATTATTTGTTAATGACTATATAAACTCTATTGCTTTAACTTTTATGTGAAAATGCTAGTAATCAAGTATTTTTAAATGGGTAGCTTATTAAAACTACACTGTTTAGTGAACAAAATTATAAGAGTATATAAAAAATATGAGCCCATTATCATCAGAAAAAAAATTACTCATTATACACGCATAGGAAAAAATATAAAATACACTCAACAGAATATCATTCAAAATCATCTGTGAAAAGTAGAAATAAGTTTTCTTTTTTTTTTAATGTTTTATGTTTATTTATTTTTGACAGCAAGAGAAACAGAGCATGAGTGGGGAGGGGCAGAAAGAGAGGGAGACACAGCATCCGAAGCAGGCTCCAGGCTCTGAGCTGTCAGCACAGAGCCCAATGTGGGCCTTGAACTCACTGACCAAGAGATCATGACCTGAGCCGAAGTCAGATGCTCAACCGACTTGAGCCACCCAGGTGCCCCTTTCATTTTTTTTTCTGATACACATTTTCTAGTTTTCTACAATGAACATGGATAGAAGTATTTTTAAAGTTTATTAACCCATGTATGTGAAAATGTAAATAAACTAGAATAAAACTGAAGGTTTCTCTTTTCTAGCGACACTGTTAATACCTACCTATTACTTCCACACTCCCAACTTTCTCACTAGAATCTAGGCAAAAAGTAAAACCAAAATAAATAAGATTGGCAGCCTTGGCATAGAAAATAGAAATTAACACTGTGGTCAGATTTGTCTTTTACTTTCCCATTCTCAACAAATGGCTGGCTCACTAACAGCAAACAGAAAGAGAAGGTTCTCTCCTGAGAGGTCTATAAGTTTTTCTGACAGAAACCTGGAATAATGTCCTGTTTATTAGCAGAAAGTTGTCCCCTAAATAATGTCCATGTCACTAAAAATCAAAATCTGGGGGTGACGGGACAGACAGCAACTGCTCGCTCCTCCCCCCCACCACAATGGGATGATTCCATCCCTAGAACAGGTATAAGTACAAACATCTTGGGCCTGAGAACTAAGTAAAATGAGAAAAATCTATTGATCATCTTCCCTCCAGCTGTTATTACCACTATCTCTAGCTAAGAGAGAAAGAAAAGAAAAGGAAAGAAAGAAATCACCAAGTAGTTCTTCAGTTTTAACACTATTACTGATAATATTCAGAAAAGAGATCACGAAACTAGCTTAAACAGAAACAGACCAGCAAACCCATATCTACACATTTATAAAAACACTCAATCCCACAAATGATAAAGAAGACTGATATATATTTGACACTTGTAGGCTAAAAGAATTATGCTCGTTTCATTTGGGGAGGAGAGGTGTTAAACTTCCCATATTAATGTCAGTAATTTTGGGTTTTCATTCACAACTTACGTGGTTTACCTGTAAATCTACAAGTTTTCCCAGTGAATCTCTTGTGTGATTAGCACTATTTGAGAAGCTGAAAAATCCTTATTGAATTGCAATAATCCCCTCATCCTCCTGTTTAACTGAGACAGGTAAATGTTAGCAAAGAGGTTTGATTTTTAAATTTTTGTTGTGGTTGCTGTTGTATTCATCTTTTGCTTTTCAAGTCCTTGTTTCGCTATCTTCTTAATTTGCTTTAAGTTTTTGAATTATGCTCATTTGAAACACTGAAAAGGGGGTCTTTTGATTCAAAAATGATGATTTAAACTTTTCTTATTCTTATATGTTCATAGTAGTAAAATACCTTGTACTATTGTGATTGCACTAAGTACTCCACATTAAATAAAAATTCACAATATGCCTGTAAAAATAATCAATTACCAAAAACATTCTAAATAAATTTTAAGGTTTGATAAAAGTGAAAACTTACAATTTAAGTTTATTTGTAATTTATTTTACTGTCTAAATTTGTTTATGTGGACAAAATACCGAGCTATTTATAGTAATAAATCCAGCATCTAGTTACAATGGAATATAAGAAATCAGAGCAACATTTTGATTTCCACATAAAACTAAAGTCAATGAAAATGTAAAATAACCCCATCTGAAAATATCCTTCACATATCTAAAAACGTTTTAATTCTCTTTGTGGTTTACACATGATGCCATAAACGACTTTTTCTGAAGTTCAAAAGCTGGCTGCCAAATTAATGCATTGTTGGGGATTTTTAAATTATAACAAAAACATCAAAATAATTCATGTAATTGATATTAAAATATTATCGTATAGCACTTTTGCAATATTGCTAACTCCTAGTGAAAGAATATAGATTAACGCTTATCCAAGATTCAACCTTTATCAAGAATACTTCCCAACCACCAGAAGAGAAAGAAAAACATTCCAATAAAACATTTTTTTTATTTCAGAATGAGTATGTACCAAGATCATTCTGTTTAAGAAAAAAAAAAAAGACTGTTCCATGCACAGTTCCAGAGCTGTCACGTGAGATATAGCAATTTGGGGCAATCACCCACAGTTCCTGTTTTTCTGTGAGAGAATGAATTGCTGCCAAGGAGGGGAGAGGAGATGGTTTGCCAGTTGGTGCTAAAAAGGAACTGAGCCAGTCATTCACATAATCGGCACAAAAAATCTCACCATCACCAAGCCAACAAGAGTGGTGCTAGCAAAACCTTGGCAACAAGCCTTTTCTCCTGTCTTCTATAAATGACCCCCTTAGACTTCACATTACCCTTTTGTTACATCTCCTCCCCTTCCTTTCTCCCTCAAGACTGCCACGCTTTGATGTTCCTTTCACTCATATTTCACCTATGTAACAGAGAGGGCCATGCTACAACAAAACCAACACTTTGTCTTCCATCTATGCTCCTCAAGAGATGCCCTCCCAAACCAGGGACAGGGAAAGAGATGGAAGGTGAGGGATACTTAAGATCATAAGGAATGTTTAAATGTCCACTGTGAAAATAAAAAATACACTTTCTCTCAAAGGCATCCAAATTGGAAAGGAAGAAGTAAAACTGTCACTATCTGCAGACGATATATTATATATAGAAAAATCTAAGGACTCCACCAAAAAACTATTAAAATTAACAAATTCAGGAAAGATGAAGGATACAAAATCAATATATATAACTCTCTTGTGTTTCTGTACAATGACAAACTATCAGAAAGAGGAATTAACAATCCCATTTACAACTGAATCAAAAAGAATACTTCGGAATAAATTTAACCAGAAAGGTGAAAGACCCATTCGCTGAAAACTAAGACATTGATAGAGAAACTGAAGACACAAAAAAATGGAAAGATATTCTATGCTCATAGAATTAATATTCTTAAAAAGTCCATACTACACAAAGCAGTCTACAGATTCAATGCAATCCCTATCAAAATTCCAACAGCATTTTTCAGAGAAACAGAACAAACAATCCTAAAACGTGTATGGAACCACATAAGGCTCTGGATAGCCAAAGCAATCTTGAGTAAGAAGAAAAGACCTAGAGGCATCCCACTCACCACAGTTTCAAACTATATTAAAAGCCATAATAATCAAAACAGTACGGTATTGGCATAAAAACAGACACAAAGATCAATGAACAGCATAGAGAGCCCAGAAATACACCCACACATACATGGTCAATTAATTTACAATAAAAGAGCGAATAATATACAAGGAAGAAAGGATTGTCTCTTCAATAAATAAATGGTGCTGGGAAAACTGGACAGCCACATGCATGAATGAATGGGAGCCCCATCTTATACCATACACAAAAATGAACTCAAAATGAATTAAAGACTTCAATGTAAGCTCCCTGATGTGGGTCTTGACAATGATTTTTTTAATGGACACCAAAAGCAGAGGCAACAAAAGCAAAAAATAAGTGAGACTACATCACACTAAAAAGCTTCTGCACAGGGGCACCTGAGTGGCCCATTCCGTGTCCAACTCCTGGTTTCAGCTCAGGTCATGATCTCACAGTTTGTGAGTTCAAGAGAGCATGCAGCCTGATTCAGATTCACACTCTCTCTCTCTTTCTGCCCCTCCCCCATTCACACTCACGCACACTCTCTCTCAAAATACAGAAATAAACTTAAAAAAAAAAAAGCTTCTGCACAGCAAAGGAAACCATAAAAAATAAAAAGGCAACCTACCAAACATGAATACTTGCAAATGATAAATCTGATAAGGGGTTAATATCCAAAATATATAAAGAACTCATACAACTCAATAGCAAGAAAAAATCCAACAACAAAAAAAAAATGGGCAGATTTCCTGAATAAACATTTTTCCAAAAAAGACATAGATGGCCAATACACACATGAAAAAACATGCAACATCACTAATTATCAGGGAAATGCAAATCAAAACCACAATAATAAATAAATAAATAAATACCACAATAAGATACCACCTCACACCTATCAGGAGGGCTATTATCAAAAAGACAAGAAATAAGGAGTGTTAGCAAGGATGTGGAGAAAAGGGAACCTTAGTGCACTGTCGGCAGGAATGTAAATCGGTGCAGCCACCATGGAAAACAGCATGAGGTTTCCCCAAAAAAATTACAAATAGGGGGCACCTGGGTGGTTCAGTTGGTTGACTTCAGCTCAGGCCATGATCTCATAGTTTGTGAGTTCGAGCCCCCTGTCAGGCTTTGCACTAGCAGTGGGGAGCCTGCTCTGGATTCTGTCTCCCTCTCTCTGTGCCCCTCCCCCACTTGTGCTCTCTCCCAAAAATAGATAAACATGAAAAATAATTATTATTTTTAAATAATATTTAATAAAATATTAAATAAAAATATTATTTAAAAATATTATTATTTTTAAAAATTAGAAATAAAATTACCATAGAATCCAGCAATTCCACTTCTGGGCATTTATCTGAAGAAAACAAACTTGGAAAGACATATGCACCCCCATTTTCACTGCAGCATTATTTACAATAGCCAAGACACACGAGCCACCTAAGCGTCCATTGATAAATGGATAAAGAAAATGTGGTACATACGCACATACATACATACGCACACGCACACACACACACACAGAGGAATATCATCCATCCATAAAAAAAGAAGGAACTTTTGCCATTTGTGGCATGAATGAACCTTGAAGGCATTACGCTAAATGAAATAAATCAAAGAAAGAAAGACAAATACTGTATGATCTTACTTATATTTGGAATCTAAAAACAAAGCAAAACAAAAACCCTGAATATGGAGGGTGAAGGGAACAACATGGCAGAAGGTGACCTATAGGTACAAACTTCCAGTTATAAAATAAGGAAGTCCTGGGAATGTAATGTAAAACAATGTGACTACAGTCAATCATACTGCACTATATATTTAAAAGTTGCTAAGAGAGTTGATCTTAAAAATCCCAATCAAAAGAAAAAAAATTGTAACTGTGTGGTGATGAATGCTGACTTATTGTTATTTCACAATATAAAAAAAAAAAAGAGGGGCGCCTGGGTGGCGCAGTCGGTTAAGCGTCCGACTTCAGCCAGGTCACGATCTCGCGGTCCGTGAGTTCGAGCCCCGCGTCAGGCTCTGGGCTGATGGCTCGGAGCCTGGAGCCTGTTTCCGATTCTGTGTCTCCCTCTCTCTCTGCCCCTCCCCCGTTCATGCTCTGTCTCTCTCTGTCCCAAAAATAAATAAAAAAGGTTGAAAAAAAAAAAAATTAAAAAAAAAAAAAAAAAAAAAAGAATACTTTCTCTGAGACAAAAGACATGAAAATTCTTTTCAATAGACTTGAAGAAAAAAAAGACGCATGCATGTGTACACATCTGAGAGATTATGTGGCAGCATTATGTGAATATATGGATAATCTCCATCAGTCCTCAAAGAGCTCCACAAAGTAGACACCCTTATCATAATTCTCCTTCTATAGATGAGGAAATGGAAGTCTGAAGAAGTGTTTTCCCAAAGCTAATAAACTAGTACTTGAAGAAGCTGAATTATGAAACTATGTGATCTGATTTCACAGCCCATTCTCTTAAAAAGCATTGTTACACAAGATACATATACCCTAAAAAGGAAACATATTCCCTAGCTTTTTGTGTGAAAGTAAACGAAAGGTTAGTAGAAAGAGATACAAGTATACCCCAGAAGACTTTTTAATCCTGTTACATCAGGATATAAAAGATGAGGCTTTTTGGTTTTTAATGTTTTTAAAGTGGGAGGTTGTATTAAATCATGGTTACAAAGATAAACCTGGTTTCAATCCCACTTCTGCCTTAGTCAGGTGATTAATAGTTTGTTACCTAATTCTCTAACCAGCCCCACCCCCATTTCTTTCTCTGCAAATGAAAATAATGAACTCATCATACCTTTTCTCTAACGGGGGCCCTATTTTTAAAAACTATAAAAGAGGCTTAGTTTTTAAAAGCTGTACTTAGTAAAATACAACTACTGGCACTGAAATAATGAACAGATCTAAAACTACAGGTAAACACTCACTTCCATTCAGAAAAGTTAGCACCAATTATAACATTTTCTAAGTGCTGCTTTATGTTACTCGACAATGTATCTAACATCGCTACCTGACCACTTGTCTTACTAATGATAGACTTTTGAGGAAGTTGTATGTCAGTTACCCCATTTGTTAAGAATAACTGAGGTTAGGGGCACCTGGGTGGCTCAGTCTGTTGAGAGTCCCACTTCAGCTCAGGTCATGATCTCGCAGTTTGTGAGTCTGAGCCCCTCATCGGGCTCTGTGCTGACAGCTCAGAGCCTGAAGCCTGCTTCGCATTGTGTCTCCTCCTCTCTCTGCCCCTTCCCTGCTCATGCTGTGTCTCTCTGTCTCTCAAAATAAATGTTAAAAAAAAATTTTTTTAATAAAAAAAATAACTGAGGTTGGATTATGAATTCAGCTTTTTGCTGAACACTATAAAGGATACAAATAAGTACAACACATGGTCTCTGATTTTAGGGAGTTTATAATTTAATTGTTAAAGGCAAAATTAGGCGTGAAAGTTATATAAAAATACTTTTTTTTTTTTTTTACCCATAAGAGAAACAGGAAAGGATGAGTGTAAACTGGAGGATAAGAGTTTGGTGAGACTCTGAGCTAGTCTTGAAGAGTAATTAAGATTTAGACTGGTCAAGAGCCTTCTTTTGGGAGGGGGATGGGTAATGCCATGTGTTGCTGGTATTAACTTCTATTCGGATGCTTGCCAGCATGTAGTGTTAACATTGTCATTGCATGAAAGTTTACATTTTTTATAGGTATCTCTCATGACATATATTTTTAAATGTTTGTTTATTATTTTGAGAGACAGAGAGAGTGAGAGCAGAGAGAGAGAGAGGGAGAGAGAGATAGAGAGAGAGAATCCCAAGCAAGCTCCACACTGTCAGTGCAGAGCCCAACATGGGGCCTGAACTCATGAACTTTGAGATCAGGACCTGAGCCGAAATCAAGAGATGGACACTCAACCGACTAAGCCACCCAGGTGCCCCTAAAGCAAGGTTCTTAATACAAATCTTTAAATAATATTTGAAAATACAATCATGTTTTCTGAATTAGAAATATTCACAGTAAACAAAAAAAGTATTCCTTGTCTCTCACTGAATTTTACTTTTCTAAAAATTTTAAATACTTATTTTTGAAAGATAAGAGTACGAGAGGGGGCGGGCAAAAAGGGAGACAGAATCCAAAACAGGCTCCAGGCTCTGAACTGCCAGCAGAGCCGGACGTGGGGCTCCACTCACCCCACTCACGATCTGTGAGATCGTGACCTGAGCCGAAGTCGGATGCAATGCTTAACTGACTGAGCCACCCAGGCACTCCTCATTGAATTTTACTTTTTAAAACACTATGTTAGTTGTGGTTTTATATATTTTTTAAAGAAACTTATGTTTTAGAGACAAATACTGAAATATTTACAGATGAAGTGACATAATTCTAGGATTTGCTCTACTTCAAAATAATGAAAAGGGGCAAACTGGGTAACCTTGAGTTGGTAATCGTTGAAACTTGGTAAATAGAAGAAGGCTTCTTATATTATTCTGGGCACCACTTTTTTATATGCTAATATTTTAATTATAATATCTTTTAATCTACCAAATTAGAGTACTGCTAGGAAAAAAAAGATCAATATTCATATGGTAATTAACTATATTCTAATGTTTCCACAAAAGTTTTTACAACCACTTACAAATGATAAATAACAAAACGAAATTGACTAGAGGGTCTACTAATCAAAGCTTTACAAACTAAAGGTTAATTCAAGAAACTTTTCTTAGTTCAGGAAGCCTTCAGAGCTGTTGTCAGTGTTAACTCAAAATAGTTCTACTATATTTTTCACTTTTTTTAATTTCAAAAAATTAGCTTAAAATGCTATAAATCAAGCACAAACCAAATACAGTATCATAAGGAGAAGTTAATGTCAGTCTTAAACCACCCTGCTTTGTGGTTTCAGGTACTGAAATGTAAACTTTCAGGGCGCGCCTGCGTGGGTCAGTCGGTTGAGCTTCTGACTCTTGATTTTGGCTCAGGTCATGAACTCGTGGTTTGGGAAATCGAGCCCCAAATCGGGCTCCGTGCAGACAGTGCAGAACAGAACCTGCTTGGGATTCTCCCCCATGCTCCCCCACACCTCCCGCCCCTCTCTGCCCCTTCCCTGCTCTCACTCTCTCTGTCTCTCAAAATAATAAACATTTAAAAATATATGTCATGAGAGATACCTATAAAAAATGTAAACTTTCATGCAATGACAATGTTAATACTACATGCTGGCAAGCATCCCAATAGAAGTTAATACCAACAACACATGGCATTACCCATCCCCCTCCCAAAAGAACGCTATCAGGGACTAATTCCATTTTTATTTCTTCCTGTTACCCACAAGCAGGTGGCAACATAACACCAGTTTCAATACAGCAGGCAAAGTTACCCCTCTTCAGAAATAGATGACCACTGAAACAAATCCCTGAATTCTTTCAAAGGAATAATTTCCTTTCACCCGGGTTCAAAAGCATTTCATGTAAAAGCAACTTCATTATTCTGAGTGTACATTTCTTGAACTTCACCACCAACAACAAAAACCATTTATTAAACCCAGAACTGGCTACCTATGTTTATCTCATTTAATTCTCAATGCAACCTTATTTTATAGATGAGAAAACAGACATAGAAAGGATAGGTCCCTTTTGGAGTATGTGTTGGAGAAAGGATCTGAATCTACATCAACTTGACATCAAAATCCATCCTCATAACCACCTCACTATATTGCCTCCCATAAAATTAGTCTATGATCAATGATGTTGATTATGGACATAAAGGTGGTCATATAACCTGACAAATTTAAAGCAAGCATCAAATCTTAAAGCGGACGTCCGGAGTGATGAGCGTTTCAATAAACTTCTAATCCAACAAGAGGATACAATCTATAAAATTAAGTGACTTTTACTGTATTAGTTTTGTATGAAAAAAAAAAACCTTTAATAAATCAAAATTATCAAATGAATTTTCTGATACTGAATGAGACCCTCTAAGTTTCATGAAATTTTTTATGTAAATAAGTTTCCTATTGAGCTTAACAGAAAAAGCGGTCATTTAGTTATCTACAAAGTTAAATACCAGTAAATTAAATATCGCTATCAAATGTCAAATGCCAACCAATTCAATCTTGGAGCAAAATGTTTACCATTACAGAATCAGAAGTCCTCAGGAACACAAATCAGGCCTGGACACTTCCAAATAGTGAATGAGAACCATCTGGCTAACTCAATTTTCAGAAGTTGTTTGATTTTAGTAACAGGGGTAAGGGCCATCCATTTGTAAAAATCATTGTTTTGCATTTATGCATTCTCCCCTCCGAGAATGGACCGCACGGACCAATAATTTATAACCTCACATGTTATCTATCCCGGCTCTGATCTGTTCACCATACTACATTATTGGAGCAGCATACAAAATTCGGAAAACTCAACAATAAAAGCCTGGCAAGTCACTTTGCAAAGCACCCTGGCACCCAAACATAAGTGGTTAAAATGTTTTTCTGCTACCAGTAACATACTTTTTTTTTTTTTTTTTACAAGGAATACTTTCCAACACAGAACTGCTACTCAACTCCCCTCAACCTGGCCCAAGTGAAGAGAAAATGAAGCAGTGGTAATAAAAATGCCAATATGAAAGTTTCCTTGGGTGTTTTGAAAAAGGGAAAATGCATCGAAAGTCGCTGTAAAATGTAACGCTTTTTAAATGTTTCTCCTGGAAACCAAGTCAGTTGGCTGAGATGCGCTTTTTTTGTGTAGGAAATGACCCTGCTCTGAACTCCATGCTGAGCAAGTGAAATGCTGGTGAATTATCGATCTGCCGTGGGAATCGGATCTCTCTGGGTCTTCCCTCCTCTACTACTTCCCAGCGGGAACGGAGCGCCGAAATCCTTTAATTCCGGGGCTAAGCACTTCGGTCACCTCTCCCGCACTCGGCCCCCACCCCGCTTCACCTGCGACGCTGACGCAGGTGAACGCTTCTTTTAATAATCCCACCCGGACAGATGGACGACCTACAGCATATTAGCTGCTGCGGAAACAGCCATTCGGAATGCGCTTTCAATCGAACGAAGACTCTGAACTCAAGTGTAAATTCCCTTAGACGAATTCCCCACCAAACCCATTCTTCTCTGAGAGGTCAGAGAATCAGAAATGGTTGCATCTGCATTTCCAGGACGGACACACACACACACACACACACACACCCCTTTCTCCGGGATTTTCTCAAACCACGTTTAATAAAAGTGCTGACCCACAGAGACACCCATCATCTCATGCCTGACTGACCTGGAAGAGTCTTGAGAAAGAGGAAAAAAGATGAAGCGAGGGCTGCCTACCAGATCCATGGTCTGTCCCCCTAAGTTTAAGCGCACGTAAGCCCCAGCAGCGGAGCCTCCATAGAGGTAAAGAAAGAAAAGGGGCGGGGAGCGGGGGGTTCTGCCGGCAGAAGCCCCGACGGGGCGCCCGTCCGGGGCGCCGGATTTCCCTCTCTTTTCCCTTCCTCCCCACCCCCGGTCCGCCCGGCGGAATTCCTCCCCCGCCGCGGGCCGGGAACAATGCCGCGGCCAGGACCCCCGCCCTCCGTCGCCCGCCACTCACCACCCAGGTCAGTGCCCCGTTGCCGCCGGCTCCCGCGCCGCCGCCGCCGCCCGCCTTGGCCATGGCGGGTGCCTCCGCTCACAGGCCCCGAGGCCGCGGCCGCCGCTCCCGCTTCCCTGCGGGCCGCCGGCCCCCGCTGCTCCGCACCGACCGCTCCGCTCGTCGTGTTCCTAGCGGCGCCGCCCCCCGCGCCCCATCGTCGAGACCCGGGGCGGACGCCCGGCCGAGCCCGCCGAGGAGGCCGCGCCGCCCGGCGCCCTCAAACTCGAGGCGCGGCGGCCGCGTCGCCCGGGCCTAGGGCCGCCGCTGAGGAAGAGGTGGAGGAGGAGGAAGCAGGAGGCCGGCGGCGACAGAGCCGCGGCGCTTCCTCCTCGCCCGCCCGCCCGCCCGCGGGCGCCGCAGCAAGCCGGGCCGAGGCCGGGAGGTGCGCGCGGCGAGCGCAGCCGGGGAGCCCGGGGCGTCCAGACGTGGCGGGGACGCAAAGGCGCCTTGTCCTTCCTCACACTCCGCGAAGGCCGGCCGCTGGGGTTGCGGGAGTCGCCGCCGCTGGTGCCGCTGCCTCAAAGGCCGCCTTCGTCGGCCGCGCTGCACCCCGACTTCCTCACATCCACGCACCGACAGGGACAATAAACAGAGCCACCACCGTCGCGGTCGCCTCCCTCTTGTCCGGCATAACACCGCACACACACATTCGCACACCAGGGAGGGCGGGAGGGAGCGGCGGCCGCCCCGCTGTCAGTCAGAGCCTCGGCGCCCAATCGGGGCCTTTTAGCCGCAACCCCTCGGCCAATCCCAAAATTCCAAGCCCCCGGAGGGGCGGGACCCGAGGGGGAAACGTCATTGCGGGTAGCAACCGAAGGGAAGACTTGGGGTTTTTGTTTGTGTGTGTGTCTGTGGGTTTTCCATTTGAGGGGTGAGCGGGGGCTGCTGTCAAGGGTCGTTTGAGGGCGGCAAAGGGAAAGGGTCGAATTGGCCTCGGGTCGATTGTACTCCTCCGAGTGCGCTGTTTCCTCTCAGATCGGCGGGCGAAGCCGAGGCATTTCTTTGCCTGGGGCCGCTGTGGGGGGAGGAGGGAGAGAAGCGGGGGGGGGGGGGGGGGGCAGGAAGAAGCCGAGGGCAGTCCCAAAGGGAAAGTATTTTTAAAGAGCGGTTGTAAACCGCAGGCAAGACGTTGTAGATCACTGGTGCAAGGAGGGCCCCGTGACCCCGGCCTCCCCAAGGCCCCGAGTGGACGCTGCTGTCGGAAGAATCCTCTGCTCAGACCTTCCCCTCCTCCACCTCTTTCCGTTCCGCTCCTGTCCTCCCCTCACCCTCAAAAGGGATCCGGTCAGTTTCAAGGAAACTGCATTTAAAGAACTTGAATGATAAGACGCACAGAGAACGTTCCAGGGGAGGAATGCAGCGTGGGTTGAGGGTTCTGTTTCTACTCTTTGTTGACCTTTCTCTCTCCGCCGAACAATGCGGATTTGCCACTGTCACTTTTCATTCTTATCTGTCCAACTACCTCTAAGAGGGCATGTTTAATTTTTTAAACTGCTTTCAGTGGAATTTTCAAACGCACACTAAGGAATAATTTCATTCCCATTAAAGCTTTCTAAGAAAGAAAATTACCCGTATAGCCGCACCAAAGTCTGGCAGAGGGAAGAAGGCACTACCTCACCCTGCTTTTCAATGTAATTCCATTCAACAAGTATTGATTGGATGCACACCCTACCAACCCGTGCCAGGCTCTGCGATGGGTTCGAAATAAAAAACAGGACCCCTGATTTCAAATCATGTATAATCTGGCTTGTGAGATAGACTAAACGGGGGTTAACTATTACTAAAATGAGTACTTGGGGGCATAAAGTGCCACCAAATAGCTGTGAAAAGAGAGCTTTTTAAAAGATAAAAAGCCGTATTGCTGCTTTGTGGAAAAGGCATTTTTTGTGAACTTCTCTTCCAACTGTGCATTTCCTCTCAAGGGAAAACAAAAATGTCTCAGGTCACATATTTTAACTGCCTGCTGAGTCCAGAGAGGTGGGGAACTCTGGAACATGGAAATAATTTAAACAGTTTTTCTTAATTAGCTCTCTAGTGGCCATGTAATTCTGGCATATTTGGGACTTTGGTTTAGAACAGTGAAGCCTTTCTTTACCTTGAACTTGAGGTGCAAGCTTGTAAATCAGACCGACCAGGGCTAATCTGGGCTCTGAACCTGACCAGCTAAGTATTTGTGCCTTGTTATTTAACTTCCCTGGGCCTCTTTGTGCCTCGTTAAGATGAGGATTTTTGCTCTTGTGCTTAGTGTGACTTTACACTTCAAAGTACATATAGTTTATAAGTTTGAAAGGGGTAAATAATTTTAGAGATCGTGAGGTTTTTTTTAGAAAGATACGTGCATTAAGTAGAACCCAAGCTATAAAATATACAACCGTCTCCTTTTTTAAACTTCAGTTTTCAAAGCTCTTCAACCTCAAGCTTTAAATGAACAAAACAATATATTCAAAAGTCAGATAGGTTAATTAATGGAAATTCGTGTTTATCTTTTCACTTGCCTCGTGCATGACTTTTAGCTAAGTATGAAGACTCTGTAGTAAATATAACTTGTCTTATTTTTATGAAACTGACTTACCTAAAAGAATCACAAATAAAAACGTAGTTGAATATACATGCAAATCAACAGCTTAAAAGAGAAATTCATGAGGAATGGGAGAAAGTATCTAGATCAAAAATATCTCCGCCCCTGTGGCGCTTAAGTGGCTTAGTCGATTAAGCATCCAACTTCGACTGGGCTCAAGTCATGATCTCACAGGTTCAGGTTCGTGGGTTCTAGTTTGTGCTGACAGCTCAGACCCTGGAGCCTGCTTCAGATTCTGTGTCTCCCTCTGTCTGCCTCTCCGCTGCTGGCACTCTGTCTGTCTCTCAAAAAATGAATAAACATTAAAAAAAAAAAAATCTCAGCTTCTGAAGAACTGTTGTTGTTGTTGTTGTTGTTTTTGTTTTAGCGTGTGTAACAGACTTAATATATCTTTATTATTATATAATAAAAATATATATTTTTTATATTTTTTTATATTTTTATATATTATATATATATATTATATATAAAATAAAATAAGATATAATAATATATCTTTATTATTATAAAATTGGTTGTACCCAACTTGAGCGTATCTTTCCCTTCTGGGCTTTTGTCAAATAATTTTCATTCATGTACTGAGTCATTATAGCAATAATTGCCACATTAAAAAGCTTCTATATCAGGTTTGTCGTATTTGGAATACTACTTTATTCATAGGTGCATGTTACATTTAAAGACTTAATTTCCACCCTATAGCAAACACCAGCCAAAATAAAAAATTGTACAAATCAAAATCAGTTTTGTAAACTGTAAAAATAAAGGCCTTTAACCAAACTTACTGAGTAGCTTCCATGGGAGCATATCCTAACTACTTAAAAATTTTTATTTTTAGATTTTATGTTTCCCTATTATAAAAATCAAAGAAATCTACTTCTTAAATGTCTTCTGTGTGTTGGATACTCAGGACCTGGGAATACAAAAATGTGATGGGGGCGCCTGGGTGGCTCAGTCGGTTGAGTGTCCAGCTTCGGCTCAGGTCATGATCTCACAGTTTGTGAGTTCGAGCCCCGCGTCGGGCTCTGTGCTGATAGCTCGGAGCCTGGAGCCTGCTTCGGATTCTGTGCCTCCCTCTCTCTCTGCTCCTCCCCCACTCGTGCTCTGTCTCTCTCTCTCTCTCTCTCTCAAAAATAAATAAAACATTTAAAACAAAATGTGATGAAGATGTGGTCTCTGCCTTGACTTCACACCTTGTGTCATATAGTTTTGAGCTAGTATTTTAAGTCAAAAGCTATTTTATATTTATTCATTTGCTATTCAATAAACAGTCTACCTGATGCGTCACAACTATCATTGCACATTATACACAGCAGCTAATGTAATCAATAAATAAATCATCTAAGCAGATTGTAATTCAAGACAATACTTGAGGTACCTGGCAAAGTTTCAATGGAGTTTCCACTTAAATCATGTATTGTTTCAACATTGAGATTCAGCTGGGGAGTTGGGGAAGGACTCTTTAATCTACTAAGTATTTAAATAAGTTAATGTTTGAGTTCAAGATTCAATGCCTGCCAGCTGACTTCTCCACCCCACTGTGTCAGTTCTGATGGATCCTTCATATATACAAGTAGCTAGGCAAAGAATGAGAACTAATCGTGTCTGGCCTACAGTTAACCCACTAAATGGTTGTCTAGGTAATATTGTCCAGGTAAACATTGTAAATGTAATTTAGTGTGTTAAATTTCCTTAGTAGTGAGCTTCAGGTAAAGAAGAAAGCTACCATCAATGTAATTTTTTGGATTTCAGCATTTCTATAGTAAATATAATAGACTATTAACTGATTTTTGAAAGTACTTAACTGCTGCAAATATTTTATAAGTATATTTTTACTTTTAAAAAGTTACTTAAGAACCAAAGGTAACAAATGTTTATGGATGGCTAAAGATATCAATGACTACCAAATTCCTGAGTGTTATCACCACTGGGAAGACAGATAAAGGCTAAGGGTCTCCAATTGGTACCTATAATAAGTATGGGATGTTTGTTTTGTTTGACTTTTTTTGGCCAAGTAAGCTAAGCATATCCTCTGTTGATGTCTCTAATTACTTATAGAGACAGAAGGGACATTTTCAGATATTTTAGATGATATAGGTCAGCAATAATTCAGGGCTCTTAACTACTCTGCTGAATTATATAATATGGAGAATATAATTAGCTCATGCCTTAGTTAAAAAGGCTGTACTTGCCCTTTAAATGGGATTTGGAAAGATTGGGACTCTCAAAGAAGCATTTTCGTTCTAAGGAAACCTTGCTTTGTGGGGGACATTAGATGCTATCATTCACATAATCTTCACCAACAGAATATTATCTGATCCTACCATGTGTATTGCTAAGCTGTCCGGAGTCGTGTAATTCAGTTACTCAGTAGGTTTATTTATTTTAAAGAAAGAAGATAGGAGTGGCTTTCCTAACTCAGCTGTTTCCACCTCATAAGAGCTGGGAACTCTAAAGCTAGAGTTTCCAAGTTGTTTTCATTCTGTAGTCTATTTAAAACTTAAAGGTTGTGGGTGCGGGAAGCCCAGGAAGTATGAAGAATATCTACACCAGAAGAATTTAATATATAAAGCCGACAGTTACAGGGGTTTCTGGAACAGAACAAAAGAGGTACCTGCACCTTATCTAAGGTGATAACTAAAAATCAGAACTTTGAAAAGATCTTTAGTGAGCCAGTTAATAGCAAAAATGCAATTGTTCCCTATTTCCAAAATAGTTAAGCACAGATTAGCCCAAATATCTTATATAACTGATATTAGTCATATCAGTTATAATATTGTCTATAATATAAACTAATATTGTCTATTAGTTTTCTTCTTTGCTTTGAAAGTGCTGTCTGTACATGGCAATGAGAAAGAACGAAATATGGCCCTTTGTAGCAACGTGGATGGAACTGGAGAGTGTGATGCTAAGTGAAATAAGCCATACAGAGAAAGACAGATACCATATGTTTTCACTCTTATGTGGATCCTGAGAAACTTAACAGAAACCCATGGAGGAGGGGAAGGATAAAAAAAAAAAAAAAGAGGTTAGAGTGGGAGAGAGCCAAAGCATAAGAGACTGTTAAAAACTGAGAACAAACTGAGGGTTGATGGGGGGTGGGAGGGAGGGGAGGGTGGGGGATGGGTATTGAGGAGGGCACCTTTTGGGATGAGCACTGGGTGTTGTATGGAAACCAATTTGACAATAAATTTCATATATTGAAAAAAAAAAGAAAGAAAGTGCTGTCTGAATGTGGAAAGATCTAGAAGGCCCAAGAATGCTGACTCTTCAAGAAATAGATTTCTGGTTTAAACATTCTTTGAGAAAACTTAAAGAACAAGACCAGCCTGTTCAGTAGCACCAGCCAAACCTAGAAAGCACCTAGCATGTAGTAGGTGTTCAATAAATAATCACTCAAAAATGAATTTGAGACATATCAGGAAGTTCCCCGAAGCAAAACATTACCATCAAAGATAGTCCTAAAACTTGATCAGGATCCTTAAGTCTTTTGTTCTTTCAAGCGTTCTTGGTTGAATACCAGAGAGGGGTAAAGCGCCTTACATTTTATCGTTACCATTATCCAGAACTGGCCAAAGCACGGTTTCTCTTGGGGAATGAAAATCCAGGATGGTACAAGGAGAGAAAGAAGAGGTTATGGTATCAGGAGAAAGAATTGGGGATGCGGTGGGGGGAGACAGAGTGAAAAGAAAAGCATCCAATTGTGTGAAACTGAGTGGAGAAATAAATACATTTTGGCTGTGGCCTAGATCAGCTGCAGCCTTGCCAATGCTTATATTTCATTTCATCAAAGAAGGAAACCCCGTTCCCTGAGAGCCCTGCTATCTTTGGTACCTTATTGGGCAGGTGCTTTCACGCATATTAGATTAATTCACTTTCAACAACCTAAAAGAGAGGTATTATTTCATTCTTATTTCACACTCAAGGAAATTAAAAGTCATAGAAAGTCACACAACTGAGTAAGTGGTGGAACTGAAATTTAAACCCAAGTCTCTCACTCCAAACCACGCCCTTTCGTAACACTGCCAAGTTGGCTAACATTCTTGGCAATGTAGCGTATTTGGCACTGTTAGGAACTTGGCAACACTGGGGAATAATTCTGGCCCTCAGTAAAACCCTTTGGTTGTTAAATTTTATTGTTGGATATGGTGACAAGTATCTACGATTTGCACGACCAACTAGGAGTTCTCTTTGAAACCGGCCTAAATCTGCTTTGTCTTATCTTGTTACAAGAAATAAGTTGGTGTTGGAGTCCAAAGAATCATCAGAGAAAGCCTGAGGTCCGAGAATCTGTGGGTCCTGTGACCTCTGTCTCTCTATATGATTTTAAACCTTATAATCTAAACCCAGGGTTATAATTACCGAAGACACTCGAATAGCTAACTTTCCAAGACAGGGGGGCAAATAGAAAAATACCATGGGATTAGACTCTTGGATTGACGTTTTGGATAACTTCAAATTCACTTAAAGCAGCATAAAAATTCTCAGTGTTCAGTCACACAGGGAAGACTTGTTTATGGACACTCCCTCTATTATAAGGATTATTTGCTTTGGGGGGAAACTATTTTTATGTGTTACATTTTTGTATCTCCCATTTTATTTAGCATTTTGCAAATAATGTTTCTTAGTACACTAGGTCCTTGAGGTAGAAATGGGTATTTTGGAAATTTTAAGTCCCAGAAACCTTACATGCTGTTATATAGTACGCATGTGTAAGGGATTTAGAAAACACATTAGCATCTCTAAGTCTGAGCAATCTTGTAATGAACAAGTCATACTTAGCCTTGAAACTATTTTCAGGAATATCTATTAACATCCTTGGAATTAATGTTTTAGTGAAAAGACTTTGGGAAATACTACCACTTTTATATTATTTCTGTTATCATAGCATGTTCATTTTATAAGTTTAAGACATAGAAATAGGGGCACCTGGGTGGCTCAGTCGGTTGAGTGAACAACTTCGGCTCAGGTCATGATCTCGCAGCTTGTGAGTTCAAGCCCCGCGTCGGGCCCTGTGCTGACAGCACAGAGCCTGGAGCCTGTTTCAGATTCTGTGTCTCCCTCTCTCTGACCCTCCCCCGTTCATGCTCTGTCTCTCTCTCTCTCTCTCTCTCTCAAAAATAAATGAACATTAAAAAAAAAAAGGTAGAAATAAATAGAAAGCAAAGAAACAAAATGACCCATAATTCTACCACTCAGATAGTTACTATTAACAATTTGGTGAATAGCTTTCTACCAAAAAGTAACACACTCAAAAACATACCTTTTTAAAAAAGGAAACAATAGGCTCCAATAAGTTACTTAACATTTAAAAATGAGTTATATCCTACCAGAATAGCTAAAATTAAAACACCAACTCTTAGTGAGGATGTTGTGGTGCAACAGAAAATGCTCATATACTGCTGGTAGTATGTAGCTTAGTAAAAAAAGCACTTTTGAAAACTGTTTAGTAGCAGCTGCTAAAAGTAAACACTCACATAGCATATGAGCTCAAAAGCCCACTCCTAGGTACATATAAATAGAAATGCATACTTATATATACCAAAGACATGTGTAAGTATGTACATAACAGCACTATTCATAGTAGCCTCAAACTAGAAAATCCAAATGGCCATCAACGATAGAATGGATATATTGTGTATGCATACAATGGACTACTGTTCAGCAATGAAAATGAGTGATCTGTTACACCTAATGTGGGAACTTCTCACATATAATGTTAAGTTAAAGAAGTCAAACAGAAAAGACTATATACTGCATGTTTCCCTTCATGTAAAGTTTAGAAACCAACAAAACTAATCTATAATGTTAGAAATCAAAGATGTAGCTACCTGTGGAAGGAGGATTCTGGGTACTGGTAATTTCTTTTGTTTGAACTGGCTAATGAATACATGATTCTATTCATTGTGGAAATTTGTCCAGCTTTTGTATACGAAGATTATGCTTCGATTTCAAAGTTTACTCTATAAAGTGCTATATCATGAACGCTTGACCAGAAAGGGTGTGTGGAAAGACCAAATCGACGCCTCTGAGGTCATCAGTGATTAGAAGATTTGTACTCTGAATGTAAAGTGGTACGGATACTTTTATGTATTTCATGAGTGTTTTCCCTTTTCTATGTGTACAAAATGACATAAGATGAAGAGTTCTTTCAATAAGCCCCAAATGAAACTTATATAATTTCTAATGACAAATAATAACTGTAACTATTTTCGGGGGAGGGGGGCTTATTGTATATTGGCACTTTGTTGACATTTCCTGTATTATCTACTTTAGTCCTCATAAGAACTGTAGGAGCTCGGAATTTGTTTTTAAAAGTTATCAAAATTAGAAATGTAATACCTTCTAGTTGTAAAAATCCATTAAAAAGTGTGACGATTAAGAAATGCAGGGGCGCCTGGGTGGCTCGGTCGGTTAAGCGGCTGACTTCAGCTCAGGTCATGATCTCGCGGTCCGTGAGTTCGAGCCCCGCGTCAGGCTCTGTGCTGACAGCTCGGAGCCTGGAGCCTGTTTCGGATTCTGTGTCTCCCTCTCTCTGACCCTCCCCCGTTCATGCTCTGTCTCTCTCTGTCTCAAAAATAAATAAATGTTAAAAAAAAAATTTAAAAAAAAAAAGAAATGCAAACAGTCCTTAACATGCCTTTTCCCCATAGATGCCACTGATTAACAAGCTGATATGTGTCCCTCCAGATCTTTTATGTGTATGTGGAAACTCACACAGGCACATAGAAAAGAGGTTGGTTATTAATGGCATTATATTATAAATACAACTCTGTAAGTTGCTTTACTTACTTTAACTACATCTCCTGGAAATCTTTCTATGTCTGTCCATAGATCATCTCCTCATTCTTTTAATGACTGTAGTGATTATTTAACCATTTCACTATAAACAGGGTTTTTCAGCCTCATTATAAACAGACACCCAGCCAGGAGTACTATTGACATTTTGAACTGGATAATTCTTTAAAGACCTGTCATAGCATTTTGAGATGTTTACCAGCATTCCTGGTGTCTACCCACTAGAAGCCAGTAGTCACCCACCTCCCCAAGCCATCTACCCACCCACCCCCACTGGAACAAAATGTCTCCAGACATTTTGTCCCCTGAGAGACAAAACCCTTCCTTCCTACCACTATCAAGAACCACTGGTACCGAAGGATATTTATGTTGTGATTTTCAATAATGTAAAATGGATTCACCAAACGTTGGTGTTGCTTATTATAAATCGCATTTTACAGGTGAAAAAAATGGAGGCTAGGAAGGTTGATGTGCCCAAGGTTGATAGGATATCCAACTGCTATAAGTAGTAAAGGTAAGATATGAACCAATTCTGCCTCCTCCAGAGTTTGTGATTTGAACCTCCTTCCCAATCCTACTATAATTTTACTACCCAGCAGGTTGTTTCAGGGACCACCCTAAAGAAGATAGTCAGAACAGTATCACTATTGTTGATAATGGATATTAAAAAATATCCTAGTTCTGGGGGCGCCTGCGTGGCTAAGTCAGTTGAGCATCCGACTTCAGCTCAGGTCATGATCTCACGATTCGTGGGATCGAGCCCTGCATCAGGTTCTGTGCTGACAGCTGAGCCTGGAGCCTGCTTCAGATTCTGTGTCTCCCTCTTTCTCTCTGCCCCTCCCCTGCTTGTGCTCTCTCTCTCAAAAATAAATAAACATGAAAATAACTTTTTTTAAATATCCTAGTTCTGGGGCACCTGGATGGCTCAGTCGGGTAAGTGACCAACTCTTGATTTTGGCTCAGATCATGATCTCAGGGTTCATTAGATCGAGCCCCAAGTGGGGCTCTTTGTTGAGAGCACGGAGCCTGCTTGGGATTCTCTTTCTGCCTCTCCCTCCAGGTACGAACGAGCTCTCTCTAAATAAATAAATAAACTTTAGGGGTGCCTGGGTGGCTCAGTCGGTTAAGCGGCTCAGGTCATGATCTCACAGTCAGTGAGTTCGAGCCCCGCGTCGGGCTCTGTGCTGACAGCTCAGAGCCTGGGGCCTGTTTCAGATTCTGTGTCTCCCTCTCTCTGACCCTCCCCCGTTCATGCTCTGTCTCTCTCTGTCTCAAAAATAAATAAATGTTAAAAAAAAATTTAAATAAATAAACTTTAAAAGAAATTTGTAAAAAATAATGTCTTAGTTCCGATAAACATTCTTCAACTTCTTTCGACAGAACCAGGAGTTAAGACTTTTCTGCTTTTTTTTTTTTTTTTTTTTTTTAACGTTTATTTATTTTTGAGACAGAGAGAGACAGAGCATGAACAGGGGAGGGGCAGAGAGAGAGGGAGACACAGAATCTGAAACAGGCTCCAGGCTCTGAGCTGTCAGCACAGAGCCCGACGCGGGGCTCGAACTCACAGACCGTGAGATCATGACCTGAGCCGAAGTCGGACGCTTAACCGACCAAGCCACCCAGGCGCCCCAGGACTTTTCTGCTTTCTAAAGGTACCCATAGCAGAACAAGTCATTTCTGATAAACACTTAAAGAAAACTTTTCTGAATTTTTAAACAGATAACTAATGTAGTATCACCTTAGTTGATGTACTTAACAATGATGAAGTACCCTGAGAGCTAACCTAGTTTATATAGAGATATTAGGCCTAAAGTCAGTGTTTTAGATTTTTCTGGGCCAGGCAGCTTTGCCATCATCATCATTAGTGAGTACAGATGTGTATTAAGCTCCTATTGCATACGGTGGAACACCACTCGTCTTCATACTCCAGATTTCCTCCCAATGCTGGGTAGACATCTTGTAACTCCAAATAACTGGTAAGGAAAATCAAGCAACAGAGGGAAAGTAAAACAAATTCAAAACTAACATCGCTGTTAATATCGAGTATTTACTATGTATAGCGTATTTAAGTCAGCTGTTACTTCATTCCACAAATATGTAGGCACCTACCACGTGCCTGATGGGACACCAGGTGCTACGGTATCGGCGTAAACAGGCGGCATAGACCATGTCTCTATGAAAGTGTGTGAAAGACATTAACTAGTTGCTTACATAACAGTGATTAATGGGGGAAACGTAATGAGGTAGGGGGTGAGGGAAGGTTTTCCCCCCCAAAATATGTTGAGTTCTAACGATGGAGGATGAACACTGAATACTGCCAATGGCGTATGTGAAACTCTGAGGCCGGATGGATCATGGTATGGCTGAGGAAGTGAGAGAAGACTATGGCCAGGGTCAGATCAAGCAGGGCACACTAGTATATGTTAGGGATTTTTATCTTTTTTTTTTTAAGTTTATTTATTTATTTTGAGAGAAAGAGACAGAGAGAGGCAGACATAGAGGGAAACAGAATTCCAAGAAGGCTCTCCACTGACAGGTACCCCTAGATTTTATTTTTAAGTAATGTCTACACTCAACGTGGGACTCAAACCTACACCCCAAGGATCAAGAGTGACACGCTCTACCAACCAAGCTACCCAGGTGCCCCGGGATTTTTATCTTTGGCCCTAGAAAGTCCACGGATAACACTGAAGGATTTTTAAGCTGCAGGGTATCATGATTACATTTGGAATTTCCTATTGTATTGGCTCTAATGTTATTAGTATTATCTCATTCTTACAGAAGAGGGTTTTAGAGACCATGTCTTGGAAATTATACTAACTTGCTTACTTCAATATATTCTTTCATTACTAGAAAAATAAGATAAAATGGGTCAGGGTTATTACCGTCTCCCTCTTTCTAACAAGTAATGGCTCCTTCACAGTATTAGCCTTGAAAATTTCCCCTTATTAAGGATTATGGGACCTCTGGCTAAACAATGAATCAAGGCCTTGGAAGCTTAACAGAGGACATGTTGCTATTGATTCTCTGCTTCCATTTTGTTCTTAATTTTCATACCTGTAGAATGAGAAGATCCCTTCTGATAAATAATCTGATGGAGAATAACATGATGAGTAAAGAATGATTGCTAGCAGAGCTCTAAGAACAAAAAATTCTAATTCTTTATTAGATTCTAAGATTAAGTCCAGGCGACCACCATTTATGGGCTGTCATTTAAAAAATCTCTCTCTCTCTGAACACATCATCCATAAATTCACTGCTTTCTTCTATTACTGGTGGTGAAGTAATCTCCATAATAGCCCAGCTGACCCTTCCCAGAGGGTCTCTGACAACCGCATAATGATGGCTTCACCTGATTATGGATATCCGATAATACAGAATGGTAAAAGCCTGAAGTGTTTTGCCATTACTCTGGTTATGAATTTCTCTCAGGAATTTAACACACTGCAAAATTCTTCCTTATTAATTAAGCTCTCTCCCACCTTTACTTTTCCACATTTCACGTTTGTTCAATTGTCTCCAGGAAGTAATCGCAAATGATGTTTTTCACAGCTGTTTTTAATTCCCGGGCATCAGTTTCACAGGTTTTATTCATTAAATCATTTGTTCTGAAGCCTGATTTCTCCGGATCTCTAGTTTCTTCATATGTAAAATGTAAGGAATTTGGATGCAATTCTCCCTTCTAGCTAAATAGTTCTATGATTTGACTCTTACCATTACTCAAATGTAAGAGGAGTAATTTGAGAAATAGGACCAATGAGTTACATTCTCCATTTCACAGCTTTAGAGAACCTTCTTTTCTGTAACTTGATACGAAACATTTCATATTTTGCCTAAACTATTGGCGTTTGAAATAATGAATACAGCCAGGCTTCTTTCAACAGCACTGAATGAGAGCATCCATTGTTTGCCAGTAAGGCTCAAACAAAAAAAAAAAAAACAAAAAAAACAAAAAAAACACAAATATTCTAGTTTAGCAATTAGGAGAAAGATCTGTGACTGGATCCATATTGTGCTTGGTTTGACAAAGTCAAAAATGCCTTTTGCTGTTTAAAAAAATTATTTTGGTATCTAGCCCTTTTATTAGACTGTCCTCTTCAATGGTCATGGGGGAAAAGTCATGATTCTCGGAAACTTACAGCTTCGCCTGACTGCATCATCCAACTTCTTTTTCCACTGGCGAGAGTTGAGTCTTGAGTCCCAACAAAAGAAAGATCTTAGCTTTAGGGCTGTTAGGGCCCTGAATGAGCTAACCATTCATTTCACTTCTCCCAAGAAAGAGCCACCTAGATTTTCCCTACTCCTTAAAGGCCTCCTCATGGACCGGGTACATTTTTACTGAATTGATTAGTTCTCACTTCTGAAGCTCCCTTGTTCTATCCCTTGAGTGATTTTTTTTTTTTATGTTAAACTTTAATCATCAGCTTAAAACAAGTCACAAAATCGTTTGCTAATAAACTTAAATTGTAGGAAAGTCAAGAATGAAAGAAAAAAATCAATGCCAAACCCCCCAGTAAGTTGCTATAATTCTATTTTCATGTCAACAAATATGTTTGGAGAATTGTTATTTCCAGTACAAAAAATAAAGGTTTTAGAGATTGTAATAACAAAGACTAGCAGCCACATTGTTATGCTTTATTGTTAGGTCTGAATTCGGTTGATATTTTCCATCTGTCTACTTAGTCTCCTTGAAGCTAGCTTTTCTCTTCCCAGTCCAACTTCCTAGCATCGGACATAAAGCAAGAAAGCATCAAAAACCCAGGGTTGATGCTTTTCTTTCCCACAAAGTTGGTGATTGAGAACCAAGTAGAAGAGGTTTCATGGAATTGGTCGTCAGGCACATACAATAAAACCAGAAGCATTAGGAAAGGATCACCTATTCAAAATAGAATTCATACCTTCTCATGGCCTCGAGGACAATGTGCCAACATTTCTTTATCTAGAAATAATGCCTTTTGGTCCCTAGAGAGAAAAAATTGCAAATAACATTGCTACAGGTAATCTGTTGGCTCAATTTTACATTATGCTATGGTTTGAATGTTGGTGTCCTCCCAAAATTCATATTGAAATCCCAGTTCCCAATGTGATGGTGCTAAGTGGTGGGGTGTTGGGGAGGTGGGGAGGTCAGGAGGGCGGAGCCCTTCTAAATGAGATTAATGCCCTCATAAAAGAGTCTTGACAAACACTAGATATAATGGCCCTTGAGGAAACCACACACCCGGGAAGAACAATCGACAAAACTATAATATGTGTGTTTAAAATAAGAAGAAAGAGGGGCACCTGGGTGGCTCAGTTGGTTGAGCGTCCGACTTTGGCTCAGGTCATGATCTCGCGGTCCAGGAGTTCGAGCCCCGCATCGGGCTCTGTGATGACAGCTCAGAGCCTGGAGCCTGCTTCGGATTCTGTGTCTCCCTCTCTCCCTGCCCCTCCCCTGCTCATGCTCTGTCTCTCTCTGTCTCAAAAATAAATAAAAACATTAAAAAAAATTAAAAAAAAAATAAAATAAGAAGAAAGACAATACACAAATTGTCTCATAGGATCCACTGATACAGTATATCAAGCAATTGAAACTATGGAAGACAAGAATAACTATAAAGGCAGTGAGGTCGGGTGGTGATTGCCAAGGTGCATTGATGTTCCTCAGCAATAAACTAGATGCTAAGGGAAATTAATTAAAAAAAAAAAAAAAAGAGACCTGACAGGGCGCCCTAGCCCCCTCCATTATGTGAGCACACAGCAAGAAGTTGGCAGTCTGCAATCCAGAAGAGAGTTTTCACTAACACTGAATATGCCAGTGCCATCATCCTGGGTTTACCAGACTCCAGAACTGTGAGAAAAAAATGTTTGTTGTTTATAAGTCACTCAGTCTCTGGCATTTTGTTACAGCCACCCAGACAGACTGACACATTACTTCTTCCAGAAAGTTGATTTTGTCAGGACAGACTGGTATTTCAGAGACAGGGAGGGAACGAGTTACAGGGAAAGCAGATGGGAAGAAGAGTCGGGGAACACTGACGATAAGTTGCCCAGTGCTGAATTATGCCTGGGGAAGCTTTGAGTGTAGTTCAGATGGGTAGAACGCTTGGATCCACTCTTTACGCAAGGCCCTATACTGATGCCAGATTTCGAACTCCAGTGTTCCTTCAAATTAGATCCAAACTGCAAGGATACAAAAAAGCATATGCAAAATGGAATAATAAATCCTACATCCTTACTTTAGGGAACAAAGCCATTTTACATTTGAGTGATGCATGTGGCATTCTATGTATCTGATAAAGTGACACAGCTATTAAGACAATTTTAGGGGCACCTGGGGGGCTCGGTTGAGCATCCGATTCTTGATTTTGATCCAGGTCAGGATCTCATGGTTTCATGAGTTTGAGCCCCTCATGGACTGTGTGCTGACAGTCGAGGCTGCTTGAGATTCTCTCTTTCCCTCTCTCTCTCCTCTCTCTCTCTGCCCCTCCCCTGCTCACACTTTCTTTCTCTGTCTCTCAAAATAAATAAACTTAAAGAATTTCTTTTTTTTAATATTTATTTAGTTTTGAGAGACAGAGACAGAGTGTGAGCGGTGGGGGGGGGGGGGGAGGGGGTTGCTGAGAGAGAGGGAGACACAGAATCCGAAACAGGCTCCAGGCTCCGAGCTGTCAGCACAGAGCCCGACACAGGGCTTGAACTCATGAACCGCGAGATCATGACCTGAGCTGAAGTCGGCACTTAACTACTGAGCCACCCAAATGTCCCCCCACACACAAAAAAGAATTTCTTTAAAACTAGAGACCAGGGGTGCCTGGGTGGCTCAGTGGTTGAGCTCCCGACTTCAGCTCAGGTCATGATCTCATGGTCCCGTCGGTGAGTTCAAGCCCCACGTTAGGCTCTGTGCTGACCACTCAGAGCCTGGAGCCTGTTTTGGATTCTGTGTCTCCCTCTCTCTCTGACCCTCCCCCGTTCATGCTCTGTCTCTCTCTGTCTCAAAAATAAATAAATGTTAAAAAAAAAAATTTAAAACTAAAGACCATTTTAATGTGACAAAACTGAGATTCAGGAGGCCCTTAGATATGTCCACTCTCTCCCAAGCAATACATGTAGATCTAAGAGACACACATGAGCCTGTCCGACTTTTCAGGCTATGTTGCTTTTTTATACCTTACCTACCTAAACTTAAAATTACTGTGTGCTTATTATTCATCTAATTGTTCCCCAAGGCCCCATTCCTCCAGTCTTAAGTATCCTACTCTTATTATTGAGTATTGATATTAACATTTAGTTAGGAAACCGATTTCAAAAATTTAATCCAAGGGAAAAAATTCAACAAAAGGCTGTATTTTACTGACCGAATTTAAATGTCACTTTCAAAGAGAACTATCTCCACTGGCACTTAATGCATTTTACAACAAATATCATGACCAACCATTAACTATTACTCTAGGCAAAATTATGAAATGACTTAATTTTGTCTTTCCAAGACCTCAGCCACATAAATTCTGTATCTTATCACATTGTAAGAAGGATCTGAAAATCATTTGCATTCAGGATTATGTACTCAAATTAGACAAAAGAGCTTTGCTTTTTATAGGATTTAAGGCTTCAAGGTGCTGCCTGACTTCTCAGACTCTTCTATATGTTTACAGGTATCATGAAACTTTAAGAAAGTCAACATCTGCCAAAATTATTTGACACAGAACACTTTCTTCACATAGAATTTGAAGGAATACGTTTTGAGAAATGTTGATTCACAGGCTATCAGCCAAGTTTTCTCTGCAACTACAACAGTTGGATTTTCCTCTGTGTGTCTCTGATGAGTAAAAAATTGTAATAAATGAATGATTCAAAGTGAAATTAAGAAAACAATTTCAGGGGCGCCTGGGTGGCTCAGTCGGTTAAGCGTCCGACTTCGGCTCAGGTCACGATCTCGCGGTCGGTGAGTTCGAGCCCCGCGTCAGGCTCTGGGCTGATGGCTCAGAGCCTGGAGCCTGTTTCCGATTCTGTGTCTCCCTCTCTCTCTGCCCCTCCCCCATTCATGCTCTCTCTCTGTCTCAAAATAAATAAACGTTAAAAAAAATTTTTTTTTAAAGAAAACAATTTCATTTACAATAGAATCAAAAGTAATAAAGTTTGGAATTCATTGAACAAAAGTTATAAACTTATACTCTGAAAACTATAAAACATTTTTGAAAGAAATTAAGATCTAAATAAATGGAAAGACATCTCATGTTCATGGACTGGAGGACTTCATATTGTTAAGATGACAATACTCCCCAAATTGATCTACAGATTCAATGCAATCCTTAGCAGGGCCCCAACTAGCTTCTTTGTACCAATTGGCAAGCTGAACCTAAAATTCATATGAAATCCAAGAGGCTCAAAATAGCTAAAATAATCTTGAAATAGAAGGACAAAGTTGGAAGACTCCCAAATTCCGATTTCAAAAGTTACTACAGGGGCGCCTGGGTGGCTCAGTCAGGTAAGCGTCCGACTTCAGCTCAGGTCAGGATCTCGAGGTTCCTGAGTTCGAGCCCCGCGTCGGGCTCTGTGCTGACAGCTCAGAGCCTGGAACCTGCTTCGGATCCTGTGTCTCCCTCTCTCTCTGCCCCTCCCCCACTCATGTTCTGTCTGTCTCTGTCTCTCAAAAAAAAAAAAAAATTAAAAAAAAAGTCACTCCAAAGCTACAGTTATCAAGACAATGTGAATCCTCAGGACTGTTAGTGGAAACGCAACCTGGTGCAACCATTGTGCAAAACAGTATGGAGAGTCCTCAAAAAATTAAAAATAGATTTACTATATGATCCACTAATCCCACTACTGGGTATTTACCCAAAGAATAGGAAAACACGAATTCAAAAAGATATATGCACCCCTGTGTTTATTGCAGCGTTATTGATAATAGCCAAAGTATGGAAGCAACTCAAGTGTTCTTCAATAGATGAATGGATAAACATGTGTGCACACACACGCACACACACACACAGGATTATTACTCAGCCATAAAAAAGAATGAAATCTTACTATTTGCAACAACATGGATGGATCTAGAGGTATGGTGCTAAATGAGTAAGTCAGTCAGAGGAAGATAAAAACCATACGATTTCACTCATCTATAGAATTTAAAAAAGAGAACAAATGAACAAAGAAAAAAAAAAAACAGACAAAAAAAACCCAGACTCTTAAATATAAAGAATAAACTGGTGATTATCAGAGGGGAGGTGGGTGGTGAGATGGATAAAATAAATGAAGGGGATTAAGAGTACACTTACCATGCAAGCATGGAGTAATGTATAAAATTATTGAATCACTGTATCGTAGACCTGAAACTAATATAAGACTGTATGTTAATTATACTGGAATTAAAAAATTTAATTGACGGGGCGCCTGGGTGGCGCAGTTGGTTAAGCGTCCGACTTCAGCCAGGTCACGATCTCACGAACCCACGATCCGTGAGTTCGAGCCCCGCATCAGGCTCTGGGCTGATGGCTCAGAGCCTGGAGCCTGTTTCCGATTCTGTGTCTCCCTCTCTCTCTGTCCCTCCCCCGTTCATGCTCTGTCTTTCTCTGTCCCAAAAATAAATAAACGTTGAAACCAGAATTTGCAACAGCAGACTCCCCTGGTTCTCATGCCTTCAGACTTGGACTGAATTATACCACTGCCTTTCCTGTTCTCCAACCTGCAGACACCAGATTGTGGGACTTCTCAGCCTCCATAACCATGTAGCCGTTCCTATAATAAATCTTCTCTTATGCATAAAAAAAAAAAAAAAAAATTTAATTGACTGATTTTTATTTATTTATTTATTTATTTTTTTTTTTTTTAACGTTTTACTTATTTTTGAGACAGAGAGAGACAGAGCATGAATGGGGGAGGGTCAGAGAGAGAGGGAGACACAGAATCGGAAGCAGGCTCCAGGCTCTGAGCTGTCAGCACAGAGCCCGACGCGGGGCTCGAACCCACGGACCGTGAGATCATGACCTGAGCCGAGGTCAGACACTTAACTGACCAAGCCACCCAGGCGCCCCATAATTGACTGATTTTTAAAAAGGCAATATGGAACTGGCAGAAGTATAAACGTTATCGGTCAGTGGCATAAGCCGAAAGTCCAAAAATAAATCCTTATATTTACAGTCAACTGACTTTCATCAATGGTACCAAGATTATTCAAGAGGGAAGGAATCATCTCATCAACAGATGATGCTGGAACAGCCGGAAAGCCACATACAAAAGACTGAAGTTGGGCCCTTCATACCGTATACAGTAATAAGCTAAAAACGAGATCAAAGACCTAACTGGCAGAGTCAAAACTATAAAAGTCTTCGACAAAAACACAGGGTAAATCTTCATGACCTTGGATTTGGAAGGAATTTTTTCTAAAGATTTTACTTCTAAGTCATCTCTACACTCAGTGTGGGGCTCAAACCCACAACCCCGAGAGCAAGAGCCACATGGTTTCCCAACTGAGCCAGCCAGGCACCCCCTGGAAGGAATTCTTACGTGTGACAGCAAAAGCATGAGCATCAACAAAAAGTAGACAATTTGGACTTCATCAAAATGAACTTTTGTGCTGCAAAAGATACTGTCAAACCTGAAAGAACAAACCACAGAACAGGAGAAAATCTTTGCAAATCGTGTGTCTGAACGACTTGTCTCCAGAATATATAAAGAACTCTTATAATTAGAGTGCTTGTTGTGTACATCCTTGAGCTCCATGGCGAAAGAGCAAACTACAGGAAGAAGCAGAAAATAATTGCAAGTGATGGTGTACTTCTGAGATCTGTGAAATCTCTAGAAGTCATGGGAGGACTCTTAAAACTGAAGTGGAGTCAGTTTTTTTAGTAAGAAAAATCTATCCTTAACCATTTTTGCAATATCAGCCTTTGATTTATTCTTACTCTAATTAGAAATCAGAATTTTAAACAAGTCCCTGTTTTTAATTCAAACCTTAAAAGCAGCATGTATTAATAAAGGATGTGACCATGAAATAATAAAATGAACGATAAAATTATAGCTTAAGCCGTTTTCAGTTTTTCTCAATTTAGGCTCGTAGAGGTATTTTCAATAATGTCTTACAATTAAATAATTTTATTAGGCTAACTATTGGGTTAGAGCCAAGAGAGCTATGGGTTAGGGTTCAAATTTAAAGACAGCTACAAACATAGGAAAACTAGCCCTTAAAAATCAACCAACTTACAGGTATTTATCGAATACCAGCCACGTAACCATCATTATATAGGCACCGTGGAAAGGAAGACAAATTTAAAACATTGTCCTTGGCTCCAAGGATACTATAAATATGGAGACAAGGCATTTAATAATAAATGAGAATCATTTATTCATTCAACAAACATTGAGTATCTGCAAAGCTGATGACTAGTATGAAAGAATATTTTGTATTTGTTATATTATTCTTTATGCCTTTTAATATGTCTGAAATCATTTATGATGATTTTAAAGCACTCATTAAATTGTTCAGTATTAGTGCTAGTTGATAACTAACGACTGCTAATAGTATTGATTTCAGGTTTTGAAAAAGAAATACAGCACTCAAGGCAGAATTAGAACTGACACTAATTGGAAATGATGCCTTCCAATTATCCTAAAGTCAAAAAAATCTGGTAACTCCTTTTTTGCTTTGAATGACTTGGATTTACCTTTCTTTTCAAGGTGTGTTTAGGATGAACTCTTCATTCATTAGGATACTTAATGAACATGCTGCCATGGTGTCGTTTGTAAGACTTTTACGCAAGTGTATTTTGGTCTCTGAATAGAGCCAAGGGAGGGGATCCCTACGTTATGCCTGTTTGTATTCCCATCATGCAGCACTATATCCTAAAGATTGTTAATAATGTCATCCAGATATAAAAGATCCTTGTTAGGGGTGCCTGGGTGGCTCAGTCGGTTAAGCATTTGACTTCGGCTCAGATCATGATCTTGCAGTTCGTGGGTTCGAGCCCCATGTCGGGCTCGGTAATGACAGATCAGAGCCTGGAGCCTGCTTCGTATACTGTGTCTCCGTGTCTCTCTGCCCCTCCCCCACTTGATTGCATGCTCGCGTGGTCTCTCTCTCTCTCTCTCTCTCTCAAATAAACATTAAAAAAAATTTTTTAAAGGTCCTTGTTACAAAAATAATTAAATTGGACAGTGTAATACTTAGACCATGGGCTTGCCATATTATTTCAGTCTTTTACAAACAGAGCTATGTTTCTAAGAATGTAGGTGATGCCCTATTCCAAAGAAAAACTGTGAAATAATGGAATTATGCTGTTTTACAGAGAAAGATGGTAACAGGTTTTCCTGATGGAGAATTATTAGATTCATGGATCATTTAAGTCCGTGTGCTTGCCCAGAAGAAAAGTATTTGAATATGCTGATCAGCCAAGCTTCCTCTGCAATGTAGGGCTGTGTAAATGTTAATCCCAAAGTAAAATCTCTGCCCGGTAGAAATGTAAAATCCAGAACAAAGATAACAGGAAAAAAGGAGGCATTTCTTTAAAAAGAAAGAGGATAAGAATTTTAATGCACTTGATTTAACATGTGTGTGTTTAGAAAGTTCTATGACCTGATTGTGGGTGGCATTTTTCCTCTAGTGTTTGGCAATATTAGGTGCATTCATATATCAGACTCTGGAAACTGCGTCGGTTGTTTTTGATCTGTCTTGCCGAGCAAATCTAACAACTCATACCTAATTTCAGTTCTCTGATGTCTTCACTTCCACCCCTCAGAGGCCAACGTCCATCTCCAAAGTCTTTCTCCACATTGGACCTGGGACTCCTGGCATCAGGGGCTCCTCTTAACCTCCTCAGCTTTCCTTCCCCCCTTTCCCTTCTCTGGAGCCCATCTGGCAGAGCTCCAGCCCGCGCTCCTCCTCTGCACAGGTCCACTCTGACCCCTGGGCTGCTGAGTGTGGCTGGAGAAAACCGCAGAACCACCTTTTACTCAACGGTCCTCAGCGTCAGCATCACCCGGGGAACTTGTGGTACCTGCAGAATTGCAGCCCTGTCCCAGACCCACTGAGTCAGAATCTGTAGTTCAGCAAGATCCCCAGGTGATTCCTACGCACCTGAAGACTGGGAGGAATCCGCACGGAACACTGGTGTGGCTACAAGAATCATGGTCTCCAGTCCCAGCTGGCCTCTGCCACCTCCGGACACCCTCTGGAGGTTTCCCTTAGCCGCATGCCTTCCCGTTCCCGGGAGCGGGAATTTCAAAGCTGATCCTCTCTTTTGAAATCCACCCGTTCTTTTTTTTTTTTCCTTCCCCTCCCCCATGGTCTTCTGTGAAGTTTCTCAGGATCCACATAAGAGTGAAAACATGTGGTTATCTGTCTTTCTCTGTCTGACTTATTTCACTTAGCATCACACTCTCCAGTTCCATCCACGTTGCTACAAAGGGCCATAGTTCATTCTTTCTCATTGCCACGTAGTACTCTGTTGTGTATATAAACCACAATTTCTTTATCCATTCATCAGTTGATGGACATTTAGGCTCTTTCCGTCATTTGGCTACTGTTGAGTGCTGCTATAAACATTGGGGTACAAGTGCCCCTATGCATCAGCACTCCTGTATCCCGTGGGTCAATTCCTAGCAGTGCTATTGCTGGGTCATAGGGGAGATCTATTGTTAATTTTTTGAGAAACCTGCACAATAAATTTCATATTAAAAAAAAATAAATAAATATCAACTCGATTAAATTGACCTTAAAAAAAAAGAAGTCCACCCATTACTTTTCCCCTTTTGCCAGCAGGGGAACATTACCTCTTCTTTTATTGAGAGAGACAGAGACAGGGAGAACACGCCTCGGACAGAAATTCTCCCATTGCTGCCCCACTGCCTAAGTCCCACCTCAGGGTCACTTACCCCTGTGCCTTCCCCTTCTCCTTCTCCTCAGCAACAGAAGAGGTGCTTTACCACTGACTGTGGTCAGATCTTCATCCGTAGCCTCAAACCCATCTCATCCCTCTGCCTCCTGGGTTTCACTCCCTCAACAGACAAATCTAATCGGCCATCTTCACTCAAGTAGGCTTCTGTTACTGCCTCAACTAACTGTTCTTTCGCCACCAGCTTCTACCCTTACCGTCTCCTCTCTGACTTAATCCCCAACCCATCGCCATCTGGCTTCTCCCTCCACTCTTCAGGGGACCCCGCTCCAAGGACCCAGTGTCACCTGCAGGATCTGACACTGTCATTGTCCCATTGGGGCCCCCTCTGGAGCTCGCTTCCGGGATATCCCTCCCCCTTGCTTTGATTTTCCATCTCTCACTACTCCTTCTATGTTCTTTTCGTAGATTCGTTCTCCTTTATCGGGACCTCCAGATTGGTGTTCTGAGGACTGTATCCTTGGCTTTTCCCTTCTCTCCTTCCTCGCTGCCTGATCTCATGCACTTCACAACATATGCTGCTGATTCCCAGTCGATAGCCCAGACCTCCCTAATGAACCTGCACTATCCAAGTGCTTGTGTGCACCCCCACTGAGAGGTAACTGAGGCAACGCTAATCATTGAGCATGTCCCAGACTGATTTCATATGTTCGTTCAAGAACTGTTTGTGGTGAAGCGGGGTGCCTGGGTGGCTCGGTCGGTCCGGCGTCCGACTTCGGCTCAGGTCATGATCTCGCGGTCCGTGAGTGCGAGCCCCGCGTCGGGCTCTGGGCTGACGGCTTGGAGCCCGGCGCCTGTTTCGGATTCTGTGTCTCCCTCTCTCTCTCTGCTCTTCCCCCGTTCATGCTGTCTCTCCCTGTCTCAAAAATAAGTAAACGTTAAAAAGTAAAAAGAACTGTTTGTGAAGCATTTACCATGAAACAAGTCTAGGTGCCGGAGATATGGTAATAATTAAGCATATCCTCTCCCCTGTGTCTGATGTTTACATGAGGGGAGCATCTGGACATAAACAAACAGCCACTGGGTGGTGGCATCGGAAGACCATTCAGCCGATTGACCCACGAGCTGAACCCAGGCACCTGGAGGCTCCTTCCCGCTCCCCTGTCCTTGGAACGTGGGTTCTGCTTGCATTTCCCACTCCCAGAGGCGGGTCCAAGGACACAGCCTTGAGACAGCAAAGTGGTGTTGAGAACACCTGCACGGTGTAGGTGACTGAACCCAGCTGAGGCCTCTTCCAGAAATGTAAAGTTTGACGGGTGGGTGTGGAGATCCATCTGTCTTGCTGCCGTGCAAGACAGGCCTCATGTGTAAGTTCGATGGCCACCCTGCAGGTGGAGTGACCTGCCTCTTTCTTCGGTCTCTCCCTGCCCTCCATTTACAGGGCCAGTTCCAGATTTCACCTGGGAAGCTCTCAGGAGGGTTGCAAACCAGTAGGTGGTAAGGGTATGAGGGAAATAAAGGCAGGTGAAGGAGAGGAAAGATGCTGAGTGAGAGAAGGTGCTTGGGAAAGGCCCCTTTGATATGCTGGCATTTGAGTAGAACTGGAAGAAAGAGACACAAGGAGCCACAGCGGGGAGAGAATTCCAGGATTAGGGAAGGGCAGGTGACGAAGAAGCCCGGGGCTAGAAAGGTATTCCAGAAACGGGCAGGCTGGTGCAACAAGACCAAAGGGAAGGAGGCAGGAGGTGAGCCGGAAAAGCTGGGCCACGGGACACAGAGTCCAGAAAGCTGTGGGAAGGACTTCGCTTTTATACTTAGTAGGGTAGCAGCCACTTGAGCAACAGAGCGGCATGTTCTGACTTGAATCATATCCACCCAGACTCCACCCTCCCCGGCCTGCTTTTCTTCGTGTTCTCCGTCCGTGGGAACAGCTTTCCATCATCTCCACTCTTCCGGTTCCTATTCTCTTTCTTAAAGTGCATAGGCCCCAGTAAAATCTTCCCATTTTAAAATATACCATTATTCTCTACAAGGGGTCTTGGTTGCTTATAGCTCACAATTTATAATTCCATACCATAGTTTTAAAATTAATTTTCCAAATCCAGCAAGTAATAAAATACTTCAAATCTAAGGATTGTTTTAAAAGGAGAAAACACAGGAATTACCTTCGCATTAGAATAACAAGTCTTCGGGGCACCTGGGTGGCTCCGTCGGTTGATTGGTTGATTCTCCGACTTTGGCTCAGGTCATGATCTTGCGGTTGGTGAGTTTGAGCCCAGCCTTGGGCTCTGTGCTGTCAACACCCAGCCGATCCTCCGTCCCCCTCGCTCTCTGCCCCACCCCCGCTCATGCACATACACACTCACTCTCTCTCTCTCAAAAATAAATAAACATACAAATAAACGAATAAATGTGTCTGGTCCAAATTGAGATGTGCCATAAGCATAAAATACACATAGAAATTTAAGATTAAAAAAAAAGAATAACAAGTCTTCGAGTAAGGTAGCAGGTTTTTCTTTTCTTTTTAATGTTTATTTACTTTTAAGAGAGAGAGAGAGAGTGCGCTAACAGGAGAGGGACAGAGAAAGGGAGACACAGAATCTGAAGCAGGCTCCAGGCTCTGAGCTGTCAGCACAGAGCCCAACCCGGGGCTCGAAGCCACAAACTGTGGGATCATGACCTGAGCCGAAGTCAGAGGCTTCACCGACTGAGCCACCCAGGCGCCTCGGTAGTGGTTTTTTCTGTATTATGAGACCATATTTCTCACAAAGGAGGAGATTTCCTCAGTGTTCTGTTAGAGATCCCAAAAGATTTTACCATGAAGTAAAAAAAATTGATCATTTACCAGAAGAGGAAACCGAAGCTGGGAAAACAGGGTGACCCGGTTCACACTGCACAGTTCATGGGAACATAAACGGTCTCCTGGCTCCTTGCTTTTTCCACTTTAACATGTCCCTGCAGAAAAGCCAAGCCTCGACAGGTGCACCCTTATTTTTGACAATGTTTATTCAGAAGCAACAACCAAATCATCATGTTTTTTTTGGAGAGAGAATGGCCAGATAGGTTAACTGCAGACCTGAGGTGTGGGTGTGCTCAAAGGCCACGGAGCCCGGAGACTTGGGTAAGTCTAAGCAATAGGTACAGTCAAGTCACCCCCAGAATCTGCCCCACGACTCCAAACCTTCTCCAACTGCTCAGCCCTTAGGCAAGATTTCATCACACCTATCTTTCTTCCCTGGCTGCAGTTTAGGATGTTCCCCTATTCAATGTGGTATTCATGTTTTATCAGTCACAAAGGAAATCAATGGCCTTCTTTATGACCCCCTTTTCACAAAGTATTCCTTCAGGATAATGCTTTAAATACAAATCACTCACACAGTAGGAGGGGAGGTAGGCAGTGTAAGGATTTAGGAGCGTGTATATCCCAGAGAGACTGGTTATTCAAGAAATGTTGAAGATCTCCCAGTGCGTATAAAGAAAACAGCACACTCAGATATTATTTATCTACGTAACTCTCCTTATCCCAGGTCCATATCTGGCATCATTAATGACGCCTAGTAAATGAATGAACATGTCCCATCCTGAAACCCTGAACTTGTGCATACAACGACTTAGATCCTAAGGTTACTGATGAAGGCATAAAGCAATGCCAACCTAACTTTTGAAGCACTAAGCTCTAATTAGCTTCGGATGAGAGTCAGAGGCAAAGGACTTCAGTTTCCTGGCTTTTGATTTATTGGCTTCCCCCCAGCCTCCCTTCCAAAGATCTTAGGTCCGTCAATAGGGGGAGGGGCAGATTAGAGAGAGAAGATGAATTCTGTCTGGGACATGTGAATGAATCTCTCCAGCAAATGGGAGGAGACGGGTCTGGAACTGCCCCGAGTACAAACATTTCAGATAAAATGTTGCAACATGCGGGCACAGGTCTAGTAGATGAAACCGTGGAGATGCGCTGGCCCAGGAAGAGCAGGCAAAGTGGGAAGAGGCCGTAAGGTGGGATGATCTTCCTGATGCAGTGAGTTTTACCAGCAGCCTGACAAACTGCAGTTAATGCAGGGAGGAGTGGATGGGTTGAGGGATGAGGGATGGTGGAGGGAGTGAGGCAGAAGCTGAAATGATTCAGCCCAGAGTCTAGGCTGGTTGGGAAAAGAAGCAAAGCCACGAGCAGGTTGAAAGCCTGGGAGAAAAGGAAGAGGGTTGGTTGCAGCTGCTAGCCGTGTAACCTTGAACTTGGTACTTACGTCTCTCTCATCATATGCACTTCCCATGTACAACTGTGCCAAGGTGCTAGCCTCTGCTCTTTGAGGTGACGGATAAACTCTCTGATCAACATGTTAAGAGGACTCCTCAAAACACAGTACCTTAACTCAAGCTAGTAACTCTCTCTAAGGGTAGAAGCCAGGCCATTTGAAAAGAATGGGAGGAGGAAAAAGGAGGTAAGATATCCCAGAATATGGATAATCTTTCTATCTCCCCCACCCATGACAAAATAAGTTACACACAAGTAAGTTCAACCTCAGCGGGCTCCCATCAAGGTGTGTGGTTCCATTCATAACATGTCTTGTGCAAAACCTAGATGTTGCAAGATACACATTTCTGGCAGCAGCAACAAGCACAGAGGCCCCCTGCTCCCATAAACTCCACATTCTTCCTCCAGCTGCGTGCCAGACCAACAATAACCAAACTATACTACTCCCTCAGGACAAGCAGGAATG
Organism: Panthera onca; assembly: GCF_046562875.1. NCBI lineage: Eukaryota > Metazoa > Chordata > Mammalia > Carnivora > Felidae > Panthera > Panthera onca. The sequence goes on from NC_138347.1 coordinate 142,185,072, forward strand.
TGAAAATAGAACAGAACTGAAATCTATTAAGATTCATATCCATAGACGTTTTTATGAGGCTAACAAAGGACATTAGAAAAAACTAAGACCAACTGTAACACAACCCCCATCTTTAAATTGCTCAGAGGTTGAATCAAAGTGCTTGAGTTAATTAGAATTTCCTTTGTGGAGAAGAGAACACAGTTCAACAAAGCTATTAGCTGCTTGGGCATTGGAAGAGAAACCCAGTAATATATTATGCTTTGGAGAAAAGTAATAAAACCCACTCATGATCTGAATCCTGAAAACGTCAAAACCCCCCATTTATTTAATCACAGATTCTGTTCTTAAAATGCTGTGAACACTGCAAAAGGGGGGGAAAGTGAAGCCATACTTTCTGCTCTTAAAAACGAGGATGTATCCTAGATATTCATGCGTATGTCTTTTCAACATTACTAGAGCTCACCAAAACAGGAATGCAAAGTTTTTCTTTTTTCTTTGTTTTTCACTTATAAAGCACTTAAAAAACCTTACTATTTATTTTTTTTAAGTTTATTTATTTATTTGGAGAAAGAGCACGAGCCGAGGAAGGGCAGAGAGAAAGGGAGAGAGGGAGAGAGAGACAGAGAGAGAGAGAGAGAGAGAGAGAGAGAATCCCAAGCAGGCTCTGCACTGTCAGCGCAGAGCCCTAGGTGGGGCTCGATCTCACAAAGTGTGAGATCCTGACCCGAGCTGAAATCAAGAGTCAGATGCTTAACAAACTGAGCCACCTACGTGCCCCTTAAAAACCTTTTATTTATTTTTTAATTAATGTAGCTTTTATAATAAGACTTTTTTTTAAATGTTTATTTATTTTTGAGAGAGAGAGAGTGAGCCAGAGAGGGGCAGAGAGAGAGGGGGATAGAGGATCTGAAGCAGGCTCCATGCTGATAGCAGAGGGCCCACTGTGGGGCTTGAACCCACGAACCATGAGATCACAACCTGAGCCAAAGTTGGTTGCTCAACCAACTGAGCCGCCCAGATGCCCCTTAAAAAACTGTTTAAAGAGAACAATACTCATAGACTATCGCCAAATTGTAGAAAATAAGACTTGACTTTTGGTGCTTCAAAAAGTGGACCAGACCAACAGTTTGTTAGTGGCCAACTATTATGTGGTTAAAAATAAAAATAGGACTTTCTGGAACTGCCAGCACCCCTCTGCCTTGGTGTAACAAGAACCCTCTCTGGTTCTGAGAACTTTGGCGATCTGTGTGGACGGTCGGGGAAGCACCCCCAAATTCCTATATTGAAATCCTAATACTCAGTGTGATGGTAGTAGGAGGTGGGGACTTTGGGAGGTGCTGAAGTCATGAAATGAGGGTGAGGATTAGTGCTTTTATACAAGAGTCCACAGAGAGTGCCCTAGCCCCTTCTACCACTTGAGGACACAACAGAAAAGCCTGCAACCCAACGAGGGCCCCTCACCCTCACCCGTGACCTGGTCACGCTATCATTGATGGCGAGCAATACATTTCTGTTGTTTCTAAGCTATCCAGTTTGTGATCTTTTTATAGCTGCAAGCAAGGAGGGGGCCTTATTTGCTCCAAACAGAAAGGAGAATCCTGGAGGGGAGGGCCTGTTTTGTGCGTGGTGTTGGGAGAGGGGATGGGAGTGCGGGGTGGGGGATATAGTTATTTCCAGATCCCCAGTATTAGCATACACTTGGCAAACATTTCCATGCATTAAATGAACTCATTCTGGTTTCTGTTTTGCTGTTAATTTACCACGTAACTTCAGGCAAGTGAATTTGCTTGAGCTTCAGTTTTTCCATATGTAAAATGGGGATGACCCCTATGATAATGCCTATGAACAAATTTATGAACCCTAAAGCTATATGCACATGAAAGGATGAAGAATTAGAGTTTCCTCTATTTTGCTTCTTCTCAGATACTGTCAGATATTAAACTTGCAATGTCAAAAACACTGCCACTATTCTCAGTGACTTCCTTCTTTTTTTAATTTTTAAACTGTATTTATTTTTAAGAGAGTGCATGTGCTAGCGGGGAAGAGTCAAAGAGAGAGAGAAAGAGAGCATCCCAAGCAGGCTCTGCACTGTCAGCACAGAGCCCAACGTGGGGCTCGAACCCACGAACTGTGAGATCATGACCCAAGGTGCAATCAGGAGTCAGACGCTCAACTTACTGAGCCACCCAGGTGCCCTTGGTGACTTTCTTCTGAGCAAAGTCTTTTTTGGCAGGGCACCTGGGTGGCTCAGTCGGTTAAGCATCTGACTCTTGGTTTTGGCTCAGGTCATGATCTCATGGTTTGTGAGTTTGAGCCCCACATCAGGCTCTGCACTGTTGAAGCCTGCTTGGGATTCTCTCTCCCTCTCTCTCTGCCCCTCTCCAACTCATGCACGCTCACACTCTCTCTCTCCCTCTCTCAAAATAAACAAATAAAACTTAAAAAAAAAATTTCTTTGGCTTGTAAAAGTACATATTCTTCCCCATAGGTTAAAGCTAATTTCGTTACAAAATTGTAAAAATTTAGTCTGAAATGTTTTTTCAGAATTTAACCTTATTTGTTAGAAAACATGTTCACCTCGGTTTTAAATAAGATGAGGTTTCAAGACTATTCTACAGAAACTCATTTTAATGCATAGTGTAGTAACCCATATTCCCGCTGTTAATCCTAAATTTTGACAACAACTGCCCATTACAGTTAATCATTGAATACTTACGACATCCCAGGCTCTATGCTTTGTATATTGTACACATTCTCTTTTAAGCTTTCTACAACTCAGTATGGAAGATGTTATTCCTTTTCTACACATGTAAAATGAGGCCCTGAAAGGTTGAGGGACTTCATCTAGCCAAGACATAATAGAATCAAGATTTGACCAGGCCTGACTTACTTAAAAGTCCTTGGCGTTTTCACTGCGTCCACTGGCTGACTTCAAAACACACTTACGGAGCACAACCCACGGGTAAACCAGAGCCTGTATTTATGAATATCAGAATCACTGATTCATCTTAAAAAAAGAAGGGAAGAGCCCATTGTAATAGGTAGCTTTTCCAGAAATCTATTTGTGGTACCTCAAATCACCACACTCAATGCTCTTTATTTATTATTTGGTGCAAACGGAATCAAATCGACAGTATGCACTTTTTGAACAGTTTCTAATTCAAAGAACAAAACAGTCTTGGTGATGCTAAAATAAACTAGAAAGTTTATGGTGAAGAAGACAATGCTCCCCGTGTAAAAATGATTTTGGAGGACTTGAAAAATAATGCCCATCAGACATCAGACAGGAAATCCCTGCATCTCTCCTGTATTATATTATATATGGCTGCTGGTTTCCTCCTCAGCAGGGAATAACTTGCTTGGTGATCACTGGTGGGGCTTTTCAGATTCAGCCCCAGGCGTTGTCTTGTACTTCACGAAGAGTAACTTCTAGTGTTATCACACTGGCTGGAGGCAAAATTATCAAGAAACATGTAGTAGAACTTGGCTTAGAGCCTTCTGAATATATAATTACTGTCTAAAGTTCCAATCTACACAATAGCAATTTACAGTAGCAACATCATCCCAGCACACCGAGAGAAATGTTAAACTTAGCTTATTGGCAATAGAGTCTAAAGCAGCTTCGAAGAGCGATACATGTTTTAAATAACTTTGAAGCATAAGCTAAATTCCCACATTTCTCCCCAGTCTGCTTGGAACATGGGCAACTTGACACAGCCTACAATTAGGAAATTTGGAGTGTGCCATCAGAAGAGCTGAAAGAGCTTATAACTGTGAACCAAAGAGATATGCATATTCCAGTCAATTATTCAGGAGCGAATTATCCAGAATCGTTCAATATTAGCCAGAATAGATCTGGCTAATCGACCTCATTTCCCTCATTTTCAGTCACTGATCAGCAAGTTGTACATCTTTCAGAAGTAGTGATAAAAACGAAGCTGAGAAAAAAGAGAAATTCTCCCTTCCGCTGATATTGAGGGCTCTAAAACCTGGTTCTGGTAAAGAGTCAGCAATGGTTACCTACCTGGGTGCTGGAGAGGACACGATACACCATAATCACCCTGTGAACTATTTCAACCAACTAACTGGTTTCGTTCGGTTTGTGAACTTTGATCATACGCATCATTTATAGCTCTATGACTATAGGTTCTTACCAGACCTTGCTTTAAAGTTAAATTATCACCACCTTTGGAAATCTTAAGTGGGGGAATGGGGAGGAGGAGAAGGACTTCCACTCCAAATGCAAACATTTAACGTTTCATGTAAAACTTCTCTTCGGTGTAAAACAATTAAACTCCACATGCTGAATGTATTCGACTGATTTACAAACATTTATGCAGTAACCAAAAACCCTAACGTTACAATCCTGTTTAGTGACGGTCTTGCTCATGAGCAGTTCATAGACAGATGATTGGCAGGTTGGCTGGGTCTAAAAATAAAAGAATGGGGAAAAAAGGGTTGAGCATACACAGAGACGTAGGAAATAATGAGGCTGATTTGCAAGTGAGGATTATGGAAATCAGTATCTTCACCTTAAAGACACACATTGTGAATGATTCAAGTTTTAATGAAGCACACGTTAGATTGTGACTCCAAATTATTTCATAAGATTGAAGTGTACTTAAAGCTTTAATCTCCTTAGTTTATTTTACTGCCAACAATCATTTTACAATGCCACGGTTCGTTTATTAGTTGTAAATGAAAATAACCTGGGAGAAGTATAGTACCATAGTTAAGAATTTGAGCTTAGTGAATCACATGTTTAAGCTAAAACAAAACCATAACCTCACATTTGGGAAACCAACCAATGAGTTCATGAAGCATTCGACGTTTCTTAAAAACCTACTATGTGCCAGGAATTGAATTTGGGGGGAATCAAGGGCAAGTTTGAAACTGGGTTTATCTGATAAAATGAATATTTTCAGAAAGACAACATACCGTGTTAGCAATGGTAGGTGGAATATCTTGGGAAGAGGGACGTACCAGAGGCACAGAAACCTGTTAGGAGGGGGTGAGGGCCTGGATTGTGTTGTGGGATTAGAAAGGAATGGTTGGAAGATAGAATATTTGAAAGGAATAGTCAACAATAAGGACTTGATTGTTTCATGTGGCGTTACTGATGGAGGAAACATGGGAATGGAATCACTCGGAGATGAAGAGTTACATTTGGGGTTGGTGTAGAATACCTTTAAGATGATGGTGGCTCATCTAAATGGTCATTAGATCGATTTCATTAACTATAAGAATCCAAACTACGTGTAAGCTCTTCCCAATGGTGCCTGCCACAGTTTATACAGTGATTAGTTTTGAAAGAAGCAATCTATTAGTTATATTTTTACACATTTACCTTCTGTTGACTAATACTAGTCACATATTAGATCTATTGCAGAAAGGTGAGATTTAACTGTATTTTTGAAACCATGCTTTCTTCTCCAATGAATATTGTCTACATCTTACCAACATATAGTCAACAGTTTCAAACTTTGCCCATGTTGGCAACTTGTCAGAAGACTGGGGGCTACACCTGTCTTGCATAATGCTGAGTTAATCCTAGCTTGCCATTAACTTTAATACAGCTCACAGAGGCCGGTGTATTTAATGTGGATCTCTGAATTCTAGAAACTGGAGCCTCCACATCTATGATTTCTTGTAAACAGGCTACAGCTCCAGGACCCCAGGCCTATACTTAGCCATCAGGCTCTATTTTAATCTCACTTCCTCTTCAAAATTACTGTCATTCTGCAACGCCAAACATATCTGCCACTGATTATGGAGCCCTTTCCAATTCTTGTGATATTCAGCTAATCTTTTTGTTATGTGAGAATAAGCAGTAAGATTATCTTTTGTTTTTTAGGCACGTGCTAAGTAAAATACAAGACTAGGAAATGGTATGTTTGATATTCTGTATGTTTAGATTAGTAATAAATGTGAGATTCAAGTTTAAAGAACATCTCTGCACCAATTATATATGTACCACAAAATCTGGCTGTTTAACCTCTATTAGAGTAAACCAAAAATGCCTTCTTAAAACCCTTGCTTAATAGAAACAGACCCATAAATACAGAGAACAAACTGATGGTTGCCAGAGGGGTGGGGTGTGTGGGGATGGGACAAACGGGTAAATGAGAATGGGAGGTACCAGCTTCCAGCTATGAAAAGAATAAGCCATGGGGATTAAAGGTACAGCATAGGGAACATAGCCAATTGTATCATAGTGGTGTGGTATGGGACAGACAGTAGCTACACTTGCAGTGAGACAGTATAACATATGGGGTTATCACATCACTATGTCGTACACCTGAGACGGATGTAACACTGTGTGTCAACTAAACTTCAACTAAAAAAATATATTATGCTTATATATATGAAAAACAAAGCAAAACAAAACAAAACAAAACCTTACCTAAGTATTTCCTCCCCCCCCGAATATTAGTCCTATGCTAAGGAGTCGAGAAGCTCCTTGAAGGCTGGGCTGGTGTCCTCCAGTAAGTGACAGAGGAGGAAGGGAGGAGGCAAAGGCCTTGGTAATGGTCACAGTGAATTGGTGACTGATGTCCCTAAGACGTTACTAAACAAAGTGTGGGAAACTGGACTGAGTCTCTATCATCTCAGGACATGTTAGGGGTATTTTGACATGTTTGGAAATATTTGCTGAGAGCCACCTTTCCATTACTCCTTCTCTTAAAAAAAAAAGTGGCAAAAAACTACAACGTAACAGCAAACAAATTAAATCACTAAAAATCCAACAAGAGATCGGTTTGCTTCAAATTATATTGCATTGTATAATTGACTACTGCGCAATCCTAAAAAATGATGAAAAGCACATTATGATTCATGCACATATTTAAGTTATAGAACATTATATATGGAGCAATTCCATTTTTGAATAAATAGATATATAAATTTTCAAATATGTATCCTCATTTATCTAAAGACAAATACCAGAATCATCTAACAGTGGTTATCTCTGAGCAGTGGGATTACACGTAATTTTTAACTTTTGTTAATCTCTATTTTAATTTTTTCTGTTGCAAAAGTATTTATAAGTTAGGCCCAAGTGTACATCGATTGATGAATGGATAAAGAAGATGTGATATATTTATATACAGGAATAGTATTCAGCCATAAAAAAGAATGAAATCTTGCCATTTGCAATGACATGGATAGACTTAGAAAGTATAATGCTAAGTGGAATAAGTCAGTTGGAGAAAGACAAATACCGTATGGTTTCACTCATATGTGGAATTTAAGAAACAAAACAAATGAGCAAAGGAAAAAAAGAGATACAGACAAACCAAGAAACAGGCTCTTAACTGTAGAGGATAAATTGATGGTTACGGAGTGAAATAGGTGATGGGGATTAAGGAGTGTACTTGTGGTAAGTACTGGGTGATGTATGGAACTGTGGAATCAGTATATTGTACACCTGACACTAATATAACACTGTATGTTAACTAACTGGAATTAAAATAAAAACTTACAGTAAGGAAAGTTTACAAGAAAAAAAGTAAGAAAAAGTTATAAGAAAAAAATCCAAAAATTCCATTGCTACTGCATGATACTAAATTTCTTCAATATCTCTGATATTCTCGCTACCATTTTGAGAACAAGAACTACAAATTAACAAAAAATTGTGAAAAGTGAAGCAGAATTATGAATGAGGAGAAAAATATCTAAGCAGGGATGGCCAAGGCCAAAATTCAAGAAGAAGGTATGATTTGGTCAGATCTGGTCCTCTTAAGGAGAGGGAAGATCAATCACAATGACCACTACTGTGCATTGAGTCTTATTATATTTAAGCATCGTGCTTATGCCTTGTATTCTTGAAAGGCTGGAGTCATTTCCAGCCTTTGTATTGCACAATAACACAGAAGGAAATTACTTACAGCTACACAATATTTCATAAAGTTGTTGCAGTAGAGCTGATAAGATATCGTGAGACCAAAGTGAGAGAGCAAATTTGACCAAGGTAGAGATGCAGAGATGTTCATAAGCACCAAGTTTCACTGCCATGTTCCTCCTCATCAATATATGTTCAATGGCACTAGGCCAATAACTGGTCCTTCAACAAGTAGGTCCACAGTTAACATCACTAACACAACAGATAGGAGAGCAAAGGATTTTGTATGGCAGAACAGGTGCACTGGGTTTATCCTGAGGACACAGTAATGTGTGGGCAACCCAGTGTCAAAGAAAGGGAGATGCTTGTGGTCAGCTCAAGAAACTGTGCAAACTCCACAGCCCATCTAAGTTGTTCAGTGCTTGCAGTGAGAGATACACAAGAATCACAGTGGGATGGTAGTGTGTTCTTTGTAGCTCTCATCAGCTGGGCAGAGAGAGGCAAGTGTAGGCAACAAAGCCACACCAAAATGCCAGCCAGTCTGCTCAGAGGTTGGACAGTCAGCTAGATTCATAAGCTAAGCAGGTCATTCCTGGTTCATCAGCCTAATTTTGTTCTGGTAAAATAATAATCATGTTTTTTTTTTTTTCTCTTTGGAATTGATCACTATCTAAAAACCAATCTACATATTTATCACAACCTAAATGCACATATGAATCTTAATTAAAACCCATCTCCTTCTACATAGTATATATCCCCTGAGGGCAGGGAGTTTCGTCTGTCATTGTTGCTGTATTCTCTGTAGCTAACCCAATTTGTAACAGAATAGGACACCCATAATATTTATTGAATGGCTGAGTTCACTATGTCATTAACATCAAGAAGGCACATCCACAGTTGATACCAGAAGGTTGCCACCGTGGAGGTGGGGTGTGACTGCGAATGGTAATGGGATATCCATGGAAATGGACCTTGGGTGGCTGGAGACATGGAACTCAGACATCTCTGAAAGGTCGGCATGAGGCTCAATTGTGGGAGTCATCTGTGTTTAGACTGATCAGTGAAACTATGAGATCTGTTCAATTCTATAAGAGAAATAGCAAATTAGGAAGAAGACTCAATGGAGTTTTGGTTAAGCGCTTCTTTGGCAAAGAACTGAATGGTGGACAAGAACTGACCATGACAAACACAGTTGTAAGAAAGATGTGGTATGTGCCAATAGCTGTCAATATCCCAGGGATTATTTTAACCATAGATTTTGATTTAAATAACATATCAATTTTAATAGATTACTACTTTGGGGCACCTGGGTGGCTCAGTCGGTTGAAAGCCTTCGACTTTGGCTCAGGTCACGATCTCACGGTTCGTGGGTTTGAGCCCCGCGTCGGGCTCTGTGCTGACAGCTCGGAGCCTGGACCCTGTTTCAGATTCTGTGTCTCCCTCTCCCTCTGCCCGTCCCCTATTCACGCTCTGCCTCAAAAATAAATAAACATTAAAAAAAAAATAGATTACTACTTGTTGGATGGATTAGGGTAACAGGAAGTCAATTTATATTATGCTGATAGATACAATCAAAAAAAAGAGCCAGAATGTGGATTGAGAGAAAGCGGGTCCCAGTGACTAATGAAGAGTGAAAAGATACATATGTACCTGAGACTATTACCTAAAAAAAAAAAAAAAAAAAAAAAAAAGGTAAAGAAGAGTTCAGGAGCAGATCTTCAATGACACTTCACAAGTTTATACAAGAATCACAGTGGGTGCAAAATTTTCAAAATGCGTCCTGGGGCAAAACTGCTAAACATACCCCCAAAGAGTAGCAGTCCCCACTTGGGGTTCCTTTTATTCTGGAGCTTATCTGCTTATCCTTTGCTGTCTCTTACTGCAGTTAACCCTTGAACAACACAGGTTTGAAGTTCACGGGTCCATTTACATGTTCATTTTGTTTCATAAATGCAGTCCAGTACTGTAAATGTATTTTCTCTTCCTTATAATTTTCTTCATAATGTTTCCTTTCCTCTACCTTACTTTATTGTAAGAATACAGGATATAATACATATAAGACACAGAATATGTGTTCATTGACTGTTTATGGTATCAGGAAGGTTTTTGGTCAACAGCTAACCAGCCAATAGCCAGCAGTAGGCCATTAGTGGTAGTTTGTGGGGAGTCCAAAGTTATACAGGAATTTTTGACTGCATGAGTGGTGGGTGCCCTTGACCCCTCATGTTGTTCAAGGGTCAACCGTAGGTCGCTTCTGGGTGCTGTCCTAGGTATAGCAGGGGCAACGAAAAAAGAATAGGACATAGGTGCTGGCGTTGAAGGGGTTTGCCATCTTGTGTTTTCAGCAGAGTACGGAACAACGAACTGTAGTTCATTCAAAGTGAAACAGGATGTGAAGAAATGGGCTCAGTTGATCTGGAACACCATTGTTCTTTCTTTTCCTTTCTTTTCTTATCATCTACCTTTGGAGGTCACCTTGGTCTGCTCTAAGAATTGAGAGAAGAGGACCAGAAAAAAAGTTCTAAATCTTTTCTACTAAAAAAAAAAAAAAAATGCAGCTGGCACATAACAATGCAAGGAAACAACAAACCACACAGTGTTAGTAAAATGTTATAAAAATGAGAATGAAATCAGGTTAGCAATAGAAGAGACTTCCAAATATTAGGCACTGGGCAAAGAACTGCTAACTTGTGTGACATTGGGCCAGGGTCTTTTCCTCTCTGACCTTCAATTTCCACATCATGAAAATAAGAGCATTAGGTTAGAACAGTATTCTCAAAGGTTTGTGACTTTAAGACACAAAACAGATGAACACAAGGGAAAGGAAGCAAAAGTAATATAAAAACAGGGAGGGGGACAAAACATAAGAGACTTAAATACGGAGAACAAACAGAGGGTTACTGGAGGGGGTGTGGGGGGGGGATGGGCTAAATGGGTAAGGGGCACCAAGGAATCTACTCCTGAAATCTTTGTTGCACTATATGCTAACTAATTTGGATGTAAATTAAAAAAAAAAAAGAAAGAAAAAAAGAATCGGGGGTTTGTTAATAAACTCAATTTGCTAGCCTAACCCTAAGGGTTTTGACTCAACATTTTCTGCAAGAGGCCCAGGAATCTGCATCCCCTCAGATGGTGAGATGCAGTCCATGCTCTGGGGAACACTGCCTGAAATATCCTGAAAAATCCTGAGTGATCCTACCCAAAAGATGCTCTGAGACCTAGCAGAAGTATTTTTTTTTTTTATTTTTTTTATTTTTTAATATATGAAATTTACTGTCAAATTGGTTTCCATACAACACCCAGTGCTCATCCCAAAAGGTGCCCTCCTCAATACCCATCACCCACCCTGCCCTCCCTCCCACCCCCCATCAACCCTCAGTTTGTTCTCAGTTTTTAACAGTCTCTTATGCTTTGGCTCTCTCCCACTCTAACCTCTTTTTTTTTTTTTTTTTTTCCTTCCCCTCCCCCATGGGTTTCTGTTATGTTTCTCAGGATCCACATAAGAGTGAAACCATATGGTATCTGTCTTTCTCTGTATGGCTTATTTCACTTAGCATCACACTCTCCAGTTCCATCCATGTTGCTACAAAAGGCCATATTTCATTTTTTCTCATTGCCACGTAGTATTCCATTGTGTATATAAACCACAACCTAGCAGAAGTATTAAATACACATCTTGTGATTTCTTTTCTTCCTGTTTCTTTCTTTTTTTTTTTTTAATTTACATTCACATTAGCATATAGTGCAACAATGATTTCAGGAGTAGATTCCTTTTTTTTTTTTTTAATTTTTTTATTTTTTAACGTTTATTCATTTCTGAGAGACACAGTGCAAGCAGGGGTGGGGTAGAGAGCTGTCAGCACAGAGCCTGACGCTGGGCTCAAATTCACGACCTCGGCCAAAGTCATCCGCTTAACTGACTGAACCACCCAGGCGCCCCTTTTCAGGAGTAGATTCCTTAATGCCGCTTACCCATTGAGCCCATCCCCCCTCCCACAACCCCCATCTTCCTGTTTCTATGTCTGTTTTCCCATCATAGTACATTCACAAATACTTCAGGAGTTATTTCATAAATTGTGTAAGGGAATCTGTGTGCAACTCGTTCTGCAGTGAGGGAAATCAAACTTATGCCTTTATCAGAAACTGTGGCTTAAACACAAGAGTGCATTCGAAGTAAGAAATACAATTCACCTGCCCTCACAGAGCAAAAGGAAAAGGTTCCCCTGAATACCATGACTTACGATTTATGACACGCAGGTAGCATCTGAGAAGTCAAGTGGAGACTATTTCCACTCTCCCACTGAAAACGTGCTTTAGGCTTAATGGTTGTTTACCATGCATGCGTAGGTGTTAACAGGCATTCCTGCAGCTGCTCTGGGATCCAGGGACCCGCAGGGAAAGAAACAGTCCATGGAGAAGTGGAAGGAGAGCAGGAGGTGAGGCACCCACTCTTGGCTGGCGGTTCAGGCAGAACAGGAACCTGGTGACGCCTCAGTGGAGACACACGTTCCCACACATCCGGATAAGGGGAACACAGCACCTCGGTTTGCGCGCTTTCTTTTGTGCAGCTGCTCTCCCACCTGGCACGCTCAGGCCGATGATATTTGTCCTTAGAGGTAAAAATGGGTGACTTCGCATGACCATTCGGGGCTGACACTCCTTATCCTGTCCAGTGATTTGGGTCCAGCCGAAAGGACAACACTCCTTTCTTCAACCGTGAAGTTTTGAGATGCGACCACTTCATGATTCCCTTTCCAGAGTTCTCCCACCATCTTTCTCCCTCGGCGTTGAATCTGTTTCAAATTTAAGTTTGCACGAAGTATGAGAGCCTTGATGATTCCATATTTATTAAATGAAGATCAAAGGCCCTCTTTGCTTTTTTTAGTCTTTTACATCTGGGAGGAATGACATAACCCTTCAGATGACAGTCTTTCTTTCCACCAAAGAACGCAGCAGCATGAGAATGCCTTCACTTTCAAGCACTTGCCTCTTTTCTAAGCCGAAATGTTCTCCAAGTCATAAGCATGCTGCCATCACACATGGAATTGCATTCCGTGTTACATTTCAAGAACACCAGGAATATAACACACCATTCTGTACTGCCACCAGATACTGCTTTTTCCCTTTACTTTGCACAAAGCCCTGTGCCCAGTAAGACTGGCTTCAGGGCTTATGAGAAGGTTTAAGTCAAAGATTGTTATCTTCTTACATTGATCTTGTTGAGAGGTGGGCTTTTTGTTGTATTATGTTGTTTCCAACAAAGGATCGGCAACAGATTTAAAATTTGGAATTTAATACAAATTTAAAAGATTACTGTCCCAAATGCACAAAGACCTAAAAGTCAGTAAGAAAAGGACAAAGAGCCCAATAAAAAAGGGAGCAAAATATCCGAGCAGGCATTCACAGAATAGGGAACCCAAATGATCAATAAATGTGAAAGCATACTCAGACTCACCAGTAATCAGGAAAATACAAAAGTAAAGCAACACAATACTATTTCACGCAGATCATAATGGCAAACATTATAAAGCTTCATAATACTACGTGCCGGCCAGGATGTAGAAAAAAGGAAATTTGAGTAAATTGCCAATAAGACTGTTAAGTTGGCAGTAAACATCTCGGAAAACAATTGGCAATAAATGTGAAAATGTGCATAGCCTGTGACTCGGGAGTTTCATTTCTAAGATATATCCTGCTTACTGCATTTACCCACAAGGAGATACAGATAGCATTGGTTGTGATAGTAATGATAACTGCTTGTCATAAACTCTGAGCATCAGCTGAATATCCATCAAGCTGATAAGGGAGAAATGAATTGTGGTACTTGTAAATGATGGCATCTATATGGAGTTAAGATAGTTAAGACCTATGTGTATCAACGTGGATATAGAAAATAATGGAAAAAGCAAATTGTAGAACATCAGGTACTGTTTATAATGATACAAATCAATACAATTAAATACTGTATATAGTCAAAGGAAAAAGTCATAAAATAAAGAAATTCAAATTTCTGATGATAATCGCCTTTGGAGAAGTAGAAAGGGGGAGTGGGATTGAGAGAGGAGTCGCAGGGCACTTCGACTTTGTAAGTGCTGTTTGGATTTTCTTTAGAAGATAAAGCAAACACAACAGAATGTTGATGTTATTTCACTTTTGAGTGGAGGTTACACTGGTTTTTTGTCATGTCATTCTTTGTACTTGTGTGTGTGTGTGTGTGTGTGTGTGTGTGTGTGTGTGTGTGTTTCCCAAGCAAAACATTAACAAGTAATAAGAGGGGATGTCTGGGGAGAAAACGACTGAAGATACCCATGATCATCCTTTTAAACCGTGAGGGTACTGTGGTGGGGCTGGCCACTCAGCAGAGCTGCAAATGGTGATGTTTACAAAGCATTCCGAGCGTTAATTGCAAAGATCGAAATAAAACTACAAGAAGTGAGTGTACTTGCCTCACAGAAAATTTTAAAAACTTGGGGAAAGGTACAAGTTGTAGAAATAAGGCTATACAAATTGGTACATTTCCTATATTTTGTTTTTGAGCACGGGAATGATTCCAACAATCTTTAAGTAGTTTACTAATGAATTTGAAGTTCCTGAAAATTCAAAGTCAACAACCCTCCCGAAAGCTATTCAATATGCCAGTTATCTTGCTTTTAGCAACTAGTAATATTAAGTCATTACTTTAAACTTGGCTGAAATATGCACAAATAAAATAGTGCATCCCTTTAGGGCAGTCACATACTCCAACATGTATAGGCAGATGACTTTTATAAATGACTGTGGGTAAAAATGAATTAATGAATAACAAAAAAAGACAAGGTGCAAGTGTCTGCAGGACAGTAGTGTCTATTGTGATGGAAAGGAGGACAAATGTAAAAGACAAAAACCAGAATAAACCCAAATAAGTAAATATGATCACCTGTGAGGGTGGACTAGGTGGCAGAAGAGAACAGGAATAGAAGCAAGACTCTATAGCAAGTGCTTATCCCCTTTGTTGTATGGTTTTGACTTTGGAATTATGTAAATGTTTGATCTAAGAAAACGTAAAATTAGATTATTAAAAAAATAAAATCAAATCCCTGAAACAAATGAACCTCTGAATACTGATCAGGGAGGGACTAGGCGTGAGAGGCCCCAGCATGTCTGCCTGCTTGATGCCCTGGCACCCAAGGGTGACACTCACTGTTGACCTGCCACACCACCACCTCCAGTGTTCTGCAGTCAGGCCTCCCAACCAGGGGAGGGGCCTGGTGAAGAAATACCCTACACCTGGAGTGAGAAGACCCGAACCAGCTACCTGGCATCAGCTTAGTCCTTAATTATACATGCAGTGGAACAAACATTTAAAGAAAATGAATAGCATGAAAGAGAAACCAAAATGAACAATATATGGTCCAGAAAACAGAGGTAATTATTTAACAAAGGAGACTTCTAGAAAAGTTCTAATTTATAATCTTGTAGAAATAGAAATAGATAGGGGCTCCTGGGTGGCTCAGTAGGTTAAACGATTAACTCTTGATTTTGGCTCAGGTCATAATCTCAAGGTCTTGAGACCAAGCCCCACATCAGGTTCTGCACTGGCCGTGGATCCTGCTTGAGATTCTCTCCCTCCCTCTCTCTCTCTTTCTCTCTCTCTCTCTCTGCCCCTTGCCCACTCATGCATGCACATGCTCTCTCTCAAAATATAGAGGGGCACCTGGGTGGCTCAGTCCGTTAAGCATTAGACTCTTGGTTTCAGCTCAGGTAATAATCTCATGGTTTTATGGGTTCAGGCCCATGTGCTATTAGCACAGAGCCTGATTGGGATTCTCTGTTTCCCTCTTTCTCTGACCCTCCCCCACTCGTGCTGTCTCTGTCTCTCTCAAAATAAATAAACTTTAAAAAAGTAAAACAAACACAGGAATAGAATATTACAATCACTAAGCAAGCACAAGATGATACGAAGGAATTATAGAGTTGGATGTAACGATGATTATCAAAGACTCACCCAATAGGCAAATACACAGGCACACCTTGGAGATACTGCGGGTTTGGTTCCAGACCACTGCAATAAAGTGAGTATGTCAATAAAACAAGTCAAATGAATGAATGGATGGAGCTCTATTCTCACATGGTGGGAAGCAGAGATAGCAAGCTCTCTTAAGGGCACTAATCCCATTCAAAGGGCTCCACCTTCATAACCTAATTATTTCCCAAAGTCTTCACCTGCTAATACTAACACATCGGGGGGTTAGGATTTCAACACATGCCTTGGGTGGGTGGGTGGAGAGGGGGACACACTTAGTCCATAAAAGTATCTAATGCTGTATAAACTATTCACTCCCAAGTGTCTTAAAAATCAATTATCTCTAACAGTTTCCGTGCATTAGGAATTCAGTAGTGGTTTGGCTGACAGTTTCATCTGGAGGTGTCTCGCTCTCATGAAGCTAGTCATTGAAGGCTTGGCTGGGGCTGGAGGATCCACTTCTATGGCTGACAAGTTGGTGTTAGAGGTTGGAGGGAGCCTCAGTTCCTCCCCACAGACCTGCTAGAGTGGCCTTATGTCAGGGCAACTGATTCCCGCCCCGCCCCGCCCCGGGGAGGCAGTATAAGCAAGCAAGGTTTTTATGACAAAGTCTCAGAAATTCCACACGGTCACTTTCACCATATTCTATTGGACACACACACAGGCTGGCTCTAATTTAGTGTGGGAGGGACAGTACAAACACACGAAAGCCAGGAGGTGAGGATCAGTGCAGGCTGGCTACCACAAATGCAATATTTCGTGTTGGCAAGAGTGGGCAGAAATGTGTGCCCTCATACACTATCACGGACGCACCTCATTTAGAAAATGACTTGATGGTAGACAGGTAAGATTTAAAATGCATGTATCTTTGCATATTTTCTATGTGAAAGAAATATGTGTGATGATTTTTTTTACCGCAGTAGTGTTTGCAACAACAACAAAGGGAAAAACCTAAATATCTGTAAATAAGGGAATAAATAAAGGAATACTGTGGGACAGTTAAAAAGAATGTGGTAGATCTGTGACCACCTGTGGACAGCCTTCTTTGAAGACCTATCGTTAAGAAAACAAGCAGAAAGAAAATACACTTCCATTTACATAAAAAGAAAAAAACCCAATACACAAAAGCTGATTTTGTGTGTATGTGGATGCACGAAAACAAAAGTCTCCAGGAAAGCTCTGGAAAAACAAATGTAAACATTTTGGCAGTTGCTTCTGTCAGCGGTGGGGGTGGAGGCAGCACTTTTATTTACCGTCTTGTTTGAATTAACAAAAATGGCTTCAGTAATTGAAACATTAAAATCAGTAAATGACAGACTTTGAGTGACTACTCCAAATGCTCTCACAATAAAGAATATAGGCTTCAGTGATTAGACTTTATTTTGCTCTTCGGAGGCCCTTTCTGGCTTACTTGTAGATTTCTAGTTGCTGCTACAATTGGGTTGACCTCAGAGCAAGTCTTTAGAAAACTAAGAGAAGAGAGCAAGGTCTCAACTTTTGAGTCTGTATTCACTTGTGTTGTGATGAAAGGGAATGGCCGATAGACAGGCATTAAAATACTGCCTCCCCTTAGCCTCTCAGTTTCAAAATACATACAATGTCACTATGCCTAGCATACAATGCCACTATGATCAAATGAGACACTCGAGTCTTTGGCACTGATTAGACACTAAAAAGGGGACCATTGTTAGTTTAGGTCCGTTCTAAATTTCTTATCAGAAATAAAGCGCTGTTTGGGTCCTTATAAAGAGGTGGCTGGAATACATGCTAAGTGGAATAAAACCAATCGCGACTTGTGTTGGTTTATCCTTGTTCTTCCCCCAGGAGTATTTAAGGAAAGAATGCCACCTGAGTCAGAGTTAATTAGCTTCTAAGAGTGTATTCACTTGGGCTATAAAATAAAAATGCAATTTATTGTTACAGAGGAAAAAGTCTTTAAAAATTATTACACAAACACTGAAGCATTCATATCTAGTACAATGTATCATCAAATTACAATAAATTTGTTCTCCAGGAAAGCTGAACTGTAGTTAGAAATATCATTGGTTCTAGTGTGAATTTTAACAACTCAACTTGAATGTTCCCATCGAAGTATCTATTATTTATGAAACACCTACTAAAACAGCAACTCATTGCTTAGGTCATTTAACTTCTCTGGGTTTGAGTTTCCTCAGTGAAAAGTGAGAAGTCTGGGTTAAATGATCACAAACAACCTTTCCTATCCCCCAAGTCCATGATACACTGTTCTCTTAGCCCTCCTTCAACGTGAGGCACTTTTTTTCCTTGTGAACTGATAAAATTGTGTTTTATCAGCTGTGGCTTCTTGTCTATCTTGAGAATGTGAATTCCAGCACAAGTACTTTTTTAACCTCCCCCCGCCCCCGCCACCCAAACCCACTGTCATACAAAGCAGACTGTCTGTAAAATTCATCATGATGGGACTTGACCTGACACCAAAGTAGAAACCCTTTTTAGACAATGAGCAGTGGCAGGAGAGGGCCCATCGACCGGCCCCGGTTTCAAGAAGGTGGTGCAGTTATGCCCTCAGCGCTCTGGCGTGCACTCTGGGCACAGCACGCGGCATACTTCTAAGTGAGCACACCGTAAGCGACTGCTGCATAAACCGTGCTCTACTTCCGTGCCAGTACGGAAGGGGCCTGTCCTACTGCAGCCCTTCTTTGCCTTACCGGTTGACGGTCACTTAGCTTTATATACACATCCCTGAGAATTGTTTCGTCCCAAAACTTCTGTACTATTTCCAAAATGTTCTGTGTAGTATCTATTAGTATGTATTGGATACCCTTGGGGTTGAGACTCTCACGGGATACATTTTTAAAAAGCGTGCAACAGGGTACCTGGGTGGCTCAGTCGGTTAAGGGTACGACTCTTGATTTTGGCTCAGGTCAGGATCTCATGGTCAGATCAAGCCCCGTGTCAGGCTCTGCACTGACAGCATGGAGCCTGCTAGGGATTCTCTCTCTCCCTCACTCTCTGCCCCTCTCCGTCTCTCTCTTTCAAAAATAAATATTAAAAAAAAAAAAAAGGTGCAACTACTTTTCCTCTTCAACATTGCAACTCTATAAAAATCCGACATTTGAACTTTAATCATTTTTCTGCTTAAAGCCACAGTAAAAATTCGAATGTACCTTTTTCACAAATGAGATACATTCAGTTAAGTACTGACATTTTTCTTACCATCTTTACAAAGGTGCTTGCCAACCTCTAGGTTTTCTCACGAAGGTTAAGAGGGTTGGTCCACCTGCTCATCACAATACTCATGTGCCAAAGCAGACACCTCAAGACAGGTAAGAGTCAAGTCTCTTCAACTTTATGTATTTGACCACGACAAGAAGCTAACTCAGGAGGGAGAATTCCAGAAAACTTCCTAATATTTAAGACTTACTAATAAATCACTTTAGATAATACAAAAAATTTTTTTGAAATGTAACTTTTTAGCAAGAAACTGATCCTCAACAGTTTGACTACAATTAAAAAGCAAATATAAGACCTTTGTTCAGGATCTTAGTGCATTTTTAATAATGCATATGAACGTCCTACGAGTTGCAGAGTGAGAATCTCTGAGAACGTACTTTTCTTGTATGAACAGTTGAGAACTCGGGGTGCTGGGTGGCTCAGTCGGTTACGCGCCCGACTTCGGCTCAGGTCATGATCTTGTGGTCTGTAAGTTCGAGCCCTGTATCAGTCTCTGGGCTGACAGCTCAGAGCCTGGAGACTGCTTTGGATTCTGTGTCTCTCTCTCTTTACGTCCCTCCCCTGCTCGCGCCCTGTCTCTCCCTCTCAAAAATAAATAAACATTAGGGGAAAAAAATTAAAAAAAAAAAAAAAAAGATTGAGAACTCGCTTTGTAGAACATCACAAAGATGGTGAGAGGACAGGAGCCTACCCTTCTCACCACTGCCTCCTTCAGCACTATCACCACACTTGCACACAAATGCTTAATAAATTTAATTGGAGAGGTTACATGGAACACACCAAAAACTCTTGAAACAGCATGTACTGCATAATCTAGTTACACAGTTTCAAAGACAAGAACAGATATTTATTCAATGAGGTAGATAGAAATACTCAAAAGTAAACTCCAAAGTAAAGCATATTCTAAAGTGTCTACACATGGATTTATAATGTATCTCTGAATTTATGCAACCAGTGTTAAATGTTTTCATAACTCTTATCTATCCCAGCAGTTTTCAATGTTTAGCATACTTATTAAAGATTCTCATTTAGTCAAAGTAACCACTAAAATGATACGACAAAATAATCCATTTTATTTCTTAAATGCCTATGTATTTACAATCATAAAAATGTCCATGCATTATAACTTATGAGATACTATACTTTCACATTTATTAAAAATTAAAAATCTTAGGAAACCTAATTACTTATGAAGAAATTAATGGCCAATCAAAAAATGTCAAATTACTATTAGCTTAAGATTATATCATAATCATGAATAGCATTTCATCATGAATACCTTCATTTTAATTTTAAAACTATACTTACAGTTTTTAGATTAAAATCTCATATTGAGGCAATAAGACTTTACTTCAAATTACAGTCACATATGGAAGGGAGCTTTTAATTCAAGGTTTTGTTATGGTCCGTAGTACAAAGATATATTTTCCTGAGGGGCACATGATGGACAGCTAGCCAAAGAAATAGGCTAGCAGAGGGTAGCAAATGGCCAACTAAGCATGCACTGAACCCACAGACTACTTTAGAACACAGTAAATCTTTGATTATTGTCAGCTTTTCTATAATGTTCAGGTTCTCAAAGGTCACTGAATTTTATAATTATCTCCAAACAATTTTCTTCATGGTCATTTAAGCTTTGTCTAAACAGCTGAGTATGTTGCCAAGCAACAACACCATCTCCTCTGCTTAATTCTGCTTCCAAAATAACTTCAGTGGCACCAGAAAAATCATGATAGGAGCGAAGAGTTTTATCTGTTGGAGGAAAAAAAAAATTAACACTCTGCTTTTGGTAACTTAAAGAATATAAAGAAATACCTTATATATATTATATGCCTAACATGTAGGTAAAAACCAACCCTTAAAAAATAAATACAATGATTCCTTAGGGAGGGAATGTGTCCTTTGAAACAAAGAAATAATCTTTCTTCATCCATTTGTGTTTCACAATAAAAAACATAAGCCTTTCTATCAGAATGAGGTTATACAAGTTTTAATTAAATTTTTTATTTTTTACTGCAGAGTACGAATGACTCTTGGGTATGGAACCCTCAAATAAGTACGATTATTCTTCAGAGTGTTAACTATATACATCGTGATTAATTCTCCAGTCAAATGCTTACCGCCTGACAGTTCTACTTGTGCTGAGTCAGATCGCAATTTCCACTGTATTGTTCCAGTTTGAAAGGTTTGACTACTCGTTCTAATGGAAACGCTATCTACTTTGAAGCCAACTGACCCACACTCAAACTTCCAGGAAATGTAAGCGTAAGACGATCCTTCTTTTCGGGCTAAATATACCTACAAAGGAGGAGGGAGAGCAAGAACTGTCAGAAATAATAAAGTAGTGTAGAAAACACATGTAGTCAAAGTCTTACTGTCATAGGGTACTACAATACAGATGCTCTGAACACCTAGTTTTTTCCCACTGAGATTTTTATTGGTAACATTTCTCATCTTGTCAGCAATTTTTCCTACAGCATCTTTTGCTCTGGAAGAAAGAAACTTGGATACAGGTGCCCCATTAAGTACATCGCTAAGGGGTGCATGCTAACCAAATTTTGGTAAATCTTATTTTTTTTTAAATTAGTAAAGCCCAGCTATTTAATATGAACTTTAGGAGAAGTCCTGCTGAAAATGAAGAATCCTTTTAAATGCAATTATTCTATATCTTCTTTTCTAAGTGTAGATTTTCAGACAAGCTTTTCTAGAGTGAGAAGTCAAGAAAATAACTCAGTCATTGCTAAGTAATGGTTTAAAAGGTAGTATTCATGCTTGCCTCTTCAAATAGTATGCCCCATTCCTGCATTATCAGTGACCCTTACCACTTTAAATGTATACTACTTAAGGCAGCCAAGGTTACTGGCTGCTTTCAGCTCATTTCCTTGCATAGTTTCATCTACATTCTAGAAGATGTGGACATTAACATTGACATCCACAGCCTTGGTCTTTCACAGTAACTCCATTTCAACCAGGCTCAACCCCCGAGAATCTGACTCTTTTTATTTACTTCTTAAAAAAAATTTTTTTTAAAGTTTATTTATTTTGAGAGAGAGATAGACAGCAAGCAGGGGAAGGCCAGAGAGAGAGGGAGAGAGACAGTCCTGAGCCACCCGGGTGCCCCAAGAATCTGACTCTTTAATCATTTATCCCTGATGTTCAAACTCACACAATAATCATGTATTTCTTTGAAGTAAGTCTGGAAAAAAACCCTTTCCTCATTTACACTGCACTTACCACGAATAGTCATGACTTTACGCTCATCTTTCTCCAACTGCCTAATTAATGTTTTTATTTTTTATTTTATTTTTTTAATGAAATTTATTGTCAAATTGGTTTCCATACAACACCCAGTGCTCATCCCAAAAAGTGCCCTCTTCAATACCCATCACCCACCCTCCCCTCCCTCCCACCCCCCATCAACCCTCAGTTTGTTCTCAGTTTTTTAAGAGTCTCTTATGCTTTGGCTCTCTCCCACTCTAACCTCTTTTTTTTTCCTTCCCCTCCTCCATGGGTTTCTGTTAAGTTTCTCAGGATCCACATAAGAGTGAAAACATAAGGTATCTGTCTTTCTCTGTATGGCTTATTTCACTTAGCATAACACTCTCCAGTTCCATCCACGTTGCTACAAAGGGCCATATTTCATTCTTTCTCATTGCCATGTAGTACTCCATTGTGTATATAAACCACAATTTCTTTATCCATTCATCAGTTAATGGACATTTAGGCTCTTTCTACAATTTGGCTATTGTTGAGAGTGCTGCTATAAACATTGGGGTACAAGTGCCCCTATGCATCAGCACTCCTGTATCCCTTGGGTAAATTCCTAGCAGTGCTACTGCTGGGTCATAGGGTGGTCGATTTTTAATTTTTTGAGGAACCTCCACACTGTTTTCCAGAGTGGCTGCACCCGTTTGCATTCCCACCAACAGTGCAAGAGGGTTCCCGTTTCTCCACATCCTCTCCAGCATCTATAGTCTCCCGATTTGTTCATTTTGGCCACTCTGACTGGCATGAGGTGACATCTGAGTGTGGTTTTGATTTGTATTTCCCTGATAAGGAGCGACGTTGAGCATCTTTTCATGTGCCTGTTGGCCATCTGGATGTCTTCTTTAGAGAAGTGTCTATTCATGCTAATTAATGTTTTTAAAGGCTCACTTCCTTCCTATCATTTGCATGGTCTAGGATGTAGAGCAACTGGCTCATGCATTAAACCTAAACTCCTGGCCATTTACAGGGATTATCTGTAGCTTAATTACTCTTTCAAAGGAGTGGCTAGTAAAGGGGATTTTCTGGAAAAGATGAGCCAAACAGTTATTGGAAGAAAGGTGGCTAGAGAAACGAAAAGACCAGGGGAAAATTATCTTAAGACAAATAAATACATTCAAATTTATGTCTCTCTCTCTATATATATACATATATATGTCTCTCTCTCTATATACATACATATGTCTCTCTCTCTCTCTCTCTATATATATATATACATATATATATTTTATGTCTTAAGTCTTTTTAGAGCTCAGTAGTCTAATAAAAGCTCCCCCTCCCCCTGTCCCACCCTTGCCAAAGTGTGGACGTAAAATATGAAAGATTGATGTTAGGGTAATTTCAAATTTCTAGCTTACCCCCAGAACTTTTTTTTTGCTTTTAATTTTTAATGTTTATTTGTTGTTGAGAGAGTGAGAGAGCATGAGCAGGGGAGGGGCAGAGAGAGACAGGGAGACACAGAATCCGAAGCAGGCTCTAGGCTCTGAGCTGTCAGCGCAGAGCCCGGTGTGGGGCTCAAACCAACAAACTGCGAAATCATGACCTGAGCTGAAGTTGGATGTTTAACGGACTTAGCCACCCAGGTGCCCTGAGATTAGAATTATCTTAATTATACCAAGGGGGTCTGGGCCACAACTTTAACTATCATAAGAAGGTTTTCAATAGCTGTTGAACATGTCTGACAGAACTGCTTGTTCTATAATTTACATTTTTCAGTCCTAAAGGCATCAGCTTTTAAGACCAAAAAAGTTAAAGGACAGGATGGAATTCATCACTGAACTCTTAAATGCTTAAATAAACATTCAAACACATTGTGAAAAAATAAAAGGTCTCCCAGGCTAAAGAAATAGTATATGGAAATAAAAGACTACTGATACTGAAAATTCATGTCACTTTTTTCTCACAATATATTTTCTGTACCATTTTAACCAAGTTATTTTAACTCAGCATTTTTATTTAATTAATTAATTAATTAATTTTAATGTTTATTTATTTCTGAGACAGAGACAGAGCATGAGTGGGGGAGGGGCAGAGAGAGAGCGAGAGACAAAATCAGAAGCAGGCTCCAGGCTCTGAGCTGGCAGCCTAACATTTCCTCATGAATACCTTCATTTTACTTTTAAAACTATACTTACAGTTTTCCCTTACATTTTACTTTTAAAACTATACTTAGAGAGTTTCAATGCAGGGCTCGAACTCACAAACTGTGAGATCACGACCTGAGCCGAAGTCGGTCGCTCAACCCAGGCACCCCTAACTCAGCTTTTTTAGAGGTAGAAGTTACCAAGCATATGCTCAGTTTGATCATTTGAAATATGCCAAAACAGTAAGATCTATATAAACACCCAACCGTAGTCCTTTCTGTGTAATAGCAACAGAACCAGTACTTATAATTTATTTAGGAGAAAAAAATATTTTATAAGCTCTCAAATAGTCAATTGTTTTATCTAGATGAAAAAACAAACCATTTTTTTTGTAACTACTGGTTGCTCCTAACTTCTTGAGTGTTATCTTAGACAAATTTTTGGATGTTGGTTTTTTAATGCATAGATATCACTTGTTGTGGGCAAGTTCTACATGCTTGGTCTTGCAATTTCAGGGACTACTAAGAGCCACCTCACTTTCTCAATAGGGACAGTAAAATCAGAAGTCATGGAGTTTTTCTTCCACAGACCCAAAATCTATACAGCACCCCACCCCTCCCTCCGGTGACCTATCCCTGTCCCTTTTTGGCAACTGTAAGGCACACACAGAACAGGCAGATCACAACCTGTGGGTGAGAACAAGACCAGTCTGTCTGTGGCTGGAAAGTCTAAGCTTTGCCCCTAACAATGTACACAATGTAAACTTGTCCTTTGGATTATGGCTGTAACCACTATTTTCAAGACTGAGAACAATTTGCATGTCAGCTTCTTTATGCTTTATGTATTTCACATCCTACAGATCTTCACTTAAAGGGTGTCTGATTACTACATGCCAGGCTGTTTTGTCCACTGTTATGGTTTTCTGGAGGTTTGTGCTGCACTGTTGAAGCTGTTCTTCACTATACTCTTAAAATGATTCTTCTGTTTTGCCTGCTAAGATGAACTCTAATTAAGTTTACTGTGCAGCACTCTATAGTTAGTCATGACTACAGATACCTAACAGAACAGCTATATTTCAAGAGATTTTAATTTAATACTTATAGACTGGTTGGTATTGCTCATTAATCTTATTTTGGTTATTCCATTTTATCACTGAAATCAAACGTGAATCGGTCAGTCCCCACTGCATTAGTATCTTTCTATACTCTGCCTATTTCTCCTACCGGCAGCCTCTGAATTACCTCTGATCACTAGTGTGATCTTGTCCTTCCTTTGTCTGAAATCTCTCGTGGTTTCCTGTTACATAACTGCAAGGTAATCAAAGTCCTTGGAACTTGACCACTGTTTACCTCTCTAGTCTCATTTCCCACCATTCTCCTCCATATTCCCTACTACTTTCCCCTGAATATACCAGACGTTTCTCACCTCAGTGTTTTTGCACATGCTCTATCTCATGCTCCCTTCCACATCCTGTCTCCACACTGAGAAACTCGTCCACTGCCTCCTTCTCTAAAAGCCTATTCAGATATTAGTTCTTCTGCAAGGTCATCTCTGACTCAAGAAGGGAGAGTGGCTCTTCCTTCTGTCTTCTCTCCCTTGGAGTCATATACAGACCCATATTCTTCTACCACTCATCTCACCAATCTAAACAGCTGGTCCATGTCTTTTTCCTTCACTAGTCTAAGCTCACCTTGATGCTTGACTCTTAATTTAACATTACATCATGTCCAAGCACATCCAAGCACATCATATCACATCCAAGCACAATGTCTGACAATGCACACTTACTGAATGACTAATGACTAATGCCATACCCCAAAAAGTGCTAAAATGACTCTACTGACAAAAACAATACTTTGCAAAAAATCAAAGTACTTAAAAACATGCAAGGGCCAATCCAAATGAAGATAGATTATTTTTGATACCCTACACAGTTTGAGGGTGGTACAGAATTTACGCCATATACATTCAAAAATTCTTTCTTGCATCCAGCCATCTTTACTAAACATTTCTCAGGCACTATGCTAGATAGATCCATACTGAGAGGACAAGGGAGTAGAAAGACAAAGTCTTTTCTATGAGAATGTTTACAATCTGGTAGGATAGAGACAAATAATCTATTATATTTGTTGAATAAATGTCAAGAAGGAGGGGTACATGGTACAGTGAATAAATAAAGGGAGAAATGAATCCAGCTAGCTGGGACTGGAGGGAGTGAGGCTTACATCAAGCTCGAAGGAAAGGAATAAGTGAATCTAACAAAAAGGAAAGTAAAAGAAGTCCTGTGGAGAGGTGAGAAGGGCAATGCAGCTGCAATGCAGAGCAAGGGGGTACCAGGGAGCAAGGTGAGGCCAAGAAGGCAGAGGCCAGACTCAGAAGAGACTTGAGTTGTTTCCTGCCCTAAGAGCACTCAGTAACGACTGGGGTTTGGAAAATGCTTTTCTGCCTTACGCCATGGAAAACAACTATGAAGGGACCAGAGCAGATGCAGAAAGACTAGTTAGGAAGCTATTAACACTTTTATCAAGGTGTTGTCACCTGCCTCCTAAGAGGCATACTGGTTTTCTTGATTCAGCTTTTTATATTTCTTCCAAATTAGACATCACTGAACAATGTATTTGCTAAGTAGTAGAATTTAGTAAGTCTCTGTGTTCCTGGGAGACTAGCTCTTTGAGAGGGTAAGAATCTGTTCTAAATATCTGACAGCAGGCTGCATGTGCTGTCATGATTCCAGGCTGGAGGTTACTGAGGAAAGGTGTGGTGGGAAATAGGTAGGTTTCTTCTTCTATATAGCGGACCTAGAGAATCCCTAATTGGGAACATGCTAGTACAAAACTAAAAATATTGACTTATTTCTAGGTGGAAAATTCAATGTTTCAATGGCAATATATTACTTCTGAGTTATTAGACTCTTTAGGGGTAATTAAGATTCAACTATTTTTCTTCATTTGGTATTAAATATTATAACTGGACAAAGATTCATTCAACTTTTAAAAAGTGATACCCCTTGTAAAGGTAAATCAAGGCATAAACTTTAATTGAGTAGGAGCCTTTTTTTATTTAATGGCCTCTACATCTCATTTACATTATTTAAATCTTACTCATACAATATACCCTCTGGGCACAATGGTCTATTTAGAGAACTCAAAACATGCCATGTAATCTATGCTTTTCCCCTACTGTTCCCTTGCTTTATGAACACCTACTCATCCTTCAGCGTCCAGCTCAAATGTCTCCTGCTCTACAGAGCTGTCCCCAACTCCCACAGCCAGAGCTAATTACTCCCTCCTTGGTGTTTCCATAGCAATGTGTTGATATCCTTATTATAGCACTCTGCATCCTGGGTAAGACGGCTGTTTGTGCTTCGGCTTTCCCTGTTAGATTGTGAGGGCAGAAACCGTATCTTTATCTTTTTATCCATGGAGCCAAGAACAATGCCTGACATAACAGGCATTCAGTAAATGTCTGCTGATGAACAAATGAGTGAATAAGACAGAATCGACCTGCTTTTCATCACATCACATCTTCTGCAGCATGTCATTGGTTTTTTTTCCATTAATTTTCTCCATTAACACTGATGGTTAGGAAAAAGGCATACTTTTTCTTTAGTTCCGCAATGACAGCTTAGTCCTTGGATAAATAACATGTCTATCCTATCCTGCTTTCTGTTCAGAAGAACTTTCAGGCTAAGGATAGTCTTCCAGAGAAGTTTACCCTTCCTCATTAACTGTATAATCAATTATAGATATCCATATCTTAAAATTTAAATTTTCACCTTGCTCTATTTTTTATGTTCTTCTTTAACTCAAGAGGAATAATTTATACAATTTTATTAACGTTGGCAAGTGATTCTTAGTTTAATATAAAAAGATCACCAAAACAAGCACCAAGGTAAATTTTACAACAAAAACTTATGACTGGAAAAAAAACAAACAAAGCAGGGATCTTACCCTTACGTCTTCTGCACTCTAATGCCTAGTACGGTGACAAGCATATCGTAGATGCTCCTATACACTAGCAGCTGCTAACCTGTGACTCGCTCTTTAAATCTAGCCAATGTGTCCTGCAAATGAGCAACTTCCCTTCCCAAACATCCTGGCAAGTTAACTTTAAAAGCTCCCTCTAAGTTCACTAATTCCTATGAAAATCTATCAATAATATGGTTAGATCTGCTGAGGTCATGTGAATGGTTTTGAGTTTATTTTTGGTGTGTGTCTAAGTGGTAGGACACTTTAAAAGCAAAGCTTCTTACTATTAACTGGGAACATGTGAAAACAATGTGCAAGCTGGTATAAGTGAAATACTATAGTCTAGCATCCATTTCTTTCTTTTTCAGGACACAAAGAAGAAATAGCCAGTATTACTGTTCAGTCCCATCCACATTCTTATGAAATGAAAGCATGTTAAATGCTTAGCTCTTGGCACTTTGGGTTAAATGTGCATTTAGTAGGCAATCAACAAGTATCTGTGAAAGGATTAAATAACAGTGTATTTTATATATTCATGCAAAAAACCAGTCACAAGTTGGTCATATATGTGATTCTTTTTCCCCATGAATGAATTAAATTCAGCCTCTTTGATGAAAATGGATGCTTCCTTGATATAAATGCACAACTGTCTTATGGACTTTTGATTAAACGTTGGGAGCAGGATTTTGTTTTACAGGTTTAAGGATTACTAAAAGTACTTTTGATATATCAGTTTTCACATTATACACAACTGAAAAATGAAGCCAATCTATGTTTGTTTAAAAACAATGACAAAGTTTTTAAACAGCTTCATGCAGGAAATTACCATGTTCCAGTCTGTTTCAACTTTTCTGAATATGGATTCCATTTTCCACACACCATTCTCCCATCCAGAAATGGTTTGATTATTATTTGAAACTCGGACGTAACGATCTTTCACAATATTATAACAAAGGTGGAGCTGTTTGGAAATCTTCTCATTTTCAGACGGAATGAGCAGGGTTTCTTTTCTCTTAAAAAGAAAGCGGAATTAGTTTTTCAACATAATGGAAGACTATATATGAAGAACTGCTACATCCAGTGGTTAAGAGATTCCTTCAACTTGAAAATGAAGAGTTGGTGCCATTAAAAAATTTGGAAAACATTTTATAGGTTAAATATGATTAGTATGATGTGGATATAGCTCCAAAAATTACTAAACAGAAAATGAGAAGTATAAACCATGGCTCTGATTTATATTGTTGTGATTTATGTTCAACCTAAATTAATTTACTTTTGTTCATTTCTACCACCAACATCTCCAAACTGGACTCCTTCAGTTGTCTCCTAAAGTTGACTCCCAGCTATCAACTCTCACCTTTCCTATCCAAGCTCCACATAGTAATGGAAGTGATTTTCTAGAAATGTAAATTGGGATATGTCACTTTCTTGCTCACTCCAATGACTTCCCACTGTACTTAAACTCCAAACCTTTACCAAGGCTAACAGGGCTCTAAATGATCCATTCCCTGCTTACTTCTCAAACCAATCTCATGGTAGTCTTCCATTAGCTCCTCAAAAAGGTCCAGCTAGTTCCTGCCTCAGGGTCTTGACATGCTGTTCCTGCTATCTGGAATGTTGTTTTCCTACTCTCCATATACTTGATTCTTTCTCTTCTTTCAGGCCTCAACTTAAAGCCATTTCATCACTGTCCTTTCTTGATACTCTAAGGTAGGAGAGTGCCTGGGATACATAGCTTGAAACAAACTTCTACATGTGTGAAGCCCATGTTTTACCTTAAAATTCCAGGAAAAATTTGCATCCTAGCCCCCAAATAAATCCATGTTTATTGTAATGAAAATCAATCCCTAGAAATCTGAAATCACTGAGTGAATCTAAAGTTTGAGAAAGAGGATACATTTATCCCACATCTTTAAAAAATTTGTTTTTTAATATTTATTTATTTTTGAGAGACAGAGAGTGTGAGCAGGGGAGGGGGCAGAGAGAGAGAGAAAGACACAGAATCTGTGTCTCCAGGCTCTGAGCAGTCAGCACAGAGCCCGACGTGGGGCTCGAACTCACAAGCTATGAGATCATGACCTGAGCCGAAGTCAGACGCTCAACCGACTGAGCCACTCAGGCGCCCCTATCCCACATCTTTATATGCCACTAAAACACTGGTCCCTGTCCTTCAGACATGGGCATAGTAGCATCTGGGCCAGACAATTAATTCTTTGTAGTAAGGGCTGCCCAGTACATTGCAGGTTGTTTAGCAGCAGCCCAGGCCTCTGTCCATTTGATGGCAGTGGCACCCCTCCGCCCAAATGTGACAACCAAAAATGTCTCCAAACATTGCCAAATATCCCCTGGAAGGCGAAATCAACCACCACTGAGAACCAGTGCTCTAGTCTGTGTCAATATCTTGCCACAGTATTTGCTAATCAACCAAAATAGTAGGCAATGCTTTCTTGTTAAACATTGGGTACTAGGTATTAAACAATATGAAAACTTCAAATGCATAACAATCAATAAGCAAAATATAAAACATCTTAGAAACAAAAAGAGAAAAAATAATGTTTGTGTGTGTATATATCACTGTTGGAATTATTAAACAGTAATATAAAATGTAGAAAAACAGAATTTCCTAGTAGAACCTATGAATATCACTGTTAAAAAGGTTTAAAAAAAAAGCAGCTTATTTTTAGAAATTGATTTATAATTACGGATTATAATTTCAAAACAAGCATATAACAAAACTCCCCAATTCTTTTCTTCTTTATCAAAAATATTTTAGGGTGCTGACATAAACCCAATGGAAATAAAATTCAAAAGTAGCATTATCTACTATTTAACAAAGGATAACTAATTACCAAAGAGAAAAGAAAAATATTTATGCTACTGAACGTAATTGTGTATGCAACTGAGTAATCTAGATTCAGAATAACATTAATATTTCATAAAATCTTTTAACTCTAAGATTAAGATAAAATTTTCTTTCTGGAAATGATATCACCAATGTTTCCTTCTTTTTCCAAATGATTTCAAGGTAGAGTTCCATTATTTTTTAGGACCAACATTTTTCAATTAACTTTTAAAATGAACATCTACTTCTAAAGAGGAAAATGATTTTTTAAATCCATGGCCCTAATGGTCTCCAGTAACAGAAATTTTAAAAAAAAATTTCAAAAGGGAAGACAATCCAGGCATATGACCCAATTCATATTTTTAAAGTTTAATCAACTTATATGCCATACAAGAGAGGAAGCACATCCATCCATAAAAAGAAAAAAGAATAAAGACCTAAATAATATCGACGTTTTATTTAAATTGAACACAGCTGTGAATTAAATTAGCTCTTTTAAATTGGCTTCATTTAGATTTATACTTGTAACTTGCACTGCATCAGCAGTGATTTGAATTATCTGTTGAATTTAGATCGTGTAATTCTATGGCTGAACCAACCCTTCCAACTGCTTCCTAAAGATGATGAAGTAAATTAAAAAGCAAACATAAAGTTTACTGGGGATAATTAACCCATTTTGGACATATTCCTTTACTGGAGAAATTAGTTGCAACAATGGCAAATCTAGAAAAAGTAGATATAAAACTCTATTTTGTTTGGAATTGTTTGATATGATACTGTGGTGGGTATTTTCGTTCCAAGCATTTTTCATTACATACCTTCTTAGACATTTATGAGTCAACTTTAAGTTTCCTAAGGGCAAGGGACAGTCTACTGTACTTTCTTAATGTTCATTACAGACACATTGCTTTTCACCTAGCCCCTAACTACAGGCATATGTCCATTGTTCATTATTTAATTTGGGGACATTAATCAAGAGAGAATGTCTTAATATAAATTTGGCAATAGTAATCACAGCAGCAATGATCATTTCTAGCCAATAACAGATATAGGCAAGTAAATAACAAGAAATAAATACTTTCCTTCACTGAATTATCCAGATTCTATTATTTGTCTCATTGTACTATAAAAAAAATTTCTAAAAAGGTAAAACAAGCCTTTCTAAAATGTGTAAAATCCTATTTTGAAAAACAGGCACTTCCCAAAAGATGATATCCAAAAATTTACAGGACAGGCATTCAACTTCATTAGTCATCAAAGTAAATGCAAAAATGCAAGGTAAAATCACAATATAATAGTACTACACACCACCAGAACTGCTAAAATGAAAAAGACAATACCAACTACAGGCAAATATGTGAAAAACTCTCATTCGCTGCTGGTCAGAGTGTAAACTGGCACAACCACTTTGGAAAACTGCTTGGCAATATCTACCCAAACTGAACATACTCCTACCCTGTGACCTAGCAATTCCACTCCTAGGTATAAATCAAAGTCAAATGCATAAATACATTCATTGAAAACATGTATATAAATGTTCACAGCAGTACAATTTTTAACATCCAAGACCTAGAAACTCAAATGCCCATCAATGGTGGCACGGATAAACTGCATTTATACATATCATATTTCAGTGAGAAAAAATGTGCCATAACCATGCAGCAACAAGTCTGAATTTCATGAAATAATGTTAAAAGAAAAAAACTCTTCACCAAAGAGTACATATGGTACAATTCCATTTACATAAAGCACAATAATAGGCAAAATCAATCTATGAGGTTAGAAACCAGGATAATGGTTACTCTTAGTGGTGGAAGAAGTGACCGGATGGGAACTCATGGCCATTCCTGGGATTCTGGTGGCCTATCTGCCACTCTGGTTGGTGGTTACATGGATGCTCAATTTGCACAAATTTGTTAAGCTATACACACTTATAATTTGTGCATTTTTTCTGTACATACTTTAGTAACAGTTATACTATACTAAAAATTTACATAGGAAAATCCCATTTTAAAATGCTTTCCTTACTCCTGCATGTGAATATACTATGTCAATCAATTATTGCTTCTCTTCAAATGTTTATGTCTTTTCACAATTACTGTAAAAAGTTAATTGAAAGGTCCTGGCGAATGCATTTTTCTGTAAGTAAAGAGCACACTATAGGAAGCAGTCAAGTGAAAAGATTATGATGCTATAATGAATTAAATACCTCTAGACCCATTTCACCTCGGGCTACTCTCCAAGCCACTGACCCAGATATTCTTCCACCAAGTTCTCCAGGCTTAGGGGTTTTGGGAGATATAAATTCAACAAGTTCCACGATTATCCTCTGGAGAAGTTCTTTTCTTCTGTTTTCCGACAAAGATACTTGCCTCTGTAATTCATGTTTTAAAAAAAGTCATTAAGATTAGGGAAGTGCAGAGGTCCATCTCTAAGTAAGTATATACTTAAAACATTCATATTTTAATGGGATCCTGACAGACGTAACCAACTTTTTGTTCACATGTAGTTATTTGGAAAAGTAATAGGTCACTGTGGAAAACTGAAAATAATTTTACAAATGTTATGTGAAGAAATCATTTAAGATCCATATCCAACTCTTCATGATCTTTACTGTCCTACATTTAAAATGAAGGTGGCAACTTCTGCTTCCAGCTACGATAGACTACCTTGTGTCAGACCAACTGTCCTACTGAGAAAAGGTACAAAGCTGGGCAAAACATTACATGCAGACACAAACAAACCCCTGTTTAAATGCAACAGAAGGCTACCAAGGCAAGCACAGCTGTAGAAGCTAAGATCCCAAGGAAAGAAATGAATTGAGGTGAACTGAACATACTCCACCTCTTTTCCCTTCCAGGCATTTGCCAATTATTAACTGGTATGAGCTAAAGAGGGAGAGAAGCCAAGCACAAAATGACAGCTAACGTGCTGAAAAACACAGCAGAATTTTTACAGAATCACAGTACTGTGGAGTAAATACAGCGGAGTTCAGAGCATTTCAAGGTGAGAGGCTCCAGTTAATACTCCAGATATTCAGTTTAGGATCTTTGAAGGGCTGCACATCAGAAGGTGAAATTCCAAACAGATGGAAACTTCACCCTGAATCTCAACCACCGGATTAAGGTGATTCTAACTGCCTGCCAAGAAACAAAATTGATGGTCTGGCTTTTAAATCACAGAAGAACCCACACGTGTGTAATAGTAAAAAATTTCACTACTACCAAACGGATATAAAATAAAAACCGAATCTTCCTTTTTGAACTTCCAGTTCCTCTTTTCAAAAGTAGTCATTGTTAACAATTTCCTGTGCTTTGTTTCAAAAGTTTCCACACTTGGACAAGTGTGTGTAATTATATTCAAGACATAATTTCTTTGAAAAATAAAGCAACATACTTTTGATGCCTAGTATTACATATATTGAAATTTTGTCTCACTAAACTTTGAGATGTGACAATTTAATGCATAAAACTACCACAATATTTAAAAGGGGTCCTCAAAATTTTCAATGAACGAAAAGACATTTAACATATTAAAATACTTTTGCTTGCAAAGTAATGCTATTACTTTAAGAATTTCAATGGGTTAAAAACTGGCCATTCTTGATTACATAAAAAACTTCAAATGTCTTCTCAAAATTGACAAATGCCCATACCTGCTTATTAAGTCCATTAATAGTTTCTCGAAGTAATTCTTCTTTAACCTCAGTTCTTCTGGAGATTACCTCGTCATGTTTACAAGAGTATCGCCAAGTGACATCAACCACCTCAAATTACAGAATACAATAGTTGACAAGATTACAACCATCAACCTTAATCTGCTAACTATCTGGAACGTATGTAATTCTTATCTGTTTTTTTTTTTTTTTTTTTTTTTAAGTAGACCTCATGCCCACGTTGGAGCCAAAGCAGGGGCTTAGCTCATGACCCTGAGATGAAGATCCGAGCTGAGATCAAGAGTCAGACATTTAACTGACTAAGCCACCCAGGTGCTCTTAGAATGTACAGAATTCTTAAATAGATTTTTAAAATGCTATCCTTTGCTTGAAATTTTAAAACCTGCAGAAAAAAATAAAAAATATGCTTTTTATTCATTTTCTAACATGTATACTCTATTTTTTTTTAATTTTATGTTTATTTATTTTTTTTAATTTTTTTTAACATTTATTTATTTTTGAGACAGAGAGAGACAGAGCATGAACGGGGGAGGAGCAGAGAGAGAGGGAGACACAGAATTGGAAGCAGGCTCCAGGCTCTGGGCCATCAGCCCAGAGCCCGACGCGGGGCTCGAACTCACGGACCGTGAGATCGTGACCTGAGCTGAAGTCGGACACTCAACCGACTGAGCCACCCAGGCGCCCCATATGTTTGTTTATTTTTGAGAGAGAGCGTGAGTGGGGGAAGGCAGAGAAAGAGGGAGACAGAATCCAAAGCAGGCTTCAGGCTCTGAGCTGTCAGCACACAGCCCGATGCGGGGCTCAAACTTAGAAACTGTGAGATCATGACCTGAGCTGAAGTTGGACGCTTAACCAACTGAGCCACCCAGGCACTGCTCTAACAGGTATACTTTCAAGAAAGACTGATAAAATGATATTTTCAGAATATTTAGCTTTTTAAAACTTATCTACAAAGTTAATTTCATAATATTCAACTAATAAAAACTTTTTCCATTTTTACTGTATTAAATTCATATCAAATAACTAACTTTTGACAAAGGTACAAAAACAAGTCAATGGAAAAAAGATAACCTCTTCAACAAATGATGCTAGAACAATCTGTCATCTATCTGGCAAATAATGACTTTCGATCCACACACTGTACTATACACAAAAATTAACTCAAAATGGATGACAGACCCAAATGTAAAACTGAAAGTATAAAACTTTTAAAAGAAAACACACGAAAAAATCATTCTGACTTGGGCTAGGCAAAACTTGCTTAGCTATAACATCAAAAAGCACAATCCATCATTTCATCATCTATACGAATACTGAATCATTATGCTGTATATGTGCAACTATACAGTGTTATATGCAGACGATGCATCATTTTAAAAGGAAAATAGCACAATCCCTGAAAGAACAAATTGATAATCTGGACTTTCTCAGTTTTGTCTCTTCAAAAGTCACTCTGTAACAGAATGAAAAGACATGCCACAGACAAGGAGAAAATCTTTGCAAAGCATTTATTTGAAAAATGACTTATATGCAGAATACATAAAGAATTCTCAAAACTCAACAATAAGAAAATGAACAACCCAACTTAAAAAAAAATGGGCAAAGAGGAGGATGCATGGCAAATAAGCACACAGGGAGATACCCGGCATCATTTGTCATCAGGGAAATGCAAATGAAAACCACCATGAGATACCACCTCACATACCGACAACCACACTAAGTGTTAGCAAGGATGCAGAGAAACTGACAACTCTCACATACTGCTGGTGAGAATGTAGAACGGCACAGGATTCTGGAAAACAGCTTAGCAGTTTCTTATGGCTCTACCATATGATTCAGTCATTCTACTTCTAGGCATTTACCAAAGAGAAAAGACAGCGTACGGCAATATAAGGACTTGTGTTTAAGTGTTTACAGCAACTTTATTTGAAATACTAAAAAATTGGAAATTATCTAACTGCCCCTCAACAGGTGAATGGATAAACAAACTAGGGTACATGCATACAATGGAATACTACTCAGCAATAAAAATAATAAATTATTGATACATGAGAATAACATGGGTGAATCTCAAAATAATTGTGCTGAGAAAAAGACACCAGATCACGCCCACCAAAAAGAGCATATATATTGTATTAATTCCATTTTATATAAAACTCTAGAAATGGGATGCTGGGGTGGCTCAGTTGGTTAAGTGTCTGACTCTTGATCTGGGCTCAGGTCATGATCTTACGGTTGTGAGATTGAGCCCCATGTTAGGCTCTGTGCTGACAGGGTGGAGCCTACTTGGGATATTCTCTCTCTCCCTCTCTCTCTCTCTCTCTCTCTCTCATTCCCTCTCCCCCCCCCACCCCCCGCTTGCATGCTCTCTCTCTCAAAAAAAATAAACACTAAAAAAAAAAAACCAAAACAACAACCTAGAAATCTACAGCGAGAGAAAGCAGATCCATGGTCCATGGTTGCCTAAAGAGGGGCAAAAAGGAGGGATAACAAAGGAGATAAGGAAACTTCCAGATATAGTGCATATGTTCACTATCTTGACTACAAAGATGATTTCATGGGTGCATACAAGTGACAAAATTTATTAAACTGTACACTTTAAATGTATGCTGCTTATTATATGTCAAATATATCTTCAAAAGCTGTTCAAAAAGGAAAGAAATTCTATTTTATTCTTAGAAAAAACCCTTTTTTTTCTTATGCTTTACCTCATCCTTAGAAAATGCTATGACATAGGAAAGCTTCTTGCCCCACCCTACTTCATAAAGGAGTGGCTTATCACAGACATCTTCACATGCATCACAGTGCAGCCACCGCTGCTGAGAAGGTGAATAGACTTCTGTCCAGACATGGTCTACTCAAGTAAGACACAAGAAAACAGCAGGAAGAAAGAATATAAAAGTTAAGTTTATAAAACCAGAATGATTTCCAACAACTACATACAAACTGCTAAGATAAGGATCGTATAATAATTTCTAACAGTCTAAATTTTAGCTAATAGGACTGAGCATTTTTGGGGCACACAAAACTCCAGAACATTTGTTTTCATTTCTCTCTTTGAAACCCTTAAAAATATTTTTGGAAAATGTCCTTTAAGGTGGTTAGTTTTAAGTGTCATTAAAAATTATGTGAACCCTAACTCTAAAAGGGTGAACATATTGAACAACGGCATCAGAAACATGGGCCTCAGCTTTTGCTAATGCGGAGCTAATGCCACTCTGGAAACTGCAGTCTCTCTTGACGTTTACGACTCGGAACAGGTAGGAGGCCCCCCAAAGGATCTCTGGCTATTGATGTTCTATATTTGACTGTAAGAGAACAGTAACTCTTAAGTGAAGGTTTCATTTTATCCTACAAAACAACAGAAACACAAGAAAATTCTAAGAACAAGGAAAACAACTTTTTAACGTGTAGATGATAAATCATTTCTAAATAAGAACAACATAAATTTCACAAGGCTTTTATTACATTTTTTTTTGTACACTGAGGTTTAAGATTACTATGTCTTTTATACTAATCTCTACAAAAATAAAGGTTTCTACAGCATATTACATGTTATTACTCATACAGAAAAAGCACTGTTACAAATGTCATGGTAAATGGTTAATAAAAGAATGTTTATAGGCCATGTTTAAAGTACCAGGCAAAGTGGTAGGTGTACAACTCTATACAAAAAACTTACAAGGTTGGTATTAGTGTTATTTACAGAAGGCAAATGGGAGCTCAGGCTGACAAGGCCAGAAAGTAACAGAGAAAAAGCGATGAGTCCAGACTGTAAACCCAAACCTGAAGTGTGCACAGCTCTACTACTTTGCTCACGCCACATTCCGTACCTGTATAATCCCAAACATAGCGAGCTTCAAACCCTAAGGCTCGACAGCACAGCGTAAAACAATTGGCCCACTCGCCACACCGTCCACATCTCGTTTCCAAAAGTTTCTCAGGGTTATTATACCTGTTTTAAAATAACCATAGTTATCAACTTTGCAACCAAACTCTGCAAAGGGACTGAAAGGGGGTGTTCTGCATGTAGGGCCGACTCAATCTGCACCGCAGTGAGTTCCAGTAATGAAGGGGATCCTTGGGATTCTGGCAACGGTGGTGGATTTTCAGGTTCTGTTTACCTGGCCCTGAAGATGATGTATTTTTACAGTCTGAGGGTGAAGATTAAAGCTTTTATGATAGTTTTGTACATTCGGGGGACTTGTCCTATAGCTTTAATGTTCACTGAAGTATGTTTTCTTTTAGAATTTAGTTTGTCTTGCTCCCGGTAAAGTATTTGCTTTTTTTTAAAACGAGCATAACACTGGGATTCAGTTAAGTTTGTTATGTTTCGTTGTCAGTTTTTCCTGAAGTATTATTTTGCATTAATAAGCAATGGTAACTTGCTGGCATTTTACTCAAATGTATTGTGATTTTGCTGATTTTGTACCTTTATTAATATTTGCTTTTTAATCATGTACTATATGGAACTTCATTCCTAATTGTGGTCAACATCATGGCTTGCTTTTTCACTGCAGTCCCATTATTAGCTTTATATTACATGCATGGTATGAGATGAAACTCACCAGAAATTTGAAAATAAAATAAAATAAAATAACCATAGAAAAGCCTTGATTCATTATCATAATCAATAATTTAAACAATTTATATTACCTCTGTGCTAAACAGCGACATTTCTTAATTTCACATTTTTAAAAATTAATTTTTTTGTTTTTTCTTTTTTATTATCATTTATTTATTTATTTATTTTTAATTTACATCCAAGTTAGTTAGCCTATAGTGCAATAATGATTTTAGGAGTAGATTCCAGTGATTCATCCCCTTTATATAAAACCCAGTGCTCATCCCAACAAGTGCCTTCCTTAATGCTCCTTCCCATTCAGCCCATCCCACCACCTATAGCCCTCTAGTAATCGTTAGTTTGTTCTCTGTACTTAAGTCTCTTATGTTTTGTCCCCGTCCCCAAAATTATTTTTAATTGAAATATAGTTGACATACAATTTTATATTAGCTTCATTTCACATACTTAAATAATGATTAAAGAGCCTAGAATATATGAGGCATTGTGTTAGAATCTATAGTGGAAAATGGTTAAACAGTGGTACAGCCTTAAAGGAGTTTACAGGCATTAACAGGAAGAAGGCAGAATGTGACAAAACCATATACAACAGGTCAGATTTAGTGTTACAGAGTGTGGTTGGGAGGAAAGTTTGTATTTGAACTGGGACCTGAAGGACAGATAAGATTTGGACAGGCAGAGATTCTCTAGGAAATCTGCTTAAAGCATTAGTATTATTCTAACAAGTGGTATAATTAGCTCATGTATTTAAAAGGTAAACAACTTTAACAAACTATTCAGTAAAGATTTTAAAACTTAAGTGAACTCAATTCTACTTAAAACACTACTATTCTGGGGGCACCTGGGTGGCTCAGTCCGTTGAGCGTCCGACTTCGGCTCAGGTCATGATCTCACAGTCCGTGAGTTTGAGCCCTGCGTCGGGCTCTGTGCTAACAGCTCAGAGCCTGGAGCCTTCTTCAGATTCTGTGTCTCCCCCACCTCTGCCCCTCCCCTGCTCATGCTCTGTCTCTCTCTCTCTCAAAAATAAATAAAAACATTAAAAAATTAAAAAAAAAAATTAAATACTACTATACTGTAGAATGATCTTTTTGATGGAACTTTTTTCTTCTTAACCACTTAAAGGTGCTTGCTAATTTGGAAATTATTTTTTGGAAGATGTTTGCCACAATCTTTTAAAAAGTTACTGTAATTATAATCATAAAACTGGAGAACACCAAATTTTGCATAATGCATTGAGAAAGATTTCACTGATAAAGCTAAGCAAGAAAAGTGCCCTAGCTGAGCAGAGATGTTGGCCATAAGCTTGTAGAAGGAAACCACTGCATGAATGAATTGGCTTTGCAATGATAAGTTTGCCTTAAACAGATGCCATTAAACTACTTAATTTAAATAAATTTATGACCAACATAATTAAAAGTAATTGAAAACAGATGTAAATTAAAAAAAAAAAATTTTTTTAACGTTTATTTATTATTGAGAGACAGACACAGAGCGTGAACAGGGAAGGGGCAGAGAGAAAGGGAGACACAGAATCTGAAGCAGGCTTCAGGCTCTGAGCTGTCAGCACAGAGCCCGATGCGGGGCTCGAACTCACAAACTGCGAGATCATGACCTGAGCTAAAGTCAGTTGCCCAACCAGCTGAGCCACCCAGGCGCCCCAAAAACAGATGTAAATTTACATGAAGCAGTAACAGTGGCAGAATTAGCACATCGTATGCCTCCTCTATATACTACTTGTGCCAAGTTGCATAACCAGCCTAGCCTAGAATTAATACTGTTCGTCATCCCAACTCTATATGTAGGACAAAACTAAGTCCCTATGTGTCCAAAATGAGGTATTTCAAAACTTGGTATCTTTTCTTGACTGATGATATGACCAATGTTTATAAGTATTGCCAATTTAAAAAATCTGATAAGAGGCTTGTGAATTAAAGGATGAAAAAAGTTAATTGAAAAGTTCAAACTTCCTTAGTTTAAAATTTAAATAATGAGGATACATTAGATTGGGTGGGGAAGGCACCTGATTAAAATTCTGTCGTTAATATGATGGCATTATACTTCTACCTTCCATATTAGCATCTGATGATTATTTTATGTACCTCATTGTGTTTACTATCACAATGTATCAGTAGTATTATTAATGTCATTAGTGTTATTTTTATGTGCTATCAATTATTAATAAAGTTATCAGAAAGTTACAAGTTATGTAATTAAAAGAACAATACAAGATTTACAGCATTAGGGCAGCTGGGTGATTTAGTCAGTTAAGCAACTGACTCTTGGTTTCGGCTCTGGTCATGATCTCGCAGTTTCATGAGAGCCTTATGTTGGGCTCTGCACTGACAGCGTGGAGACTGCTTGGGATTCTCTCTCCCAACTCACTCTCTGCCCCTCCCCCACTCATGCTGTCTCTTTCAAATAAGAAACTTAAAAGAAAATATTAAAAAAAAAAAGATTTATAGCATTAAATGTGCTAAGACCACACTTTATTTATTTATTTAAATTTATTAATTTATTTATTTTTCAGAGAGCCCAAGCTGGGGAGGGGCAGAGAGAGGGGGACAGAGGATTTGAAACAGGCTTTGCACTCACAAGCTGACAGCAGTGAGCCTGATGAGGGGCTCTAACTCATGAACCATGAGATCACGTCCTGAGCCCAAGTTGGATGCTTAACTGACTGAGCCATCCAGGTGCCTCTACACTCAATATATGCTAGAGAAAGAGTAAACAAAATTTTCCTATAAAAAGACAGTAATTGGGGTGCCTGGGTGGCTCAGTCGGTTAAGTGTCCAACTTTGTCTGAGGTCATGATCTCACGGTTTGTGAGTTAGAGCCCCACGTTGGGCTCTTTCTGACAGCTCAGAGCCTGGAACTGGTTTGGATTCTGTGTCTCCCTCTCTCTCTCTGCCCCTTCCTTGCTTGTGCTCGGTCTCTCTCCATCTCTTTCTCTCAAAAATAAATAAACAATCAAAAAAAATTTTTAAGACAGTAATTACTTTAGACTTTGTAGGCCATATGGCCACTGTTGCCAGTATTCAACCCTGACATTATAATGTGAAAGGAGTTATAGACCATAAGCACACAAATCAGAATAAATGTGTTCCAGTATTTACAAAAATAGGATGTGGGCTGGACTTACCCTACCAGCCATAGCTTGCTGACCTCTGTCTTAGAGGAATATATTTCTAATAATTAAAAAGCTCATTTAATAAAAATTCTTTTCTAACCATTCCATTAAGAGATCACTCTGACTTTACTGTCCAGTGGACACTCACCTTGGGAATCGATTGCTGAACTGGCATGTATCACAGTAATGATCTTCTACTCTGTTCGCACCCCACTTCAGTTCATCATCATTGGGAAATAATGATTCACCTCTAGACTTAGTCTGGCCACCACATTTGCTGCACAAAATGTCATTCACCCATTGAAAAAATTCTTCCTTAAACCAGTGTAAAAGCTCCAGCAGAAGAAAATCCTCCTCACTTACATCAGTACCTGAGAAGTTAAAACAGAACCAAGTAAGATCTGAAGCTGACAAAAACTAAAAATACACACACACACGTATTTTATTCTAAAATATGGAGCTGAAATATATGAAAATATAAGATGATCTAAAAGGTATTCTCAAATATGATGCAAGAAAAGAACTGTCAGCATGTCGTGAATCAGGATGAAATACGACATAATGCCTTGCACATTTATAGCAGTATGCCATTTACCACCGTAACTGACATTATGTACTAAAGTGAGCTGAACATAACCACCTCTCAGGGAACTATGGTTAATGTGGAATTGATCTTGAAACACAGGGAGGTAAGAAAATCATTCTGATTCTTAAAAATATTTAAAAATGACTATATTCAATTTGTTATCAGGTATATATACCAGTAAACATGAAACAATCACAAAATCACAAGCAGAAATCAGAGAATTCCAGACACCTAAAAAATCACCCTATCAACTTTTCTTAGTCTTTCAACTACACAATGTAATCTATCTGTGGACACTCACCACACATCAACTAAAAAGAGAACAATGCCTACAATGTATGTAACAACCCCAACAGGTATGTATGGCCTGTTAATATTATATCTACTTTAAAAAGATTTCTCTTGATCATATTCAAGACTGTGGTATCTTTGGAAAGAAGGGAAGGAGAGGAGAAATGAATCTAGAAGACATATCTAGGGAGTTCTCATTTCTATCTTTTCATGTTTTATTATTAAGAAGTGATAATAAAACATACTTGAAGGAAATATATGGCATAACGTTAAGATCTAATAAAGTTCAATGCTGGTCATAGGTGTTTTTGTATTTCTGTTTGATACAGTTCAAAATAGAAAAAAACTGTATTATACAAAAACCTAGAGACTATAAAGGCTAGAAACAGATTATGTTCCCGGATGGGAAAATAATATTCTAAAGTTGTTAATTATCTACTAATTAATCTGTAATTTAATGTAATACCAATTAAATTAAAAATAATTACAAATTTTATGTAATTAAAATTTATAAAGTAATTTTTCATAAAATTTGACAAACTGCAAATTCACATGAAAGACAAAATGGTCAACATAACTTTGAATAAGAACAATAAGATAAATTCATCTAATACATGTCAAAACACATTACAAAATCACAAAAATAATTAAAATATTGTGATATTGGTGAAAAATAGACAAAGTAGATTACTGAAACAAAGGAAGACTCCTGAAAAATAGATTTTTAAGTGATACATAATGTCTGATGAAGTTAGCCTTTCAAAGTAGTTCTAAGAG
Organism: Panthera onca; assembly: GCF_046562875.1. Taxonomy (NCBI): domain Eukaryota; kingdom Metazoa; phylum Chordata; class Mammalia; order Carnivora; family Felidae; genus Panthera; species Panthera onca. The sequence goes on from NC_138347.1 coordinate 142,229,306, forward strand.
GATGGACGATTCAATAAATGATTTGGGGGGCGCCTGGGTGGCTCAGTAGGTTGAGCACCCGACTTCAGCTCAGGTCATGATCTCACGGTTTGTGGGTTCAAGCCCGATGTCGGGCTCTGTGCTGACAGGTCGGAGCCTGGAGCCTGCTTCAGGTTCTGTGTCTCCCTCTCTCTGCCCCTTCCCCGCTCATGCTCTGTCTCTCTCTGTCTCTCAAAAATGAATAAACGTTAAAAAAATTTTTTTTATAATAAAAATAATGATTTGGGTACAACAGAATTTACATAACATACTGAGAGGAGGAATACTATAAAGGCAGAAATTGCAAAAGAACACGTTTATGGCTTTGTGGTATAGAAGGGCCTTCTTAAGCAAGATGCAGATTGTGAAATTAATAATGGAAAAAAAATAAATTTTCTTATATTAACTTTGTAACATGAATTTCAAAAGATATACCACATGAAATTAAACAAAGAACACTACATGAAATTAAACAAAGAACACTGGGAGAAAAAAAAGTAATATGTTTAACAAAGAAAAGTACGCAGAATATATATAGAACTTCTATAAATCGTTAAGAATATTAGCAAACCCATTAGATAAATTCAAAGCCCATAAAAGAAGTCCAATAATTTCATTAAGTGGAAACAAATACTCTCAAGACACTTTTTATGTACACTGGAAGGCAATTTGTTTGGCAGGATCCATTACAGTATAAAAGTATCAACACATCCTTGACATTTATATTTATCCCAGAGAAACACTTGTGCATATATATGCACCAGGAGGCATGCTTTACAGGAATTCTCACTGCAGGAATACTTAGAATAGAAAAAAAAAATGGTAAATAATCTCCATGTTTATCAATAGGGAACTGTATACATAATAGTACATGCATACTATAGAACACTATGGAGAGTTAAAAAGATTTTTAAAACACATTAGTAAATGAAAAACATCAAGAAACTGAAGATATATGGGATGATAAATTTTATGTAAATCCACACAGCTTAAACTATTTTTACACGTAACTATGGGTGTATTTCCTATGTATTAACATACGAAAAGATATGAAAAGGAACACATCATATGATAATAGCTGTTAACCTATGGAAGAGATGCGACTGATTGGCAGGGAGAGTCTAGCTTCTTTTTTTTTTTTAATGCATTTTTGAATAAAGTTTATTTATTTTTGAGAGAGAGAGTGCGTGTGCTGGGGAGGGGCAGGGAGAGAGGGGGAACAGAAGATCTGAAGCTGTCAGCACAGAGCCTGATGCGGGACTCAAATCCACAAACCATGAGATCATGACCTAAGCTGAAGTTGGATGCTTAACTTGACTGAGCCGCCTAGCTTTCCAAATCTAGCTTTACTTATATAATATGAAAGTTGGTATTAGATTAAAAATGAGCTTGAGAAATATAGCACTGCCATCCTTCTCCATCAAGTGCCTAGAGCAGAGTAATCTTTTAAAAAATGCAAGGTAGATTATGTCACTCAAAACCCTCCAATGGGTTTCCATCTCACTCAGGATACAGTTCAGTTTCTACTCTTGCCCTTTCTTACCACAGTTGGTCTCCTCTGGTAGGCTGAAAAATGGTCCACCAAAAGATACGCATATTTTTTTTTAAGATAAGCATATTCTAACCCCTGGAGTCTCTAACTCCTAACATAGCAAAAAAACAAAAAACAAAACAAAACAAAACAAAACTTTGAAGATATGATTAAGGATATGGAGATGTGGGATTATACTGGATTATCTGGGTGGGCCCTAAATGCATGCTGTACCCTTAAAAGAGGGAAGCAGAGGGAAATTCTACACATACACAGAAGGTGATGTGATAGTGGAACAGAAAGAGATAATGAGACCCTGTTGACACCTTGATTTCAACCCAGCGATTCTGATTATGGACTTGCGGCTTCCAGAACTGCAAGTGAATACATTCCTGTTGTTTTAGGTCACCAAGTTTGTGACCGCTTGTTACAGCAGACACAGGAAACTAATGTACCCCTTTACTTCTCTGACCTCTGTCTTGTTCATTCTGTGGCAGGCACCATGTCCTCCCTGCCATCCTTTATAGGGACCAAGCTCACCTGCACCGCGGGGAGCCTTTGCAGTTGTTGGTTCCCCCTAACTGCAGTGGAAATCCCTGCTTTCCAGAGAAGACTTTCCTGACAACTCTATACAAACAGCATCCTTCCTAGTCACATTCTATTCTGTTATCCTGATTTGTTTGTCTTCCCAGCACTTACCACTACGCGCTATATTTGCGTATTGGGTTTTTTTTAGTCTCTCACCCAATGACAGCAGACTTTGCTCTGTTCACTGCTGTATCCCCAACACCTTGAACTGTGCTTGTCATGCAGTAAATACCTGAATGAATGGTGGAAGGACTAAACAAACAAGTCTCATAATATTACTTAGAATTAATACTGTTCACCAAATAGTCATTATCAAAATGGGAAAAGAAGGGCAAGGAAGACAGAATACTTGTATTTCTGCATTCTAGGTACTGCAGCCTCCCAGCCAGAAGTAGAACTGGCACACAGAGTGTGAGGCCCACCAGGGACAGTGCTCCTTGATCAAGCAATATCCTTAATTATGGCTCAGAGAAATGCAAGTGGAATCCTGTCTGTAGAGGATAAGAGCTCAGAAAGCTCAGAGTTATGGGGCTTAAAGGAAGGTTTGACTTAGATGCTAAATTCTTTTTGGTTGTGTGCCTGTGTTTGGTTTTTTTGTTTGTTTGTTTTAGATGGTAAATTCTGGGAAAATATGGAGAATATATTAGAGTGTGGAGTGTATATTTTAAAATTATAATCAAGACTTCAAGGGGGTGCCCGGGTGGCTCAGTTGGTTAAGTGCCTAACTCCTGATTTTGGCTCAGGTTGTGATCTCATGGTTTGTGAGACTGAGCCCTGCATTGAGCTCTTCTGACAACATGGAGCCTGCTTTGGATTCTCTCTCTCCCTCTCTCTGCCCCTCCCCCGTGCACTCTTTCTTTCAAATAAATAAACCTAAAAAAAAAAAAAAAAAGACTTTAGATTAATAAATTTAGCATCTTCAAAAACAACATACGAATAGATTTCTGGTAATTTTTCAGTGACAAAAATAAAATCAACAACTTTAGGTCTTAACTCCATCCTATGAAAACCAGACATTAGTGTACAAAAGAGGGAATAAGAAGAGAACCCATTGGGGCGCCTGAGTGGCTCAGTCGGCTGAGTGTCTGACTTTGGCTTAGGTGATGATCTCGTGGATTGGGAGTCTGAACCCCACATTGGGCTCTGTGCTGACACCTTGGAGCCTGCAGCCTGCTTCAAATTCTATGTCTCCCTCTCTCTGTCCCTCTGTCACTCGCAAGAACATTAAATAAACATAAAAACAAAAAGAGAAGAGAACCAGTAAAACATCTGTCTAGGTAGCCTCATCCTTAGACACACCTTAATACTCAACATTTTTCCTCCCATGTCTTCATATTCAATTCAGTAGGCCAACATATATTTTATTTCACTTTTCTAAAATGACAGGGTTCTTCCTCTTCGAAATAGGTGTTTCACCTATATTTGGAACACTCAATCATGACAACTCTTCAGTCTTTCAAGCCAGAGCTATGAAATCACACTTCTCTGAGCCTCAACTATCTCTAAAGGTATCTCAGTGGGCAGTGTTCCAAGGTTCTCACTTCTGCTTCAAACCAGAACACTTTTCCTAGTCAGAAACCCAGAAGATTTAATTTGAGGAGGAAATGAAAAAACAAACAGATAACACACCAAAAAAACCCACAATGAAAGAAAATCACCAACCTGGACAAAGGAGGCTTTGTAATCATCTCAGTGCCAAAGGTGCTCCTTGCCATACAACATCCATCTGCCAATACTTTATTTACAGGATTCTGATTTATTTAGGATGGCAATGCATTAGCTAAAAAGACTACAGGTCCCAGCCTCCCTTGGAGCTAAATGAGGCCAAATGACGAAGATTGGTGTGAGATGCCAAAGAAGGCTGCTTCAAGAGAACAGGCTCAGCTTAGAGGTACCTTTTGCTTTCTCTGCTCTTCTTCTTCCTGATGCCTGGTCTGCGGATATAATGGCTGGAGCTTTAGCAGTCACCTTGGACTATGAGACGTAACTTGCGGAATGGAAACCATGTATGCCGGCACCAAAAGATGAAAGAACCTAGGCTTCTGATAATGTCTCAGAGCCTACCAGTAGCATCAGACTGCCTCCCTCAATAATTTCTTACATGAGAAAATAAATCTTAAGCCACTGGGGTCAAATCCCATTGCTCACAGCCCACTCTAACCTGAAAAAATATAGCCGTTATGTCTGTAATACCACTTATTTCACTATATATTTGGATTTCTCCCACTTATTACTCTTACTCTTTCATCTTTCAGTACCCTACTGTTTTTGTAGAACAGCAGCATCCAATAGAACTTTCAGCAATAATGGAAATAGTTCATATCCACACTGTCCGACAGGGTGGCCACAAATCACTTGTGGTTAATGAGTACTTAAAATGTGTTCATGTACTCATTAGTACATTAGTAACTAAAGAACAGGATTTTTAACTTTTTTAATTTAAGTGTGAGAGGATATATAGATAAATCTTAAGTCATACTCTGATGAGATGAAGTTATAGATGTCTTATCTTATTCCTATTTTCCAAATCTTCTACCAAAAAGCCACATATTACCTTTATAATTAGAGGGAAAACATGCCAGGCAAATGTCAGCAGGGACACTGCTGTGTCTCCCCTGCGGGGCTTAGCCCAATGACTCACACACAAAACACGCTTCAGTTAGTACCTATTAGACAGGCATTTATGTCAGGCATTATCTAAAGGAGCACAGTACTTTAAAGTGGACAGGGTCTTTGTGATCACATATTAATAAGCATTCTTATCTCATAAATAGTAAAAATCTATTAATCCAACATGAAGAATTGTCTCAAGGTCTCATAACAATGTTGCTGAATTTAGACTAAGGCCCAGACTGGTCATCAAATACAAGGAAATGACACAGTATAATACTATAATAAAGACAAAACTACCAAAATACAATGGGCAGCAAAATATCTTCATGATATATGTAAGAAGTGATTAAATGATTAAAAAAGGAAAAGAAACACACAGTTAATCCCTCTGAGAGACTTCTGGTTTTAGCTCTAACACGTAAAGAGCTTAGAGTTTTCATTCGCATTGTTACAACAGTAAAAAACTGAATAAACCAAAATCACTGACTTTTCTTGAGTTCAGAAGAGTTCACAGGGCAAACTGTCACCCTGAAATCTGGAGAAACAGACAAATACAGAGAATCACAACCAGCATCTGCTATATGGAAAATAAGCCACCGGAATCATAAATTGGTAAGAAACACTTAAATGGTAATTTTGACAAACTGCTGGAGGCTGAATATGGACTAGCTTGAATAAGAAACACAATCTTAGGAGGGATTCCTAACACGTTTGAGGGTTTTCCCTCCAAGAATTCCATCAGGTTTTCTTGGTAAAGAACCAAAAAAGAGGGGCTCCTGGGTGGCTCAGTTGGTTAAGCGACTGACTCTTGATTTCAGCTTAGGTCATCATCTCACACTTGTGAGATCAAGCCCCATGTTGGGCTCTGTGCTGACAGGGCAGCGTGGAACCTGCTTGGGATTCTCTCTCTCCCTCTCCCTCTCCCTTCACCTCCCCTGCTTGAATGTGTGTGTGTATGTGTGTGCATGCTCTCAAAATAAATAAATTAAAAAAAGAAAAGATTCCTTCATAGCTCTGGGAAGGAGAGGAGAAGATTAAGAATTGTAAAGTATACCCAGATTATTCTCTACAATTAAGGCCTATTCTTCAGGGAAAAAAGATTTTACCAGAGCCTTTTCTGAAGTGGGGAAAGGGGACTTCCCTGGCCCTAGCCGTCTCTAGCCTTCTTATCTTGCCTATGGGGGGGAAAAGTTAAGAAAGACTTGGGAAGGTCACAAGCCTGAGGATACAGGCCCACTAAAACTTAATTGAGATTTACTCAGAAGATGACAGAGGGCTTCTCCTCCCCTCTGCATTATACCAACAACGCTCTAGTGTAAAAAAAATGGAATACACTAAAAGATACAGACTCTAAGGAGTTCTTAGAAAAGCCCAAAGACAAGAGGGAAGACAAGAATACCAGAGGAAATCTGAAGCTTCTGACACCTATGGCAAACATTAAACATAGCCCAACTCCTCATTAAATGGACATAAAACCTTACATAAAAGGCCTATTCACCTCAGCTCCTCTTACCCAATACATCATGTCCAACTTCCAACAAAAAATATAAGATGTGCTAAAAGGCATGAAAAACAGTCTGAAGAGACAAAGCAAGTATCAGAACTACTCAGATATGGCACAGATTTTGGAATTAACAGACAAAAAATTTAAAATAATTATGATGAATATATTAGGTTTCTCATGAAAAAAGTAGACACCATGTAAGAATAGATGGATAATGTAAATAGATTTTTTTGTTGTTATTTAGAAACTTTTAAAAAAATCTAAAGGAAATGGTAGAAATCAAGAACACTTAAGAATGCCCTTCATGGGGGGTACCTGGGTGGCTCAGTCCATTAAGCATCCAACTTCAGCTGGAGTCATGGTCTCGCAGTTCACGGGTTCGAGCCCCCACATCGTGCTCGGAGCCTGGAGCCTGCTTTGGATTCTGTGTCTCCCTCTCTCTGCTCCTCCCCCACTCATGCTCGCTCGCTCTCTCTCTCTCTCTCTCTCAGAAATAAAGAAACTTAAAAAAAAAAAAAGAATGAGCTTCATAGGCTCATCAGTAGATAAGACGTAGCCAAGGACAGTGAGCTTGCAGATAGGTTAACAGAAACTTCCCAAACTAAAAATCAAAGAGGAAAAAAAAGAATAAAGGAAAAAAAAAGAAAAGGGGCACAGGACATCCAAGAATTGCAAGAGAATCTCAAAATGGACCAGAGCACTAAGAACTGTGGGAAACTGAGGAAGAGATAGATGAAGGTAAAATAGAGTATCTTCATTTTGGAATACCAGAAGGAAAAGGGAGAAAGAAACAAAAGAAATATCTGACGCAATAATGGCCAAGAATTTTCCAAAATTAATGAGATTCCAAACCACAGATCTAGGAAGCTCAGAAACACCAACCAAGAAGCTGCACCTAGGCTTGTCATGTTCAAACTGCAGAAAACCATAGACAAAGAGAAAATCTTGAATAAAGCTGGGGATGAGGAGCTGGCAGGTGTGGGGGAACCTTAACTGTTCAAGAATAAGCATGGGGACCATAGCCAACTTCTGGTCATAAACAAGGCAGGCAAGAAGACTGTGGAGTAAAATAAAGTGTTGTTGAAAGAACACTAGAACCAACCTAGAATTCTATATCCCAGTGATACTATCCTTCAAGCGGGAAGAAAAAAATAAAGGCTTTCTCAGGCAATGAAAAAGTGAGGGAATCACCTCTGACAGAGCTGCCCTGAAAGAAATATTAAAAAGAAGTTCTTCAGGAAGAAGGAAAAAGGTAAAGGTCAGAAACTCAGATCTAGAGAAAGAAAGTGTCAGAAAAGGAATATATGAAAGTAAAAGAGAATCTTGTGTTTTTCTTATCCGTGGCCTAAAAAGTAACTTGTTTAATAACAACAGCAATGTATTATTAGGTGATTGCAGTATATGACAGCAATGTCATAAGGACGGGAGGGAAGAACTGGGACAATTCTTTTAAGAGGTATCTGCACTATACATGACGAAGAATAGTGTTTTTGAAGGTGGACTTAGATTAGTTAAAACTGTTTACTAAAACTAAGGCAACAACCAAAAAAATTACATCATCCCCTAGAAAATTTAGTTTTAAGAAATGACTTAGATAAAAGCTAATTACATAAAAACCCAAAGTAAAAATGCTGATGTTGGAAAAATAACTAAAATTCTAAAACCATTAATGATAACAAATAATTATTGGTTGATGAGTGTGGCAGGTATCATTCTGAGCCATTTACTTGTTCTATCTCATTTACTTTTAAAAATCACCTTTTTTAAAAAATTTTTTTTACATTTATTTATTTTTGAGAAACAGAGTGAGACAAAGTGTGAGCGGGGGAGGCGCAGAGAGAGAAGGAGACACAGAATCCGAAGCAGGCTCCAGGCTCTGAGCAAGTGGTCAGCACAGAGCCCGACGTGGGGCTCAAACCCATGAACTGTGGGATCATGACCTGACCCGAAGTCAGATGCTCAACTGACTGAGCCACCCAGGTGCCCCCAAAATCAAATTTTCAAATGAAGAAATTGAGACCCAGAGATTAAATTACTGGCTCAGTGATGTACGGTAAAGTGGCAGAGCTGAATTTCTTCCCAGGCAGTTGGCTTCAAGATCCATACTCTTAATCAGTAAATACTATCTCTTTATTAACCAAAGTGAGTCAATGGTCTAATCATATAGATTAATCTTGAATGTGTTTTCTGTCTGATTCACATTAAAATTTATTAAAAATGCTGTATGTTCCACAGACTAAAGTTCTACTATACCTAAAAAAATTCACATACCAATGATTAAACTGCAAATACATACTGAAGTAAGAAAAAAAAAATGTTAATAGATGTGTCCATAAGATATGTGCAATAAAATTTTACTACTGTTTTAACTTGAGACATCAACATATTAATAGGTTAGAATTTTATGATGTATACAGCAAAAGGCATCATTTCAGTATTTCCATTTAGCAATGATGTATATTTAGCAATGAACGGTTATATAAAGCCACTACCTTTATCCAATTTTCTAGCTCTAGATAACTTTTCTTGAGATCTCCTTTTTAGTTCTTGGACTGGAATACAAGCCAGTGCTTTTTCCTGGAGAGCAAGGTTCTCATAGACCAGCACATGCTGAATGTTGGACCGCAGAACTTTTAGAATGACCGAATCAGTGGTAACCTAATAGAAAAAAATACTGAAGTTAGCTTTTCTCCATATGCTACAAAAATAACATGTAACAGAAAACAATGGTTCTATGATTTCATAGATAAAGAGGAATGTATGAATTTACTGAAATACACATAACTATACTCAAAACCTTTATAAAATTAGTTTTAGGAGATACCCGTATCTGGGTCACAGTCTAAGATACGTCTATTTTTTTCCTCTGAATATATTGTATCATTGAGGATGCACTTAAACAAGAATACGCTAAATGCTTGATTACAAGTTTGGATCAACACACTGCTCTGAGCAATGCATGTGAATAATAGCTTTTCCACTTCAAATCCCTGCAAGTATCATAATTTTTGAAAAAAAAAAATTTAATGTTTATTTTTTGAGAGACAGAGAGAGTGAGCAAGTGCATGTAGAAGAGAAAATCCCAAGCAGTCTCTGCACTTTCAGTGCAGAGCCTGATGTGGGGCTCAAACTCATGAACTGTGAGATCACAAACTGAGCTGAAACCAAGACTCGGATGTTTAACTGACTGAGCCACCCAGGCACCCAGTAACATAATTTTTTAAGAAAACTCTATATGGCATTAATAAGGGAGGAGTACTCTTGAAGGGATCAGGAATTTTGAGAAATTCCTGAAGGAGAAAAACAGACACAAATGGATTAAAGGAAAAAAAACATGGCAATATGCACCCCCCCATCCCCGCCGCCAAGAGTGGTTACACAAACTAAAAAATGTTCTCAAAGTAATCCCAAGGGTAGAGGAACCACAGGATCCAGAGCAAAAAAAGCCTTGGAACAAGCATCAGGAACACTGGCTGAGCTCTGCAGGAGGGACAGCTAGCATTTTCTCCACCCTATCCCCATCACTCCTTGTCAACAAAGAAGTATACCTCTCAGCAGTGAGGGAGGATGCTGAGACTCCCAGAAGCAAAGAAAAACTTCCAAGCTCAGAACTGCTGCTTCTGGTACAGCCTACCCTGGTAGCATGTGCTACCCCTCCCTACAATTGCTAGAAGAAGATGCTGTATTCACAGACAGGCTCGTGGGAACTCTCAAGACTCACTGCATCTGCAACAACCCAAACTGTTGAGAAGACATACTAGCATCAACATCGGAAGAACTAACCCTGTAGCCATGGCATCAAATACAGAGACAGACTATAAAAAAGTCTATCTTCAGAGATTTGAGGGTATACTGTATTCAGCAAAAGACAACTACGGATCCTGGAAATTAAAAATTTAAACACTGAAAGGACAAAGTACAGAGGGTGTGAAACAGTAGAATAAACATAGCTAAAGAGTGATCAATTAGAAGACTGAACCAAGACATTTTCTGAGAATGTGCCAAAAAAAAAAAAAAAAAAAAAAGAAAATCCCTCCGCCCCTGCCCAAAAAACCCAACAAATAGACACTGAGTATAAATCCAAAAGTTCCCAAATCCAGCCAACAGGAAATCTAGAAAATAGAGTAGAAAAAGTGGAGAAGAGAAACTTCTCCAAGAAATAGCAGAAACCAATAGTTGAAGAAAAGAGCCACTACGAATGGGGGGATAAAACTAGGCATATAATAGGGATATTTCATAACAGTAAATAGAAAAAATCCTAATATGCTCTAATGAATCAGACATCTCATTAGAAACATTTAAACAAAATCTTTGAAATTCTGAGGGGTTGGGGCACCTGGGTGGCATCCGACTTGGTTTCAACTCAGGTCATGATCTCATGGTTCATGAGTTCAAGCCCCACAATGGGATCCACACTGACAGTGCAGAGCCTGCTTGGGATTCTCTCTCACTCTCTCTCTCTCCCTCCCACTCCCCCCTTATAAATAAATAAATAAATAAATAAATAAATAAATAAATAAATAAATAAGAAATTCTGAGGGGGGCGCCTGGGTGGCTCAGTCAGTAAGCCTCCAACTCTTGATTTCTGCTCAGGTCATGATCTCGCAGTTTGTGAGACAGAGCCCTGTGTGGGGTCTGTGCTGACAGCGCGGAGCCTCTTGGGATTCTCTCTCTTTCTCTTGCTCTCAAAAATAAATAAAGAAACGTTTAAAAAAAAAAAAGAAATTCTGAGGGAAAATGACTGGAAAACAGGATTCATACCCAGCCAAACTAATCACACAAAAGGGCACAGGAAATATGTTTTCTGATATGTAACAGTGTAGAAAGTATACCACTCCCAAATCTTATCTAAAAGAATTCTTAGGGAAGTTATTTTCCCCTCAAAATATAATATATTCAAAGTAAATAAACAGATCACCCAGTAGAAACCGAGATAAAAGAAGCAGGAACAAGTTAAAAAAATAAACTAGTAAAACCTAAGTTCTGATTATTACAAATAGTAACTGAACAGCAATATCTCAAATCTTCTCATAAAGAAGGTAGCAGGGAAGAAAGCAGAAAAAGTAAAATCTTTCTGAGGTTCCTGTCTTGTTATAACATGTTGAAAAAAATACATTTATATATCATATATACATCCATATATATACATATATATACGTGTATATATATACATCCATATATACATATATATATGTACATCCATATATACATACATATACATGTATATATATGTGATATATAAATGTATTTTTTCTAACATGTTATATAACAAGTATATATATATATATATATATATACACATATATATATCATGTATATAACATATATATATGATATGTAAAAGTAAATATATATGTACAAAATTAAATATTTGCATTAAAAACTTAAATGCAATAGAAAACCAAAAAGATATTTAACTTTTTTTAACTTTTAAAGGGAAAATAATTGAAGAAAATGTTTTCAATATAAAACAGAAATGGGAAAAAAAACAAAAGCAAAGGACACAGGCAACACAAAATAAGATGTCAGAAATAAATTCCAATATATTAGCAGTTATGATAAATATGAACGGGTTGTATGTGTGTTTATTAAAAGGTAGCCAAGGGGTGCCTGGGTGGCTCAGTTGGTTATGTGTCTGACTTCAGCTTAGGTCATGAGCTCACGGTTCAGTTCGTGGGTTCGAGCCCCACATCAGGTTCTCTGTTGTCAGCGCGGAGCCTGCTTCAGATCCTCTCTCTCCCTCTCTCTTTGCCCATCCCTTGCTTGTGCTCTCGCACTCCCTCTCAAAAATAAACAAACATTGAAAACAACTTAAAAAATAAAAATAAAAGGTAGCCATAGCCAGATTAAGTTTCAAAATACAAATTATTATCTGGCACAAAAACAGACACTCAGATCAATGGAACAGAATAGAAAACCCAGAAATGGACCCACAAATGTATGGCCAACTAATCTTTGACAAAGCAGGAAAGAATATCCGATAGAAAAAAGACAGTCTCTTCAGCAAGTGGTGCTGGGAAAACTGGACAGCAACATGCAGAACAATGAAACGAGACCACTTTCTTACACCATACACAAAAATAAACTCAAAATGGATGAATGACCTAAATGTAAGACAGGAAGCCATCAAAATGCTCGAGGAGAAAGCAGGCAAAAACCTCTTTGACCTTGGCCGCAGCAACTTCTTACTCAACACATCTCTGGAGGCAAGGGAAACAAAAGCAAAAATGAACTATTGGGACCTCATCAAAATAAAAAGCTTCTGCACAGTGAAGGAAACAATCAACAAAACTAAAAGGTAACTGATGGCATGGGAGAAGATATTTGCAAACAACATATCAGATAAAGGGTTAGTATCCAAAAATCTATAAACAACTTATCAAATTCAACACCCAAAAAACAATTAATCCAATGAAGAAATGGGCAAAAGACATGAATAGACACTTCTCCAAAGACATCCAGATGGCCAACCAACACATGAAAAAATGCTCAACATCACTCATCATCAGGGAAATAAAAATCAAAACCACAATGAGATACCACCTCACACCTGTCAGAATGGCTAACATTAACAACTCAGGCAACAACAGATGTTGGCGAGGATGCGGAGAAAGAGGATCTCTTTTGCACTGCTGGTGGGAATGCAAACTGGTGCAGCCACTCTGGAAAAACAGTCTGGAGGTTCCTCAAAAAACTAAAAATAGAACTACCCTACGACCCAGCAATTTCACCACTAGGCATTTATCCAAGGGATACAGGGGTGCTGTTTCAAAGGGACACATGCATCCCAATGTTTATAGCAGCACTATCAACAATAGCCAAAGTATGGAAAGAGCCCAAATGTCCATCGATGGATGAATGGACAAAGATGTGGTATATATATACAATGGAGTATTACTTGGCAATCAAAAAGAATGAAATGTTGCCATCTGCAACTACGTGGATGGAACTGGAGGGTATTATGCTAAGTGAAATTAGTCAGTCAGAAAAAGACAAATATCATATGACTTCACTCATATAAGGACTTTAAGACACAGAACAGATGAACACAAGGGAAGGGAAGCAAAAATAATATAAAAACAGGGAGGGGGACAAAACATAAGAGACTCTTAAATATGGAGAACAAACAGAGGGTTATTGGAGGGGTCGTGGGAGGGGGGATGAACTAAATGGGTAGGGGGCATTAAGGAATCTACTCCTGAAATCATTGTTGCACTATATGCTAACTAATTTGGATGTAAATTTAAAAGATAATAATAAATAAAAACCATTATCAAATACTCTCTTTAATGTCAAGAACTATTTAAAGCACTGGAGATGGGTGTACAGGACAGACACGATCACTTTATGGTCTAAGGGAAGGAAAGGCATGAAACAAATAATGACAAAACTTACCATATTAAGTCAATAAATATTTGTGTATAAATGTGTGTGTGTGTGTGTGTGTGCGTGCGTGTTACATACTGGAAAAATAATGGAGACCAAAATAGTCAAGGACATTATCCTCACAAAGTAGTCTATGGATGCAGAAACAAATACTGGTATAACAATATTAATTTACTCAAATATTTAATGAGCCCTTATTATTTGCTATGTACTGGGGATATAATGCTAAGTTAGACAATTTATTCACAGGTATAAGAAAAGTTATAAGGAAAATACCGAGGATAATGACACTGTATAACAGGGATTCCAAACCTAGAATTCCCTGAAAAAATGGTATTTGTGGTAAATTATGAAGGATGAGAAGAGGCTAATAAGCAGGAAAGTGAAAAGACCATTCCTATCAGAAGGTACAGCACAGAGATAGCTGGGGAGTGTGTGTGTGTGGGGACATGCTTAGCAAATTATAAACGGTCAGGGAGCCTATCGCGGGGTTGAGAGCATGGAGAACCAAGGGGAAATGGAGAGAGAAAGCTGAGGATGAAGTTGATTGGTAAGCACTTAGATCTTTTTGGTCTCTTTCCATTGTGATGGGAAGCTATTAAAGATACTTAAGCAAGGGAGTAAAAGGATCATATTTGTGTTTTCAGAATACTATTCCAACTGTAGAGTGGAGAAAGGAGGTTGTGAAAACACCCAAAGGGGTCTGTAGAACTGAGAGCTGATGGTTTCAAGTAGATGGCTCAGTAGTGGTAGAAAAGTAATAAAAAGAATTTAGGATTAAGAAGTCTTGGTGACTGAATTGGGAAGTCAGGGGGCAGTTAGAAAACTAGAAAAATACATTAGGAATAATCTGTGAATTTTGAATGAGCAACTAAATGGGGTAATAGTTGAGCCAATTATAGTAGAAGGAAAACCAGGAAATGATCAACTGAACTAAAGATGACAAACGGTCAAGTAAAAATGAACTGAAGAAAAAAAGTATATTAAATTTAGCAGCATGGAGATATTTGACAATCTCAGTAAGAAGTTTTGTAATAATGTTAATAAGGCAAACAGGTTGTAAGAAACTTAGTTGTGTAACTGTGTCCCAAAGTGGTCTAAGTGTACCAAAGCAACTCCACAAAATGGTCCACTAGAAAGTACACAGAAAATATTAGAACTTCTATTTACATTCTTCTTTTGTCCGAAAAATAAAGCAATTAAGTTATAATAATATTTAGAATTTGGATTATCGGTAGCTCCCCCTGAGGTTAGAGAAGCTCACCTGAGGAGAGAAAAGTACCACAAAGTACAGGGGGAGTTAACAACTGGCATGTTCACTCCTACTACTGCTTTCACCATATGACAAGGTTTTGCAATTCGTGTGTGCCTGGCTAAGTGAATTTACAGGTTATATTATGTAGTTTTCACTAATTAACCCTCAACCTGGCTTGGAAATATTACAAATACTTGGGGTACTTGGCTGGTTCAGTTGGTGGAGCATGCAGCTCTCGGTCTCAGGGTTGTGAGTTCGAGCCCTGAGTTGGGTGTGGAGATTACTTAAAAATAAAATTAAACAACAACAACAACAACAACAACAACAACAACAAAGATTCAAAGACCTCTAGGCATGGAAGCTAATACTAATACTGCAAGTACATGTAAACAAGAAGAAAATGGCAGGGCTAACTTGTATACTTTTTTTTGGTATGAGCCCTTCAACAGCTACATTTTAATGCCAAATTAAATACATAAATCACAATCTACTTAGATCTAACAAAGTTTGCCGCTAAATTCAAAATTATCAAGACTATTTAAAATACAGTTATACCCAAATTAATTCATTTACATCCACATCAATGATATATGATTAATACGTTTTTAAAAATTAAAAATATTATTGGGGTGCCTGGATAGCTCAGTTGGTTGAGCGGCTGACTTCAGCTCAGGTCATGATCTCACGGTCCCTGAGTTCGAGCCTCGCATCGGGCTCTGTGCTGACAGCCTAGAGCCTGGAGCCTGCTTCGGATTCTGTTTCTCCCTTTCTCTCTGACCCTCCCCTGCTCCTGCTCTGTCTCCGTCTCAAAAAAAAAAAAAAAGTTAAAAAATTAAAAATATTATTTACTTGATAGCTTCTATTGACATTGTCTTACGATGAATATAATGGCATAATAGTATATATTTATATATAATTTGTGAACAAAATAATAAAAAACATATATATAATTATGTATATAATTCACAAACAAAAATATACATTGAAAGGATATGCTCAACATTTTACTGACAGGGCACATGATTAAAGAATGGAAGCTCCCGGGGCGCCTGGTTGGCTCAGTTGGTTAAGCGTCCAACTTCAGCTCAGGTCATGATTTCGCCATTAGTGAGTTCGAAGCCCACATCAGGATCTGTGCTGACAGCTCAGAGCCTGGAGCCCGCTTCAGATTCTGTGTCTCCCTCTCTCTGCCCCTCCCCCATTCAAGTTCTGTCCCTCTCTCAAAAATAAACACTAAAAAATTAAAAAAACAAACAAAGAACGGAAGCTCACTACACCAGTGTGTAAAAAGTAAAGATGCAATGATGAGTACAGGGGACTGACTCTTCCTGAAACTTTCTGCCAAGAAGAAATGAGAACCACTGGACGTGAAGGATCTAGGTAGGGATATTTGTATGCTGGCTTGTTTCTAAGACAGGGGTGCTTATAGGAAAGGTTCTTAAACATTAATCCACTTGTAAAAATGCAGATTTCCCAATTCCCGAATCTTCCTTTTGGAGTTAGCCAGTTTGGGGTTACACCTAGGAATCTGAATGTCCAGCTCATTCTGATGCAAACAGTCTAACATTAGATGAAAACTGGTCTAATGCAAGGTTTAAATGCCACTGAGAAGAATCCCCAAGAAAAGAGGATTCAAGACTGTGCACAGCCCATGTAAGATTACACAGGTAACAGAGAAGAAGGGATGCCGGGACAAAGGAGGAAGTGGCTTTTATTAAGAGCAGACACACCTCCCCGATTTACAGAAGGGACAAGTTCAACAGATGGATGAGGAAATATATTGAAGATCTGGTGATGACAAATCCAGGCTCTTCACAACAGGGAGGAATATGCTCCTTTACCAGAATGGATATAGAAACACAAAAAAGAAATGTCTCCATTTTTACTTTAAAGAATTCTTACAAAAATGAGGCACAGCAATATTTTTGTTGTTGTTCTTAAATGCAAGTTTTCATTTACTGAGAGTAAGGTAAGAACTCATCTAGAGATTTTTGTTTTCAATTTAATACTTCCAATCTGGAAATTACCTCATTCGTTGTGGTTTTAATGGCACTCAGACAATCCTGAACAATAGTTTATTTTCTTGCCTTATTTCTTTACATATTCTTTGGCACAGCTCCATGAGCACTAAGTGGTAAAACTAGAAGTCTGCTGATTGCATGGCGACCACAGCAGCTGGGTAACCATGTACACAAGGCAGCAGTTAATTGCCTGAGAGAGTTGAAGTAATATTTGGAGTCCAAATAGAAGTTTAAAATGCGCAATCTGTCTGGTTTTAAGTCAAAAAGATGTTTTTCTTCACTGATCATACTTGGATTCTAATTATTTTGGTTTCTAATGTGAAATATATTTAAGACACTATATACGAAAAAAAGATAATATGTATATTTTGCCAAATCATGCGATGAGACCCATGGAAGCTGTATTAGTAATTATACTTTTTTAGTAAAGGACCAACAGTCCCCAGGCCCATCAGTCTTCCTTCTACCTTTATGTAGCTCTTTGCTTTTGTGGCTTTTAAATTTAGAACCTGTTTTTAAACACAAAAGTTCCATTTAATAATTTTTTAATTATAGTTTTAATCAACTTGTGATTTTAATTACCTTATTTCTTACAAAACCTCCTTTTTTTCTACTTAAAGTAATAAATGTTGTTATGAGAAATTCTCAGGAAATACTGAATGGTGTAAGTAATATGGAATCACCTGTAATTTCACCCCCAGATAAAATAATGGCTAAGAATTCATTGTATAGCCTTCTAGACCTTTTTAAAATGAACATATGTGTGTGCATTTAAAAACATTATTTATTTATTTTTTAAGTTACTTCCAAGTTAGTTAGCATATAGTGCAACACGGATTTCAGGAGTGGATTCCAGTGATTCTTCACCTATGTATAAAAACCCAGTGCTCATCCCAACAAGTGCCCTCCTTAATGCCCCTTGACCATTTAGGCCATCCCCCCACCCACAACCCCTCCAGCAACCCTCAGTTTGTTCTCTATATTTAACAGTCTCTTGTGTTTTGTCCCCCTGCCTGTTTTTATATTATTTTTGCTTCCCTTCCCTCTGTTGATTTGTTTTGTATCTTAAATTCTATGTATGTGCATTTTTAATAAGAAAATTGAAATATTATACATACACACATGTTGTTTAATTTTAGAATTCTGAGTTTACCTTTTTTCCCACATAATAAGTCTCTTAATGTCAAAACAGACCACATCATCATTTTTAACAGATGCTAAAAAAATTCTGGTATATGGATGTGTTATAATTTAAGTGATCCCTTATTGAAGGGTATGCAGATGTATTTTACCTTTAACAATGTTAGGTTCACAACAAGAAATTAGACATTTAAATCTTATGTCCAAATAGAAGACTTCTTCTCTAATAAAGATCATATATAGATACAGACTAAAAGGTTTCTTAAGAGATTAAGTTAGTTCAAAAATAAATCAACTCGGGGGTGCCTGGATGGCTTAGTTGGTTAAGCATCCGACTCCCGGTTTTGGCTCAGGTGAGTTCCAGCTTGGGATTCCCCCCCCTCACACTCTTTCCCTTTGCTCTCTACCCCATGCTCACAGGCTGGTCTCTCAAATAAATAAACATTTAAAAAATAAATAAATAAACTCATAAAAAAATCAACCAACTCATTTTGTTATCGTCTAAAAATATATTTATAATTCCAACAGAATAATCTCAAATGGCAATTCTTTTGCTACTTTTTTAAAGTTTATTTTTTGAGAGAGAGAGAGAGAGAGAGAGAGAGAGAGCGAGCAGGGGATGGGCAGAGAGAGTGGGGGGCAGAGGATCCGCACTGACAGCAGAGAGCCCAATGTGGGGCTCGAACTTACAAACCTTGAGATCATTACCTGATCCAAAGTCAGACGCTTTACTGACTGAGCCACCCAGGTGCCCCTCAAATGGTAATTCTTTTAAATAAATAAATGTATACCCACATACACAATGGACAACAATTTCTAGAGTGGTTGGAGTTGATGAAAAGTCCTTTAACAATTCCACATACATTTAAAAAATTAGGCATATGCCAAATAAAAGTATGCACATAAACTAGCTGTATAATAATTGCTGAAGACTTATTTTAAGCAAATCATACTTCAGAATCATGTTTTCAACCTAGATAAAGTCACAAAATTGGAAATATAATGCTTTTAACATTCTAAGGTTCTATGTCTTTGAGAAACTATTTTTGCTATTTTGAAACTGCTTTTGGAGAGCAAAGGGTATAAAAATATATAAAGGGTTAACAGGAAATTATGTCCTATAGGAACACTACACACTCAGCATGTATAACCAGCAAATTTAAAAGTCAATTGAGTCATTAGAGAAATGCAAATTAAAGCCACAATGAGATACTACCTAACATCCACTAAAATTGCCATAATAAAAAAGACAATAACAAGTGTCAGTGAGGATATTGAGAATTGTAACATTCACACACTGCTGGTGAGAATGTAAAATGGTACAGCAACCTTGGAAAACAGCTTGGCAATGTCTTAAAAAATTAAACATAAACTTACCACACAACCTAGTGGTTCCACTTCTAGAAATCTACCCAAGAGAAATGAAAACATATGTCCACACAAAGCCTCGTATGTGAATGTTCAAAACAGCAATATTCATAATTGGCAAAGATGGGGAAACCACCCAAAAGTCCAACATGGAATACTATCCAGCAGTAAAAAGGAATAAAATACTGATACATCCTACAATATGAATAAGCTTCAAAAGCATAAAAGTAAAAGAAGCCAAAGCAAAAAGCTACATACTGTGTAATTTATTTACATAAATATTCAAAAAGAGCAGCAAAATAAGTTTCTAGCAACCATCGCCTTTTATTTAATACCAATATATTCCAGTATTTTATATCTTAAAGGAAAAGCTTATTGGCAAACTTCATCAGTGACTATCACCTTGTTTTATAATTCATGATTTTACTTGATGTAATTTTAACGAAAAATATTATAATAGCCGCGAGCACATCAGTGCTCAGGATTTGTCTAGTTTATATGCATGTTAAATCTTTCTCTTGCTGCTTGAATTTAGTCTATTTTAATTAGGAATTAGTACCCCCATTCAAAATGGGCAAGGCAGGAGAATATAATTATCAAATTCTGTAGTATAACAAGTAGTGGTGATGGATGCTTAAATAACAAAATACTTAAAACATTTTTTTAATGTTTATTTATTGTTGAGAGAGAGAGAGAGAGAGAGCATGAGTGTGTAAGCAGCGGATGGCAGAGAGAGGGAGGCACAGAATCCAGAGTAGTCTCCAGGCTCTGAGCTATCAGCATAGAGCCTGATGTGGGGATTGAACCCACAAACCATGAGATCATGACCTGAGCTGAAGCTGGACACCTAACTTACTTAGCCACTCTGGTGCCCCACTTTTTTAAACTACATATTCCAGTGATCTGCGGAAAACCAAGACTTGGCAATAAAAAACAAGATTCATTCTAATTTCTCCCAATTCCCTTAAGGAACTCAAAAAAAGTTACTGTGTTCCAAGGACCAGAGAAATAAGAGTCAGTAACAGACTGCCTACTAAAGGGATAGGTCTTTAAGAAAGTTTATTTTCTTCTAAATTCTGTATTTGTTTTGTCAATAAAATGGCATTTTGTTTTTAGTACAGCATCCAGTGGCTTTCTGGTGATTACAGAGTTTTAAAGACCTCAAAGTGTATCTGAATTGCAAGGTTAAGAATCAAAAAAAGGAAAGAGGTTACAGACGAGTTGGAAAATGCGAATGGGTTTCCTGAGCCAAAACAGTACTTAGTCTAGCAAACAGCTATTTTGTAAAATAAAATGTTTTCGTATATTATATGCTTTTCTGTAAAACTGGTTACTACTGTACATTTTAACCCGTAACAATGAGATCCAACAAAAGATGAAGTAGGGAATCTTAAAACATATATTTTAACACTATGATTAGAAAACATAAGAAATGGTGCTAAAAAATGAAGGAGTGAAAGGCGCTTCTGTATCAGCCTTAACTGCCAAACTGAAGACGTCAGGCAATCTAAGATGGAGCACACATGCTCATGAGAGGAGCACGAAAGAATCTACTGGGTGCATCTTAGATTTACTTTTTATTTCACCTTCTTTACACAATTCTCTTATAAGGTACATAACAGATTAGAAGTATATAATTTATAAGGAAATAGATGCCAGGTCAGGTACTCAACACCTACATTACTGTTAAGATGTGCAATCAAGAAAGAGTGGAAACCACTGTTCGAAAGAATGGACTGATTAGGGTTACGATTCTGTCACGTTAGAGTTAAGCAGTCACATTTTTCTGTTACTCTGTGATAATTCTGTCACTTAATGAAGCAGCTCAGATACTTTACAGAAAGAATTATTATTACCAAGAGCAAACCTTTATAATTAAAAAAAGTTTTCACGTATGCTATCTCACGGAATGGCCACTGCCACTTAGTATTATTACTAGTTGACCTAATGTATCCAGTACCAGTTTCTTGAAAGCATTCACAAACACTAGTTGTATTTATTATTATTATAAATAAACATTAGCTGTAAGGACGCCTGGGTGGCTCAGTCAGTTAAGCATCCGACTCTTGATTTCGGCTCAGGTCACGATCTCACGGTTCGTGAGATGGAGCACCCCGCTGTCAGCGCAGAACCTGCTTGGGATTCTCTCTCCTCCTCTCTCTGCCCCTCCCCCACTTACACCCTCTCTCTTTCCACCTTCTCCCTACCCCTCTCCCGCTGGCATGCACACATCTCTCGCACACATCTCTCCGAGCTCTCTCTCTCAAAACAAATAAACATTAAAAATAAATAAAAATTAGCTGTGAAGTTAATGAGAAGAGAAAACATTTTAAAGACTTCAAGGTCAATTTAAGTAAATTGAAGCACTAATATGTTTCAGAGGAGTTAATCCTCCACAAAGAAAAAAGTATGGAAACCACTCAACAAGAATTACATGAAAGGACAGTGACTCTGTCTATTCCCCTGACAGCCCTTACCACCTTTATTCTTTATTTTTTAAAGACAAGTTTAGGGTCTTCTCAGCATAAACAAAGAAATGCCCAGTAATCATTTGACTACTAGGGAATTAATCAACTGAAGATTAAGGGTAGATTTAATAACTGACTCTATATAGAAGTTATGCTTTATGGAGGACGGTAACAAGATGTTTTACCAAAATTAACACAAGAGGATACAAGTTGAAGCTGGCTACTGATAAAATTACTAGAGAAAAAAAATCACGAAATTTTTCTGACAGTGAAAATTCAGAGGAAACCTTAAGGACTTGTATCAAAAGGGATTTTTGTAAACAAGATAGTTTCCTATTACATGCGATCAGTTAAGTGTACCAGGGATGCCTGTAAGAGATCACAAGTCTGATATCAGTTCTACAGAAGCATATATCTGTGTATGCCACTAACTAAGCTTCACTAATCTGGTAGCACCACTCTTAAGGAGTGAATGCATTACTATTTACTTTAAACTTAAAGAAGTTGGTTCCTTTCACTAAACTGAGGGGTTGATAAGGGTTTGGTTATTGGAATTAATAATCCCCAGAATGAATGGCAGCAGGTAAACTTTAGACCAGAAGTGTCAACACAGTAGAGGAAATCTCATATGACTGCCATCGTCCTGCAAGTCTGTTATTGTGTTTTAGGTTAAAGGCATACTATTTATATGACTGATTTAAGTACCAAGGCAACGGGTACATTTATATGATAAATGATGAAATGCCTAAAAGGCAATACACTGAAAGTTAAGATTTAAAAGTATAAAAAAAGATGGTCATTTTCCCCACTTGTTACAAAATGACAATTTTTTAAAGAGCTAAGGAAATCTGATGTATTATAATTCTAAGAGCCAAGAATATGAGGGCATAAATCCAGGAATAAATCACATGTTTCAAAGCTTTTGCTGTTTCAATACTCTGAACTGGTTAAGAAAGGTTTAATTCTGACATTACCATTGGAGCAGGTGGTGGATTTGATGATTGTCCTTCACTGTTCCCTGCATGCTGGGTTAACCCATTAGGATTTGAAGACTGTG
The DNA here is from genome assembly GCF_046562875.1 of Panthera onca. Lineage (NCBI taxonomy): Eukaryota > Metazoa > Chordata > Mammalia > Carnivora > Felidae > Panthera > Panthera onca. The sequence goes on from NC_138347.1 coordinate 142,252,255, forward strand.
TAATGGGAAGCTGGGTACTGGGTGCAGGTTGCTGAGATAATTCTACTTTGTAAGTCTTATTTGATTCATCCAATCTGCTACTTCTTTCTATGGCAATCAGGTCACGAATTTTTTGCAGCTGCTCCACTGAAGCTTTTTTAGGAAAGATAAGATGTGTTTCTCCCTGGAATTTATAAAAATGGGAAAAATTTTAACTTTTGCTTTATACGGACAGCCATTCATATATAGATCTATAAAATGAAACCAATACTATAGAATACATCAGATATTAATAATCATTTTGTTTTTCTACCATTGTGGCACTTTTAAAAAAAACAAAGGTAAAACTGCATAAATGTAAACCAGGAAATTCAGAAAATTGGTCTCTTTCTTAGCATATATATAACGCTTAGTTTATTTGATCGATTCAAAGGCCTTTAGAAAAATATTTTGTTAGGAATAGTAAGTCACAAAGTCTCGTAAGAATTACAAAAATGTACATTCCTATCTTCTCTGCAATAGTATATAATACTACTATTCCCTGTGAAATTCCCTATGAAGTAACAGTAATTACTAGGGATGCAGCCATACAAAATGATCAGGGGGTCACATAAAACCAAGAAGTTATAAATCTCCTTTCTTTCTTTGAATCTCCTAAACCCAAGACTTTAAAGAATAGCTATATGATTAGCAGTCTGTATATGGGGTCCACTAATTTTTCCAAGAAGACAAAAAGCACACCCTGATGATCAATTCAAAATTATGGATTGTTAACAGTACATACAAAGGTGGTCCAAACAAAACAATCAAACCATAAAAATCCCATTCTTCAAGTAGTGATTCATTTAGTGAATACCCACAATATAATCAGAGTGCTTTAAGATACAATAAGCATTACAACAAAGCTCACAATGTAAAATAGTCAGCAAATTACAAACAAGAAAAAAAGTGAAATGAAAATATATTCAATTAAGTTTCAAGGCACTGAGAAACAAGTGTTAAAATAGTAATTCCACCAGCTGCATATATATGAGAGAAAACTATTGTTAACGTGCAGTAATAAGACTTACAGATTGTGAGCATTTAAGTTAAGCTCCATAACTGAGAATGACCTTATTTCCCTGGTGATGGCAGACCTATCAGAATGAACTGACCAAGACATTTCTCATTAATGACATGAAAATTAATTCCATATGAATCCCTTTTAAAAAGCCAGAAGGGGCCGGTAAGCTCTCTATATTCATTACCCATAATAGCTGTAAAAACAAAACTATCATTTATTGTGTTTATGTGTTCTAGGTGCTGTACTAAGCATTTTGCATATATTATCTCAAGTAATTCTCACAACCACCCTGCAAGGTAGGTACTAGGTTTATCCCTACTCTTTATATGGAAATATGAAGGCTCAGAAAAGTTAAATAACCTGCCTGATGCCACAGAACAATTGTTGGAGTAAGGATTCACACTTAACAAATCTTTTATTTATTTATTTATTTATTTTTAAATTTTTTTTTTTTAATGTTTTTTTCTTTATTTTTGCGACAGAGAGAGACAGAACATGAGCAGGGGAGGGCCAGAGAGAGAGGGAGACACAGAATCGGAAGCAGGCTCCAGGCTCTGAGCTGTCAGCACAGAGCCCGATGCGGGGCTCGAACCCACAGACTGTGAGATCATGACCTGAGCCGAAGTCGGACGCTTAACCGACGAGCCACCCAGGCGCCCCCACACTTAACAAATCTTAATTGTTATGCTATAATTGAGTCATCTTAGACTGAACAGAGACCAATAACCACAAGCTGGACTAAAAGTTGGAAGTGTTGAGCAAAAGAGAATATTTTTATAGCCGTGATAATTACATACATGATAAGCACAAATCAGATCACAATGAGTTTCCAACATCAGAAAGGAACCACCTCGCATCTCTGATGAGGTCTGGGAAGAGAGACCAACACTTAATTCAAAACCAGATATGGACGTTTCCCATCTCATACTGTTAGTGGAGCAGCACTGAGAAAGGTAGAAGACACCACGGACAGAGGTGGAAACACAGCATAATAGGTTTCTGGATCTATGTTCAGTTCACACCTCAGAGAGGGCCCGGATAAGACAGAGACGCTGCTTTCCTTTCCAACTTTGCAGGATCAGTCCTAAAAGAATGTATGATCACGGCCAAAGTGTACCAAAAAGTTTAATCAGTGGCACTGTATTTTCATGAAAGGACAAAATCACAGGCTTTGCACTAGATCCAGTAACATTATAAGAAATCAATGAGAATTCTAGTATTTAACAAAATCCCTATTTCTTAACATATTTTTGCTAAGACAATTCTCCCTGCCAGATGTTAAGCAAACCTGCCCCCTCCCTGCCCACTAAATGCTGGTAATATCTTCCAGTCACCAAGACAACCAACACTGCCCACCTCCTGTGGCACCTGGCGGGAACCATCCCACTCAGCAAGCCTGATGAGTCACACAGCCATGCGGATCCCGGTCTTTCTCAACCTTCTTCTCAGAATTTTCACAAAGAGCTCAGCCTCAGAGGCAAGTAGGCCCAAAAGTGCCCAGGATCTTAATATACAAAATATAAAAATTTGGGGATGGGTCTGAGAGATTCCTACTTCACCGTAAAGCCTACCAAAGTTTCTTTCTGATGGCAGAGTTCAGTTGCAGTTCCAATGGTTCCTTCTGCAACTTAGCCACACTGATAACACACAGACTTCAGACGGGCCCTGAGGTGCAATGCCCAAAGCCAATCAGAAACTTGAAGTATATAAATTAGTCTGATCAAAGCATGTTACTCTTTTCTGAAACTGTGGCTCTATTTGGGTCAAATACTACTGCAAGTCTCAGCTTGTTACTAGCACTCATGTGACTAATCTTTGGGTCTGCCCGAGATGGGTTTTCTAGGATGTGGGATTTTGAGTGCTAAACCCAGGATAGCCTCAGGCAAACTGGGACAGTTGGTCATCACACCCGGCACTCAAATATTTGTTGAATGAAAGACAAATATGACTCCACAGAACCTGTGACACTTCAAAAATGAAAAATTAGTACAGTTTCCAGTTGTCATTTACTAAATTTTTCTGTCATTTGACTAAAAACATCTGTATTTTCATGAACAAAATCAGCAACATTCTCAACTCTACCCCCTACACTTTTAAATTCTTTATGTTCAGATGTCTGTGAGTAACTACAAGCAGATACCACAATTTATACTTCCGGCCTGATCTCTCCTTTCGAGTTACAGACTCATATATCCAATTGCCTACTTGCTATGTTTAACAGTTTTATCAGTTATAATTATCCACAAGTTGGGTAGTGATTTCTCCCAGTATCTGCTACACTCCCAGATTTCACAATCTGAATGGTACCTGCATCCACATAGATGCTCAAACCAAACCTAAAAGTAACCTACATTCCTTCCTTTCCCTTGTACCCCACATGTAGTCCATTAGCAAGTCCTGCAGACTCTGCTTCAAAAAAAATTCTGGATGCCTCCACTTTCCCCCATCTCCACTGCTATCAGTCTTTAATTCAACATGTTTACTGAGTGCCTCAATGTGCCAGTAATATTCTAGGAGCTAGCAACACAGGGAACAAAAAGACAAAAGGCTCTGCCTTCATGGAACTTATACAAATCATTACTGTTTCTCCCTTAGGTTAATAAACGCTTTCTAACTGGTCCTTCCTGCTTCACCCCTTGCCCTCATCCCAGAACATCCAGGACATTCCCTTTACAACAGCTAGAATAACCTTCTAAATATCCTTCCCTGCCTAAAACCTTCCTATGGTTTCCCGTTTCACTTAGAATGAAATCCAAGTCTTTACCACAGTCCTCAAAACCCCATGCCCTGGATTTCTGCCTGTCTGTGCAGCTTTCTGTGCCAAAGCTACTCCTGCTGGAAGTGCTCTGGACATGTGAATCGTCTGAAGTACTTGGACTTGAGGGCTTCAGGTACCTGAAATACTTCTTTTCACTTAGGTCCCAGCTCAAATGTTCTCTCCCTAGAGGCCTTCCCCGACCACGCATCTGTACCTAGCTGCCTGCCTCTACAGCTGCTTTGTATCGTATCACCATGCCTTATTTTCTTCTTTGCACTCATCTTTGTTTTCATGTCTACTATTTGTCTAACCTATTAGAATCCAAGCTCCACATGAGATGGGATCTATTTCTGTAGTTCACTATTATACCCTTCAGAGCCTGGAACAGAATCTGGGGAGAAGAGCAGAGAGGCAGAAAGGAAACGACCTCTTATGGCAACTCAGCACATCGCCTGAACAATTTCTACAGCCTTGCCAATCCAGCCTCTGTGGACTACCGAGTATCCATAAGCTGGTTCTACTTCTTTCAATATTCCATGAACTAGAAATGGCTAAGCATATACACAGACAGAAAATTCACGGTATTGATAACTACTTCCACTGTGGCATAGAATTGAACTATGCCACAAGATTCCGGAGGATGAAAACACCAAACGTTTACTTTGACCTAAAAACCAAAAAAAATACTGAGATTCTTCTCTTCTGTCACAGAAGAAATTCCTTAAAAGTGGCAACTAAACTCAGCTTTTCTGTGTCTACTCTTCTCATTTCTTAATGGAGACAGGTGGTTAGACCCTATTCGTATTCATGTGTGCTCACAAAGCAGGTTTTTGTCAAAAGTCTAAAGTGACCCACAATGGGGTCTCTAGGTTGTATATCTGACCTACCTGTTCTAAAGGATTAAGACTTGTAAGAATTTTCTCTGTGGGAGAGTTGTTATATTGTGATTTTAAAGCATATTTACTGTGACTTTCAAATGTCTAATAGGTGAAGAAATAACTAGCTGCACAGATTTCCAAACTGATCAATTAATTAAAAAAATATTATCTTATTTAGGTAATTATCCATCAACACTACAACAAATTCTTTGTACATGAATTGGGGAAAAGAAACCCTTCAACATACTCACCTCTTCAAAGCCCATTTCAAATAAACATTCAACGGCTCCTCTGACAGGTAAGAGTCTAGTAGAAAAAGCTGTGTTTCCAATCCGGATAGATCTATATTTTTCATCATTAGGGTTTCTGATTTAAATAAAAAAAATTTGATTATATATAACAATTTATACTTTCCACAGTGTTTTTGCACTCCTTTTCACATTTTATATTGGCTATATTGCTACAAGGTAGCACAGATCCCAGCTTTACAGAAAGAGGAAGAACAGTCTGGAAAAACAGCCTGATTTTGAGATTCTTACCTCAATATACATTTACTACCACCCTACTGTTTAATTTCATTTGATAATATTAATGCTTCCATAATAGACATCCATGTGACTCTGTAATTCTGTGCTATTAAGGCTACATACTTTTATGAGTTTTTATGGTGCTAAGAAAAAAAAATCCACATAAGCTCCAGACATGGGGCAGAAGGTTTTGCCTATTTTGTTCTGATGGACCTCAATCATCAAGAATGGTGCTTGATGCATAGACGGTGGTTAGTAAATACTTGTGAAATGAATGGATGAAAGAAACAAAAAAGCTGCATAAAAACTGATCACAGTTCCTGAAAGATTTTACTTCTGAAAAATATAAACCCAGGTACACCTTGATTTTCTTTCTTCCCTAGACTGGTGATTGTTTTTACTCTATGTTCTGCTTCAGCTCAAGATATATTTTAGTCACAGCCAATTTTTTTTTACGGTGATTAAGATTTTGAATAGCATGCATGGGATAAGACCAGCATATGAAAAGCTCTGAGATTTTTAATAACGTTGATAAATCGGAAATGCTGTTTTTAAAAAATCAGAAAAAAAAAAAAAACAAGGTTAAGATAATCACAGTATTATACTCAAGACCATCAGAACATAGTTTAGGATGATAAGTAGATTTCATATCTGACACAAACTCCCTTCCAATGGTAGTGGCTTCCATTACTATTTTAAGAAGGATTCTGAGGCTGTGTCAGGGGTCTATGGGAAGGAGTGATGAGGCCATCTGCCTGGGCTATTGAATGGGGATGGCAGACAAATGCTGGCAACTATTAACAACTCATTAACCATTTGTGTCCTATTTTAATTGTGGAAGTTTTAACATATTTCACATTTGTTTTCCATTGAGCAACTCTCTATTGCCCAACTGTCATAAATACATGAATCTTTTTAAAACTTTTCCTTAAGTTCCAAAATTATATAAGTTTATTACAGAATATTCAGGGACAAAGCTCTAAAATAGTGTTATTCAAAATGTCCACGGACTGGAGCCAATCTACAAACTCCTTGCTATTCATTCATGAGAATGTGCAGAAATTGAGAATACTCAGCAATTTTTATAACAATTTGATGTGCCATGAAATTTTTATTGTTATTTTACAAAAGGTATAGGTCCACCAAAGACTGGAAATTAAAAACAAAAACACTTGTTCTTCACCACAGGTCATTTGAGCATCACAGGTGGCTGAAAAAACACAAAGAAAAAAATGTATGTTCTGCTCTTTTACTCTGTGTATTAAATGAGAGCTTCTCACCCTTGGCATTATTGACATTGGAGGTCTTTGCTGTAGGGGGCTGCCCTGCACACAGCGAGATACTTAGCATCCCTGGCTTTTATGCCACACTAGATCGTAAGTGTGCCTCCCTTTCTTACTACTTAAAACAAAAAACATTAAACCATACAATAACCCTACATTTACCAAGGCTAGTTACAGATAAATGTAGCATCTTTTCATGATATTCAACACGTTTCACAGGGTTATAAACATATCACTACCATCAGTATGACAGAACCTACTGGTGCAAAACTGCTTGAGGTTGTTTTGTTTGTTTTACGTATTTTTCCCCAATAGCTTCCAGATTTTTACATGATCAAAGTCTTTCACTGGCCTTAATTTTCTAGTTTTCCTTCCCTCTTTTACCACTGTTTAAGAAATTCTTATAAAACACTCATTAGTTGATCTGATACATGTTTCAAAATAACTGTTGATACGGCTTTTCTGTTATAGTCTATTTCCCATCTTTTTACATCTATGGGCCTCACATACCATTTATGTATTTTTCTCACTAAAAACATAATGCAAACAAAAACAAAAAAACCCAACAGTAATGTCCAGTTACCCAAATTCTATCTATCTCTTTTAAAATATGTTGAGCACACCAGCCATAGTCTTGAACATAAAATGGTGCCAAAAGTTCATCCTGAAGCCCTCAAAGGCTTAGAGAACTTGGCCACAAAGCCATTAGGCCTCAAATCCGTTAAGATCCCACTTCCTGTCCTTGGAAAAGTACCACAAAAACACTTTCTAAATCTCTAGTCTTACAGCCTCTCACCCCAGTGTATCCACCATCCTTGAACTCATTACTACTCTCCTTATCTTGCAGTGTCTAAATTACCCCTAAGGATCACCTTTATTTTTGCTTCATCTTCTTCTTCTGTTAATTCCTCTGCAGACTTTTCTCAATATTTTTTGCTATAATTCTTCAATGTGTTTTTTCTCCCTCTGCTGACTCTTAACTATTTCTGCAACTGGTAATATTTATCTTGCTTATTAGCAATAATTGTGCACATTCACTTGAGGTGTTTGTTTAGTTGTTTGCTGGATAGTATTGAACGAATGAATAGGGTCTTGAAAGGGCAACAAAATTTCCTGCACCTCACTCACTATCACTTTGAACACATTTTAGTATCTTCCTAGTTGTCTTACCCCCAGGTATCTACAAAATTGTTTAATCTGTAGAATGTTAATTATTAGTCTTTACTTTTACAATTGAATGGTAGAAAAAAGTCATGCTTTTCACCTTGAAAGTCATTATCTACCATATATTTAGGATCTTAAGGCATGTTAAACAGTAAGCTTCCCACTGAGGTCACAGACTCAGGAAAAAAAAAAACAACTTAAATGTTTCTATTTCAGAATTTCAGAAACGCTGAGAATAAACATAGCTGACCATTTACTAGCCCTCTTTCTCTTTAGAATGCATAATCCCAGAAAGTGTTTACAGAAATGGAAACTTAGTACATGAGAGATCCTATAATCTTGTATTTTTATTACTAATCACAAAAATTGGTTTGTAGGCCATTTAAAAAATATTTCTTTTGTAAATAGTCTTTTTCAAAATAGTTCTTTACAAAATAGTCCTTTTCTAAATCAAAATAATTCTGAGATACATGTAAATTTTTTTTTTTAAAAACAATTTTTTAATGTTTATTTTTGAGAGAGAGAGCATGCATGTGCACAAGTGGGGAAGAGCAGAGAGGGGGGGGCGGGAGATACAGAATTTGAAGCAGGCTCCAGGCTCCAAGCTGTCAGCACAAAGCCCGATGCGGGGCTCGAACTCACAAACTGTGAGTCGAATGCTTAACCCACTGAGCCACAGGCGCCCCATATGTGTGTATTTTTCAAAAACATCTAACTGCCTTTAGAACCAGCTGGGAACCACCTCTGGCTGTCTACCATTCTATGTAGCTGACAATAAGGGAAACATACACATAACCTAGCTTGTTCAGAGTGAAAAGTTGAATAATGGTAACAATAGATAACATATGTGCCTTTATTTCTCTTTTGCAAGAATCTTATAATGCAGGCATTTTTTCTTTCCTCTTAAAAATGAGGAAACTGAAAAAAAATGAAGAAACTTAAGTCCAGAGACTTTACATAAATTGACTATAGCCACACTCTTAGGAAATGGTTGACTGGGGTTTAAAACCACTGGTTTGATTACAAAGCTTACATACTCTTCACCATACAATACACCAACAAATTCACCACTCCTCAATTAACCCTCTTTCGATTTCTCCAGTTGTCAGTAGTAACCTAGATTAGAAATCTGAAGTTATTTGGGTTATTTTGTCTCTTCCCATTTCCAGTTCTACTCCTTGCCTTCAGTCATCAAGAACTACCAATCCCTGCCTCCAACAGTTCTCTTCTCTCCGCATTTATGTTTATGATTACTGTAATAGGCTCACAAATGAAATCCATGCCTTGTGTCTTCTTACATGATTATTCTACATTAAACTCCTTCGTTATGTTTCTCTTTGACCCTAGAACGTATAATCACTTTCTCCTGTCTCCTATGTCAAATATATGTTCTCTGCCATTCCATCAACCTGTCCCATCTTACCAAACCTCTGTTCTCAAAACTCTTCCACGCTAGGCCCCCCTGCTATCTCCAGACACGAACATGTAACTCCTTGAACACTGTCTTGCAATTGTTCTCTGGATTTTACACTGTGGCTGTTTCCCATACTTGTGCCTTTCTCCTAAACATATTTATTTATTTTCTTGGAAAGAAGAAACCACTTTCCATTCTTGGCCCTCCCCAATCATAGGCAGTTTAATTTGTAAACAATAACCGTGTGCAGTTTGCAAAGGAAATCAGTAGAACATCAAACATATTTTTTAAGGAATAAATGGAGCAAATTATCCAAGGAATAATTCCACACATGTGGAATGCTAGTCAAACTATTTTAGAGTTTGAAAAACAGATATTATTGAGTACAGCTCATCTTTATCTAGGAGTCAGTGAACTGAAAAAAAAAGTAAAAGGTTCAAACCCATGGCATATTGTGCGTGCAGATTAGCTTATATTTTGTTCTGTAGTTTCATTAACTATGACTCTTAGTTGGGGAATAGGTTAACATCACCTGAAGCAGAAATTTGAAATGTAACCAAAACCATAATCTTCACTCGAGTGAAATGACAAGTGCTGCTGTTTATAAAAAATCAAACAAAAAACCACAAAAAAACCCAGCTATTAATGAAAGTCTCATTTCAGCACTCATTTCATAAAATACTACATCAAACACTGAGGGAGGAATAAGATATATTAAGACAACATCCCTGACACAGTCCCTTATGTTTAACACTAATGGATTTCTCCAAACAGCAAAAGGAACAGAAAACTTTGGTTTTCTCTACTCTCAAATAAGTGAGATTAGCAGATCTATAACATAATGTAGTTAGAGTAACCTACATTAGAAATCTCTGAAGAAGAAAGAGATCAGGGACTTAGAAGTGGAAGAAAGAATGTTTTTTAACTTCCTGAAGCATAAAGGAGTTTTAGTTCAAAGAAAATGAGAGCAGGGATTACTACTATTACAAGCATACCTCAGAGACATTACAGGTTTGGATCTAGACCAATGCAGTAAAGTGAAAATTGCAGTAAACCAAATCAAATGAATTTTTAAAATTTCCCACTGCATATAAAAGTTATGCTTATACTATAATGTACTCCATTAAAAGTGTAATAGCATTATGTTTTAAAAAATTGTACATACCTTAATTAAACAATACTTTATTGCTAAAAAATGCTATCATATGAACTTTCAGTAAGTTGTAATCTTTTTGCTGGTGGAGGGTTTGCCTCGATGTTGATGGATGCTAAGTATTGGTGGGGCTGCAGCAATTTCTTAAAACAAGACAATAAAGTTTACCACATCACATCACAATTGACTCTTCCTTTCATGAATAATTTCTCTGTACCATGTGATGCTGTTTGATGAAACATCTTTCAAAACTGGAGTCAATCCCCTCAAACCCCAACACTGTTTTATCAGCAAAGTTTGTTATATTCTAAACTCTTTGTTGTTATTGCAACAATCTTCACAGCATCTGCACTAGGAGGCTCCATCTCAAGAAACCATTTCCTTTGCTCATCCATAAAAAGCAACTCCTCATCCATGAAAGTTTCCTTTTTAAAATGTATTTATTTATTTTGAGAGAAAGAGAGAGAAAGAGCCGGGGAGGGGCAGAGAGAAGGAGAGAATCCCAAGCAGGTTCTGCGCTATCTGTGCAGAGCCTGATGCAGGGCTCCATCTCACGAACCCCGAGATCATGACCTGAACTGAAATCAAGAGTCAGATGCTTAACCATCTGAGCCACCAGGCACCCCATTCATCCGTGAAAGTTTTATCATGAGATTGCAGCTATATCTTCAGGCTCCACTTCTAATTCTAGTTCTTTTGCTATTTCCTCCACTGAAGTTGGGAATCCATCAAAGTTATCCATGAGGGTTGAAATCAACTTCTGCCAAACTCCTATTAATGTTGACCTTCTGACTGCCTACAATGAAGTCACAAATGTTAATGGCATCTTGAATGGTGAATCCTTTTCAGGTTTTCAATTTTGCCCAGATCCATCAGAGAAATCATTATCTACGGCAGCTATGGCTTTACAAGATGTAGCTGTTAAAATAAAAAGATTTGAAAGTCAAAATGACTCCTTGATCCATGGGGCTGCAGAAGAGATGTGTTAGCAGGCACGAAAACATTATGTCATTGTACATTTCTATCAGAGCTCTTGGGTGACCAGGTGCATTGTCAATGAGCAATAATATTTTGAAAGGAATCTTTTTTTCTGACGTCTCAACAGTGGCCTTAAAATATTCAATAAATCACATAGTAAAGAGACATGCTCTCATCCAGGCTTTGTTTTTCCATTTAGAATTTTCAGAATGGTTAATAAGCATTGGCTTCAATTTAAAATCACCAGCTGGGGGCGCCTGGGTGGCTCAGTCGGTTGAGCGTCCGGCTTCGGCTCAGGTCATGATCTCACAGCTTGTGGGTTCGAGCCCCGCGTTGGGCTCTGTGCTGACTGCTCAGAGCCTGGAGCCTGTTTCAGATTCTGTGTCTCCCTCTCTCTCTGACCCTCCCCCGTTCATGCTCTGTCTCAAAAATAAATAAACGTTAAAAAAAATTTTTAAATCACCAGCTGTGTTAGCCTCTAACAAGAGAGAGTCAACTTGTCCTTTGAAGCCAGAAATTGACTTCTCCTCCCTGGCTATGAAGTCCTAGATGGCATCTTCTTCCAATAGAAAGCTGCTTTGTCTATGTTGAAAAATCTGTTGTTTAGTGTAGCCATCTTCATGAATTATATTAGCTAGTTCTGGGTAACTTTCTGCAACTTCTCATCATCATTTGCTGCTTCACCTTGCACTTTTGTGTTATGGAAACAGCTTCTTTCCTTTAACCTCATGAACCAACCTCTGCTAGCTTAAAACTTTTCTTCTTCAACTTCATCACCTCTCTCAGTCTTCACAGAACTGAAGATTTAAGACCTTGCTCTGGATTAGGCTTTGGTTTTTAAGGGAATGTTGTGGTTGGCTTGATCTTCTTTCTAGACCACTAAAAGTTTCTCTATTAGCAGCAAAAAGGCTGTTTTTCTTTCTCATCATTTGTGTGTTTACTCGAATGGCACTTTTAATCTCCTTCAAGAACACTTCCTTTACATTTGCAACTTGGCTTTTTGGTACAATAGGCCTAGCTTTTGGCTTATCTTGGAATTTGACACAGCCTCTTCACTAAGCTGAATCACTTGTAGCTTTTGATTTAAAGTGAGAGATGTGTACCCCTGCCTTTCACTTGAACACTTAGGCCATTACAGGGTTATTAACTGGCCTAATTTCAATTATTATTGTGTCTCAGGAAACAGGGAAACCTAGGAAAGGAGAGGGGACAGAGGCTCAATGGGTGGAGCAGTCAGAACACACACATTTATAGATTGTTTCCCATCTTATGTAGGTGCAGTTGGTGCACCCCCAAAAATTACAATAGTAACATCAAAGATAACTGATCACAGGGGCGCCTGGGTGGCTCAGTCGATTAAGCGTCCGACTTCGGCTCAGGTCATGATCTCACGGTCCGTGAGTTCGAGCCCCGCGTTGGGCTCTGTGCTGACGGCTCAGAGCCTGGAGCCTGTTTCGGATTCTGTGTCTCCCTCTCTCTGACCCTCCCCCGTTCATGCTCTGTCTCTCTCTGTCTCAAAAATAAATAAATGTTAAAAAAAATTAAAAAAAAAACAAAACAAAGATAACTGATCACAGGATAAAGAAGATATGGTGTGTATACACACACACACACACACACACACACACACACACACACACAATGGGAATATTACTCAGACATAAAAAAGAATGAGATCTTGCCATCTGTGACAACTTGGATCTAAAAAAAGCAAAACAAATAAACAAAAAACAGAAACAAACACAGAGAGGGGGATGGGCAAAATAGGTGAAGGGGAGTGGGAGATAGAGGCATCCGGTTATGGAATAAATAAGTCATGGCAGCAGGGGACATCTGGCTGGCTCAGTCAATAGAGCACATGAATCTTGATCTCGGGCTCGTGAGTTCAAGCCCCACACTGAGCAAAGAGCTCACCACAAAAAAAAAAAAAAAGTAAAAAAGTCACAGGGATAAAAGGAACATAACAGGAACTATAGTTCATGGCTATATTAATATAGCTTTACAATAGTTTTGTATGACGATAGATGGTAGCTACACTTGTGAGCATAGCATAATGTACAGACTCGGGGAATCACTATGTTGTAATACTGAAATTACCATGACATTGTGTCAACTATATTTCAATTATATAAAAGAGCTCAGGGGCTCCTGGGTGACTCTGTTCCTTAAGCATCCAACTCTCTGTTTCGGCCCAGGTCTCATGATCTCATAGTTCATGAGGATGAGCCCCGTGTTGGGCTCCGCTCTGATAATGTGGAGCCTGGTAGGGATTCTCATTCTCTCTCTCTCTCTGCCCCTCCCTTGTTTGATCTCTGTCTCAAAATAAATAAATTAAAAAAAATTAAAGAACTCATTGATCACAGATCACCATAACAAATAATGAAAAAGTCTGAAATACTACAATTACCAAAATGTGACACAGAGGTACAAAGTGAGCAAATGCTGTTCGAAAAATGGCCCTGACAGGTTTGTTCAACACCATAAAATTTGAATTTTGTAAAAATTTGTAAAATTGAATTGAATTTGTAAAAAACACAATATTTGCAAAGCACAATAAAATGAAGCTCAATAAAACAAGGTATGCCTGTACTTAAACTAACAACGGTAGTTTTTCATGCCATCTCCAATTATCAGTTCCAAACCTCTAATTCCCTTAAAAAAATTTTTTTTTTTTAGATTTATTTACTTTTGAGAGTCAGAGACAGACAGGGCACAATTATGGGAGGGGCAGAGAGAGAATGAGACACAGAATCCGAGTAGGCTCCAGGTTCTGAGCTGTCAGCACAAAGCCCGACGCGGGGCTCGGACTCACAAATCGTGAGATCACGACCTGAGCTGAAGTCAGACGCTCAACCAACTGGGCCACCCAGGCGCCCCTCTAATTCTCTTTTTAGATAAAGCTTTTCAAGATCAGAAACATAAGCCATAGTAAAAACTGTAATATGAACTGGCAGCATGCCAAGCTGCCTCTACGAGTCTGATAAATATTCACAATGGTGATTATACCAAGTTATTATTTGCATGCAGAGGTTTTCCTTCCTCAAAACATCTTGATCTTAGCATTCTGGGTTTCACTAGATTAAAAGCAGAAGTGAATCCTATTACAAGGCCACTTCCCTTTTCTGAATAATGGGGTTTAAATAGTTTGATGGCTTTCCAGGTTGGAGGTCCCAGCTGCTAAAATCCGGAGGACTCGGTTTATGAGTTCATTCATGCACAGTCCACTGGCATCTTTGTGCTTTGAAGAGCTGTTAGACCTCACAGAGTAGAGGTGAGCTGCAGAAGGTGTCACAGAGGAGAAAGGCAGTCCCCCACATAGGTCACAATTGTGTAGCTGTGTACATTGCCCATGCTGTATCCCTTATAGCATTTGGCAAATAATAAAGGCTCATTTTTCCTTCAATTTACTTTTAAAATCCTTAATGTTACCTATATACACAATATATTGCCATGAACAATGAACTGCCACGGGTTGAAACACTACACTTGTAACTAAGGTCTCTAAAATTGGGTCTTATCAAATCTATAACCATGAAACTAAGAAGCATTTCCTTTCAGCCTTCACACCAATATACCCGCCACTCAGCAGAACATGTGCACCAGGGGGTGGGGTGGGAGAGAGAGCCTAGACAGTAATCGTGGTGACCTGAGAAATGAGGTATCACCACTCAAGTATCTGCCACCTAGAACTCCTTTAACCTCGCTTCTATTTCCCTCCCCCACACATCACATTCTCAAGACACTACACGAATTGATCTAAGAACTGATAATGAAAAGGATTCAAAATGAGGACTCAAACTTGCCTCCCAATTCCCCAAATCTGTAAAGGTCCCTTTAGGATCTATCTACAAGTGTACTTTTGCTCACAGGAGAATGAAACAAATTACTCTCAGCCACGGTAATCTTCACTCATTCTTATTTGAAAGGTCATGTTGAAAACTACACTACAGGTATTAATATAAAAACTGTAACTTTAAAGTAACACGGTTAATATGTCAGTCGACAAAACTGGACAGGAAAAGACCATAAAGAAATGTAAAAACCCCACCACTTCAGTTAGCATTATGCTATAATATTAAAATATTCACAAAATGTTGGGGGGAGGGGGATTTTGTCGGAGACTAACTTCTCATAAGCCTGTGGCAATTTAAGGCACTACGGTAAGACCCACGCAGCGGGAATGAGACGCTGTCATCTGCGCTGACACCAAGACAGTTAAACAACTCGATCGGGAGGCAAGTGTTTCCGGCACGCCTTCTCACCTCCCTCCGCCCTGCGCTTTCCCCACCACCTCCAGTTCACCCTGGAGCACCCCGCCATCAGGTGCCAAGTCACAAGTGCAAAAGAAACTTACTCTTCTCTGGACGGAGGGGCCTGGCCAAGTCTCCAGGCCCTTGGCCAGCGGGCTCCGACACGGAGTGGGAACCAGGCTCAGGCCCCGCTCCTTCCTGGCCTCGCCGCCCTTCGGGGCCCTGGCGGGGCGCCCCCAAACCTGCGCCAAGCAGGTGCCCCTCACCGCCCGCCCAGGCACCCCGTCCCACCACGCAGCCCCGCACCTGAGGATGTTGTCTGCGTAGGTGAGCAACAGCTTGGAGGCCTCCAGAAAGGTCTCTGGCGTGTTCTGGCACAGCTCGGCCACAGCCGGGGACGCAGAGCCCGAAGAGCTGCCCAACGCGGCTGCCGCCATGCTTGAGCGCCCGCGGCCGTCGCCGCCCCTCGCGCGCCGCGTCCCGCACTGAGCAGGCGCCACAGCGCGCGGCCTCCTCTGCGGCTGGCCAGGAAGGGCGGGGCGCTGGGCCGGGAGGTGGGGGGCGGGGGGCGGGGGGGTGGCTCAACCCGGCTGGGTGGGGGCGTTCTGGGAAGGTCGAGGGTTTGGACCTGGAGGGACGGGGGCGTCGTTGCCAGGCCCTGGGGGTTCAGTCAGAAACTAGGGGCGGGGTGCTTGGTCGTCCTGGCACGGGCGCTTCGGCGAGGAGGGCCCAGGGAGCGGGTGTTGGCCTGTGCTGGCCGATGGGTCGCAAAATCCCAGGTCCTTCGGCGTCCCAGAGTGGGTTTCGATTGAGCCACGAAGGTGGGTAACCCCCACGTACGTCTAACCATGCCTTTTACCCCCAAACAAAACAATCTTACTGCTTCCTCCTCGTAGACGGCCAGGCATTCCTAAATACGTGTGAATGAAAGACCTCAAGGAAGGAGCGACAAATGTTCCAAACCTAATGGGTGGCTATAAACTCTGCTGGGTTTCTGGTATATAGATTCTTTGTAGAATTAGATGAGTGATTCAAAGTCCTTTTTCATAAGTACCAGCTCAAATAGTATGATGTTGCTCTAAAGAAGTTTTTAAACCACAGGTTCAACATAGTGAGTCGTGGGCTCAATTTACCGTGTATATTTACCAGTATAAAACATATATACAATAACGACAAAAAGGAATAGAATAAAATGGGGGGGGGACAATAAAAAATAATCATCTCATACAGTGTGGGTAGGTATTGTGAGTTTGTTTTGAAGTTAGATCATGTGATTAATTTCCTTTATTCCTTTTAGAAGATAGTCCTAACTTATTTAATCCGTTCTTGGCCTCATCATGGCCTTGAAAGTGTACTTTTACCAACGGCTTCCTTCTTTGCAGACAAACATTTCCAAACCTCAACAAATATTTATCTTGACCTTATGTTTTTAAGGTAAATTATTTGCAGAAGTAGCTCCTTTAAATGTTCTTGATGCTTTATCTTCTATTTGCTTTTTACATTTGAAGTTTTCTTTCAGTACTTCTGAGCAAGACCTTGAGTTATGCTGTCTGCTTCAATTACCATTCATCTGCCAGATACATGGGGAAAGTTTTAAATAAATATGTAGGTTTTGGGACCAGCTTCCAGGACTAGTGTTTAACTAGTGTTTAACTGATAGTATGTTCCTAGCTGCTGTAACTAAAATTTTCAGTGACTTAACACAAGAGAAGTTTCTTTCTTGCTCACAGAACAGTTTAGTAAAGCAGGTATCTTTAGTCAATGGGCAGCTTTCCTCCGTGTAATAATTTGGACTCTCAGGCTCCTTCCATCCTGTAGAATAGCAGTCAACAAACATTTTTGTAAAGGGCCAGACTATAAATGCTTAAGGCTCTGTGGCTTTAGGGTCTCTTAGGGTCCCTGTTTCAACTCTTTACTTCTGTCTTTGTACTTGTAGTTCTAAAGACAATACTCTAAAATAAAAGGGCATGCCTGTGTTCCCATGAAACTCTGTTTACAAAAACAGCCTGCTGGATTGGGCCTGTAGTTTGCTATTCCTGCCATAGAGCCTCACAAACTTCTGTATTCAGTTGGTGTTTGGGCAAAAAAGCAGACATACCTGCTTCTTAACCACATGGGCCCCAAAGGATACTAAAACCTTGGTTTGCAAGCATAATTTTTTCCAGAAACATGCTTGGAATCCAAAGCACTTGTATATCAGAGCAAATTTCCCCATATGAAATAATGGAAATTCAGATGATTTGTTCCACAACCCCAAAATAGTCTGTAATGTAATATAAAATAATAAAGACAATAGAAAATATAAAGAAAAATAAATTAATCTGCACTTACCTTTGAAACCCCTCATGGCTTCATGGTGAGGGAGACAAGAGATGGGAGGGTTATTGTGTAGGACAACTTTCACTGTCACTAATGAAATCATGCTATCTATTGGCTCAACAGAATCTTTTTCTTTTCATGCAACTTTAACAAGAAATCTTTCCAATGATACTTGCTTTTGCCTCCTTATGAGGATTTCACGGAAATGTGACATTGC
The DNA here is from genome assembly GCF_046562875.1 of Panthera onca. Taxonomy (NCBI): domain Eukaryota; kingdom Metazoa; phylum Chordata; class Mammalia; order Carnivora; family Felidae; genus Panthera; species Panthera onca. The sequence goes on from NC_138347.1 coordinate 142,270,238, forward strand.
ATTGTCATTAAACAGATTCATCGCTCACACTGCTACAGCCTTATTTGGGTGGTGCTTTCCTACAGAATTTTGCAGTTTCCTACATTTTACACATCTCCCTAATCTCATCTGAAGTAAGGGATTCCTCTGCCTTTTTCTCCTCCTCCTCCTCTGCAGATAAGATCGCCTCCATAACCTCTTGCTGTTGCTTGCGATACAGATCCATCAGTTGATCGGTGGTCATCATGGTTTGAGACTGAGTGTGGGAGACGATCACCCACAGTCCCACAGAGAGAGACAGAACGATTGGCTCAGTTGTAATCATGTGACTTTCAGTGTTACGTAGTACTCCTACTGCATACTTGTAAGACATCGCTCGTTTATAAAGTAAAAATTTGTTAGAGATGTTTCCTCATCTTGTGGAACACTCGCAGAACAAGTTACTCACCATCTAAGGTTTTACTGGTATAGCATTTTCTCTACCATATAATTGAGAAAAGGAAGCCCCATCGAGATAAAAGAGGGAAGGCTGGGAAATTTAGTTCCTAGCTGGACATGTACCCACAACTCTAAAGGATAAAAGGTGCAGGGAGGGGGGCCTGGAGTTATAACTAGCTGTCTCTACCACAAACTATAGTCACCTTAATTTGAGGTGTTTTTTTTTTCACATTTATTTATCCTTATAATAGCATAAGATTATTACATACTATGTAGTACTTTATTTTACTTTTAAAGAAATAGAACACTTTTTGTTTTCAAATAAATTCTTGGGAGGGAAACCAGTATATATAAAACACCAAAGTGGAGATGCTCTAGAATTGAAGCAGGAGAGTGTGGGTGGCAGGAAGGATAGAATGCCATCAGTTGAGCCTGCCCTTTGACGGAGATAATGGCCATCAGGCATCTTTGTGGGGAACATGCAAACACAGTGTGAAAACCAATGCCATAAAGTTAATACTGTGATAATAATGCAGGGTCTAGAAAATCATGGAAATCATTTCAAGGGTAATTCAGTAAGTTATTGTTTATCTTAGATCACCTGAAATTTAAATCCTTCCAAATTACTGTTTACCAATGTTTCTGCTGAAGTTCTTGAGTAACTACAATCTCTCTTGGTTACCACCATTTATGCAACTGTTAAGAGAATTTATTATTAAAAAAAAAAGAGAATTTATTATAAAGGACGTTGACTCATTCTTTTCCCTGTCTGCTTCTTCCACTAAGTCAAGTTGAAAATATTTTGATTTTTCCGTTCCTTTAGAAAAGTTGAAGATAGTAAGCTACTCTTAATTTCTTTATGCTCACCATTGCTTCACACAACTAATGGGTGTTCCAGTATGAAATCAGCATTGAACTTTCTATTCTTTTACTTGGCTTTTGTTTTTTTTCTCCAAATAATTTTTTTCAGTATTCCTGCTTTAAGTACACCATTGTTAAAGTTGACACATGGTGGCACTATTCTTAAATAGAATAGAACAAAGAAATAACCCATTAAATTTCCCCAGGATCAGTTTTGGCATAAAAAAGAAAACATTGACCTCAATAAAGACTATAGCACAGAGAGGGGTTGAAGCCTTTCAGGAATTGGTGTAGTGATTTATTATGGTATGATTGCATTAAGGGATTACCCAACAACTATTTAGTGAGCACCTGTTGTGTACAAAGCAATCTGAGATGGAGGACATAAGAGACTTTTATTCTAGTAGGAAAGACAAAACTAATGATAATATCTTGCATACAGACAGCCCCCGAGCTGATGAGACAAAAGTTACTGTGAAAAGAAAAAGAAGTCATTTGGTAAAAAACACAAAATAGTGCGTGTATACTAACCGATAGAAGGGTATGTGCTTATTCGTTTATTTCATAATTCAGTCAGTCACCAAATATTTATGAAATGGCTACTGAATCCCAGGCACTGTGCCAGGGGCTGTGAAGCAGTGAATCAGATGAGCATGAGCCCTGCTTTCATAGAAGTCCTAAGGAGTTCACAGCAGTGGTTAGATCGGCAGCAGCAGCACCACCAGCAAGGAATATGGTACTAGACCCTAGTACAGCTATTGGAATATCATAAGAATTCCTACCTCTTTCCAAACCAAAGGAAAGGAGATCAGAGGTAGAAATAAAAATGAAATGACTTTTTGGTGGTTTTACTTTTCTACAGGATTTTAATTGATTTGTCTAGATCCAAGATAATCTTGTGATATTACAAAAGAAAAACCAAGCAGCACATTAAAACTGTTTCACAGGAGTTTGGCTTCAAAGAATATATTGTAGGTCTTTTCCCACTGTAATTTAAACATATCATAAAGCAATGAAAAGGGACAGCAAGTTTGCATATTTCTACTAACCAAGTTTTAGTTATTTTATAACCACATGTGTTTGTTTAATCCCTCTGAAATTAACTCTATAGTTAATGAATGAAGGTCATGCTGAGAAGTAACTGAATAGGCCTAGGATCAAGGATGACTCAAGGTCATATTGGGCTTTCCTAAACTATTTTAGGCAAAGTACATTTCCAAGCTCATTTAAATCCAGTACTTGACCAAAATTCTTCTCTAGAGCTGGGAAAGAAGGCAGAGCATTCAGAAACAATCATTCGAGAGACACTGTTCAGAAAGAAACAAATATGGCTGGGAGGTTCAAATGCAGATTGTATGTTCAACCTTTTATCTAAAGAAGAAAAAAAGGAGGCGCCTGGGTGGCTCAATTGGTTAAGCATCTGGCTTTTTTTTTTTTTTTTAATGTTTATTTATTTTTGAGAGACAGAGAGAGCACAAGCAGGGGAATGGCAGAGAAAGAGGGAGACACAGAAGTGGAGGCAGTCTCCAGGCTCTGAGCTGTGAGCACGGAGCCTGACACAGGGCTCGAACCCACGAACTGTGAGATCATGACCTGAGCCAAAGTCAGACGCTTAACGGACTGATCCACCCAGGTGCCCCAATATCTGACTCTTGATATTGGCTCAGGTGGTGATCTCAGAGTCATGAGACTGAGCTTTGAGTTGGGTATTCTGTCTCCCTTTCTCTGCCCCTTCCCTGCTTGAGCATGCTCTCTCCCAAAATAAATAAATAAACTCAAAAAAATAAAGAAGAAAAAAGGACATAAACCTCACACCTGGGACAGCATGTGAACAGATGGTCATCTAAATAAGTATCTTGATTTCTTGCTTTTTATAATTTCATGTTCTATTTTCATAGATTCACAGCTAGCTGAGTAAATGAAGTTATTATATTTTTTAGACACTTAGAAATAAATGTCTACAATCTCTATTCTTGTCTCCATTAAATTTTTTAAAAAATATTTTTATTTTGTATTTATTTTTTTGAGTAATCTCTACTTAACCCCAACACGGGGCTCAAACTCCCCATCCCAAGATCAAGAATCACATACCCCACCAACTCACTGCCAGGCGCCCCTTCTTGTCTCTGTTCGTTGGGACATCCATGTGGCATTTTGAGCCCTGCCCCAGATGCATATATACATACACACACACACACACACACACACACACACACACACACAAAACACATATATACATTTTTTAAATGTTTTCTTAAAAAATTTTTTTTTAATGTTTTATTTATTTTTAAGACAGAGACAGAGCATGAGTGGGGATGGGGCAGAGACGGAGGGAGACACAGAATCTGAAGCAGGCTCCAGGCTCTGAGCTGTCAGCACAGAACCTGACACGGGGCTCGAACTCACCAACTGTGAGATCAAGACCTGAGCTGAGGTCGTTCACTCAACCGACTGAACCACCCAGGCACCCCAAAATGTTTTCTTTTTTCTTTCTTTCTTTATAATATGAAATTTATTGTCAAATTGGTTTCCATACAACACCCAGTGCTCATCCCAACAGGTAATGTTTTCTTTTTTAGAGAGCGCAAGCAGGGCAAGAGCAGGGAGAGGGGGACAGACCACCTGAAGCAGGCTCTGTTCTGACAGTAGCAAACCTGATGGGCTTGAACTCACAAATCAGGAGATCACGACCTGAGCCAAAGTCAGACCCTCAACCGACTGAGCCCCTCAGGTGATTCATTACATAAAATATAATTATTTTGTGTGTGTGTATATATATATATATATATATACACACACATATATATACACACACACACATACACACACATAAATTTAAGTGGATATATGCCATCTTGTAACCTGTCATCTCCTAACATACTTTTAACATCTTTCTATATAGTATTAACTTACAAAATTATCTTAAATGGCTGCATAGCTTTCAGATGTACTGCAAAATACCCATTTCCTGATGTTGGGCATTTTGGTTAGTTCTACTTTACTATTATAAACAACCTTAGGAGGAACAGTAACAACTTTGAGGCTCCTGTAGTTTACTTAATTCTTTACAAAGATTTCAGTAGAATATGGCGGTGTCCCTTCCACAAAATGGAAATATCTGGACATCATCTTTACCGACAAAACAAAAGTCCTTTTTTTGATGGGCAAAAGGGCTACCTCATCGCGTTCTGTGCGCGTTCTTGGCTAGCTGACAGTCAGTGAAATCGAGGGAGGGGAGGTTCCTCCCTAGCAAGCGGAGCGCCGCCACCTCCCACGGTCTGACCTCCGTCAAGGTGACAGAGAAAGAGCAACCGGCAGCCCCCACCCCCCACACGTAGCGCGTGCGTGGGCGCGCGCATGAGCGGACGTGCGAATGCAGAGGGCGGCTGCGCGGCCGGCGCGACGCCTGGCGAAGGTATCAGCGGCGTGCTAGCGTTCTCCTTCCGCCTCTCCACAGCCAGATTGGGTGGGGGTTGGATCGGGAAAGGGGAGTCTGATGATCTGCGCCTGACTTTTCTTCCTCTAGCCATGCTTTCTTAGTGTGTGTGGTGGTGCTTGAGAGGCAGGGGGTGGGGGGAGAGGGGGAGAGGGGAGAGGGAGGGAGGGAGGGGGCGGGGAGGGAGGAGTTGGCCACGCCCCTCACTTCCCGTCTCCTGATTAAAAACCCTAATTATCTCCACGTTTTGAAGATCAGTAAAGTTCACTTACCCGTAGCTCAGAGAATAGGCCTTGCAGTGGTTTTTTTTGTGCCACTGATGCTAGAAATACTTAGAATAAGGCCTCGATAATCCTGAAAAAGTCTCCTTTATGCAGCCCCTAAAGGGCTGGGAATGCCTTTGTAATTTACCTAGTGTAATTCTATTTTGGTGAATTGAGTCATCATTTCACCTCTTCATCTTGGAATGTGAGGGTACTTACAATCAAAAAAGGGAACTCCAAATGGTTCGTTTAATAAGTATAAATTAAAATGATGTTAACGTTATTTTCTCTGTGTTCATTAACAGCTCACACCCAGCACCTGAAAACGTTTCTGCTATTGTTTCCTAGGCCTATAAGCTATTTAAACAACAGTGGTTACCTTCTGGGCGTGTTGTGATGTACAGGAATGTGTTTATGATCATCTGAATCTCAACCATGTTGTCAAATTGCTTGCAAAATTTCTTAAAAATTACAAGCCCTCATCTATATTCAAGATTATGCCAGCAATTAATAGGAAATAAAAGGAGGTTTTTTGGAACTGTGCCAACATCCAGAATTCGTAGGCGGGTTGTCATTACAGGCATTGGTTTAGTGACTCCTCTTGGTGTTGGAACGCAGCTGGTATGGGATCGTCTTATCCGGGGAGAGAGTGGAATTGTTTCACTGGTCGGTGAAGAATATAAGAGTATCCCTTGCAGTGTTGCTGCTTTAGTGCCAAGAGGTTGTGCTGACGGTCAGTTCAACGAACAAAATTTTGTATCCAGGTCAGATATCAAGTCCATGTCTTCTCCCACCATTATGGCCATTGGGGCTGCAGAGTTAGCCATGAAAGATTCTGACTGGCGTCCTCAATCAGAAGCCGATCGAGTGGCTACTGGCGTTGCAATTGGCATGGGAATGGTTCCTCTTGAAGTTGTTTCTGAAACTGCTTTGATGTTTCAGACAAAAGGTTACAGTAAAGTCAGCCCATTCTTTGTCCCGAAGATTCTGGTCAATATGGCAGCAGGGCAGGTCAGCATTCGATATAAACTCAAGGGCCCCAATCATGCAGTGTCTACAGCCTGTACCACAGGAGCTCATGCCGTGGGAGACTCTTTTAGATTTATAGCCCATGGTGATGCTGATGTGATGGTGGCTGGAGGTGCAGATTCTTGCATTAGCCCTTTATCTCTTGCTGGGTTTTCCAGAGCCCGTGCTCTGAGCACAAACTCTGATCCTAAGCTGGCCTGTCGGCCGTTTCACCCCAAGAGAGATGGTTTTGTAATGGGAGAAGGTGCAGCTGTGATGGTACTGGAGGAACATGATCATGCTGTTCAACGAGGGGCCCGGATCTATGCAGAAGTTTTGGGCTATGGCCTCTCAGGTGATGCCGGTCACATAACTGCACCTGATCCCGAAGGAGAAGGCGCCTTAAGGTAAAGACTTGCTGTTTTATTTAAAATATTTCTTCACATAAGACATCTTAATTGGAATCTCAAATTAGGGGAAATTGTAGTATCTGCCTCTGGTACACAGTATCTTTGGTGTTTTTCCGTTTTAAAAAGGTTTTGAATTCTTTGCTTCAACACGTTTGAAATATTTGAAAGCTTTTAGCCATCCTTAATAAAAATTGGATTTTAGTTAAGGCCAGTAAAGTTTTGAGAAAGGCCATGTGTGTCTTTGCCAACTTTTCATACTTTCAATTGTGCTTAGCAACTGTCAGAGTGCTCCCTCCCACAGTCCTCCTCTTTGGCCCTTCATCAGACTCAGAAAGTCAAACCTTTCTTCTAGTTGTGTCTGGTCTCTGCACCATTTCAACAGGGTTCTACTATTACTAAATCAGGACTTCCTAACTTGTAACTATCCAGGGATATTAAAATGGAGATTCGGATTCTAGGTCTGGGGTGGTGGTTGAGATTCTGCATTTCTAACAATCTCCCATGATGCTGATGTTGATGCTGCTGGTCTGAGGACCACACTTTGAAAAACAAGTCGATATTGCATAAGAGATAATTAAGTTAAAAAAAATCCCTGTTAATGTGTTAGCTAATAGGTTAGCCTGCTTAGATCATAATTTTTTTTTTTTTTTATGTTTATTTTTGACAGAGCACGAGCAGGGAAGGGGCAGAGAGAGAGAGAGAGGAAGGGAGACACAGAATCCAAAGCAGGCTCCAGGCTCTGAGCTGTCAGCACAGAGCCTGATATGGGGCCCAAACTCACAAACTGCGAGATCATGACCTGAGCTGAAGTTGGACGCTTAACCGACTGACCCACTCAGGCGCCCCGATTATATTATGTTTTAACCAGTCAAATTGACCAGGGGTTGGCAAACCTTTTCTGTAAAGGGACAAAGAGTATTTTCAGCTTTGTGGACCATAGGGTCTCTGTCACAATTACTCAATTCTGTCTTCTCTTGTGAAAGCAGCCATAGACAATACATAAATGAATGGGCGTGATCTAGTGAAACCGGAGTTTACCCTTGAACAAGGGGTCACTGACCCCCATGCAGTCAAAAATTTAATGTATAACTTTTGACTCCTCCAAAACTTAATAGCCTACTGTTGACAAAAAAGCCTTACTGGTAACATAAACAGTCAATGAGCACATATTTTATATACATATTATGTACTGTATTCTCACATGGTAAGCTAGAGACAAGAAAATGTTATTAAGAAAATCATAAAGAAGAGAAAATACATTTACAGAATAGTTACGTAAAAAATCCGCAAGTGGACCCACCCATATTATTTAAGGGTCAACTGTATTTGTAAAAGCAGGTATCTGGCTAGAGCCATAGTTTACTGACCCACTGAATTATCCTTTTGAGTTTCAGTAAGTAGTTGCTGGTGCTAGAAATGTCAAACATAGTAGCCAGCTAGATGCAGAAATAGTTGTATTTAGGTGAAAGTTCAAATTACATTCTAAGCTGCCTCTTAAGGAAATATATGCAACCCAGAGATCAGGATCTAAAAAAGAGGGTGTTGACATTCCTGAGATTTTCAAAGGTTCTTCGAGAGAAAAGTTTTATTTTCGTATTTGTTTGTTTTGGCTTGGCTTTTTTTTTTAATTTAAAAAAAAAATTTTTTTTTAACGTTTATTTATTTATTTATTATTTTTTTTTTTAAATTTTTTTTTCAACGTTTTTTATTTATTTTTGGGACAGAGAGAGACAGAGCATGAACGGGGGAGGGGCAGAGAGAGAGGGAGACACAGAATCGGAAACAGGCTCCAGGCTCCGAGCCATCAGCCCAGAGCCTGACGCGGGGCTCGAACTCACGGACCGCGAGATCGTGACCTGGCTGAAGTCGGACGCTTAACCGACTGCGCCACCCAGGCGCCCCAAACGTTTATTTATTTTTGAGACAGAGAGAGACAGAGCATGAACGGGGGAGGGGCAGAAGAGAGGGAGACACAGAATTGGAAACAGGCTCCAGGCTCTGAGCCATCAGCCAGAGCCTGACGCGGGGCTCAAACTCACGGACCGCGAGATCGTGACCTGATCCGAAGTCGGACGCTTAACCGACTGAGCCACCCAGGCGCCCCTATTTTGGCTTGGCTTTATACTTGCTCACTTACTTAGAATTCTTATAGCCTAAATAGAATTTTGAAAGGTTATTTGTTAAAAATGTTTATTTATTTAGAGAGAGAGAGTGTGAGTGGGGTAGGGGCAGAGAGTGAGAGAGAGAATCCCAACTAGAGCCTGACGCAGGCCTGTGAGATAATGACCCAAGCTGAAATCGAGTCGGACGCTCAACTGGTTGAGCCACCCAGGTGCCCCTTGAAAGGTTATTTGAAGCACCAAAGTATTGGTACAGACGTTTTTAGATTATTGGGAAATATGCCAAGTTTTACATTTAAATATGAGAAGAAAATTAAAACATGGTTATAAAATTTTTCTCCCTATTTGGAATCACTACACACACACACACACACACACACACACACACACACACATCCCACTGATGAAAGATTCGTAGGGTGGCTCAGTCAGTTGGGTGGTTGGGCATCTGCCTTTGGCTCAGTCATGATCTCCCAGTTGGCGAGTATGAGCCCCGCATCGGGCTCTGTGCTGTCAGCGCAGAGCCTGCTCTGGTTCATCTGTCCCCTTCTCTCTCCCCGTCTCCTGCTCCTGCTTGCTGTTCCTCTTAAAGAATAAACATTAAAAAATTAAAAAGAAAGGAAGGAAGGAAGGAAGGAAGGAAGGGAGAAAGATTGCCAGAAGAAAAACTATTCTAGGCTGAGTGAATGTGGTTTTTCTCCCAGGGAAAGATATCAATCCAAATAAATGGAAATATATTTTATTAGAGGTTTTAAAACCCATAGCCTTGTGTATTTATCTCATGGTGTTGAATTAGTCCAGGGTACTAGGCAGGTGGCATGCTAATGCATATGGTAATCCAAGTTGGAGTTTTGTTATTAGCGCAAAAGATTCTTTTTATCCTGTATATATGTGTATTTCTTTCTCATAGGCCATATAATGACTCGTGTGTTAAAATTAGACTTAGTTCTGATCATTTTTTTCCCTATTTTATTAGATGTATGGCTGCAGCTGTAAAAGATGCAAGTGTACAACCTGAAGAGATATCCTATGTCAATGCACATGCTACTTCCACACCATTGGGAGATGCTGCTGAAAACAAAGCTATCAAACATCTTTTCAAAGACCATACCCGTGCCCTTGCGGTTTCTTCAACTAAGGGAGCCACGGGACATCTGTTGGGAGCTGCAGGGGCAGTTGAGGCAGCTTTTACTGCTCTGGCTTGTTATTATCAAAAACTACCACCTACTTTAAACCTGGATTGTACAGAACCAGAATTTGATCTCAATTATGTTCCACTAAAGGCACAAGAATGGAAAATTGAGAAAAGACGTATTGGACTCACCAATTCCTTTGGTTTTGGTGGTACTAACGCAACACTTTGTATTGCTGCCATGTAGGGCAAATCTTTTTTTTTTTTTTTTTCTTTTTTAGGGGCAAATCATTTGTAATTAAACATTGATTTTTAAAAATGTTATAAACTATCTTAAGTGAAGAAATAAAATGTCTATAGAAATGTATCAATATTTATCTCTATATATCTATATAGATATATATATTAATGCTCAGATAACCTTTATCTGTGTCAGGATTTTTCACCCCTGCCACTACTGATATCTTGGGCAGGATAATTCTTTGTTGGGGGAAGGGGAGGTGTCCTATATATTATCGGATGCTTTGCAGCATCCTTGTCTTGACCCACAAGATTCCAGTAGCACCCTCTTCTCTAGTTGTGACAACCAACAATGTCTCTAGACCTTGCCAGGTGTTTTCTGGGTGGCAAAATAGTCCCCGTATGAGAAACACTGATCTATATTTTCCTCATACTCTTGGTCAAACAACTCTTTGATATTTCACCTGCTCTTGTCCCTTCCACAAACATTTGGTCAGTAGCTGCTCTGTGCTAGGCAAGGTTGTTGCACTGTACCACCCCAGGCTTACCATTCCCATACAACATAAGGAGAAGGAATGTGCATATAACTGGGAGTTTGCATCATTGAGCAACATTCTTTTTTTTTTTTTTAATTTTTTTTTTTAATGTTTATTTATTTTTGAGAGAGAGAGACAGAGTGTGAGCAGGGGAGGGGCAGAGAGAGAGGGAGACACAGAATCGGAAGCAGGCTCCAGGCTCCGAGCTGTCAGCGCGGAGCCCGACGTGGGGCTCGAACTCACAGACTGTGAGGTCATGACCTGAGCTGAAGTCGGACGCTTAACCGACTGAGCCACCCAGGCGCCCCTGAGCAACACTCTTTGAATAAAGCAGTCATCCAACGATGAGCTGTTTACCCCTTCTACCTTTGTTTTTTTTTAACCTTTATTTATTATTGAGAGACAGACACAGAGCGTGAGCAGGGAAGGGGAAGAGAGAGGGGAGACACAGAACCCGAAGCAGGCTCCAGGCTCTGAGCTGTCAGCACAGAGCCCGACGCAGGGCTCGAACTCATGAACTGTGAGATCATGCTCTGAGCCGAAGTCGGTCGCCCAACCAACTAAGCCACTCAGGTGTCCCCCCACTCTCTCTTTTCTTCATACTATCTATACAGAGATAAAATTAGTGAAATTTCCCTAAACTCCCAAGTCATGAGTTCTCAGAGGAGGAGGTAAAATTGGTTTGGTGTTTCTTATTCTTCTACTTCTGGTGGCACCTAGTGATTCATGGAGATAAAGGTCCTCGGGAAGTGGGGCAGCTCAGGGCATTAACCAGCTCAATAACTCCCTTTACTGGGTTTTCCCCCTTCCCTCTCCTCCCTCCCTGATTTTTAATCCTACTCCCAGGAATCACCTCCCAAACTAACTACCTTGTGTTAGGCTCTGCTTTGTGGGGGACTCAAACTAAGACAAGAAGTATCTGTTGCAATGGGGGTTTATGTAGCAAAGGGATAGAGTGAATAAGGGGATAAATGGAATGTGTATATTTCTGCAGGAGTGAATAGTGTTCCACACATTTTAACAGACTGAATATATTGCCTACCCATAGACCTTCGCTATAGCACTTTATCCCCTATGTGCCTAGGGCTGCAGCCCTGTTCATTCAGCTATACTCAGTTTTGTCATTGGCACATATTAATTTATTCAACTGAAATTTGTTGGGTTCTAACTATGGACCTGGTTTTGTAGTGGCCACCAATGATAAAGGGATGTGTCAGGGAAGGTTTCCTAAAAGAAGCTGAGCCCATAACGGTGAATAGGTCTCAGCTAGGTTAAGGGGAAGATAGGGAAGGCAGAACAGTATTTCAGCCAGGAGGGATAGTGTGAAAAGGTTAGAAATGTTCGAACACTTGTACTGAACACAAATACATAATGGCCTCAGATAGGGGGTGTGGGGAGTAGGAGATAAAGCCAGAAAGTCTGGTGGAAGACGGGTCACAAAGAACCTTACAAGTTTTGTTAAGGATATAAAAGTATGGGAAGTCATTCAAGGTAAGGGTCTGATGGTTTTGTAAGGGGTCAAGCTGAACTACATACATTTCCTAGAATTCTCTCTACTGTATGTTTTTGGTTAGTGCTGGCCATAAGACATTTCTTGTGGGAGATTTGGAGTGGGGAAGTGAAGCAGCCTCCTTTTTATAGCAGATACATGTTGTGGCTTTGCTGGCTCACCTTGATGAGAAGGCGGTGGCTGAGCCTTGCAACTGCTTCCCCTTCTGTCGGATCTTCCTTCAGCTTCCTTGACTTCTCGGCCAGGTGTGTGTCTAACTCCATGGTAATGAAGGGCCCCGGCTTTGCCCCATACCACCAAGGTCACAGGCAGCAAGGTCTGAGAGGTTTCAGTTCATTCTTGTGGTTGTGAGTTCTAGCTTGTTATTGAAGGGTTACATCCATTTTCCCTTTCCAACTGGCTGCCCTGTGGACTTCAGATTCCAGCAACAGAAGATTAACAGGTGAACATCCAGTTCTCATAATTGTGTGAGGTCAAAATTCTATAACAAGTATCTATGTCTGCATACCTACATCTATTTTAGTGGTTCTCTTTCTCTGAGCCCTGACTGATACATGTGAAGAAAAATGGGAGTTACTGGGAGTAACCTAATCACTCTTTTGGAAACATCACTCGGGCTTTAGAGTGAAGAACAGATTGGAGGGGAGCTTGATTCCTAAAAGAAAATCCAGTCAGAAGGGTATTACAAAACCCAGGTAAGAAAAGATGGTGGCCTGGATGAGGAATCTTATTCCAAGATTATTCCACAGTTGAATATCGTGTTTTGTTTTTTAAAATCAACTAAGGCATCATTTATATATAATAAAATGCACCTAGTTTAAGTGTACAGTTAAATAAGCTTTGACAAAGATGTACACACAACTCATGTAACTGCCACAATCGAAATATGGAACATTTGCGTGACCACAAAAATTCTCTCATTACCCTTGGCAGTCAACTCCTCACCCAGCCACACACACCCCGCCCCCCCCCCCCCCAGCTCCAATCACTGAAGAGCTTTCTGTTACTATAGATAAGGTCTGCCTTTTCTAGAATTTTATATATATGGAATCATACAGAGTATACTTTTAGTATCTGGCTTCTTTCACTCAGTGTTGTTGAGCTTTTTCAATGTTATTGAGTATATCAATAATCCATTCCATCTATTGCTGACTTTTCAAAATTCTTTAGTCAATATAGATACCCTTCATTTTTCCTGTCCCTAATCCCCACTTAACTTGTTATAACATTTTACTTTATCTCACTATTATTTAAAAAAAATTTTTTTAATGTTTATTTATTTTTGAGACAGAGAGAGACAGAGCATGAACAGGGGAGGGTCAGAGAGAGGGAGACACAGAATCTGAAACAGGCTCCAGCCTCTGAACTGTCAGCACAGAGCCCGACGCGGGGCTCGAACTCACGGACCGCGAGATCATGACCTGAGCCAAAGTCGGCCACTTAACTGACTGAGCCACCCAGGCGCCCCTCTCACTATTATTTTTAAGTGAATATGTATTGCCTTTTGAACAAAAGACATGTTTTTAAAAATATACTGGAACTGTGAGAGCTTTTAAAGCAAAGAATCCTTCCTCTGAAAATCACAAATGTATAAGGATGTAACAAAGGATATATATACAGATAGCATATATATGTGTGTGTGTGTGTGTGTGTGTGTGTATGTATATATCTATATATATACTCCTATTACTGAGAATACTACAAATGTCTAGAAATTTGAGAATTACTTCCTATGGTCTAGTGCCAAGTGTATATAACTATTTTTAGACCCAATTATCCTCTCCCCTCTATCCCACCAGAGTTTTTACAGTTAAAGAAAAAGGTAGAGGAACTTAAGATAATAAAAATAATAACAGTTAGCTTTTATGTTAATTCAGGTCCCCTGAGAAACAGACACTGAGACAGGATTTTCTGTTCAAGAAATTCATTGGGGGAAAGGCCCGTGAAGGACAGAGAAAGAAAGCTGGAGAAAGCAGAGAGTATCTTGCGACTCAGCCGAGAGTTCCCTCCGTAAGGAATGAAAGAGGGGATTGGTAGAAGGGTCTCAGACTGAAGTACCATTCTAAGAAAGCTTTGGCCAGGCTAATGAAGAGTTGCTGATTAAAATCTCTTGTTAAAGGAGTTCCACAATTCTCAGAACAGGCCTTCATTAGTACCCATACCATGCTTGGTGAGTGGCTGGGAGCTGCCTGGGCACAGCAGGAGATCTGAGCTGTATCCTTTAAAAAATGTTTATTAGTTTATTTTTGAGAGAGAGAGCGTGCATGAGCAGGGGAGGGCAGAGAAAGAGGGAGAGAGAGAATCTTAAGCACGTTCTGTGCTGTCAGCAGAGCCTGACGAGGGGCTTGATCCCATGGACTGCAACATCATGACCTGAGCCCAAATCAAGAGTCCGACACCTGACCAGCTGAGCCAACCAGGGGCCCTTGAGCTGTATTTTTAATGGTCAGCAACCTCTACTTCTTACACCAAAGAGATCAACTTCTTCAGGTTCAGGGGGAGGCTCCTCCATGGTTCCTGTGGCCTGTCTTTCTGAGGGAAACCTTTGAAGAGGAAGGTTAGTGGGACAAACAGTAGCTCCTAGTGCTGTGGTAGGTTTCAGGTCCTCATCCTCTCCCTAATCCATTATTCATTCCAAATCCACCCCCCCCCCCCCCCCCCCCCCGCCCCACACACACATACACACTCAGCTGTTATCTTGGCAGGCCTTGCTGGCTCCCCTGGTGCTGTGACTCAAACTTTCACTCCTGACAGCCTGCGGCCTTGGCAATCATACCACACCTTTTTTTCAGACAGCATTTGCTGTTTGTGTCTAGAACACTGGAATCAAGAGGCAAGGAAACACGGGAAGGTGCCCAAGTACACCTCCTAGATTCGACACATATTCTCCCTGTCTTCATCGTAAAGCAGCACCACCTTCTTCAGCTGATTAGGATCAAATACCACAGCCAGTGTGTTGACTTTCTGGGCCCTGGGCACAATGAGTCCAAAGTGTCCTAGTGGTAAGTACACTTTGCCGTTCAATGAGACACTTTCTGTGTTTCCTGGTAAGAGTCTGTATACCCTGTAGAGACCAGAATTTTTAGCACTGAGGAGCTCAGAGTTGCAAGGATGGGAGGCACAAAATTCCCCATTGTGCCTGGGTCATTGGGAGTGATGGTAAGCGGGGCTGCTCCCGTTCCCTCTCCACACACAAAGGTTGTGTTCTCTTTGCTGGGGACTGAGCCCCACATAGAAGTATAGAAGTCTTTCATGTAGGAATATACTGCATCCTGGGGATGGCACCACATTCACGATATTGCCTCTGAGTTGCTGATTCAGGTGTGCCTTTAGAGGGCTGTTCCAGCATTCTCTGAGGCTGGCTGCTTCAGGATGGTATAACATGTAATATAACTCAGGGAGCCCATGCCCATGTCACGGCCTGACTCCCATGGTCAATCTCCTGTGCTGTGCAAGAACGCCCTCTGCTTAGTATTGGAGGAGGTCATCACGAGGACAGGTGTGTCACAGAAATAACCAAATTTCCATGTTGATTACACTGTAATGAATCTTATCATATCTTTTTGAGTCTTTTCTCCTTTACAGAATGTTATTGTTTTTACTCTGATGCCTTTGTGAAGGTGTTCATGCAGACAAGGAGATTCATGGAAAAGACGGACAAATACAGGTTTCTGATAACTAAAGTCATACTACTGAACTGAGTAAGAATTTACAGAACTCTAATGGAAAAACTGATGAGGATGACTGTAATTTTTATGACTTTTTATTGGAAACATTATAGGTTTTTTTTTTATGTTTTGATTTTCCAGATTTCAGGAAACCTTTTCTGTTTCTTTTTTCTTGAGCTATCAGCAATTTGCCAACATATACCTTTATGAACAAAGATGAAACATTTATCTTTTCCTCCCTACCTGGTCCTCCAGAATTTGGAAATCTTAGTGAATATTCTTATTTTCATGTCCACATAGTTACTTGCATAAGTTCGATAAGAATCTGTTCTCTTCGTAACAGGCAAGAACTACAGCAAACCAGTAAGCTCAGAGCAATTTGTCTGGTGATCACTCAGAGCCCTGGCCATTAACCCTTTGTACTGATAGCTGGACAATTCTAGAGGGGGATTAACGTCATGGGTTGAATCTGTGGGAGGCTGAGAGGTAGCTGATCATGCATAAGCCCTTGTGATGTGGGGATATACGGAAAGACATTTGGGTTCAGCCTGAGACATTCCTCACTATCTTCCGCATCCCAGCTCATAAGGCACTGACACCTCCTGGCAATGCGGAGGTTGAGGCCATCACTCTGTACAAGCCCTAGTACTGACCCTTCAGTAGATGTCACTTACTGCCTATCCAGATGGGATGGCATATTGCCAACGATGCCAAATTGCCCTTGAAATACAGTGATTAATGCAATAACATGTCTTATATGTGCTAAACAATGCCCAAGGCAACTGCCAAAGGACCCTGGGGCCATTCACTGGAGTTCCCAACCAATGAGGGATTGGCAAGTTGATTATGTTGGCCCCCTCCCGCCAAATGAGAATCCTAAATATGTCTCAGACACGATGTCTGGACTAACCAAGCTGTCCTCTGTCACTGCACAAACCACACTCCCACCATTAGGGGATTAGAGAAACTGCGTACCAGGTAGATACCTTCATCAAATAAACAGTGATCAGGGGTCACATGTCAAATGCCATGATGTACAAACCTGGGCAAAAGAGCATGACATTGAATGGAGGTTCCACCTTTCCTATAACCTGCAAGCAATAGATTAAATTACTAACGGGTAAAACTAGCTTGCCTGGGTAGACTAAGGTACTACCCCACGTTTTAATACATTTGAATGACCAACCAGTAGCCCCTATTGCTCCGTATGCCAGACTGGGGACCCTGCTGAGACACCCAACACCATAAAGGTATGGGAATTGTGGGAAACTAGCCCCCTCCCTCCCAGCTGTCACCGTGGATTTATCTGCTATGCTGCTGAGAACACCAAGCCCCATGATGCCTGGGAAAGGTGTTACCTACTGAATTTCCCACCGGAATGAATGAATAATTACTATGGAATTTCCCACTGGAATGGATGAATAATTACTATGCCCCCCCCTGGGTGAGAAGGAACTATATAATCTCCACTGGGATCCACTTGTCTTGCTGCAGGCTGGGCCTTTGGAATGTACTATACCTGGAAAGAAGCATGAACCATTTTAAAAGCGGAGAAGGTAGAGGTTCTGGTCTGGCATGGCCCACCCCCAGTCCATCTCCTCATGTCTGACAGTGCTGCCTCCCCCAGGCAGCATGCATGGTATTACAACCAGGTCAAATTCCTAAAGCTGTCAACCTCACTCTCCTCTAGGCCAGATGGACACATTCTGTTTTCCACTGGTACAATCATTTGGCCATTGTCTTTGTTTCCGCCATTGGCCTGGAGGATGTTATAGCTCACATACAAGGCCTTACTGAATTCATCTAAGGAGTCTTAAATGATGCCAACAAAGCCTGTCCTTATTGAACACTGAATTGTCTCTAATGAGAAAAACTATGGCTTTGAACGTTATTACCGCCTCCCAAGGAGGCACCTATGCCGTTAACCTAACAGGATGCCCTGTTCATAGGTGATGACGCTGCTAATACGTTAAGTAGAGTCACATGAAGATACCAGTGAATGTTCTGAAAAAATCTGACACCGTTCCTAGGTTGGTTAATAAACTGGTGGTTTGTGTCATGGCATTCTTGGTGGAAAAAGTCATTCCTTATGTTAGGAATCATTATCTTAATTTGTGTTTTCTCTTGCATGTGCCTGTGTTGTTGCCGTACCTGCCTCCAATTTTGCCAGGTAGCTGTAAAGGAGTCACCTCCATCTCAGTGAAACTCCTCGCTCACTGCTGAGGGTAATTTGCAGAAGAGCCAGGGTGGGGGTGCGGGCACATAAGATGGTAAAGGCAGGTCAGGAGGGGTAGGTCATCCAGAGGACACAAACGTCAGTTGACCCTCGGGCTAGATCCCGGGCAATTTAGAAGCTCCCGACTCCCTCCCCTGTCCTTGGAATGTACATTTAGCCCTGTGTTTCTGCAAGAGGAACCAGTTTCAAGGACACAGCCCCCGTGGGAGCAATGTGTTGTTGAGACTAGCTGGGCAGTTACACGGCTGAACCTCATTAAGGCCTCTGAATATACTTTAAAGATTCTGGCAGCGGATGTAAAGATCCACTGGTGCAGAGATCCAGTGGAAACAAGCCTCGTAAAATCCCCCTGCTTGTTAAAGCAGCCACACCTACCAATCTGGAGTGGCCAGCCTATTTCTTGAGTCTTTCCTTGCCCTCCGGGTAAGGGGCTACGTCCAGGTATCGCAGGGAAGCAACAAGTTGGTGAAGCAGCCCTCAGACGCGGTGTTGTATGGGGTGCCAGGCCTGCGGATGGGGTGTTCCATAAGCCTGCAGATAGTGGTGCTGGCTGACGCTCTCTGGGCAGGAAAGGCACGCCCACACCTGAAATAGGTATCTATACCTATGAGGATGAAACACAGATACTTCTGAGCTGCGTTGGACATTCAGCGGCAGCAGTACGGTAGTTCCCCCTCACCCGCAGTGTGGCGTTCCCCGCGGTTTCAGTCACCCGCCGCAGCCACCTCCAGAAGCTGGTGATCCTTGCGAAGGATCCTCCGAGGGTCGGTAGGAGCCCAGTGTTACGTCACAAGGCCCGCCCACCACGTTCGCCTTACGTCATCACGTAGGCATTTTGCGTGTCCCGTCATCGCAGGAAGGGTGAGTGAGTACAGCACCGTGAGGTGTTTTCAGAGAGCACGTTCACGTAGCTTTTATTACAGTATATTGTCGTATTGTTCCTTATTATTATTCTTAATCTCTCACTGCGCCTAATTTATAAATTAAGCTCTATTGTAGGTTTGTATGTATAGGAAAATACGTAGTATATACAGAGTTAGGGGGCTCATGGGTGGCCCAGCAGGTTAAACTTCCCGCTCTTGATGTTGGCTTAGGTCATGATCCCAGGGTGGTGGGGTCGAGCCCTTCATAGTGCTCTCCGCCCACAGCATGGAGCCTGTTTGGGATTCTCTCGCCCTTTCTCTCCTGCTCGCACGCATTCTCTGTCTCTCTCTCTCTCGAAGTAAATAAACTTAAAAAAAAGGAAGTATATATAGAATTGGTACTATCCTTGGTTTCAGCCATCCTCTGGGGTCTTGGAATGTATCCCCTTGGATAAGGGGGCGATGCTGTAGCTAAACTTACTTAGTAAATGTAGGCAGCAGTAGCTAGATCCATCTTGGTAAGTGGGAGTCCATATTGTTGGGCCCATATGCAGCCTCCATTTCTGCCACTGTGACTGCTTGATTCATGGGTCTTTCATGCAAGTTCTGAGGTGGCCAATGACAAGACCGATCTCAGCTGGCAGAGTCCTTTTGTCTACTTGGTTGTTCAGTTCCTCTACAGTGGCGGATGCTTTCTGGTGGGTTTAAATATGTGATACGAAAGTCTTTAGTCTTCAACTAAGTGTCCGTATGTCCACCTGCCTGACTCTGCCCCAGATATTCTTTTTTTTTTAAATTTTTAAAATATTTATTTATTTTTGACAGAGAGAGAGAGAGAGAGAGAGAGAGAGAGAGAATGAGCAGGGGAGAGGCAGGAGAGAGGGGGACACAGAATCTGAAGCAGGGTCCATGCTCTGAACTGTCAGCACAGAGCCTGATGCAGGACTCAAACTCACGAACCGTGAGATCATGACCTGAGCCCAAGTCGGCCACTTAACCGACTGAGCCACGCAGGTGCCCCCCCCCCCCCCCAGATATTCTTATCTCTTATCTTTCTATCTTATTCTTTCCAGACTCCTGACTAAAGTCCAGACCTTTGTCTACTCTCTAAGAATCTTTGTATGTTCTCACTTCTCGGGCCTCTTTTGTACAAAAAGTGGATGGCCAGTTGCATTGTTTGCAGCTCTGCCTATTAGAAAGACTTCCCTTCACCAATATCTCTCAAGTCTACTCCTCATTAAAAGATGAAATGAGATATACTAAAAATTTTCAGTTTGTCTGAAAATTTACTGATTCGGATTGGCCAGTACTAAACCAGAAATGGTTAGGAGCATTCCACCAAGAGCTCAGGGAGAGACTTCGTAGAGAAAAGGCAGAAGCAGAGTAAGGAAATTATTGATTGGCTGTAGTTTAAATCCTAGTTGGCTGTCTGTGTTTGGTTGTCCTTAGGTTTCTATTTAATAACCTTGAGGCATAGTCAGCCTTAGATTTTGGTTTGTTTACATCAGCTGCCATGATATTGGAGTCACCTCAGTCTACTATCCTTTTCATTTAATTAATTTAACAAGGTAATTGTGACTTTAATGCAGCCACCATCCATTTCAACCTGAACTACTACAAGAGATACTTAGGAGACAGAATCCACAGGATCTGGTAAATGGTTCCCTCCAGATTCTTTGCTTCTGCCTTAATCTTCTGTATTCTCTCTTCCCTCCCAGAATACAAATTTCACTAGAGTAGGAATTTTTGCTGCTTATTTTATTGCTAGAGTTCCTGGTGCCTAGAAGAGTACCTGGCACAAAGTAGGTCCTCAGTAAACGCCGAGTGAACGAATGAGTGAATCTCAGAAAATTGCTCTACCAATCACCTGGCTGCTCAGACCATGAGACTAGTAAGTGTCATCCTTGGTTCCACCCCTTTTGCTTTCCCATATCAGTCCTTCAGCAATTCCAGCTGATTATATCCCCCAAATATACCCCGAGTAGTCACTGCTTTTCACTACCGTCACCTCTCCCCCGAACTAGTTAGTACAAGAGCCAACTTTTTGGTCTTCCTGCTTCTGCTCTCCAATGCTTTCCGAACACCATTCACTCTTGTCAAAGCTGCCAAATTGATCTTTATATGATATAGATCAGATCATGTCATTTCTCTGCTGAGAAGCTTCCCATGGCTTCCTACTGGATGTAGGATGCCGTTCAAACACCTTACTGAGGCGTGTGAGTCCCTCCATGGTCTGGCCCTGACCTCTGTCTCCAATCTCATCTCATACTACTCACATTCAAGCCACATTGGTGTTCTTTTTCTTCCTCAAATGCACAAAGCTCACTTCCGCCTTTATGCTTACTCTTCCCTTGTCCTGGAATATTATTTTTTATTTTGTGCAAATTGCCTTCCTCTTGTTATTCAGGTTTCAGTGCAAATACCTCTTCTTGGGAGAGGTCTTCCCTAGCCACCCAGTCGAAAGTAGCCCCCTTAATCCGCCTCCATCCCAGAGCCTGGTTGTGGTGGTGGTGTTGTTTCAAATCTCTTGTCGCCACCAGAAATGATCTCCTTTTTAAAATTTTTTTTTTTAACGTTTTATTTATTTTTGAGACAGAGAGAGACAGAGCATGAACAAGGGAGGGTCAGCGAGAAGGAGACACAGAATCCGAAACAGGCTCCAGGCTCTGAGCTGTCAGCACAGAGCCCGACGCGGGGCTTGAACTCACGGACTGCGAGATCATGACCTGAGCCAAAGTCGGCCGCCCAACCGACTGAGCCACCCAGGCGCCCCAGAAATGATCTCCTTTTAATGATATATTTTCTGGGCTTTTAACAAATCTGTTAGGATATAAGCTTTCTGGAAAAAGAAATCTCACCAATATTTGGAACAAAAATTTGATCTCTCCCACCCCTGCCAAAAAAAAAAAAAAAAAAGTTGTATTCCCAGAATACAGCAAACTGTATGGGACACACAGATGTCACACATACGTGTGCACACACAAACACGCCCACCAACACAAACAGAAACATTTTAGTGCCAGCAGTGACTAAAAATTTCTCTGTTTTAGGAAGGTAGTAAGGAAGAGCCATGCAGGCTTAGTCTTAGAAAACCAAGAGTTGTTATTAAAGTAAGAGATGCCCATTAAGGGTAAGTACGGGGATGGACCTCATAGCTGTAATTAATTAAAACCGTCAGGTTTTTTCTCTGGTTAGTTACTTGAGACTCAGCTTTGATGTTTGGGATCAAATAGAAAGGGTCATGGTTATCTTGGTAGTTTCTTTAGGATTGCTTACAAGAAATGCTATCTTGAACTGTAAGAGACCAAATAAATGTGTTGTCTTGAACAAAAATGCCTTTAACTCAGGGTTCAGCCAATTTTTTCTGTAAAGGGCTGGATAGCAAATCAGCCCTTTTTGGTTTTGTGGGTTATATGGTCTCAGTTACAACTTCTCAGCTTTCCCCTTATAGTTCAAAGGCAGCCATAGACAATGCATAAAAGAGTGGGTGTGGCAGGATTTGACAGAGAGAGGGGGCAGATTTGGCCAATGGGAAGTATTTTTACAGCTCCTGCTCTAACTCTTCAAGGAAGCACATTCTCTGAAATGTTTAGCCAGCTACTCTTTCTGCATCAGTGAAGTATCCAGACATTTTGCAGTGTAACCATAGAAAACTGGATTTCAGTACACCTGCTGATGCTTATATGCCAGGTGTTGTTTCAGGTGACTTTTTAAATGTCTTCTCATGTACTCCTCGTAAGAATGATGTAATTTTGGTAATATTGTTGTCCTCATTTTATGGATAAGGAATTTGAAATTCAGTGAAGTTAAAAAGCTGGTGCAAAGTCACACAAAGGGTGGCAAAGGAGGGGCTCATGAATATTTTCTGACCCCAAAGAGCAGCTTCTTAATCTCAAGAATACACCACTTACTCAAAGAGCAAGGGTTGAAGCCCTACTAAGGGAAATCATATAGAAAGGGGTAGAGATAACTCTTTTGGACCTGGTTTTGAGTTGGGAGAAGGGCCAATTCAAAGTTTAAAGAGTGGCTCCTTTTGTTTATTTGGAAAAGAACAAAGATAGGACCTGTTTGGTTTTTGCAGGTGTTGGCAGATTACATTAAAATGTTTAAAGTCTGATAACCAACCCCCAACTTGAAAATCAAAACGATCCTTCTCTAGGTGTGAATATTCTACTCTTTCTAGGTGTAATATTTGTATGTCTTTATTTAGAATTTTTAAATTCATCATAGTGTCTTAAGGGAAGGACCTATGAACTTATAGACAAAACCACTGATGGCATATTTTTCATATGCCACAGATGGTGTGTGATATATGCTTATTTTTAAAAATTAAAGCGGTGTGGAAGAATGTAAGTCAGCCCATTCTCCACACTCCTCACCACTGGCTAATAATATTTTATAACCTCAAAGTAACTGAAATATGTGTTGCCATTTTGGTGTGGCCTAACTTCAGCAAACAGCACATGAGAATTTTCCTTTCACTGCTTAATTCTACCCTAGCCAAGCTCCGTTAACGATGGCCCAGTGGTGAACAACCCACCTGAAGATCTTGCTTTCCAGAGTGGTGTTGTGGGCAGAATAGGAGATTTGGACTCAGTAGAACTAGATTTAAACCACTGTCCCAGGGCCTCAGTTTTCTCATCTGTGAATGGAATCAGTAATACTACCTGTGCAGCAGTGATTTTGAGCCTCAGATTGGTGAATATACTAAGTGTAATCCTCTGTATAAAAAGGGCTATTAATTAAGAGACAGGTATTCCTTATTAAGGAATTCTCCATGCGCTTTGTTGCTACATCCAGAAAATTTGGTTGCTTTTGGATTTTATGATTATTCTTATATTTTAGATCTATATTTATTTATTATGACTGTTATTATAGTGTCATCCTTGGACCTGTTTTTAAATGGAGAAAAGCTTTGTCAAGGTGAAAAACACCACATCCAGACTTGAGGAATTTTCCCTAAAACAAGCGGTTTGAAGCATAGAAACGTTAACAAAGAAGCTTATGAAATTCCTTGTGAAGAGATGAAAGGTGGCCTCCCTTCACTGGCTCAGGCCCACCCCTTCCTAGCAGCAAGGGGGATTAGATGACCTCTCAAGGTTCCTTGTAGCCTGGGTTTTGTTTTTTGATGTCTATTTAAAGATTATGCTAATACTGCTGATGTGAAATCCTTTGTACACAGTGATGGTTGAAGGTACTGGCTCCTGACCTGAATCTATGCCTGCTTGGTTAAAATTGTATACTTGAGATTAACAGGTCTCAAATGCTCATGTTTTATACAAGCCATTGGGTCTTTTTTCTCCTCAAGAAGGTTTTTTCATTGTTGTGTTTTGGATGAAAGCAAGGGGGAAAGGGTTGATAAAAAATGCCTTCAGATACAGAAGGATTTAAATTATTTTAATAAGTAAGCTTAGTTATCATATTGCAGTTCAGAAAGATGAATGAATAATAATGTAGAATGCAAAGATCCAGGAGGTAATCCTCCCAGACTAGACATTACTGGAGCAGCATATTAACTAGAAAAGAGTCATTGTTAACAGAGAACAGAGGGGAGGATGGGCTGTGGAGCCAGCCTGCCTGGGTCAGATGCTGGTTCTGACCTTTTATGAGCTCTGTGACTTTGACGATTTAGTTCACCTTTTTGTATCTCATGCTCCTCATCTGTAAAATGGGGATAATAATGGTGCCTACTTCTTAAGGTTGTTGTGAGAATTAACTGAGTTAGTACATATAAAGTGGTTAGCACTGTTCTATGGAATATAATGTGTTCAATAATAGCGATTAATTCAAAATCTTAAGTAGTGTTGTGTTTTATTTTGCTTGCTTTTGTTTTGCTTTTTTTTTTTTTAATTTTATCATGGGAAATAGCAAACATTTAAAAATATGTAGAGAAGTATAATAACCCCCCATGTATTCATCAGTAGTTATCCATTGATGGGCAGTCTTGTTTTACCTAAATGCCCATTCACTTCCCCTCCTCCTACTTGATTATTTTGAAACAGATTTCATACATCATACATCATATTATTTCATTTATTAATATTCTGATATGTGTGTCTAACATAGTGGTAGCGAATGATAACCCCTGTCTGTTTTACAAATAAAGTTTATTTTTGTAATAATTTTTTTAATGTTTATTATTTATTTTTGAGAGGGAGAGAGACAGAGTGTGAGTGGGGAATGGGCAGAGAGAGAGGGAGACACAGAATCTGAAGCAGGCTCCAGGTTCTGAGCTGTCAGCACAGAGCCGGCTGTGGGTCTCAAACCCACCAACAGTGAGATCATGACCCGAGCCCAAGTCGGATGCTTAACCGACCCCCAAGCCACCCAGGCACCCCTGTTTTACAAATAAAGTGTAATTGGAACACAGTGAAGGGGCCCAGAATATGCCATGGGGCATAAAAATTATTTTGAGTTGAAGTAATTTAAGAATAGGCTTTTCTTCTGTCAACTCCCTTATCTGCCTAAGAGCAGAGTCTCCCGAAAGAACCGTTGTCATAAATCCCCTCCCCAGGAATTTCAGGACTATGAAAGATTGGCTCTTATCACAAAAAAGTTGGAACCACATCTAAACAGACATTGTCAAAAGCTATCATGTCTGTTACCTATTTTCCTAAGGGCCCATTTATCTTTCCTAAATGTCATTTCGTTTCCCATAAGTGTCCTTTCCCCCCTCCTTTTCCCTTATTAAGGTGATACATAAGTCCCAAATTCTCACACCTCTTATATACGTAAAGTCTTATGTATGTACATGAGTAAAAACCTGTCTTTCCTAATCCACTTTTCAATCAGTTAACTTCACAGGCCCCCAAACAAGTGAATCTAAGAGGGTTGAGGAAAAGATTTTCTTCCTGAACAACAGTGATTGCCTACTTATTTACTTATTGTGGATGGTTGCTTTTGTACTATAATGGTAGTTGTTGACAGACTGTATGATCCACAAGCTTAAAATATGTACTATCTGACCCTTTTTGGAAAATGTTTGTCAACTCCTACTCTAAAAGACAAAGATACTTTTTCTTTTAAAAACATAAACCATGATCCATTTTCACACCTTAAAGTATTAACAGTAAGGCGTTAATATTATCAAATATTGAATTGGTGGTAAAATTTCCCCAAATATCTCAAATTTTTTAAAATATGGATTTATTAAAAAAACAGGATCCAAATAAGGTCAACACATTTGGAAGATAAAGCCTTTTTTTTTTTTTTTTTTTTTTTTTTTTTTTTTTTAGTTTATTTATTTATTTGGAGAGAGAAAGAGAGCCTGAGTAGGGGAGGGGCAGAGAGAGAACCCAAAGCAGAGGCAGGGCTTGAACTCACAAACTGAGAGATCATGATCTGAGCTGAAATCAAGAGTTGGATGCTTAACCAACTGAGCTACCCAAGCGCCCCTGGAAGATAAAGCTCTTAAGACGTTTTCAGTCTAAAGGAGGCAGTCGTTTTTCCTCTCTGTTCCCCTTGGAATTTACCTGTTAAAGAAATAGATCATTTGTCTTACAGAGTTTTATGCATTTGTATTTTGCTGTTCGCAAGTGGTATCATTTAACGTGTTTTTGTATCTATATTGCCTAGAAACTAGTGGTTAGAACTGGAGACTTGACTTGAACCAAGTTCACAAGAGCACACACTCTTCAAGGGTAGTATGTACCTTCACGAGGCAGCACATAATGGCTATCTTTTTGTGATGTTAGCAGACAGGCCAAGTTTTATAGATTGCTAATTCTGAATAAAAATCAGCAGTGGAGGCAATGCTTCTTTGAACAGGGCAAGGCCCACCCACTATAATATTGTGAAACTAATCCTATTTATCTTTACTGATTGGGCGTGACGGCAGCTGGAAATAAAAGGGGATGAGCACAGCAAGCCTCTGACTTCTACCCGTTGTAATCACCTTAAGATATTATCTGGAATCTGTTTCTTGCCATTTCTCAGGTCCCTGCTACCCTGGTCCATGTCACCATCACCTCCTGTCTACATCACATTTTTAGTGGTTTAAAAAAACTTCTTTAATGTGTCCCTGTTTGTGGACTTGCTTCCCTACAACGTGTTCTTGACCCAGCAGCCAGAATAGCCCTTTTAAAACCCAGGCTATGTCAAATGAAACCTCTCTTCAAACCCGTCCTATTTTACCTGTACTACTTAAAATAAGTATTGAAGTCCTTACAGTGACTTACCATCCTCTAAATCATTTGCACCTATCTCTGCTCACTCTACTCCAGCCCCAATGATCTCTTTTCAGACCCATAAATGCACCTGTCCTATCTCTCCACAGGGCCTTTGCAGTGGCTGTTCCCTTTGCCTTTAGTGCTCTTCTCCCAGATACCTACATGACCAATTGTTTCACCTCCTTCAAGTCTTTGCTCAAATGTTACCTTCTCAAGAATCATTCTAGGGGTTCCCGGGTGGCTTGTTTGGTTCAGCATCCTTCTCTTGATTTTGGCTTGGATCATGATCCTGGGGTCATGGGATGGAGCCCTTGCATCGGGCTCTGTGCCGAGCGCTGAGCATGGAGCCTGCCTGGGATTCTCTCTCTCTCTTTCTCTTCCTCACTCTCTCTTTCAAAAAAAAAAAAAAAAAAGAAAGAAATCATTCTATTTCTAAATAAGTATTTAAATACTATATTCTTACCATCTCCACACTACTGATCACACTCACCTTGTTCTACTTTTAAGTTTCCAAGACATTAGTCCCCTTCCAACATACCTTATAATTACCTTATAATTTATTTATTTGCTTCATCTGTTGCTTAAATATTTGTTCCTGCCAGAAGGTAAGCTTTCTGGTGGTAGGCTTCTTTGTTTTGTTCACTGAAGCATCTCCTGTGCCCAAATCAATGTCTGGCACACACATAGAAAATGCCTGAAACGTATTTGCTGAGTGAATGAATGAATTGCTGTCACTTATACCTATAAAGAGAACACAATGAATTCCACAAACCAAAAGACCTCTGACTCACATGGCCACCCTCTGCCAATACTCTTAGATTTTCTTCTCCTGGCAATCAGTCTGCATGCCACACACTGTGTTAAATGTTTCCCATGTTTTGTGTTATTTAATCCTTCAAACAGCCCTAAGAAAGTAGATGCTACTATTATTTTCATTTCCAGAGGATGAAACTCAGGCCTAGGAAAGTTCAGCCTCTGCTAAACTCAAGTTCACATAGTTGCAGAGCCAGAAGTGGAACTCAAACCCATCAGACCCCTAAATCACTGCTTTTTTAAACCACTAGGCTGATTACTTCCCAATTGGGTGGGATTGCTTTGGGTTGGGTCATTTATGGCAACTTCTCTATTCATTCAACAAATATTTACTGAGCACCAACTATGTGTCAGGTCCTTAGAAGATCTCAGTAAACCAAACAAAAATTCTTGCCCTCACCAAGTTATTGTTGCGTCTACCTCTTTTAAGAGCTATGATTCGGGGCTAATGTAAAGGGGGAATCAGGTAGTCTTCTAGGCAGTATGATCTTAGGGTCATAGAGAAAGCTTCCTCATCTAAAATCACTCTCCTTCATCCCAGTTGGTCATGATATTCTGTCTGAAGTACCTGGATTAACGATACTTTCGGTGAGATTTGAAAGGCCTGCCTTAAAGCACTTTTTTTTTTTTTCCCTGCTTAGATTCGTCTCCACTTTATAGCTGAGAAAGCCAAGGCTTAGGATGATTATGAGACATTCTTTTAAAAAAAAATTTTTTTTAACGTTTTATTTATTTTTGAGACAGGGAGAGACAGAGCATGAACAGGGGAGGGTCAGAGAGAGGGAGACACAGAATCCGAAACAGGCTCCAGGCTCCGAGCCGTCAGCACAGAGCCCGGCGCGGGGCTTGAACCCACGGACGGCGAGATCATGACCTGAGCCAAAGTCGGCCGCTCAACCGACTGAGCCACCCAGGTGCCCCGAGACATTCTTAAAGTCAGTTAGGAAATGACAGAGCTGGGATTTCTGGCTTCAAATTTTATGCTCATGATACCATAGCAAACACTGGGGAGAAACATGGTGAGTTAAGTGGGATGTGGGGTAGCCAGAGAGACAAGAGAAAATAGAAGAAGGGTCCCAGGAAGCCCCAGTTTGCCCATGTGTTTTCCTGGAGCTGGGTAACACGGTGAGTCTTTGTAGAACAAGAGGCACAAGGGCAGGTCAGGGTGCTCATAGGGTAGTTGATCAATGAGAGAACTAGGGAAGGGGTGAGGCCCTACTGGGTGGACGCTCTGCTTGGAAATGCCAAGATACTTACTTCAAACTGATTTCCAGAGGGCGCAGCCTTGTGGGAATCAGAGAGGGGAGTAGAGAAAGTCACCCTGATCTGGTCCATGACCCTCCATCTTACCTCGTACGGGATGGCTGGACCCAACTGGACTCAGGTTGTACCAGATAACTTCGCCTTGGTTTAGATCAGAAATGACTAAAGAGCAAGGATTCTGTTAATTTATATTCTGTTCTTTGTGTCTACACTGGAGAAGGAGTAAAATGTCCTTGAATGTACCAGGTGTCCTAGACCAGGCTTTGGAGTCAAAAAGTTTCTTTCAATTCTGCTTCTGTCATGTGCTATGCAAGTTATTTAAATTCTTTAAGTGCCATTTTTCTTATCTATAAGAAGGAATATTCATTCGTTCATTAAGTATTCATTAGCTTCTATTATATATAAAGAACTATACATAATAAGTATTGGGGATAAGATAATATCACGTTCTTGGCACATAGTAGTTGTTCAATAGGTAGTAGCTATTGCTATTATTTTTAGTGTGCATAAGGAAATCAGCAATGAGTCTTTGGAATGGTAGTAGTACAAATATTATATCAGCTAGCCTTTCACCCAACTAACTAGAGGTCCCCGCCTAGTATCCTTGTGAAGCTTTATCTGCCAGGGGGAACGATTGTTTTCCTCTCTAAATGGAAGTACCACATCTTTCTGCAATGGCTGTGTGACTTCTGACCACCCTGGTCATCTGTATCCCAAAAGGAAATTAAGCTAGCTGCCCTGAGCAACATTGTGTTTCGTGACGGATGGTTGATGTGGATTTGCTAATAGTTTTGATCCGGTGAAGAGTCAGACAGTAGAAAATTAGAAATTTTAATGAAGATTCCCATTAGATGTTCCCCACAAATAATGGAGCTGTAATATTACGTAAGATTCTTGGCAAAGCAATTCTCATTTCCATTCTCACAAGTGATTATTATTTAGTGTTTATATCACTTTGTATTTCTTAAATGTGTTCAATTATTTTTACATTATTCTTGGGCAAAAAAAAGCCCCAGAAAACAGAACTCTGTGAAGCATCTTAGCATGTTAATCCCCATTTCACAGATGGCAGAAGGTGGGATAGTTCTTGAACAAATACCAGTGTATCCTCTTATACTTACAAAAATAATGCAAAGTTCTGGCCCAATGAGTAGCCACAGCCAGCACCTGCTATTAAGCAGTATATTTGCACACACACACATGCACGCACGCATACACACGGTAGAAAAGATGTTCTTGGATCAATGAATGTAATGCTCAGTAAGGAAGGACTCTTTCTGCATGATTTCTCTTCACAAAATTCATGTGTTGAATAAACCTGATTTAAGACAGTGATTCCATCACGTCTTTGCTGGTTTCCTGCCTTCAGAATTCCCAGTCTTCTCCTTGTCTTTTTGTTTACTCTTTTAATTCAGTTTATCAATAATTCATTTAATGTTTGCTGTATAACAGCCACCCAATTTCACCTACATACGACGGTAAGCATTTGTTTTTATATCACGCACCTGTGGATTGTCTGGGCTGGTTTGCTCCATGCTGAAAGACAGTGTCTACTCAGGGTGTTTTTCTTGTGGCCAAGTTCTAAATGCAATAATATAAGCATTGTAGAAACACATTTTAAATCTTTGCTGGTGGCACATGTCATTGGCCAGAGCAAGGCATGTGGATCTCCCAAAGTCAAGGGGCGAGGCAATTTACTCCCCCACCAAGAAGCCATAGCAAGGGTTTTGGATGTGTTGGTGGGAGTTGAGAGACAACGAAGTCCTGTAGACACTGGCAGCATCTTCATCTTCTCCTCTTGAGCTATCTTTTTTTCTACCTTTGCCCTTTGGGGTGTAACCGCATCTGCAAGATGAGGCCACGGTAAGAGAAAGTCTCAGCAAGAACATGATCCCAAGGACGTGCCAGGTAGAAGTGTTAATACCCAAGAAGGCTATCCAGGGATTTCCTATGAATGTTAGACTGACTGATTAAATACTTTAATAATGTTCTACCCCTCTATTTAAGCCCTTTGCAATGTGATTTTAAAATCTTCTCATCAGAAAACCCTAAGGGACTCTTAAATATAGAGAATAAACTGAGGGTTGATGGAAGGGGTGGGTGGGAGATAGGCTAAATGGGTGATGAGCATTAACGAAGGCACTTGGGATGAACACTGAGTGTTATGTGTAAGTGATCAATCACTCAATTCCACTCCTGAAGTCAGTATTACACTGTATGTTAACTAACATGAATTTAAATAATAAAATCTTCTCATCAAAGGTAGAATTCACTTTCCTACACCTTGAATCGGGGCTGACTGGTCACTTGCTCTGGCTAATGGCATGCAGTGGACCTGGCAGGATGTCCATTCCAAGCCTAGTCACTAAAGGGTTTTGCATGCTTCGGTTCTCTCCTTGCTACCGCCCTAAGAGTAAGCCCAGGCCAGCTTACTGATAGGTAAAACCACAGGCAGGAGAGTTGACACCTCCAAGTTGTCCTGCTAGAGCCACTGCTAAAGCACAAGCTTCAAGCACAAGCAGCCTGCCAGCTGACTGCAGACACAGAGATGGGTTCAAGTTGGCTAACTGCCTGGACGACCTGTACGTGTGTAAGGTGTAATACGTGGCTGCTGTTGTGAGCTACCGTTTTGGTAGCTCGTTAGGCAGAGGTGGTAACTTAAACACTCTGACACTCTGCATCTTGGGCGCCTGGTATCGCACAGTGTCATTTTCCTAGATCCCACATATTCTTGAGGCAGACCAGAGGTGATAACATATTCATTGAAGCCTTTTCCTGTTCCCCAAACCTGTGTCTCCATAGTCTCATGAGATTCTTGTGGGTGAGGGATACACAAACCCAGTGACTTTTCCATAGTGAGCATGTGTAGTGGGTAGCTATTTATTTTTATTTTTAAGTTTATTTATTTTGAGAGAGAGAGAGAGAGACAGAGAGAGACAGAGAGAGAGAGAAATGTGAGCCGGGGAGGGGCAGAGAGAATCCCAAGCAGGTTCTGCCCTGTCAGCTTGGGCCCCCACGTGGGGCTTGGCCTCACGAACCGTGGAATCATGACCTGAGCCGAAATCAAGAGCCGGACGCTCAACCAACTGAGCCACCCAGGCACCCCTGGGTAGTCATTTCTTTAGGAAGATTATAGGATACTAATTGATTTTGGAGAATGTATTACTGATACGATGAAAAGGAAAGCAAAGCACACAATGTTTTCTGTTCAAGCTGACAGATGCATTCCAATTTCTATAACAACGGTAATTAATTTTAGCTGGGTAGAAAATCCATTTTCTTTGAGGAATCAGTGAACTACAGAGAAATTTGTCAGTAACCATTGTTTGGAATTTTAGTCTGCATGTAAGAGGCACAATAATTTTACAATGACAGCTAATATACAGGGAAACCAACCCAAGATAGAGAAAGCTATTTGGCACTATTGTATGTTTCTGGAAATACGTGATAATGGGATCGAAATCAAATCAAAAGGTAAGAGGCATGATATCAGAGCTCTACTTTTTTTTCTTCCCTATTTTATCAGCACTGAAATGCAATATAAAAAGAGAAATGCAAAGAGATAAGTGTGGTGACTTACAGTTGAAATTTTTACAATTATCGAACATATTGAAGGGCATGATCTTTGGGGTTGGAGGCAAACATCATTTTATGAAAGTGTCAGGGAAATGCTCCATTTCTGCAGTTAATCTATAATTCCCCTGTAAATTTTCTGTGGCTTAGTGTTTTGTTATCAATATTTTTCTGCTCATAAATGAACTCTAATAGACTTACTTTCGCAGTTGTAGACATGTGTCACATACTCATTTTTCATGGGGCATTATTGTAGTTGAACTATGGTGGTGGTTTTAATTAGTCTATAGTTTATTAGGGCAGTGGGGAATGTGCCACAGATGAAATCTGTATAAACTAAGAGATACAACAGAATATTTCATATTGTTTTTATATGCACTGATAAACCTATTAATGTACTTGGAAAACGTTTCTCAAGCATGGTGGTGGATTGCCATTCTTCATGGACATTCACCTCCTGCCCCTGCTGGAGGGCAGAGATGTTCTTTTTTGTTGTGATATCATGGTCCAGTGTGTATAAACACCGAACAAGTGCATCAGTCTTTCTGGGGTGCCCAGGGGGTCAGCTTCCAGCAAGCCTCTTTGTAGAAGCAGTGGGACACGAAGGATTCAGGCCTTTTTGGCCTATAGACGCTTACTTGTCAGTTTTCCTAATATAAAGTCTTGCCTTAAAGTGTTTCAAGTGATATTTTGTAATTCTTAACTGAACCTTGGAGCTTGACAGGGGGTTGATCACACAGGGACTGAACTTGCATGATGACTTTGTTCTAAATGAATCATTAAGGGGAGAAAATTAATATTTCTACTAAGAATATTTGGGTTTTGTTCTTTGCTCTATGGCCAGCACTGGGAATAGTATCTGACATATAGTAGGAGCTCAGTAAATATCTGTTCAGTGAATAAAAAGAAATTTGAAGAAGAAAGACCAAGAGGTCTGGGTGAATTCTCATACCAGCTGAAGAAACCTTAAACAGTTATCTCTTCCCTATGTTCCCTGCCAGGAGACTACTGCTTCAGGATAAAAGGGTTCCATATCAATTATGAAGATAAATGGGCTTTGTGCTTCCTGTCACTTTTTATTTACATGAATCCTGGTCTTCCCTGTCCTTTTAGTCTCATGACAAATTCAACCTCAAATCCAACATGTTCTTTTATGATTACTTCTCTTTCATGATCTTCCCTTTATCTAAACACATGAGATCAGATGTGCCTGTGGGACCTTAGTAAGTTTCATGTGCCTGTTGTGCCTAGGAATCTTGTTCAAATGCAGATTCTGATTCAGAAAGTCTGGAATGAGGTCCAAGATTCTGAATTTCCATCAAACTCCCAGATGATGGCAATGCTACTGGTCCATGGACCACACATGGAAAACAAAAGAGGTAGATGATTGATACTGAAGGAACAACATTTAGATAATAGGCAAAGGGGAAAAAACTGCAAAGAAATTGTCAAAAACTAGAACAGGAAGAATTAGAAGTTATTGGTGTCATGGAGTCAGGTGTGGAAAGATTTTCAATATACCAGATGTGCTCAACTTGGGTCAAATGTTGCTGAGAAACAATAACATAAAGATAGAACATGCTGTGTTGGATTTTCCAGGAGGAGGTGTCTGATGATCTTAGGACGGTTTTAATGGAGTAAGGAGGCTAGATTGCTACAAAAGGATGCAGAGAAAGCAAGCAGCAGCAATAATTGCTTTTATATAATTTCAATACAGTAGAAGTTTGAACTTTAGATGCTGAAGAGAAAGAGGAAGCAGAGAAGAGAGGTTGAATATGCAAGGGGTGGTGTAATTGACAGAGAAAAAGCCCTGACAAAGGTGGGAGGTGACTGCAATTAGATTTAGATGAGAGGCCAAAAGAGATTGATAAAGGTTGAAGCCTGAGGTTTGAAGGAGGAAAACAGGTGTCAGGAAATGAAGGAGGCTTTCATTCCTCTATGAAGATTGGAGTTGCCCATAGAGGAATGACAGAAGAAGGTGGTATTTAAAGGCAGTGGACTGAAGGAAAATGGTAAAAGTGTGAAATAGTTTTTGAGGACAATGGCAAAGGGAAATGATCAGGGGCAGGATTTTTTTAAAAATTTTTTTTTTTTCAACGTTTTTTATTTATCTTTGGGACAGAGAGAGACAGAGCATGAACGGGGGAGGGGCAGAGAGAGAGGGAGACACAGAATCGGAAACAGGCTCCAGGCTCCGAGCCATCGGCCCAGAGCCTGACGCGGGGCTCGAACTCACGGACCGCGAGATCGTGACCTGGCTGAAGTCGGAGGCTTAACCGACTGCGCCACCCAGGCGCCCCCAGGATTTTTTTTTAAAGGTAATACTGAGTTTCCAGCTGCGGTTTGAAGCCTTGAATTAGTAATGATACCAGCGCTCAGCATTATATGGTTTTTCTCCAAGAGAGAGCCCAACAACCTGGGGGCAGGTGCAGAATAGATGGCTCGTGGTTGTGTTTTTGCTCTTGGCACATATGGGGGTGTACCACTCCCACATGTAATCTTTGAATTTGCCATTTAAAATATCAAAGATGGAGAGGCACCTGGGTGGCTCAGTCGGTAAAGCGTCTGACTCTTGATTTTGGCTCAGGTCATGATCTCACGGTTCATGGGATCTGGTACCATGTCAAACTCTGTACTGACAGTGCGGAGCCTGCTTGGGATTCTCTCTCTCCCTCTCTTTCTCTGCCCCTCCCCCATCTCTCGAAATAAATAAATAAACATTTAAAAATATATCAAAGATTGAATTTTTATTTATCATATTGGTAAGTGAGTCTTTGGATTAGAGGAAATCACCTTGATTCCCAGATCCAAGGGATAATAGGGAGCTGCCACCTAAAATTATAAACCAGGATATTTTATTCTCTAGACCTTACTATGCAATATAGTAGCCACTAGCCACATGTGGCCTTTGAGCACTTGAAATATGGTTAGTCTGAATTGAGATAAGCTGTAAGTTTAAAATAGACATGGGATTTCAAAACTTATTACTAAAAAAAAGAATATTTCACTAATAATTTTCTTTTTTTTTAAATTTTTTTTTTTTTTTTTTTAACGTTTTCTTTATTTTTGAGACAGAGAGAGACAGAGCATGAACGGGGGAGGGGCAGAGAGAGAGGGAGACACAGAATCGGAAGCTGGCTCCAGGCTCTGAGCCATCAGCCCAGAGCCTGACGCGGGGCTCGAACTCACAGACCGCGAGATCGTGACCTGAGCTGAAGTCGGACGCTTAACCGACTGAGCCACCCAGGCGCCCCTCACTAATAATTTTCAAATATCAATTATATGTTAAAATGATAAGATTTGGGCTATATTAGGTTAAATAAAATATATTGTTAAAATTATTTTCGCCTTTAATTTTACTTTCTGAAATATATCTACTAATTTAAAATTACATAGGGGTCTCACGTGATATTTCTGTTGGATAGTGCTGCTCTAGATTCTTCTTTGGATTGACTAACCTTTACTCTCAATTACTGTCTGTTTCTGCTTGTTATGTTAATCAGTGTTCTAATGGTATAGCTAATCCAAGTCTTTCCTAAATTCTACCTGCATTCAGACGACAGCTTACTTTACCACCCACCTTTTGCTTGCTATCATCTGGAGGAACAATTGAGTCACGTCCTTGGGTTAACCAGTGATTTTTTTGCCAGAAGTCATTTGGATTGGCAACCTGCCAGTTATTGGCAATCCCAGGATTGCCCCAAACAATGAAACTAGTTATTCAGTTCTATGTGCTGAGCTGATTCTCTCTGATGGAGATGAACTTTTCTTAACATTCATATAGTAAATCCAGAGTAGGATTCTGATTGGCCCTTCTTGGGTCACATGCACGTTACCAAACACTGGGGTCAGGAGGGTGTTGCACTTCACTGATTTTGTTTATGAGGCCTAAGCCTGTGACTAGTGGGGAAAGTTTGTTGCCAGAAAAAGGAGAGAGGAAAGTGTATATGTCTAGTAGATAAAATAGTAGTTACTACTATCTGCTGTGATTAACAAGCCTCTCACTTAGGGCAGGTTGAGCTGCGCCTCTGCTTGTTTGAGTTGAAGCTGCCTGGAGTTTACCCACACAAATGTGTGCAACTAAGAATACCAAATCATCCTAAATCATAGACTAGGCAACCTGAAAGTAAAACACTTATGCTTTTCCTCCATTTACTCTTCTAAAGTCTGTTCTTTAGTATTTGCATGGTTTCATTTGGCAAAGGCATATAGAGTACTTAGCTGTAAATGCTGAGTAATTATATGCTGTTGTAAGTGACTGAGCCATTATCTACAGTAAGTGTGCAACCTGTCATAGGAAAAACAGCCTTTGGATTTATCCTGTAATTAGTCCATATTGCTATAATTATGTTCCAGAAAAATGTCTCTTGGCATTTGTATATATGTATACATATATATTTTTTATATGTATATATATATATGTATGTATATGTAATATATATATGTATATACATACATATATATATGTATGTATATACATATATATATTACATATACATACATATATATATATATATATATATATTTTTTTTTTTTTTTAAGTAGGCTTCATGCCCAGTGCAGAACCTAATGTGGGCTTGAACTCATGACCCTGAGATCGAGACCTGAGCTGAGACCAAGAGATGGACACTTAACCAACTGAGCCACTCAGGCACCCCTAAACATATTTTAAGAAGACTAAAACTCATATTGTTTAAACTCATGTTATAGTATTTTTGTGGGGAAAAAAGCACAATTCTTGGAGTTGGTCAAATGAGGCTTGGGAGTTCTTTTTGATAAAAAGATAACCTAGAGATATAAGAAATTTAATTGCTTCTGTTTGTCAGCAGATTTTGATTTTGTTTTTATGGTATGCTTTTCTTTACCTGTTGATTTTGAGATTTGAGGACATGATCTGTCAACAGTCATTGAAAAATATGAGGATATCTTTAGTTTCAACTTGCAATTAATTTTTATAGCTGTTTACTGTCCTCAGTGGTTCCCCATTCATTATACCATCCCTGTTCAGTAAGGTTATGATAGGTAGAGAAACAGAGAATCAGAGATATTGAGAAGTTTTTCTAAGGTTATGTAGACAGTAAGTGGCAGAGCTGGGACTTAAACCTACACCTTCTGCATCAAATAGTATGCCTTTGGCTACATATGACAGTATATTTGGCTAATAGTGGTGTAAACAAAGAAGACATTTAATAATCTTACATTAAAAGAAGACTGGAAACAAATGGCTCCAGGTTAGTTCAAGGAGCTAGACTGATGTCTCTGATTCTCTCGACCTTTCCCTCTAGGCCACACTATGATTACAGGAGCGCCAAACATCACATCTTCACAGAACAGAATCAATCTAAGGCAGAAAGAGAAAAATAGGAGACCTCTTTCTCTCTCTCCATCTTTCCCTCTGCCTTTTCTTTTTTTCTCCTCTGTCCTCCTTTCCTGTCTATTTCTCTCATTCTCTGTTTCTCTCTCTCCCCCTTCCCCTTTCTTTCTTGATTTTGTCCACCTTTCTCTCTTTTTTCTTCTTCTCTTACATTCTTTCTTTCTTCCTCTCTTTAGTTAGGAGATACATCTTTCCAAGAAATAATTCTCCAGACATTTCTTCATATATCTCATTGGCTAGAACTTGGTTATATTTTTAACCCCAGTAACAAGGGAGGCAGGCAAAGGAAATATCTGGAACTTTTAGTCTCTATCCCTGGTGGCAGATTTTGCTATAAAAGATGATAGCGTTGCAAAATGTTTTGGTAGCTGACAGTGTCTACTGTGTCTCTGTACTCCAAGTCCAGTGCTCTTTTAATCTTATCTCATCAGATGTATTTTTATTGCTTAGAAATAGAAATAGCATTAGAATTTTTTCACTTATTTAGAAGCCATTTATTGGCACATTACTAGACGATGTGGTATGGATTCTGGGGCTGCAAAAATTAATAGATACTCTTCTTGTGTTTAAGGAATATATGATCAATGAAGGAACGTAATGAATGAACATGCTTTAAACGTAAATCAACGTCTAAATGCAGTTGTACTGAAAATACGAACTATAGGAGTTTGGAGTAACAACAGTTGGAAGGCAGCAAATATTGCCTTCAATTGGTTTTTAGTATTCAAGAACTAAAGTGAATGTATCACCAACTCGGTATCCTACTAGGAAATCTGGCTGCAATTTGGCATTTGGTAATGCTGCAAAGTTCTTGCAGTGCTTATTAACATACAGATGGAATCCCTATTTTTGGTGGAAAGTGGAGGGCAATGAGTTGAAAATGTGGCAGCTGAATTTGTGTGCACAGTCACACTAAGCTCAGGCCAAGTTGTATACATTGAATTCTTTCGACAAACCATTCTCAGGAGCTTTAAGTAGTCTTGGTGAATAGTCACGTTGGGATATTGGCCAGTTTTGGATCACCATACTAGGCTTACTACTTAATACCACTCTTTTTGTTATTTTTCTTTAGTATACATTCTATTTGGTGCCCTGTAGCCAGAATGCTTCAATTGGGGCATAAAGTTGCCTATTGACCGTCCGTAGATTTTGGAGCAAAGTTTCAAGTTGGTAGAAGCATGGGCCTGGAACACCTGTGTGGTCATTTCAGGCCAGCGATGCTAACATGAGTGTCCAATAGATGAGATGGATCTTCTCTATGAAATGTAGCTTTGATACTTAGGTAATTTTAGAGTTAGACATTCTTCATAGCATTTTGTACTTAGTATTCTTCAGAATATGAAACTTATGGCTCTTTGACAGTAGATTCTTTGTCATGTACATTAAAAAAGCCTCCCATAGCCTTTGATACAGTACATTATATACAGTAGGAATTCAGTAAGTGATTATTTTATTAAATGAGTGATTATTTCTTAGAGGATTCCAGCATATTATTGAAAATAGTTTCAAATTGAAACATCTTCCTTATTGGACATCAAGTTTCAGACTAATAAAAAAAAATTGCATTTGTGGGGCGCCTGGGTGGCCAGTTGGTTGTGTCCAACTTCGGCTCAGGTTATGGTCTTGCAGTTTGTGAGTTTGAGCTCCATGTTCCACGCTGTGCTGACAGCTCAGATCCTGGAGCCTGATTCAGATTCTGTGTTTCTGTCTCTGCCCCTCTGCCATTCATGCTCTGTCTCTGTCTCTCTCTTTCTTTCTAAAAATATGAACAAAATGTTAAAAAATTGCATTTGTGATAAAAATACATTGAATAGCGAAACAAGTTTGGCTTAAAAATTTTTCAAAAATGTTTAATACAAAATAATTAAGACACAAAAGAGTATAAGCATAAATAACATATCCTTGTACTTTCTATCCAGTTAATAAAAAAGTAATTTATTTTATTTTAGAGGGCAAGCAGGGGTCAGGGGCAGAGAGAGAGAGAGAGAGAGAGAGGGAGAATCTTAAGCAGGCTCCATGCTGAGCATTGAGCCCAATGTGGGGCTCGATCCCACAACCCTGGTGGAAATCAAGAGTTGGGTGCTTAGCCAACTGAGCCACTCAGGTGCCCCAAAGTTTGTTTTTAAATGAATATTAACTCTCTTTCTTGTGGATAAAAATTAGGACTTCCAATCTAAATCTCGACAATGAATCAGGAATAAAATTGAGAAGAAAGATCTGTTTTCCCCTGTATTTAACCTTAAAGATGAGTTACTTATTATTTTTTGACTATTTTATTACTTCTGTAAAATAATTACACATTATAAAAAATTCAAATAATACAGAGAAAGAAATAAGCATCTGAAACTCAACAGTTCAGAGACAACTACAGATGACATTATTTGAGATATTTCATATGCATACAACACGTGGAAATATGTATGCATTTTACATAAATGTGTTCATACCATTCATTTTACTCTGAAAGTTGCTTCCTTCCTCTAACACCCATCTGCTGCATGTAGTGGATATTTTTCCATTTAAAGAGGAAAAGGATCTACACTGATTTTAATAGCGGTACACATGATCATTTTCCTGTATCATGATGTGCTTAACAAGGCATCTATTCATGGCGATGCACATTTCTAATTTCTCCATATTATAATCTGTGTTTAATAAATAGTCCTGAGCATGGTTTTGTTCTTTTATCCTTTTAAAACAGTTCCTTGGGTAAATTCTTAAGAATGGGTATGGTGGATTGTCCCAGCGTCTGGATGTTTGGCCTCCTCACTGCATCTGTCCCCTTTGCCATGTTACTTTCCAGCACTTTTCCTTGTGAGCAGGGTGCCACGTCCCAGCTTTGGGCTCCGGTGACTCGCTTTGGTCAACGGGATGTTAGAAACGTGGTGCAAGCAGAGTCCCAAAGGTGTTTTTGCAATTGAGTTGCTGCCGTCGCCATGAGAAGGACATTCCGAGCCAGCCTGCTGGTTCCGGGAGAGTGAAAGCAGAACGAGCCCAGTTAAATGTATTCAGTGAAGCTCTAACTGAATCAGAGTCCTCACCCAGCCCGCAGGCCCCTGCGTGAGCCCGGCAAGGTCAGCAGAACCGACAACCCATCCGCAGTTCTGTGAACACTAACAGATTGTCTGCGGATGCCAATGAGGCTTTGTGGGTGTTTGTTACAAAGCATTAATGTGGCAATAGATAATTGATATAGTGGGATTTGGCTATTGAATTTTTTTTATTGGTACCTATATTGATTTGTAGTTTTTCTAAGCCTTGATACATTTTTCTGGATTTTTTTTAAAGGTGATAAATGCAATTTAGTGGAAGTGATTTCATACATCCATTATAATTAGATGAAAGTAAAAGACCAAACCCAACAAGCAAAAACTTCCTTGCTAGTTTACAGACCTCATTCCCATCTTGGGTTTTGCATTTATCTTGGCTATTTGTTTTTCATGTATATGAAAATCATGTTAATAGTTAATGTTTATTTATTTTTGAGAGAGCATGAGAGAGAGAGAGAGAGAGAGACAGAGCACGAGTGGGGGAGGGGCAGAGAGGGAGGGAGACACAGAATCTGAAGCAGGTTCTAAGTTCTGAGCTGTCAGCACAGAGCCTGACGCAGGGCTCGAACTCACGAACTGCGAGATCATGACCTGAGCCGAAGTCGGACGCTCAACCGACTGAGCCACCCAGGCGCCCCAAAAATCATGTTAATAGTTAAAATGAAGATGAGTGATTAGTTGTTCAATTACAGAAAGAAAATGGAAAAGTTAAATTACTAAGAAAAAGAAAAAATTACCAAATTGATAATCCAAATTTGTTTATTTCTTATTCATTTATTTATAAATGTTTATTTATTTTTGACAGAGAGAGCGTGTGCACATGAGCAGGAAAGGGGCACAGAGAGGGAGACAGAGGATCTGAAGGCAGAGCCAGATGCAGGGCTCAAACCTACAAACTAACCTGAGCTGAATTTGGATACTTAACAGACTGAGCAACCCCAGGGCCCCTAAACTAAATTTACTTTTAAAGTTGTCTTAAAAGATTGTTAGTTTACTTATATTTGCATCAGTCTCATAAACTCTTATAAATGTTATAGCATTTAGTTTTGACCGTTATTCTAATTAATTTTAGGGCTGTGATTCTGGCCTCATTTTTCTAGCCTTGTACCCATGGCCCCATATTAATATTTATGCTGAACTAATAGAAAGTTTTTGTCCATTCTCACTTTAGACTTTGAAATGAGATCATTAGTTCCCATCAGTTAAGCAGAATTGAATTTCATTGCATATTCAGTCCAATTATCCTTGAAATTCACCAATAATCCCCAAACTTCATCAGAGTGATTAGTATCCGTGTATTCTATGCCAAACCTTCCACTTAGAATTGTAATTAAGAAGATGGATATTTTAAAGTTTCACCTTTTTGTCCCTTCTCAAAACCACCACTTTTTGACTGTTTTGATTCTTTTAGACTGTGCACTGTGTGTGGTTTCTGTACCTTCCTCATCTGAGTCCACGATCTATCCCTTCAACCACATCCTTACATCAATCACCATGTTCCCTTATCTGTTAGCCTTCCTCTGCACCTATTATAAGCTGCTCTCAACCCAGGGCAACCCACCCCTCCACAGGAGGACCCCACTGGGAGGGTTACATCTACCATTCCCCTGGGGCCCTCGCTCTACTTCTGTGTCCAGCATTATTGGCAGATGATCACTTTTAAGGAGAAACTAATGATTATTCAGAGTGTATATTCTTAAAAACATTTTTTTTAATGTTTATTTATTATTGAGAAACAGAGACAGAGCATGGGAGGGGCAGAGAGAGGTGGAGACACAGAATCTGAAGCGGGCTCCAGGCTCTGAGCTGTCAGCATAGAGCCCGATGCGAGGCTCATACTCACGAACTATGAGATCATGACCTGAGCCGAAGTTGGACACTTTACCGACTGAACCACCCAGGCACCCCAGAGTGTATATTCTTAAACTTACTTTGCTTCATAGCTTCAGACTTTCTTCCTCCCATCTACCATCTACACTGCCATTGGTTATTTTTCCAAAATATGATCACATTCCTGCCCTGATTAAAAATATCTAGTGAATCTCTTCTGCCTAAATTCTGGGCATGGCACCCCAGGCCTTTCACAATCTGCTGGCCACCTGTTTCTGGATTCAATTTCTGCTCCTGGCTGTGGGGAACAGAGGGAGCTAAAGGGGCAGCCAGCGTAGAACCAGCTGTCAGTCAAGGCCGTGTGTGTTTGTGTGTGTGTGTGTGTGTGTGTGTGTGTGTGTGTGTGTGTGACAATTGTTGACATTCCAGGTGGGCACCACATTCTAGGGGACTGCACTCTGGAGGAATAAGGGCATAGTTTGAAAGTGTAGGGAGGTGTCTTGGGTTGGATTTCCCCTAATTTCCCTCAAGTTCCTGCAGAACTTGAGATATGTTTGTGTGAAGTCAATTTATTTGGAAATATGGTCTCAGGGAACAGGAATACAGGATGGAGGAATGAAACTGGAAAAGAGTAAGTCAATACAGGGGTAGATGATTGAACTGGACCAGCACTAGAGGCATCTTGTGTTGGATCCAGTGAGATGTCACGCGGAGTCTTATGCGGTGCATCTAAGAACTGTTTTCTTGGTGGCAGTGCAAGAGGGAGGAGCGTATGCCTTGACTTCTGTTCCCCATGGTCGCGAGGGGCTTCGCTGATACCCATTTCCTTGTACATCTGGATTAAGAATTCCAAGTGAGGGGCACTTGGGTGGCTCAGTCGGTTGAGCGACCGACTTCGGCTCAGGTCATGATCTCACGGTTTGTGAGTTCAAGTCCCGTGTCAGGCTCTGTGCTGCCAGCTCAGAGCCTGGAGCCTGCTTCTGATTCTGTGTTTCCCTTTCTCTCTGACCCTCTCCCACTCATGCTCTGTCTCTCTCTGCCTCAGAAATAAATAAACATTAAAAAAAAGAAAAAAAGAATTCCAAGTGATTTGGAAGACATCTTGGTTTGGCCTCAAAGGGATCCCTGGGCAGAAAGCACATGGTGTTTGGTGCAGCTTAAGGCAGGGCATATGCTCTACTTGTTCTGGGACAAAGGAAGTCAAAGAGCTAGTAACTGTGAAAGTGGCTAAAGAGGCAGGGTTAAGAAGGTTCCGAAATGGGCACAAGAAGCAGATGACTTAGGTGGTATGTTGAGCTAGCGTCATCGAGGGAACCCCCCCTGGAGTAATGAGCAGTCAAGCTGGACACGAGCCAGGCCTCTGCTCAGAACCTTGCTGTTTGCTCATGACCAAAGTCCTTCCAAGTACCTAGGAGGACGGATGTGATCTGTTTCTCCCTTTACCCCTCTAATCTCATCTCCATCTTCTCTCCCATCGCTTATTCCTTTCTGACCACACTGGTCTCTGTGCTGAGGCTCTCACATGCTTCTGCCTTAGGACATCTGCCGAGGCCCTGCCCCAAGCACTCTGCATGATGAGTGTTAGATTCCTAGAGATCTGTCTCTTTGTTCCTTAACATCTTTGTTCACATGCTACTCTCCCAAGGAAGCTCAGCCAGATCGCCTATTAGAAATGTTACCCTCTTACACTCTTGATGCTCATCACCTTTCCCTTTTCCCGTAGCACTTTATCACCTTCTAACATACTACAAAATTTGCTTCCTTACTAAGTTTTTTATGATTTTTTCTCTCTCCCTCTACAGAAGGCAAGCTCCACAAGAACTGGCGTTTTGACTGGTTTGTTGGCAAATGTATCCCAAGTACATGACATATAGTTGGTGCTCAAAAATGTTTAATTTTGGGGGCACCTGGATGGCTCAGTCGGTTAAGCATCTGACTTCGGCCCAGG
The DNA here is from genome assembly GCF_046562875.1 of Panthera onca. NCBI lineage: Eukaryota > Metazoa > Chordata > Mammalia > Carnivora > Felidae > Panthera > Panthera onca. The sequence goes on from NC_138347.1 coordinate 142,314,957, forward strand.
TCATGATCTCACGGTTCATGGGTTTGAGCCCCACGTCAGTCTCTGTGCTGACGGCTCAGAGCCTGGAGCCTGCTTCGGATTCTGTGTCTCCCTCTCTCTCTCTCTGCCCCTCCCCCACTTGTACTCTGTCTCTGTCTCTCTCTAAAAAATAAATAAATATTAAAAAAATGTATACATATTTAAAAAATTTTTATTTTTGAATAAGAAAATAAAACAACAACACCAAAGTGAACTCTTCTTTAGAGAAGAGGCTCACAGTTACTGCCTTTTGTGCTTTTTTTGAGTCCACGGTTTGTAATCCAGTCAGTAGGAACAGCAGCTGCCTGCTCCTAATTGGAGCAGGGACAGAGATGGGCTAGAATTTTAACCATGACCTTCCTTTTATTGAAATTCAAGCAGGGCAGTGGTGAAAACGAAGCAATTTGTTGTCCTAACAGATTTACGAATGACAAACCACAGCTGAGAAGCTTTGAAAGGAAGGCAAAATCTGTCCTAGAGAGGAAAATAATCATGATTATGATATATTTGATCATGCTGTATTTGTACCATGCTCTAACTTTCTGTGTATCATCTAAGCATTATAACAGGCATTTACAGTAGGTAGAAATTACGATCCCTACCTTAGAAGGAAATGTTTATTTTCTATTTGTACTTAAGAAGAACTGAGGTAAAATTCACATAGTATAAACTTAACCATTTAAAGTGTGCAGTTCAGGGGTGCCTAGGTGGCTCAGTCGGTTAAGCATTTGACTCTTGATTTTGGCTCAGGTCTGGATCATACGGTTTCGTGAGTTCAGGCCCCACCTCTGGCTCTGCACTGACAGTGCGGAGCCTGCTTGAGATTCTCTCTCTCTCCCTCTTTCTCTCTCTTTCTCTGCTCCTACCCCACTCGCACTCTCTCTGTCTCTCTCAAAATAAATAAGTAAACTGAAAAGAAATTAAGTGTGCAATTCAGTGGCATTTAGTATGTTCACAGATGTTGTGCAACCATTCCCTCTATGTAGTTTTCAGAACATTTTTATCGTCTCATAAAGAAACCCCATACTTGTTATGCAGTCAGTCTTCATTACCCTCTCCCCATAGTCCCTGGCAACCACTCATTTGCTTTCTGTCTCTAGGGATTTACTTATTCTTGATTATTTCGTCTAAATGGAATCATACAATATGTGAATTTTTGCATCTGGCTCCTTTTACTTAGCATAATGTTTTCAAGGTTCATTAGGTTGTGGCGGGTATCAATATTTCATTCCTAGTAATGACTGAATACTATTCCAGTGTGTGATGTACCACATTTTGTGTATCCATTCATCATTTGATGGATATTTGGGTTGTTTCCTTCTTTTGGCTTTTGTGAATAGTGCTGCTATAAACATCTGTTTTTTGTTTCAACACCTGGTTTCAATTCTTTGGGCTTTATACCTAGGAGTGGAATATACTTTTATTTTTACCTACTTTGTGCTGGGGGTTTCTTTTCTGCAAGACAGAAACACTAATTGAGGTGGTATTAGATGTATTAGCTAGGTCAAATGTAAAGCAATGTTAAGAATATTAGAATGTTGAGGGGCGCCTGGGTGGCTCGGTCGGTTAAGCGTCTGACTTCGGCTCAGGTCATGATCTCGCGGTCCGTGAGTTCGAGCCCCGCGTTGGGCTCTGTGCTGACAGCTCAGAGCCTGGAGCCTGTTTCAGATTCTGTGTCTTCCTCTCTCTGACCCTCCCCCGTTCATGCTCTGTCTCTCTCTGTCTCAAAAATACATAAACGTTAAAAAAGAATATTCGAGTGTTGAGGTGAGAAAGCAAAAATTTCAGATGAAAATATGTAAACCACAGGTTCCACATGGTTGCTATGATTAGACTGATAATTTGACTCTTAGGCACCTGGCAGGTGCCAAAGGCTTTTTAAAGTCAGAAATGAAACCTGGAAGTAAAATGTTTACACAAGCCATGAAATCTAAGAGATGGGTTTGTCGGGGCACCTGGGCAGCTCAGTTGGATGAGTGTTTGACTCTTGAGTTCGGCTCATGTCCTGGTCCCAGGGTCATGGGATTGAGCCCTGCATCGGGCTCCATGCCCAACTTAGGTCCCCCCCCACCCCCCGCCCCTCTCCTCTGCTCATGCTTGCTTTCTCTCTTAAAATGAAATGAAATGAAATAAAAATTTAAAAGATGTGTTTGTCTACATAACAATGAAAAACTTCTGTACGATCAAAGGAAAAAAAAAGTTAAAAGGTAACTAGGAAACTGGAAGGAGCTATTTACAAATTGGTAATGAAAGGTCAATGTATAACATGTAAACAGATAATTTAAAAATGTCACCCAATGCCTGGGTGACTCAGTAGGTTAAGTGGCTCAGGTCATGGTCTCCCAGTTCGCAAGTTCGAGCCCTGCGTCAGGCTCTGTGCTGACAGCTCAGCCCCTCCCCCACTCGAGGCCTCCCTCTCAAAAATAAATAAAAACATTAAAAAATTTAAAAATGTCACCCAAGACATCAAAGGGTAAGCAGGCATTTTGAAAAAAAAAAGATTTTTTTTTTTGAAGGGAGTAGTCTAGTAGATTAGAAAAGAATTTAAAAGATAACATTCAGTGTTGATGGGGATGTGGATAAAAGGTCAACATAAAACAGTGTTGGTGGGAGTTTATATTTGCAGACCTTTTTTGTAGGGCAAACTGATAGCATAGATTAGCATAGATCAATGGAACAGAATGGGGAGCTTAGAAATAGACCCCGCAGATCTTTGACAAAGGAGCAAAGGCACTTCAATAGAGAAAGAATAATCTTTTCGGCAAACGGTGTTGGAACAATTGGAGATCCATATGTCAAAAAAAATGAGTGGACACACAGACCTTATCCCTTCCACAAAAATTAACATATTGTAGTGAAACTTCAAAACACGAGGGATGGAAAGAAAATCCTAAAGACTACCGGTGATAAAAGACAGATTACCTACAATGGAAAGAAAATCAGAATGATATCAGACATTTCATCAGCAATACTTGATGCATAAAACAAATATTCAGCATATTCAGGGGCAGTGGGAGGAAGAAATGGACGCACGGATAGAACTTAACGTACCTCATCTGGCTGTGAGAGGAGGTATTGAATTCTGTAGCTTGCAAATCCAGACTTAAACCCATACAGAAAGCTAGAGTGTAGCCTAAGCCTGGGGTCGGGGGTACAATTAACTTGTAAGAAAGAGAAGCGAAAGCAGGCATGTTAAGGAGAAAATGATTAGTGTGTTCAGTCGAGGCTAAGCTAATTCAGTAGTGTACGTCTGGATAGCTGTAATTTCCCTCAACTGTGTATTTATTCTCTTTATACCAGTCATGACAAGGCAGTTACCAAAGATACTCATTTAATCCCTGTGCCATACTGTACTTTCTATAGAGGCTCTAGCAAGTGACAGGCTTTACTGTAGAGAAAGCCTTCTGGTCAGTGTGATTGCTCAGAGCATGACAGCTCCTTCTGCTGTAAAACATGATTTGGGGAGAAAGGCTTTTGCTCAGAAACAATGTAGTTTAGCCTAGTCAGTTAATGAAAAAGTGGAATGCTGGGAGATGTAATTTCATCATGTGGAAAACTTTCGGCGTATTATCTCATCCACTCACCAAATGCGGTCTTGCAATTAAAATCCCTCCATATACCAGCAGATGGAATTTTATGCAAGCACACATAGATGTGTGCCAGGAGAGTAAGAGAAGTTCCACAGCACAGCTGCCTCCTCTACCTGACATAGGACTGAAAGAACCAAATTTATAAGTGAGTGCTTGCCAGACGGCAGACCTCTCAGCTTAGCCAATTATGTAAATGGAACTGGAAGAATGATTTGTACCAGGCACAGTTTCGGACGAAAGCCCCATTGTTGTAAAGCCCTATCCTTGGTCTATGTCGTTTTCAAAGTTTTTTGCTTTCTTTCCACTTTTGATTTGACTTTCCTGACTTCTGGAGAAGCAGCTGTGGGTGTACAGAGTAAGACCTTTCTTAAATTGATAATCTTCATAAAGACATAAGATCGGCAGAAACAGTGTTCAATTCGGCAGCACGTGCACTTTTAAAACGAACCATACAGAGAAGATTAGCATGGCTTCTGCTCAAGGATGACAACACAAATTCGTGAAGCGTTTCATATTAAAAAATCAGCAGAAACGTTGGGATTAAAAATTTTTGTTTTTAAGTTTATTTTTTTGAGAGAGACAGAGACAGCCTGAGTCAGGGAGGGGCAGAGAGAGAGAGGGAGAGAGAGAGAATTCCAAGCAGGCTCCGTGCTGCCAGCACAGAGCCCAGTGTGGGGCTTGGACCCATGAACTGTGAGATCATGACCTGAGCCAAAACCAAGAGTCAGATGCTTAACCAGACTGAGCCACCCAGGGGCCCCATGAAACACTGAAATTTTAATCACTCACTGTGGTATGTTTATAAGGTCAACAGGTAGGGATTTTCAAGAATTGGCTAAATATATTTTAAAACATTGTCTTTTGGTTCCTTCAAGCCAAATCAAAGCCTAGAATATGTTGATCATAGAACATGCCTTTAGGACTGTAGCAAATGCCTTATTTATTTGTGTCCAAAAGTTATCTTGGGACCCCCATAGATTCAAAAAGAGTAATTTTTTTAAAAATTTTTTTTAACATTTATTTATTTTTGTTTTTTTTTTTTTTAAATTTTTTTTTTTTCAACGTTTTTATTTATTTTTGGGACAGAGAGAGACAGAGCATGAACGGGGGAGGGTCAGAGAGAGAGGGAGACACAGAATCGGAAACAGGCTCCAGGCTCCGAGCCATCAGCCCAGAGCCCGACGCGGGGCTCGAACTCACGGACCGCGAGATCGTGACCTGGCTGAAGTCGGACGCTTAACCGACTGCGCCACCCAGGCGCCCCTAACATTTATTTATTTTTGAGACAGAGAGAGACAGAGCATGAACAGGGGAGGGGCAGAGAGAGAGGGAGACACAGAATCCCAAACAGGCTCCAGGCTCTGAGCTGTCAGTACAGAGCCTGATGCGGGGCTCGAACTCACAGACTTTGAGATCATGACCTGAGCCGAAGTCGGACACTTAACCGACCGAGCCACCCAGGCGCCCCTCAAAAAGAGTAATTTTTATGGCAGCGTCAGACCAGCACAGTTTTTACATACTGTGCTCCTGCCCAAGTTTCATTTGGAGAAAGCTTAACAAGTATGTGAACAATACCGTGGCCTAGATGGAGACCGACTTTAGGAACCTTAGTTCACAGACCACATAGTTACTTCCTTGATTTTGTAAAACTGTTTTCTTTCCAAATATGTGTAATTTTATGGTTCCCTACTCTCTTTTCCCAGGTGTTTAGCAGTAAAATTCCCCTGAACTGCAATCATATTTAACAGCTCCTCTTGGGGTGTGGAGAAGGAAATATAAAAAATAGAAGGGGTAGGAAATGAAACTGCTAGAAACAATAAGATGATTCGTTAAGAAGCCCAATTATAAATTAACATACAAAATCAGGAGATTTCTTATGTAAAAGTATTAATACATTTTATATAAACTGTATAGAAATTTATATAGGAAATATAATAGAAAAATACGTTCCATTCATAATGGCATTACAGGACATAAACCATGCAGAAATAAACTTAACTAAAACTGTAAAGGTCCTTTTGGAAGAAAACTGTAAAATTTCATTGTGGGGCCATAAAAGAGGTCTTGAATACATACATTAAGTACTTTGTTTTAAGTCTCTGAATATTTATCATGATTTTGTTATTTAAATACAAATTGTGGACATTTTCTTAAGGCAGTAGATGAGTTACAACAGGCCTTTATCACATGCATAGAACCTTACTGAATGGCTATACCTACTCTTAGCAGTTCCTAATGGCAAATATTAGAATGTTTCCAATTTTTCTGTGTTGGAAACAATGTAACAAGAACTTCCTCATGCATACATTTCTTTTTTCTTTATTTTTATTAAAAATTTTTTTTAATGTTTATTTTTGACAGAGAGAGAGAGACAGAGACAGAGACAGAGCATGAGTGGGGAGGGGCAGAGAGAGAGGGAGACACAAAATCTGAAGCGGGCTCCAGGCTCTGAGCCGTCAGCACAGAGCCTGATGCGGGGCTCCAACTCATGGACTGTGAGATCATGACCTGAGCCGAAGTCAGACGCTCAACCGACTGAGCCACCCAGGCGCCCCTCTTTTTTATTTTTTTAACGAAGCATGATGTTTCTTTTTTTTTTTTAATTAAAAAATTTTTAAAAAATGTTTATTATTTGAGAGAGGGAGAGAGAGTGAGAGAGAGAAAGAGAGACAGAGTGTGAGTGGGGAGGGGCAGAGAAGGAGGGAGACACAGAATCTGAGGCAGGCTCCAGGCTCTGAGCCATCAGCACAGAGCCCGTCTCAGGGCCCAAACCCACGAACCATGAGATCATGACCTGAGCTGAAGTTGGACCCTTAACCAACTAACTGAGCTACCATGGCGCCCCTTTATACCTGTATTTCTATATATTCACTTACTAATTTCTAGAAGTGGCTCAAAAAGTCTGCATGTTTAATATTTTGGCAAATGCTGTCAAAATGTACTCCTACCAGTGCTGTTTTACGGTGCCTTTTTATCCGTGTTCCTTTAATACTGAATGTTATCTCTTAACATTTTTTCTCAATCTGCTAGATTCTCCCCAAATACAACTATTTTTTTTCTAAATGCCTGTTTGTACTCAGGTTGTCTTTTTGAAAAACATGATTTGTAGGTGTTATTTATGTATTATGGACATTGAACTTTTGATACCTTTGCTGCTAATAATTCCCTCCGATTTCTAGTTATCTTTTAACTTTTTCCCCTTTCGTTGTACAGAACTTCTTCGTTTTTATGTAGTCAAACCTGTCTTTTAGATTTCATGGCTTCTGTAGATATTTTACTTCGGGTTTCATTCCTTACTTGGAAAAGCCTTTGACACCTGTCAGTTGCCTAGGAGTCAAATTCTCTGTAATTGTAGCAACCATGGGGACCCTGAGGCTACCAGTTTGTGACTCCAGTGGCTTCTCCTCCTGGTGAGCAGGTCTTGGCTGTAAGTCACTGCATGCATCTGTCTCTTCAGATTACAGGGTGTTAACTGCCTTGTTACCTCAGTTCTGTGATGGGTCCAAGGAAAGCCATTGATTTTCAGTTTGCTCAGCTGTTTCTTGTTGGAATGTAAACGTGATGATTTCTAATCTTTTTGCATCTGGGAGCAGAAACTGGAAGCCTTTTACCGTAAATTATTTGTATGTAAGTGCTGAATAGGCTTATGTAGATCCAATTTAGCAATCTAGGTTTGGGCGGGGCATGGAGGGGTGGCATATCAGGAATCAGTGTTGTCTGGTTGTCTAGGTAACATCCGAAAGAGTTTTTAGACAGCCGAGAGAAGACATCGAGTGGCTATATATCCAGGTGTGAGTCAGGTAAAGAGCTAGGGCTGCAGATAGATTTTCCGAGTCAGCGTAAATGCGGTATTGAAAGTCTTGGGTAGCTTCCTGTCTCCCAGCTAAAGTCCTTATTAGTACATTCTGTGAGAGTCTAAATGGTGTGGCTCTTGGTATTTCCCTGACCTCCTCTTCTCCCCTTGTTCACTGAGCTTAAACCACACTGACGTCTTTGCTAGTTCTTAAATAAACAAGGTCTGCGCTGGCTTCATGGCCTTTGCCCTTGCTGTTTCCTCTGCCTGTAATGTTTTGCCTCCTGGTGTCTTCTCTCACTTTTCCTATGTCTCAAAACCACCTACTCAGTGAGGCCTTGCCTAAAACTACTTATGTAAAATTCAGCTGCCTGTCTGCGTGCCTCATATCTCCCTTCTCCTTAGCGTGTGTCACTATCTTACATACTCTGCGATATATATTGTTTATGCCCTATTTCTCCCATGAGATTGTAAGCACCACAGGGAAAGGGACTTTTCCTGTTTGCTTCACTGTATCCTGAGGTTTTAGGGCCACACTGTAGAAGTAAAAAGAATCAGGTGAAAATAAGTTGAAACTATATTGTATTTAGGGGCACCTGCATGGCTCAGTCGGTGAAGCATCCAACTCTTCTTGATTTTGGCTCAGGTCATTGATCTCACGGTGGTTCGTGGGATCGAACCCTGTGTTGGGTTCCATGCTGACAGCTGACAGTGTAGAGATTACTTGGGATTCTACCTCTCCCTCTCTGTGCCCCTCCCCTGCTCGCACTCTGTCTTTGTCTTTCTCAAAATAAGTAAACATTAAAAATTGTATTTAACCCATTCTATACCAAGTATTGTCATTTCATGTAATATAATCATATAATCACTATAAAAATTAGTAATGAGATAATTTACATTCTTTTTTTTTATGTTTGAAGTATTCAAAGTCTGGGGTGCATTTTATACTGACATCGCATTTAATTTGCACCGGCCACATTTCAAGGTTTCCAGAACCACATGTGGCTAGAGGCTGCTGTGTTGGACAGCTCTATGAGACTTGTGGGCTATGTTAGGATTGGGACATTTTTCTTAGGAGAAGTGGGATGTTACTGAAGTGGGGGTTTAGGTAGATTCAGAAGTGACATGATCAGTTTGGTGTTAACACAAATAACTGTGGCAGCAGAGTAGAGAATGAATTGGAGGGACTCAAGAGTCTGTGCAGGGAGATCCGTCTAGGAGGCTGTGAGAGAGATTTGCAGAGAAACAGATGTGGTGCCTGGACCAGGGTGCTGGCTGTGGGAGAGCAGAAGAGAGAAGATTCAGGAGACATTTAGCCACGACATTCCACAAGGCTGGACGAAAATTGGTTGCAAAGTAGTGAGGTAACTTTATAAGTCAGATAGTAGTTTGATTATAATTATCTTTTGTCTCCTGGAAGAGAACAGATTGGAAACGGTGACAGTGGCACTTAGTTTTTAGTGGATAAATCTAAACGGCCACATGATGGCGCCAAAACCTCGATAGTTAGTGTGGCTGTTCAGACCTGCGGGCAAATTCCTTCCACAGAAATGTCGCCACCTTCACTTAGTTATTTTATTTTAAAAAACAAATTCATTGAGGATAAGTGAAATTTTGTCAAAGTAATGTTTTAGTTCTAATCATGTTCTTAAGTCAGTAGGTAAAACTGACTTAGTTCTCATTATTTTATACTTGCAAAACTGGAGTTGTCTAACCCAGATCATGCCAAAGAAAGATGAAGTTCAGTATTTATTTATTTAAGTATGAGACCAGTAGGATCTGTGTATAATAGCATTGCCCTTTTTTTGGGAATGCAAACATTTCTCCAAAGTGCATTGGGAGAGATACCAAGCTTTAATAAGAGACGATTATGAAGTTGGTGAACCCAGATACCTCAGTATAACACTTGAAATGATTGGTTAGAGGAAGTACCCTACCCTGTACATAGTAGATTCTTAATTAATATTTGCTCATGGTGACTGCGAGTATGAATTAAGGAAAACCCAAACCACCTGTTGGCCCAAGTTGGTCACTTTTTCCAAATTAAGTAGTCAGTTTTTGTTGGATACGAAGGATGGAATTTAGAAATCTGTAAATGTTACAGATCCAATTTTAGCATACCTTGAAGACCCCAAAAGAGGTCATTTATTCACTCGACAAACATTCTCTGAGTGTTTACTATGGGCTCAGGGCTATGACTTCAGGATCGGCACATGACCTTTAGTGCTGTTAAATGATTACCTTCTAGAAATGTAAATGCCACAAGCACTCACAGCCGCAAGGATCATCAAGCGTAAAACCTCAAGTGCTGAAGGTCAAGAACCATAAGTGCCACCCGGTCCCAGCAAGTCTTCACCATGGGCTGGTTTCACAAAGTGCCAGAAAACACTGGGATAGTATGTGCCATTAAAGTATTATCAAGGGTTACAGAGTGCCAAGATACTGACATCCAGAAGTGCAAGTTCTGTTAGCTTCTAGACCAGAGGTCAGCAAACTCTGGCCTGCAGGCCTACCATCTGCTTTGGTAAATGAAGGTTCACTGGGACATAGCCACACCTATTCATTTACACATAGTCTATGGTTGTTTTTGTGCTGGAATAGCAGAGATGAATAGTTGCAACAGAGACCTTTGGCTTGCAAAGGCTAAAATCTTTACTATCTGACTATTTAAGGGAAACGTCTCCTGACATGCTCTAGACCCACAAATGCCCTCAGTCTCTAACCACAAGTATCATTAATTCCTGGAACTAGATTTGCCTCAAATACTTTATTTTTTTTTAAATTTTTAATGTTTTTGTTGTTTTATTATTTTGTTTTGTTTTGTTTTGTTTTTGTTGTTGTTTTATTTTTGAGAGAGAGAGAGAGACAGTGCGAGTGGGGAAGGGGTAGAGAGAGAGGGGGAGACACAGAATCCGAAGCAGGCTCCAGGCTCCAAGCACAGACCCAACACAGCGCTCAAATTCAGAAACCGTGAGATCATGACCTGAATCAAAGTCAGACGCTTAACCTACTGAGCCACCCAGGTGCCCCTGCCTCAAATACTTTAAATCACGCTTGCTACCAAGTGCAGCCAACACCTAGAAACACAGTTCTATCAATGAGTAAACTTACAGAAAACCATCCTGGGAGGAGTGATTAAGAACTGGCAAGAAAGTTCGTAGACTCTGTCTTTGCATTTCAATCAGAATAGGTTATACAATGTAGACAGAGGTTATAGGTTTTGTCAAAATTCTCATGTTAATTATTCTTGCCTCTAATTTTGACCTTTCTTGCGGATATTGTTTTTGTAAAAGAAGAAATAAAGGGGAGGAAGTATTATATTTTTCATATGAATTCTTCTTGGATATTAATTCTCAGTTTCAGGAGTACTGATTTCATTAACCTTGAACTATCAGAATGTGGATAAAAGATTATGAATATAAATGAACTCAGAGTTAGAACTTGTCGACATCTACTTTAATAGCAATCTAAATACTGTCAGAAGGGAAAGGACTGCTCTGGCAAGTTTAGTGACTAGGCTGATGTGAGGGCTTGAAGGCACAAATGTTATGTCATATAATGCTCATTTGTTACATTTTTGAATTTAAAAAGTAAAAAAAAAAAAAAAAAAAAGTACACCAGGCGTAGCAGGTGGGGGTCCCAGTAGGGTCCAAGCATCTGGAAGGAACAAATTGGCTGACATCTGAGACTTAGAAATCAGTCTGCAAATGAAATGCCCCTGAGAGTGAGCAAGGAATCAATACTATTTCTATACTCAAAGTCCCAGGAGATCCTGGGTGCCATCAAAGAGAAACAGAAAAAGGCATGGACTGGAGTCTGAAGGGCTCTTTACCAATTGCGTGGCCTGGGGCAAGACTCTTAAATCTGAGCCTTGGTTCTTCACACATAACTTGAAGCTCATCATCACTGTTAACAGTCTCCCCATCAGCATTTCATAGCATCCTCACTGGTGTTTGGAAGTTGCTCAGTGTGATCGACTGTCTCTTTTGATTCTCACGGAAGGCAGAGATTATGTTCCTCTCTTGACAGGTGACATAATTGAAGCTTAAGGTAGAGGTGACTTCCCAAGGTCCCACCGGAGACCATGACAGGGCCGGACTGCTCCATGGCCCATTGTTTTCACCCCGTGCTAAGGAAACCTGCTTTGCTATAACTTTTTTGAAAGGTGTTTCCAAAGCATATTAGTAATCAGAGTGTTACTGTACTTTATTTGGTAATTTCACTTCTGGGAATATCAAGGAAATATTCCTATCAAAGTAAAGTGAATAAAGACATTCACTGCAGCATTATGTATCATGGTAAATAATTGGAAACTTCCTAAATGTCCAACAAAGGACGTATGTCACAGATAATGACATACTACATAGAATCTTCAATATTCACCATGAGGCCTATTTAGAAATATGGTAGAATGCATAAATCCACTCTGTGAAAACCTGGAATGTACCATTTTATCCACATGATGATGCCAATTCAGTGGAAGTTTGCCTAGATATGGAAAAAAAAAGAATTGAGAAGTACAAAGAAAAATGTCAACATTTTTTTCCTGAGGTAGTGACATTTCGGGTAAATTTTTCTTCTGTTCATGTCATTATAATCCGTACAAAAAGTGAACAGGTTGGAAATACAATGCACACTTACACTCGTTCCTCGTATCTAATAGAATCATTGTGAAGACCAAACAAGAGAATATGAGTGAGTAACTGGATAAACTTGATACGCTGTGAGACAATTCCGATACTATCATTAAGAAGTCTGACCTGTGCGTTAGGAGATGTCTCATATTCAAAGTGAAAGAAGCCCTGGGATATCTGCCCTCACCATCTAGGTCAGAGATCAGCGAGCTATGGCCCCAGGGTCAAACCCTGCCTACCACCTGTTTTTGTATGGCCCTTGAGCTAAGCGTGATTTTTACATTTTTAAATGGTACCCCCACCCCATCCCCCCCCCCCCCGCAAAAAATAGAAGAATATTGTTTCACGACACATGAAATTATATGAAATCCAACTTTCAGTATCTATCAGTAAAATTTTATTGAAACACATTAACACCTGTTTATTTATATACTGTCTACGGCTGCTCTCCTGCTACAAACAGAGCTGAGTTGTTGCCATAGAGACTGCATGGCCCAGTTTAAAATATTTACTATCTGGCCTTTTACCAAAAGAGTTTACTTACCTCTGACAGAGGCCAGCTCAGTTCTCCCGTCTTGTCCAGGCCTCGTGAGATTTTTATTCCATAGATTTTTCTCCCTTGCCCTTACATGGTTACAAATGCTGTCTTCTTAATATTTAGATTTTTAAAAATGTTTTTAACACATCAGGGATGAAGGCCAGTGAGCGGCTAGGACACTGACAAGGGTTACATGGCGGTGTTTGCCAACCTGCAAATGTATGTTCCGATAGCCGTTCACTGGGAGGTATAAGACCCATACTGGTCATCTGGAGACCCAGTCTTTGATCTGTTCAAAGTTTGACCCACATGGGCCTCTGTTCCTCCATCTGTAATAATGAAGTTGACTGGATGATTTCTGAGGCCCCTTCCCGCTCTACATTTCTGTTAAGGACTGTGTCATTTCGATACTTGGTGGTTCTTCATAGCATTGAGTGTTTGGCTCTTTTTATGATCTTCCTGACTCTGGGACAAGTAATCAATCAAGTTTAAGACCAGGAATCAAGACTTAAATGCCTACCTGGCTCAGACGAGTCAAATAAATGAGAGCACCCACCTGAGGTAGTACAGAGGTCATGTTAAGCATGGCGGTGAGCTACAGAGTGCTTGCCCCATCTAAAGGGAGCGGCTGTGACTAGACTGCAGCCTAGTTTTGCTAGATCTTTCATATTTTCAAGAGATAATAGAAAATATGGATTTTGATATGAAATCTTCTAACGTTGGATGTTTAAAAATTTTTAAAAATACAATGTATACAGCCTTCACAGGCCCCTTCCCTTTTTCTCAAATACAAAATGGGCCTCTGGGTCACCATTTTAAGAACTCTTACCTCCGCGTGTAGGAAATTCTTGCATAGCCTCCCACTGAGGTTACCCAGCAAAGTTTCTCCAGGAACCCTTGTCCATCACAAAATCCTATCTTCAGACGTGACATCAGGCTGAGGTGGCTGAGCATGTCTCCAAATGGACTTGGGCCTTGTAGTCACTTAGAACTTGAAGGATTTCAAAAGGCTGTTAGTATCAGGGCTCTGATTCTCTGACAATACTGCGTCCAAAACTTTTCAGATGAGTAATCCTGGCCCAACTCTCCCACCACCCCCACCTTTGTACTCACTTCGAAGTTCATCTTCTCTCTCTTTGGTTTCATGCAGTTGGCTAGATGGACTGTTTAGTCGATCTAACAGTCCTGGGAGCGGAGAGCCTGGGCCTACACTGTAAACAACTTGTAAACACACTATCCTTTTATTTCTTCTTTTTGTCTGGTGGTGGGCACATGCAAAGGGTTTATTTATTCAATAGATGTCTACTGAGTGTCTGCTGTGTGTAATAGGAGTTGCTGCAGGGACTGTGGACACAGCATTGAACTACAGAAAATCTTACTCTCACGGGACTTACAGTCCAGAGGGGAAGGTGACAATGATGTCACATAAGGGGAAAGCGTGTAGTATTTTCTGTGGTATGGTTGTGGAGGGCTTCTCTGAGGAAGTGACATTGGAGGAGAGGCCCAAATGAAATGAGCAAGCCATTAGAGTATTTCTAGGTAGAGGGAACAGCAAATACAAAGGGCCTGAAATAGATTTCTTGTTGTGTTGGAGGAATTTCAAGGTTACAAGTGTAGGTGGAGAGCAGTCAGCCACGGGATGAGTTATAGGAAATTGAATAGGTAGCCAGGTGCCAGATCACACAGGTTCTTACCAACACGGTGAGGACTTTTCTTTTAAGGATGTAGGAAAGCCATTGGAGGGGTGATATCATCTGATTTACCTTGTAAGAGGCTCCCTCTGGCTGCTGTAGGGGTGCAAGAGTTCGCAGCAGGGAGACCTGTTAGGAGGCTCTGGTGGTGACCCAGGCAGGTGGATGATGGACTTGGCTGGTAGAGGTGGATGTGTGGAGAAGCAGTTGGATTTGAATATATTTACGGTAAGTAGAGGTAACTTGTGTTCACTGTTTAAGCTAACTCAAAGGCCATTTTCTTTGAGAAATACTTCTTGTACTGTTCTTCCATGCTGGGTTTCCCTCTTCTGTGATTCCCCCAAACAGCCCATGCTCACCTCTGTTAGACACATGCTATTGCACTGAAATGCTATGTCCTGTGTTCGTATCTGTCTATGCATTCTGTTGTTTGAGATCCGGGACGACACCTTATTTCTTTCTAGTGCCTGGTACTAAGCCTGCACATAATTGGTGTTTAATGAATGTCTGTTGACTAGATATATAAATCAACAAATTAAGAGGAAACATTTGTTAGGAAGAAGGAAATTTATTGGGCGATAGCTGAGTTGAATGTCATACCGTCAGTGGCTGGTAATTTTGGTGGAAAGCTTTTGTGAGCCTCAGCGAGCCTAGGTTTATTTGACTTCATTGTAAGGCTTTTCTCGGTGGTCTTCTTATATATCCCAATCAAACAATTAATTGAAAACATCCTTTCTGGTAAATAAACTCTGGTAAATAAAACAAAAGACACTTCCTGGGTCTAGGACTTTATGATACAACAAATTACTTAATATGCAACTTCTGAAGTTTCATAAAAAATACTTTAACATTTTCTCTACCTTTGAGAGTAGATAGTAATTTGAAGCTTATTGATGGTGGAGGGATAATTATAGATGTGCCATTTGTCTCTCAGCGCCTCTGAAACTGAAGCATTTAAAATGATATGCTATATGTTTATACAGCCCCACAGCCCATGTGTCAAATTTTCCTCTCCTTTGTACATGAGATATAGAAGAAAAAAGTGTCAAAAATGATCTTACTGGAGAAATGCTTTGCTTGTTAATTTTCATGTGGCAATACTATAAAAGGAATGATATGAATATAATTTTGAAATGAAAAAGGGAAGAATAAGGTGAACAGATTTGAGCCAAGGAGTGGGCAGTTGGGGACCAGACTACTTTTCGGGCTTTATTCCTTTTTATTGGCTCACTTTCTGGATTTGACCAGGGAATGCGAGATAAAATACTAGTAAGAATTATCGTTCATTTGTTCATTTACTCAATCAGTAATTAAGCAAACAGTGGCCAAGGCATGGTATTTGCAGTGGGCATACTAAGTGTCGACTGAGGGGGGAGTCTGTCAGCTAGGGTTGATGTTGTTCCATTGCAGATAATAGAAAACCAAATAGAGGTTACTTTTCTCATAAAATGAGGTCAGAGATAGACAGTCCAGGGCAGTCATTACTGTCCCATGAAGGCTCTTTCTGGCTCTCTCTCCTGCCATCCGTTGGATTGTTGCTTTCATTTTCATGTTTGCAAGATGGCTGCTTTACCCTAATACTGTGTTGTGTTCCAGATATTTTTCATGTATTCTTTACGAAGCACGGTGCCCAGCTCATGGGAGGCACTCAAATATTTTTTGAATAAATGAGTAAATGGCGATTCAGTGAAAATATCTGAAGCACAAAAGTGCATAAAAACAAAAGCTAAGTATTCCAAATTATTTAATAGCCTATCATTGTCAGATGATCTGAGCAATTCATTGTTGCATTGTCGCAGGCTGTGTTCGCCGGACGTAGGCACAGAAGATGTGGTTTGGGGCACAAGATAGTTATCAGGGATGAGTACCTTGAAACGAAGAGGGTTGGAAGCAGTGGGGAGAAGGTGATGTGCAGTGAAGGCCCAGCAAAGCTCTAGAACAAGCATTGCCTGTTGTAATTGTCATGCATTGAGTTGAAGTGGCCTGTCCCTACTGACCCTCCCGGCACCCGTCAGTCACCTGATGCAGGCTGCTCTGGGAAGGGCATGGGCTTGAACAAGGTGGCTCTCTGTAGCTCGTACTGGGAGGGAGCTGACAGCTGCCCACTGACGATTATACTCTTCACAGCTGGGTAGCCTGTCTTTTCCTGAAGAATAATCTGGGTGGCATATCTTCATATCTGACATTTCACTTGACTTGTCATAACACAAAAAGCAAATAACAAGATCCAGGAAATAAGAAGAAAGGAGAGAGAGGGCAAGCCATAGAGCTCAGTTCCATAGCGGAAAGCTCAGCTTGAGGAAAGAAAATGATGGCTGTGGATGTTGCAATGTAGAGGTGACTTGGCCCACACA
This sequence comes from Panthera onca, assembly GCF_046562875.1. Taxonomy (NCBI): domain Eukaryota; kingdom Metazoa; phylum Chordata; class Mammalia; order Carnivora; family Felidae; genus Panthera; species Panthera onca. The sequence goes on from NC_138347.1 coordinate 142,331,575, forward strand.
GACGTAGCATCAGTTAAGGAGGGCTTCTCCTTGGACAGAACTCTGTATTTGTGCAGAGTGTTTCATTGGCAGAAAGTTCTGTTCAAAACTGAATTGACTGAAGGAGTATGGTTTATAGATGGGATTTCTAATGCAAGCTTGCCATTGTCTCAGCTCTAAATATGCAATCCGTTTGCAGATCCTGAGGAGAGCCGCACCTTGTGGCTGGAAGAAGTAGCTCGTTTCAGGGACTGAATGGTTTGCTTTGTGTGCCTCCATAGAATGGGATCGTGTGGATGCTTCCTTGATTTTAAAGTGCATCAATTATTTTTCCCTGGAATTTCATGATTATATCCATCGTCTGTATATGGATACCTCGCAGTGCTTGCTTACAGTCCTTTTTCTTTGCCTTTCACTTCCCATATGCTTCCCATATATATGTCCTTGATATACAGTCCCCTCACCTGGTATGGTTGTCTTGGTCAATTTCTGACTCTCAGATGGCTGCAACTAACCAAGAACCAAGCTGAATTTGGCTCAGAGAGTATTCGCTTTTAAGTAATGAAAGATTCTTGATAAAGTAAATGCGATAGGACCCCAGGGAATGACTCAGTAATGGTGTAGATGGTCCCTTTGGCATGAGGTGGCAGAGATATTTGGAAATGGGAGAAGAACAGGAAGAGGGGGCCCCACTTGCTTAAACTTAACTCTGTTTAATAGACGACAAATTGATGGTTACCAAAGGGGAGGCGGCAGGGGGATCAGTCAAATAGATGATGGAGGTTAAAGAGTCACTGATCATGGTGAAAACATAAAATAATAAAAAAAGAAAAAAATCCTAAATCAGGTTATACTGTTTGTATGAAATAAAAAAAAATACAGTACATTTTGAAATTAATTATCTGCATACAGCGTATTTTGTTTCTGAATATTGCAAATAACAGGTTCCTATTTTCACCAATCATAGTCTTCTTTGTAGACAACCGTGTGAACATTCTCAGAGCTATCTAAACACAATCATGAAAGCATTTGAGAGGAAAATGGAGTCATTTTGGTGTTGGCATTCTCAAATCAAACTGTTATTAAAGACAATAAAGTCCTTCTGATGAGACCCTAGACATTTTCAACAGTAATCCCTGGTTTTTAATGAGATGACCTTGTTTTGATTTGGTATTTTATCCTTTTTATTGTGTGTTTTATTCTGTTGCTCTTACTCGTGTTATTGCTTTTGAAGATTCTGAATAATGTCTTAATTATTTTGGTAGGAGTTCATCATCAAAAGCAAATTGCTCTTATTAGAAATGTGACTGTTGTGTTTTGCTTTGGGAAGGAATATTTAAAAAGACTCTCCACATTTCTAAATAGGACGGTTTACTTCTGGCCACACGGGATCAGCCACCACCTTTGAGGCCTCCTCGAATGGAATCAAAACCTGTGTGAATTCATTGTGCACATAGACAAGATGAACAGAAATAATGCCTTCTCATTGAAAGCTTTGCATTTTTATTTTAACATACTTGCTTCCCCATTATGAAAATAATGCAACTTAATTTATTATGGGAACTGTGAACAATAGAGAACAACACCTATATGTACAACCTAAAAATCTTTTGGCGTGTTTCTGATGAGTATGTTAAATTATTTCTATTATGTGTTATATATAATATGTAATGTTTGCATATCTAAAACTGTATAGATAAGTAAACATAATCTCATAATTTGCCCTTTCTACTTAATTATTCAGAGCATTACTGCTTTGTTAGAGCACACTTTCTAGTGGTTGCAAACAATTATGACATGGATGGATCAACTTTCTTTAAGCAATTGCTACTCTTGGATATTAGGTGTTTTCAGTTTTTATTGATGCTTTTGTATAAACACATTACTGTTCATAGTCTTTGAGTTCTAATATTTGTCTTAGAATATATTCCTAGAAGTGCAAGTATTGGGTCAAAAGGTAGACAGATGTTTGCATTGTTTGATACTGTTGACTAATCATGTTACAGAAAATATAGTCCATTTATATAGTCACTTGCAAAATTAAGAAAGCATATTTCCCGATATCCTCCACAAACCCTGGTTATTGTCATTAAAGAAGAGAGAGGGGGCAACTGGGTGGCTCAGTCGGTTAAGCGTCTGACTTTGGCTCAGGTCACGATCTCTGGTTTGTGGATTCGAGCCCCACATCGGGCTCTGTGCTGACAGCTCAGAGCCTGGAGCCTGCTTCAGATTCTGTGTTTCTCTCTCTCTACTCCTCCTCCACTCACGTGTGCACACACTCTCTCTCTCAAAAATAAATAAACATTAAAAAAATTTAAAAAAAGAGAAAACTTGCAGTTGGATAGAGAAATACCAGGGTTACTAACAAGGATGGACATTTTTTTCCTAACTTTATTTGGAAAATGCACTTCTCTTCTTGTTCTTTGCCCTTTTGCTGTTGACACATTTAATGTTTTCTTCTTGCATGACCTCTTGAGCTATTAAGAATAGTAACTCATACATGTCACATATGATTTCCAGTTTACCTTTATTTTTGGTGTTATTTGCCTATATGTAACTTTTAATTTTTCTGTAATGTGGTATATCTCTTTTTCCTTCATTATTTATTTGTTTTTAGGTTTGAATATTTTCATTATACTTGACACCAAAGTTTTCCTCTTGGAAATTTTGGGCCTTAGTAAAGCAAACAGGGCAGCATTTTGGGGGTGCAAATGTAGGCAGGTCGAGAAATATATGTTTACCCCCCCCTTTTTTTTTTTTGGTATCATACTCTGGTCCCAAATGGGTTATTGTTTCATCTTCAGACTTTTATGTAGCATGGAAAAAAAGCAGTACTTCGTGGGTTTTTTTTAAGGCTGTTTTAATGCACGCCAATGTTTTTGCTAAGAATTTCATGCCAGATCTTGGAGTGCCTGGCTGGCTCAGTTGGTAGAGCATGCAACTCTTGATCTCAGGGTTTGTGAGTTCAAGCCCCATGTTGGGCACGGAGCTTGCTTAAAAAAAAAAAAAAAATTAAAAAAATTTCATGCCAAAATCTTGAAAATGTGGGATAACCATGTGATGCAGGGAACATATGCTTTGGACCCAGACCCACCTGAACTGGAATCCTAGTTCTACTTACTAACTGATGGTCTGGGGTAGTTTATGGGGTCTTGAGTTCAGTTTCCTCATCTGAAAAATGAGATCAGTAATCCACCTCATGAGTATGTATGACATACTAGGGTGTATTTTCCCTTCCTCCTTGTCTGTTTTCCTTTCTCCTTCCTTTTCTTCTCTTCTTTCCCTCCCTTCCCTCGCACCCTTTCTTTCCTTGCATATTTACGTTGCATGGGTGAATGAGTAAATAATACTGGAAACTAGAATTTATTCAATAAATAAAAGTCTCTATTAATCTTTTAGGTCATAGGGCTATCACGTCTTTATCAGTTTGAAATTTTCTTCGGTGCATCCAAGATTATGCTCCTTTGGTTTCTTAGAACCAATGGATTTACATCGTTTGGATTTACTTTGCCCTGGTATTATTACCTTTCTCTTACACTCACCGAAGTTCATCTGTTGTCATTTTATTCCTACCACTTTGGCCTCCAGAGATCTTTGTTTATCTGGAAATGTGAGTTTCGTTTTTGTTTTTTTTTGTTTTTTTTTTTGAGCTTTCCCTTTTCACATAATTTGGAAAAAAAGTGCAGAAACTATGATGTAGCCTGGGGAGATGTTTTTTAGACATTGTCATTTATCCAGAGCAGCTGTTGTGTTTCTCTAAATTAAATAAATGGAGTAGTAGCAGAGGTACTTTCTGGGGCATCTTCTCAACTCAAAAATGGCTCCTTAACTGCCTCTTTGACCCACAAAGATGGGCCCCTGCAGCCATGTTTGCACTATGTGATCCCTGCCCTCTAGACCATTGCTGATTGCACCTGAGGGATCCAATCAGACAACAGCTCTTGGAGCTAAAGATCTGGAACTGAGGGACGCTACCTTTTTCTGCTTTTCAGAATGTAAACTCAGGGTTGTAAAGTGGCCATCATGCACAGTTGTGTGACCTGAGAAACAGCAAAATGGAAATGCCAGGAAGAGCCAGAGAAAGAGAAAGAGAGAGAGAGAGAGAGAGAGAGAGAGACAGACAGAGGGGAGGAGGAAGGAGAAACGGAAAACATACAGAGAGAAGCCATGAGGACTTTTTAGGCCTTGATCTCAGTCCCTTCGGGAGGCCAGATTGCATTTCTGCACTTGGAGTTCATGAGTTATCCTTTCATCATTATGACAACTTCTCATTTTTCTTAATCTAGCTCCAATTAGCTTCTCTCAGATGCAGCTAAAGAGACCTTTATCTTTTTCTCTTTTAGCTCAACTATGTACTATTGGGTGAGTCTTTATCTATGTCTTCTATTTGATTCCAGAAAGTGTTGTGGGATTTTTTTTTTTTTTTTTTTTTACCTCAGTGCCTGGGGTTCGTTATCTCGCCCCTTCGAAGAATGAAGAGGTGGACATAAAATGAGCAGCAGGCAGAAATGTATTAGAGTATAAGATTAGAAAGGAAGCACAGTAGGAAAGCTCTCTTTACAGAGAGGTGGCATTTGAAGGTGAATGTCCGTGACCATAGGCAAGGGCCCTTGTTTTATAAGGTTCTGGTCAGCGCTCCCCTACCCTTCCCCCTCGGTTCTTCTCAGGTTCTACCCTTACTGACTGGACAACTCTGGCTTGAGTGCTGGGTTGTCCATTGCCGACTGGCTCGACTCCATTGTGTGGAGTCAGACTATGGTCATACTGTCCCTCGGTTAACATAAGTTTTATGGTTTACTTATTTTAGTTAGGTATTTTGATTGTCAGATTCCTGAGGGGAACCTGAGGGGGAGTACGAGGTGTCTGTTACATTTTTAAGAGGAACCTTACGCCCAAGGGGGTTTCCTGTGGTCAGATGCTTCCAGCATTATTCCAAAATGTGTGTTTTTCCCCACCCAGGGCCCTTAGGTCCTAACCTTGCCCTCTCTGCCTGCTAGAATCCTGTCTTTTCCTATCATAAGAGTATTCCCAAAAGGACTTCCTCTTTCTCCCATTTCCTATAAATTGCTGTCTTCATTTATGATGATTCTCTAAAGCCAGATAGAACCATTTGCACACAAGAACATGTCCACCTTGGGTTTGGCTCCCGTGAGTATTAATCATAATGACATCCTACCTGGATAAAGTTGAACTGAGCTATTTCTGTGCTTATTTTATAAAGAGACTGTAGGAGGGATGACAATGATCTTGGAGCTTGATTACATTTAGTTCTCTTTGTGCCGATCCTTGTTCCCATTTCCTAGGGCCTTGCTTTACACACCTGTGCTTGTCAGAGTTGTACAACTTGAGTTTAGATATGTTGTCTGATGCCTGCCAAGTTCATATTTTGTTCTCTGAGAATTGTTGGGCCCATCTCAAAGCATCCTGTGACTTTGTCCCTCTGATCACAGCTTTTTAGACCAATGGTCTCGACTCACGCTGTGGCATTTAGACTTTGTCTCCCAGAGATGTAAAATGGTAACTCAGGGATGTTAGTGAGTTAGTTGGAGCCGGGTGTTAAGACTGAATGGTTATATCAAACTGGAGCACTGCAGGGGCCCCTGGGTGGCTCAGTCGGTTGAGCTTCCGACTTCGGCTCAGGTCATGATCTCGCGGTTCGTGGGTTCGAGCCCCGCGTCGGGCTCTGTGCTGACAGCTCAGAGCCTGGAGCTTGTTTCAGATTCTGTGTCTCCCTCTCTCTCTGACCCGCCCCCACTCATGCTGTGTCTCTCTGTCTCAAAAATAAAATAAACATTAAAAAAAAAAAAATAAAAAAAAAAAAAAACTGGAGCACTGCAGCTGGGTCAGCTGTGATCAGCCAGAATCTTGAAGCCAGGAATGCCTGTGTACCAAGAGAGAATATTTGAAAAGACTGCACAGAGAGAATCTGAGATGAGCTATGTTGTATAATAAAGAATTTGGCCCTGGGGCGCCTGGGTGGTTCAGTCAGTTAAGCGTCTGACTTCAGCTCAGGTCATGATCTCACAGTTCGTGGGTTCGAGCCCCGCATCGGGCTCTGTGCTGGCAGTTCAGAGCCTGGAGTCTGCTTCGGATTCTGTGTGTGTCTCTCTCTCTGCCCCTCCCCTGCTCACGCTCGTTCTCCCTCTCTCTCTCTCTCTCTCTCTCTCTCAAAAATAAAGTAAACATTAAAAAAGAAAAAGAATTTGGCCCTTGTTCTGGGTTCTGAGCACAGACATAGAGCTTCTAAACTCTTGGAATTTCCCAAGTGATAGAAGTGTCTTTGTTATTCATGAGTCCCTTGGATCAGGCCCTGGACCTGAATTTATGCAAATGAAATGTCTCAAGATTAGCCTCTCAAGTAGTCTCAGGACTGGGGCTGGCCAGCAGAAAGACCAACTATATGATTAGAAGGTTGGGACTTTGAGCAGTCTGACACATATAAAGAAGTGAAGGGCTAGAAATGGAGTTCAGTCACATGGCTGATGATTTAATCAATCCAGCCTATGTAATGTAACCCCAGTAAACATTCTGGACCCTGAATCTCAGGGGAGCTTTCAAATAGATAAATATATCCATGTGCCAGGAAGGCCACATGTCCTGATTCCATGGGAAGAGCATGGATGCTCTGGGTTTAGGAACTTCCCAGACCTTGGCCTTTGTGTCTCTTTGTTTAACTAGTTCTGATCTGTATCCTTTGTAAGAAAACTGTAATAATCAACGTAGTACTTTTCTGAGTTCTGTGAGTCAGTCTAGCAAATTAGCTAGCCTGAGGGGGTTTGTGGGAGCCCCTGAATTTGTAGCCAGCCAGTCAGAAGTACAGGTGGCCCAGGGACCACCGATGTCTGACTGGCAATAAAAATGAGGGTTGTGTTGTGGAGGACTCAGCCCTTAACTTGTGGGTCAGTGCTGCTTCCAGATAGTTAGTGCCAGAATTAATGTGCAGATGTCAGCTGGTGCTAGAATAAGCTCTCCTACAGCCCCAGAGAATCATGAAGAATAACTTCAAATCGTGATGTTTTGATTTTAGCCCCTTCTGAGGCATGGCTATACTTCTTTCTCCTAGGTTCCGTGTGATCTGCTGGTATTTTTCTGATAGACTCCAGGCTGGTTGGAATTGGCTACTATTTCCACAATCTCTCACAAAGAGAAAAATAGAATTTTGAAGGAATGGGACATGAAGTATGAAGCTGCGATTTGCTAATTCTTCTTAAACGTCATGTATTGAACTCCAAATGTTGTAATTCACATTTTCTTCTGTTAGCGTCGGTGAGAAATTAGTTTCTACACTAAAACCCCTCAATGGAGATTTTTGAGGAAAGCGTGATGTGACTCCTCTGAAACTGTACAGCCTCCATGTACCATGGCATTTAGATTTTACAGGTCTCAGAATTTTCTCCAATTTAGTATTTTGACTTTCCAGTTTTAGTGGGTCCTTGTCTAAGTCCAAATTGTCATAAACTCTTAGAGTATGAATGCCGGAATGGACCCTAGGGATCATCTTTATTATCACAAAGATTCGGAAGAGAAGTGAGATGTCTGACTCAAGATCATATTATTACTGGCAAAGTCTGAATTTGAATGATTTCCTTATTTTCTGATTCAACACACTTATTCTCACTCTTCCATGATAAACCTGTTTACTAAGGATTTAGCTGTTATTTTTCCAGTGCTATAAACGAATGTGAATATTTATGTTATAAACTTTTCAGAAATGGATGTGGGGCCTGGTGTTCAAGTAAGTTTTAACTTAAGTCAGTGAACCCTTAGTAGAATTTGAATCTACTTTTTTCCGTGGCTTTGTTTGTTTGGATAGGCCTATTGCTTAGTGAATCTTTGCACAAATTATTGTTCTCTGAACGAAAATGTCTATTTTGTTCTGTTTTCTGTCTGTGGAGACCCTGAAGGAGAAGAGACTGATTTTTTTTTTTTTTTTCCTGATGTCAGACATTGAGGTGTAATTTATATATAGTAAGATTCTCCCTTTTAGGTGCACGGTTTGGTGAGTTTTGACAAAACAGTTTTGTAACCCCACAACAATCAAGCTATAAAAGATTTGTCATCCCCCCAAATTCCTTCATGCCTTTTGTAGTTGATACCCTCTTCCTACCTGCATTTTCAGATAAACAAAAGACACAGTTTACTACCGCTATTACCAAAGGAATGTCGGAGGACATAGCTCAGAAATCAAGAAATCGCTGAGGGGGCATCTGGGTGGCTCAGTTGGTTAAGCGTCTGACTATGGCTCAGGTCATGATCTTGCGGTTTGTGAGTTCGGGCCCTGCGTCCGTCTCTGTACTGACGGCTCAGAACCTGGAGCCTGCTTCCGGTTCTGTGTCTCTCCTTCTCTCTGCCCCTCCCATGTTCATGTTCTGTCTCTCAATAACAAATAAACATTTAAAAAAAACTAAAAAAAAAAAAAAGAGCTGAGATATTCACCATTATTTCTGCTTTTAATTTCTTTAATGATTTTAAATACACAATTTATAAACATCTTTAGGTTATAAAGTTTTCCATTATTTTTTGTATGCTCTCTCTCTCTCTCTGGTGGTTGTTCATATCCTTATATGATTTGCAATTTTTTAAACTTAATTTTATTTTTATTTATTTATTTATTTATTTATTTATTTTTAATATGAAATTTATTGTCAAATTGGTTTTCATACAACACCCAGGGCTTATCCCAACAGGTGCCCTCCTCAATGCCCATCACCCACTTTCCCCTCCCTCCCACCCCCCATCAACCCTCAGTTTATTCTCAGTTTTTAAGAGTCTCTTATGGTTTGGCTCCCTCCCTCCTTCCTCTCTAACCTCTTTTTTTTTTCCTTCCCCTCCCCCATGGGTTTCTGTTAAGTTTCTCAGGATCCAGATAAGAGTGAAAACATATGGTATCTGTCTTTCCCTGTATGACTTATTTCACTTAGCATAACACTCTCCGGTTCCATCGACGTTGCTACAAAAGGCCATATTTCATTCTTTCTCATTGCCATGTAATATTCCATTTTGTATATAAACCACAATTTCTTTATCCATTCATCAGTTGATGGACATTTAGGCTCTTTCCATAATTTGGCTATTGTTGAGAGTGCTGCTATAAACATTGGGGTCCAAGTGCCCCTATGCATCAGTACTCCTGTATCCCTTGGGTAAATTCCTAGCATTGCTATTGCTGGGTCATGGGGTAGATCTATTTTTAATTTTTTGAGGAACCTCCACACTGTTTTCCATAGTGGCTGCACCAGTTTGCATTCCCACCAACAGTGCAAGAGGGTTCCCGTTTTCTTCACATCCTCGCCAGCATCTATAGTCCCGATTTGCTCATTTTAGCCACTCTGACTGGCGTGAGGTGGTATCTGAGTGTGGTTTTGATTTGTATTTCCCTGATGAAGAGTGACATTGAGCATCTTTTCATGTGCCTGTTGGCCAATTTGCAATTTTTAAAAAAAAATTTTGTTTAATGTTTATTTACTGTTGAGAGAGAGAGACAGAGTGTGAGTTGGGGAGGGGCAGAGAGAGAGGGAGACACAGAATCTGAAGCAGGCTCCAGGCTCTGAGCTGTCTGCACAGAGCCTGACACAGGGCTCGAACCCATGAACTGTGAAATCATGACCAGAGCTGAAGTCAGATGCTTAACGACTGAGCCACCTAGGCACCCCTGATTTGCAATTTTTGATTGTGAGTTTATCTTTAACTTGGTTTCATCATGTTGTCAATGTCTGAGTTGCAGTGAGTTAGAAACATCATTTCAACATGACTTTATTGGCTTCTGTCAGTTCTTCATGTTTCAGCACTTCTAGACCAGATTTCTTGCGTTAGTTTCTTTGTTTGAAATTCCTGCCATGTGGAGAATCCTTGCAACTCCAGGTACTGATTCTATTACTATATAACAAGCTATCCCAGAACCTATGGATCAAAACAACAATTTATTATTATTACACACATAGTATTATATCTTGACTCTACCCGTGCATGTAGGGCAATATTGGGTTTTAAAAGTGTTTTTAGGAGACTTTCTCTTTTTCCCCAGGTTTCTGTGACATTTTGCCTTCCATGGGGACGGAGTCTAATTTCTATTTCATGGACTGGGTGCCTGGGACTAGTTTCTGGTTCTCTGTAGGGGTCTTAGTTCTAGCATCACTCTCTCAAACCTGAACCCCATGCAGTTCAGTTATCTCCTAAAGCCTACATTTGGGTGCAGTACCACTTGGGGCTGCTGGAGTGCCAGGTGTTAGCTATCTTCACCTGTATCTTGAACTTCTATGGTGTGTAATGGGAAGGTGGCCCATATCAGGCCCAAATCTACCAGGTATCTAGTGATGTCCTTGATAGTTGTTCTTCAGTGGATCTTCTTTTCCATGGGGTTTTGTCCAGTTTTTCAAACATCTTACTTTTTCTTTCATATTTATTTGATTACCAATCTCAAATCTGTTTTCACGTTTTTAAAATCGAAGTATACTTGACATACCATGTTTCAGGTGTATGACACAGTGATTCAGTAATTCTATATACATTATGCTGTGTTCACAAGTGTAGCTATCATCTGTCACCATACAATACTATTACCATACCATTGACTATATTCCCTATGCTGTAACTTTTATTTCCATGACTTATACCTTCCATAACTAGAAGCCTTTATCTCCCTTTCCTTTCACCCATTTTTCCCATTCCACCCCCCACCCCCAGTAACCACCACTTTGTTCTCTGGATTTGTGAGTCTGTTTCTGCTTTTTTTGTTTAGATTCCACATATAAGTGAAATCTTAAGGTATTTCTCTGTCTGATTCATTTCACGTAGCATAATATCCTCTAGGTCCACCCATATTTTCATAAATGGCAAGATCTCATTATTTTATTAAGACTGCATAATATTCTGTTGTGTATATTGTCTATATACAATTGTATATTGTATATATTGTCTATTGTATGTATATACCACATCTTTATCCATTCACCTATTCATTCATCTATCAAGCAATAAATTGCTTCCATATATTGGCTATTGTAAATAATCCTGCAATAAACATGGGAGTGCATATATATTTTCAAATTAGCGTTTCTCTTTTTTTTTTTTTTTAAGGGGACTAAATATCCAGTAGTGGAATTACTTGATCATATGGTATTTCTACTTTTAAGTTTTTAGGAACCTCCATACTGTTTTCCACAGCTGTTGAACTAATTTACATTCCTGCCATCAGTGTATAAAGGTGCCCTTTTCTCTGCGTCCTCACCAGTACTTGTTATTTCTTGTCTTTTGGACACTTGTCATTCTGACAGGTGTGAGGTGATATCTCATTGTGGTTTTGACTTGCATTTCCCTGATGTTTGTGATGTTGAGCATCTTTTCATGTGTCTCTTGGCCATCTGGATATCTCCTTTGGAATAATGTCTATTCAGGTCCTCTGCTCATTTTAAAATCAGTTTGTTTTTTTGTTTATTTATTTTTTTTATTTTTTATTTTTATTAAAAAAAAATTTTTTTTTAACGTTTATTTATTTTTGACACAGAGAGAGACAGAGCATGAACGGGGGAGGGTCAGAGAGAGGGAGACACAGAATCTGAAACAGGCTCCAGGCTCTGAGCTGTCAGCACAGAGCCCGATGCGGGGCTTGAACTCACGGACTGCGAGATCGTGACCTGAGCCGAAGTCGGCCGCTTAACCGACTGAGCCACCCAGGCGCCCCTGTTTGTTTATTTATTCAGTGTTAAGTTGTACAAATTCTTTTTATATTTTGGATGTTAACCCCTTATCAGATATATCATTTGCAAATATCTTCTCTTCAGTAGGCTGCCTTTTTGTTTTGTTGATTAGTTCCTTCGCTGTACAAAAACCTTATTTTGGTGAAGTACTCAATAGTTTATTTTTACTTTTGTTTCCGTTGCCTGTGGAGACATATCTAGAAAAATGTCACTATATCTCATTATGGTTTTGATTTGCATTTCCCTGATGTTTGTGATGTTGAGCATCTTTTCATGTGTCTGTTGGCCATCTGGATATCTTCTTTGGAATAATGTCTATTCAGGTGCTTTGCTCATTTTAAAATCAGTTTGTTTGTTTGCTTATTTATTTATTTAGTGTTAAGTTGTATAAATTCTTTTTATACTTTGGATGTTAACCCCTTATCAAATATATCATTTGCAAATATCTTCTCTTCAGTAGGCTGCCTTTTTGTTTTGTTGATTCTTTCCTTCACTGTACAAAAACTTTATTTTGGTGAAGTACTCAATAGTTTATTTTTACTTTTGTTTCCCTTGCCTGTGGAGACATACCTAGAAAAATGTCACTACGGCCCAAGAGATTACTGCCTTTTTTTTTTTTTTTAAAGTTCTATAGTTTCAGGTCGCATTAGGTCCTTAATTCATTTTGAGTTTATTTTTGTGTAAGACAGTGGTCCCGTTTCATGCTTTTGCTTGTAACTTTCCAGTTTTCCCAGCACCATTTACTGAAGGGACCATCTATTCCCCATTTCATGTTGTTACCTCATTTGTCATAGATTTGTTGACCATATACATGTGGGATTATTTCTGGGCTCTCTATTCTATTCCATTGATCTATGTGTCTATTCTGTGCCAGTACTATACTGTTTGATTACTAAAGCTTTGTAGTATATCTTGAGATCTGGAATTGTGATACCTCCAGCTTTGTTCTTTCTGAAGATTGCTTTGTCTATTCAAGGTCTTTTGTGATTCCAAACAAATTTTATAATTATTTGCTCTACTTCTGTGAAAAATACTATTAGTATTTTGATAAGGATTTATATTGAATCTGTAGATTGCTTTGGATAGTATGGACATTTTAACAATATTAATTCTTCTATGAGTGTGAAATATCTTTCCATTTGTTTGTGTCCTCTTCACTTTCTTTCATCAGTGTTTTATTATTTTCTGAGTACCATATCTTTCACCTCTTTGGTTACATTTATTCCTAGGTATTTTATTATTTTTGGTGCATTTGTAAAGGGGATTGTTTTCTCAGTTTCTCTTTCTGCTATTTCATTATTAGTGAATAGAAATGCAACAGATTTCTGTATATTAGTTTTGTGTCCTGGAACTTTATTGAATTGATTTCATTTGTTCTAATAGTTTTTTTTTTTTTTTTTGTCAAGTCTTCAGGGTTTTCTTTCTTTCTTTTTTTAATCTTTATTTATTTTTGAGAGAGAGAGAGAGAGTGAACAGGGGAAGGGCAGAGAGAGAGGGAGACACAAAATCTGAAGCAGGCTCCAGGTTCTGAGCTGTCAGCACAGAGCCTGACATGGGGCTTGAACTCACAAAAGTGAGTTCATGACCTGAGCTGAAATTGGATGCTTAACTGACTGAACCACCCAAGTGCCCCCAGGGTGTTCTATATATAGTATCATGTCATCTGCAAATAGTGACGGTTATAAATTTTCCTTTCCAATTTGGATGGCGTTTATTTCTTTTTCTTGTCTGATTGCTGCAGCTAGGACTTCCAGTGCTATGTTGAATAAAACTAGTGAGAACGGCCATCCTTGCATTTCTAGCAGGGGGCACCTAGGCAGGGCAGGAGGAGCAATGGGCAGGTGCAGGCTGGGGAGATCTGGGGTGTTTTGTTTTGCGCGGGGGTGCCTTCACTTGGTTTTTTACCTATCTCTGTGGATTGATATACAGTTCTAGCTGATTAGTTATCAGTTTCAATCATTTTAATTTCTTCACACTTTTATTTAGATTAGAAGAGGTTAGGTCTAATATCCTGTTCCTTTACCTTACATTTCAGAAATTGTATATACTTGCCAGAGATTCTTATTTAATCTTTGCTTTTGCTTCTTCCCTTCCTGAATGCCTATGCTAAGATTGATACTACCCCAGTAAAATGGATTCCTCAAGGATTACTGCTAAAGTTAATTTGTGCATTATCATTACTTCATCTGCAGCATAGTCTGTGTGCTCTTTGATTTACAACACTCTGCATTCTATTGTTGCATCTGAAGTGATGCCTGCAAATGTTTTTATGATTTCGTTACATGAGAGATTGTAGACTAATTTTTAATTTACCTCTTAGTGTTCCCATAAGATTGACATACTATAGAATGAAACTCAATTCTTTGTTTAATTCCAGCTGTCAACTGGGAACCAGACAAACAATACACTACTGAAAGAGAATTAGAACATCTACCTAGAGTCCCTTAGTTAATGGTAAGTCACTAACACAAAGTTTTTTAATAAATTGAAATTACAAGTTGCATTGCAGACCATTTATATTTCTACCCTGTGGTGCATGTAAAATATGAACCAATACACAGGAATCTGTGTCTCCACATTAATGGCCCGTATTTGTTACAAAGGACCACCAAGCAGCTTTTAATAGTACCATTTGTCCAAGGCTACTTTTCCTCTCTAAACAAAGGATGATCGTGCTTTCCAAACCAAACTCAGGATACACTGACTGAGAGAATTGTAGTTTTGAGAACAAGGAGAAAACATTATCAAAAGAATTCCAGCTCGTGTGGTCATGATAGCTCTTAAAATGATGTGTTGTGTCTTCTTACTTCTCATTCTGTTTCAGTGCAGGCTGCTGCTGCTATTTGATCTAAGTCGTTACCTGTTTCACTTCTAAGGCTAGATGTTTCCCAGATGATGATGTGAGTTCAAGGAAGTAGAAGCTAGGTCATTTAAGAAAACTGTAACTTTTTCTAAAAGCTAACACAGAGAAACTGCCATATATAAAAACGGAGATGAACTTTACATTAGAAAACCAATTCTAATTTTAACACATTATGATTCCAACCTGTTTGATTCTAGACTCTGTACTCTAATTCTGATGTCAAGCAGCAAAATAGGGGAAGGAAGCAAACATAACTTGACCACTCTGAGCCTTAGTTTCTTTTTCTATAAAAGAAAAGTAACAGTACCTCATGGCTTTGCTGTATACAGGGATTGAATTAGATAATGTATGGTAAGGCAATGTATACACAAAAGACAATCTATACATTTTTTTCCCTCCTTCTGTCTAGCCCCATCCTTCATGGGAGGTGATTGGTTTATGTAGATTTCAAAAACTTAGTTGTGATAGCAAAATTATAATTAAACAGATGGGATTTCCAGATGTGCCCAAATGTCAATGAAGCCAATATTTAAGCAGAGCTCTCATGGACTGAATTATAATTCCATAAGCCTCAGATAATTGAGAATTGACTGTAAAGTGAGAATCACTGTATGTTTTGCATTATGTCCCTGCATTAACAGGGACTGAAAAACTGAAGGTTTAGAGGAAAGTGAAATAGCCTGGCACCTGTAATATTTAAGGTGGAAGATAACAACGTTAACAAACAGCACAGTGCTGGTATTAATTGTTTGAGAAAGGTCTGATTTATCTCTCTGGAAAATTCCCTGCTGTTAGTGGCAATTATCACCAGAGTATGGATTCTCTAAGGTGTTCAGTAATTGCTCAATTATCTCTAATGCTCATGCTCCATCCTGGCCTTTTAATATAGACTGTTCCACATTTTCAATTGTTCCAGGCTGTACCCAAATCTCAGGTATTTGCAGCAACAGGCATTATAGAGACAGTGCAAGTCAAACTCCCCAGATAATCCCAAATTTCATTTTAACTTTCAGATTCTTCCTCCACCAAACTTTTCGTTAGAATATCAAAGGCAGTGGATGGGGGAAACGGTGCATTTCTGAGTCTACTAGAGGTGATAATTGTAAATGACATGGCCTCAATATTACAAGCTATAGATAGAGTTAATTTTCAAAATCATTCCTTTAACTCCAGGTACTGATTATCTACTGCTATATAATAAGCCACTCCAAAACATACAACTTAAAATAACAATTTATTATTATCTCTCATGGTTTTGTGTATCAGCCAGGCTCAGCTTGGGGTCTCACATGCAGTTGAAATCAAACAGAGGCTGAGGTTGAAGATTCAGTTGAGCCGGAATGTCACATGGCTAGCAGTTGATGCTGACTGCTGAGAGCTCAGCTGGGCCTCCCATGTACTTACCCATGAACTTTCCAAGTTCTCAGAGGAGTAGCCCCAGAGCGACCTTCTAAGAGGCTCAGGTGGGGGCTGCAAGGCTTCTTTTTTTAAATGTTTATTTACTTATTTTGAGAGAGAGAGAGAGAGAGAGAGAGAGAGAGAGAGAGAGAGAGAGAGAGAAAACCAGCAGGGGAGGGGCGGAGAGAGAGAAAAACTCCCGATGTGGGACTTGAACTCATGAAACTGTGAGATCATGACCTGAACTGAAACCAAGAGTCAGACCCTCAACTGACTGAGCCACCCAGGTGCCCCTGCAAGGATTCTTCTAATCTTGTCTTAGAAGTCCCAGGGTGTCACTTCTGCCACATTCTATGGGCTGAGCAGGTCACAAAGGCCACCCTCAGGTAGAGTGATGAGACTTCACTTCTTGATGGGGAAATGGCAGGATCACATTGCAGAAGAGCACATTTGATGGGTGATACTGTGGTAGCCGTCTTTGGAAAATACAGTCTGCTACACTCAGTTCATCTATTCCTCTTCATCTGCCAACACAGCTCACCTGTATCAGGAATGCTTCTGGGCTCCAGCTTGTTTAGTTACTTTCTTCATTTACTTGTGAACACAGAACAAGTCACAATTACTAAAACGCATAGAGGAAGTCAGAGGGTATTAGTGTCACAAATAAATCATGTTTATTTCACAGACCAGATTTTGCATTCTTGTTCTTGGTGCCAGTGTCTTTTTTTTTTTTTATTAATTTTTTTAATGTTTATTTTTGAGGAGAGAGAGAAATAGAACATGAGCGGTGGAGGGGCAAAGAGTGAGGGAGACACAGAATCCAAAGCAGGCTCCAGGCTCTGAGCTGTCAGCACAGAGCCCAATGCAGGGCTTGAACTCATGAACCGCAAGAACATGATCTGAGCTGAAGTCAGCTGCTTCACCGACTGAGCCACCCAGGTTCCCCCTTGGTGCCAGTGTCTTGATCAATATGACATTCACAATTCTGTATTTATATCTACTTTGACCATTAAAATCCTTTAGTCTTCCTCACTTCTGCTTTGACCTTTTTGTGTTAAAAATGCTTGACTTACTCCTGATCCCTGATATCCAAGACACCTCTGTTTTCAGTGTTTGGCTTTTAGACCTTTGGATTATGCCTGACAACTGCTAGCTTATGTTCTAAAGCTTCTGCCTTTACCTCTTGGCTTACAGATAATTGTCTCTGATGTAGTGGAAACCTTCACATAAGCCCCGCTTCTGCCCAGTCCTCTTCAGGCTTTAATTTTATTACCCTGATCCTGTTCGTGTCCACCTCCATCAGGTTGGAGGTATATTTATGCCTATAATCTGAATTTTTCCTTTCAGTGAAAAACAAAGGCTCCTTGCCACACAACTTTTGGTGTCAGTGCCTTAAGGCTTCCTAATGTCTTCAATCTTTGGCACCTCCTATATTCTTAGGCTGTTAGTCTCTCCAGAGTTTGATGTTTCTGTATTTGAATGACTCAGGAGATATATTTTCTCTATTCTCAGTATTTAGTGTGTTTCAGCAACGATTCAACAAAAGCTTCTGTTACTCATTTAACATATTGATGGAGATACTTTTAGGAATGGAGGTAGGGGAAATCCCAAGGGTTTGTGTAAGTGTTTTAACAGACTGAAAATAACAGATGCAAATGGAACATAATTGGATAAATGCTCAGAATCTATAACCTGTACTGACTCTTCATGGGTTTCGAACCTTGGATGGGATGATAGTTAAAGTCTGTTGGTAATTACAAACTAGGTTTTTTTCCCCCTCAGGAGTTTTTATTTTGGTAGTTTCGTATTAAATTTCTTTATACTTGCATCATCTAAAGTCTCTATTTTGTATAGATAGAAATTATTGTGTAGAATGTCTTTTCTAATTTGGGAAAACTGGAAATGTTTTACTTTATTAGATAACAGTTTTATTGACCTTCTTTTAATTTTACATTAAATTTTAAAGGTTTTTTTTTTTTTTTTTTAATTTATCATCTGTCACGTCTTAGTCCATAGTAGGAGTCTGTGAAAATGTTGGTGAGGGGCATCGTTAGGACAAATAGTCCTTGCCCTCAGTGATTTTTGGTGCAATATAAAGGGTAATATGCTTATCCAAATAGTCAGGATACAAGCACTGTATTGATGTTTGTTATTGAGAAATACAATTTTTGTTAGGTGCTTTGAGAAATAAGCTGTAATTTGCTGGGGACGACGGGGACTAAAAAGCGCACTCCAAGTGGAAAGAATGGCTTGAATAAAGGTAGAGAGGCAGGTCCATACAGGTCCTTTTAGAAGAATGGTAACTAGATGGGTTTTGATAGGATAAAAGATAAATTTAGGGAAATAATGGGCTATATTAGATTTGAACCATTTGGAAATGGCTTTAAATGTGTTAATTGAGGGCATCTGTATTATTCTGTAGGCAGTGATGGCTACTGAAAAATTTTCTGCCACGTTAGGCCACTTGTCCAATTAACTCAAATTGGGAAAGGTATTCACAGTGCATTTGCGGTGGGGAGCTTCAGGAGTTCCAAAGAGTAGTGGCAGAATTGGCTTGCTGAAATCTTGCAGTGTTATAGCACGTATGGTTTGGCCTTGATGGCAGTGAAGGATGCTGGGAGATTGAGCTAGTAGGAAAGGGTAGGAATCGAGAAAACTTAGGTCTAGGTGAACTAATGTGGAAATAGAGCTGGCCTTGAGAGAAAGGTCCACAGCCTGAATATCAGAGAACAAAGGGAAGTGTCAATGAATGTCTTGATCCTAGAATGCCTTACTTCTAGAAAACTTCAAACAGCATGAAAACAGAGTCAATTGGGAGGCACCACCTTATTCTTGGTAGGTTTATCCAATTTGAAATAGGACCCCAAGCAGAGGCTGTAGATATAGAATCAGTCTTCAACTAGTGGTGGAAGGTTCTAGTAAGGATCAGTTCATTTGAAGAGTTCTAACTAAAAGGTAGAGTTCAGGCACATGCCGCATGGTGGTTAAGTGTTGGGATTTTGCAGTCAGGTGACCTAGGTTCAAATATTAATTGAGCCATTTTTTTAGCTGTTGAATCTTGGGCATATTCCTTCACCTTTCTGAATTTTGTTTCTCTTTTCTGTTAATGGAGAAAGTGTCCATGTCATAAATTTATTGTGAGGATTAGATGATATAATTTCACACAGTGCCTGGCACATTCCAAGCATTCAGTAAATGTTTAGCATGCTGGCTTGTCTGCTGTCGAATCGGCATCAGTACTACCCCCTTGAAAGTTCTCTGCATGCTGTAGGAGAAGCTGGAGATTGCACTTCCCATACTCTCCTTCTGTCTTTAAATCTTGGTTATGGTGTTTCCAAGAGAAACACTTGGGTGAGATTTGGAAGGTAAGAGAAGAAAGCCCCAGTCTTTGGAGGCTGTGCAGCTGGAAACATGGACAGAGAAATTCCTAGAGCTTTCCAGCGAGCCCTGAAGAACCACGCACATTAGTGCTGCAGGCCGAGGTGGCTGGTGGTAGCTTTGCCAGCCCTCTCCCACCTGTCTCTTCTAGCAGGTGTGTTAACTTCTAAATCCCTGTATTAAAATACTTCTACCAGGAATACACAGAGTAGCTTCTGTTTTTCCTACTCAACCTTGGTATAAGTAGCTATTGTTGTTGTTAATCCTGCAAGGTAGGGCTCGTGCTCCAGAAAGGGAAAGTGGAGGACAAATTAGGAAACCAGGGTGGAAGCTTATTCGCAGGTCAGATGCTGGAGCAATGGGCCTAATGTTGGTGGACAAGGAGCTCCTCAATGCTCCTTTCAGCCCAGGCACCAAATGAACTATAACCATAGCTTGGGTACTGGCTGATGGACGGTAGCACGGTAAGGACTGTAGTATGGTTGTCCAGAGGCTGACAACCTCTTGTCAGCCTCTCGCCTTGTCCAGAGGCAAGAGAAGGAAGTTTACTTAAGACAATGGGAAGCATTTGAAACAGAGGACCAGGCTATGGCAAAAAAAAGCAAGGACAGGAATGTGGGGGAAAGGTGTCAAATCCTGGAGGAGCCTCCAAGTAAGTGTCAGCATTGGGGTCAAGAATCAGAAACATCACAAATGGAATAGGAAAACAGGAAGCTTTGTGCTTAGGGAGGTGGGGCTGGAAAATAGCTAACAGTGCCAGCATGCATGTGATGTTTCTTCTCATGGGGTGGGGGTGGGGGGCGCTGTGATGTGTATATGGAACACCTAAAGTCTAGGGACCAAGTGTGGAGTGGATTGGAAAGCCACATTGTTTAGGGCAGTAAGATGAAACATAGAGCCTGCTGGATGATGTTTCTTAGACTAATCGTACCCTGGAAACCTTGATGAGAACTGACTCAGGGCTGGGTAGGGCTTGCAGGGCCCCTGTACCGGGGTGGGATGAGTTAAGGCAAGGACCAGCACGCAGCAGATCCAGGGCTCAGGCTTTGTGACGGCCGGTTAGGGGATCCTTCTGTGGCTCCACAGATGTTGGAACACATCTATTGAAGGAATATAAAATAAAACTTGAAATTATGTAGGTTACTTGTCACTTTTCACAGACGGCACCACAAAATTTATCGATTGCATTTCTAAGAAAATAGCATCTCATTTTGTGCTTCTCCTCAGCATTTTCTAGTGTAATGCTCAGAGAATCATCCATAGACATTTTTCACCGAACACAGACTCTGAATTTATTATAAAATGTCATTCATTTTTATTTTAAAGATGACACTTGCCCAGAAGGTCTAACAATTTTTACCGCTACTCTTTGTGAATCTGAGAGTTCTGTTTTCTTTCAACTAACTGACTTTTAGTCAATTAGCTTTCTTGTGGAGTTTTCCAATAAACATTATTGGAAAAATATTTTTTATATTTATATTTTTATATTTACATAAAAAAAAAGAGGCTTGTATGAGCGACTCAGCATCAATATCTTCCACATTTACTTTTGTTCTTTTCTTTGAAGAAATAGGTGTTGTGCCTCTCCTTAATGCCAGTGCTCTCTCCCTACTCCCCAGAGATATACACCATGCTTAAGTTGGTCATTAGCTTTTATGCAGCTTTCATTAAAAAAAAAAAAAATATATATATATATATGTATATATATATATATATATATATATGTATATATATATATATATATATCTGTGCAAAATACTATTTTGTTTTGAAACAAATTAGATCAAACTGTTCTACAACCAGATTTTTTCCTCTCAACTTTGTTTGCCAGATTTATATATTACGGTACCTTTAGCTCCTGGTCATTTATTTGTCCCACTCCGTGGTATTCCATATTACTGAACAATGACTTGTTCATTTTCCTTTTATGGGTATTTAGATGGTCTCTGTCTTACATTTTTTAAATACTATTATGAGCCATATTGCAATGAGAGACCATGTACATGTATATGGAACAGCTAAACTTCAGGGACCAAGCGCGGGGTGGGTTGGGAAGTACATGCACACACACCTGTCTTTTGTCTCTTCTTGTGCATATATGTATGAGAATTTCAGTGCATATATCTAGGGAATTGCTCAATAAGAGAAATTACATCTGCAGTTTTATTAAATGTCGCCAAATTACTTTTCGAGTCATTACACCATTTTCTCTTCTACCAGCAGTGTGTGTATGAGAATTCCTGTTTTTCTTCTTACTCTCTAACACCTGGTATTTTCAGACTTGTTACTTTCTGCTGGTTTGATGGGTGTGAAATAGTCTCTTCTTGATGTTTTAATTTGAATTGCCTTCACTACTAGTGAGGCTGAGTGCCCTTTCAAATATATGGTTCTGTTCATTTTCTTTGGTGCCGGGTAGTTTGTCTCTTATTGATTTAGAACACTTCCTTTGCTATTCTGGATATTGATCTTTTATGGGTTTTATATATATATATATATATATATATATATATATATATTTTTTTTTTTTTTTTTTTTTTTTTTTTATGGGTTATATATTATCTTCTCCCACTATAGGTCTCATGTTTTAACTTTTTAAAGTGACGCTGTTTGGGACACAGACACTTTGGATTTTTGATCAATTTTACCCCTAATGATTTGTACTGTGTCCAACATTATAAAAGTGTTTTCTTGTATTTACTTCTCAAAGTTTTGACTTTGAGATAACTAGTCATTTCCATGGTTATTAACCTAGAGCATTTATTAATTAGCCCTTCCTGGTTTATAGGGATATCTCTGTCATATACCAAGTTTCAGTATGAAGATATGTCAGCTTCCGAGCTTCCTTTTCTGCCTCATTGGTACTTTTTCTCCATTCCTGCATGAGTCTCACACCATTTTAATTACTAAGGCTTAATAGTAAGTCTTTATATTAACTTACCATTTTGTAGAAGAGAAGTTACCTGTTCCTTGAAGATGGGGTAATGTGCCTATAAAATTGTGAGGGACTTGAGTCCTCTTTTGGTAAAGATTTTAAAAAATTAAATCCGTTTCTTCAATGGCTGTTTATTCAGGAATTCTTTTTCTTATTTTTCTTGAGCCACTTTTGATCTTTTTATGCTGTTCTAGGAAATTATCCATTTTATCCAACTTAAATTTATTGGTATAATCTTGTTTATATTCTTATTAATTCTGGAAGATCCAAGCAGTTATCTTTGAGAGTATTACTTCTTCACCATATCCTTTATTCTATTCTTCTGGCACTGCTATCAGGTATTTCTTTGAGTCTCTCTCTGTCTCTATGTTTCTCTCACTCTTTTTCTCTATCCACACAGATATAGGTATCTTTAAAACCCCACTGTGGATGCCTGGGTGGCTTAGTTGGTTGAACATCCAACTCTTGATCTCAGCTCAGGTCTTGATCTCAGGGTCATGAGTTAAAGCCCTGCGCTGGGCTCAGCACTGGGCACGAAACCTACTTAAAAACAAACAAGCAGGGGCGCCTGGGTGGCTCAGTCGGTTGAGCGTCCGACTTCGGCTCAGGTCACGATCTTGCGGTCCGTGAGTTCGTGCCCGTGTCGGGCTCTGGGCTGTTGGCTCGGAGCCTGGAGCCTGCTTCCGATTCTGTGTCTCCCTCTCTCTCTACCCCTCCCCCGTTCATGCTCTGTCTCTCTCTGTCTCACAAATAAATAAACGTTAAAAAAAAAATTAAAAAAAAAAAACCAAACAAGCCAAACAACCTTCATTTCTCAGTGCTCCATTCTGAGTGAATTCTTTAGACTACCTTCCAATTTGCTAATTCGTTTTTCCCTTTGGGTCCACCTAGGGCTTTATCTAGTCTATTCACTGTGATTTAATTTTAGTGTTTTTAAGTTTACTTTTACTAATTTCTGTTTACCAACATCTGTTCTTATTTTCTTGCAGACTGCTTTGGATTTAGGATTTCTTGCTTATTTTTATGAATGTCATTACTTTGTCTCTTTGAGCATACCGAACAGTTTGTTTGTCATAAATCCATATTCTGATTTATGGACTTTCTGTCTTTGCTGTAGTTTTATTTATGTATTTTGGTCTTAAGGTTTTGCAGGCTCATCATGTATTGAAGGCTGTCTCTTGCTCTGTACTCCATTCTTCCTGTTTAGCAGTTTTGTGCTTACACTTACTTTCCCACCTGACTATCCCCGGGCCTCTGACTCAGAACCATGTCTCATATTGGTGGTTCCCAACACTTGTCCCTCAGTGATGGTAGGGCTAGTGGAGAATCTGTCACCAAGTTATGGGTAGTTTGGCCTCAGCATCTTGCTGCATGATGATAGGTATATTCATCTGCCTCTTTAGGCATGAGGCTCATATAAGTAGCAACCACAGGCAGTGGTTAGCAGAAATCTCTTCTCCCTCTTTTCAAGAGTGTAGGGATCCAACACCAGCCTGTTTCCCAACGGGAGCCAAATTCCGAGACTCTTCTGTCTGCTTATGTATGTGGAGAATCTGATGTCCTCCTCATTACTGAATGTTCCTGTACCATTTGCTCTTGGAGTTACTTATTTCAGTTTTGCATTATTCACATTTGAAAATATTCTTTTAAAATATTTTACTTATCATTGTTATATGTTTGAAACACACAAAATCCTCAAAACATAAACGTAAGGAGACAAGGAGAACAAACTAATATTAAAAACTAAAATCCAGGGCACCTGGGTGGCTCAGTTGGTTAAGTGTCTGACTTTGGCTCAGATCATGATTTTATAGTTTGTGAGTTCGAGCCCTGTGCTGACAGCTCAGAGCCTGGAGCCTGCTTTGGATTCTGTGTCTCCCTCTCTCTTTGCCCCTTCCCCGCTAGCACTCTGTCTCTCTCTTTCTCAAAAATAAACCTTAAAAGAAAAAACTTTAAAAAACCCAAAAAACCTAAATCCTTCTAAAAATAGTTTAAAAGGCTAACTCACACTTATTAAAAAAATTTTTTTTTATGTGTATTCATTTTTGAAAGACAGAGAGAAACAGAGAACAAGCAGGGGTGGGGTGGAGGACACAGAATCTGAAGCAGGCTCCAGGCTCTGAGCTGTCAGCACAGAGCCCAACGCAGGGCTCAAACTCAGGAACCGTGAGATCATGACCTGAGCCGAAGTCAGACGCTCAAGCTTAACCGATTGAGCCGCCCAGGCACCCCTAACTCACACTTATTTTAATAGCAGACTTTCAGCCTTTCTTTCTTGTTTGTCTTTCTATGGTGATTAAGGGGTTGACTAGTCTTATAGTTACTTACTCATTTTTATCTTTGTGTTTGAACTTCATTTGCCCACATAGTGTAATATTGTTCAATGGTTCAAACAAGTAATTTAGGCTCAAGAATTATTTAAGCATTGTAGTTCTAGTGTAGAGGGAATTTTTTGCTGGTTTAATTAAGAAAAAAATTGTGAGGTTTCTTTTATAAATTTAAGGTAGTTCTCAGCTCACTCTTACAGCCACTATTATTTGCATTGTTTTTGTCTTAGATTGTATAATGGGAAATTTCAGCTTCCAGCCCAAAAAACAATGTATTAATAAGGATTAAATGAGGAAATTTATGTTAAAACATTTTGTAAATTTTAAAGCCCTGTGCAAGTGTGAGTTAATTGTTATCAGTTCTATGCAAATTATTCTCTTTTTCGATTTATGCATGAAGGCTGTTTTAATAGATTTTGTTCTGTAGAACAAAAGTTCTGTTTCTAAGTCATAGAAGAGTGTATGAATTATCCTGGTTTGCATTTTAATACTATCATTAAAGCTTAATTGACAATTGCTAATGTCTTCCTAAGCAGTGAGTCAGTCGATCATAAACTCAACACCGTGGGTACTCATAGTCCCCAAATTAATTGCCTTCAGATTGAAGAACTGGATATTTCAGCAATTTTTGCAATAATAGAATTAAAACATGCTAGAACTGTGAGGACCTTGGAGATTGAGCATTGATAAACTAAAGTAGTTTTGTTTTAATCAGGCCAATTGCCAGTGGTTATTCCCATTAAAATCTAAGTTGCAAAAATATAGCCAAAGAAATTGTGACCTTGTTCTTAGCACTGTGGTCTTTTTAGATCCAACACAGCTCGACAGCACTTTCCAGAACCTTATTAGAACCGTGCTTCACTTCGAGTCAGGACAGGGCACCACCTCGAGTATTGAGCCAGTCATGTAATGACCTTCTTCTGGTACTTTGTCAGCTAAAACTTTTTGGAAGGGGTCTGTGATAGACCAATTTAATGAAAACATCTGCTTTTTAGAGCTCCCATTTGCAGCAAAATTGTGGTGTATCATTAAGATTTACCTTCTTTCTATTGGACTTCAAGATGGGTGTGATTTCTACAACATGCTGTTGTGGTTTTGAACTGTTTCCTGATCTCAGCCATACAGAGAGGTTTGTGCTGAGATTTGAAGCAGGCCTCACATTTCCATTTGTTCTCTTAGGGTCACATTTGCGGGCTTTCTTTGAATGATTATACAGTGTCCTTTCCTATTTCTTGGGCTTTTGAAATTTTGTATGTCTTTCACCAACAAAAGGAAAAATTCATTCTTCCATAACTTGTCTTGTTATTTAAATCATTCTCACATACTTGAATGCCTGTGGCAAAATAAGGTAATGACTGTGATGGCAGCTTTATATACTTCTTCAGAACGCAGTGAGTCTGTTTAATTGTATGTGCCTAATACCTCTCAGTTATTAACACTACTGGGAAATAGGTGGGAAGCAGTGGTCTAGAGAATCCAAGCATCAATTATTATTATTTTTTTTTTGTGGTAAAATACACATAACACAGAATTTGCCATTTTACTTATTCTTATGTATTCAATTCAGTAGCATTAAATACATTCATAATGTTGTGTAAATATCACCATTATCCATTTCCAGAACTTTTTTATTTTTTTAAATGTTTATTTGTTTTGAGAGAGAGAGTGAGCAAATGTGAGTGGGGGAGGGGCAGAGAGACAGAAGGAGAGAAAATCCCAAGTGGGCTCCTTGCTGTCATCACAAAGCCCATCCTAGGCTCAAACTCACAAACTCTGAGATCATGACCTGAGCCAAAATCAAGAGTCTGATGCTTAACCTACTGAGCCACCCAGGCACCCCTAGAACTTCTTTATTATCCCCAACAGAAACTGCTCATTAATCAATAACCCCCTTTCCCCTGTGTTCCCAGCCCCTGGTAACTGCTCTTCTACTTTATGTCTTGATGAATTCGACTGTTGTAGGTAGCATATTTGTATGGACTGAATGTGTTCTCCCAAAATTCATATGTTGAAGCCCTAATCCCTGATGTGATGGTATTTGGAAGTGGGGCCATTGGGAGGTAGTTAGGCTATGAGGGTGGAAACTTCATGAATGGGATAGTGTCCTCATAAGAAGAGACGTGAGAGGTTGTCTTTCTCTCCATATGTGAGAACATAGCAAGTAGCAAGAACACAGAAGTCTGTCAATCAGGAAGAGAGCCCTCACCAGAACCTAGCCATATTGGCACCCTGATCTCAGACTACTTGAACTTCCAGAACTATGAGAAATACATTTCTGTTGGTCAAGCTTCCCAGTCTATGGCATTTTATTAAAGCAGACTGAGCTGACTGAGACACACATTAAAATGGAATCACACAATATTTATCCTTTTGTGTCTGGTTTATTCCACTTAGCATAATGTTTTCAAGGTTCATCCCTGTTGTATCATGGGCCAGGCTTGTATTCCTTTTTAAGACTGAACAATATTCTGTTGTATACCATATGCTATCCATTTGTCTGTTGATGTAAACTTGGGTTGGGTCTAACTTTTGGCTATTGTGAATAATGCTACACTGAACATTGTACATATCTGTTTGAGTCTCTGCTTTCAGTTTGGATATATACCTGGTATTGGCATTGCTGGATTATATGGTAATTCCATGTTTAACTCTTTGAGGAACTTCCAAACTGTTTTCCACAGTGGTTGCACTGTTTTATTCCACACTAGCAATGTACAAAGGTGCTATTTCTTCACATCCTTGCCAACACCAGTTATTTTCCTAATGGATATGAAGTGGTGTCTCATTGTGTTTTTAATTCATTTTCCTAATGGCTAGTGATGCGGAGAATAAATTATTATTTTGATTTGGACTGTATGTTGGGGTCCCTGTATCTGTAGAATTATCTTGTTAACCAAATGATACATGTAGAAATAATGTCGTATTATAAAGGTTTAATTTCTTAATGAAAATGTAAAAAAAATTTGTATTTTGGTTCCAAGAGAAGGCTTCATTTTCAGATATATTTCTGTCTTATTGATCATAGTTTTGAGACAGTCAACTTAGATATCATCACTGCTTGATACAACTGACACATCCACAAATAATTGCATATTCCTTTTTCTTCTAGAATCGTATCTTTTTTTCAGTTTATTTATTTATTTTGAGAGAGACAGAGACAGTGTGAGTAGGGGAGGGGCAGAGAGAGAGGATCCCAACCAGGCTCCATGCTGTTAGCACAGTCTGACGTGGGGCGTGAACTCACAAAACCGCGAGATCATACCTGAGCCGAAACCAAGAGTTGGACGCTTAACTGACAGAGCCACTCAGGTGCCCCTAGAATCATATCTTAAATATGGTAGAGAAGATTGCCATTAGAAGAATTCTCGATGTAGACATAAAGTCATCTACTAATTTATTTGTTGTAATTCTGAAATGTGTACATTAATTTTGCTCTAAACGTCTATGATAAAATTTCCATCTCAGATACAATAGCAATAGAAAAAACAACAAGAGTCTTTGAAAATGGAATCATTATTCCAGTTACTAATGAGGGCTTCAAAAAAGTATAAGACTTGGTCTCTGATCTCATGGAGTTTAAAATTTTGGTTTGTAGTAGATTCTGTGATCGGAGACTGTGAAAGAACTTCAGATGATGATAGCAGTGACAAGGAGATTGGAAGCCTGTGTCTTTAGTCTACGGGACATATTGATCCTCTTTAGGGTCTTTCTGGTATCTGAGGAATGTGCCTTGCATAGGTAATTGGTAAGTATCTGAGACTAAGAAAGATTGTTTAAATCTCAAGCAGACAGACACTGTTTGGTCTGCGGGCAGAATAGAGTCTCCTAATAAATATCCTTGGCCTACACACTCTTTAAGAGAAAATTTGAGGCACCTCCAGTCAACAGTGCTGCACGACACACATAAAAATTTGTTAAGAGGTTAGATCTCCTGTTAAGTGTTATTCCCACAAAACAAAAAACCAAGGGACACAAGAAAGCTTTTGAAAGTGTTGGATATATCATTACCTTGTTGTGGTGTTGGTTTTGTCCGTATATGTATGTGTCCAAACTCATCAAATGGTACAGTAAATATGTGAAATATTTTGTATGTCAATCATAGCTCAACATATCTGACTTTTACAAAAAGAAAATTTGAGCCAACGTGTAAAAGCCAAGATATTTCGTATGGAAGCGTATGAAATATGCTTTTTGTTTCTTTGTTTCTCTTGAAAAACCAGAAGATGTAGCACTAGAACCTTTATTTCTGTACTCTTTATATTCTTATATTGGTTTCTTTATATTCTTTATATCAGATATATCTAATAAGATCCCATGTCTGGATATTTTACATTTACATTTGAATTAATGAGCATTAATTGTAACTAAAAATTCACCTTCTCATTCACACTAGCACACGTCAAGTACTCAATAGCCACCTGTGGCTGTTTGGCTATCATACTGGACAGTGCAGATATAGAATGTTTCCATCACTGTAGAAAGATCTCTTACACAGCACTGCTTTCGACGGTATATGCATTCTCTAGTGTGGCTCAGTTTTCACCAATCCCCAGTTTCTTATATTGATCTAATTCTCTCATTTATATTGCCTGCTGTCCCTCACATTTGAATGTCTTATCTCTGATCTAAAAGAATTAGCCATGTAGGTTGCTATAAACAGACAGACTTAAATTATTCTGACTGACAAGGCAGCAGAAGCTCCTTGAGAGTTGTTGAAGGAACTACTATTGATGCTGTCTCAGTTGTTATGACTTTCAGTACCAGAGATCTTTAATTAGTTTCATCTTGCTGTTGTAACAAACTACCATAAATTGGGTGGGGTGAAACAGCAAACATTTATTACCTTAAAGTTCTGGAGGTCGGAAGTCTGAAATGCATCTCAATAGCTAAAATCAGGGTGATGGCGGGGGCACATTCATTCTGGAGGCTATAGGGTAGAATCCATTTCCTTGCCTTTTTCAGGTTCTAGAGGCTACCCATGTTCATTGCTTGTGGCTCCTTTACATTTTCAAAGCCAGCAATGGTCAGTTGAGTTTTTCTTACATTGTAATTACATTGGGCCCACCCATGTAATCCAGGATAATCTTCCAGTCTCAAAATCCTTAACTTAATCAAATCTTCAAAGTTCCTTTTCTAGGTAAGACAACACATTCCCAGGTTCTAAAGACTATGGCATGGGCGTTTTAGAGGCTCATTATTTGCCTATCACAAATTTCTTTGCTTTAATTGCTCTACCACAGTCTCCACTTTTCCTAAGCACTAACTAAGACTACAGGATGAGTCTGTTTAATGACTTGAATAAGATTTTATTGTATTTATTTATTTTTTAAATTTTTAAATTTTTTTTTTTCAACGTTTTTTATTTATTTTTGGGACAGAGAGAGACAGAGCATGAACGGGGGAGGGGCAGAGAGAGAGGGAGACACAGAATCGGAAACAGGCTCCAGGCTCCGAGCCATCAGCCCAGAGCCTGACGCGGGGCTCGAACTCACGGACCGCGAGATCGTGACCTGGCTGAAGTCGGACGCTTAACCGACTGCGCCACCAGGCGCCCCATTTTTTTTTTTCAACGTTTTTTATTTATTTTTGGGACAGAGAGAGACAGAGCATGAACGGGGGAGGGGCAGAGAGAGTATTTTTTAAATTTTTTTAACGTTTATTTATTATTGAGAGACAGAGAGAGACAGAGCATGAGCAGGGGAGGGGCAGAGAGAGGAGGAGACCCAGAATCCCAAGCAGGCTCCAGGCTCCCAGCTGTCAGCACAGAGCCCGACGTGGGGCTTGAACTCACAAACTGCGAGATCATGACCTGAGCTGAAGTCGGATGCTTAACCGACTGAACCACCCAGGCGTCCCCAAGATTTTAAAAGAAAGGCAAAGAAGTACAACCTGTACCATGGTCCTAATGCTATCTCATTAAAAATATATTTTTGTTGTTTTTGTTGGAACTAGATGGATGGCACATACACTATGACTATTTTAGAAAGATGAATTATTTTGCAGAGACAGTATTATTTAGCATGGAGATGCTATGGTATTTGGGGGTTATTTCCCTTCTTAGAGAAGAGCCAAACAAAACACCGTTGCTGTAAAATGTTGGGCTAGGACCATTGCAACACACAAACTATGGAGACAGAGACATTGAGGTAGGCAAATGGAGTCAGAAGATGATGTTGAAACATAGGTTGTCAAACCATGTGGCTGTGTGTGCCTGGCAACTCATTTATCTTCCTCTTGCCTCTCTGGCAGGAGTAAAAAACCCCGCTAAATTACAATTTAAAAAAATTAGAGAGGAAGTGTATACAGTTGCCTCCAGAAGAGAAATGTAGATCCAAAAGGCAGGGGCGCCTGGGTGGCTCAGTTGGTTGGGCGGCCGACTTTGGCTCAGGTCATGATCTCATGGTCCGTGAGTTCGAGCCCCGCGTCAGGCTCTGTGCTGACAGCTCAGAGCCTGGAGCCTGTTTCAGATTCTGTGTCTCCCTCTCTCTGACCCTCCCCTGTTCATGCTCTGTCTCTCTCTGTCTCAAAAACAAATAAATGTTAAAAAAAAAAAAAATTAAAAAAAAAAACAAAAGGCAGAAGGAAGAGGGGATGAGAGAGAGAGAGAGAGAAGGAGGAGTGTGAGAGAAAATTAGAAGAGAGGTGAGCCAGCACAGATAAAGATTTTTATAGAGTTTCAGAAGGGAGGGGAGAGAAACTTTTGACTCTGTGCTGTGATGGTTAGTCTTATATGTCAATTTGGCTAGGCTGTCACATCCATTTATTGAATTAAACATTAATCTAGATGTGTAGATTACTGTGTAGATCTGTCATAGCTATAGTTAATATCTGTAATTAGTTAACTTTAAGTAAAGGAGATAATGTTCAAATATGTGAGTGGGCTTCATCCAATTGTTGAAGGCCTTAAGAGCAAAAACAGCTTTCTTCAAGAAGAAATTCGGTCTCAACACTGCATCATGGTGTCTAAAACTTCCTGAGTTTCCAGGATTCTGGCTTGCCCTATAAATTTTAGACTTGCCAGCCTCCATGACAATGTGAGCCAGTTCCTTAAAATAAATCTCTCTATCACTAAATCTATTTCTCTCTTTTAACCTCTCCTACTGGTTCAGTTTCTCTGTAGAACCTTGACTAATACAACTACCAAGAGGTCTTTAGGGAGAATTGGGGACTGAGAGGTTTGGGGAAAATTTTTCTGAGACCTGTGAATGTCAGGACTCCTGTGGTTAGATTTGAGTTTCTTTGTGTATGATGGCTTCTATGCT
Source organism: Panthera onca (assembly GCF_046562875.1). Taxonomy (NCBI): domain Eukaryota; kingdom Metazoa; phylum Chordata; class Mammalia; order Carnivora; family Felidae; genus Panthera; species Panthera onca. Next base: position 142,363,410 of record NC_138347.1, read on the forward strand.
TTAAATTTTGAGATGGGGTTGAGGTTTGAGTTTCTAAAGTCCTACTCCAGAAATAGTCATCGTTCTTCTCAGAATGAAGTGAGAACCAAAATAGTTTATCCCCACTCGCAGTGGACAATATAAGCAGAAGCCACCACTTAATGTCTATATTAACATGACTTTGTTATTCCACTGTTTTAACTAGCATGCTTTATGTTATTAGGAGTCTCTTTCCAGGAAAATGATTTGGTTGTTCATTATAAGAACATCCCCCAAATCTCATTAACTCTTCAGTGGAAAGCATCAATGGGTAGTTTGCACACTAAGGTTCTTGGGATTTCTCACTATAAAATCCCCCCTTTGCTGTTTCCATCAATACTGGACTGTTGTAGTACAATCCTTACTCAACCCAAATCAACTCCCCGTAGCAAAAGGTCCTCCCTAAACCAAATTTTCAATGCTCAATAAATTCTGATGTTCCTTCCCTGATCAACTCCCCACCCTGACAGTGTCAGAGTTCTGCGGAGAGGGTTCTCTTCCTTATCATGGTGAGCAGGGAATTCAGCTTTATCTTAGCAACAGGCTGTGCTGGTTTTATTGAGGGAGCCAACCATCCACAGAGGGGAGGAGATGATGAACCCGTTACTCCCAGACATAAGTTACATAATTACACTTTTTGTCTGCAGGCAGGATCACTTTCTCATTCATCTTGTGTTCCTATAGGCTTATGAATTAGAGATTGCCATGAATAGCTTTTGTCCCATACTCTGTTCCCTTTGTTACCTACCCTCATGGGCAGAAAGGTTAGTGAGCATGACAGCTGAGCCTGAAGAGATGCATATGTTCTCTCCATTTCTGCTGCTGTTTGGTGAGTAGGCAAGCCCTGGTAGGCCTGTTGGCCCCCAGACTGGGTGAATAAATTGATCCAACTCAGAAGGAGGTAATAGGAAGCTTGGTTTCATCCTCCGGTTGATCTGTGCCTTCTAATGCAGCTTTGCCAGCAACAAAGCTGACATTTTGACCCCTGCCTGATTCCTGTATCTGTTTTAATTGTTTTAGAATTCACAGAGGGAAGGGATGTGATTGGCATTCTTCTGATTTGTTCTTGTAGCAGATCCAGCCTGCCTGCACTACTTACCCTCTCTGAGTTAGCGTCCCCGTCATCACCGAATGGATGACACGGACAAGCTGTAAGTGTTAAAGAGGTACAGATGTTAAGTCACTTCCAGCTGGAATGGTCAGGAAGAACTTTGTAGAAGAGATGATATTTGAGTTAGCCCTGAAGGGACAGTTCCTTTGCATTGGCAGAAAAGCATAAGGATGATTTAGAAATAAGTTGATTGGAGGTTAGGGAGGGGCCTGATGGGTATGATGGTGAATCCTTGGAAAGGCTAGGAATGTTTAGCCCCAAGGAGAAGTCAAATCTGGCACTGTGGGAAGCTTTTGTTATGGTATAGTGGGAGTTAGAGCAGGAAAAGTGGGCAAGGGCCTGATTTAGCTGGTGTTGGCATTTTAAAAGTGAAAGGCACAATTCTGAAAGGATAACATATTGACTGATGAAATTGGAAATAATTCTTCAAACGTGCAGCTAGGAGGTGATTTTAAAATAATTAGTTCTAGAATCTTGGATTATTTAGTTTTCTCTGGTTGCTCAGTAAAGGTGGGGTACCCTCTCCCCCATATTATAATTTTTTCAGAAGTATTGAGTTTTTTGTCTCATGCACACCCAATGGCTTTCACACCCAGTGAAGCCTGTCTGTCTCCAACAGATATTTGAGAAGAGGTGAAAAATAAGACAGGAGTCACACTGTGAAACCAAATACCATTACTATAAAATTTAGCATTCATTGTGGTTCTGAGTCATGGTCACATCTACAAAATGAATCAGGAGAGAATTATAAAATACTATTAAGGTATTGACATTTCAACATTTCACAATTTAGCCAGAATCTTTATTTTCTTAGCATGTCGTCAACTTAAGAAAGTCAGCTTAAAGAAAAAGTAAAAAAGCACAAATTTATATGAAATAAAGGAATTGAAATTGCAAATGGAGGTAAACCTTTTTTTTTTTAACTAAAAGGATGGAAGTAAATAGAAACTTTACTGGAAAAAGCAGAATTTGTATGTCTAACTTACAAAGAATTACAAAATAGCTCAAATAAATGAAAGGCTACAGTCTGGTAACCCAAAAGTATATGCTGTACATAGACAATGTACACTTTTCCATTGGGACATAAATTTTATTCTTTTTTTTTTTTTTAAAATTTTTTACTTTTATTTATTTTTGAAAGAGAGAGAGACAGAGCATGAGTGGAGGAGGGGCAGAGAGAGAGAGGAAGACACAGAATCCGAAGCAGGCTCCAGGCTCTAAGCTGTCAGCACAGAGCCTGACATGGGGCTCGAACCCACGAACCATGAGATCATGACCTGAGCCGAAGCTGGACACTTAACCAACCCACTTAGCCACCCAGGCACCCCACACAAATTTTATTCTTTACTGCCAATTCTCCCTTGAGGGTAAGATTTTGGGACCTTTTGGGGAGAATGTTGGTGTCCCTGACTGAGGAACTGGCAGAGGATATTCAGGAAAATCCCTGAAAAAAAATGTTATGAAGATAGAAAGTGATAGGGCTACTGGGGAAGGTGGTTCTGGATCCATGAAATGGTGAGTTCTAGCTTAACTCCTGAGACGGACTTGTGCCCTGTGAAGCAGCTATATGAGTGCTAGATATTTTTATTTTTCCTCTCCAGATGCACTCATTCCTCTTCCCCACTCTGAGAGGCTAACCTCTGTGGATTACATTATTGGTTCCCCTGCACTCTTGTCGTTGTTTGGGTTTGCCAATGGCACATACCATCAGGATATTGAAGGGTAAAGTTGGGTTTGTCCCTCCCTTGAACTCCCTTCCTGTGGAGTTCTTGTAGGCTGGTTTGATCCTTCAACCGAAGATCACAGCTCTTCTCCAGCGCTGTCTCACAGAGTCCTATCCATGGTTTCTCATATTCCCCCTACCCCTGCCCCAGCCCTTCAGGTATAGGGATAGTGACAGTTCTCCACTGCTACTTGCCCTGGAGTCTTAGGTTACTCCTTAGATTTCTCTGCATCATGCCCATACTTTTGAAAATAGTCCTTCTAAATAATAACTATATGTTTTAAAATATATGCTGGGATTTTGAAAAATAGATCAAATAAATTTAAAGATGTAAAACTGGAAGCACAGGCCAATGTTGACAAGGAGTAAGCATGACTGATTGTTGCAGTGACTGGGGTAGGAGTGAGGGGGGGTCGGAGAAAGAATCTCCTCTCTTGCATCTAGAAGATCCACTGAGACCTGGTAGGGGTCTCAACCAATGACAGCGTCAGTGACTAGAACACAGGTGTCTTATTCAATACGTGTTTTACAGTTTGGTAAATGTAGAGCTGTTTCTAAAGCAACTTGCTTCTGATGGGGCAGGTTTTTCCAGTATCTTGATGACACATGTAGAATTCTAGTACCTCCAAAAAGGTGGTGAATGAATCCGTTAGTTATGTGTAAGCATTCTAGAGAGTTTTGAGGATCTCGATGGGAGATATATCCTTAGAAAAGAGATGAGGCTATTTTTTGTAAATAGATGAGACCAGGGCTTGAGTTATTTTACTGATATTGTATTGTCTGTAATTAATTATAATACTTCAGTTTAGGCTGTGATATATATGTACACAGTAGATTAATTTATACCCTAAAGTTAAATTAATATTTGAGGTTAATTAATACTTCAAGATACCCTAACTGGAAATCCAAACTTCAGAATAGGTGATAGCTATTTGAGTCTGCACAACAGGCTTCACTATTTAGCATAAGGGACGAGAAATACTTTTTCGTTGACTAAAAGAATTTTTTTGAACAAGAGGGAGTGTGAGCTGGGGAGAGGGGCAGAGAGGGAGGGAGAGAATCTTAAGCAGGCTCCACACTCAGCGTGGAGCCGGATGTGGGGCTTGATCCCATGACCCTGGGATTATGACTTGAGCTAAAAATCAAGAGTCAGACACTCAACTGGCTTAGCCACACAGGTGCCCTAAACGAATGGTTTCTAAGATATGCGGTTGGCAATGATGATTTCCCCCATACCTTGTCATTGTGTGAATGGGTCAAAATCTGGTGAGTCTAGCCACTTCAGCATATTTCCCTAGATACAGCAGTTAGCTCGTCCCTACTTGCTACCCTTCCTCACTTTGAATATGGGAGATTCTAGTTGATCCTACTGTGAGGACATTGCATTTACTTCAGAGTGAGCTTTTTATTCAAAATCACTGTTGGATTAAAAATAAAGGACAAAAAATGGGGACTTCACTGAGCTTACAGTGACAACTTTGCGTCAGTCGGGATAGCCAGGCTGTGCTGCAGTAACAAATTACACTTAGAATCTCACTGCCTTAAAACAACAAAGGTTTGTTTCTTTCTCATTCTGTATGTCCACCGAGGGTTTATTCTGCATTGCTATCACTCTCAGAGCCCGACAGAGCAGCCATGAGCTGGACCTTTGTTCATTGTCTTAGAAGAAGGAAAGACTGAGCTCTCTCTGGAGGGTCTTGTATGGGCAAATATGAAGCTATCTTTGTGACCACAAAGTAGATAGTTGGAGATATTTGGGTAACAGCACTATGAATACCACAGTTTGAATGACTGTGTTGGTATTCCTACTTGTTAAACGTTTGCATGAGTGGCAGACTTTAGCCTGAGACTTACTTTCACTGTAACCTACCACCTGGCAGAGAGGTTGGGGGAGAGGAAACACAAAGTCCTCAACTATTTTTAATATATGGAAGCTATTGCTATTTATTCACAAAATATTGGGCAATCTTTGAATGGCAATTGAGCATAAGTCAATTTGAATCAAGTGGAATACGAAAAGAAGACATGATTTCCCACTGATGAAAAGGGGCATGCTGGTTCCAGTGTTTCAGCTCATGTCCTGTGTAGCCTAAATGCTTGTCATTGACGATGGGGCAACTGCTGTGCAAAGAGAAAACTCTGAAGACAATCTCTGAGGAATATTGTAGATTCGCTTTCTTTCTTTCCATCTTCCTTCCTTTTTTTCTAGCTTACTGTTTGCACTTAGTAAATATTTCAACATCTTGATGATGATTTTATGGGGATTCATGGCACCAAAGAGGGAAAATTTGACTTTCTCTCACTTAGCTGTACAAGCAGGTGGGCTCTTTTAAATGATCTCCTCAACTATTAATGATTCTGAAGCCCTATTTGAAAGTTCCTCCCTTTAGTCCCCAAGGTCACAGTGTATTCAGAAAATCTTCTAAATGAGAGTTAATTTCCAGCAAACAATATCCCTGCATTCACTGCCAATTAACTGTAGCCTAGAGCTAAGCATATGATTTGGGGACAAAACTTCTTGCAATACAACATACAAAAAGCAATTATAGTCTTGTTTTTCTTATAACCAGTTAAGTGGTAGAGGAAATAAAACTGTTACTTAGTAATTATCCCACTCTGCCCAACTTCCTCCATAATTTAATAGGCATAAAATCCTTTTAAACCTCAAATTATTCAACAATGTATATAGTAACCTAGGTAAGTCACCTTACGTTTTGCCAGGTAAACCGACCAACCAACCAAGCACTTAAAATGTTGAAGTTAAAATATGTAACATCTAGAGACAGCTTTTCTCAGGAATGTCTAAATTCCATTATTCAGTGTTCTAAATACAAAATAATTACATTCAAAATTCAAAAAAGTCAGCCTTACCTGTGTCACGACTGAGCAATCCTTTGGGATAAAGGAATAGACACCTATGTGTTTACCTTGCTCTGAATATACAAAGAGATCTGCTTGGGAAGTGGTTTGTATGTTAACAACAATCCATGTAAAATTTTTTCTTCTTGAATCTCAAAAACAAAAGTTTGCCTACTTATAGAGTGAGTGGCATCCAAAATATTGCTGATTTAAATGCAGTATTTTCTATTGCATTTTCACGAACTAAAGGAACAGCTTCTTAACGATACCAATAGATCATCATAAATTTATATTTATGATTAAGTTGACTTTATGAAGAATACATTCACTTTTCTTTTTAAAAATTCTGACCTATAAAACAAATAGAAATCCTAGGTGAGATATGAGAATGGAAATGGAGCGGTGTTGAATGTGTAGGGAGAGAGTGAGGCCAACCTGGGGGTCCTGGTAGCTTTATCAATTAGCAAACCATATGGTCAGACCTCCTCAAGATAGGGAATCTTGTGCATTTGGACAAGATTTGTTTTTAGCCTCCCTTCAACATTTCCTTTGGTTTTCTTAGGAGCTTCAAGCTCCTGATATTTTATATGCTCTGTCATTCCTCCTTTTAATAAAACACATCTATCCCGGGTTTCATTCTGTTATTCTGCAAAATGGCAATGATTCAAAGAGATTGTGTATAAACTGTTAGAAAGCTGATGTGCTACCCTTTATGATGGCATAATGCTTCAAACTGGTGAAGACATTCCAGGCCCTAACAAAGGCCTCAACAAGTCAGATTCACTGACACGTTTAGGAAACCATAGATGTGAAATTCCAGCACTATCTATGCTTGGCATATTGAGGAGTGTTCAGTACCATAAATGAAAAAATATATATGTAAAAGCAAATACATCTGATAAGATGGATCCTTCTATTTCTGTAATATAGAAGTGCCTACCTGGATATAGAAAAAAAGTCATTTTATTTCCACCTGTAGAGATTATATGTTTTTAGGTAATTCCTACAATTAGGATCTTAGAAGAATATTGGGAAACATCTTGTTTATCAAAGAAGGTTTGTTAAGAGTGCAGATTTTGGTGGGGCTTCTGGCGCTCAGTCAGTTAAGCGTCCAACCTTGGCTCAGGTCATGTTCTCACGGTTCGTGGGTTCGAGCTCGTCATTGAGCTCTGTGCTGACAGCTCAGAGCCTTGAGGCTGCTTCAGATTTTGTGTCTCCCTCTCTCTCTCTCTGTTCCTCCCCTGCTCATGCTCTCTGTCTCTCAAAAATAAAGAAACGTTAAAAAAATTAAAAAAAATAATGATTGAAGATTCTGGGGCTGTATCTCAAACCTGTTGGCTTAGACTCTCAGGCTAGCATGGCCCAGGAATCTGTACTCTACCATGATTCTTATGTGTTCTAAAGTTTAAGACCCCCTGTTGCTCAGGGACATGGCACCTTTGCACCAATGGTTACACTTGGTTTGGTTATAACTAGGTTACCTTTTATAGTGGATACAATCATATGAAAAATCTGGAGAATCTGAAAATTTTCAGATTATAGAATGTATTTACCAATCTCTTTTTAATTACTCTCATCTTTTTTTTTTTTTTTTTTTTAGAATCCAACTCTAATAATTACAATTTAAATTATTTAAAAGTACCCTCTGCTTTTCAGAGATTTCTAAAAGAAGGAAGGTAGCAACCACAAAGAAAAGGTCAAGGACAGTGAGGATTTGCACCTTTCAGTCTTCCCTCCATTTCCTTGTGTCTTACAAACTCATTACATACAGAAATAAGTAAATAAATGAGTATTTATCATAATAAATACATATACATATGTAGGTATTTTAAAAACATTTTAGTTTAGGTCTTAGCCATGCCATAAATTGAATGTGTAGACTAGAGTCAGGCAGTCCATCATTCAAAATGGGGGTTAAACTCTCTTATTTCCTTTTTTTTTTTTTTTTTAATTTTTAATGTTTTTTTCTATTTTTGAGAAAGAGAGAGAGAGAGAGAGACAGTACCAGCAGGGGGGGGGGGGGGCAGAGAGAGAGGGAGACACAGAACCCAAAGCAGGCTCCAGGCTCTGAGCTGTCAGCACAGATCCCAATGGGGTGCTAGAACCCATGGACCGTGAGATCATGACCTGATCCGAAGTCAGACGCCTAACTGACTGAGCCACTCAGGAGCCCCTTGATCCCTATTTTCAAACTGTTGTCCCTTCAGTGGGTGTCTGGAGTGGTTGCCAAACATGTGATGGGGTTCAGGAAATGCTACCCCAAAATATGGCACCGTGGCATGTTGACTATTTTAGGGTAAAGGAGTTTAGGGAAATGGAAGGAGCAGGAAGGTTACTGTGACCTTCTGTCCCACCCTCAACTCTTTCTCTTGAAACAGTTCATCATAGAACGCTGATGTGAGAGATGTCTTCCCTATACTGGGAGGGATGCCTAGGAGAATCCTGAGGAACAGGCCTTGCTAAGTTTCCCCCAGTTAAAAAAATTTTTTTTAATGTTTATTTATTTTAGAGAGAGAGAGAGAGAGAGAGACAGAGAGAGAGAGAGAGAGAGACAGTGCAAGTGGGGGAGGGGCAGAGAGGGAGGGAGACAGAATCTGAAGCAGGCTTCAGGCTCTGAGCTGTCAGCACAGAGCCCAAACGGGGGGCTCAAACCCACAAACTGTGAGATCACGTCCTGAGCCAAAGTCGGACGCTCAACCAGTTGAGCCACCTAGGCACCCTGAGTTTCCCCCAGTTTAAACAGTTACCTCATACTCCTTGATCTGTCATCTTCCTCTATGGCTGTCCACTCATCATCAAACCTAACATAAAAATACTCTGGTTATTGTTTCTTCAGGTCTTAATTTCCTTATGAAGTGTCCCATGTCAAGTAAATCTTATATTAAAAAAAATGTATATTAAAAAAATTTTCTCCTATTCATCTCTCTTTGTCAGTTTTTCAAATCTTGCCAGGGACAAGATTTTCTGGCATAAGAAACTAACCCTCTCCTGTCCCCAACATGGATAAGTGGAAAACCCAAGTATGCAGGGCCCCAGGCTCCCACTCTTGCCTTAAGCAAACCAAGCTCACTTTAATGTTTGCTACATTGGGGGCCCATAAAAAGTACAATCGGAGCAACAACAACAACAACAAAACTTCAGATTCCAGTCTGATTTCAAGGTCAGAGAAATACGTGTCGGTTTTCATAAGTGCTTAAAAGGATTAGAGTCTGCCCCAAGCTAACAGAGAGGAAGCTTCTCTTCATTTCTTTTTTTTCGGAGTAGTGTAATTCCCATTGGAATGGAGGGTAGAATTTCACTCTGTGTCACAAAGTTAGTAGGGAAAGAAGGTTCCTGTTTCCTAAGTTACTCTGATGAGGGTACTTATCCCCCAAGAAAGCTAGACTTATCCACTTAGAAAGCCACTGACAGTACCTGCTCTTTGTATGTGTGTTCTTCCCCAAGTAATTCATTCTCTGTCTCAGGTTGTTAATTAAAAAAAACAGGGCTGTTAATATTTACCCTTACCCTCTTCACAGTGAACTCTGTAATAGTGATTGATCGTAATAACCTGACAATCAGTTCGTATTCAAAAGATAGGCACTGTAAGTGCAAATGGGATGGTTCTGATTCGATTGTGATAGTAATGAGGTACCAAATCAACAATTTTTCAAAAACAAATTTAGAAAGCTCAGCAAAATTTTCATGTGACTAAGTTAGATGTCTGTCTGTAAAGGCAGCCTGGTCTGGGTCTAGGTCCAGTGCATGGGATTCAACATGACTTTGATCTCAGCTGCTTTCATCTTGTCTCATACTCCATCTCAGTCACCCAATCCCATGGGCATGCCTTAAATGCTAATGCCAAGTATACCTGCATACCTTTACCCTCTCAATTTCAAGCATCTCATACTCATATCAATTCTTCAACCCCATTAGGACCTTTAATCCAAGAATGTTAGTATATTTTCACTGTCCCTCAGCTCTGCCATGTCTTCACTTTCTTTGTTTCTTCATTTAGATCCCAGTCTCCATCATGATAATCACTCTGCTGCCTGCATTCTTGACACTTTTGTCTCTCTTCAGTATGTTTGGCAAAACTCCAACTCTGATAAATCTCTTTTCTCTGCACTCAAGCAACAGAGAAAAATATAACCATGATGACTAAGATCACTCTAAATATATAACCACACAGCTCTAGTTGGCTTGGCACATCCATGGCATTGCCCCTTTCAGCATTCTCATACTCCCATATATTGTTGGAATTAGATTCAGCGGCACATAACAGAAACCCACTGATGGATCTTCTAATATAAAACACAGAAAGGTAGTTCTTGGCTTCTTTAGCAGTCACACAGAGTCATGAGAGACCCAAGAAACTTCCATGTCTCTGCCCTGCCATGCTTTGCACTCAACGTCTATCCCCGAGGTAAGATAGATGGCGGCTGAAATGTCAATCACATCTGAGTTACAAGAAGTAGAAAGGAGGAAGGGGAGAAACAAATGAGGCCCCTCTGAACAGAAGCACTTTTCTGGTAGTCTCATAGCATTTTTGCATACTTCTCTCTTGCCACAATTTAGTCGACTGGTCACACTTAACTGCAGGGGAGTTTGGAAAATACAGTCTTTCTTCTAGGTAACCAAGGGCCCAGCTAAAAATAGTTCTCTTACTAAGGAAGAAAGAGAAAATGGATATTGGGCAAATCATTGTTACATACCTTCTCTTCTCTCCTCAGATTTCAACCTCTCCTCTCCCTGCCCTGCCTCCCACTAAGACCTTGCTTATTTTGCTGAGAAACTAGAAGCAGTTGGAAGGAACATTCACATACTTCCACCAGCAAATTAACCAACCAATTATGTTCAACTTCACTTACTCCTTTAGCTGTTGTTCCATTTCCCTGCTCTCCTTGAGAATAAACTTGTCTATTGCCTTTTCCACTTTCAGTAGAATCTAGTGCAATAAGCCTTCTGTCCTCTGAAACTGGGTGGTCAAGGTTACCAATGACCTCCATGTTGTTAAATCCAAATCTGGTGGTCCTCATCTTACTGGATGTAGTCCTCATCGTACTGACAAAGTTTCTCATTCGCTCGCCCTTGAAACTTTTCCATCTTTTGGCATTCAGTAGCACACCACAGTCTCTTGGTTCTCCACCCGCCTCGCCAGCTATTCAGTCTCCATTCTCTTTCCTGGATCCTTTTCATCTTTATGACTTTAACATTTCCATTTGGATGTCTAACAGAAATCCCACCTTTAACGTGTCCCAAACTAAAATTCTTTGTCTAACTCTTACCTTCCAGTTTTCCCCATCTCGATTGGTAGCAACTCTATCATTACTATTGCTCAGGCCAAAAACCTTGAAGTCATCATTGCCTTTTCTCTTTGTTTTATGTTGCACCTCCTAACAGAAAATCCTGTTGGTTCCATGTTCCAAACATTTACATAGCCTGACCATGTACTTCTGTAAGAGCCTAGTGCAAGCAAACCCCATAATTTCTCACCGGACCAGTGTAATTAGATGCTCTGTTTTTGTCCTCTCCCTAGAAGTGTCTTCTCAACATTGTAGCCAAAGTAACCCTTTAAAAATATGTTATATGCCACCACTTCTCTGATAAAAATATTTAAATAAATTCCCACTTTAGAATAAAACCCAAACTTCTTAGCCTCTTAACAAAACTTAACAAGGTCCTAACATGATCTAGACCCTGCTACTTCTCTAACCTCATCTGCTATTTCCTTATACTTCCTTATACTCCAGTCATACAAACCTACTTGCTATTTATTAAATATATCAAGAACATTTTCAACTCTGGGTCTGTGCACTAGGCATATCTTCTGTCTGGGATATTCTTCCTCCAGTTATACATCTCGTGCTGTTACTTATTTTATTCAGTTGTTTACTCATATGTCACCTGCTTGGAGAGCTCATATCTACTGCCCTGTTTATTTATTTACTTATTTATTTATTTTTTAAATATAATTTATTGTCAAGTTGGCTAACATACAGTGTATACAGTGTGCTCTTGGTTCTGGGGATAGATTCTGGTGATTCATCACTTACATACAACACCCAGTGCTCATCCCAACAAGTGCTCTCCTTAATGCCCATCCCCCATCCCCCCCCCCACCCCCCTTAAGCCCTATTTAAATAGCACTTCCTTTCACTTTCTGTCACCTCTTCCTGCTTTGCTTTTTGTATGACACTTAGCATCATCTGGAACAGTTGCTTGTTTGTTTGTTTGTTTCTTCTTTGACTTCCTCCATTAGAATGTAAATTTCAGTAGCATGAAAAGATCTTATCTTTTTTTCTCTTCACTTGTTTATTTCCAGCATCTAGAACGTTGCCTGGCCTACAGTAGATATTTAATAAATATATATTAAATAATGATGTCTCTTGGAAACCAACTTGTGTATCGAGAGCTATGTTGCATACCTCCTGAATTCCTTGTGAGATCAGCTGCAGACCAGTTGTGTTTGGCCATAAATTAATTCCTTTAGGGCTCCTGCCCAAACCCTGCTCATACCCTGGATGGATTTTCTGGCCTCACCACTGTCAACATTCAGGATAGGGATAAAAGAACAGATGTGAGAGCTAGACACTCTGGCTCACAGCCACCTGATTGGAATCCCTTTGGAGTCTCCATGTTCTTCTCAGATTTTTTTGAGAATAGACAAAAGGATGCATTACAAATTGAGAATAGAGTAAGTAAACCTGATGCCTGCCTTTTCGTATTTATTCATTACTCTTTGGTTACAACTATCTGAACATTCTTTTCATTTTGTGGGAATCCATCATGCTGTACATCTTGTTGAATGTGGGGTATTATCTTACATTATGGAAGCCCAACATTTCCAATATTCTCTGTGCCTGGAGAAGAGGCTAAAGAGTGGGCACGTGACTCAGACTTGGACAATCTAATGTCTCCTGGTGACTTTAAATCTTCGTTGAACAGCACAAAGATAATGGCACCAATATCATGAATATTGACATGGCCCAGGGGTGGGGGGCAGTGACATCTAGGGGTGAGTAGTTGCAATGTCTTATAGTAGTGTGGTCTCCTGGCTGTCTAGCCTCTGCAGTTACCTTGGTTCCTTTCCATTTTATAGGCTTGGTCTCCCAAGTTTTTGTTGATTCTGTCAAGTCTTCATGTCCTTCCAATAAATTGCCTTTGATTAAGACAACCAGAGTCAGTTTCTGTTGCTTGCATTCAAGAGCTCTTAACAGATACAGAAGGCTAAAACGACCGCATAACAAAAAACAAAACAAAAGGAAACTTTGTGTGAAAACAACGTGATAACTTCTATATTACTTTCTATCATATGAAAATTAATGTGCATAGTACTAATTGGACTATTTTGGTGTAGTATCTTTATTATCTTAATAGTAGTGATGGATAATTTTATGTATCAACGTGGCTAGGCCACAGTATCTCCAGATATTTGCTCAAACATTATTCTAGATATCTCTGTGAAGTTTTTTTTTTCAACACAGGATTAATATTTAAGACAGTAAACATTGAGTGAAGCAGGTTACTTTCCACAGTATGAGTGGGTCCCATTCAGTCAGTTGATGGTCTTAAGGCAAAGACTGACTGGCCCTGATGAAGTGGATAATCTATTAGCAGACTGCCTTTGAACTTGAAGTGCAGTTTTCCCCTGGGTCTCTGGCCTGCCGCCTACCCTGCAGATGCTGAACTTGCCAGCCTCCACAATTGCATGAGCCAGTTCCTTAAAATAAATCTCTCATTTTCTTTCTGTATACACATTGTATTGGTTCTGTTTCTCTGGAGGATCCTGACTAATACAATAGTTAAACATATAACACTGCGATAGGCACAGATCTCTGTTGTGTGTGCTAAATAGCTCCAATAATACTCACTCTATGGTGCAGTTATACACCCCCACCCCCTTGTTGGATTTGGGTGAAGATTCTTTATGGAAGGACTGGATGGCTCTCTGGGGTCCTGTATTATGCAGCTGGGAGCAGCGAGCCAATGTAATCTGCCTTATTTCTGTTATAATCTACTTTTGTAGATTTGCTATGAGTATCAAACAAATGAGATGGTTCATGTGATGGTGCCAGATGAACCATAGAAAATGGCATAAGTGCCATTTAATAAGGGGTGTGTGAGCATTCAGGAGAAAAACTTTGAAAGCAACGTTGTCACATCATGTCTCCATTCCACCAGCATGCTCCTCTGCCGAGTTTCCCCTGATTTAAAAAGTTAAAGCAAGGAGAAAGAAGGAATAGCAAATCTTATCTGCTCTCAGTTATACTATTGCAGAAGTGTCTCCTTTCCTACGGTTCCTAGAGTAATCCTTCTCACACCACTTCCCCACCCTGGTAGATGTGGAGACATGCCACATCAAGAATCCTCCTTGATTCTCTGCAGCAGAGCGTGGTCCGTAGGTAGCATCAGCTTTCAGCTCCTTCAGGTGCTGCCTCAGCTGCAGACTTCCCCTGACCTTCTTGACTCACCTGGATCCCTTCCCTGGAGGGCTACACCCAGGGCTGAGTGATGGAGAGATGAAGGCCTGGCTATTTCTGTTGGAAGCTGGCCAATTCTGAAGAGCCGTGCTTGTTCCTGAGCTTCCTACTGGGTTGGCCAAGGCATGGTTAGGCCTGCATCTTAGTTCTACCTTGCTCTTTACCCATTCATGCTTCATCTCTCTTTCTTCCCTTCATGTGTCTTGATCCTTCATAAACATCTTACACCCCTTATGGTCAGTACCTGCTTCCAGAGAACCCAACCTGTTACACCATCTTTAATCCTTTAAATGGTTGCCCATTTGCCCCCCAGAGCTTCTCGACAGGAGTACGTGGTGGTGTGCCAGTCCAAATAGTGCCTGGCACGTAGTAGGGGCTCGATAAATACTTACTGGCTGTTGGTGTGCAGAGTTCCAGGATGAGTAGGAGAAACCCAGCCCCTCTCCTCTGCCACCTCCTGGAGCGTTAGTTTCTCAATGGAAATTAAAACATTAAAAATGTTCAAATAAACATGGATATCTTATAGACTAGGGCATAAACTAGCATGAATTTTAAAGTTGAAACATATGAATTTCAAATAATTTTGGCCCAAGCTGGAAGTTGCTTTAATCTTCAGCTTTAAATCCTGAGGGAAATATATTGGTTCTGTGTTATCAGGACATTTATTAATAATCTGAGAAGTTCTGATCTTCTATATCCTGACCTACATAGTATAGCATAAAACTTTTCCCATCATCTGCTACCAGCATCTTTGCAGCCAGATCTCCTGCTTTTCTGGACGACATGCTTCACTCTAGCTTTGCACACATGCCTTAAGTCACACCTTGCCCCCACTCCATCATCCTTACCCTGATGAATACTTTTCATTTAAGAGTAAGAACAAAAGTCACCTTCCATGTGAACCTGAATCTCTTAGGCAGAGGCTGAACTGTTGCCTCCTTTGGTCTCACATCTATCTAGTCTGTATGGTTTCAGTAGAACGTGTTTTACTTGCTCTGTCATCTTAATCTGGTTACATTTTCCACTGTTGGAAGGTGATCCCACCTCCCCGCCACCACCAGTACAGAAACTACCTCTTCTTCATTTTCTTATCCCCGGTGTATCGTAGAGTACCTGGCACAGAGTAGGTGCTCATATTTGCATAAATGAATGCAAATAGAGATAAAGGGTGATCTGTTACTGAGGTGTAGTAGCTAAAGAAATACTGGGTGGGGATATTTTTTAGCTCGATTAACAGAGCTCTATATGTTTTCCCTTTATAGAAAATGTTACTTCTTGTAAAGTGTTCGAAATACGAAAGCACAAAGTATATTTCCAACTGGAATAGATGATTTCAAGAAGGACATCTAATAATGACATGAAGGGTACACTATGGTGCCCCCATTGCCGTACATTCTCGGGGGCACTTTCAGATCCCTGCTTTTGTCATCATTAGGAAATTACTTCTGTTACGCATTTTGGTTGTGAAAAATAATTGATGTGAGCTTCTTTCTCCCAGAGGGTTTGAGGTTGGCCAGGAGATCCAGATCTGCCTTCTGCAAGTGATGCTTGAAGTTTTCATACATATTGTGGGAAAACAATTGTTTTTCATTAGCTTAGCCTAAAATAAAAACCAGTTAGCCTTTTGAACATTTAATGAGTTATTTTCTTGGTTGCTTGGGTGGAACATTTCTCTGAAGTTGAGCAAATATATTAGAAGCATGTCCCAATCTGTCAAACGTGGTGTGTTGACTTTACCCAGAATTTTGCTATTAATAATTTCTTGATAAACGGCCCTTTAATCCTTCTGGTTTTGTAGACTGAACCTTTCTGATATCAAAGGATGAAGAAAGAGACACAGTAAACCCTTCTATAAACACTGAAGGGAAGTTGGTAGGAGGCTCTCTGGCCCTGATGTGTTTTGCAAAATACATCAAAAGAGAGCAATAGGAAATAATAATCATAAGGAAGAATGGAAAACTGTGGCATAGATATAGTTTTCCTTTGGTAGGAATCTTACACCATCATACCATTTGACTGGAATAGTTAGGAATGGTAGGTAATAAATAGATTTTAGTATTAAGAAGAACTGGAATAATTAATTGTATCTTTCCATTTTATGACAAGTAGGCAGACCTACAAACCATATGTTTTCTCCTTTCTTTCAGCAATTTTATTTTGATTTTACTGTTCTTGGCAGTAAACTTACATTCTATAGGTTAGTTCATCTGCTCTGTTTGCAATGACTATATGTGTCATAGTGTCATATAATAACCATATGATATGATAGTATATGTGTTTCTCTGCCAGTAGACAAAGCAAATGAAGTTATGGTTGTTTTTATTAACAAATACAGAATTTGCTGAGTAAGACTGGGACACAGACAGGATAAAGGATGAAAATAAACATAATTTGAGCTCGTTTGAAATGCACGGTGACATTTCATAAAAAATATACTTAGCTGCATAACTTTTTGATAAAGCAAAGATTAGAGGAGTGAAACGTGGGAGTGATTCTATTAACGTTTCTGGTAGAGCTTCCTCTGTTCTTAAGACCTCAAGAATTTTTCAGATACGTATGCTAATAATTGTATAAAGAGGGCAGGGAAAACAGCAATTTATTATGATGACTGGATTAAGTACTCTGGCACGGAACAGAGAAAAGCAAGCATCTCTGCAGATGGGAATGTGGCCACATAATGTTTTCAGTAACAGATTTCTATGGAGGATTTTTTGGCATGAGGGATGAACATTCATATTGCTGGAATTGCCATATGAGTTATATTGGTGGCTATTTTAAGATAAACTGGAACCTGTTAATTATTTCTTGGCCTCTATAGTTCTGATTTATGTATCAGAGGATGAGAAAGTTATAAGTTGTTGACATCTGTCCACTGCAGTATTATTAGGCCAGGTGTTCATGGTTGTGAAATCATTTGATAATTAAAAATTTTGCTTAGCATTTCCAAGGCAGGGGTTTAGAGTACACTGACCATTCCAATGAAGATGTTCTCATTAAGTCAATTCTGACTGGAGGGAGCAGACTAGAACTCTCAGTAAGAAGGGGTATTCTTACCATTGTCAGATTTTCTGATCCTCAGAGCTTTATGAGGAAATGTGATAATAATAAGGTCAATCTCATAGTATGTCTACTATGGGAACAAAATGCAACTATGTATGTGAAGGGCACTTTGTAAATTACAAGGTACCAAACAGAATCTCTAATTACTTCTATTTCAAAACGAGTAATGTTACTTCTGGTAGATGCTGATGATGCAATGCACGGCATCCTGTCGGGCCTTCCGATTTTAGTGCCACTGAGGTGGACAGATCCATGCAAGTGACCAGAATCCCTCATCAAGTGTGGGAAGTGGCATCTTTCTACTCTGCTGCCTTAGAGGGCCTTTCTGGAGCCACAGACGGATGATCAGGCACCCAGAGACAGGCCTTGGAAGTGCGGGGAAGTTAATGCACTGTGGAGCAGTCTTGCCTCAAAGGCTAATGGAAGGCAGCGCGTGACTATTCTGGGCTTGTCGTCTGGTGAGACAAGTCTGAGGCTCCTCAGCAGGAGTGAGCTGTACTTGTCCACAGAGGTAACCAGCACACCAACATACAATTTTATTGTCTTTGCTCGGTCTCCTGGATTGCTTTTGCCTCTCCCTCACCTCTGCTTTCTGGGGCTGACTCCTATAAAACCATCCGCACCCCAGCCCTTGTCTCAAGCTTCGCTTTCTGAGATATTACCCTAGGCTGGCTAACTTCCTCTAGACATTTTAGCATAGTGCTAATGAAAAAAAAAAAAAAGACATCAAACTGCTGCAAAAGGAGATATTTCTGTAAGCACCCTATGGAGAAGATTCTTGGCAGTGGGTTTTACCACCATACTGGAGGGATTAAGAGACTGCTGTGAAGATAGTCAAGGTATTTAGGACTTCTGAAGTTTCAGAGCTGTTGTCTTCAGTGTTTTTCAATCCTTTAATTACAGAAAAAGGTCCCAAATGTGGGGAGCAGGAGCCCAATCAGTTCTTCTTGAGTCGTTAAAATACTACTGGCTAAAATACTGCTGTGATAAAGTGCTGTGGAGCGGGGTGACTAAGAGAAGGACGAACACACATCAAAGGAACAAGGAAGGAGGAAAAAGTAGGAATAATGGGTAATTGAATCCCCACGCTTTTCTTTGCTCTGTGTTTCAGGGTTCCTTACAATCCAGTGTTCATCTTGCAACTGCTGGGAACTCAGTGTATTGTTCACGCTGTGCTCCCCTGCAGCTGCTCAATAAACAATTTCCAAATGAGTGAAGACATTAACTGGATTTTGTGCCCTTAGGAATGTGGTGGGAGCACGGGCCCTGGACCAGAAGGTGGCAGAACTGTCTCAAGCCCAGGGTCCGTCACTAACCCAGGACACGGATTAATATCGGCAGCTCAACCAGTCACAGTGGTCTGGGTGCCCAACAGTCAAATGGAGGCCTTTAATTGGTCTCAGAGTTCTAAGGAACCATGTTAAAGCACTGGGCTTTGAAGTCAGGCACAAGTGGGTTGGAATCCTGAGCATGTAAGAAGTGAGACCTTGTGAAAGTTAGTTTACTGTTCTAATCCTAAAGTTTTGATTCTTTCTTTTTCTTTCTCTCTCCCTTTCTCTCTCCCTTTCTCTCTCCCTTTCTTTCTTTCTCTCTCTTTCTTTCTTTCTTTTTCTTTCTTTCTCCTTCCTTCCTTCCTTCCTTCCTTCTTATATTTATTTTGAGGGGGGAGGGGCAGAGAGAGGGGGGAGAGAGACTCCCAAGCAGGCTCCATGCTCAGCATGGGATCACCAATCTGGATCACAAACTGAGTGAAAATCAAGAGTCAGACCCCTATGTGACTGAGCCATGCAGGTGTCCCAAGTTTTTACTTTTCTTCTTTTTTAATTTGTTTTTCATGTTTATTTACTTTTGAGGGAGAGAGAGAGAGATAGAGTGTGGGGAAGGGGCGGAGAGAGACGGAGGCACAGAATCTGAAGCAGGCTCCTGGCTCTGAGCTGTCAGCACAGAGCCCGATGTGGGGCTCGAACCCACAAGCCATGAGATTATGACCTGAGTCGAAGTTGGATGCTTTAACCGACTGACCCACCCAGGCGCCCCTCAAGTTTTGACTTTCTTCAAGGGATGTAATGATACTTTCCTCTCTGGGTTGTTAGGATGCTAACATTTAACATTTATAAAGTTTCTGTTACATAGTAGTCTTAATTTTTATTATCCTCTGCTATTTTCTTCTATTAGTGTGTTTTGTAAATCTCTATTTACCTGCCAAACTACCTAGGCTAAAGGAAATAGAAAGAGGAGAAACAGAGGACCAGATAATCCACGGCTTGGGAATAAACTCTTTAAATATCAAGGAGCTATTTCTATTTGGTGCTGTATATACAAATATTAAAGACATGCCATCAGTGAAATTGGCATGCATGCCAGTGATTCATTTTCCAGAAAGACTAGTATTTTTGAACTTTGTTGAAACTGAACTCATTTTATTTTGGGTCCTCCAGATTTCTATTGCCTCTGTGTTGTTTTCATTTTCTCTGTCTTTGGCTTTTATGGGTATTCGGCTTCCTTCTGTTAAGAGCTTTCCCTCTCCTCCTCCTTTTGCCCCCGAGGGCTTTGAGCCTCCCCGGGAGTTTGTGGTACCTTGGCGAGCGCTGTGTGGTATGTTTGTTCTTGTACTGACCTTTCCTGCCAGTTCCTGTGCTCTCCAGCCCCCTCCTTTAGAAAGAGCCAAGCATTTATTTGTCCATCAAGTGTTTTATTTTTGTAGCTCCTGAATCTTCCAGTTCAGTGGATGCATTCCGGGCCAGAGGCTGCCTAAATTACTTTTCAACAAACATTGTCCTCCGAACTCTCCTTCCTGTGTGGGAACTGAAAGATCGTTTGATGGGAGTGGGCAACAGAACTGAGGAATAAGCTGGGGGTCTGCACGAACTGGAAGCCGGGCCTTACCTGGTAATGTGCTTAGATTTGTGAAGACCCATTGGTGTTACAAAGAGTTCTCCTTATTTCAAATTAAACCCCTTACAAAGAAACATTTTTTTGCTTGGGAGGTTTATCATGTTTCTGTGGCAAAAATAGCTCTCCTCTTCACCTCTCCCTATATCCCTTACATTTGCAATGGGAGATTTTGTATCTTCTCCCATATGGGCAATCCTTGGCGGGGCTTGTGACTTTCTTTGACAAATAGAATGAATCCATCAGGTGATTGTGTGTGAATTAAGAGCCTGGTCTCAAGACACCTTAGGTGCCTCTCCACTCTTCCTTTTGGAACACTGTCAGTCGTTATGGGAACAGGCCTGGACAGCCAGGTGGAGGATGAGATCCTATGTGGACTAGAGTGGAGTCATTTCAGTTTCCCAGGCAAAACTTCAGATATGAAAGAGCTTAGCCAAGACAATCAAGCCTCCTCTCGATTGGTAGAACCATTTAAGTGACTGTAGACTCATGAGTCATAATAAAGGGTTATTCTAAACTGGTACATTTTGGGATGGTTTGTTGTGCACCAGAGCTAACTGATTTGGGGTTTTATAAACCCACAAACACACATTATGTTAAATTGGTTGTTTAGATTCTAGATGGATAATGACAAGCAAGCATAACAGCAATTAGCAAGCAGGGATGTGAATAGAGGGCAAACATCCAGTGTGTAAGGATGTTTTTTCCCATGTTGTCTTTACGTGATCCCATTGACATCTTTGAGGATTCATGTTCTTTAGTGACTTTCATGGTAAAAATCTCAGAATGTCAACAACTACTATTTCAGTCAGCTGAGGAGGTCTCAGAACTGAAGCTTCCACTCTCCTTTCTTAGGACTTCCGTGTGTCCTGGGATATTGTGAAAGATGAGCACATAGGACATATCAGATGAGGACCAAACTAGACATAAGGCATTGCTGTGGGATGGCCAAGGTAGAGGTGAAGTTTATTGGAAACATTCTACGTTTATCTTATATATCACATTAACTTGTATGGCTTTAATGAATTATTATTTTTTTAATGTTTATTCATTTTTTGAGAGAGAGGGCTGGCGCACGAGGGGGGGAGGGGCACAGAGAGAGAGGGAAAGGCAGAATCTGAAGCAGGCTCCAGGCTCTGAGCTGTGAGCACAGAGCCCGATGTTGGGCTCGAATCCACAAACTGCGAGATCATGGCCTGAGCCAAAGTCGGGTGCTTAACCGACTGAGCCACCCAGGTGCCCCTAATGAATTATTTTTTTAAAAAAGTCATCATTTGCTTGCAAACAACCAAGAGGCACAAGTAAAAGATGAAAATGCATAGTTTAGTTCTTATTCACTCAATGTTTAATCATGTGCTTATTGGCCCATACATGACACCAAAAGGTCTTTAGCACTAGAGTCTAAAAACAATGTAAACAGACTTGCTGTAGTAATTTCTTTCCTGAAATTTCTTTTTTCACTTGGCAGATTATTTTCTCTCCACAGAAAATAATGCCATAACCAAGGCTCCTTTTTCTTCATTAGGTAACAACGTCCAAATTTTACTGGCTTTATCCAAAAAAGGCAAATTTTTAATTGTTAGCCAAACTCAAAATACTCAGGGTAGAATTTGGTAAACTCAAGCAGAAGTAGTCTCCAGATTATAGAAGACATGTCTGCCTTTATATGTTTTTCCTTCAGGAAATGTTAGTACTAATGTAAACTAATATTGTAAAATTTAAGGTGGCCAGCTTTCTCATTTTTTAGTAGGGCTGCAAGATATTCCAACTTAGAAAAGACATTTGAGATTTAGGAGCGATCAAAGCTAGATAAAGAAAAACACTGTTGTGAATAATGTGCTTTCAAAAGGAAAATGTTCAGATTTTCACAGAGTTGCATACTGTTGGGCTGGTCAGCCGTGCCAAGATGAATCTGGAACTTAGCCCATCAGATTCCTTGGCTTCACTGAGCAGAGTCTCGCTTGTACCAATGCTGCGGTAAAATTTTTTGCTATTTATTTAAGACACAAATCAACTTAGAAGTGTACATTTTAGGCCTAGGGAATCAAAACTAGTTCTGGCAAATTGGCAACACTAAGACACTACTTAGAAGTCCGTGTTAAAGACTCCTTCTGGATAGAGGCATATAATCACATAGCCCAGTATTATTATATGTCAAGAGTCTGTGCCCAGATTGGGTAAAGGCAAGAGCACCCCTCCTCCTACCTCCTTGCGGAATGCCATCTCATGGTGCCTTATTTCTGCCTAGTTGTGCTGTGTACTACAATCTAGGTGGAGAAGGTGAAGTAATGTAAGGTTTGCCTTTTGGAGGCTGTATGTGTGTCCGGAGACTTATAACAGCTTCTCAGGGAAGAGCTGTTGTTTCTGGATCCTGAGCAAGTAGCCTGTGGCATGGAGTTCATCTCAAATAGCTGTTGGGTTATTTGGTTACAGAGGATGGCTATCCTTCATTCCCAAACTGGTCATTTCTGATTCTGTGTCCGTTCCCAATCGTGGTTTTCCAGGTCTGACTTTAGTACTTCTTCTAAATCAATCTCGAAGTCATTGGTTCTTTATTTGGACATCCATGGAATGATTCAGGGGGCCTGTGAAACTCATGCAAGTATACTCAGACATCAGTATAAAGTGTGTAAGTGCATTTTTCTCAGGAGAAATTCCAAATCTTTCATTAGATTTTCCCAGGGATGTACTTTACTTCCTCAAAGTTGTTATCAGCATCACAAACTAGATTAAAGATCTTCCCAGAGAAATTGGCATGAAGGAACTCACTTATAACAGCTTATAATTACCACCCATACCACAATTACTGAGAAAGTTCTAAGCAGATAGTACTGACCCTAAGTAGTGGAGCTTTATTTAGGATATCAGACTTTGAATCTTTAACAATCCCAGTTAATACATAGGAATTCTGAATTATTGTTAGGAAAATACATTGTAAGGAAATTATACACAGAATTTAACAAAAAAATTATATCAATTAGGAATATTTTTTGGCTGTGTGTACCAACTACCTACTTAATAGTGGCTTAAATAATAAACATTTTATTATCTCGTATAACATAATGAACGGAGGTGGATGTTCCCAGAGTTCTATCAGTGGCTTGTCAACTTAAGAACTTGTTATGAAATGAATGTTTGTGTTTTCTCAAACTTCATAGGATGAAGCCCTAACCCCCAGTATGATGCCCCCAGTATTTGGTGATGGGACCTTTGGAGGTAATTAGGGTTAGGTGGGTCATGAGGGTGGGACCCTTATGATGGGATTAGTGCTCTTAAAATAAATGATACCAACGAGCTTGCTGTCTCCGCTGGCATGTACACAAAGTAGGGGTCATGTGAGCACTTAGCAAGATGAGAGCCACCTGCAAGCTGAGAGAAGAGGCCTCAGAATGAAATCTACCTTATTGGCATCTTGACCTTGGGCTCCTCAACCTCTGAGAGAGAAATTTCTGTCCAGTCACCCAGTCTATGGTGATTTGTTACGGCAGCCTGAGCAGACTAACACAGAGCTCTAGACTGACATTTCCGTAGTTCTCTTCTCCTCATCGCGCTTATAAAATGGCTGCCACACCTCTAGGCATCCCACCGCATAAGTGATTTCAACTAAGGGCAAAAAAGCTAGGTAATAGCCATGGTAGTGAATGATTTCTCTTCATACCTTTTTTTTCTTTTATCAGATAAGGAACGATACCTTCCTAGAAAACTTGTCTTTAGAGTTGCCCCCAGAAAATTTTTCGTTGTATCTCAAAGGCAAGAACTGGGTCACGTGGCCATTCCTAAAAGTAGGGAGTCTGGGGGAAGTGAGCACCTGCTTTTTCAGCTTTTGAAAAGGGAAGTGGGAGATGGTCATGTGGGTCAGAAATGGCCAGTGGGCAGCACCAGTAGGGTCTCTGATGTGGTTGCCAAAATGAAAAAAACCCACAAAACCCGAGAGATTTCGCATAAAAATCTGAATTATGTCATCTTTTGAAAAATGAGAAAATCTGGAAATGCTGTAGCTGCGTGCATGGAAATGACAAGCCAGCACTCTGTAGCAGCTGCTCCGTTGGGATGGGGCGTGGCAACTGATTTTGCCACAGGCCTCATTATTCTTCATTTTCTTCCCATCACTGAGACTCTATTATTTGCCATTCCTCACTGTGTTTGCCTTGTTGTTTTTACTATATGAGGGATCCTTCATTTGCTCATGTTATCTGGTTTACTCCTATAGGCAATTCAGTTGAATTATCTTAAACAGTCAGAGTAAGGAAGAAAAGCATCCCACAGGGATTTGTTTTTGGGCCCCAGTTTTATATGTAAAGTTTTGCTTGTAAAGAAGAAAAGTCTAATTTTTGTAAATAGATCGTTTAGTCTTAAGGCTCGTAGCTAATGTGAAAGTAGTTCATTTGACTCGAGATGTCAACTGGTCATACCCAGCAGGAGAAGGTAAAGAGGACAGAGAAATCAATTTGCATCTACCTAGAAAAGAAGATGATCAGATTCAGATAAACAATAATACAGCTTTCGGGCAACTTGTTCAGTCGGTTCAGTCAGTTAAACACCCGATTTTGGCTCAGGTCACGATCTCACAGTTCATGGGTTCAGATTCCGTGTCTCTGTCTCTCTGTGCCACTCTCTCTGCTTTGTCTCTCTAAAATAAATAACATTAAAAAAATTTAGGAAAATAACACAGTTTTGAAACAAAATAAATCTCAAATTTCCTTTAAAAAAGTTAGCAAGCTTGTTCACATGAGACCAGTAAGGGGGAAGCATGATATATAGTGATTTCAGAAGGACTGCCATGGATTCCCAAATGAAAACCTCATTAAGATTTCAGAAAGCAGCGCTATGAAATTGGGGAAATTTTACTTGCAGTATTCTTAGGATGTCTCCAACTGATTTTCATCTACATACTGACTTCATAAACCCAGAGGATCAAAGTTGTGCCACTCAATCCAGAATGACGTGGCAGCACCAATACTTCCTTTTTTTTTTTTTTTTTAAGTTTATTTACTTTGCGAGAGAGAGAGAGAGAGAGCGCGCGCGCACATGCTCTCTTTTGAGCGGGGGAGAGGCAGAGAGAGTGAGAATCCCAACCAGGCCTCGTGCTGTCAGCACAGAGCCCGACTCAGGGCTCGATTCTCTCACAAACCGTGAGATCGTGATCTGAACTGAAATCAAGAGTTAGAGGCTTAACCGACTGAGCCACCCAGGTGCCCACTTCCTGACTCTTGATAGTGAAAATTGTGCATGGGTTAAAAATCCACAAGTGTTTATGGATCAGGCCACCGTAGGCATGAGGGTCTCTGCTTCTATCAAATAGTCCCCATCCTCATAAAGCTTCAATAGTCTCCTAATTTATATGCATTAAATCTTTCTTATTTTTTATTATATCATGTTTTACTTAATACATTTGATTTTAAAATGCTTCTTTAAACATAACTACTCAGGGCACATGAACAATGTACCTCAAAACTTACAATGTACATCAGCATCCAACCAAATATAAAATTACAAATCTTGGGTAATTTTTAATCATTTTAATCATTTTAATGGGTAATCATTTTAAGTGTACAAGAGAATAATTAATAAATCTGACCCCCAAGATTCCTTTTAGGATTCTGGGATTCTGATTTTCATTAATGTTTATGGAGGAAAGGTAAAAATAGTTCCCAAAGTTGTGTAAAATGTCTTTTGTTCACTTATGCAAATAATCTGCCTTTACTAGGGAAAGCAGAACAGGGTTGACTATTTGTGTCTTATTTCTGCTGCTCTGCCATCTGAGGAAGGGCTGTCTTCTCTTCATGTCGACGTTTTACATCCGAGTTTAGCCCAATTTGGAATTACAGAAGCTTCCCTGTGAGGTGTGTTGTTGTGTGAAATAATTCATTTAAAAATGTATATACATTAAATCTTACCTGCTGAGCTCATAAGGCTGACTCCAGCAAGCCACTCACACTCTCCTCCATTTTGGTCTGCTAAATTCCTTTCACTCCAGAAAGATTAATGTCTTTCCTGTTTGGGTATACACTGGCTGTATTTTCCCCTGTTCTCTCTTACTCCATTTCTTTCCTTTGCCTGGAAAGCCAGTTGTTTCATATGTCACTCCCATCGTAATCAAAACAAAATTTCAAGGTCCAGCTGAAGACTTAACCTCCCCCAGGAAGTTTACCTCATCTTCGGCATCATTAACATCCCTTTTCACTGAGTTGCAGCACTCTATACAGCCTTGGCGAGAACATTATTGCTCTGTGGATGGAGATGATATGCTCCTCAAGGACAAGGATGGAACATTTTATTTCTTTCGTAGCCTTCACACTGCCCATCATAACACTGAATACAGACTGGGGACACCATAAGAGCTGGTGAATAATACTAACCTGACATCTTCAAGCAGAGTTGAGTGTGTCCTTTTTTCTTATCCTATGAAGACCTGTTCAGAGCTCTCTTGCAACGGGCTATAAATACTTGTTTATAACCTGTCTTCCGTACCCCTCAGTAAATCCTTGGTGACTTGCAAGTGTATTCTCTTCATCCTCCAATCTCCAGTGTCTTTCACATTGTCTTTCACATTGCTAACTACACAGTAGGCTCTTAGTAAATGTTTGTTGACTAAATATGTGTCCTGTATCTTTTCAGGTTAGAATAACTAGGATCACGAAAGACAATTCAGTTAATAAAGTGACATCGGTAGTGCTAGATGCTGGTGAAACAGACGTATATATGAGAATGGCAATTCTGATCAGGAAGGAATTTGCTGTATTCAGAAAAAGGGAGAACTTGTCAGGATAAACGATGTCTTTGGAAAAGTTGCCTTATGTGAGCTTGGAGCCATGGCCTTGAAAGGTTGGGATTATTTTGCATGTTGTGTTCCATTAGATGTAATGAATAATTTAGATATTCATGACTTGGTCTGTAAAATGCTCAGAATAAAGCCATGGTCACAATGGAGATATTATGAAATTCTTATATTTCTGTCGTTACAAGAGAAAAGGTGGAATTAGGAGGAGTGTGAGAGGTCTTGCAGAGGAAGAACACTTGAGGTTGTAAGAGAAAGAGATGAGTGATGGATAAAAGAGGATAAAAGGCAATGTATGGAGCCTCTTGCCTGTGATTTTATCCACTGGGGTGATCTTAACCAGAGTAGATAAACCAAGAATGGTAGAGTCCACTAGTTGACCACCTATGTCTATTGTCTCCCTGCATGGAGACTGGATTTTGGGAGGGTGTGTTGAATGGATTATACTTCCTAGCCCTTGTAGTTTGTGTGTCCACGGGACAAACTGTGTGATGGTCCGACGGTCTGGTCTGGGCCAGGGCTTTGAAGGAGGTGTGTGCCTCCTCCCTACTCTCTTTTTCTTTATAACAGCTGGACATAGATGATGATGATGAGGCATAGGTATTCTAGAGCCACAAGATAGATGGCGCCTGGGCCCCTGAATCACTATGTGGTATCACACTCAGTCAGGAACATCTACCTTGGACTGTTTTGTGGCCCCAAACCAAACTTCAATTTCGTCAGTACCGGTTAACATGTTTAGATTTGTCACAGCAGTTGAGTGAACCTAACTGATGCAACAAATGTTTCTGAGTTGACGCAGTCTCATCTATCTTTTCTGTTGGCCCTGCCACAGGAGAAAATCCTATGGCTGCTTTCTTGGGTTGGCTTGGGTAACTAGTGATTGGGCAGGCTAATGCCCTGTTATGGACACAAAAAAAGAAGAGAGAGGCCTCTCAAGGGTGGTATAGGTAGAATGAGTGGAATAAAGCTTCATCGACAAAGACATAACACCACTATTGTGCAGCCTGAGGTATAATTATAGAATCTCTGTTTACAATAAAGTCCTGGGGTAGCTGACAAAATATGATAGTCACAAATGCAAGGTAAATCAAAATACTACAAATACAAGCCAAGTGAATGGATGATAACACGCTCTTGGAGTTCATAAATGTGTTCCTAATCTAGGCTGCTACTCAGTGGAAACAAATT
Organism: Panthera onca; assembly: GCF_046562875.1. Lineage (NCBI taxonomy): Eukaryota > Metazoa > Chordata > Mammalia > Carnivora > Felidae > Panthera > Panthera onca. Next base: position 142,391,504 of record NC_138347.1, read on the forward strand.
GTGTGGAAGTAGGAAGGTGTAGAGAGTGGCTACTCCGCAGAAACTTTCAGGAAGGCTTTGGGCTTTCATCGGTCATAGTAGAGGGACAGAATGTCATATTACCCAAATCTTATGGGACTCGGAGTCCACAGCTGATAAGTGCATTGAATTTGTATCTCCTTGTAAGTACCATACATTATTCTCATTCACCTTTGTAGCCCTAGCACCCAGCCTGGAATGAACCATGTAGTAGGGGCACAGTATCTTTGTTGAGGAGTTATTTGTACTTTTTACTTTCTAGCTGTGTTCTTAGTACTCTTAAACTGTGTTTCAGAGAACTGTAGGATCCCAGAGGTCTCTTCATACTGTTTTTTTAAAGCACACTAATGACTCCCAAATCCATAGCTGCATCCTGGATCCAACCACCTACTGGGTATCACTGACAGGATGTCCAATGGTCCCTCACATTCATCCCACACAGCAGCTTCATGGTGCCACTTGATCACAACAAAGAAGGAGAGAGATTTTCTTGTTCCAAGAAATTGTAACAGCTTTGAAAAAGGAAACAATCCCAAACTGTCCTTGGATCAATGCTGTGCCTTGAGAGTTGGGATCATATAATTGGCTCACTTGTGTCACGTGACTTACTCTGGGGGAAGGCAAGGCAAGCCTCCTTGATTGACATCTCCATTAGAAGCTGCCATGAATTGGGGGAGATGCAGATCCCCAAGAGAAGTAAAGTGGGGCAGATACAATAACAGACGCCATCCATGGTAGGAACTCAATAAATGCTTGTTAAATTGAATCGTGTGAGGATCTTCACAACTGAAACTTGTTCCGAACTTTAAAAAGATAATTTTTTGGCCCAGCTTTCAGTATGAACTTACTTTTTGTTGAGCCAGCTTGCTCATCCTTGAGAAAATTCTTGGTCTAGAAGCTGTCATGCCAAGTTTTAGCTCAGGCTATCTTAGGCAGATTTATAACCTCCTGAGATGCTAGCATTATAATGAAAATGCTGACAGCCCCGGAGTTTTGCTGACAGGAATGGTACAGCTGTGATAAAGCTAGAAGATGAATGGAAACACGGTGCCTCATCCTCGCGGAGCTGTCGCGAGGTTAGGTCAAAGAGAAACCAGTCCTTAATTAGTTCAGGGCTGAAAGAAAGGCCCTCCGTCCAAGTCCCAAGTTGGTTTAAATTCAGTTGACTGGATATTTCTCCAGGCCGTTTTAAAACAAGCCTGAAAGAGTTGAGAGATAGAGCATTATTAAAAAAGAAGAAATCACCTTTGGCTTCATCTTTAAATCAGGGGTCAGCACACTAGAACCTGTGGGCCACAGGTAGCCCATTGCAGGGCTTTATTTTTTCTAAATAAAGGTTTATTAGAACACTTCTATGACCGTTCAGCTATGTATTGTGTGAGAATCTTCACAACCAAAACTTGTTCTGAACTTTAAAAAGGTAATTTTTTGGCCCAGCTTTCAGTATGGCAGAGTTGAGAGTTACAACAAAGACAGCATGGCCAAAAAGCCTGAAACATTTGCTATCTGGTCCTTTACAGAAAAAGTTTGCCAACACCTGATTTAAATAAATAATTCTCAAGATTTTTCATTGTTTACTTGGTTTCATGGTATCGTACATTACCTCCTTACCTTATACCTATGTATTTCTAATTATGCTTAGAACATGTAGTTAGTTACATATTAAAGAATAAAGTGAGGTAGGCTTGTTTAGAAAATTCCATTATGGTCCTTGAGATCATTGGAGGCACCTGGGGTTCCCAACATTGCAATGGCAAATTAAGTTTTCTAGTAAGAGTGTTGGATGAATTTCAGCAAGGGTGGGACAAAGAGTTCATCAGAGCTAGTATCTTCTAGGGAACGTAAGACCAAGCATGAAAGTTGAAAGAATTGCAGTCAGATAGATTTGAATCCTTTAACTTTGTTGAGTTGAGTAGGAAAGTAGATTAAGGCTCTTTCTTACAGTTTTATTTATTTTGTTCATTCTACATGGGAATAATATGACAGGGAGAAATTCACAAATGTTTATGGAGCTCCTGTTGTATGTTATACACCATGGTGGGCGTTTTCTCTTGTATGCCATTTAATTCTATTTCCTGTAGCTGTTGTTAGAATTAATGTATATGCTTGAAGGAGTAGAGGCTCAGAGAGATAAAATAATTTTCCCATAGGTACCTCGTTAGTAAGTGGTGGTGTTAGAATTCTTCTGTCTGCTGTCTTGACTGTATATAAATTAGATTTTTATAATTCACAATTATGGAAAGCATTGTCCTAAACTTCACTTTACTTTTAAAAGAACTTTTTGTATGTCTAGAATAAACTATATTAATCATTTGTTCACAATTTATTTATTACAAAAGGAGTCCATTAACACAACCACTCCTATGTCAAGAAGAACATTGTAGTATCTCAGAAATTCCCTTCCCTCTTTTGTAGTCACCATTCCTGAACTGTTACGCAAGGATCCTGACTTCTAATATTGTAGATACTTTTTGCCTGTTTTTGAACTTCATAGAACTGAAGTCATACATATGTATGATTTTGTATCTGGCTTCTTTGACTCATTATTCCATTTGTAAGATTTACTGATGTTGTTATGAGTAAGTCATAAGTAGTTCTTTATCGTTGTTGACAGTATTCCATTGTATGAATATACATAATACATTCATCTGTCCTACTCTTGATGGATATCTGGGTCATTGCCAGATTTTTGCTATTATGAATAGTGCTGTTATGAGCATTCTTGTTCGTGTTTGAATAAAAAATTCTATTGGAGGAATTCTTAGGAGTCAAAGTGTTGGGTTATAGTGGTCACATATTGCTATGTCACAGGGGTGCCTACTACTAGGTCACAGAGGGTATGTATGTTCATCTCTCTAATTGTTTTCCAAAGTGATTGTATCAATTTATACCTCCACCAGCAGTGTATGAGAGTCCAGTTGCTAACACTTGATATTCTCTGTATATTTAATTTAGGCATTCTTACTGGGTTTTGAATTTTCATTTCCCTGCTGACTAATGAAGTTGAGAATCCATTCACGTGTTATGTGGATAACCACTTCTGTGAAGTGTATGTTCAAGTCACTTTCACATTTTTCTTTATTGGGTTCTCTTTTTTCTTACTGATTTGAAGAAGTTATTTATATATCCTACTTGTATGTCCCTTGATAGCTCTAGGACATTTTTAAAGGTCCTTTACAACCTCAGTTATTTAAAATTTACATAGCAACAGAGCTTTATGAGTACAGTATCTAATCTCAAATCCATCATCATAAGCTTTGCTATTACTGTAGACAGGCTAGTTTAAGTGTTCAGAGGAGGAAAACAAAAGGAATTTTGCTCCTGTAAGTTAGTATTTACATTTCAGTGGTTCTGTTTACACACCATTAAATGTACACTCTGGCATGTGGTAGAACAACAGAGACAATAATACTGTACTAAGAGCTCATCCAGAAGCCATGCTCCGTGGCACTTTACAAATGGTCAGCAATCAGCTCTGAGCTGCTAGACTCAGAAAGTAGGTAGACATTACTCTGCTACTCTGATTTATAGCTATGAACCTACCATCCGAATGACTGAGGAATGGCTTATGGAGAAATGTTAAATTTTACTTCCTAACTTAGCACTACAGTCTTTATTGTGGAATGCGGTGGCACAGTTCATTCCCAAATGAACTTCCCATTAACTGGTCAAGGAGTTTAACATATAAGAAGGATAATCAGTTCTCGACTTTGGATTTGAATGATTTTCCCCAAACTTCTCATCACTAGTGGCTTTACATTAAAATCACCTGAGGAATTTCTAAACGAGATTAATGCCCAATTGTGGTCCCTGGAATCAGTTTTGTTGTTGTTGTTGTTGTTGTTTTAACTCCCTCCCTAAGTGATTCTAATTATAGCCAATGTTCAGAACCACTGCTCTACAGTATCCAGTGTGGTAGTTTGTGTATTTTGGGAAGGAATTCAGAAAGAGAGCCTCTAAGCCATTCACCCTTGGGTCCTCCAAAGGGTGGATGCTGGCTCTGAGCTTCCTACTTTAAGGGCACTCTACTGTCCACCTATTCAAAGTCAGCTAAGGATCTTGCCACTTCTGGTTCTTTCTAGGTTCTTCCCCTTTTCTCTCAGCTTTTGGTCTTTTAAAATCTCATTGCTTCCTTTTCCTCTTCCCTCCTTTTTTCTACTTTTATTTTTTAAAAATGTTTATGTATTTATTTTGAGAGAGAGAGAGAGCACATGAGCAGGGGAGGGGCAGAGAGAGAACGGGAGAGAGAATCCCAAGCAGTCTCCACTCAGAGCCTGATGTGAGGCTCCATCCCATGAACCGGGAGATCATGACCTAAGCCAAAATCAAGAGTCAGCCACTTAACTGACTAAACCATCCAGGCACCCTCCTCTTCTCTCCTTCTACATCTCCTGTCCCAGGAGTCTGCCTTTTCTTATGTCTAGCCTGTTGTGAAAGTTTGGGTCATTATTTTACAACCAGTTCTGCATCAGAAGTGTCATCGGTTTTTGGATACTGAGGGTGGATTGCAGGTGTGTAGGCAAGATCAGGCTTTCAGCATGACCCATTCATTGAATAGAGAACAAAACAGACCTTCACGTGCCAAAATGAGCTTACTGCCGATGCATCTTCTGTATGTTATTATGATGAAGGAGGTTCTGGCCTTCCTTCCTACCAGAATTTTATTACCAAAGACCCCTTCTGTTATGGTAGTTTTGGTGTGTGCCTGGTTTGAGGAAAAGTAGAGTCTGCAGGGTAAGGGGAGAGCTATTCCTTGACCAAAAAAAAAAAAAAAAAAAAAAAGTAAGAAAAGCAAGCTAAAACAATAACGAGATACTATTCTTTTTCCTATATTAAAGTAACACAAAATAGTAGATTCCCCCTGCCCCCCATGAGAATACCTAATGTTGATTTCTACAATACATTTTTGAGAAAAGAATTTGGCTATTTGTATTTGTAGCCATGAAAGGGGTCATGTAATTATTCTTTTCATAATTTATCAGGAGAAATAATATAAAAATTCAGAAATGACTTCATTTATAAAGGTGCTCAGTGCGGCTGTACCTACTAATACTGAAAAATTGATAATAGCCTAAGAGCACAACATTAGGAGAATGATGAAGCAATTATGGAACATCCATTGGAAGGAATATTATGTTGTTTTAAAAAATGATGTTTACAAACTTCTGGTTTAAAATGGCATCTGGCTGGCAGCCCTTAAAACACCCTTTCTCACTAAAATATCTGTAACAACCTCCCCTGAAAGCCAAAACCAACAGAGAAGTTAATACTAGAAGTTTTTATTTTCTTCCAATCAGAGAAAACCTGCTCAAGTTTGGCTTCAAGATATAGAGCCCACCTGGGGAAAAAAAAAGGCATTTTCCACTCCCACTGTCTGCTTTGACTTAGAGGGGTCTTATTAATCAGAGAAAAGGGCATATATTCCACAACTGCAGTGGATATCAGTGTATGGTCCTTAGACCAGCAGCATCAGCATTACTTGGCAACTTCATAGAAATGCAAATTTACAAGCCTCATCTCCAATCTACTGAGTCAGAAGCTCTGGGTGGGGGATGCACCTAAAATTTCAGAGCCAGTGCTCTGCTGACTTGGTGCTGATTTTTGAGGCAGCCAGATCACTCTTTCCCCTTTCCCTTCCCTCATCAACTTTGTTTGAAAGATCAGAGACAATCAGTCTTAGAGACTAAGGTCAGAGAAGTTCAGGGTATCCGGTAATGGCCAATGGCATCCTGGGAGATAGGGTCTCCAGGAAGAAAGTGTGAAAGGTAGCAGAAAAGTAAAAGCACATGGCAGTGCATTCTGTAAATGGTAATTTATCTTCCTTGATTAGGAAAACTAGAGAACAAGCAAGATGGTGAGAAAGGGAATATGATCTCAGTAGGACAGAGAGTGCTGCTCCAGGTAAGTAGTAGCAAGAAACTTGCAACTGGACTGGCATTTGGTGACTACTTCAGTGATCAAAGAGCTGGCCCCGGGGCCAGCAGTGTTCTCTCGCCAAGGATGAAGAAAGAGCACCAACCCAGTCGAACCTACAACCAACATGGAGTTAGTGGGAAATTTGCATAGAATAGGGGAAGCGAACAGACTCATAAAGTCTTTGAAGAAGATCACAACTCTAAAATTGACCTGCTGTAGAGGTAGAATAAACTATGAAGGAACAGATGTTCTCAATAGGATGCAAGCAAGCATGGCCTCTGTGGAATAGTAGCCAAAAGTTATAAAGGGAGAAGAGGCTCTGATGAAAAGACAAGAAGGCTAAATTAAAAGGGAGAAGGATAATATTAAAAAGGATTGCAAGTGCATTAAAAATTAAATAGTAGAACTAAAGTTACTTTGGAGGCCAAAAAAAAAAAAGTGATGATTTAGCATTATAGAAAAGTCAATGAACCACCAAAAGTCTGCTAGAACTGATACATGAATTCAGCAAAGTTGCAGGATACAAAATCAATGTGCAGAAATCAGTTGCATTCTTATACACTAACAATGAAGCAACAGAAAGACAAATGAAGAAACTGATCCCATTCACAATTGCACCAAGAAGCATAAAATACCTAGGAATAAATCTAACCAAAGATGTAAAAGATCTGTATGCTGAAAACTATAGAAAGCTTATGCAGGTAATTGAAGAAGATATAAAGAAATGGAAAGACATTCCCTGCTCATGGATTGGAAGAATAAATATTGTCAAAATGTCAATACTACCCAAAGCTATCTACACATTCAATGCAATCCCTATCAAAATTGCACCAGCATTCTCCTCGAAACTAGAACAAGCAATCCTAAAATTCATATGGAACCACAAAAGGCCCCGAATAGCCAAAGTAATTTTGAAGAAGAAGACCAAAGCAGGAGGCATCACAATCCCAGACTTTAGCCTCTACTACAAAGCTGTCATCATCAAGACAGCATGGTATTGGCATAAAAACAGACACATAGACCAATGGAATAGAATAGAAACCCCAGAACTAGACCCACAAACGTATGGCCAACTCATCTTTGACAAAGCAGGAAAGAACATCCAATGGAAAAAAGACAGTCTCTTTAACAAATGGTGCTGGGAGAACTGGACAGCAACATGCAGAAGGTTGAAACTAGACCACTTTCTCACACCATTCACAAAAATAAACTCAAAATGGATAAAGGACCTGAATGTGAGACAGGAAACCATCAAAACCTTAGAGGAGAAAGCAGGAAAAGACCTCTCTGACCTCAGCCGTAGCAATCTCTTACTCGGCACATCCCCAAAGGCAAGGGAATTAAAAGCAAAAGTGAATTACTGGGACCTTATGAAGATAAAAAGCTTCTGCACAGCAAAGGAAACAACCAACAAAACTAAAAGGCAACCAACGGAATGGGAAAAGATATTTGCAAATGACACATCGGACAAAGGGCTAGTATCCAAAATCTATAAAGAGCTCATCAAACTCCACACCCGAAAAACAAATAACCCAGTGAAGAAATGGGCAGAAAACATGAATAGACACTTCTCTAAAGAAGACATCCGGATGGCCAACAGGCACATGAAAAGATGTTCAACGTCGCTCCTTATCAGGGAAATACAAATCAAAACCACACTCAGATACCACCTCACGCCAGTCAGAGTGGCCAAAATGAAGAAATCAGGAGACTATAGATGCTGGAGAGGATGTGGAGAAACAGGAACCCTCTTGCACTGTTGGTGGGAATGCAAATTGGTGCAGCCGCTCTGGAAAGCAGTGTGGAGGTTCCTCAGAAAATTAAAAATAGACCTACCCTATGACCCAGCAATAGCACTGCTAGGAATTTATCCAAGGGATACAGGAGTACTGATGCATAGGGGCACCTGTACCCCAATGTTTATAGCGGCACTCTCAACAATAGCCAAATTATGGAAAGAGCCTAAATGTCCATCAACTGATGAATGGATAAAGAAATTGTGGTTTATATACACAATGGAATACTACGTGGCAATGAGAAAAAATGAAATATGGCCTTTTGTAGCAACATGGATGGAACTGGAGAGTGTGATGCTAAGTGAAATAAGCCATACAGAGAAAGACAGATACCATATGGTTTCACTCTTATGTGGATCCTGAGAAACATAACAGAAACCCATGGGGGAGGGGAAGGAAAAAAAAAAAAAAAAAAAAAGAGGTTAGAGTGGGAGAGAGCCAAAGCATTAGAGACTGTTAAAAACTGAGAACAAACTGAGGGTTGATGGGTGGGAGGGAGGGCAGGGTGGGAGGGAGGGCAGGGTGGGTGATGGGTATTGAGGAGGGCACCTTTTGGGATGAGCACTGGGTGTTGTATGGAAACCAATTTGACAGTAAATTTCATATATTAAAAAATAAAATAAAAAAAAAAAAAAAAAAAGAAAAGTCAATGAAGACACACTCCCCTGGAATGTAGAAATAAAAGATAAATTTGACAGTAATAATAAGAAAGATGATAATACAAGCAGAAAACAGAAGGAAGATTCAACAAATGGATAATCTGTGTTCACAAGAGGAATATAAGAACAACAATAACAATGTAATTATAATAAATGAGCTAAAAAGGCTAGTTTAGGCACAAGAAAGATTCCATTATGATCCCAGAAAAATAATTGAAAAGAGATCCGTATTCAAACTTATCCAGATAATAAATACTGAATTGAATGACAGGGGAAAATAGTGTCAGCATCCAGCCAGGGAGGAGAGAAATCTACAAGGATATAAAAACTAGATGGGCCTAGAGCTAGAGTTTGTCGCGTGACTGCTCAAATGATGAAGCTTGGCACCCACAAATGTGGATGCTGTGCAAAAGATGACCATGGTGTCACTGGAACTAGCTTAGCAAGACACAACTAAAAAATAATTATTGTGAATCTTCTTATAAAACTGAATATTGTGTTAAATTAGTTTTTTGAAAGATGTGTAGTGCAAAAACAATTTAGTTTAATAAGCTTAACATTTTATATATTAATAGGTAATGCATTTAATTACAAATTAATAAATAGTGCCATAAAAATATAGATTGGAATTTATTACTAGGTTGTGGTAATAAAGATTGAGAAGTTGCTGAAGGAGCCCATGGCTGGGGGTGGGTGGATAACAGAGTAACCCCATGCCTTATAAAAGAAGAAATTGAAAAGATACTCTTTTACTTTTGATTCTGAGAAGTTGGAAGAATGTAGTCCATGGAATATTTTGGAAAAAAACTTAAGGTAACCGTTAACAAAATTAAAAATAGGTCACATGCGGGGCACCTGGGTGTCTCAGTTGGTCAAGTGTCCAACTCTTGATTTCAACTCAGGTCATGATCTCACAGTTGGGAAGATTGAGCCCCTCATTGGGCTCTGCACTGACAGTGTGATGCCTGCTTGGGACTCTCTCTCCCCCTCTCTCTCTGCCCCTCCCCCACTCACTTGCCCGCACACCCACGCACTCTCAAAAATAAATAAACTTAAAAAAATACGACATGTACCTTTTCTGTACTATAGAGAGAAAAAGCAAAAAAAAAAAAAAAAAAAAAAAAAAAGAAAAAAACAAGAAAGGCTTCAAAATTATGCTAGATACACATTGACTAAATAAACTAAATGAATCAGTTCAGCCAGTAAATAAAGTGTATTAAAATCTCTGTGCCATGGTTAAAAAACATGGCTTTTGAGTCATTCACCTTAGATTCCTTCCTGTTTCTGTCACTTGCTAACTTGAGTTTCTTAGCTTTGTTGTATAACTCCATTAAGCTTTGGTTATCTAATCTGTTAAATGGGGATAATAAGACCTCGGTTGTTCAGAAGACTAAGTGAGTCTGTATGTAAACAAATAAGTAAATATTCACTTTATGGCTACTGAAGAATTGACATAGTCTCCAGGTTCACAGCCTGGATTCTGATGTCTGATAGGATTTAATCCCAGCTCTGTTACTTACTAATCTTACTGAGCTGAAGCAAGTTATTGACCTCTCCAAGCCTTAGTTTGCCCATCATAAAATGGGGATAAAATAGTACTTATCACATCAGATTTGTCATGAGGATTGAACAAAATACGTGGGACGATGCCTGGGACAGAGCACTAAGTTATATGTACTGTAATTATTATAGCAAACGAGCAGCTTTAAATTTGAAATGTCAAAATGTGTATTAATAAAACTAGTATTATTAATAAAAGGGCAGTAGTAACATCTGGTTTTTAAAAATCAGACTGGAGGCGCCGGGGTGGGTGGCTCAGTCAGTTGAGCGTCCGACTCCTGATTTCAGCTCAGATCATGATCCCAGGGTCGTGGCATAGAAGCTCCTCACTGAACATGGAAGCTGCTTAAGATTCGCTCTCTCTCTGTCTCTCTCTCTCTCTCTCTCTCTCTCTGTTCCTCTCCCCCACTTGTGTTTTTTCTCTCTCTCTAAAATAAAATTTAAAAAAATCAGACTGGACTAAAAACCTAAGCATGCAACAATAGTAAGGGATTGCATAAATACTTCTGGTAATTTCCTGTGATCAAGTACTGCATGGCCATTACTTGATGTGGAAAAATTAGCATGGAAACATTTTATAATATGTATCTGGAATACTTACATGGAAGGATTAATAGGAATCAACCCTTAGGAAATCTAACATTTTGTTCCTTATGTTTTCTATAAGTTTGCATTCTATAATAAGCATATTACTTTTAAATTAACAAAAACATAGATTTTAAAAAGTATGCTGCTGAAAAATATGTGGTTACACTGGGAACAAGTCTTAATATAATATCAAGAGAAAGCAGATGCAAAATTTTATGTGCAAAATTTTATAAGCCATGTAAAAATGTACTTGGAAAAATATTAACAATGTTGTTAACATTGCTGTTTCTGGGTGGTAGGATTGTTACGTATTTTTCTTCATATTTTGTGTCTACTTTTCCAATTTTTCTACAGTACTCAGAAATGTTAATATAATTGGAAGGAGAAAATAAAAGTAATAAGAATAAAGTAAGTTCTTTGTAAATAAGCCATTAGCTCAGATGTTGGCAAGTAGAGTTTAATGGAGCTGAAAGGAAGCTTGGAGAGCAATGTTCTCAGTCTCTCCTTTTACTGGTGAGGAAGTGAGGCCAAGAAACATTCAATGGTTTGCTAGAAATCACAGAGTAAGTGGGTCAAAACAAAGTGGAGGACCCAAATCTGTCTGTCTGTCTTTTCTACTAAATTGTATGCCCCCTCAGTTAGTGCACATTTTGTGCAAAATTGGCATAGTTTAATGTAAACACCTAATTCCAAGCAAGGTTCCTAATTTGTCTCCAGCTTCAGGAAAGGTTTAATTATAATACAGAAATGTCTTTTATCAGAGTAACAGTTTATAGAGAACAATGACAAACAAATAGCAGTATCTGCTTTTGAAAGTGGCCGCAGATACCTATGTGTGTTGGTTTGAAGTTATCTATATACTTGTCTCCTCCATACAAGTATATTTACCTTTTCCACATGATCTCCTGGACATCTTGATCCATGTGGATAGCTGGAAGGCCCTGGCAGTTTTTAGTTTTTCCGCAGTGGATCCAATCCAATTCCAGGTGGAGGCACTTTGTTGCCATTGTACCATGAAGAGCCTCCCTGGCTACATGCAGCAGTTCCCAAGGGCAAGTCCTCAGAAGTTCAGTGCCATGTTGACGTTTTCACCGTCTGATTAGAATTTCCCCATTTGAGGCAGTGTAATAAAAGCAAGGATACATAGCAAGTTGTTTACAAAGCTAAGTTTATTCACTCTTTCGGTGTCAAAATGTTCATTGTTGAGATGATGGTAACAGGTGTGTGTGTGTGCGCGCGCGCGCGCGCGCACGAGCTTAATGTCTTGGAAAAAAAAGTTGATAATCTTAGATTGATCTCAGAATGTTTTTGAAATTTTACTGGTCTGTGAAATTCCAAAGTATGGAAGGTACTGACTTAGTATTAGACATGAGAGTTTGGGATTAGAACAATCAGAGTTCAAATCCTGGGGCTGCCTCATACTTTGAGAACTTTTAACATTTCTTTTCAATTTTCCTTTCTTTAGCTATAAACTAGTGCAGGTAATATTTCTCTCTGGAAGATTAAATATTCTCATAAAACATGCCAAGAAATGGCTGGCACATAGTTTCCTCCAGACATATCTTCGACCAAGTAAGGGCAAAATACAAGACAGTCATGATTTGGACATTGATCGTATAAAATAGCTTACAAATCAATACATGTTGATTCCATTTTCCTTTCTTCTTACTTGGTACCATACGGTCATTTAAAGCATTGCATTACATAGAGATGAGCTGTCTTGAAGAAAATGATGGTTTTTTTTATTCCTACAGTTTTTTTCACTATAATCATATATCTTTTAAAAATTAGGTCTTAAAGCTTTCACTGTGGGTTTCTAGTAGCAGTTTCCTAATAACTTACACTCTGAGAACTTGAGGTTTACTTCAAAAGGATTGTTGTTTAAGTTGTGCTCATATTCTACTCTATTATAGCTTGACTTTGTGGCAAGTGTTTCTGGAGCAAAAAAAGGGGGATACATTGTCCTGATAAAGACAAGCACAGAGCAGAAGCTGGCATCAGTGTCCATATGGTTGTAGAATGATGGATAATATTAGAGATCATCTCACCCAGTGTTTCCATTTTATAGGCATTCCTCATGATGCTTTAACCTGCTTGTCTCTGACATCACCTTTGTTCTCTCTACTCACTGTTCGGTCTAGCGTGTATTACCTTCTTCAGTGGTTCAGCTCGTGTGACTTGCTGTCTTGACTTCATGCCCTTCTCTCATCTTCTCCATGTTTGAAATACCTTCCTAAATCTTCACCAAATTTTCACTTCTAAAAAAGAAACTCTAAAACCTTATTTACTCAAGACAGCATCCCTGACAGACTGCATGTCAAGTTGGGACTTTTTTTTTCTTTCATTTTTTGTCCTATTATATAAGGAAAATTATACTTAAGCCCTTCAATTAGGAGCAATTCTTATTTCTTTTACCGTGGTTCAGAAACATCCATGTTTTTGGAGGTTGTTGTTGATGCTGGGGTTATGGATTTTAGTATGATTTATCCCTTATGTTCCCTTGTTTATTTATTTATTTATTTTTTACTGGGAAAAAAATGTGTGGGAATCAGCAGGTGCTTGTTGTTATGTAAATATAATACAAAGATACACTTATTCAATAACTCCCTTCTATGATATTAGGAGAAGATGTCTCTTTAATGAAGCAAACATTTGTTCAGCAAGTGCTTATAAGTATCTACTATACATAGGACACCATGTTAGAAAGAGTTGAATTTAGCCATGTCAACCAATGAGTAATATAGTAAGGACGCATACTGTCTTTAAAAAGTTATAGTTAAAAGTAAAGGAGGTTTTTTCTTTCCTTTTTAAATTATTTATCAGGACACAAATCCGACATGGTTTGTAACATTAGCCAACTGATTGTAAGCGGTAGCCAGTTAATATAGAAGAAACAGTTCCCAGGTGGGGAAGAGCCAACCCTTAACATGCACTGGGTGTAGGTATAGTAGCTAAAGGTCTTGGGATCAAAGGGTGCTGACCACTGGAATCCAGGTGTCTTTGGGAGACTATTTGAGAGTGGTCATTGAAAAAAAGAGTACAAGGAGGGGCGCCTGGGTAGCTCAGTCGGTTGGGCATCCGACTTCGGCTCAGGTCATGATCTCACAGTTCGTGGGTTCGAGCCCTGCGTCGGGCTCTGCACTCTGACAGCTCAGAGCCTGGAGCCTGTTTTGGATTCTGTGTCTCCCTCTCTCTCTCCGTCCCTTCCCTGTTCATGCTCTGTCTCTGTCTCAAGAATAAATAAACATTAAAAAAAAAAAGAGTACAAGGAAAGGTTGAGGAATCAATTTATTAAGTATCAGTATGAGTCAGGCATTCTATTGAATATTGAGTATATAAGACAAAAATGTAAGTTCTATCTTTGGATGTGTAGGTGTTTAGAGGAAGAAGGATGTGTAAAGAAATAGTTGAAGGACTATGAGAACTTGTATAGTTGATGTCTTTATTCATACTTTATAAAAAGCTGGATGCCATGTTCTGGGAAGGTTTGATTGAAAAGAATCTTTCCTCACATCGGTTTTCTTCCTTTCTTCCTTCCTTCCCTTCCCTTCCCTTCCCTTCCCTTCCCTTCCCTTCCCTTCCCTTCCCTTCCCTTCCCTTCCCTTCCCTCCCTTCCCCTTCCCCTTCCCCTTCCCCTTCCCCTTCCCCTTCCCCTTCCTTCCCTTCCCGTCCCTTCCCTTAGGGGTTTCGGATTCCTTAAACCTGGTACTTTGGCCTTCTTTTTGGTTTTATTGTTTGATGTTTTTTTATAAACCTGATAAATCATGTATTTTCCACTGACATGAGCCTGACACTAGGTCCTTAAGTAAAGCATGCAAGTCAGCAGTTCCTGAGGTCCAATGGTATGCTCTGATGGAGGCAGTGGACGAAGCCCAGGATGCCAGCAGGCATCACATAAAATTTCATTCTCCGCCAGGTGGTCTAGTGCTTGCACACTGTAGGTGTTACTAATTCCAGGTGCCCAAATTGAAAGACCAGGACTGTATTCTTTGATTCAAAGTAGGTGGGCAATTTGTTCAATCCCAGGGGCCTTTGGACTTTGAGATGTAGGCTGAGAGAGCCAGTTATTTGAAATCAGGGTGGTTGGCACAGGCAGGCCAAGGGCCCAGCGGGGAGGGCAGGGAAGGAGCAGAAAGCCTTCCAAGAAGAAGCTGAAAATTGACCTAGTTATTTTGATGGCACGCTCTGTTTCATTTTCCCTTCAGGCCAAGTCCAGACTCCCTGACATGAAATTGAAGTACTCAATGCCAAGGACTTAAAGTTTGGGGATTTTTCAATTTCTTTTCTTTCTTTCTTTCTTTCTTTCTTTCTTTCTTTCTTTCTTTCTTTCTCTTAGTAAGGATGATCCTGCTCATTTAAGAAATATCTGTCTTCAAGCTGAAAATAGCAATGGTAATTAGGATTATTTGTGTTGAGTCAACGAGTCCAGAGAGGAGTGGACAAGCAGAGGGTGAGAGGCAAAGCCATCTGGCTTCTGTGCACTGCTCTCTTCAGGATCCGGAGAGCCTATGGGGACATATGGGAAAGAGCGTGGGTAGAGTGTGGGGGCTGAAGAAATGGAGGCAGGTGTAGTTATTCTCTTGGGCTCTCTGCCAAACACATACCCCCCTCCACTTTAGTGATGAGGACTGTTTTTTTTCTAACTCTCGATTTCCATTTTCCTTTGGGGCCATTCTTGGTCCTGTAGGCCAAATTATAGTGCAAGATTTATCAGCATTGGCACTATGGACATTTTGGGTCAGATAATTCTTTATTAGGGTGGTGGGGGGTCTGTTCTGTGCATCGTAGCATGTTAAGTGGCATCTCGGGCCTCTACCCACTAGATGAATAGCTCCTGCTCCTTCTCCCTCCCTTCCTCTGATTTGTGACAACCAAAAGTGTCTTCAGACATTAACAACTTTCTCTGAGGGGGCAACGTTACCCATTTTAAGAACCACTGCTAAAGAGCTATGAAGTAGTTCATCCTTTTCAAAGAATCTGAACATGGAGTGTCACCCTACTGAGTCTGGAGCAGAAAGCCCTCCACATTCTTTCTTCAGACTCTTAGTGTCATCTGTGTGCAGAAATGCTCCCAATATAGAAATGTTCTAAGGCCTCTTTATTATTGAGTATTGTTACTAAGATCTCAAGAAATACACACACTTAATTTGGAGGGGATATTCTCAATAGCTTACTAATTCTGAATAATTTGCCATGTTATTATTTTGATTAATCTATAGAGTCAAAAAGAAATCAAGGAAAATAATACTGGAAAGTCAGGTTGGTGCTGGTCTTGAAGGGTCTTGGCTATTAGGCTAAGAGTTAGGACTTTATTCTGTAGACAATGGGAGACATATCAAAGGGTTCCTTAAATCCTTCTTTTGCCGCCTTTACTCTGCACAGACTTTTCACTTTGACCAAATGAATCTCATTAGAGATATATTGAACTAAGTTGTGTCCATGTCTACTTTGTAGAGGTTTACAAACCTATTTGGTTCACTGCTCAAATCCCTTGATCTTTTTTTGCCTCAGTTGTTGCTTCAAAGCTTTCTTCAGGTGTAACAAAGGAGTTTAATTGAAAAGGATGATGCTTTTCAAGGGTGGAGGCAAGATCCCTGGAAAATGGACAGGCGAGCTACTCAGAGGTTATAAAATCAGAGCCAGATGGAGGAATATTCCCCACACCAGGGTCTCGGCTCCTTATGACATCTTCCCTGCCGGATTTCAGGTTTGCAACGGACCAGAGACTGCTCTGTGCTCCCATCCTTCCTCTTTGCAAGTGAAAGGGTTTATTTCTGAATGAACTGTTCAGTGCAGTTTTGTCCTTCTTGTTCAACTGCTGTATGTGGGATGTGTGGTAGTGAAGATAACTTGTCCTTTTACTACCTGGGTCTCTGGGTCAAGAAGAGGTGCCACAGCTGGAAATCATTCATCAGCTCGAGGTTCTGGACTTGGAGTTGATACCTTTCTTTCCTCTCTCCCTCCTTTTTTCCTCTTTCTTCCTCCCACCTTCCCTCCGTTCCTTCCTACTTTTCTTCTTCCTTCCTTTCATTTATTTCCTCTTAATCCCCTTCCCTTTTCCTTCACTCCTCCCTCTCCACTCATTCTTCCCATTTCTTCATTCCTTCTTTCCTCTTACTTTTATTTATTTATCTCTAGTCTGTTAATATGATTCTCATGATGATTCATCTGGCTCCTATTTAGTGTGTGAAACTCTAACCAGAATTTCTCTTTACTTACTTAAAGTACTGATGAATACTTGTTGACTTTTTTTTTTTTTTTTTTAAATCACATGTACTTACTTTTTCTGCACTAGAGTTTTAGAGTTTGATATTGTGTCTCAGCCACTTTTCTATAGTTTTAGATTTTGGGAATTGGGATATGGGAAGAACCATTTGTTGGAAAACTAGGTTCTGATCTCCTGATAATTTTGTTAAATATGCATACCACCCCTTGGGGATACATACACAGATCATTCTCCAAATTCAGCCTGCAGCCATTTCTACTTTTGAATATCATGCCATTAAATTGTGACCTTTCTTATTGTCTCCTGCTGATGAATTTTTTGAGGGAGGCTGGATTCTATTGTTTATTATTCATCTTGTTCATATTAGAGGTGGAGCCTAAGTGATTTAGATCATGACATCATCTTTACTGAGAAGTTCAAAGCCAGCTTTTAAAATGGCTTCATTTGTTATTTTAAATAAACTTTTACATTGAAGTGTAACATACATTTAGAAACTCATAAATGTACAGCTCAATGAATTTTCACAGCATGAACACAATTGTCAGATCAAGAAGCAGGATGTTGGAGCACTCCCAAATCTCATGGCCATAGTCAGTACCCATTTTCAAGAGAATTGACTTACAACATCATTGATTACTTTAGACTATTTTGAACTTTATAGGAATAGAATCACACTGTATACTGTTTTTTGCTTCTGGATTTTTCCGACTCAACATTAAGTTGTGAAATTCAGGCATGTTGTTCTGTGAGAGGTATGCCTGATTAAATATGCATGCATATTTGAGTGAGAGATAAGATGATTAAAACTTTATCCAGATCCTTCGGAGAATATCATGGATAATAAACATTTATTGAGAACATAAGCTGCTAGAGATTGGTGATTGAAAAAAGGTGTAAAATGATGGGTGTCAACCTTGACTTCATATTTGAATGGTCCAGGAAGCTTAAAAAATGTGGAGACTCGTCCCCTTGCCCCAAGCCCTGAAGTACTGGTTGCGTTGGATGTGTCCTGGGCATTTTGATTTTCAAATCTGCCCCAGTGAGTCTCATTTGCAGGAACGTTTGAGCAACACTGGTATGAAACACCATTACTGTCCTTGGAGACTTCTAGTCTATCTGAGGAGACAGGGTTTCATGTAGAAGGATAAGTATAGTTCCACAGAATATCCAGTGTATGAGATGGACAGTATTAAATGCAAACCAGATATGGAAAGGCACACAGTGGTTTCCCTCATTTTTATTTTTTCCCCACTAAGATTATAGCCTGTATTATATGATGTATTTCTTAATTACAACATTTTTTAAATTATAAGACATACCTGTTTTCCACAACTTAATGTTTTGGGAATTAAGATACATCTCACAATTATTGTGGATATTAGTATGCTTCTTTTTTCCCCCTAAGAATTTGCTGTCTAAGAAATTGATGTGAGCTACAATTAGTGATATTTTAGAATGGAAGAAACACAACAGAATTTGTTTTTCACTTGTTGCTGTTGTATGCAATGCATTACTGTCATCTTGTTTATTAGAATATAAGATCATTGAGGACAAGGGTCAAGTGTTTTGCTACTGTTATATTCCCCAAACACCTAGTGCAATGCTAACACTTAGGATCAATAAATACTTGCATAAGATTGGACACCCTTTTCTACTTTTTATTACTCAACATATAGAAACTTATCAGCTGGGAAAGATCTATAATCTACTTGCAAAATTCTAGCGAGAGAATTGTAGAGATCTCTACAATATACCCCTTAATTCATTTTGGTGTTTAATACCTTGGAACTTGTGTGCAGTTAATCTAAAATCATGTTAAGCTTTTGTTATAAGATGGTTCTTGTGTTCTGATGTTTTTCAGGGTGAAGCAGAAAGCATCTAGATCACTCTTTTCTGTATAATTACCATATATATATGCCTGGAGCATATAAACATTATTACTGCATGTTGTTGGCCTGAAGGATTAGGATTTTTATAAATCTTCTTTATTTAGTATGCTTTATAGCTAGAACCCACTGAATCAAGTGCTGCTCTTTCCCTAAACACATTTCTTATGAGTACTAAATAAATTTAATCAACAGAGCTCTCAATATTCCACATTCAATCAGTGGCTGGTGCATGAAGCTGATAAATTCTCTTCCTCCATCCTGCATACCAACAGTAGTTGCTTTCTGATTATGTTTGTTTTACTTAGGATGGTTGAAGAAATGGGAAATTCTTCCATTAAGTCTTCCTTAGCTCTGTGACCTGGTTTTTTAACACTCACACTGAATGGGCCCACTTTCTTAGGGTCTATGGGGGCATTTCTAACCTGATTATTTAGGCTTATGGGAGCCAGGCCTGCTATATATATCTAGCAGGACACATGCCAAACCCTTCCTTTTGGCAACGTAGGACTGGGGTAGAAGATTTCTTTTCCCCTAGTGTTGTCACATTCTTTTCTTTTTCCCTCTCTAATGTCTTATTTATTGGCCAGAGGTAATTTCTTCCTCCCTCCCTTCCTTCCTCCCTCCCTCTTTCTTTCTTTCTTTCTTTCTTTCTTTCTTTCTTTCTTTCTTGCCAGGGGTAATTTCTAATTACTTACTTTCCTAGTCTCTCCCTCTTTCCCTAGGCATCCTCCACAGTCCAGCTGCATAACTACAAGATTCATAGTTCATTCTGTTCTCCACCTGTGGTTTTTGAACCAGGGTACATATTAAGATTATCTATGGGTCTTAAAAATACAGGTAGTTAGGATCTACCCCAGGATATCCTAAGTCAAAACATTTGGGTATTTGGCTCAGGAATCTGTGTTTTTGAAGACATGTCATAGGTGATTCTTACATACAAGCCCCTTTGAAGACCACTGTCTGAGACATCCTGAAGATGTATTCTTGGCCTAGGCTTTACTTACTTTTTACAGATGGTCCCCAACTTCTGATTTTTCAACTTTACAGTGGTGTGAAAGCAATAACCACTTGGTTCAAATTTTGAATTTTGATCTTTTCCTGGGCTGGTACTATGCAGTCCATCCTTTCTCATGCTGCTGGCCAGTGGCACGAAGGTAAACTTACAACCACTGTGTACCCCCATACAGCCATTCTTGTTTTTCACTTTCAGTACAGTATTCAGCCAATTACATGAGGTATTCAACACTTTATTATCAAATAGACTCTCTGTTGGATGACTTTGCCCAACTATTGGCTAATGTACACATTCTGAGCATGTTTGAGTAGGTTAGGCTAAGCTATGATGTTTAGGAGGTTAGGTTTATCACATGTATTTTCAATTTATGATATTTTCAACTTACGATGTGCTTATTGGGATGTAATCCCATTGTAAGTGGAGGAATATCTATACTTAATAGGCCTTTGACTTAAGGGCGAATGCTGTTCATTCTTGTGCTATATAATAAGAATTTTAAGTGTTAGCCTTAGTTCAAGAGTTTACTTTCTAACACGTTAATTTATTTAGTATTTTCCTCTCCCAGGTTGCCTTCTTTTGAAACTAAGAGCTGTTCATTTTCTCTTGAGAGTTTAATCTGATCTGTGTGGAATGAGATGATTAATTCTTGCAAATACAAAGATTCTAAGATGAAAGTTATGTCCCTCCACCTCTTTAAATAACAGAGTGCTTGCAAAATTCCTGGGATTCTTGCTGTCACCCTTTCCCAGTTCCCTCTCCTCTCTTCTCACTCACGCCATTTCCTGCCAGTTCCCGCTCCTCTCTTCTCACCCATGCTATTTTTCTCGACCAGTTCACAGTGCATTGTTTAAAGAATCTGAAATGCCATCCCTCACAAAGTCTTTGCTGACTATAGTAGTGTTGGCTTTGCTGTCATCTCCCTGGCATTCATGTTTCCAGTTCTTGCAGATGTCATCCTATGGCAGGCTCATGCCATCTTCTGTCTGAGGGCTTCCTCTCACCCCTGTATAAGGTAGGCTGAAAGTGGTGGAGAATTAATCTCTCCTCAGCCAAAGATAGATGGGTACTGAGACAACTTTTGTTTATTTCACGATGTCTCCTGAGTTCTCAAGCAGGAGAGGGCAAGTCAGTTGCCCTCAGTGGTAAGTTGATAGCACCTTCCCATTACTCATACTTCCTGATTCACATAGTGTGCTTCCTGGGATTGCTATTCAAATAAACTCCTTGCACTCAAACTTTGTCCATTTGTTCTTGTCTGGGATTCAATTGAGTGACTTGATTCTCTGTGGTTTGTTATATGTGCATCTTGTTTTCCCAATCCAATCCTGCTGACATTCAGAGTTGGAGCTGAACCTTCTGACTCCTAAGAGTCAGTCTGCAGAGGCTTGCACATTGCTGAGTTCACAGACGTACTCTAAGTGTACAATATGTGTGACGTAGGGACAAAAGGACAGAATGGGCATACGTCATTATTAAGCTCTTGATAAATGGATCCTGAAAAGGAAACTAGAATAGGAAATAAAATTTGGGGGGGGGGGATTGTTTTTAAAAAGTGGATTGAAGGCTTCAAGGAGAAAGAATAGTCCTGGCAGGTCTTCTGTCATTCCATAAGAACAGGGTGAGGTAAGAAAGAGGAAGGAGGAGGATGTGGGGACGAGGAGGAAGGCATCTTTCACCATGGATTTCAAAGTAATCCGTAGTATATTTCATGAAGAAAGAGCTCATCTGAGTACAACAAAAAGGAAATGTTCTTTTAATTCTGGAGCAGGAATACGTGAGAAATTGCTCTGGGGTTTCAAAGGAGGGGAAATATGCATTTATCCTAGTCTTGAGTGCAAGCCCAGAAATTAGTTAGAAAACTGGCTAATTTTCAGCAAGTTACTGTATAAGATATATTAGAGAGATATCAATTAATGTGACCTTTGTAGTAGGGTAACTTCAGGAAAGCATTCTAATTTGCCTTGTTCTATTGGTAAGAAGAAGAAAAATAGACATGTTTAGAATAGGGTGACAGTTATTTATACCTGGTTTGTCTAAGAATAAGTAAAGGTAGGCAACCTACCTTACACGTCAATATTAGCATATTAACAAAGTTTTATCAGCATGCTGCCTTACTGCAACTGCTGATCATTTCTCCATTGTATTGACGATATGCTCCTGACCATTTAAATTAATTCTGTAGTTGAGGTATGAGCAAATTCCACATCCTTCACAGTCCACCTTTAAGAAAGAGAATGACATCTTCTACAGGATTTTCTCCCTATTTTTCACAAGGCATATTTACATACAATAAAATCCACCATTCGTATGTGTGCAATTGAGTGGTTTTTTAGTAAATTTATAGAATTACACAATCATCATTATGTGTACAAATTTGGAACATTTCCATAATTCCAGAGAATTCTGTGAAGTTCATTTGCACTCAATCTCTGTGACTACTCCCAGCTCTCGGCAACTACTAATCTGCTTCCTGTCTCTATAAATTTGTTTTTTCTGAATATCTCATAAAAATGGAATCATATCTTTTTATGTCCAATTTATTTCACATAGCACAATACCCTTTAGATCCATCCATGCTGTTGCAAAATGGCAGGATATCATTCTTTTTTTATGAATGCATAATATTCCATTAAATTGTGTGTGTGTGTGTGTGTGTGTGTGTTTGTGTATACACCACATCCTTTTTATTCATTAATCTATTGGTAGACACGTTGTTTTCATATCTTGGCTATCGTAAGTAATGCTACAATAAACATAGGGGTGCCTATAACTTTTCAAATTAGTGTTTTTATTTTGTCTGTGTAAATTAGTGGAATTATTGGATCATATAACTCTGTTTATTAATTTTTTCCGGGAAACTCCATACTGTTTCCCACAATGGCTGTACCAATTTACATTTCTGTCAACAGTGTACAAGGGTTTCTTATTCTCCACATCCTAGCCAATACTTGATTCTTGTCTTTTTGATACTCGCCATTGCGACAGGTGTGAGCTGATGTCTCATTGCGGTTTTGATTTGTATCTCCCCGATGATTAGTGATATTGAGCGTCTTTTCATGTGTGTGTTGGCTCTCTCTATGTCTTCTTTGGAGAAATGTCTAATCAGTTCCTCTGCCCATTTTTTAAATTGGACTATTTATTTTTATTTTTTGGTGTTGAGTTGTATAAGTTCTGTATATATTTTGGATATTAACCCTTTATTCAGAATACCGTTTTTAAATATCTTCTCTCATATAGTAGGTTGACTTTTTTTTTTAATTGTTTCCTTTGCTGTGCAAAAGCTCTCTAGTTTCATAATAATGAATTTTTTGCTTTTGTTTTCCTTGCCTAAGGAGACATCTAGAGAAATGTTGCTATGGCTGATACCGTATGATTTCACTTACATGTGATTCTAATAAAGAAATCGAATAAACCAACAAACATAAAGCAGAATCAGACCTATAAAAACAGAGAACAAACCAATGGTTGTGGGGGTGGGGAGGGGGTTGGATAAAATGGGTGAAGGAGAGTGGGAGATACAGGCTTCCAGTTACGGAGTGAATAAATCACAGGAATAAAAGGTGCAGTATAGGGAAGATGGTCAGTGGTATTGGAGTAGCATTGTATAGTGACAGATGGTAGCTACACTTGTAGATGGAGTTGTTGAATCACTGTGTTGTATACCTGAAACTAATGTAATGTTGGGCATCAACTATAGTCAGATTAAAACAAAAGGAATTATGTACAACATATGGTCTTCTGCATCTAGCTTCTTTCACTTAGCATGTTTTTTTCTCTATTTTGTTTTATTAAATTTTGTTTTTATTTTTTTCCTTTTTTAGCTTTATTGAGATTGACAAATAGAAATTATATATATTTAAGGTGTACAACGTGATGTTTTGATATATGTATACATTGTGAAATGATGGCTACAATTAAACTAATTAACACATCCATCACTTCACATAGCTACTGTGTGTGTGTGTGTGTGTGTGTGTGTGTGTGTGTGTAGTGAGAACACTTGAGATCTGTTCTCTTGGCAAATTTCAAGTATGTAATATGTTATTAACTATATTCAGTATATTTTCTTTATTCATTTATCTGTGGATGGACACTTAGGTTCTTTCCATATCTTGGCTATTGTGAATAATGTTGAAATAAACACGGGAGTACAGGTATCTCTTTGAGATAGTGATTTTATTTCCTTTGGATATATACACCAAAGTAGGACTATTGGATCATGTGCTAGTTCCATTTTTAATTTTTGAAAGAAACTTCATATTGTTTTCCATAGTGGTTTCACCAATTTGCATTCCCTCCAACAGTGTACCAGGGTTTGCCAGTTTCCTGCATCCTCACCAATACTTGTTGCCTCTTGTCTTTTTGATAATGTAGCCATCCTAACAGGGGTGAAATGATATCTCATTGTGATTTTGATTGCATTTCCATGATGGTTAGAAATGTTGAGCATCTTTTTGTATGTATGTTGACCGTATGTCTTCTCTGAAGCATATTGTTTTCAAGGTTTATCTATATTGTGGCATCATGGATCAGTACATTTTTATTGCTGAATAACATTCCAGTGTATGAATATATATATTCATACATATATTCATATATTTATCTGTACATTCGTTAATGGACATTTGGGTGGTTTCCAGTTTTAATCCTGTTATCAATGTTCATTTACAAATCATGTGACCTTGGGGCGCCTGGGTGGCGCAGTCGGTTAAGCGTCCGACTTCAGCCAGGTCACGATCTCGCGGTCCGTGAGTTCGAGCCCCGCGTCAGGCTCTGGGCTGATGGCTCGGAGCCTGGAGCCTGTTTCCGATTCTGTGTCTCCCTCTCTCTCTGCCCCTCCCCCGTTCATGCTCTGTCTCTCTCTGTCCCAAAAATAAATAAAAAAAAACGTTGAAAAAAAAAAAAATTAAAAATAAAAAAAAAAAAACAAATCATGTGACCTTGGGGGCACCCATGTGGCACAGTCGGCTAAGAGTCCAACTTCAGCTCAGGTCATGATCTCATGGTTTGTGAGTTCCAGCCTCACATTGGGCTCTCTACTGTCAGCACGTAGCCTGCTTCTGATCCTCTGTCTCCCTCTCTTCCTGACCCTCCCCAACTTGTTTTCTCTCTCTCTCTCAAAAATAAATAAATAAATAAATAAACAAACAAACAAACAAACTTAAAAAACCACAAATCATATGGCTATGCTTTTCACTTAACTTGGGTGGGTTTCTAGAAGTGGGATTGCTGGATTATAGGATAAATTTATGTTTGGGGCACCTGGGTGGCTCAGTCGGTTAAGAGTCCGACTTCGGCTCACGTCATGATATCACGGTTCATGGGTTTGAGCCCCTTGCCAGGCTCTGTGCTGACACCTCAGAGCCTGGAGCCTGCTTCAGGTTCTGTGTCTCCCTCTCTCTCTGCCCCTCCCCCATTCACACTCTGTCTCTCAAAAATAAGTAAAAATGTTAAAACAATTAAAAATAAACAAGTAATTAAAAAAATGTTTAACTTCATAAGAAACTGCCAAAATGTGTGCCACAGAGGCTGCATCATTTTACCTTTCCACAACAATGAATGAGGGTTTCAGTTTCTCCACATTCTTGCCAATATTTTATTTATTTATTTATTTATTTATTTATTTATTTATTTATTTAAATGTTTATTTTTGAGAGAGAGAGAGAGAGAGAGAGAGAGGGGAAGGGGTAGAGAGAGAGGGAGACACAGAATCTGAAATGGACACCAGGCTCTGAGCGAGCTTGACACGGGGCTCGAACCCACGAACCTTGAGATCATGACCTGAGCTGAAGCCGGATGCTTAACGGACTGAGCCACCTAGGTGCCGCATTCTTACCAATATTTTAGATTATCTTCCTTTTTGATTATAGCCAGCCTCGTACGTGTGTTGTGGTATCACTAGTGATTTTGATTTGCATTTCTGTAGTGACTAATTTGCATTAATCACTAATGCATTGCTCATTTACATACATATGTCATTTTTGGTGAAATAGCTATTCAAGTCTTCTGCCCGTTTAAAAATTGGGTTGTTTCACAATTCTTGAGTTATAAGGTTGTTTTTTTTGTTTTGTTTTGTTTTGTTTTTACATATTTTGGGTATACATCCTTTTTCAGATATATGATTTGTAAAGATTTTCTCTTATTCTCTTGAGTTCATTTTCTAGTTGATATCCTTTAAGGCAAAAAAAAATTGTTTTTAAGTGAAGTTCAGTTTATCTATCTTGGCCTAAAAATCTCCCTGCCTTATTCCCAATCTTAGAGGGAAACCATTCAGCCTTTCCCCATTAAATATGTTATTTGTAGGCTTTTCTTAGATGCCCTTTATGAAGTTGCAGAAGTGCTCTCCTGGTCTCAGTGTTGAAATTAAAAAAAAAATCAGGAATGGGCACTGACTTTTATCATAAGATAATCATGTGGTTTTTGTCTTTTACTATATTAATATGGCATATTATGTTAACAGAATTTTAGATGTTAACCTTGCATTCCTGGGATAAATCTTGCTTGGCTGTGGTCTATAATCATTTTTATATGTTGCTGAATTTTTGAATTTATGATGGTATTTGTATTTATGTTCATGAGAAATATTGATTTGTGGTTTATTCTCTTAATGGTATCTTTTGTGACGCTGGCCTCATAGAATGACCTGAGAAGTGTTTCCTCCTCCTCTATTTTCAGAAAAAGGTTATAAAATGTTGGTATTATTTCTTGATACTTGATAGAATTCATCGGTGAAACCTTCTGGCCCTGAGCTTTTCTTTATGGTAATATTTGAAATTACCAATTCTGTTTCTTTACTTATAAGCCAATTAAGATAATCTGATTCTTCTCGAATCAATTTTAGTTATTTGTGGCTTTTAGGAATATGTCCATTTCATCAAAGTTGTCTAATTTGTTGGCATAACATTGTTCACAACATTCCCTTATAATCCTCTTAATTTCTATAGGATAGGAAATCATTCCTAATTTTGATAGGCTGTATTTCCTCTCATTTTCTGTTAGTTTGAGAAGGGTTTGTCAGGCTTTGCAAAGAACAAACTTTTGGTTTCATTGATGTCCTCTATATTTAATTTTCTATCTCATTGATTTCCACTATAATCATTACTGTATCCTTTATTTACTTGTATTAGTTTGGGTTGCTCTTCTGTTTCTAGTTAATAAGATGGACTATTGAGTTATTAAATTGATCTTTTTCTTTGATAAGCACTTTAAGATATAAATTTCCCTCAAAACACTACATTAGCTACATTCCATAAAATTTGGTATATTGTGTTTTTGTTTTCATTCATTGTTTTATTTTTAAGCTATCTTACATTTTTTCTCTCATGGATTATCTTCTGGATACTTATCTAGAAGTATTTTGTTTAATTTCCAAACATTTTCATTTTTCCTAGATTTCTTTCCAATATAGGCCATCAAGTTAAGTCTATTTTGGTGAGAGAACACTATACTAGGATTTCAATCTTTTGAAATTTCAATTCTTTGAAATTTATTAAGACTTTTTTTAATGACACAGATATGGAGAATATGCTGTACAGGCTTGTTCAAGTATTTTGCTCTTTTTTGTTATTGTGTTGTATGCCAGTTTCAGTCCTGACAAGAAAAAACTACATTCTCCATATGCGTAGAGCACATAAAGGAAGTATTTATAAAGATGTGGACAAGGTAAAAAACAATGAAAGATGGTGCAGCATCCTAGGACTAACAATAGTTAAGATGTTGAGAGTCATGTACTTGAAGGAGTAAAGAATGAAGGAATTACTAGAACTTGGAGTGAGAGCTATAATGTAGGAAAGGGTTACTTACAGGGGCTGTGGCTTTTGATAAGTGCAACTAAGTTGCAGCAACACAGCAGGATAGGTGCTGGAAGAATAAACACTTGACTTCACTCTTCTTCCCTTCTGATTTTCTGCCAGTGTCTCCTATTGGTCAAACTTAATGGGAAGCCAGAGGGCAAGGGATCCCATTAATGCCGTAGTAACAATTGTGTCTCCTGAAGTACAGAATAGGGTGGAGAAGAGTAAAGATTAGAGAAAGTATCTAGCTTTTGCCCCTAAGCATCTACCACTTTTCTTTGAGTAAAAAAAAAAAAAATGTATTTCCTACATGGGGGGCACACAAAATGCCATCAGATACATTTTATCACAAGATAATGTCAATTCGCTTCCACCTAAAATCTAAAATACTAGCCATTACAAATACTTTATATAACGTAGCAGGGAAAGAGCATAAACACAGCTGCCAAATCTCTTGAATCTGGTCATGAGGTCTAATTTGATAATTTTCATCTTCTATAACCTACTTCTTGTTCTCCTAATCCTCTTCCAGTGCCTTGGCTAGCCTCTGTTCTTTCCTAAGGGGTTATCAAACTTTTATTCCTGAAGAATTTGAGCCCTTGGTAGTTCTATTTTTATTTGATTGCTGAAGTTTTCTATTGAGAAATAGCATTGGTCAAGAGAATACTAAAAGGCTCCTTAGGGAATCACCTGGGTTCCAAACAAATTCCTCTTTGCTCCATTATGTAGAGACACCCCAACTTCACCTTAGTAATTGGAATTAACAACCTCAGCCTAACGGGTGACCCCATTCCCTGACAGTTGGTTCAAGGCTATTCAGCTTTTCAGAACTGGGGTGTTAAGAGAATAACCCCCCACATATGGATAAAAATAGTAAAGTATCACTTTGCTAGTTAGTTAGCCTTATGGACAGTTTCCATTAATAAAGGCATCTAGAGAAGGACGTTAAGATTGGTGGTAAGCCTTTGTGAGATACCTCTTGGAAACCACATAACACTCTTAAAGGGAGTTCTGTGGGAGTGTGCAATATTGTATCATGTGAGTGGGAGAAAGTCCTGATGAAATTAATTTCATTATTATTACTGTGACCACATTTGCACCAATAGTATGGTGAGATCTTGGCAATCTAAGGGTAGAGTAACTTCAAGATATAGGAAATCATTCTATTATGTCTTTTAACTTATAAATTAAGAGAAAATTAGGTAGGAGTGGCAATGAGTTAATAAATATGCTGTCAGAAAGAAACTAATCATGGAATTAATGCTGTATGAAGTCAGACATTCAATTCAGAGTGCATTGCCAATTGAAGACCCACCTGGGACAGGTATTGAAGAAGAAATTCTGATCAATTTCTTGGCCTTGGATTTGACTCTCCTTGACTCAACTCATTATGCCATGCAACTATAGGTGTCAGATCAAGGGATACCATACCACCACAATACTATTTTAGGGCACGACTTTAAAAAATGTGCTAACCAGTGCTATGGCTTGGGAGAAATTTGAGTGAATCTGCAGTAGTCATTCTCAGCTCTTCCTACTTTATTGTTATTAGAATGGATTGTTTGTTGCTTATTATTTAGCATGTATTAAATTAGCTGTAGGCCTATTTTTTTTTTATTTTATTTTTGAAGAGAGATTAAAATTCTGGTCTTGGTTGCTATATATCCTGAGTCTGATGGGATAAAATTTGAGCAGTGATACAACATATCAGTTAGTCATTGCCCAATCTTCTTCACGCAGTGTGAATGATGCTAATGGCAGCTAAATTCTGTGAATTTCCACAGCTTTGTTTTTGCCTTGACAGGCAGATTTGTCTATGACTGCATACTCAATGTCTACCATTTAGTAGGTGGATTGGGTTATAGTCACAGTGATCACCATCCACTGAAGTGATAGTTAACTTGAATGTAGCTGAGGCAGGCTTGAGTAATTTTAACAAAGCTGTGAGCGGCCTTGAAATAATTTTGTGTTTCTTAGAACAAAACACAGATTCTTTATTTACTCTTTGATCCCCATATTACTGGTCATGCTACTGCTGCCATACCATCATTCTGTGTTCATTTTGAAGAGCTTTAGCACCTGAATAGGGTTGAAAGTAATTGTAGATGAATGTTATTATTGAAGTAATATGTAATTTCCTTCTGAATTATTCATAGCAACACCTATTTCGGTAGGACTCACTGGTGCTGTATAAAATATTACATGGTGTGTATGTAAATGTCTTTATCATATTTTATTTCTATGTGCCATTTAGAAGTTACTTGGCAAAAATAAAAATCCCATCCCAAAACAAACACAAATCTTTTTCTTATATAAAGATTTTTCACCCTCAAAAATATTAGTCATTTGAACAACAGCACATCTATTTTTCATGCTTCCTTCATAATTTTTCCATTTTAAGTCATTATTAAATGTGTTAAAACCAAATTTATTTCCTTCCCACCTACTTTTTCCTCAATGAATTATTGAAAGATTATTGCTGCTGCTTCCAACTGAGACACTGCATTTATTATTAAATTCCTTAGGAGTACTGTGTTAGATATACAGAGTAGGATGATCCATGGGACTTCACTAACTTCATTTAATTGTGAGAGGAACAGAAGATTGTGTCTATTTTCTCTGTATTACTTTTATTATACTTGGGGTATAATGGGAGGAATAGGACTCTTGAGTAAAGAATCGTGAGTTTGGATCCAGGATCTGCCCTTTACTAGCTTTGTCTCCTGAGGTCCCAGTATTGCATTTTCTCTTAACACCAGTATTTACTGCTCCTTTAGGACAAAAAGCCATAACAGCCAATAGTAGAGGAAATGGAATAAGAGAGGCAGTTGGCAAGAGAGACCACATCTACTTCTAGTGCCTTGTGCTGCTGAGTTTCCTAGATTCTCAGTACCAGACCCTGGTGTGGCCAACTCCAAGGGAGCCCAAGTTTGCTGACTGCTTCAGCTGTGTGAGTGCAAGGCTAAGAAGAGGAGGAAGAAAAGAGGAGAGATCATGATCTCATGTAGCAACCTATACCTCCCTTTGAACCACTTAGAAAATGTAACAGTGGATGCTTCAGAATCCAGCCAGTTAGTGATGCCAGGTAGTCCTCTTCAGTGGGATGTCATTTCTTACCTTGATCCTGACCTTTGAGATGGAGATGGGGTGGGAAGTTGTGGCAGAGTGGTAATGAGAAGCTTTGAATTCCTCTGGAAGCCAATTTCTATTTTGTGGAGTTACGATATCTGGGAAATATTAGTTTCATTGTTAGAACACTAAAATTTGTATTTTTGTTACCAGAAAGAATTTCTTTCTTTGAAATGGAGCAACTAATTTGTAAATAATTTTCCAATGTTCTTGCTGGAAGGGAAATTAGTAATTTATTTAGTCCACCTATGCATTTCTTCCTTTTTCTATACCAGATAATTAAGTCCCAGAATATTCAAGTGGCTTGTCAAATGTTACATAGCTACTCAGTGATTCTGACATTTGTATGTCAGACCATTATTGTTTTTTTTTTTTATGATAACACTACTTAGCAAACTCAGTATTCAAATATCTAGAATAAAAGTGGCAATGTTTAGTTGTAACACATATGTTAAATGAAAAACTACATAAAAGAAAATACGGTTAAGCACATTTGTTGGTTTTGGGCTTTTGATATCTTTTGTGATTCTTTTCTTCTTCTACAGATAAATAATGGTGTTTATTCAGCGTAACGGATGGTTAGGACCGGAAACTCAGTGCAGTTCTGTACAGCACATAATAGCATGTACTTCTGGACCTAGTGCATTGCACTTCACATGCACATGTGTATTGAGGTGACCTCACTGGTGAAAATAATAGGAAAAGAGCGTGAGAAATGAAGTGTGTTTTCTAGGCAGTGTGAGTAAAGGCAATAGCAAAGTATTAAAATAGCCTGAAAGTGAGTCTACTAGTAAGATGTTCAATTTTGTTATATTTTATGATAAGTTTTCATTTTTATCAGTTATAAATGTACATAGATTAAAGAATCAGTTTGTTGTATAATGTTTAAGACAGTTTTTCTAATGCTCATTACCCCATTTCCATTTTTCCAGAAGAAACCACGTTCTTTTAACTGAGATGTTTGAAATTGTGTGTGTGTGTGTGTGTGTGTGTGTGTGTGTTTTGTTTACCTCAACAGCAATAAATACTTTGCTTTTATGGCTTCTATTTTCTTCTCTTCATTGGAACAACATCCATAACCTTATTTCAGAAGATGAGGATTTAGTTCTTTTTCCTTCTCCCACCCCACCACATACATGTACACTTTTATTTTAAATTAATTACTACCAAATTGTGGTTAAAAATAGAGGCATTACTTCTTCAGAATTTAAGTCTTTAACTGTAATAAGGAACATATGACATTAAGGAACTTAACTAACATAGCAACATTAAACATAATTTAATCCACCTAGTCGGGGGATATACACCCTTCTTTAGAGGATATCATTGGGGATTCATGTGATTTCAAGGTAAGTGAGAAATTACTATCAAAAGGATAATATTAGGATTAAGGTTTCAAGTTAGAGGCAAGAATTGGGAAACCATAGTAGAAGTTCTGGTGTTAGGGATGAACTGGTACTTGTCAAGCATCTATTATGTATTAAACACTGTGCTGCAAGATTTTAATATGCCCGGAGTGGACTTTGTTAGTATGAGACTGAACTCAAACCAGCTTAAGTAAAAGGGAATTTAATGGGACTTTTCCAAGATAAAGGGCACTTTAGCCACAAAGATTCAGGAGCTCAGACAATGGTGCCAGGACTCCGGTTCTCTCCCTTGAAGCATTGCCTGTGTCAATTTGGTTTCTTTGTAGGTAGGCTGTCTCCATGTATCTGCTAAGATGGCTGCTGTCCTGTCCATAACTTCATCCTGTCATTTTAGGAAAGCAGTAGATGAGAAGTTTCCTCTTCCAGAATCATTATTTTAGCCTCAGGAAAAAACTCTCATTAGCCCTACGTGGGTCACCTGTTCACCCCTGTTGGGGGGTGACCGGACATTGTGGAGGATAGCTCCCCCAGGGACACACGGAATGAAGGAGAGCTAATTTTTCAAAGAAAGAAATACTCCGAAGGCAAAGAATATGCATCTCTTGCCAATCCACAAGGCAAATATCACCATTTCTATTTTCCTCATAATGAAACAGGTGGAGAGAGGTTAAGTTACTCATTCTAGATCACATAGCTCAGTAGAGCTGGTTTTAGAATGTTACTCCTGTTTTTTCCTCCATGTAAAGCTGTTCATGCACTGAATTATTTCATGGAAGTTCACTTTACTGCTATCTTTACTATAATCCTGGTAAAACTTTACTAATGTAATATAATGTCTGGGATACTTTGTATTTGACTATGCAATATATTGTCGAAAGAGCTTTGAATCTGAGGTGTGATTTAAACAAATGGGAAAATAGTATTAACTTTATAGAATGACAGTTTTATATAATTAAAGCTATCTTCATGGGAAAACATTTCTTCTCTTAAGTGAGAGCCAGATACATCAAGATGCGTAAGGAGACTGCCGATGCTCTGCCCACATCCTCTCCGCATGGGTGTGACCACTGACCCCAGGGTTTCCAACTGTAAGCACCTGCCGCTCTTTGCCTGAGGGCTCTCTCTGGCTGCCAGAGGTATTAACAGTCCCCAGAAGTCCCCAGAAATAGCTCTCCACCAGTGACAGGAGTTGGTAGGTAAAAACCCCAGCTCTCTCGTGCCCTGGTAGCATGCTGCACATGGCTACCCAGATTTCCCTAGTGAGGCTCAGCCACACTGTCCCACAGGAGTCATGTATTCAAAAATGTACTATATTCGCTTCTCTCCCTTTGCTGTCTCGTGTACAGGTATCCTTTCTAGTGCCTCCTGGGGTCACTCCCAAACTGCTGGCTCTCACAGCCTCATTTCAGCGTCCGCTTCTGGGGGAATCCATCTTAAGATAGGAGGCACTCGGGCATCAGACATTTGGGTAACTCTGGTTGCTTCAGTCATCTCATCTTCCGTATATGTTGCTTTTAGTATGTTCATTAGACATACTGGTGAAGTACCACAAACTAACTTCTGTTATCTGTTTTCAGATCAAAATTAAATTTAGTTAAAGTTAGTAAAAATATTCCCAGTGTTATGGCAACTACTTTGCCTTCACACAGACTCTGGGGATAGATGGCTTGGGTTTGAATCTTTTCTAGTCGTAGTCCCTCGGCAAGCTGCACAGCCTCACTAGGCCTCTGTTTCTTAGCTGAAGTAGACAGTACATACTGCAATGTTTGATAAGGTTGTTAGATGAATTAAGATTTGTAATGTGTTTAGAAGGGTGCCTGGCATATAACATGTGCCACATACGTGTTGGTTACGCACCTGAATAAAACATAACGGTCATCGGTAAAGTTAAGACCGTGCTTTTCCAAGTAGGCCACAGACTATTGCATTAACAAATTATTTTATTTTAATAATACATTCTCTTTCATATTAATTATACATTTTAAACCAGTGCACAATTATGTTTTAGCTTCATGAGCTGTTCATCTTTAATGAGTACTGAGTTAATTAGCAAGACCTGTCTTTTTGGGTACTGCATCTGTTCTGCAACATTCAGTTCAGTATTCATTATTTTAAGACAGCAATTCTCTTTTTCAAAAATATTTGGAGAAGGAAATGAATCATTACTCTGCTCTTCTACATCACTAAGCTTCAAAATACAAAAAAAGGGAAAATATGCATGTGGGGCATGGATATACCTGAGAAGTGACTCCATATTTTATTATGCATAAGAAGTACTTGCTTGTTGAGTTGCTGCAGTTCATTATTTTTTCACGTAAGAACTATTTTCAGTCTGTTCTCAGAGTGCCTCTTTGTGCCTTCCTTTTGTCCCTTGATGCCCATCTAATTCTACCCTTAGAGAGCTGTAAATCATCCAGATTTCCTCCATTCTTAGAGGTGCCAGTCCTCAGTATATGAATGAGGTCATTGGTTTAAAGAATTAGAACTGGGGCGCCTGGGTGGCGCAGTCGGTTAAGCGTCTGACTTCAGCCAGGTCACGATCTCGCGGTCTGTGAGTTCGAGCCCCGCGTCAGGCTCTGGGCTGATGGCTTGGAGCCTGTTTCTGATTCTGTGTCTCCCTCTCTCTCTGCCCCTCCCCCATTCATGCTCTGTCTCTGTCCCAAAAATAAATAAAAAACGTTGAAAAAAAAAAATTTAAAAAAAAAGAATTAGACCTTCTCCAACAATGACTCCTCATCTTCTTTTTAGTCCTATATTTTCAGCTGTCAGTAGCAATGATTCCAAATGATGGTCCATGGATTGACTGCCTCAGAAATTACCTAAGATCAAGGAAATTTTTTTCATTCTATTTGCTTAATTCATGGTTCAGTAGTTGGGTGCAGTTTGTACCATTTCAGATCTGTACTCCAGACAAAATATAGTAACTTGAGACATTGTGTTTAAAGACATTCTAGTGTTCTTTCATCATTAAATTATTTACCTAAAAATACACACACACACTCACACATGTATCACACAAACACCCACATGCATATATACAAAATACATATATATCAATAGGCACCACTAGAGATTCTGACAGAGTAGCTGTGGGCTGGGACTTAGGAGTTAGTAGTTTTTAGAAATTGCTCAGCACTGGGTGTTGTATGGAAACCAATTTGACAATAAATTTCATATATTTAAAAAAAAAAAAAAAAAAGAAATTGCTCAGGCAGTTCCGTCCCAAGAACAGTGAAGTTTGGGAGCCCCTGGGTCATGGCTCTCCCAATGGTCCACTGTCATTTCAAACTGATCCTAAGACTTTGCCAAACTGATTCTCCTCATTTCTGTTCGTGTACTTAGAATCCTTCAGAAACTTTAGGCTTAAAGTTTTAGAACCCTATTTGATTCCACCTGCTGCTTCATTTCCATTAGCAGTCATTATACCACCCAGTAGCCTTTTTCTTCTCACCTTCTCTTCCTTTCTGACACCTCATGCTGTACCTATATTAGAGTTATTTAAGCATATGTTTTATTTGCTATATTTGATTATGAACACCTGGAGACAGGAACTTGCCTTACTCGTGTTTAAATGTGCCTCAGTCTTGGCACCCAGCACAGTATCTTGTATGGAGTAAGCATCTAATAAATGTTTGATGAATATCGTTTCACAGTCAGTTTCCCTACTTCCATTGCTTCCAACATGGCCCTGTTTCCCACGTAGTCTATCACAGCCTGCACCTTCTGCCTTAGTTTTCTCCCTCACTATTCACCCCAGCTGGAACAGATTGTCTTTTTTCTTTCCTAAAGGAACATTGTACACTTGAAGAACTGGTTTTCCAAACTTGGTACGGAGTAATGTATTACATATTAATTTAGGAACGAACAAGATAAAGCTGTCCACTGGTTGACATTTTACAATGTCAGGTTTAAGGCTGACCAGGAAGTACATGAGTATTTAACAATGGCTGTACATGCTATGATTTCCTAGTCATACAGGTCTTCCTGGGTCTCCCATTCTTCTAGTGATAAGAATTTAGATCATGGTATCATTGTGGCTTATTCCAATACTTATTCAATGATTCATTTGAAAAATATGTGCTGAGTGACTACTGTGTGTTACACATCCTGGAAGGCACTGGGAATATAACACTAAATGAAAACAGAGATCCTTACGTTCATAGAATTTAAGGGGTGATACATAATAACTATATGAACATAGATTATGTCAGATGGTGAGAAGTGCCATGTGAGAAACCATAGCGGGAGTAGAGGGAATAGGGAAATTCCTCTCGTATATTGGATGCCAGAGGAAGTCTCAACTGAGCAGGGGGACAACTTAGGTGGCTGTAAAACAGTAAGTCAAGAGACATGTTGGCTTAGATGAGAGGAGTGATGTAGAGATACTGAGGAAAGGTGAGATTTTGATTATATTCTGAAGATGCAGCCAACAGGATTGCTGATGGATAAGGCATAGGATGTGAAAAAAGAGAGGAGTCAAAGATGGCTGAAAAGATGGAGTTGACACTTTCTGAGATGGAGACGTTTAGGAGAAATAGGTTGAGAGATGGGTGGGGGAGTTCACTGGTTTGATTTTGGACATGATACAAAATTTGAGAAGCCTAGTATACCTCAAAGTTTGTTGACTATATGGGTATATAAACCACCCTATAGCTTGCAGGAGAGGTCTGGGTAGAGACAAAGTGGAATTTAAAGATATGAAGTGGGATGAAGTTATTTAAACCAACAAGTGCAGAGGCCTGTGAAATGAGTCTTAGGGCATTCCGCCATTAGATGGGGGGAAGCCAGCAAAGTCTACTGGAAAGGAGTGGGCAGTGAGACGGCAAATAACCAAGAGAAAGTTTTGTCCTGGAGCCAAGGAAAGAAAGCGGTTCAAGAAGGAGGGAGTGATCACATGTATCAAATGCTGCCAGTGGTCCTTGAAGGTGATGACTGATTGGTGGCCATTAGACTCATCAATGAGGAGGTCACGGATAACTGGATGATGGCTGTTTTTGTTAAGTGTTAGAGAAGGATGCTTGTTTGGTGTGAGATATGCACAGAATGTTAGGGAGGCATGGAAGATAGGATAGACCACACTTTGGAGGGTTTTGCTTTAAAGTGGAACACAGAGGGGCGCCTGGGTGGCTCAGTCGGTTGAGCGTCTGACTTCGGCTCAGGTCATGATCTCACAGCTCGTGGGTTCGAGCCCTGCGTCGGGCTCTGTGCTGATGGCTCAGAGCCTGGAGCCTGCTTCAGATTCTGTGTCTCCCCCTCTCTCTGCCCCTCCCCGCTCATGCTCTGTCTCTATCTCAAAAACAAATAAACATTAAAAAAAAAATAAAGTGGAACACAGAAATGGCGCAGGTGCTAGAGGAAGATATGAGGTAGCGGGAGGATTTTTAAGTGGACTCTTCCAGCGTGTTTGCATTCCGATTGGTATAATCCAGTAGAGAGAGAAAAAAGGATGAAGTAGGAGCAAAAATGATTAATTGCTAGAGGGCTAATTGGTAAGAGAGTTTGGGGACAAGTGCAGGGGTTTGCCTTAGAAAAGAGCCAGACTCTTCATCCTTGTAACAGGAGGGCTGCAAGAGAGTAAGGCACAAATGGAGGTAGGTGGGAATAAGTTAGAAGGACCCTGACA
This sequence comes from Panthera onca, assembly GCF_046562875.1. Taxonomy (NCBI): domain Eukaryota; kingdom Metazoa; phylum Chordata; class Mammalia; order Carnivora; family Felidae; genus Panthera; species Panthera onca. The sequence goes on from NC_138347.1 coordinate 142,429,083, forward strand.
GGAAACTGATAGCATGATTACTTACAAAGAAATGGGCAAGTTTAGGGCAACTAATAAGAGTCGGTGAAGCACCTCATGTTAGCAATAGCTATTACAACCCTGGGTCTGAAGAGTCAAGTGGAAGGGCTGTCATTAGAATCCAGTGGATCTCCAGCTGTGACTATAACTAGAGGACAGGGCCGCATGACAGAGTTGGAGAATAATAAAAGAAATGCAGTAATTCTAAAACCATAGACCAGAAGGGAGAGAGCCAAGGGAATAAAGCTCTGGATTTCACTCTCCTCTTGCCTTCAATTCTCTGGTCCTCTCGTTGGCTGAGCCAACTGGTATCCAGAGGATAACAAAGCTGATGAAATCCATAGAAGTCAACCTCTCAGGCACAGAGTTGGCTGGAAAAGAGTGGAGGGTGAATCTGAAGGGAAAATGGAAAACGTCTGGTGGAAATGTTATCTTCTGACCTCTTCTATTTTCTCCCAAAATAGGAGGGATAAGTCCCAACTGAAAATAAGGACTATGGAGGATATATTAGAAGTTTGAGGAGAGAGAAGATGTATTCAACAGCTGTTGAATAAAGTAGGAGAGTTAAAGGAGCAGAGAAAAAGAGTATGCTTATTGGGTCCAGATGAACTTTGTTAGGTTAGTGATTATAAAGTGAGATTAGCAGGTTTGATTTTGAAATCTTCGGGGCGCCTGGGTGGCTTGGTCGGTTAAGCGTCCGACTTCAGCTCAGGTCACGATCTTGTGGTCTGTGAGTTCGAGCCCCGCGTTGGGCTCTGTGCCGACAGCTCAGAGCCTGGAGCCTGTTTCAGATTCTGTGTCTCCCTCTCTCTCTGACCCTCCCCCATTCATGCTCTGTCTCTCTCTGTCTCAAAAATAAATAAACGTTAAAAAAAAATTAAAAAAATGAAATCTTCTCCAGCCCTATTAGGCTCTGTGGAAGACAGCACAGAGCTGTCAAGAGTTGGATTTAACCAGGGTTGGGTTTTGCCAGGCGAGTATAATGAAGGGTAATAGCACAAGGGAGTTGAGGGTGTATGGAAGGAAGGGACTGTAATAACAGACCATGCCCTGGAATTTTAATAATATGCAGGGAAATCTGGACATGAGGGGTAGAATCAATATATCAAGAGAACTTTGAAGACAAGTAATTGTTGGAGTTAGGAGAAGCAAAGAGATTGAGCTGAAAGATAGGAGACAATGGTCAGAGAACGAGACTGTGGAAGGGGATGGGTTTATTGGCAATGGCAAGGTCTACGTAGGGTATAACCAGGGGAGCGAGGTGTTGAGTTACAGTTAAGGAGAAAATCACTGGAAGTTAAGTGGTGAGGAAAGTAAAAAACCAGAGAGTTGAAAGGATCATCCGCATAGACACTACAGTCACCAGAAAGCATAACAACAGTAGAGCTAGAACAGCAAGGATGTGGGAGTTGAAATTCTCAAGGAATGAGAGAGGTGATCTGCTACTCTATTAATGCTGCTACAAGGAGTGATGATTAGGTAGTGTGGTTTGATGTATGAACTTCAGAGTTGGAGAGGGTCATTGGGAGGAGGGGAGGATAATGGTCTGAAAGGGGAAATGAGCAAGAAAGACTTCTATTCAACTCTCAGTCACATTAGTATGAGGGATATGAGGGGGAGAAACACAGATACCACCTACTAGAGCTTTAGGGAAAGCAGTCTCAGGGGGAGAGCCAGGGCTCATTGGGAGAATGAAGGTGAAAGGAAAAAAAAAATACCTATAAGGTGCTTGCTATGTACCAGGAACTCTTCTATGATTTTTATGTACTAATTATTTAATTCTCAAAACAAGCTCTCTGGGGGAAGATACTATTTTTAGCCCTATTTTATAGATGGGGAAATTGGAGCACATACAGGTTGAGTATATTGCGCATGATTGGTAGTAGCAACTGGCAGAGTTGGGACTTGAGCTCAGGTGGGTCACCTCAGAATCTCGGTGTACATAATTGCTGTGCTATATCACCCAGTGGCAAGCATTTGGAGAACAAAGGTTTTACTGATGTTACATCATGAGCTCCAGAGAGAGCACTGGTAAGATCTGGGGCCAGGGGAGGGTAGATAGGTCAAACTAAGAACTGTGCAGAGCCATATGGGGTTGAGGGATAGGCTGGGATTTGGGCCTTCCTGATTTGGAGGCATACGGAACGAGTGCTGATGGTCTCCGAGACAGGTAGGGGTGGTGAGGCTGTGAGTGTTGGGGTGATGGTGTCCAGGGTAGGGTAGAAGCCTTGCCAAGAACGCAAGCTCAGCCTCCTCCTCTCCACTCAGTCCTGTCCACTGGTGGGTGGAGTCTGGGAAGAGGCAGTATTACTTGGAGCATAATGAGATTTGGGGCCCTCTCTGCACTTAGCCTACCACCATTAGCTAGTTTTGTTTTTGTGTTTTAAATAATTATTGCAAGCAGCCAGGAAGCTTCTGGAAATGAACAGTATTAAAAGCATCCCCATTTTCCATGTCATGATTTTCTTTGAAATATGAATCTGCTCATCCATTTATTAAGGGGATCCTATCACTTTCACAAGATGGCAACCCATAATGAATCTTTTTACATCTACTTATGCTTTCACATGCATGATTTTGCTTCTCCACTTTGCAAAGTACCGGTGTTCAGTCTGGTTTCTGAAATATTTTGGGAACTAAAAATTTACGAATCTGAAGGATGGACAAAGAAATACTGAGTTTGGTATAAGAGCAGGGATTGAAAATGTGAACTATCTGGAAGTATTTATACTTAATTTTTATTAGTCCTTTTTTTTTTCTTGAGTTTTTTGAAAAGAAAATATTCTTCCTCAGAAGGTAGAACAGAGAAAATTTAGCATGAAACATTTGCTGGAAGCTTTTCAATTGGCATTTATCACACTGATCTACTGTATTTTAAGTGGAATTGCTTAAACATTCAGCTTTGCACTTGGGAAAACATACGGTAATAATAGAAAGCATTTTAAGTGTCCAATCTGGTCAGACTGCATTTTTACTCTTATTGATGAATCAGCAAAAGGATCATTTTATACATCAAAGGCATTTATTAAATCTTGAACTGTTTGTGCAATGGGTTTTTGCTGTTAATAGAAACCATCAGGAAGGTGGAGATGCCTTTCAGAACGATTTTTCTTTTGTTGTTAAAGAGAACAGCAGGACAAGAAGAAACTAGTTAGAGAAGTAATGGCTTTTTCTTGGGTAAATAAGCTCCTGTGTCTTACCCATTCATTATGGTTTCTTCCAAGTGGAAGAAATTCTATTGATGCAACACTTCTGATCCTTCTCTGCTTTGTTGTTGTTGTTGTTGTTGTTGTCCATGAGTGATTTGCTTTGCTTTGCTTTGATGATAAAATTGGACATAATAGGTGGGCATGCCTAGCCCAGCTCTGCCTTTCTTGCTTAACCTGATCTAACACCACCTGCTCTGGGTGAGTGCATAAATGTGTTTAATTCAGGTTGCTTTGGCTTTCATGCTAAGTTCTGTCCTCTAATTAAGGGTCTATCAGTAAAAAGATGGTTATTTAGGTATCCTTTGCCACTCCATTACTTTATACCTTAAATTGTACAAAGCCTGGAGCGTATGGTGCTGTTTACTGGGATCAAGTTGTATGATGTATGGGCAGCCTTCTCAGACTTTCTATACTGTGTTAAATTCCTTTTCTACATGCTTGCATAGTGCCTGATATTTTCTCCTTTTAGCTCTTAACACACTTGCCATTGGTTGAATGCCTGCTTTTTTGCTAGAATATGAACTCCATGGTAGTGACCAAGTCTGTCTGGTTTACCTTGGTATTGCCAGGACCTAACACAGTGCCTGACAGACAGGGTAGTACCCAATTTATTGAATGAATGAATGAATGAATGAATGAATCAACGAATCAACCAATCATTGAGCTACTGTTTGAGAAAAGATTAAGTTTCCTAACTTATGTAATGAATGAAAAAAATGGACAACTCATTTGAAAACTCCACTCAGAAAGAAAAGATTGTAGAAGCTATTGTCCTTCCATACTTCAGTTGTGAACAAGTTAATTAAAGCTATCAAAAATGTGTCTTCTTCAATGAGTCATGGCTGAACTGAGCTGGAAAACTTCATTTTTTTTTAAAAATAAGGATCAGCATTTCATTGATATCCAGGCCTCATCCCAATATACTGTCAGCTGAGCCTTTTAGACAATATTAATTTTCGACCTCTAGAATTTTGCATATGAAAGTACAGAGACAAAATCCCATAAATTAGAAAGTACTTGATGTGATTCATTGCTCATTAATAATACTAAAGCATATTTTAACAATACTTTAAGGACTAGTAGGTAGATATAACTGTTCTAGGAAGATTTAGCTACTTCTGCCTGAAATAAATTGGGGGATAATAAAAAAAATTGAACATTGGAATTATTATTTTATTTATTTATTTATTTTTTATTTTTATTTTATTATTTTTTATATGGAATTTATTGTCAAATTGGTTTCCATTCAACACCCAGTGCGCATCCCAACAGGTGCCCTCCTCAGTGCCCATCACCCACTTTCTCCTCCCTTCCACCCCCCATCAGTCCTCAGTTTATTCTCAGTTTTTAAGAGTCTCTTATGGTTTGGCTCTTTCCCTCTCTAACTTTTTTTTCCCTTCCCCTCCCCCATGGTCTTCTGTTAAGTTTCTCAGGATCCACATAAGAGTGAAAACATATGGTATCTGTCTTTCTCTATATGACTTATTTTAGTTAGCATAACACTCTCCAGTTCCATCCACATTGCTACAAAAGGCTATTACTTCATTCTTTCTCATTGCCAAGTAGTATTCCATTGTGTATATAAGCCACAATTTCTTTATCCATTCATCAGTTGATGGACATTTAGGCTCTTTTCATCATTTGGCTATTGTTGAAAGTGCTGCTATAAACATTAGGGTGCAAGTGCCTGTATGTTTATTTTGAGAGACAGAGAGAGCAGAGGAGGGGCATAGAGAGAGAGGGAGAGAGAGAATCCCAGGCAGTCTCCATGCTGTCAGCACGGAGCCTGATGTGGGGCCTGAACTCACGGACCGTGAATTCATGACATGAGCCAAAACCAAGAGTGGGATGCTTAACTGACTGAGCCACCCAGGTGCTCCTGTGATTATTATTTTAAAAGAAAGGAATATGGGACACTCTGGGTGGCTCGGGTAAGCATCTGACTTTGGCTCAGGTCATGATCTCATGGTTTGTGAGTTCGAGCCCCATATCAGGCTCTGTGCTGATAGCTCAGAGCCTGGAGCCTGCTTCAGATTCTGTATCTCCCTCTCTTTCTCTCTGCCACTCCCTTGCTTTCTCTCTCTCTCTCTCTCTCCCTCTCTCTCTCTCAAAAATAAGTAAATAAACTTTAAAAAAATAAAGTAAGAGAATCAATTTCTAACCAGAAACCACTGGATTGAGAATCTGAAATAAAGCTCGTAGAATTGGAACCCTCACTCTAGGTCCATCATTATACAATACATAAAACAGGAGAAGACTTGTAGTTAACTGTTTCTATCAATAAATGAAAGACTGTGCTATTCAGGTTATCTACAGTGTAATAATAAATTATCAATGGTCTGGAGGTTGAGGGATGTAGATGAGTGATCTTTGATCTTTGCTTGGGATTCCTCATATGGTTACAGTCAGATGGTGGCTCAGGCTGGAGTCATTTAGGGCTTGTTATTCCTATACTTGGTGCTTGGGCTGAGCTGGCTGGAATAGTTGCAGGTTGATTGGGTGTGCGCATGCGTGCACGTGTGTGTGTGTGTGTGTGTGTGTGTGTGTGTGTGTGTGTGTGTCTTATCTCCTTGTGAACTATCCATGTGGTTATCTTGAGTTTCATCACTGTATGTTGGTCTCAGGGGAGCTGGACCTCTTATATGGGGCCTGGCTACTGTTGGGGGAGGTCATTGACAGGATGCGACCTCTGGTTGACCAGCAAGCTCGACCCAGGCAATCAGAGGCTCCTGACTCCCTCCCCTATTGTTGGAATGTAGGTTCTACCCACCATTCTTACCGAGGGAGTCATTTTCAAGGATGCAGGCTTGAGAGAATAAGGTGTTGTTAAGATCATCATACTAAAGGGGTGCCTGGGTGGCTCAGTCGGTTGAGCATCCGACTTCGGCTCAGGTCATGACCTGATCTCGCGGTTCGTGAGTTTGAGCCCCGCGTCGGGCTCTGTGCTGACAGCTCGGAGCCTGGAGCCTGCTTCGGATTCTGTGTCCCCCTCTCTCTCTGCCCCCCCCCCCCCCCACTCATGCTCCTTCTCTCTCTGTCTCAGAAATAAACAAACATTAAAAAAAAAAGATCATCATACTGAATATGTGACTAAACCCAGCTAAGGCCTCTATGTAAACATTTATGATTCTGGCAACTGGGTGCCAAGATCTACTCATCTTGTGGCTGCCCAAGACAAGTCTTGTAAGTAAGTTCCCCTGTTTATTAAAACTGCCACCTACTGACCTGCAGTGGTCTGCTTCTTCTTTCAGTCTCTCTTTACCCTCTGTACAGGGAACAGTTTCATGTTTCACCTAGGAAGCTCCCAAGTTTGCAAACCAACAGATTCTTCCAGGGACAGTATTCCAAGAGAAAGGAGGTGGAAGCTGCCAGTCTCTTACCTCCTGGCCTCAGACATTAGAAACAGTGTCTCTTCTGCCACTTTCTCTGTGTGAAAATTGTCATGGTGCACACCCATTTTCTTTTCTTTTTGTGTGTGAATTTTATTTTATTACTCTTAAATTTTATTAATGCCTTAAGTTTGCATATCATTTAAAACAAGATATGTGCTGGGGCTCCTGGGTGGCTCAGTCGGAAGAGTGTGTGACTCCTGATCTTGAGGTCATGAGTTCAAGGCCCACATTGGGTATGGAGATGACTTAAATAAATAAATACTAAAAAAAAAAAAAAACCAAGATGTGTGCTTTAAAAAACATTCTTACACGTAAATAGACCAATGGACAGTTAAGTAATCTATCCCTAAAACATGCACATCATTTTTATTCCGGTGTGCATAAGAAAGGGAAATAAGCTTTAAGTCTTTTTCTTTGTATTAAAGGTATTTGGAAATTATTATTCAAGAATGCCTCATGTTTTCCTGAACAAATGTGTATTCCAGTAGCAAATGCTGATGTAATTAAAAGGCATTCGTGTTGATAAAGAAGACCAAGAGACATTTGTGCCATGTGTCATCACCTAGAAGAGAGTTCCAGTGGGCCTACAGTATGTCAAGTAAATGAATGAGGTAGCGTGAATCAGAAAGTTTAGATGGAAAAACAGGTAGCATGAGCCAGATAATGTGACACATATATATTCCAGGCACGTGACTAGGATTACACAGGTGGCTAGGTTTTATACTCTATTTTGTTCTTTCATTTGGAAAATAGTCAAGTGTAATATAATTCCCATTTATTGGCATTTATTGATAAGTAAATGCAATTAGATTTAGGGCAGCAAACGTCCTTTCAGATACACACCAAAAATACATAATAGGCTGACCAATGCTAGTATAGCTAAAGCAATATAACTACACTCCAGTTTTCCCACATTGCAGTTAAATGGGTGTTAAACTGTCTGGTATTATTTCTGTACATCATACTGTCTGCTCTCAAGTTCCACAAGAGAATTCTTCAGAACGAGTCAGATTAAAGAATTTATTAATCCATAAAGAATACTGAAATTATTATTCAGAAGCAGTCAAACTCAAACCCTAGAGTTGACTGTTGATTATGGTGTACGAAGGGGAGGTAGGTAGTGTGGGAAATTTTTAATTTTTTAACGGAAACATAGTTGGCATTCAATATTATATGAGTTTTAGACATGCAATATATTGATTTGACAGTTCCAGACATTACATAATGCTCACCATGCTAAGTACAGTCATCATCTGTAACCATAGAAAATTATTGCAATATTGTTGACTATATTTCCTATGCTGTACTTTTTATTTCTCTGACTTATTAATTTTATAACTGGAAGTTTGTACTTGTTAACGCTCTTCACCAATTTACCCCATCTTCCCACTCCCCTTTTCTCTTGCAATCACCAGTTTGTTCTCTGTATTTATGAGCCTATTTTTATTTTCTCGTTTGTCTTATTTTATTTTCTTATTTTCAGATTCCACGTATAAGTGAAACTATATGGTATTTGTCTTTCTCTGACTTATTTCACTTAGCATAATACCCCCTAAGTCTATTAATATTGTTGCAAATGGTAATATCTCATTTTTAAAATGGTTGATTAATGTTCCATTGTGTATTTATACCGTATCTTTATCCATTCATCTATCGATGGACACTAAGATTGTTTCCATGTCTTGGTTATTGTAAATAATGCTGCAATAAACATGAGGGTGCATATAACTTTTTGAATTAATGTTTTCATTTTATTTGGGTAAATACCCAGTAGGAATTACTAGATCATATGATAGCTCAATATTTAATTTTTTAAGGAGCCTCCATACTGTTTTCCAAAGTGGCTGCACCAGTTTATATTCCCACTAAAAGCGCTTTTCTCCACATCCTTGCAAACGCTTGTTATTCCTTTTAACTTTTTGATACTAGCCATCTGACTGGTATGAGGTAATATTTCATTTGGTTTTGATTCACATTTCCCTGATGATAAGTAATGTTGAGCATCCTTTCATGTGTGTGTTGGCCATCTGTGTGTCTTCTTTGGAAAAACATCTATTCAATAACCCATCTAGCTTCTTTTTGTTTTTTAAGTGTTTATTTCTGAGAGAGGAAGAGAGAGAGAGAGCGCGCACACACATACTAGTGGGGGAGGGGCAAAGAGGGTGACAGAGGATCTGAAGTGGGCTCTGTGCTAAGAGCAGAGTGGAGAACCCAATGCAGGGCTCCAACTCACTATGTATGAGATCATGACCTGAGCTGAAGTCAGATGCTTCACCGACTGAACCACCCAGGTGCCCCTTAGCCTACCCATTATCAAAGGGAGGGGAGGTAGGTGCCACCTCTTAGTGGGAAGAATGTCTAAGAACTTGTGGCTTTCCTTTGCCTGCAATATATATTAATGTCTCCTCAGCTAAAAGTTGTTCTCACTGACATCACTTGGTTGTAATGAATCAATGGAAGGCGTTAGCATAAAATTAGTTCTTAAACATATGTACTCATGAAATCAAGAAATATTAAATTTGAAATACTTGTGTATATTATATGTATACTCTTCCCTGATTCTCCTAGCCCATTTAAAATTATAGCTTCCAAAGGTAGGGAATTTCTATTTGTTTAGGAAATTAATATGTATCTTAAGGCTATCATGGCTAGTGAAGTGATTGCAGATAAAGTCTTTGAAGATTTATTTTCCCCATTTAGGTCTTTGTATTATGCATTAACAAACAATTTGGTAGCCTTCAATTTTTTTTTGTCTTTGGAGAAAATAAACTTACACACTCAGTTTTCTCAATTGCAGATGTTTAGACGATTAAAGGAGGGATTTGCAAAGCCCAAAGCAAAATTAATTTTGACCTTGGGAAAAAATGTTAAAATGAACTTGTGCCTTTTTTTAATTTTCCTGTATAAAATCTAAGAAACCAATATTTGGTTTATGTTTTCCCCTGTAGGCATAACCTGGATTCTGTAGCTGTATAAAATCCCACCTCTCCTGTGATATGATTCATTGTAAGTGCAATGATTTTGTTGTGTATATATTGTTAAAAATAATAATTTAATAATAACTAATATTTATTGAACACAAAGTATGTTTCAGATACTGTGCTAAGTACACAGATAAGTGCATTAACTCAATTAATCCTCTCAATGGCTATATGAAGTAAGCATTAATATTATCTTCATTTTCCAGATGAAGTAGAGATGCTGAGAGATTATATAATTTGCCCAAGTTTACATGACTAGTAGTTGGTGATCTGGGGATTCATATCTAAGCGTGACTCATTCTGGGGACTGAGTTCTTACCTGATCATATACTCTCCAGACATATTCTCTGACCCCAAGTTCAGTGGATCTCATATAGTTTTGAATGTGGCTCATAGAGACTGGGGACAGACTATGGAGGTCCAATCATTAGACCCACTTTTCTGTTGAAAAATGCTTTATAATAACAAATTGGAGAGAAACAAAAATTAAAAAGTAGCGATTTACTTGCTATTATAGTAACATGTGCCATCTATTAGAGGAATTTAAACCTACACATATGATTTTTTATTATATATCAGTACCTTTTAAACTGGAATATAACTTGTAATTTTACATTTGCCTTGAAGTATGTTATTTAAATAACCCAAACTCATAGGCAGTGTATCGCTAATTAAGTATCCTCCACCATAGAAGCAAAATTGTGTGGGTTTTTCATATATCTATTTCAGCCCCAAAGTATGGCCAATTCATATTTGCACTCAATACAAAGCCCTTAAAGTGTATTTATTGAGAGATTATGGGTCAAAAAATGCTGTTGCTGAATGTATTTTTTGCAAGACATGTAAGGTTAATCAAATAAAAACAAGTTAAATCATAATTATGTAGCTATACTAACTCCAGTGATAAGTAAAAAGCAAGAGTAGTAATTGAAAAACCGTGACCAGTTCAAGGCAGCACGTATATTTCAAGAAAGAGAGCGTTCTGAACACTAGAGGATTAGACAAAAGTACTTACTGAGAGCCTCTTATGTGCCAGCTTTTCTAGGAAAAGGTCTTAGAATATATCTATGAATAAAAAAGAAAAAGAGTCTTGCCCTTTTAGTGCTTACATTCTAGTGGGAGATTCAGATAATTAAGAATAAATAAAATAAGTAAATTGACAGTAGTTGACAATTAGTATCTAAGAAGAAAAATGGAGGGCCAAGTAAAGAGATTGAGAGTATTAAGTATAGGGGATTAGTTACAGTTTTGAATAGGGGCAGATAAGAGCAAGACTCATTGAGAAGGAGACACTTAAGAACAGACTTCACGTGAGGGATTTGCCAAGTGGATTTCAAACAGAAGGACATGTAGGGAGAGGGCACAGCCAATGTACAGGCTCTAAGATAGGAGAGTGCCTGTGGAGGAACAGGCAGCCAGTGTGGCTGGAGTGGGATGAGCAAGGGGAAAGATGATGTCAGAAAGGTAGGAGTGGTGGGAGGCATTCTTCATGTCCGAGTGAGATGGGAACCTACTGAAGGGTTTTGTGCAGAGGGACATGGTATAGCTTATAATCTAGTAGGCTGCTGTATATATGAGAATAGATTGTAGGAAGATGAGAAGGTAAGCAAGGATTCCAGTGAGGAGTCTATTGCAGTCATCCTGGTAAAAGAGGATGGTGGCTCAAGCTACGGTGCTAACAGTGGAAGTGTTGAGATGTGGTCATGTTGTGGGTACGTTTGGAAGTAGAACCTACGTGGAATTGATGCAGCATGTGAAAACAAGAGAAAAGTCAAGCATGACTCCAAGGTATTTTCCTTGGATGAGTAGAAGGATGAAATTGCCATCATTTGAAGATGGAGAATGCTGTGTGAGGATCAAGTTTGGGGGGAAAAGAACAGGACTGTTTAAGTCGTATTGAGGTTCAGGTGTTTATTAGATATCCAAGTGAAGACATTGAAGTAGCAGTTGGTATGAGAGTTTGGAGTTCAGGAAGGAGAAGGCTGGGCTTGACTTAAACATTTGGGACTTACTGGCATGTAAATAGATGGTATTTAAGATGTGAGAATGGATTGTCTAACCAAAAAAGCGTGTGCAGTTACACATAAGGAGGGAGGATGAAGGGCTGTACTCTGATGCCTTCCGGTACTATCAGGTCTATTAAAGGAGGGACCAGCCGAAGAGACCCAAGAAACAATGGCCAAATTAAATTTTTTAAAAAAATGAAAAAAAAAAAAAAAAAAAAAAAAGAAGCAATGGCCAAGCATGCCCCTTTCAAGAGAGACTGGTACTCTGGGAGAAAAGAAGAGAAAGTATATTGAAGAGGAGGGAGCCTGTGTCAAACGCTGCTGATAGATCAAGTGTAGTCAGGACTGAGAATTGACCATTGGACTTAGCAATTTAGAATCAAGTACTGCTTATGTTTATGCTTGATAGGAGATTTGCTGGGCTGCATGGTATCATGCCACCAGCCAATTAGAACATTGAATGAGAATCCTTGGTAAACACTAGTAAACCGCTTATTTTAGTTTATAAATGACAAATTTCAATACTGCTCTACAGCTCATGCAAAGGCATGGTAGTACAGAGTTCTAGCCAGAATGCCTGAGCTTGGACTGGTCCCACTGGTTACTGACTATGTGATCTTGGGTAGTGGGTTGTATCTCTATGTGCTTCTGTTTCCCCGCCTGTAAATAGGGATGACCAAACCCTAGGTTTGGTGTGAAGAATAAATGTGTTAGTACATGTAAAGAAAGCATTTCTGAGAGTACCTGGTGCATTAATACTCAACAAATGCTAGCTATTATTATTTCTGTTATTAACATACTGCCGGAGTATGATAAAGATAATAAAGTCTGTGGAATACATACACTATAGTGCATTACTCCCCTGTAACAACCATACAACTTGAGTTTTTTTTTTAAGGTGTATTTCTTTATTTTGAGGGGGAGATAGTGCAGGTGAGGGAGGGGCAGAGAGAAGTGGAGAGAGAATCTTAAGTAGGTTCCATGCTGTCAGCTCAGAGCATGACAACGGGGCTTGGACTCACGAATCATGAGATCGTGACCTGAGCAGAATTCAAGAGTCAGATGCCTAACCAACTGAGCCACCCAGGTGCCCCCAGAACCTGTAGTTTTGATCATTTGGTGGCCTCTTAGGAAAATCTTTATACCTCACTGATGGCATATGGACCACACATTTGAACTAAGCATCTCCTTAGTTCAAATGAATAAACTGGGAGTATTGTTGGAAGTTCATTTTTGTTCAGGGTTTGAAAGGGGAAAACATTGCTGAAATAATTTTCTTAAAAATTAATCATTTTTCTTGTTCTCTCCTTCCACGCTGGCTTCCTACTCCTTCTCTGGACTTTTGGGAAAGAGTGGGAGAAGGAAAAATTAGAGAAAGGTAAAAGTTAATGAATAAGAGGGAAAAGGGGAGGAAATAAAGGAAGAACATTTTGGAAAGACCTCTACTTATTTGTGAGTGAGAAAAAGAAATTATATGTTTGGTTTGACTCCTTTATTGCCAGGTGGTAAAAAGAAACAGAATGCTGGTGGTATAATTTGAAGAGAATTTTTTTAAATTTATTTTTGAGAGAGAGACAGAGCATGAATGGGGGAGGGGCAGACACACACACACACACACACACACACACACACACACACACACAGAATCTGAAGCAGGTTCTAGGTTTTGAGCTGTCAGTACAGAGCCTGATGTGGGGCTCAAACCCATGAACCATAAGGTCAGGACCTGAGCTGAAGTCAGAAACTTAACTGACTGAGCCACCCAGGTGCCCAGAAGAGAAATTTTTTAACTTTATAAATTTGGCTGTAGGCATGCCTGGATGTTTGAGGTCAAACAGTTTTCCTTTGAGTGGAACTGACACAAATGTGGGCTTCTGTGACCTCCAGTGTTTAGGTAAATATCTGTTTTTCTTCCCAATCTCTATTCAGAGACACCGTGCCCAAATAAGGCCTGACATTATAATCCTATACAGCTGCCAGTATTCATAAAGTCGACCTTTTGTCTTTGGTGGCAAATAGTAGGGAGGCTATCAATGAGCAGAAAATTCATCTTGTCTCCCTTTTGTGGTCCCAACTGGCATGATGGCTTACATACTCAGTAAATGTTCAATGGATGAGTTAATGTGAAAAATAAATTGCAGGTACATTAGGTATGAGATGATTGGGCAGCAATCCATTGATTGCCAAGATCTGATTAATCTAACTTGTTAAGGTAATACTTGCGAAGTGGGTAAGAATATCCCAGACGACAAAAAGCAGATGTGCAGGAAGTGTAGCTTTCTAAATCTTTCTGTGACTCAATCTAATCTCTTTTTCGAACCCCTATTCTGTCGATGGCAGAAAAATAATAATCTTAATAATTCTGAAAAACCTAATAGAGAAGATGCTCTTATGCCCCCAGTCACATCATCTGTGCCTCACTTCTGATTTAAATCTTGGCTGTGTGCATAATTCTGTATGGGCTTTGACTTACTTCCAACTGTCAGCCTCTAGGCTGAGGTTTATGTGCTGAGTCTTTGCTTTTTTTTTTTTTTTTTTTTTTGCCCGTGGGTTCCTTCAAACTCACGACTGTTGGCAGGCGCTAGCTTGGCCTGTAGTATATATGCAGCTTGGAAGTGCAGAAGAATGAACACTTCTGAGGGTATGTGATGGTTAATTTTATGTGTCAGCTTGACTGGGCCACAGGGTGCCCGGATACTAAGCATCATTCTGGGTGTTTCTTTAAGGGAGTTTTTGGATGAGATTAATGTTTCAATGGGTAGACTGAGTAAAGCAGACTGCCTGGATACTGTGGGTGGGCCCCGTACAATCAGTTGAAAGCCTGAATAGAACACAAAGGCTGACTGTCCCTCGAGAGAGAACTCTCTCTGCCTAATGGCCTGTGGACTGGTACATTGTCATTTTCCAGACTCAAACTGACACAATGGCTCCTCTTGAGCCTTGAGCCCGCCCTTCAGACTGGAGCCATACCATCAGCTCTCCTAGGTCCCCAGCTTGCTAACTCACCCTGCAGATCTTGTGACTTGTCAGCTTCTGTAATCATGTGAGTCAATTCCTTATAATAAATCTCTTTCTCTCTCTCTCTCCACACATACACACACACACACACACACACACACACACACACGCACACACACACACTACTATTTCTGCTTTACTGGAGACGCAGACTAATACGGAGGCCATCCCTTGACCATTTGAGGATGGGGGTCCATGCATAAATGTCTCACCTTCCCGTCATTCAGGTGGACAATTCTCTATGATTCTCAGGAGGTTCCAAAGGAAGTGAGTTCTTACGGCTCACAAGGGCTGCCTCAGTAACACTCCCTTACATTGGCTTTGCTTCTTTCTCAGTTTCTTTCTTCTAGTCCCTCACTCCTGTTCTCTGGAATCCCCTTCCTCTGCCTCCCCCAAAAAGCAGCTACACTCAAATTCAGGCTCTTCTTTTACGGAAGCCCAAACTAAGAAATACAGTCATTTTAGATTTAGCCTCTGTCAATTTGGACATTTTCTCTCCCCCCTCCTCCCTGCGGCAGCATCTAAGGTTTGGGAAATTTGTAGAGTGCCATGGCTTTGGAGGGAGGAATCTGGAATGGTTTTGGTCTCTGGTTTTTTGCTGGCACCTGCTGCAATGGTCGCAGCTGCATTCTTCTTCGCCATCGCTACCCTTCACCCTGACTTTGCTGAAATATTCGTAGTGTCCTTGACTTTATATTTCCTTTTTGTGAGTTTATTTTTTTTTCTGAGAGAGAGAGAGAGAAACATGGAGTGTGAGTGGGGGAAGGGCAGAGAGTGAGGGAGACACAGAATCCAAAGCAGGCTACAGGCTCCACACAGAGCCCGACGCAGGGCTCCAACCCACAAACTGTGAGATCATGACCTGCACCGAAGTCAGATGCTTAACGGACTGAGCCACCCAGGCACCCTTCTAGCCTTCTTGTATTTTTGTGTTTTCTGAGATTACCCTTGCTGACATCATTTTTCTCTGTGTTGTTGTTCTTTTTTTTTTTTTTTTTTTTTTTTAAATTTTTTTTTTTAATGTTTATTTATTTTTGAGACAGAGAGAGACAGAGCATGAACAGGGGAGGGTCAGAGAGAGGGAGACACAGAATCTGAAACAGGCTCCAGGCTCTGAGCTGTCAGCACAGAGCCCGACGCGGGGCTTGAACTCACGGACCGCGAGATCATGACCTGAGCCGAAGTCGGCCGCTCAACCGACTGAGCCACCCAGGCGCCCCTCTGTGTTGTTGTTCTTAAAGCTAGAGAGGTATGGGGGAACTCAAGGGCCTTGCTTGCTTTCAAGGGCCTTGCCAGGAACTTGAACTCAGGTTCTCATTGTCCTTAGACTCTAAAAGTTTTGTGAGGGTTCAATCATTCTTCCCCATACTGGATTTGACCAGTGGAGGACGAGGGACAGAAGGGGCAGAGCCCCTTTTCAAAACGTCGCATGGTATCTCATGGCCTTACTTCCCTCTGCCTCTGTCCCTTACTGCCTTCCCTTCAACTCTCAAGCATATTAAAGCAAGCACTGTTGATTTCTTGCCCTGTATTCTCTCATTCTCTCACCCGCCCTGAGCTGCAGCTATAAACACTTCCAACATACTGCCAGTTCCCACTCAAAGTGCCCGCACCTGCCTCTTTCTGTTTCTCTGCTTGAGGGCTTTCTGTGATATCATGGAAGCATGCTTGGCTGAGCAGGTACAGCCCAGAATTATACAGTATTGACATCTCTGTGGGAAGCTGTTGCCCAGCAGGTGAGGGGATTTGGGAGTTAAATGCCCCAATCTGCTTGTCTTTCAGGAAGATTCTGAGGGGTGCTTCACACAGTTTCGCAGAGGGTCCCTAATACATTTTAGCACCAGCTGCCCACATTGCAAACCAGCTCATCAACGCGCCATTTATTTACTTTCTTTCTTTCTCTGTCTCAAATCTTACTTAAAAAAAATTTTTTTTTTAACATTTATTTATTATTGAGAGACAGAGAGAGACAGAGCATGAGCCGGGCGGACAGAAAAGGAGACACAGAATCCGAAGCAGATTCCAGGCTCTGAGCTGTCAGCACAGAGCCCAACATGGGGCTCGAACTCACAAACTGTGAGCTCATGACCTGAGCTGAAGTTGGACGCTTAACCAACTGAGCCACCCAGGTGCCCCTGTCTCATATCTTACGTGTGCTTCCTGGAACCGCTTCCTGGAACCACCTTGTGAATAAACTCCCTGCACTCAAGTCATTGTCTCAGGACAATAAAAATCTCTTTGATGGGTGGGAACAAATTCTCTTTGCACGTATTCTTTGAACACTTCCTGTGACAGGTGGACTATGGCTTTTCAACTTAAAAGCCAAAGATTTTCGATTTTTTTTTCTCTTTTCTTTCTTGACAACTCAAATGGATCCAAACTGTTAAGGACCACAGGTTAAAAGGAAGTAAAGAAGACCAAAAACAAACGTTCCCCTTACCACATATATCTGTCAACTAAGAGAACCTTCCCGCATAAAGGAAAGCTGTTCATGGTTAAAAGTGTTTGTGTAGTCATCTACCACCTGGAACTGCCAGTCCTGGTGTAGCAACCAAACCCTCTGGAGGTCGTCAGCCCATCTGCCATCCCTTGCCAGGAAGAGCAATTCTCTGGTTCTGTCGATGCAAATAGGCCAACAGCAGGTATTCCTGAGGTATATGGAGACCATTTCTCTGGACAGCTGCTGCTGAATACAGATGTGGGGACTCGAGCAGCCAACAAGTTGTTATAAGCATGTGCCAGACATAACCATTCAGAGAAGATTGATTTTATTGTCTGCTAGGTTTATGACTGAGGAATGTACTTCAGCGACCAGCTTTTGATTAAGTCACAGAGAAGTGCTCAGGATGTTTTCTTGTCGAACGCGTGGGCCTTCTGATAAACAATAAACATCATGCTGGACAAATCAGCACTTTCTGCAAACAGTCTGCACCTTACAGGCATTAGCATATGCCAAGGTCACTCATGCCTACTTCAAATAACTGGTTCAATTGGAAAAAAAAAGGTAAATTGCAATGAAAGGGAAGCAATTTAGCCTAGGGATATAGGCCATTGCTTTAAAAAAAATGTCTATTTTTAACATAGAGACTATGAATAAAGAAACTTTTTGGAGATATTTTTGGTTGGGTTATCCCCAAAACAGCACTGAGATGAGGATTTAAATGCACATAGTGTATCTGGGAGGCACAGGTAAAGAGTGGGGAAGTGAGATGGGGAAGGGAAGAAATCCAGTAAATGGTGTGGGATCAAGCAGGTTATCACTTTGGGCAACTCAAATTTAATTGAGGCTCAATTGAATTGGGAAATTCTGGGAGAGGGCAGAATGTGCTTTAGAGATGTCTTCCCTCCCCCAGTCCCAACCCCAAGAAATGAGGACACTGGGGTACTTATTCTCCAACCCTGGTCAGTCATTGGCTCAGGGCTGCTTGCTGGGGCTTTGTGGGGGCCATCTGTGCCACCCAGATTCTCCTTTAGGGAAGGACTTGCCCACCTTCTGGGGGTGCCGTCAGTGGACACCCTTCCACAATCTACCCATTCAGTAATTGCCTTCGGTGCCGAAAGCCACCTTACTGAGGTCACATCCTTCCATGGTAGCCCGTATGCAATGTTTGACTGAAGTGGGGATATAAAAGCCTGGCCATTTAAACCCAACTTGGGACGATTCTAATTTGCCTCCAGAGCTCCCCACAGGGTTGACTGAGGTTGTCACTGGGCCTGTGCTCTGGACCAACTTGATTTTTGCCTCTGCCCACTCCTGTTTGCTCTCTCTATCTCTGTGGGTGTCAATCCCAAGAGAACTCCTTAACACATCCTGCACATTAAATTCTATCTCACAGTGTGCTTCCTGGAGAACCTAACCTGGGGACGGGATTAATTTCTGACATGTATGGACTGCTACACAGGCAGAGTCACAGTGATCTCAGTTGTAGACTATGGATATGTGCTGAGTTCTTGAGTACTGAGGGCATGATGTCTGTCGAAGAGGTGGAAGTGTGGTAGTTATTTCTTTGTTTCCGTTGACTGGGTGGGGGGTGGGTGAGATCACATGATGGTAATGGGAGCTAAAATGCTTAATGAATGGCTGGAAAGCTAGGGAGGGGGGCCACTGAGGTGTGATTTGGTGTCCAATATGATCGTGGGGGATTCAGAGCCCCAGGAAATAAGTAGGAGAGCAGGTGGCTAACAGATGGATAGCTGAGGGTGGAGAGGGTGGAAGAAGAAAGGAAGATAGTCCAGAATTGTGAAAAGGGAGACAATGGAATTAGTAGGTCCTCTAGGTATTAGCTATTACTGTTCTTATTACTACATTGTGGGCTAAATTGTGTGTCCCCCAAGTTAATATGTTGAAGCCTACCCCCACCCCAAACCTCAAAATATGACTGTTTTTTGGAAATAGGGCCTTTAAAGATATAATTAAGGGGTGCCTGGGTGGCTCAGTTGGTTGAGCATCCGACTTTGGCTCAAGTCATGATCTCATGGCTTGGGGTTCAAGCCCCGTGTCAGGGTCTGTGCCGACAGCTCAGAGCCTGGAGCTGCTTTGGATTCTGCCTCCCTCTCTCTCTCCCCCTCCCTTGCTTGCACTCCATCTCCCTCTCAAAAATAAATAAACATTTAAAAAAATTAAAAAAAAAAGGATATAACTAAAATAAAATGAAGGTGTTTGGTGGGTCCCAATTTAATCCGACTGGTGTCATTATAAAAAGAGATTGGGCCACAGAGACACTAGGAATGCACACACACAGGGGAATGACCATGTGAGGACACAGTGAGAAGGCAGTCATCTGAAAGTCCAGGAGGGAGGCCTCAGAGGAACCCAAACCTGCTGACACCTTGATCTTGGACCTCTAACCTCCAGAACCATGAGAAAACAGATATCTCTCATTTTAGCTACCCACTTGTAGTGATTTTCTTGTGGCAACCCTCGCAAACTAATACAACCACTGTTACAATTATTACTTTATTTCTCTCTCTCAAAATTAAATCTCTTAGTAAATCCTGCTAGTTCTGTCTCTAAGTGTCTTGAATCCTGTCTAGTTCCCTTTCTCCCTATTGGTGTATCACTCTAATGTCAGCCTCTTCCATTTTTTTTTTTTTTTCCAACTGGTTCTTCAGAGGAGGTCGGCTCATTCTGGGCTTACCCCTACCACATTCTCCCACAGCAAATCAGACAAAATGACCATCTTAAGTGTGTATTTGATTATGATAGTTCTGCTTGCTTATTCAATGGCTTCCTATTGTTCCTGGAATAAAGTCCAAACCTTTCAACGTGGCTTCCAAAAGGCTCTGCTCAGCCTTGTCCATTTCCGTCCTTCTGCATCGTTGACCTTATCTTTAGCCACACTGTGTTGGATTCTAGTCCATCCTTCCTCCAGACTCGACATTTCTGCACACACTGTTCTTCCTTCAAAATACTGGTCCCGAAGTATTCATGGTTTATGTTGCTATCTGTCCTACTGTTTCATACCTGGAGTACACATCAAGGTTTAGAACTCACAGAGCCCTGTAAACTGTTCTGTGTTACCCTTTTGTCTTACTAATGAAGAAACCCAAACTGGAAAGGCAAATGATGCATGTCAGCTCAAAGCATTAGTTACACAGTGGACTTTGGAACACTCTTGACTTTGGGACATGTCTCTCTGTATCTCCTCACTGCCAGGCTGCCTTCACTGGTGCCATTTTCTTCCATCTTCAGGGTTTTCTTTATGCGGAGTCCAGTCACTTCTTTCCCAAACACTATTGCAATGAAGTTACTCCTCTGCCCAGAAAGTCACCATGGCTTCCTATTATTTTTCATATCAAGCCTACAATAAGACTGGATTCCAGGACACTCCATAGTTTGCTTTTGTCTTCCCCATTTGTTTCCTAACAGGCATTGTCTATAGGTGTCAGACAAGCCATTTTTACATCAATACTTTATTTCATTGATCTAAGATGTCATCAGTTATAAAATGGACTATCATTTTAATTTATTACTTAAGGTAGAAAAAAGGATGCCAATTAAGCTAAAGTATACCATTGACTAAAAGTGGGTTCTAATTTCAGTGTCACTCATTTCACATGGGAAACATGTAAATTTTAGAAACATTGTAATATACTATATTTAAAAATTGTTGCTTGGCTCAGATTCCACTGACCACACGAAGCCCTCCTTGGCCAATCCTGGACAGGTTTCTTGAATTCCTACAGAATTTATCAACCCTTTACACGTTCTCTAGCTTTTCCAATCTCCTTCCTTCTTCTTTATCTGGTTCATTGGTGATGATTGAGTGCCTGGCACCGGGTATGCAATGATGGAAAGAATCTGGTCTCTGCCCTTATGGTCTTTTTATAAGGAAGTAAGGAAATACATAATTATAGACCACAAACTTCTATGTAGGAAATAATGCCAAAGATAGAGAATAAAGGCAGGGTGCTGGAGAGAAATCTAAGTAGAATGTATTCCACATTCCACTTGAACCTCACCCTCCTCCCACATGTGCACCTCTTTTCCAAAAACCAGTTTAGACTTTCATCTTCCCCCCAAACTGAAGTTATTTTCTCCCACATACTAGTCTACTTTATAGCTTCAAGAAATTACTCCCTCCTGTTGCTTTGAATCTGTGTTTTTCCTTTGAGAGTGACAGCATAGCAAGGTGTCGACAGCATGGTTTCTTTGAGCCCCAGTCTCCCTGTGCTCAAGTCCCAGCATTGTCATTTATTGACTGTATGACTTTCAGTAAATGTCTCTGTGCCTCAGTTTTCCTATTCTTAAAAATGGAGGCAATGCTAGTACCTACATAATGACATCACTATAGGGATTAAGTGAATTAAAACATGCAAAGTGTTTAGAAGAATGTTGGGCATCTAGAAACCATTCTAAGGATCATTATATCTACCCTGATTGCTTTCATCCATGCTTTATCTCCCCTTTTAGACTCTAATGTAGGCATGGTTAAGGCCAAGGGGTTTGGGAACAAAATAGAAGAAAATCAAATCCTGGTTGAACAAATTTTCTAGATGCATGAGCTTGGATACATATTTCTTGACCATTCTCAAATTTAATTCTCTTTATCATTTAAATAATGATAGCAAATGCTTACATTTGGGGGTTGTTCAGAGGAATAAATAAGATAAACATGCAACATGCCTGCTATATAGACCTCAGCGAAGACTGCTATTGTCCTTACCTCAATTCAGGAAGTCTCTCTGTGTTTTCGTTTCACACAATAGAACTCACCAGCTGTGATGTTAGTGATATTTTAGCTAAGTGATAACAGCTCACTATAAAAAAAAGCGAGTGAGTAAGCAAATGGTAGTGTCCACTAGAGACCTTGTCATGGGGATTGGTAAAATTTTCACACTCCAGCTTCTGCTTCTTTATCTTTGGGGGACAAAAATAAAGGGTGTGGGGTCTCTCTGGAGAGAGAATCTTACCCTTCTCTTCATTTCCTTCCAGGTACTCTGACCAGCACATCCTCCAATGTGTTGATTGTGTCTCCCACACAGGTTTACCATGACATTCTGTCTCTCCTACTATCTTGTTCTTGAAATTTAGTGGGGCTTTGCTTAAGGGCATGGGAACCTGTCCTTTTCTTTCTTTTATTTATTTATTAATTTTTTAAATATTTATTTTTGAGAGAGAGACAGAGCACAAGCTAGGGAGGGGCAGAGAGAGGGAGACACAGAATCTGAAGCAGGCTGTAGGCTCTGAGCTGTCAGCACAGAGCCTGATGCAGGGTTTAAACTCACGAATCATGAGATCATGACCTGAGCCTAAGTCAGACGCTTAACTGAGCCACCTAGGCACACCTGGACTTTTCTTTTAGAATGAAACTTGAAATGTCCCCTGGAGAGTGCAGTCATCAAGACCCAGCAAAATATGTGCTTCCAGCTTTGGTTTTCAAGCTAGAACTTCTGCATTTGAAGGCTGAACGAACCCCACGGAGTACCATATTCCATGATAATAAGCCTTGGAAATTTTCACTCTCAGTAAAGCAGGTGTCTGTAGCCCTGACAATGCACAAAACTTGTATCCGCAAATGCAACATTTGATTCACAGGCCCCTTCAGCTCTTTTTGTGTTACTGTTGTCATGCTACTTTGTGACTCCCCATTAAAGCTGGCATCTGGCTTTCTGGCTTACATTAAGTACTAATTTATTTTGGACAATTTTCAGGGCTAATCAACCAAAAGCCATATCCGTATGGCTCTGGGAAAACATTTCTCTTCTCACCTCGCCCACAGTGTATCATTTAGAATAAAATGCTTCATTAAACTAGATCTTAGTGATAGACACGTGTCACAAGTTATTGCACCTTGCAACACTCCCAAGAGATCAGTGTAAAATCAAACTGAAGCTAAAATAAAAATGGGCCAGTTTTGGCAATAAGTAAAATTCAAATGTATGTCATACTCTTCCATATATAATGCTTTTTTCTCTCTCTAGTCTCTTTGATAACAAAAATATCTGATGACTTAGACCTTCACTGAAAAGCAGAAAGAGGAAAAATTATGTAGAGTACTTGACTGCTCCTTGCCCCCCTCCTGTACTCCTCTCCCTGTGATTTAATCAACCCAAGTCTTCTTCACTAGCTCCTAGATATCTCTGGAGTTGGTCTGTTTCTCTTCCTACTCATAGGCTCCCCTTAGCTCGGGCTACCATTTTCTCACCGGAGTTACTGAAATTGCCTCACTTGTATTTTACTCAAGCCTAGCTCATTCCCTCACCCCACTTCCCTGGGTACACATATTTGACGTGAGATTGCAATTCTCCTCCCTAAAGAGAGGAATTAATTTGTTTCTTGACTTCTTAAATCTGGGCTAGCTTTATGACTCGCAGTGGACGATGGGATGTGGGGGAAGTGGAAGAATGTCATTCCCTAGCCTTAGCCTCAAGAGGTCTTGTCGACCTTGCCTTCTTGCACTCTGCCATTGTCAGGAAAGCGTGGCTCGGCTAGCCTGCTGGAGGATGAGGGACACATGGAGTAGAGCAACATTATCATACACAGCCTACTGAAACCAGTCTAGATCAATCAAGAGCTAGCCCACGCCTAGGCGTGTGAGAGAGAGAGAGAGAGAACAGCCAAGATTAGCAAAGCCACTCAGCCAAACCTCAGCTCACTCTCGACACGTGGGCAATAAACATTCATTGTGTATGCTACAGGGGTTTTCTGCGTGTTGTTATGAAGCATTATTTTGGCGATAGCAAAACCGATAGACTTTCTAAAGTAGAATCGGATAATCTTGCTTAAAAAATGATGACAATGCTAATTGCTTTACAAACAGCCTTTCTGTCTTTTTTTGTCCCTTTTATAACAGAACCTAATTTTGTTGAGGGCAAATTTTGTTAGAGTCAAACTCCCTTACCCCTAAGACCAGTTACATAATATGGTTTTGGTCAATGGTATCTGGGCAGAAATTTCTAGAGAGGAACTTCTTTCTTAAATAAAAAGGAATATCCATGAAAGAAAAAAGTGATAAATTGAACTTCATTAAAGTTTTAAAATTTTGTGCTTCAAGAGACATCATTTTAAAAATGGAAAGACAAGACACAGGCCCAGGGAACATATTTTTTGAAGTACATATCTGATAAAGGACTTATGTCCAGAATAAAATAAAGAGCTTTTGGAGCTCATTGTAAGACAGACAACCCAATTTAAAAAAATGGGCAGAAGATATATAATAGGCACTTCATCAGAGAAGATATACAAATAGCCAACAAGCATGTGGAAAGATGCTCTACATCATTAGTCAGTCACTAGGAAGACGTGAATTAAGATGTGATGAGATACCACTTTATTCCCACTAGAATGGCTTTCATTAAGGACAGACAATAAAAAATACTTGCAAGGAAAACAGAGATTTTGGAATCCTTATACATCACGGATGGAAGGTGTAATAGTGCAGCCACTTTGGAAGAGGTTGGAAATTTCTTTTTCTTTTTTTCTTTTTTCTTTTCTTTTTTTTTTTCATTTAAGTAAGCTTCACAGCCAGTGCAGAGCCCAATATTGGGCTTGAAGTCATGGCCATGAGATCAAGACCTGAGCTGAGAACAAGAGTTGGACACTTAACTGAGTTACCCAGGCACCTCTGTTTTTTTAAGATTTGTTTTCTAATTTTATTGATATATAATTGACTTATAACATTGTGTCAGTTAAAAATGTACCCATGATGATTTGATACACAAATCTATTGCAAAAATGTTTACCACAGCAGGTTAGTTAACACCTCTGTTACCTCACATAATTAATTACCTTGTGTGTACGTGTGTTGAAAATATTTAAGATCTACTGTCTTAGCAACTTTCAAGTGTATCATACAATACTGTTAACTAGAGTCACCATGCTGTACATTACATCCCCAGAAGTTAGATCTCTTATAACTGGGAGTTTGTTTCTTTTGACAACATCTCCTTATTTCCCCAACCTCCAATCCATGGAAACTACCATTCCACTATCTGTTTCTATGAGTTCAGTTTTTTTAGATTCCACATATAAGTAAGATTATATAGTATTTGATTTTCTCTGGCTTATTCCACTTAGTATAATACCTTCAGGGTCCATTCATGTTGTCACAAATGGCAGAATTTCCTTCTTTCTCGTGGCTAAATAATATTCCATTCTGTATTTATGTTGCATCTTCCTTACCCATTTATCTGTGCGTGAACACTTAGGTTGTTTCCATACTTTGGCTATTGTGAATAATTTTGCAGTGATCATGGGAGTGCAGATACCTATTCAGGATCCTGATTTCATTTTCTTTGGGTTATATACTCAGAAGTGGGATTACTAGATCAGATAGTGGCTCTACTGTTTTCCATAGTGGTTACACCAATTTACATTCTCACCAACAGTGCATGACGGTTCTCTTTTCTCCACATACTCACAATACTTGTTCTTTCTTGTCATTTTGATATTTTGATGATAGCCATTCTAACAGTTGTGAGGTGATATCTCATTGTGGTTTTGATTTGCATTTCCCTGATGATGAGTGATGTTGAACACCTTACATATACCTCTTGGCCATTTGTATTCTTCTTTGGAAAAATATCTACTTAGGTCCTCTGCCAATTTTTTAAATTATAGATATATATATACACACATATACATATATATTATATCATATATATCATATAATCATAATCATATATATATCATATAATCATAATCATATAATATATATATATATTTTCCTATTGAGTTATACGAGTTCCATATATTTTGTTTAATAGGTCCTTATCAAATAGATGGTTTACAAATATTTTCCTATTGTATAGATTGCCTTTTCATCTTGCTGATGGTTTCCTTTGCCGTGCAGAAACTTTTTAGTTTGCTGTAATCTCACTTATTGATTTTTGCTTTTGTTGCTTGCACTTTTGGTGTCATATCCAAAAAAATCATTGCTAAGAACAACATCAGGACCTTGTTCCCTATGTTTTCTTCTATAAGTTATAGGGTTTCAAGTCTTATGTTTAAATCTTTAATCCATTTAGAATTAATTTTTGTGAATGGTGTAAGATAGGGATCCAATTTCATTCTTCTGCATGATTATCAAGTTTCCCCAGCACTATTTATTGAGGAGACTATCCTTTTCCCATTGAGTATTCTTGGCTCTCTTGTCAAATAATAGTTCAATGTTTATGTTATGGTTTATTTCTAGGCTCTTGTTTTTGTTCCCTTAGTTGCTATTTTTATGCCAGTATACATTAAAATCTTGATTTGCAAGCATAATCCATTCCAGAAACATGCTTGTAATCCAAAGCACTTGTATATCAAAGCAAATTTCAAGAACCATTGGCTTCATTGTGTTAATGTGACATTCAGCATCATGTAATACTCGTATTACAAGACATTCCCTCATTTATCAAGTTAAAGTTTATTAGAAATATTTGCTCATCTTGCAGAACACTCACAGAACAGTTATTCACAATCCAAGGTTTTACTGTAATATTCTTTGATTACTATAGCTTTGGAGTATAGTTTGAAAACAGGAAGCGTGAGGCTTCTAGCTTTGTTCTTTTTTCTCGGGATTGTTTTGGCTATTTGGAGGCTTTTTTGGTTCTATATGAATTTTATGATTGCTTTTCTATTTCTGTCAAGAATAGCATTGTTTTTTTAATGTTTGTTTGTTTTGGTAGAGGGAGAGGCAGAGAGAAAGAGAGGGAGAGAGAGAATCCCAAGTAGACTCCGCACTGTCAGCACAGAGCTCAATGTGGGACTCGATCCTACTACTGTGAGATGATGACCTGAGCTGAAATCAAGAGTCAGACGCTTAACTAACTGAGCCACCCAGGTACCCCAAGAATACAATTGGTTTTGGTAGAGATTGAATTGAATCTATAGGTGGCCTTGGGTAGTATGGACTTTTAAACAATATGAATTCTTACTATCCATGAACATGAGTTATCTGTTTATTTGTGTCTTCAATTTCTTTTAACAAATTTTTATAGTTTTCAGTGTATAGATCTGTTACCTCCTGGGTTAAATTTATACCTAAGTATTTTATTGTTTTCGATGCTATTGTAAATGAGAATGTTTTCTTTATTTCTTTTTCAGAGGATTTCATTGTTAGTATACAGAAATGCAACTGATTTCTCCATGTTGATTTTGTATCCTGTAACTTTATTCTTTTTAATGTTTATTTTTGAGAGAGAGAGAGAGAGAGAGAGAGAGAGAGAGAGAGAGAGAGAACAAGTGGGGGAGGGGCAGAGAGAGAGGGAGACACAGAATCTGAAGCAGGCTCCAGGCTCTGAGCTGTCAGCACAGAGCCCAACATGGGGCTTGAACTCATGAACCAGGAGATCATGGCCTGAGCTGAAGTCAGACACTTAACTGACTGAGCCATCCAGGCACCCTAGTATCCTGTAACTTTATTATATTCACCAAATAGTTCCAACAGTTTTTGGTGGAGTCTTTAGAGTTTTCTATATTTAATATCATGTCAGCTGCAAACAGAGACAGTTTTTCTTCTACCTTTCTGGTTTGGATAATTTTTATTTATTTTTCCTGCCTAATTGCTCTGGCTAAGACTTCTAGTATTATATTAAATAGGAGTGGTGAGAGTGGGCATCCTTGTCTTGTTCTTGATCTTAATGGAAAAGCTTTTAATCTTTCACTATTGAGTATGATGGTTGCTATGGGCTTGTCATAGATGGCTTTTATCATGTTGAGGTATGTTCTTTCTATATTCAGTTTTTTTAGAGTTTTAATCATGAAATCATGTTGTATTTTGTCAAATTCTTTTAGTGCATCTGTTGAGATGGTCATATGATTTTTATCTTTCATTCTATTAATGTCTTGTATCACATTTGTTGATTTGCACAGGTTGAACCATCCTTGCATTTCAGGGATAAAT
Source organism: Panthera onca (assembly GCF_046562875.1). Classification (NCBI taxonomy): domain Eukaryota; kingdom Metazoa; phylum Chordata; class Mammalia; order Carnivora; family Felidae; genus Panthera; species Panthera onca. The sequence continues at coordinate 142,457,038 of NC_138347.1, forward strand.
CTCATTTGGTCATGTTCTGTGAGCCTTTTAATATATATTTCAATTCAGTTTGCTATCATTATGAGAATTATTGCCTGTATACTTATCAAGGATATTGGCCTGTAGTTTTTTTTCTTATATTTTTCCTATCTGGCTTTGGTAAAGAGTAGCCAATACTGGTCTTGTAAAATGAATTTGGGAGTGTTACCTCTTCATTTTTGGGGCGAAGAGTTTGAGAAGGATTGGCATTAATTCTTCTTTTTTTTAGTTAATCCCCAGTGTTGTATTAATTTCAGGTGTATAGTATAGTGGTTCAAGAATTCTATACATTACTCAGTGCTCATCATGAATAGTATACTCTTTAATCCCCATCACTTATTTCACCCATTCCCCACACTCACTTTCCCTCTGGTAACCATCAATTTGTTCTCTATAGTTAAGACTCTGTTTATTGGTTTGTCTCTCTTTTTCTTCCCTTTGCTCATTTGCTTTGTTTCTTAAATTCCATATATGACTGAAATCATATGGTATGTGTCTTTATCTGACTGATTCATTTCAATTAGCATTATACTCTCTTGCTCTATCCATGTTGTTGCAAATAGCAAGATTTTATTCTTTTTTATGGCCACATAATATTCCATTGTGTATAAGTGCTATATCTTCTTTGGATGAAGAAGAAACCCATCATATATTGATGGTCACTTGGGCTTCTTACATAATTTGGTTATTATAAATAATTCTGTGATAAACATAGGTGTGCATATATCTTTTCAAATTACTGTTTTTGTATTTTTTTAGTAAATACTGAGTAGTGCAGTTCCTGGGTCATTGGGTAGTTCTATTTTTAGTTTTTTGAGGAACCTCCATACTGTCTTCCACAGGAGCTGTACCAGTTTTCCTTCCCACAAACAGTACACACGGGTCCCTTTTGCTCTACATCCTTGACAACACTTGTTTCTTGAGTTTTTGATTTTAGCCACTCTGATAGGTGTGAGGTGATGTCTCATTGTGGTTTTGATTTGCATTTCCTTGATGATGTTTCATGTGTGTGTTGGCCATCTGTGTCTTCTTTGGAGGAATGTCCATTCATATCTTCTGCTCATTTTTTAATTGGATTATTTGTTGAGTTGTATAAGTTCTTTATATTTTTTGGATACTAACCCTGTATGAGATATATCATTTGCAAATATCTTCTCTAATTCTATATGTTGTCTTTTAGTTTTGTTGGTTGTTTCCTTCACTGTGCAGAAAGAAGCCTTTTATTTTGATGTAACCTGATAGTTTACTTTTGCTTTTATTTCCCTTGTCTCAGGAGACAATATCTAGAAGGATGTTGCTATGACCAAAGTCAGAGAAATTACTGCTTGTATTCTCTCCTAGGATTTTTATGGTTTCAGGTCTCACACTTAGGTATTAATCCATTTTGAGTTTATTTTTGTGTATGGTGTAAGAAAGTGGTCCAGTTTCATTCTTTTGCCGGTAGCTGTCCAGTTTTCTCAGCATCATTTGCTGAAGAGACTGTCTTTTTCCCATTGCATATTTTTGCTTCCTTTGTCAAAGATTAATTGGCCATATAATTGTGGGTTTGTTTCTAGCCTTTATATTTGGTTCCATTGATCTCTATCTGTTTTTGTCCAGCTTCTTTGATTACTACAGTTTGGTAATATAACTTTAACTATGGGATTGTGGTACCTCCAGTTTTGTTTTTCTTTTTCAAGTTTGCTTTGGCTACTTGGGGTCTTTTGTGGTTCCATGAAAATTTTAGAATTTTTTTTCTTGTTCTGTGAAAAATGCTGTTGATATTTTGATTGGGATTGAATTAAATGTGTAGATTTCTTTGAGTAGTTTAAAAACATTAACAATATTTGTTCTTTCAATCCATGAGCATGAAATGTCTTTCCATTTCTTTGTGTTATCTTCAATTTATATCATCAGTGTTTTGTAAGAGTACAGGTCTTTCACCTCTTTGGTTAAGTTTATTCCGAAATATTTTATTATATTTTTGGTGCAGTTGTAAATGAGAATTGTTTTCTTAATTTCTCTTTCTGCTATTTCATTATTAGTGTTTAGAAATGCAACAACTTTGTGTACATTGATTTTGTATTCTGTGAGTTTACTGTATTCATTTCTCAATTCTAACAGTTTTTTGTTGGAATCTTTAGGGTTTTAATGTCATCTGCAAACGGTGAAGTTTTACTTATTCCTTACCAATTTGTTTGTTTATGTATTTATGTTTAGAAAAATTTTTAAATGTTTTTAATTTATTTCTGAGACAGAGAGAGACAGAGCATGGGCAGGAGAGAGGCAGAGAGAGAGAGGGAGACACAGAATCCAAAGCAGGCTCCAGGCTCTGGGCTGTCAGCACAGAGCCCGACGCGGGGCTTGAACTCGTGAACCGCGAGATCATGACCTGAGCCAAAGTCCAACGCTTAACAGACTGAGTCACCAGGCACTCCATATTCCTTACCAATTTGGATGTCTTTTATTTCTTTTTGTTGTCTAGGTTGCTGTGGCTAGGACTTGAATAAAAGTGGTGAGAGTGATGGACACCCTTGTCTTGTTCCTGACCTTAGGGGAAAAATTCTGTGTTTCCATACTGAGTATGATGTTAGCTGTAGGTTTTTTTATATAAGGCCTTTAGTATGTTGAGGTATGTTTTCTCTAAATCTACTTTATTGAGGGTTTTTATCATGAATGGATGTTGTACTTTGCTGAATGCTTCTTCTTTATCTATTGAAATGATCATATGATTCTTATCTTTTTTCATATTGATATGATGTATCATGCTGATTGATTTGCAAATATTGAACCATGTTTGCATCTGGGGAATAAATCCCACTTTATCATAGTGAATGATTTTTCAAATGTGTTGTTGGATTTGGTTTGCTAGTATTTTGTTGAGAATTTTTGCATCTATGTTCATCAGAGATATTGGCCCATAGTTCTGTTTTTTGTGGTATCTTCATTTTTTTTTTTTTTTTTTTTTTTTTTGTATCAGGGTAATGCTGGCCTTATAAAATGAATTTGGAAGTTTTCCTTCCTCTTCTATTTTTTGGAATAGTTTGAGAAGAATAGGTATTAACTCTTCTTTAAATATTTGGTAGAATTTGCCTGTGAAGATATCTTGTCCTGGACTTTTGTTTGTTGAAAATTTTTGATTACTGATTCAATTTCATTGTTGGTAATTAGTTTATATTTTCTGTGACTTTCTACTTCAGTTTGGTAGGTTGTATGTTTCTAGGAATTTATCAATTTGTTCTAGGTTGTCCAATTTGTTGGCGTATAATTTTTCATAATGTTCTTTTACAATTGTTTATATTTCCGTGGTGTTGGTTGTTATTTCTCTTTCATTTGTGATTTTGTTTATTTGAGTCCCTCCCTCTCTGTCTCTTTCTTTCTTTCTCTCTCTCTCTCAGGTGAATCTGACTATAGCTTTATCAATTTTGTTGATCTTGTCAAAGAACTAGCTCCTGGTTTCATTGACTTGTTCTATTGTTTGTTTGTTTGTTTTAGTTTGTATATAATTTATTTCTTCTCTAATCTTTCTTATTTCCTTTCTTCTGCTGGTTTTGGATTTTATTTGGTATTCTTTTTCTAGCTCCTTTAGGTGTAAGGTTAGGTTGATTATTTGAGATTTTTCTTGTTTCTTGAGGTAGACCTGTATTGCTATAAACTTCCTTCTTAGAAATGCTATTACTGCATCCCAAAGATTTTGAACTCTTGTGCTTTCATTTTTATTTCTTTCCATGAAATTTTTATTTCTTATTTGATTTCTTAGTTGACCCATTAATTGTTTAGTAGCACTTTATTTAACCTCCATGTATTTGTGCTTTTTCCAATTTTTTTCTTGTGGTTGGTTTCTAGTTTCATAGTGTTGTGGTCAAAAAAGATGCATAGTATGACTTTGATCTTTCTGAATTTGTTGAGACTTGTTTTGCGGCCTAATAAGTGATTTATTCTGGAGAATGTTTCATGTGCACTTGAGAAGCACGTGTGTTCTGCTGTTTTAGGATGGACCTCTCTTAATATATCTGTTAAATCCATCAGGTCCAGTGTGTGGTTCAAAGCCACTGTTTTTTTTATTGATTTTCTATTTGGATGATCTGTCCATTGATATAAGTGGGGTTTTAAAGTCCCCTACTATTATTGTATTACTGTTGATTAGTTTCTTTATGTTTGTTATTAACTGTTTTATGTATTTGGGTGCTCTCATGTTGAGTGCATAATATTTTCAATTGTTATATCTTTTTGTTGAATTGTTCCTTTTATTATTATATAGCGTTCTTCTTTGCCTCTTATTACTAGTCTTTGTTTTAAAGTCTCTTTGTCTGATATAAGTACTTCTATCCTAGCTTTCTTTTAATATTCATTTGCATGATAAATATTTCTCCCCTTTTCAATCTACCTGTTTGGGTCTGAAATGAGTCTCTATTAGTGTATAGATAGATCTTGTTTTTTAAAGTTATTTATTTATTTATTTATTTATTTTGGGAGAGAGAGAGAGTGGGGGGGGGGAGAAAGTGCAGGGGAGAGGAGAGAGAGAGAGAGAGAGAGAGAGAGAATCCCAAGAAGGCTCTGTGCTGTCAGCACAGAGCCTGACACAGGGCTCGATCTCACAAATTGCGAGATCATGACCTGAGCCAAAATCAAGAGTCAGACACTTAACTGACTGAGCCACCCAGGTGCCCTTGCATCTTGTTTTTTAATTCATTTTGTCACCTTATGTTTTTTGATTGGGGCATTTAGTCCATTTACATTCAAAGTAATTTTTGATAGGTATATATTTATTGCTATTTGATACTTGTTTTGTAGTTATTTTTGTAGTTCTTCTTTGATCCTTTCTTTTCTTGCTTTCTTTCATGATTTTCTGGCTTTCTTTAGTGATATACTTGCCACTCTCTTCTGGCCTTCAAAATTTCTGCTGAAAAAATCCACTGATGGCCTTATGGGGTTTCCCTTCTGTCTTCTTTTCTCTTGCTGCTTTTAAAATTCTCTCTTTATCACTACTTTTTTCCATTTTAATGACTATGTGTATTGGTATGGACCTCCTTGGGTTGATTTTGTTGGGGAATCTTTCTGCCTCCTGGATCTAGATATCTGTCTCCTTCCCCAGATTAGGAAAGTTTTCGGCTATTATTTCTTTAAATAAATTTTCTACCCCTTTTTTCTCTCTTCTGGGATTCCTATAATGTGAATGTTACTATGTTTAATGGGATTCCTGAGTTCCCTAACTTTATTCTAATTTTTGCATATTTTTTTCCCTCTTACTTGCTCAGCTTGATTACTTTCCATTATGGTGTCCTCCAGGTCACTAATTCATTCCTCTGCTTCTTCTAGCCTGCTACTTATTCCATCTAGTGTATTTTTAATTTCACTTATTGTGTTCTTCATCACTGACTGGTTCTTTTTTGTTTTCTATCTCTTTGTTAAGGATCTCACTGATATCCTACACTCTTTTCTCAAATCCAGTGAGTATGTTTATGATCACTTTAAATTCTTCATCAGGCATATTAATTATATCCATTTTACTTAGGTCTCTTGCTGTGGTTTTGTCATGTTCTTTCATTTATGACATATCCCTTTGTCTCTTCACTTTGCCTAATTGTGTCTGTTTCTCTGTGTTAGGAAAGTCAGCAAGGTCTCTTGCTCTTGAAAGCAATGGCCTTATGAAGAAGAGGTCCTCTAGTATCCTGCAGTACATAGTGTCTCCTGTTCACCAGGACCTGGCACTTTAGGAGGTGTCTCCTATATGCATTGTGTGCATCCTACTGTTGTGTCCTGGTCACTTTTTCCTTCAATCCAGTCAACTGGGGGTCTTCCTAGGGGTATCCACAAAGCTTGAAAAGTGGATAACAAGTATGCCTCAAGCTTCCACAGGGCCCACTTCCCCCTCAGGCACTGTCACCAAGACTGAGGCCCAGCAGAATGGGTGGGTTGGGAGAAGCAGTGTTGGCAAGGTTTGTGCCAGTCTTCTGTGAGAGGGGACTCATGGTACCAGGATTGAGGCAAATGTGACTGGGAAGGGTGGATCTGCTTAAGTGTGCAGGGGCAGGGCTTAATCTAATCTTGCAGGTGGCCTTGCCATTAGGCTGGGGAGTAGGGGAGGGAGATGGTGCCTGCCATCTCCTTTGTTCCTGGAGGAGTCCCTCAGAGATCCCTGATATTCTGCTCCCAAATGAATAAACTACTCTCTCTCTCTCATATGTCCCACACGTGTTTCAAATTACCGCTTCTATGCTATATCTCAGCACTCTGTTGTAGTGCTCTCTCTTTAAGGGTGGGGACTCAGACTCTTCTTGCCCTCTCGGGTCTCCCAGAACCAATCCCACTGATCTTTAAAATTCCAGGCTTTAAGTCTCACTGTTGTAAGAGCCAATAAAATCTGGCCTCTTTCTATTTCAAACCCAAATGCTATGGAGACTTGTATTCCCCACCTGTGCTCCCCAGTGTGATAGTCTGTTCCTTGCCCTTGTCTGGGCTGTGGTTCTCTCCTTCCTTTTCTACCCAGGATGGCCACAGTCCATTTTGCTCTCCACTGAGTCTCTGCCCTTCCTACCCTCTTTGATGTGGCCTCTTCTCTACCTTTACTTGTTAAGTTTGTTCTGCCAATCTTTGGGCTGTTTTATGGGTTATTTATACTGATTGGTGTTACCTAGTTGTATCCTTGGGACAAGGTGAGCTTAGAGTCCTCTTATTCTGCCATCGTCCCAGCCTCAGCTATAATTATTTATAATTCCTGTTGTCCTGTAACCTTTATTTAGGCAATTTCTTTCTTTTTTTTAATGTTTATTTTTGAGAAAGACAGAGAGACAGAGTGTGAGCAGGCAAGGGGTAGAGAAAGAGGAAGACACAGAATCCGAAGTGGGTCTAGGCTCTGAACTGTCAGCACAGAGCCCGATGTGGGGCTCAAACTCACGATCCACAAGATCATGACCTGAGCTGAAGTCGGACACTTAACTGACTGAGACACCCAGGTGCCCCTATGTAGGAAATTTCTTTAAAATCCATCAGTTTTTCATAAGTTTATCATATGGCCAAGCTATTTCACTGCTAGGAATCTACCTAAAAGAAATGAAAACATATCTACACAAAGACTTGTACATAAATGTTCATTGTAGTAGTACTCATAATAGATCAATTCTGAAAAACCCAGTGTCTACCAACTGCTGAACAGATAAATAAAATGTGGTATTTCCAAATAATAGAATACCATTCACCAATAAAAAGGAATGGGCTAGTAACACATGTATTATGTGGATGCATCTCAAAAACAATGTGTGAAATGAAAGAAGCCAAACACAAAATGTCACATATTATATAATTTCATTTGTATGAAATGTTTAGAAAAGGCAAATGTACAGAGATGGAAAGTAGTTGCCTGTGGCTGAAGATTGGAATGGAGAGTGACTTCAGATGGGTGTAAGGCATCTTTTAGGGGCAATGGAAATGCTCTAAAATTGAATTATACTGTCAGTTGTACAATTCTGTGAAGTTTCTAAAACTTACTGAATTGTATGCCAAGAAGAGTGAATGTAATGGTATATAAGTAGTATCCCAGGAAAGCTGTCAAAAATAATGGAAGAAAAATGAAATAGTTAAAACATTTCTCTAGTCCTTCAGTAGAAGAGTACAAGAAAATACACCATGATTATAATGACAGTATGTAAACTAAAACAAAATGAAACATCTTACCAGGGTAAAACTCTTTTGTTTTCTACACTTTGGCCCTCTACCTTCTTTGTGGATGGAATAAAGACTTGATTACTAGATGTGTTGCAACTGTCTTTCATTCATGAGGATGAAAGCCATATCCTAAGGATAGTGTAGCAGGAAGATAGAAAAATCCAGAGTGCTTGATGACATGTTTGAGTTGCTGCATCAGCCCAGAATTCTTTCCCTCCAGACTTCTGAATATTGAGAATGAGAAAAATCTGTCCATTTCTGCCAAATAGTAGTTGAATTTTGATTACTGTAGAAAAAAATACACCTCAAAGTCTTTTCACTATTCATAAGTAAAGTTAAAACTCATTAACCAGCTCTTAATGACCCTTGCCTGTATCTCCATGAGGTTTAAAAAGGTCACTGAGCCATTGATGGAAATAGATCGTTCTCTTCCTTTGTCTCTATCTGTTTTATTCTTCTCCTGTCTTCCTGCTCCATTTAGACCCCATCCAGTCTGGTCCTCAGGCTTGACCCTCTTTCATAAGGTGCCCACGAAGAGATAGAAATCATTCTATTAAGTGTCTAGTCTTTCATGATCTCTAGCTATCAGGTCAACATAGGTTACCTGGCTTCCTTCTTATTCCAAATGCCAGGTATTTTTTTTCCCCCCAGGTCAGGGGAGGATGAGGGCATGGTCTGCTAGGCCTTGCTTGGCTCTTATTTGCTATTTTCAAGGGCATGAAGAAATTCCAGCTGTTCTTCTGTGTGGGAAACCATGGAAAAGCCAGGGTTGTCACTTGGCACCTACTTTGACATAGACACCCCTCCCAGCTATCCATACTGTGTTAATCTCTTGCCTTTGTTTTATGAATAGTATCAGCAAAGCAGCCAACTTACCATGTTTCAGGAAAGACATGTGAAGCACAGGTCTCTTGGTCTGGTATTCCTCAAATCTATCTAGAAGACTGTATCACCTTTCTTTTCTACCAACTCTGGGAGTTGGGAATAGCAGCTATAGTACAGAAACAGACCAACATCTGAACTGTCTCTTCATTTTTTAAAATCGTTGCCAGCTAAAATACTTGGGGGCAAGGCTCCATTCTGTTTGATTCCATATCTGCTGCATTCATTTTGGTCTGGCATTGGTTTTTAAATACTTAAAGAAAAAGCATTGTGTGTATTGCTATCTGGCCTAATTTGAGAACTTATTGTTCCTGGGACACAAGAAGGGGATGGGAAGGTTACTCCTAAAGGGAGTAAAGAATATGAGACACATGAGCTAATTCTTCATAATATTATTCTATCACACCTGGAATCTGGCTCACATTGTTCAGATCTTTCTTTGCCCTGTTGTAATGGAACTCTTAGATCCAACCTGGAAACTGGCTATGAAAAGATATCTACTTTGTACTCCCAGATGGCATATTCCATTCCTACTGATCATCGGTCATAAATCTAGTTTGATTTTTCTATGTCTCTCTTCAAATTTGGGCTGTTTTGGATCATCTACTTCTTGGAGCTGCATTTTTGTTTATTCCAGAAACTCCATGATCCCTTCAGTTTCTCCCTCCTCTTAGTCCCAGCATGCCATGCAGCTGGTGCAGCTGGGAAATCTATACCACCCCCCTACTGAGGGATAATTGCAGCAATTAAAGCCTAGACTAGTATTTCAAGAAAGCAGTATTTCCACATCATTGTTAAAATTAGTTCAATTTGCCATGTGATTTGAGTGGTAAACACTTTTTCCAATATTGTAAATTACCAAACATTCAACTGTCAGTGCTACAGAAATCTGGAAAATGTATAGTTTATGATAATACATTTGGCTAGAGTACAAACAACCAGAAAGGTTCTAGTTGACTGCATAAAATGTTATAGCATGGATCAGCCATCTTTAAGGGGATTTGGCAGTTTGAGCAGAGGTATAGAAATGCTCTTTCATTAGAAGCTCAGTTAAAAAAAAACCTAAATAAGCATAATGGGATAAAAATTTGAAAGAGAAATAGTAACATGCAAACCATAGTGATTTCTTTCAAATAACTTAACAGCAATTAAGCTCAAATAGGAGTCTGGTTCAGTCCACCAAAGGTTGACTTTTCTTAGACTACATGTAAAACAGTCATGGACTAAATTTCCCTTTAACTGACCACTTTCTCCTCTCTATGTTCACCAATTTATTGGAAAAAAAAGAACTGTAACAAAATGAGAGTCAATCCATGCTCTTATGGCCTCCAGCTAAGTATGATCCAAAGAGCTAACGAGTTCTTCAAAAGCATCAGATTTATGAGCCATGGTAATGGAAAAGGGAGAACTAAGTAAAGTGTTTCTCCTATTGAGAACCAGCAACAACAAAATCACAAAATCTCAATAGCATATGTGAGTAAGCATCTATTGAGCTCATGACTCAGAGAATGGTCTGGGAGTTAGCTGATTGACATTACGCTTGAGCACGTGGCTCAGTTCCACATGTCTCTCATCTTCCTTTAGGGATACACAGACTAGGTGGAGCTCATTCTGCTTGTAGCAACGGTAGAATTGCATGCAAATTGGAATGAAAACATTCAAGGCCTCTTAAACCTCAGCTGGTAGCTGGTGCCCTGTTGCTTCTGTTTTACTCTGTTAGCTAAAGCAAGTCATGGAGCTAAACCCAGTATCAAGAGATAGGAAAATATATTTCACTGTTTTTTTTAGTGTTTATTTGTTTTTGAGAGAGAGAGAGATGGGGTGCAAGTGGGGGAGGGGCAGAGAGAGACACACAGAATCCAGGCTCTGAGCTGTCAGCCCAGAGCCTGATGGGGGGCTTGAACTCACAAACCATGAGATGGTGACCTGAGCCGAAGTCAGATGCTCAACCGACTGAGCCACCCACATGCCCCTATATTTCACTTTTTTAAAGGTGAAAATTGGCAGTCACATAGGAAAAGGTGAAAATTGGGGACCAATTATGCCATCAAACACACAGCTCTTGTGTCATCAAGTATAAAAGAGAAAGGAAGAAGACTTGATAAATATCAAAGCCATAAAATAGAGAAAAATGTACGTACTGATTGATTCATCTATTCATTTAGTGTACTAGTAATCTGTTGCTGCATAACCAATTACCTCAAAGCTTAGGAGCTCAAAAAATACATCTTATTATCTCATAGTTTCCATAGGTCAGAAGTCATACTTGGCTGGGTCTCCCTACACTCTGGATCTCTTCTTACAAGCCCAGCCATATCAAGGCTTGACTGAGAAGAATCTACTTCTATCATTGTTGATAGGATTTAATTCCTGCCGTCTGCTTCACTGAGGGTTCGGTTCACTGTGAGTTGTTGGCTGGAGGTCTGTGTCAGCTCCCTGCCGTGTCCACCTCTCCACAGAACATGCTGTAACATGTAGCCAGCAAGAGTACAAGAGAGAATTCCAGCAAGAGAGAGTGAAAAGTAAGATGGGAGTCACAGTTCTCTTTCACTTAATCACAGGAGTGGCCTCCTATGCTGTATTGTTTGTTAGAAGCAAGTCACTAGGTCCAGCACGGCTCAAGGGGAGGGGATTACAGAAAGGGCGTGGAGGCCAAGAGAGCAGGGATCATTGGGAATCATTGCAGAAGCTGTCTAAAGCACTCAGTCACTCTTCAACCGTGGAACTTCTACCGTGTGTGGAACCCTGAGCTTGGAATGTATGCACGCAGAGATGAAGAAACCATGCACCCTGACTTTGAGCAAACAGTCCAGCTGATTCAGCCAAAGAAAAAGGTAAAAATAAAAAAAAGCTATGTTCAGTCCCCAATAACTCCATGGCTGGATTACCATACATCACAGCATCTTCAAATTTTTACTCTATTTAGAGATCTTTACTGTCCCTATAACAGATTTTTCTCCATCTCTATTCTCTAGATCATCAATTTTATGAACTTTTAATAAGATTTCATATTGAATTTGATAAATACCAGTCAAAAAGGCCAAGTTCCTTTCGATAGCATAGGTTTCTCAGAACTTTCAGTATGCTACAATGTATATAGCATATAATCTGCTACATTTCCCAAGAATTTTACACATTTAACCATTGAATCACTTTGTCATGAAGTATTTCAGGAGATTCATAATTCTCACGAATACCAGCCTCTTAACTTTGGTGACTGTGTCTCTTCTATTCTCTGATCCAGCTTGTCTCTGAAATTCATCATGCTGTTACTATTTTCTAAGTGTCCTCACGTCCTGGCTTCTCTGCCTAGAATGTTCTTTTCCCTTCCATCATCTGCTTAATTTAAACTAGATCCTTAAAAAATCAGTTGAAAAATCACCTCCTGTAAAAATCTTACCCTGATTTCTTTTCTCTGTGCTTTGACAGTAACCTGTGTACTGTGCTTATTACATGATGTTGTAAACGGTTTGATTTATTTCTCACCTCTCTCGGAATTATAATCTTCTTGAGGAAAGACCCATGTACGGCTCAAGCTCATAGCCCTGGTGCATACAGAGTGTCAGACATATGCCAGCTACTAAAGAAAATAACCCTTTTTGAATGCTAGAACAAATGAAAAATACCTGGTTCTTTTTTCATCTGTAACAGAGATAGTTGATGTTTTTCCTGCATTCCCCAGCCTCGCTAGCCATGAGGACACGTGACTAGTTCTGGCCAAAAGGCTTTAGAGGTCCTATGTTGAGACTGTGGAACTACAAATGTGAGTATCTTAGATTTCTATGTCACTGCATGGAGAAAAGCAGTCTTGGATCAGACATTAGATAAATGAAATAAAAATGAAATGAAGCTTTGCTGTGTTAGTCACTAAAGCGGAGTTTTGTCTATCTTGACTAAGATGTTACATGAAGGCTACTGGAAGTTTGATGCAGGCATGGGTGTGTAGCATAAACACTTTAAAAAAAAATCCAGGAGCCCCAGACAAGTGCTAAGAGATTGCTTTGGAATTACCTGAATTCTTTTTAATTTTGGTCACTAAGAAGCAGCTAGTTGCACATCTCCTTAGTAAAGATGCCTGGGGAAAACTTATAGACATGGTAGCAGTTACTGCTATATTTTAAATAGAACTGCATAATTTAACTTATTTTATGCAGAAAAAATGAAGTATGTAGAAAGGATGCCAGGATATCCAAGGAAATATATGTTCGTTTGAAGAAAAAGAAGCATCTTATAAAGTGAATGACAGCTTTGCTGCCTGTAGTTAGCAAATTCAGTGGAAAATTGCTCAATTTAGCCCTTGTTTTGCCTAGGCAGCCTAAACTTGAATCTCTAAGAAATTCCTCTTGGATTGATTTGATTATAACTTGGATGCCAGACCTATAATTCTAAGAAACAGGAAACTCCTGCTTCATTTATGGAGAAATTGGGATTTTTTTAAATTGAGATAAAATTGATATATAACATTGTATATGTTTAAGGTAGGCAATAATGTAATTAGTTGATATACGTATACAATGCAAAATGGTCATCAAAATAAGATTAAATAGCATCCATCACTTCACATAGTTACACTTTCTTTTTGTAGTGAGAGCTTTTTTTTTTTTTTTTAATATATGAAATTTATTGTCAAATTGGTTTCCATACAACACCCAGTGCTCATCCCAAAAGGTGCCCTCCTCAATACCCATCACCCACCCTCCCCTCCCTCCCACCCCCCATCAACCCTCAGTTTGTTCTCAGTTTTTAACAGTCTCTTATGCTTTGGCGTAGTGAGAGCTTTTTGAATCTACTCTCAGAAACTTTCAAAAATATAGTGCAGTAATGTTAATTATATATACCTGTAACCATATATACTGTATATCACGCTGTACATTACATCCCCAGAACTTAGTCATCTTATATAACTGGAAGCTTCACTGTTTTCACCCATTTCTCTCACTTCCCAACCCCCTACCCTGGCAACCACCAATCTGCTCTCCTTTTCTACACGTTTGTTTTTTTTATGTTCCACATATAAGATGATACAATATTTCTGTCTGACTTATTTTTCTGTCTGACTTATTTTACTTAGCATTATGCCCTCAAGGTTCACCCATGTTTTTTTGTAAATGGCAGGATTTTGAGAAGTTGGGAATTTAGGGCTTTATTTCAGAGGGAAAGTGACTGAGTAGAAATCCTAAGGCTTTCTTTTTCAGTCCAGAGTCTTAGTTGCAAGTAGCAGAAACTGACTCTGAGCCGAAAAGGGATTTATTGGAAGGAAATTGTGTAGCCCACAGAATCAGTGGGAAACCTGGAGAACCAGGCTCCAAAATGATTGAGAGACTGCAGGAACAATTTGGAAGGATATCTCATCACTACTCAAATCCAGAAATAGTGATTGTTCCAGTGGGGGGGGGGGGGAGGAAGAATCAATGTTCTCACCTTGATGGAAAGGGTCTAATACAGTCAACTCTTATGGGATAGCTAGGTAGTTGCGTTGCCCTCACTCCAAGGATATGGTTTTATAATCAGATTTTAGGATTGGTTGCTGCTGCTGGCAATTGGAGAATTCATTGGTGGTCTCCGCCATGACTTTCATGGGGAGATTTCTCTGTGCCTGTTGGCATAGCCATTTAGTTCAAGAGTTCACTGGCTGAAGACAGAGGCTGGCATTCACTAGATAAATCATCTGATTACTAAGAGTTTCTTCCACAGTGAGACTCTTTGTGATCCAGCTAAACTCTCAGCCACCCCCTATAAATTGGTCTTGAATCGTATCTTGAAAAGTTTCTGTTTCTAGTAAAAGTGAACAAGGATATGTGCTACTTGTAGATTATACTATTTTCCTAATTATTCACACCCCTTCCTATTAAAGAATTATGTAGCCTATCCATTGTCATGTGATTGACAGTTCTTCCTGTAGAGACTGTTGATTAGGCTTTGCCATGTGACATGTTTTGACCAATGGAATGGGACCAGACATAACATCTGGCATCTTCAGATAAAACATCAGAATACCATTATGAGCTTTGACGTTGTCTGTTTTTGCTCTGACGGAAGAATGCAATGTTGTAGATGGAGGATGGATTTAAGACTGCAAAAACATGCAGAACAAAGCTATAACTCACCCAAAGCCAACATGATAATGAGTGACAAATAACCTTTACTGTAAGCACTCATGTTTTGGGGTTGTTTGAACCACAACTTACTGAGTGAAAGATGACTAATATCCTATTCCATTTTCTACCCATGGGAAAAACCTCTCTTTACTGTATTTCATGGCTACTTGTTAGGAGAGTTATCAGGTTGTCCACAGTCCACTTCTGGTTGGCACTGGCACTGTATTCTGGAACTGTCTGTAAGCTAAACTTATATCTTTCTCTCTTCAGATCTCTGGTCAGAGGAATCTCCTCAGGAGGCCATAAGTGAGGGCTGAGGGAGAGGTGGCAGAAGACGTGAGTGAATATTCAGGGAGTGTAGACCACTTACTCAGGCAAATCACTTGTACCATTAAGATGTGTCCCAGTTCTTTTTTTTAAAGTTTATTTATTTATTTTGAGAGAGAGAGAGAGAGAGAGAGAGACAGTGTGTGAGAGGGGTAGGGGCAGAGAGAGAGAGAGGAAGAATTCCAAGTAGGCTCCACCTGGTCAGCATAGAGCCTGATGCAGGGCTTGAACTCACAAAACTGTGAGATCATGACCTGAGCCGAAATCAAGAGTCAGACGCTTAACTGACTGAGCCACCCAGGCACTCCCAGGATATGTCCCATAGATATAATTTTATCTATCTATCTATGTATCTATCTATGCAGCTATCTATTTAGGTTTGATATAGGTCAATATATCAATATATATCGATTAATGATTATGGTTTTGTTGACTATGCCTGAGTTTATGGTGTTCGATTAATTAAATAACACTTAATATGTGATGTTACATGGAGAAGTTGTATGGTCAGCTGGCATCCCATAATGAGGTATTGGGTCTTCATTTTCCCTAACAGCAAACCAAGAGATGTTTTTCAAAAGGACAGTAGCTTGAAAGGGGCATGTTTGTCCCCCAAACCAAGAGGTTACCATTCAAATCTTGTGAAATTCTCCATAGAGTATTACATTTCTGCCATAAGCCCATCAAGTCTTGTCCGATTTGTTGAGTCAAGTGTCAGGGCACTCATATTGCAGCTTGGACCAGCTGGAGAATCTCAACTTGCCCTTAGCCTCACATAAATTGACAGCCATTGGAATCAATAGGAAATGGGGTAGAGAAGTACAGAAAAGTGTGGTGTATGTTACCTCTACAACCCAAGAGGACCGCCAAGCATTGTGACTTTTTTGTAATGGTGGGAAGCTCAAGGTGTAGCAAGTTTCTGCCACTTGGAGGGATATCTCAATATACCCCAGAGCACTAGGTCCCATAAACTTCACGCCCCTATCTTCCCATGAAATGTACTATCCTCAATATGGAATGTATGTGTTTACCTAAGGAGGTCCAGGGCACTTATACTTTCTGTTCCTAGGCCTTAATAGAGTGAACCAGATGGTTGCCATGGTTTGTTTATACTTTTTAGTGAAATTTTTGGCAGATATTTTGTTATTGCCCAATGACTCTGAGGACTATGAAGATACTTTTTAGAAGGTATAGGTTTTATTATAAATTTTCTTTAGGCCATGTGAGATTTCTGATAGGCATGGAATAAGAAAAATGAAAGGGAGGTATCTAATGTGGTAGCTTGACTAATTAAGTTATAAATAAGAGATGTAGGTTCTGTATGGCTATGACAGAATTAGTAACCCTTCTAAAGAAGTCTTGGGTATATTTGTTATGGATTGGCCTGTCAACATATGATATCCAAGAAGCATATTTAATCTGTGGCAGTGAGCTCAACTTTTTTTTGGAATCTTGGAACCCTTTGCAAATCAATTAAATCTGTAAACCCGTTACCCAGAAATTTCATAAGCATGAAACTTGTTAAATAGATATAGGAGGTTCACCAATTTGCTGAGGCTTATTTAGAGAGGTCCAAGGACCCACATTGGAATCCGTGCTCCAGAGAACTGGCAGGGGTCCATATTTGAATGGGAAAGCATGTGTGAGTGGTTTTGTGAAGTTTGTCTCAGGAGGCTAGAAACTATCCACTCTCTCGACAATTAAATCTGCGTATTTCCCCCAATGGCATTACTTTTAATCACTGTCAATATTTTGCTCGTGGGTTCTTTTTTCCTTACCGGGATTTGATTATTGTAATTCTTCACCATGTGCACACTCTTTGGGAATCAAAGTCCTTAGGTAAACCTTTTAAATTGAGCCAGATGCTTTTTATTTAGAACCTGACAGATAATATTATTTTAGTTCATTTATGGAAAAATAAAATATTTCTTTCCCTTTTGGCTAGTTAATATTGAGTACAGTAAAGTCATTGTGATTTCTGGAAGCCATGCTGTGCGGGATGATACCAATATTGCCTACAAACATTTCAGGAAAACGTGGAAGTTTATCCTAAAGGGACATACTGAATAATTTCTCTCTCCTCCTGCCAGTAATCACATACAAAATTCCCGGAAAAAAGCAATGTTTTAACATTCCATTATTAGTGGGGATAGGCTGGTAACTCAGATAATTTAATTGCAATAACTATTTACTAAGAGCTTACTGTCAGTCTTAAGGTCAAGGAAGGCCATCGGAATCCTGATGAAAGGCAAAATTAACTTTTCAAAAAGCACTGGGAAGTTATGGTCACGTAAGTAGCAAATTAAAATACATCAAGGTTTGAACAACTAGTTGGAATAGGGGAGGGAGGAGCAAGAGCAGAAAACTCATTTGACCTTGTCATTAGGACCATTGCCTTGTGAGTGGCACAGAGATAATTACATTGTGATCTCAGGGAAGGAAATTTCATCATAGTTTCTACTTACCTGTGCTGTGAACAACAGAATAATAATAACGGAAGTATTGTCTATTGGTTTTCAATATTTAGACTTAACCTACTAAGAATAAAAAATATAGATGTTTCAGAACAGAATATAAATATTATCAACGTTGACAACGGAAACATAAAAGTATTCCTAAACGAAGTCGAGAAAATGAAAGAGGGAGGAAATGTGGAGAGAAGGTTGGGTTGCAAAGATCCTTTTCTTAAAAATGTGAGGAGTAAGATTCCATTTCCAGTTGGTGGAGAAAGAACTATATTGTAGAAATAATCTAAGCTAAAAGGCAATCAATAGAAAAACTAAAAATCATGACCTAAGCACTAACATTTTTGAAGTTATAGCAGTAAGGAAATAATAACATCCAAATTTGGTAAGTGAAGAATTAGTGGTATAAACGTATTATTTAAAATGTGGAGGAGGAGGTTCCGGAAGATGGCGGCGTAGGAGGACGCGGGGCTCACAGCGCGTCCTGCCAATCACTTAGATTCCACCTACACCTGCCTAAAGAACCCAGAAAACCGCCAGAGGATTAGCAGAAGGGAGTCTCCAGAGTCAAGCGCAGACGAGAGGCCCACGGAAGAGGGTAGGAAGGGCGGCGAGGCGGTGCGCGCTCCACGGACTGGCGGGAGGGAGCCGGGGCGGAGGGGCGGCTCGCCGGCCAAGCAGAGCCCCCGAGTCTGGCTGGCAAAAGCGGAGGGGCCGGACAGACTGTGTTCCGACAGCAAGCGCGACTTAGCGTCTGGGAGGTCATAAGTTAACAGCTCTGCTCGGAAAGCGGGAAGGCTGGAGGACAAAGGGAGGGAGAGCTGCTGAGCCCCCGGACGGCAGAGCTCAGCTTGGCGGGGAACAAAGGCGCCAGCGCCATCTCCCCCGCCCATCCCCCAGCCAAAATCCCAAAGGGAACCAGTTCCTGCCAGGGAACTTGCTCGCTCCGCGCAAACACCCAACTCTGTGCTTCTGCGGAGCCAAACCTCCGGCAGCGGATCTGACTCCCTCCCGCTGCCACAGGGCTCCTCCTGAAGTGGATCACCTAAGGAGAAGCGAGCTAAGCCTGCCCCTCCAGCCCCCGTGCACCTTGCCTACCCACCCCAGCTAATACGCCAGATCCCCAGCAACACAAGCCTGGCAGTGTGCAAGTAGCCCAGACGGGACACGCCACCCCACAGTGAATCCCGCCCCTAGGAGAGGGGAAGAGAAGGCACACACCAGTCTGACTGTGGCCCCAGCAGTGGGCTGGGGGCAGACATCGGGTCGGACTGCGGCCCCGCCCACTAACTCCAGTTATACACCACAGCACAGGGGAAGTGCCCTGCAGGTCCTCACCACGCCAGGGACTCTCCAAAATGACCAAACGGAAGAATTCGCCTCAGAAGAATCTCCAGGAAATAACAACAGCTAATGAACTGATCAAAAAGGATTTAAATAATATAACAGAAAGTGAATTTAGAATAATAGTCATAAAATTAATCGCTGGGCTTGAAAACAGTATACAGGACAGCAGAGAATCTCTTGCCACAAAGATCGAGGGACTAAGGAACAGTCACGAGGAGCTGAAAAACGCTTTAAACGAAATGCAAAACAAAATGGAAACCACGATGGCTCGGCTTGAAGAGGCAGAGGAGAGAATAGGTGAACTAGAAGATAAAGTTATGGAGAAAGAGGAAGCTGAAAGAAAGAGAGATAAAAAAATCCAGGAGTATGAGGGGAAAATTAGAGAACTAAGTGATACACTAAAAAAAAATAATATACGCATAATTGGTATCCCAGAGGAGGAAGAGAGAGGGAAAGGTGCTGAAGGGGTACTTGAACAAATTATAGCTGAGAACTTCCCTGAACTGGGGAAGGAAAAAGGCATTGAAATCCAAGAGGCACAGAGAACTCCCTTCAGACGTAACTTGAATCGATCTTCTGCACGACATATCATAGTGAAACTGGCAAAATACAAGGATAAAGAGAAAATTCTGAAAGCAGCAAGGGATAAACGTGCCCTCACATATAAAGGGAGACCTATAAGACTCGTGACTGATCTCTCCTTTGAAACTTGGCAGGCCAGAAAGGCTTGGCACGATATCTACAGTGTGCTAAACAGAAAAAATATGCAGCCGAGAATCCTTTATCCAGCAAGTCTGTCATTTAGAATAGAAGGAGAGATAAAGGTCTTCCCAAACAAACAAAAACTGAAGGAATTTGTCACCACGAAACCAGCCCTACAAGAGATCCTAAGGGGGATCCTGTGAGACAAAGTACCAGAGACATCACTACAAGCATAAAACATACAGACATCACAATGACTCTAAACCCATATCTTTCTATAATAACACTGAATGTAAATGGATTAAATGCGCCAACTAAAAGACATAGGGTATCAGAATGGATAAAAAAACAAGACCCATCTATTTGCTGTCTACAAGAGACTCATTTTAGATCTGAGGACACCTTTAGATTGAGAGTGAGGGGATGGAGAACTATCTATCATGCTCCTGGAAGCCAAAAGAAAGCTGGAGTAGCCATACTTATATCAGACAAACTAGACTTTAAATTAAAGGCTGTAACAAGAGATGAAGAAGGGCATTATATAATAATCACAGGGTCTATCCACCAGGAAGAGCTAACTATTATAAATGTCTATGCGCCAAATACCCGAGCCCCCAGATATATAAAACAATTACTCATAAACATAAGCAACCTCATTGATAAGAATGTGGTCATTGCAGGGGACTTTAACACCCCACTTACAGAAATGGATAGATCATCTAGACACACAGTCAATAAAGAAACAAGGGCCCTGAATGATACATTGGATCAGATGGACTTGACAGATATATTTAGAACTCTGCATCCCAAAGCAACAGAATATACTTTCTTCTCGAGTGCACATGGAACATTCTCCAAGATAGATCATATACTGGGTCACAAAACAGCCCTTCATAAGTTTACAAGAATTGAAATTATACCATGCATACTTTCAGACCACAATGCTATGAAGCTTGAAATCAACCACAGGAAAAAGTCTGGAAAACCTCCAAAAGCATGGAGGTTAAAGAACACCCTACTAACGAATGAGTGGGTCAACCAGGCAATTAGAGAAGAAATTAAAACATATATGGAAACAAACGAAAATGAAAATACAACAATCCAAACGCTTTGGGATGCAGCGAAGGCAGTCCTGAGAGGAAAATACATTGCAATCCAGGCCTATCTCAAGAAACAAGAAAAATCCCAAATACAAAATCTAACAGCACACCTAAAGGAAATAGAAGCAGAACAGCAAAGGCAGCCTAAACCCAGCAGAAGAAGAGAAATAATAAAGATCAGAGCAGAAATAAACAATATAGAATCTAAAAAAACGGTAGAGCAGATCAACGAAACCAAGAGTTGGTTTTTTGAAAAAATAAACAAAATTGACAAACCTCTAGCCAGGCTTCTCAAAAAGAAAAGGGAGATGACCCAAATAGATAAAATCATGAATGAAAATGGAATGATTACAACCAATCCCTCAGAGATACAAACAATTATCAGGGAATACTATGAAAAATTATATGCCAGCAAATTGGACAACCTGGAAGAAATGGACAAATTTCTAAACACCCACACTCTTCCAAAACTCAATCAGGAGGAAATAGAAAGCTTGAACAGACCCATAACCAGCGAAGAAATTGAATCGGTTATCAAAAATCTCCCAACAAATAAGAGTCCAGGACCAGATGGCTTCCCAGGGGAGTTCTACCAGACATTTAAAGCAGAGATAATACCTATCCTTCTCAAGCTATTCCAAGAAATAGAAAGGGAAGGAAAACTTCCAGACTCATTCTATGAAGCCAGTATTACTTTGATTCCTAAACCAGACAGAGACCCAGTAAAAAAAGAGAACTACAGGCCAATATCCCTGATGAATATGGATGCAAAAATTCTTAATAAGATACTAGCAAATCGAATTCAACAGCATATAAAAAGAATTATTCACCATGATCAAGTGGGATTCATTCCTGGGATGCAGGGCTGGTTCAACATTCGCAAATCGATCAACGTGATACATCACATTAACAAAAAAAAAGAGAAGAACCATATGATCCTGTCAATCGATGCAGAAAAGGCCTTTGACAAAATCCAGCACCCTTTCTTAATAAAAACCCTTGAGAAAGTCGGGATAGAAGGAACATACTTAAAGATCATAAAGGCCATTTATGAAAAGCCCACAGCTAACATCATCCTCAACGGGGAAAAACTGAGAGCTTTTTCCCTGAGATCAGGAACACGACAGGGATGCCCACTGTCACCGCTGCTGTTTAATATAGTGCTGGAAGTTCTAGCATCAGCAATCAGACAACAAAAGGAAATCAAAGGCATCAAAATTGGCAAAGATGAAGTCAAGCTTTCGCTTTTTGCAGATGACATGATATTATACATGGAAAATCCGATAGACTCCACCAAAAGTCTGCTAGAACTGATACATGAATTCAGCAAAGTTGCAGGATACAAAATCAATGTGCAGAAATCAGTTGCATTCTTATACACTAACAATGAAGCAACAGAAAGACAAATGAAGAAACTGATCCCATTCACAATTGCACCAAGAAGCATAAAATACCTAGGAATAAATCTAACCAAAGATGTAAAAGATCTGTATGCTGAAAACTATAGAAAGCTTATGCAGGTAATTGAAGAAGATATAAAGAAATGGAAGGACATTCCCTGCTCATGGATTGGAAGAATAAATATTGTCAAAATGTCAATACTACCCAAAGCTATCTACACATTCAATGCAATCCCAATCAAAATTGCACCAGCATTCTTCTCGAAACTAGAGCAAGCAATCCTAAAATTCATATGGAACCACAAAAGGCCCCGAATAGCCAAAGTAATTTTGAAGAAGAAGACCAAAGCAGGAGGCATCACAATCCCAGACTTTAGCCTCTACTACAAAGCTGTCATCATCAAGACAGCATGGTATTGGCATAAAAACAGACACATAGACCAATGGAATAGAATAGAAACCCCAGAACTAGACCCACAAACGTATGGCCAACTCATCTTTGACAAAGCAGGAAAGAACATCCAATGGAAAAAAGACAGTCTCTTTAACAAATGGTGCTGGGAGAACTGGACAGCAACATGCAGAAGGTTGAAACTAGACCACTTTCTCACACCATTCACAAAAATAAACTCAAAATGGATAAAGGACCTGAATGTGAGACAGGAAACCATCAAAACCTTAGAGGAGAAAGCAGGAAAAGACCTCTCTGACCTCAGCCGTAGCAATCTCTTACTCGGCACATCCCCAAAGGCAAGGGAATTAAAAGCAAAAGTGAATTACTGGGACCTTATGAAGATAAAAAGCTTCTGCACAGCAAAGGAAACAACCAACAAAACTAAAAGGCAACTAACGGAATGGGAAAAGATATTTGCAAATGACACATCGGACAAAGGGCTAGTATCCAAAATCTATAAAGAGCTCATCAAACTCCACACCCGAAAAACAAATAACCCAGTGAAGAAATGGGCAGAAAACATGAATAGACACTTCTCTAAAGAAGACATCCGGATGGCCAACAGGCACATGAAAAGATGTTCAACGTCGCTCCTTATCAGGGAAATACAAATCAAAACCACACTCAGATACCACCTCACGCCAGTCAGAGTGGCCAAAATGAAGAAATCAGGAGACTATAGATGCTGGAGAGGATGTGGAGAAACAGGAACCCTCTTGCACTGTTGGTGGGAATGCAAATTGGTGCAGCCGCTCTGGAAAGCAGTGTGGAGGTTCCTCAGAAAATTAAAAATAGACCTACCCTATGACCCAGCAATAGCACTGCTAGGAATTTATCCAAGGGATACAGGAGTACTGATGCATAGGGGCACCTGTACCCCAATGTTTATAGCGGCACTCTCAACAATAGCCAAATTATGGAAAGAGCCTAAATGTCCATCAACTGATGAATGGATAAAGAAATTGTGGTTTATATACACAATGGAATACTACGTGGCAATGAGAAAAAATGAAATATGGCCTTTTGTAGCAACATGGATGGAACTGGAGAGTGTGATGCTAAGTGAAATAAGCCATACAGAGAAAGACAGATACCATATGGTTTCACTCTTATGTGGATCCTGAGAAACATAACAGAAACCCATGGGGGAGGGGAAGGAAAAAAAAAAAAAAAAAAAAAAAAGAGGTTAGAGTGGGAGAGAGCCAAAGCATTAGAGACTGTTAAAAACTGAGAACAAACTGAGGGTTGATGGGGGGTGGGAGGGAGGGCAGGGTGGGAGGGAGGGCAGGGTGGGTGATGGGTATTGAGGAGGGCACCTTTTGGGATGAGCACTGGGTGTTGTATGGAAACCAATTTGACAGTAAATTTCATATATTAAAAAATAAAAAAAAAATAAAAATAAAATGTGGAGATAATCTTTCAAATAACTCAAAACATAAATTGTTGAAAGTGGTTCACTCTGGGACAGAGAACTATTGCTTTTTTTGTCATTAATGTTTGGGGTGTATTTAACTTTGGGCATGCTTTAAACTGATTAAAATTTTAGAAAACTTAAAAAAAAAAATGAACCAAGTAGTGAGGAGAGAGACACGGATAAAGGATGTTTTCTAACCTGGGAGAAGTTGCTTTCTGTGTGTCCATTTGGTATGTGACTCCGATAGTGAAGCATGACAAACTGTCATGTCTATGCAGAGCGGATAGTGGTGATCAAATGGGTTCTTTTATTGATCTCTTTTTTTTCTTTTTCAGTTTGATCCTGAGACACTTTTAGTTGTCATAAGACAAGGAAGTTTGTGTAACTGGTTACATATTAAGGCAGATCATAAAACTAATGAAAAAGATATATAAAAATTATGGGAGGAAGTGACATCAGCAGGAATGGTAGAGTAAGGACCTTCGAAAATCTCCTCCTCCATAAAGCAATGAATATAGTGGAAAATGAACTTTCTCAAAACCTTAGAAAATAGCCAAACGATTGCAACAATTTGAAGAATATTTATTTGAGAAAATTCTGAATCTTGGAAAGAACACCACGTGTGTGGTGTTTTAACTTGCTTCATCTTCTTCCCCTCTTGCCAGCTCACTGGTAGCCTTGGACACCAATAGCACACATCGAATACCAGCAGCCTAGCAGTCTCTGAAAGGGCAGAATGGGATTGGAGCTCCTCTAAGCTCAATTACCATATAACTCACATGATTTGACTAATATGTTAGTCTCTTGGAAAAATCCCTCTAACAAGGTTTGCTTTTATTTGAACTGACTCAAGTCTGGCCCATTGTTTTTTTGCCAATGGGCATTTATCTAAAATAATCAGTGGCATTTATTAAACTTTGCAGTTGCCTGAGATGGTAATAACACTTGGGGGAAACAACAAGCTGAACAAAAAATCTAAAAGGAAAAGCTTGGAAATAAGATGTATATAGAGGACTTTGAAAGGATTCACCATATTCCTAGGAATATAGAAAGCTATACTTATGTATAGGGCTGTGTACATTCCCAGAAAAGACTTGAAAAGGTTCTAAACTCTCATCTCAGCTGATTTTAAGGCTATGTGCATGCAGGAAGTGAAGGCTAAGACAGAGTTGTAAACTGCCTGTCTGTCTGAGTGTTGCAAATATGCCCCAGGGTATACATAGAGACCCTCAGCAGAGTCTGGGAGACTTACTGGTTCTAGTCATTTAAGGAAATCTATCCAAGCATGAGGTGACCATTAACATAAATGGGCAAACAATCCAGTGGCCACACACAATACAGAATACCATTATAACCTGAATACAGATAAATCACAGAATTAGCTCAGAAAATCACCAAATAAGCACACCGCAGCAACAATAGCAAACAGCAACAACAGATCCTGGGGACAAAGGATCTATTTTCCAGAGGTTCCACATTATATTACTTAAAACATTCAGTTTTCAACAAAAAATTATGTGACATACAAAGAAGGAAGAAAGTGTAATGCATACACAGGGGAAAAAAAATCAATAGAAATCGTCTCTGAGAAAGCACAGACACTGTACTTATTAAATAAAGGTTTTTAATCAGCTATTCAAAGAACACATTCAGAAAGGAAATTTAGGAAAATAAACATGTCTAGAAACTAAAGGAAGTGTGAGAACGATGTCTTAGCAAATAGAGACGATCACTAAAAAGATCGAGATTGTAAACAAGAACGAAATATAAATTCTGGAGTCCAAAAATATTACAGAAATGAAATTTTGCCTTAGAGATTCAAAGCACATTTGAGCCAGCAGAATAAAGAATAAGTGCACTTAAAGATAGATCACCTAGGAAACGCCTGGGTGGCTCAGTTGGTTGGGCATCTGACTCTAGATTTTGGCTCAGGTCATGAGCTCACGGTTTGTGAGTGTGAGCCCCGCGTTGGGCTCTTTGTTGACGGTGCGGAGCCTGCTTGGGGTTCTTCCTCTCCCTCTGTCTCTGTGTGTCCCTGCTCTTGCTCTCTCAAAAATAAAACCTTGAAAAACGATAGATCACTTAAAATTATCCCATATGAGAAAAGACAGGAAAAAGTACAAAGTGAAATGCACAGTCTCAGAGAACCTGTGGGACACCATCAAGTGTAACAACATATGCATAGTGAGGAAGAATTCTGGAAGGAGAGGAGAGAAAGGAACAGAAAGAATAGTTGAGGAAATAATGGCTCTTGTCAGGAAAATTAGCCAAATAAAAGACATCCAGATTGGCAAGGAGAAGTAAAACTACATCATTTCACAGATGGCATTGATCTCGTATAGAAAATCCTAATATTTTATGAAAAACATTAACATATATATCCAGGAAGTTTAATAAACTCTAGGTAGGATGAATTCAAAGAGATTGACATCTAGATGCATCATAGTCAAACTTTGAAACGTTGAAGACAAAGAAAATCTCTTGCAAATAAGACAAGAAAAATGGCTTGTCCAGGACTAGGGATCTTCAGTATGATTAACAACTGACTTCTCTTCAGAAACCATGGGACCAAAAGGTAGTGGGATTATACATTCAATGTGTTGAGAGAGAAAGAATTTTAACCAAGAATTCAATTTCCAACAAATTTGTCCTTCAAAAATAAAGGAAATATTAAAGCATTTCTAGATGAATCCAAACTGAGAAAATCAGTTGTTAGCAGGCATGCCCTATAAGAAATGCTAGTCATTCAGACCGAAATGAAAGGATACTACCTAGTGACTTGCATCCACATGAAGAAATAAAGAACATCAGTAAAGGTAACTACATAGGTAAATGTAAACGACAAGAATTTTTTTTTGATAACTCTTCTTCCTCCTATTAATTTAGAAGACAACTGCATAAAAATAATGATAAATATGTGTTGATGGTTATACAATGTATAAAATGTAATCTGTATGACAATAACAGCACAAAAGAAGGGGAAGAGAATGAATATCAAGGACCATTTTTGTAAACTATTAAAATTGAGTTGGTATTAATCTGAACTAGATTGTTATAATTTAAGGTGTTAATTTTAATTCCTAGAGTAATTACTAAAAACCAACGATGACAACAACAAAAATCCTTTAAAAAATCTATTGTGAAAGAAACAAAAAGGGAATTAAAATGGTACACTAGAAGATATTTATTTAATGCTAAAGGAGACATTAATGAAAGGATAGAGGAACAGAAAAGACATAATATGTATAAAAAAGAAATGACCAAAAGACATATGAATTCTTCCTTGTTAGCAGTTAGGTAAATGTAAATCAACTAAACACTTCAGTCAAAAGGTAGAGTTTGACAGAATGGACTTTAAAATGATCGAACTGCATTTTGTCTGTAAGAGACACACTTTGAATTCAAAGACACGAAGAGATAGAAAGTAAAAGAATGGATAAAGGTGTACATGCACACAGAAACCAAAAGACAGGGGGGCTATACAATTACTAGAAAAAAATAGACTTTAAGACAAAAATTATTACTAGAAACAAAGGGTATTTTCTAAAACATAGAATATAGAATGATTGCAAAAGCAAAAATCCTCAACAAACCACCACAAAATTGAAACCAGCAAGATATAAAAAGGATCATACTCTATGACCAAATGGAAGTTGTTCCAGGAATGCAAGGTTGTTTCAAGATATGGAAATCAACCAGTGCAACTCATGATATTAATAGAATAAAGGATCAATATCACATGACCCTCCCAATTGATACAGAAAAAGTATTTAACAAAACCCGACACATTTTCATTATAAAAACAGTCAATCAACTAATAACAGAAGGCAATATCCTCAACCTGATAAAGGACTTTTATGAAAAACCCATGGATAACATCATACTTAGGTAGTGAAAGACTGAAAGCTTTTCCCCTAAAATTAAGAACAAGGCAAAGATGTCTGTTCCCACCAGTTATAATCAACATTGTACTGGAGCTTCCAGCTGGGGCAACTGGACAAGAAAAGGAAATAAAAGACAACCAGATCAGAAGGGAAGAACTTAAACTTATCTCTAGCCACAGATCACCTGATCTTGCATATGGAACATCCTTAGGAATCTACATGCACACACAAAAACTATTAGAGCTAATAAACCATACAGCAAAGCTGCAGAATACAGGATCAATATACAAAAATTAGTTCTATTTGTATATAGTCATAATGAACAACCCAAAAATATAATTGTGAAAGTAATTCCATGTATAATAGCATCAAAAGAATAAATTTTAACAAAATAAGTGCAAGATTTGTACATCAAAAACTACAGAACATCTTTGAAAAAAAATTGAGACTTGAATAAATGGAAATATATCCTGTTTGCATGGGTTAGAAGACTTAATGTTTTTAAGATGGAAATACTTTCCAAATTGGTCTGTGGATCCAATGCAATCTCTTTCAAAATCTCAACTGCCTTTTTTTTTTTTAAAAGAAATTGGCAAACTGACCTCAAAATTCATACAGAAATGCATGGAGCTAAAAATAGACAAAACACTTCTGGAAAAAAAGAAAGTTGGAGGACTCACACTTCCCACTTTGAAAACTGACTACAAAGTTGCAACATCAAGACTATGAGGCATAAAGATAGATATACATCATTAAATACAATCGAGGGTCCATAATAAACCTTTACATTTATGGTAAGTTGATTTTTGACAATGGTAACAAGATTATTCAGTGGGGGAAAGAAGAACCAATAAATGGTGCTGTGGCAACTGAATATGCCCATGCAAAATAATGAAGTTGGACCCCTACCTCACACCTATATTAAAAATGAGCTCAGGATGGATCAGACCCAAATGTAAAAGATAAAAGTATAAAAATTGTGGAAGACAACCTAGGCATAAACCTTTGTATGCTTGTATCAGTCCATGGTTTTTTAGATATGAAATCAAAAGTACATGCAACTGAAGAAAAAACTATGTAAATTTGACTTCATAATATTTATTTATTTATTATTACTATTATTTGTAATGTTTTTATTTTAGAGAGAGAGACAGAGAGCATGAGTGGGGGAGGGGCAGGGAGGGGGAGACAGAATCTGAAGCAGGCTCTAGGCTCTGAGCTGTCAGCACAGAGCCCAACATGGGGTTCAGACCCATGAACCCTGACATCATGACCTGAGCTGAAGTCAGACGCTTAACTGACTGAGCCACCCAGGCCTGACTTCATCATATTTCAAACCTTATCTACTTTAAAGACCAAAATCAAGAAAATGGAGAGACAACTTACAAAATGGGAGAAAATACCTGTAAATTACATATATATGCGTGTGTTTGTGCATAAAATTTGTTTTTTTAAATGTTTATTTTTGAGAGAGAGAGAATGGCAGGGAGGGACAGAAAGAGAGGGAGACAGAAGATCAGAAATGGGCTCTGTGCTAACAGTAGAGAGCCTGATGCAGGCCCCTAACTCACGAACGGTGAGATCATGACCCGAGCCACCCAGGCACCACATATGTATATATACAATTTATTTTATAGGATTATTAAAGTTATATAGCATTCAGAATATACAAACAGCTTTTACAACTCAACAATAAAGAGACAAAAATCCCAACAAAATTTGGGGAAAGGAGTTAAATAGACCTTTATCTAAAGAAGATATGTAAGTGTCCATTAAAGACATGAAGAGATGCTTGACATTATTATCATTAGCAGAATGCATATGAAAACCAAATTAGATGGCACTTCACACTCACTGGGTGGCTATGATAAAAAGATGGATGATAACAAGCATTGGCAAGGATGTGGAGGCTCTTATGTGTTAGATAGTGGATTGCTTAGAATTTCAAATTTTTTTTGTTTATGGCATTGTAAGGGGGACCGATCCTCTTTGGGTACTAAGATCAGTCAGAATGGTGATGGGGGCTCCAAGAAGGGAATCCACACCTCTTGATAATAAGGCAGGTGAGAGTTTGTGTGTTTGAAGAAACGAAAGATGTCGTAACTGTATTCCAAGTTGGTGAATCAGGTCAGAGTGATTGCAGGGAGTGGGGGTGCGAGACTGGGAGAGGGTGGGAGAACACTAATAAATTCTCAGCTCAAAAACATTCCGATGGTCCATGGCACATGGTAATAGATGGCACAATACCATGATTTTCATGTAATTCAGATTTCTCCTTGTGATGTATTGAAATCAGTAAGGATGGTGGTACAGGATTTTGGTACAGAATCTGGTGAAGGGTTGCTTCTGGTCTAACTTGCTTGTTCCCTGGCTGTCATTATTTTATCAGACTATTCTCTTTATTTCTCATGTTGTCAGGGGGCCAGATACACCATTTGAGTGCAAATGTAGCATGCACAGAAACCACGTTAGCTGGCCAAGTCCTAATGCATCATCTGGCCTTAAATTTTGGGAGAGTATTCTTTTCTTTTCCCACATATGTCCTTCCTTTAGAGAAACTACAGACATTTTAAAATCAGGAGACACAACCAGCAACCTCGGCCTCTTTTCCTCTTCTCCTGGCTGACAAAACACTGGAGCTCTGGGGGCACCTCCTTTTGTGGTGCCAATTGCAATTATAGCAAACTCATCAAGTGCAGAAGGAAATGCTTGACCTTGAGCAAAGACCTCTGATTGTGTGGTGAAAAATAATGCTGCAATTTTATCTTTTCTAAAGGCCAGCGATAAGGTCTTTTGTTCTTTTGTTGTTTCCAGAGTTTCTCTGGGAAGAGAATTTATGGCAAATGCTACCCTGGAATTATGGGACATTTTAAGGACACAGTGATTTCACATAGGCCTGTAAGTGGGGGTGAAGTTTTTATACAAATCTTTTCAACTACTTGTAACAATTTTTTAGTCCATTTTTTAAAAAGTTTATTTGTATTTATTTTGAGAGAGATCTAGAGAGCACGCGGGAGATGGGCAGAGAAAGAGGGGGACAGAATACCAAACAGGCTCTGTGCTGTCAGCGCAGAGACTGATGCGGGGCTTGAACTCACAAACTGTGAGATCACAGCTGTGGGGGATAAGCTTAGGAATCCCCCAGGGCTTACACCAATGAGTTGACAAGGCATAAAGAAATACAAAGTCATAAAATGCTCACACCCAAGTTTGGGTAAAACAGATTGGCACTCCAAGAATAGGGGGATGCAAAGACACCCTGAGAATAGGGAGGCACAAAGGTGCCAGGAATAGGGAGGTGCAAAGGCACCCCAAAATAGGGAGGGGCTGCAGAGTCCCCCAAAATAGAGAGAGGCAAAGGCCTGAAATAGAAATGGCACAAGGGTGCCCAATACATAGGAATAACAAGATTAGGTATTCAGGGTGAAAGCATCCCAAGTTTAGTACTCTAGCAGAAAGCTGCTTTCATAGGAGAATAGGGGCAGGTTAGGTAAATTGGTGAATTGGACTTTGGACCGCTGCAGACAAAGCAGCCGGGAGCAGAGATGGTTAACAAAAGAAAAGGTGTCTTGTTAACTCTGAGGTTATTCCCCCTATCTGTTTCATCCCCTAGGCTGGCAAAGATAAATGGGCACGGCGCCTCCTGTCTGCTGTTAACAACCATCTACCCATCTGCCTGGCGCCTGGATTTTATTTTATATTGACCCAAACCCCAAATACTGTATATCTTCAAACCCCCCCTTTCCCCCTCACATCCCAAAGTTAATGTTCAGTTTCTTTGTCTCCTTGTACACGCCCATCATGTTTGTAAGCCTTCTGATCTGAATAAAAACAGGGCAAGGACCCTTATTCTGGGCTCTTGTCTCCCCCCCCCCCCCCCCCCCCCGGACATTAGCCATCTTTGGTTTTAATCCTGCATCTGCTCTTTTGCTAGACAAGAGAGAACTTCAGACTTAGAGTCTGTGACACACAGCCTGAGCCAAAATCAAGAGTCAGACGCTTAACCGACTGAGCCACCCAGGCACCCCAGTTTAGTCCATTTTTGATACTGACCCTGCCTCTTTTCTAACCCTAGAATAGTATCAGGAGGAATATGGACCTACAGCAAAGTTTTTGCATAATTAAACATTGGGGGAGCTAGAAACAGATTGATTAAAGTGATTGATCATCATGCTTGATTTTCTAGCCATTATTCAACTGAGTTTAATATCCTTTATAACAATGGTGCTATGTTTTCCTTTGTGGAAAGCTGCAGTTGCGGAATGCTTTGAGGTCACGTACCATGGTAGGGAACTGCAGTGGAGATATGCCCTGTATTAGAACTGGCGCTCACAGCCTGTCGTGAAATATGCCGGTTTCAAACAGCTTTACCTAAGAGCTGTTCAAATGACATATCTATAAAGAACAAACACTCTGGGGGATTGAGTGCTCGACTCAGAGGAATAGTGAGGGCTATTTCTCCTCCTCCTTTCTTTGTTACTTCGTCCATCTTCACAACTGTGTTTATTTTTAGAATCTCATTCTATAAATTGATGTCTTGCCGCTGCCTTTATCCCCCTTCATGTCATTCGTTAAAAAGTCAAGCGGTAGATTTTTGTGCAGAGGAGTAGCCAGCATGTTTCTTATGGATGTTTTTGTAGTTTGTCCTTCAGATGGCCAAAAATCAATAATTTACACTGGCAAAATCCAGCTTCAAAACATATACCTCGAGGCTAAGGCATCTCTCAAAAGGTACCTTAGCTTCTTTTGACTTGCGTGCTTATGTGTGCGGCTGTCAGGTATCAACTAGTTCTGCTTCTTCAGATCTAGGAAAGATTGGTTTAAACCTTAACTTTCTTATCCAGTGGCTATCTACAAGATTTCCTGAAAATTTCCACAGGGTCTTTCACTTTGTAGAAATCCTGGCTTTGAAAGTCTCCAACCTTCTCTTTATGGACCAGTGAGCAGTCCTAAAATGCCCTCCTTGTTCTCTACCATGTGGACACAGAAATGAATCCCTGTGATTTTCTTGATTTCCAAAAAAGCGTCTTTCCACAAGATACTTGCTGTGTCTAGTAGACTTAAGCGAAGATTTGGGAGTGGGAATGGCTTTGGGGATCCAGACTTGGAGATTATATTTCAGAAACACAAACCTCAAGTTGAACATTATACATTAACTTTTCTCCTCCTCCTCCTCCTCCCCCTCCCCCTCCCCCGCCTCCTCCCCCTCTTCCTCTCCCTCTCCTTTCTTCTCCATGCCATTCATGCAAGAGCAAAACCAGTTTCTTCTTGCCTCTTATAGGCACTCTGTACCCTGTGACCTTTAGATTTCACCTGCTTTTCCAAGTGGCACATTGCAGATGAAGACACTTCCCTTTTTCAGAGAAGTTCTTGTATCTACTATAAAAGTAACACATTATTTTCCACTTTTGTTTTCCAGATACCACCCTAACAACCAGGTTTCCTTGGAGGTTATCATGAGGTTTAAGCACTCTGAACAATGATTATGTAATTTTGAGGAATCCCTTGGGGAGTTGTCAAGTAAGCCCTGTTATAACCAGATATAGTCAGCATCATTTCTGAATATTATGTGCAATATAATTTTATTTAGGGCCAAGTGCCAACGAACCCATTATGGTATCTTCCTGCTCACTGTTGTGTCTATCCAAGAATAGGCAATTATCTGAAAATTAATCCTTTGGTTAATCAATTCACTGGATTCCCTCCCCCCCCCACCATGAAACATATTCTGCCTAAAAAGTGACCTCACACAGGTATTTACATTTTATGTCTTTTAACTCAATGGATTAAATCCCACTCCCCCGCCCTCACAACAAGCTAAAGGGAATTCTAAGCATTCAGGAGAAGATGGGGAAATAGAAATTAACTTATTTATTGGCAGTCTGAACTCATACCAGACCTACTCTCTTGATCTTGAAAGTATATGTATTTTACTTGGTGCTTGGGCATTGATATATCTGCCAAGCTTGTCTTACGTCTGTGTAAATTTTATGTGTTTTGACAAATGTATAGTGACATGAAGCCATCATTATTGTATCACGCAGAATTGTTTCACTGTCCTAAAAATCCTCTGTGCTCTAACTATTCATCCCTCCCTCCCCTCAGATCAACCACTTCTTTTTTACATTATGTTTTCTTCACAGCGTCGTATGGTTGGAATCATACAGTATGTAGCTTTTACAGATGGACTTCTTTTATTTCGTAATATCCACATAAGTTTCCTCCAATGTCTTTTCATGCCTTGATATTTTATTTTTGTTTTAGTGCTGAGTAATATTCCATTGCACAGGTGTACCACTATTTGTTTACCCGTTTACCCACTGAATGAGAATGAGCTTCACCTCCCGAAGGACCACTTGATTGCTTCCAAGTCTTGGCAATTATGAATAAAGCTGCTGTTTACATCCATGTGCAGGTTTTTGTCTGGACATAAGTTTTAATTTCTTTGGGTAAATTTTAAGGAGCTTTGCTCGTCATCGCTTTCTCTGTCCTACTTAAGAAAACTTAATCTATACTTAGGCAAATATTCTCTCACATAAGATAGCTTCTACATTTAGGCTTATGAGCCACTTTGCACTAATTTTGAGTATAAGGTGAGGTGGAGATTAAGGTTCATTTTCCATATAGATACCTAGTTGTTCAACACCTCTTACTGAAGAATTTTGTTACCTTCTTTAGATTGATTAGGTGCCTTTGTTGAAAGTGAAATACTAGTATACTTGTGAGGCTTTATCTGGACTATCATTCTCTTATGTTTATTTATGTGTCTTATGCTAGTTCCACACCGTTTCATCACAGTAGTTTTATAATATATCTGGAAGTTAGGTAGTAGGTATAAGTGTGTTTCTTTTTCAGATTTTTAAAAAATATTCTAGATAATTTGTAATTCCACATAAATTTTAGAATCGTCTCATCAACTTTTATAAAAAGTCATTTGCCATTATGATTTGGGGTGTACTGAATGCATAGATTAATTTGCAGGGGGTTGGGGGAGACTGACTTCTTAACAAAATTGGCTCTGTCATTCCATCTGGACAGCATGTGGCTCACTTTCTTTGGTTTTCTTTACTGTCTCTCAGCAATGTTTTGTAGGTTCATTTTAGAAGTCTTACATGTGTTTTGTTAAATTTATTCCTAAGTATAGTTTGCTTTTTGGTGGCATTGTAGAAATAATCTTAAAAAATTATTTTCCAGGGCTTCTGGGTGGTTCAGCCAGTTAAGTGTCCAACTTTGTCTCGGGTCATGATCTCAGAGTTTGTGAGTTCATGCCCCGCATTGGGTTCTCTGCTGTCAGCGCAGAGCCTGCTTTAGATCCTCTGCCCCCCTCTCTCTGTCCCTCCCCCACTCTTGCTTTCTCTCTCAAAAATAAACATTAAAAATTTTTTTCCAGTATTTGATGCCAGCATGCATTTTGAATATTAACCGGGTATGCTGTGGCATTGATCAATTTATGTATTAGTTCTATTAGTTATTTTATAAACTCTTTGGGAATTGCTATATTAAAATTCATGTCATCTGCAAATAGAGACAGTTTTCCCTCCCCCTTTATAATCTTTATGTGTCTTATGTCTTTTTCTTGACTTTTTGCGCTGAATACCTCATCTTGAATTACAGATCTGACAGCATTACTCGTCTCCTCAAAAGCTTTCGAATGTGCCACCGTTGTCCTCAAGATCCAAGTATAAACCCCTGCTCCCAGACGTATCTCTTACTCTGACTTCCCCTGTTCACTATGTCATACTTGGTTTTACTTGATCTCATGATACTTTTTTTTCACTTTATCGACTCAGGCTTTTTGTTGTATAGCAAGTACATTCACATACCTGTGAGGTTTTGTTCAAACCTTTTCATTAATCGGAACATCATATCTATGCCGGTTGAAATTCTGCTCATTCTTCAAGGACCATTTTAGATTCCACATTTTTTTCCCCCCTGGGGCTAGTGTTCATTCTGGTAGTTTGGAATTAATTTCCCATTCCTGTATATTTCACCCTTTGAATGCATTTTTTTTACCTTAATGTAACACTTATCAACTTTGCTTTGCAAATGTCGTCTTACTGTCTTATTCATCTCTATATCCTTGCTGGTGCCTGGCATAGATAGTAGGGGATTGTTCCCTAAGTAGCCCTGTCAACCATTCTTTTGCTACTGTGTCTAATGGGTAAATAGTCTCAATGTTGATATGAATATATTGACCTAGGTGTTAACGAATTGGGTGTATGAGGCCATTTAATCAAATGATAATTTAAATTCCTAATTATCTCTAGGCCCAGAGGATCCAATTGACTGTGACGGGGTCATCCTTGAGGGTCATCCTTGACTCCCCTCTTCTCTCAGCCCCATGTCGGATCAGTCTTTAGTCCTTATTCTTAAATGTCCCTCAAATCTATCCATTTCTCTCCATTTTACAGCACCTTGTTCAGGCCACCTTGAACATAATATCACCCTGGATTATTGTAAAAGATACTCTCTGCTTTCAGTCTAGTCTTTCTTCAATCCCCCTTTTCCACGTTTCCAGGTAGATCCTTCTATAAAGGATCTAAATCTGACCGTGTTATTCTCACGCTTAAAGTCATTTAGTGTGCCTGGATCCCAAGCAATAGCTTTCTGGCTGTGGGGACTTCATAAAAGAACCACTATTTCCAGACTTCTTGCTTCATTTTGGGGACAGGGTGGAGTGTTTTTTTTCTTTTTGGTGACAGTAAGATTGAGTGATGGTGATAAAGAGCAAGATGAAGAGAGACAAGGGGGAAAGGGAGAGAGGAAGAAGGAGAATTTCACTAACATGGTGTCTGCCTTGCAGAATCTAGTTTCTGGCAAGGCAATTACCATGCAGATCAGCTGCACAGGGGCCTGCCTGTATTAGCAATGGAACACCAGCTTTCCAAGCTCTTCTCTACTTCGTCAAAAATTCACACACCTTCTGGCTGCTCTGACACAGCCCCGGCTCAGAATCCATTAACTGGCGTTTTAGTCCATGAACAGAAATGATTGTGCATGCTTATGATTAATGAGGAAGCTGTTTCAAAATCATGAGGCGCCATACTGGCTAACTACTATTAATTATTTTTATCATCATTATACTGAGAAACCGTTTCATCATACTAGAAACAATTGTTCACATTGGCTTGCTTGGATAGAAAATGCACTGTATATCATTTTGAAAAGCCGGTATTTTTTGATGTCTTTGATTTATGAAGATAATCATAATAACCATAGCCAACTGTGTATGCTTATAGTAAGTATCCCATTGCAGCAAGTTATTTGTATATCTTGATTTATGTAATCCGTACAACCTCTCTGTGAAGGAAATATGATCACTGTCTCTATTTTATAGATGAGAAAACATAGGGTTAGTGGTTAGATCATGCATGGTCAGTAAGTGTGAGGGCCTAGATTAAAACAGGTAATCTCATGCCCGAGCCTGTGCTTGAACTCTTACCCTTGCAGTGTTGGGAAAGGAGACTATTTGTTAAGACTGTTGTTTTTTTTTTTTTAATTTTCTAACGTTATTTATTTTTGAGAGACAGAGAGAAACAGAGAATGAGCAGGAGAGGGCAGACACAGAGAGGGAGACACAGAATCCAAAGCAGGCTCCAGGCTCTGAGCTGTCAGCACAGAGCCCGATACAGGGCTCAAACTCAAGAACTGCAAGATCGTGACCTGAGCCGAAGTCAGTGCTTAATCGACTGAGCCACCCAGGGGCCTCTTGTTAAGACTGTTTTTTATTGTCATAGCTGGGAACACCCTGGACCAAGCTATATTTTGAGAACTAGTAGGGCAGATGTTAAGCTGTGCAGCACTGCAAAAAAAGGACCAGAAGGGCAATATGTGTGATCCTCAGCCCCATCGAGGATGAAATCAGCAGTTAATATTACGATGAAGGAAGTTTAGTGAAATCCAGTTGAATCTGGAACTTTCCAAGGGTCGAACTTGAGGGATGGAGAATGGGAGCGTTGTCGTGGATAATTCGGTGGCCAGCAAACAGAGGTTTTCCAACTTGTAGGCCAAAGTGAAGAAGAGGGTGCCAGAAGCAGGGTTTGAGAGAAACTTGGCTTTGGCAGATTGCATGGTGATTCAGTGTGCTATGGTTGAGAGTCTTACAGAATTGAGATGCAAGTCCTGGCTCAGTCGTTTATGCTGTGAAGTTCAGCACGTTTCTTAACCTGTTCACGCTTTTGTTTTCTCATCTGTAAAAAGAGGTAAAACCCCTTTGCCTGAAAGGATTATGGGTAGAGTACATGAGGTGAAGTGTGTAAATCACCCAGTATGGGCCCAAGTAAGAAGGAGGCATTTTTTTTTTTTAAGTGGAGGTTCCTTTTAATGACAATGAAGACAATGATGATGATGATAAAATACTGGGTTACCCGTTGTCCAGTTTGAATTTTAAGCTTCGATCACTATCCCAAAGAAAAAGCAGTGTAGCTACTATGAATAAGGGTTATGGTAGAAGGCCAGACAAGCAAACCTGTCACATCTAGTGGGCATGGGTTTGGAATGCTGCATTCTGTCCTCTCATAGGCACCCCAAGACTCCAATCTACATCCCTATTACTGTGGGCAAGATGACACGCTCTTTGCAGGTCCTGGTTACCACTGGGTAAATCTTGCCTATGGTGTTGCTAAGTACAGGTTGGTTTGCATGCTGAATTGTGTTTTCAGCTCTGCACAATCACTACCCCGTTCTGTGCCTCGTCTATGTTTCCCAGAATCCCTCTTCTTCTATAATTCTGGGTTAGCATTTACCACTGGGAGGAACTTGTAGAGCTTTGGAAGGTGAAAGTGAAGGAGAAGCCACCATTCTAGGAGATACTGACAGTCAGACATGGCAGCCATGTGGACCTTTCCGTAAACTCCCTCTTTGAGGCTGTGCAGCCAGATGTAGTGGTTCCTCAGAGCTCCCCACCAGCTCTACTTTCTCCACCTACCCCAGTGCTTCAAAATGAGGTTAAAAGTGGCTGCTTCCTTAAACTTCTGGCTGTAGCCTTGAGATCTTGGGTTTTCCAGCTCCTTCCACTTTCTTGTAAACTTGATTCCCATAGCAAACCCGTTATTATCGTAATAGTGTAGTATCTCTGTTTTGCTGATCAAACTCAGAATGAGACAGCTTATATACTCATTTACTGCCTGGGCGGTGCTTGATTATCTAGAGGAGGGGTTGGAAAACTTTCTCGTAAATCACAATAGTAAATATCAGAGCCTTTGTGGGTCCACTGGTCTCTGCTGCAACTCCTCAACTTCGCCATGCAACAGCATGAAAGCAGCCAGAGACAATACATAATGAGTGAATGTGCCCGTGGTCCAATAAAACCTCACGTATGGGTACTGATAGTTGAATTTTATATAATTCTTATGTGTCACGAAAACCTTTTTTTCTACCATTTATAAATCTAAAACCCATTCTTAGCTCATGGGCTATACAGAAACAAATGACAAGGTCTTTTGGGCTGTAGTTTGCCAACCCCCGACCCAGAGGACGACTGATAGAGTCAACCAGATGTGCACATAAATCTTCGCTTGCCACTCAGTACATGATGTTGGGTGATATGCTTAATCTCTGAGCCTCGCTTTTACAATGGGGACGTTTACACTGACATTGTAGGATAGGGTTGTTGTGGACACTAAGCAGGGTAATGTATGCAGAGTCTTTAGTTGGCTGCTGGGCACACAGTCCATGCTCATCATTCGCCATCATTACAGTGGTTTGTGGTACTCACAGTTCATTCATGCAGTTAAAGGGGAACTGACAGGTTTTGCAGCCATTGGGACTTCCCCAGGCAAGGTCAAATGATGTGTAGGCAAAGAACAATCGGAGAACTCCTAAAGCTTTGCAAGTTATCCACCATAATTGAATTAAATGTAAGCATGTTGATAGAGTGCTGTCCGTAATCCACTTACCGATGGGAATGTTACTAGTGATTCTTTCCACTGCACAGTGGGGACTAGCTAGCCACAGGGACATGGAGATTGGAAGGATGGAAGAAACAGAAGAGATGGAGAATTTTAACTTCATTGTATGATTGTGTGTAAGTGGTAAGATTGTGGGAGATATTTAATTTCTTCGTGTGTTAATTTCTCTTCAAATAAACTGTTAAAATTATGCTGCGGAAGAGTACTTAAAAAATAGAAATACTTTCCTAACAGATTGAGTAAATACCATGTTACAAAATATGTAAACCCATTTAAAAATATTTTAAAAACATTCCAAAGTATTCAGAGCAGTTTGCCTACTACTTATCTTTCAGTTTTCATCTCAAATGTCACCTCTCATAAGACAGCTAAAGTATCTAAAACAGCTACCAACCTCCATGCCTCATTACTGTGTCTCATTGCCCTATTTTCTTTTCTTTGTAGCACTTAATATTGTCGGACAAAAGTCGTTTGTTTACCTGCTTATTGTCCACTTTCCTTTCACTAGAACGTGAGTTTTCTGGGAGGCACCCTCCTTGCCTCCCTGAAACTTAGAATGGCATTCTTTTGACTGACAGCTTGCCCCCTCCTTTCCTGGACAAGGAAGAAAGTGAAGCATCAGTGTTCTAGAAAGTCAGGCTGCTGTTGCAGCTGCTGCTGGGCTGGCAGTCTTCTTGGTGCCTGATTGTATTCATTTTTTACCACTGCTAACTTTTAAGGAGGAGGAAACAGCTGGAAAATTGTCTTGGCCACAGAAAAGAAAAAAGCACTTACACAGATGGTACTGTTGGGTAACAACATCTGGAGACAAAAATCTGGCTGACAACAGGGTAATTGTCACAGTATTTAAAGACTGCCCAGGTTGTTCATTTCACGTTCTGTCTTCATCCCTGTTGAATTTATGATTTGGTCAGCAGGGCTTTCCTGTGTGCATATAGAGACCACGGGTTCCTTTTATCCACTGGAAATGAGCGTTGGCGTCAGTGCTTAGGTAGGACGTGCTTAGGTCTGTACGTCCAGAATGGGCGTTTGCCTGAAAAGCCTTTTGAAAATCCCCACACCTTCCGAAGGAAAACGCTTTTAAGATATTAGGCTTCAGTGAGTATTATTAGCAACGGACTTTCTGGAAGCCCTAATCTGCTTTACTTTTGAAGGAGTATATCTTATTATCTTTCACATCATCTCCAGATGTCCTGTTAATATCCTGAAAATGAGGCAGAATGGTGAAAAACACAAAACGTTTCGCCTGGGAAGGCTTTGCCTTGCTGACCAATTCGTTTGGTTGCTAACCTAGGAGAAGGAAGACTGTCCCAAATTAAGCTCTTAAGATAGATTAGCTCATAGGTATTAGATGAGTCCTAGCTGCTTTTCAGCAGAAGACACACCATTTATTTATTTATTTATTTATTTATTTATTTATTTATTTAACAAATATATGAAGAGATTTATTGCAAGGAATTGGCATTTGCAGTTTGGGAGCTTGCTAAGCAAGTCCAAGATGCATAGGGCAGACCAGAACTCACAGGCACAGGCTGAAGCTGTTGTCCACTGGTAGAATTTGTCGTCTCACATTTTACTATGAGCAACAAGATGAAATCAGGTCACACCTTCAACACTTTCTTTGGAAATGTCCTCAAGCGAAGAGCCAAGTTCATTGTCTTCAAGTTATTTCCACATAACTTGTAGGACACAGTTTCGCCAATCTTTCCACTAACCTATAACAAGGATCCACCTTAATCTGGTTTATGATAACTAGAGACACACAATTTATTATTACATTTTGACCTTCACACATTTTGGGGATGTTGTTGCTTCTCTAGGGTCTATAACCTTATTAGTGTTTTTGCTCGGATAAAATGGGTCTACATTTTGTCTGCTCTTTCTTCAAAATGAGAAATATCTTCTGAAATCTCAAAGCCATTCTTGTCCCGGGAGAGAGCTGGTCTTCTATCATGAGGAAAGTGTGTGGGAAGTTGATCTTTTAAGGCTGACTAATGAGACTGGTTTAGACCTTTTTTTTTTTTTTACTTTATGACCACAGCAAGCAAGACAGAGCAGAGTTTAAAAACAGAGTTATTGTAATATTTCTGGGAAAAATCTTAAATTTACAGAATATTCTAGCTCCCAAAGCTTAGCAAATGATGTTTCCCTCTCAGATTAGATTTAGTTAAGTAAGCAGCACTTTAAGAACAAAGTCTAGGGTCAGACTAACTGAGCCTAAAGTAGTCTCACTTTGTATGGCTTTATTTTATGGTCTTATCACCCACAAAGCTTCTTTTCTCATATTAAGAAGTATGACTTAAAAAGGTTGTGGCATTTTGTTATAAATTTTCCTACAGGAATTTACCTTTCTTTACAGACATCTTTGAAGCTGCATGTTTCCTGCCAATCCCCATTTTTCTAACTTGATACATCGAAAGCTGAAATCCTGAGAAACCCAGTTTGTAAAACCTCATGGTCCAGAGTCTCAAACCTGATTTTTAGAGTTCTTGGCTCTGGGGTCAACCCATTTTCCCTACCTCAATAGGCAGCAGTATTTTAGTATGTCTCCCTCTTTTCTCTGAATACTCTTAAGAATAGTTTCCCCTTGAAAAATATGTAGTCAAAAATGTGTGTGTCCCACTTTAAGATTTCTCATATAAAAAAAACCCCTCAACTCAATTTTTCCATTTCTAACACTCTGTCATTCAAAATGGCATTTCCTTTTATTTTAACGTAAATAATGATGGAGGGATGCTTTAAAAATGCCAAGAACTCAACGAAGTTTGATAAGGCTTATAGGAAAGTGAAGAACTAGAATCAAAAGCACTTGAGTAAAACTGAGAGTCACTCAAGCCTGGTCCATCTATGAACTGGGGACCAGTTGAGTCTACAACTTGGTAACAAGGAAGCTGGCCAATGCCTGTGACATTTGGGAAAATGGAACATGAAACCTTAATCACTTATGGATGTGGGGTCCCAATTCCTTTTTTTATGAGTCATGTGAGAACTCTTAGCTGAATAATTTGCTTATAAAATGATCAGACATTGGGGAAACTGTTGGATGAAGATAGAGACAAGCATAAAACTTCCACATAAAGAAACTCCTCAGCCCAGGTCATGTGGGAACCTCTTGCTCAACAATTTCTACTTCCATATTTGCAAGTTACAAATTATAAGAATCAGCAAATCTGACAAATTGCAAATCTCACACCTCAATAGCTATCAATTATAGAAGAATAAAAGAATGAATATTATGAAAAAAACAAAAAAGAATTTGGAAAAAATAGACCATTTTAGAA
This sequence comes from Panthera onca, assembly GCF_046562875.1. Lineage (NCBI taxonomy): Eukaryota > Metazoa > Chordata > Mammalia > Carnivora > Felidae > Panthera > Panthera onca. Next base: position 142,499,963 of record NC_138347.1, read on the forward strand.
ATGGGAAATATACCCTTTGAAATAACCTCCATGGGTAGTTTTCATAGAAGTCTGTATAGAGCTGAAAATGGAATTAGGTGATGTATCTCGGAAGTCACTCAGAAGACAGCACAGAGAGGGAAAGGAATGGAAAACATGAAGGAGAAGCTTGGAGATATTGAAAATAATATGACATATTTGTGTATAATAACACAAAAACAATACAAGTAATGTCAGAGAGGGAATTTTTGAAGTCATAATGGTAGAGGACTTCTCAGAATTAAGAAAAATTGAATTCGTTTTGAGATCAAAGTAGGCTTACAGTTCTCAAATAGGATAACAGTTTTATACCCAGATATATCATAATGGAAATGTAAAACTGCAAAGACAGAAAGAATTTTAAAAACCCTCACAAAGACATCACCTGTGAAATTCCAATAATCAGACTAAAAACAAACAAAAAAAACCCCTTTTCAACATTAAAGATGTATTCCATAAGACCACAAAGTAGGTTCTGGGTTATGAAGGAGAATAATGTCTGTCTACAACTCTGTATGCAGCTAAATCATCACTAAAGAGTGAGGGTAAAATGACATTTTCAAACTATAAAGATTGCCAAGATATTACCTTAGACCTTTTCTGGATCAAAGCAAAATAGATGACAAAAACTAGTAATGGATGTATTTTGCTAAGAAGGAAATTAAACCCAGAAGAAGCCATATAATGCAAGAAGGGTGAAAAAGACATTGGTAAACATGTTGGAAATACTAAATAAATATTATCTATAAAAATAATGACATTAGTTCATAATGACATTTGAAAAAAAAGGAGACTCAAACTCCTAAGCAACAATGTGAATGATAGGAGCAGGAGTTCAGAATTACAGCACTCTAATTTTTTTGTTTTGTTTGGAAGAGTGTGGAGATATTAACATAAAGTCTACATAGATAAGCATATTGAGAAATTAAGAACAGTAATTGAAATGATAGAAATAGAATATATAGGCTTTTCATTAGAGGAAGAATTAGAATAAGATGGTAGGACAGAAACAACACCATTTACAGTATGCCTCCAGAGGTGAAGTGATATGAAGCCCACAGAAGTATACTTAATGAAGTAATGTTGCCCCAAAGTGTTGAACCTATGTGCACGTAGGCCTTAGAGATAATTTCCAGTTTACAGGAAACACAGGGACAGAAAAACTAGTTAAATGACATAACAGTGAGGATGAAGCAAACAGAATGTAGGGCCTTCTATGGGAAAACTGACCTGGGTCTTGGAGAAAGATAGGCATGAAAAGAAAAAAAAAAAGAAAAAGAAAAAAAGGAAAAGATTACTCTAGATTAAAAAGCCACAACCAAAAATAATGCCTAATACGTGAATTTTGTTTAGATTCTCATTTGAACAAATTGTAAACAACAACAACAACAACAAAAATACAACAACAACAACAAGAGCCATTTTAGACTCTTGGTAAATTTGATGCTAAATTGGAATCAGATAACACCAAGGAATTAGTGTTAATTTTATTCGAAGTGCAAGTGACAGGGTAGATATGTAAGAAAATGCTTGTATTTTTGGAGACACCTTGCAAGTATGCAAGGGTAAAATGACATGAGGTGTGGAATTTTTCTATAAAATACTATAGCAAAAAAAAAAAAAAAAAAAGAAAAAAATAGATAAAGCAAGTGTGGGCAAAGTCTTGCTGACTGTTGAATTTGCATTATGGCCATAATGGGATTAATTATCTCAGGCTCTATACTCTTGTGCATGTGTGAATAATTTTATCATATTTAAAATAACATTTTAATTCAGAAAGTTTGAAAATGAAGGAATGGAAAATTATATACTAGGTAAATACTAATACAAGAGCCAGTTTAGAGAGAATTGTGGCGTTGAGTGAAATGGGAGAAGGGGGTCAAGAGGTCTGAACTTCTGGTCATAAAATAAATAAATCATTGGGATGTGATGTACAGCATGGGACTATAGTTAATAATATTGTACTGCATATTATGTAACTTTATATGGTGATAGGGGAAACTAGACGTATGGTGATCATTTTGCAGTGTTTACACATATCACATCATTTTGTTATATCCATGAAACTAATATAATCATATGTCAATTATACCTCAATCAAGGGAAAAAAAGGAGATACCAGCTTCTTAATTTTACCTTTGAACTGGAAATGTATGAAATTAAACCAAGTGATTTGAGATTTTGAATTTTTAGGAAAAAATTTATTTTAAATAAATTTATGTGTTATCAAAAAAGAGCCAGTTTAACAATTTTTATATCATATAAAATGTAATGTGGGCCACTGGGTGGCTCAGTCAGTTAAGCATCTGACTCGGTTTTGGCTCAGGTCATGATCTCGTGGTTCTTGAGATCGAGCCCTGCATTGGGCTCTGCATTGACAGTGTGGGTCCTGCTTGACATTCTCTCTCCATCTCTCCCTCCCCATCTCCCACTAGCATTATTTCTCTCTCCCTCAAGATAAAGAAACATTTAAAAATGTATATAAAAAATGCTAATAATGATAGAGATATTATCTAATGATAACAATTGACTGAAGAAGCTATAACCATCATGAATCTGTATGCACTAAACAATGTAGCCTCCAAACATATAAAACAACAAATGGCAGAACTATAAGAATAAATGGGAAATTCTGTTCCCCAAAGGAAGGTTGTAACACACGCATTTCTGAAACTTACAAGTCACAGAGATAAAAGCATTATGAATGATATTTAAGATTTTAGTAACAGATTTAACAAACTGCTAACAGAGATATAGGATTTCTATCCCCAACATGTGTGTGTATATGTGTATAAAAGTTATGTATATATTACTTATAGTATACACAGGGTATAATTATAAAAATTGGCTACAAAGTAAGTCTAAATGACACTCTAAGTATCATATATACCATGATCCTTGAACACAAAGTAATAAAATTGGAAATAATAGAAAGACAATAGAAATATATGTATTTCAGCACTAAACTACACTTGTAAATATTCATGCATTTGTAAAATTGCAGTGGGAAAACAAATATTTAGAATGAAATAAAAATACAAATTACATATCAAAACTTGTGGGATATAGCTAAAGAAATAATTGAAATGATTAACAAAAACTCAAAGCTCAATATTTGAAATACTCATGCATTTGATAAAAGGCAATAAAGCATAAATTAACAACTTTAGAAATAAAAAAGAGCATAGCTAGAGATAATGTAGTTATATAATAAACGATGAACAAATTAGGCATTTTGTGCCAGGTTTCTGATAACTACCAGGCAGTACATAATGCTGTCAAGATGGATTCAAGGGAAATAAAGCCAGATTTATCAAATGACTATGAAAGAGACTGAATTTGGAGAATACATCTCCTTTTCCCAGCTTTGTGTAAAGGTACCAACCACAGAGGGTTTTATTTGATCAGACCTTTAAGAATAATCCCCTTCTAATTTAATTGTTTCAGAGGAAAAGCTTTTCAACTAATTTTAGACTCACATCAAAATTGGACAGACTGTGTACAAACAAGAGAAGCTGATTTACAAAGAGATAAAAAACCTTTCAGATACCAATAAATCATATCTAGAAGTATATAAAACATATCTTGACCAAATAGAGTTTATCCCAAGAATGCAAGATAGCTTAACTGTAGAAAATCCATCAATGGTACACCACAACAATACATTGAAGGAGAAAAACCTATGATCATCTTCAAAGATCCTGACAAAATTTATAAATATTCATGACTAAAAATTCTCAGCAGGGGTGCCTGAGTGGCTCAGTCGGTTAAGCATCTGACTTTGGCTCAGGTCATGATCTCGCATTCGGTGAGTTTGAGCCCTGCACTGGGCTCTGTGCTGACAGCTTGGAGTCTGGAACCTGCTTCAGATCTGTGCCTCCCTCTCTCTCTCTGCCCCTCCCCTGCTCATGCTCTGTCTGTCTCTGTCTCTCAAAAGTAAATAAATGTTAAAAATTAAAAACAAAAAATCTCAGCAACTAGGAAGAAGTTTATTTACTTGAAAAAATATAAAAAATCTAAACACATAAAAACATCATAATTCAAGTAATTTAAAAGAATTTCCATTAAAATCAAGAACAAAATAAAGATGCATCTATAATTATTACTATTCACCAGTGTCCTGGTAGTCCTATCCAATGCAATAGAATAAGAAAAAGAAATTGGCAGTGTAAGATTTGGAAAGGAAGAGAGAAAATTATCATATATGCAACTGATAAATTGTTGGTTAGAAAATCTAGCAGGATATATTCACAAGATGTTGAAACTAAATAAAGTTCAGCAAATTTCCTGGATCCAGATTAATATTTTAAAATCAACAGCCTTCTAATACTCCAGGAATAACCAACTCAAAAGTATAATTAAATTTTAAAATGACCCTAGTCATAATAGCATGAAGACTAGGAATATTTTTTAGTAATATTGGGCAAGATCTTTAGGGAGAAAAGTATATAATCTATTTATAGTTGTGGGTTCATTCCCAGGTTTTGTGTTCTGTTCTATTGATCTAAATGTCTATTTTTGTGCCAGTACCATACTGTTTTGATTACTACATCTTTGTAATACAATGAGGTCTGGAATCGTGATACCTATAGTTTTGTGCAGTGTTGGGAACGATATTTTAATCAGAACTTAAAAAGACAGAAATCAGAAGGGAAATATTGATACATTTGACTAGGTTGAAACTTTAAAAATATATATGACTAAAGATAACATAAACAATTTAAAAGCAAAACTAGACTAGAAGAGTATATATATCTGAAAAAGGAAACACTTCCAGAATTCATAAAGAACTCCAAGAATAAGAAAAAAGAAATTGCTGAAGGATGTGAATCTTACAGGTGAATTTTAAAAACTTGGTTTTGAACAAAAAGAGCAAGGTACAGAATGACAACTTGTAATGTTAGTTGTATAAAATTAAAATAATCCCCCAAACTTATATATCGTTCAAATGATTCACATATTATTGAAAGCATAAACTCGTGGACTTAATAGCTAGCTACTCATCTACTTCAGAAGAGCAGTGTTTTGGGGGGAAAGGAGCTAAGGAAATAAATCTAGGTAGAGTCACAAGGCATAATTCAACTGAATTCATAAATTTTAATCTGGAAAAGATGAAAGATTGAAGCAAAAAAAGAAAGAAAATTGAAAACTGGCACTGCTTCTGAGTTAATAAAATGTTAATGTATGGCTGCATTTGAAAAGTAACAATACAAAGGCAGCTTTCACATCTTTGATTCTGAAACTCTAACTGAAGCCACATCTCAAAACTAGCCGGGGGACTTGTAACCTACAGAACATGTGTTGCTTATTTCTCTTGGCTCAGATCTCTACCCCTGAGAACTACTTCTGAACTTCTCTTTGTTGGGGCTAACCCAGCCTGTATAGTTATCATAAAACAAGGGCAAAAGGTGGGAGTGTCTCTTACTAGTAGTCATGAGTGTGTGAAGCCAGAGAATCTATATCAATAGTATTAAAATTCAACTATATGAATGGTGTTATGGAATTGAACAGTGCACAGTATGTGCAACTGTGCTCTGTAGCATTGTATTAGAGTGATATAGTGTCAGAATTCAAAGAGAATGTTCAAACCTATTATACACCAAACAAGGAAAGCCTGGGATGGGTATAGAGAGCCAAAGAAGTTTTCCAGTAGCAAGAAGTAACAGCTGGTGGTGGGAGTTTAAGATGGATTCCCAAAGACTACTGGATTTCAGTTCTATCTCTACCTAGTGGCATGGCGCAAGGGACCGGATCCATTTACAGGGTCTAGAATAGATGAATACCTCTTCCTCGTGGCTGTCTATCCTGTGCGGTGGGAGCAGGGCTGACATTTTTCCAAGTGTACTTAGTTACAGGACTTAAAGGATTTAAACCACTCTAACATAGAGTCAGAAGGCAGTTTTCTTCGCTGGTGCTTCCAGCTGACATCCACTCTGGAACTAATGGTGATGTCTGAAAGACTCTAGTATTTCTTTCCTGACGTTCTTGGAGGTATCATCTAACATGGGCAGGGCCAAATGCTGGTCTGAGGGGTGCAGGCTTTTGTTAGGTAGGAGGAGGTGCAGCAGGGTTTGGTGAGAGATGAAAGTGGAGCAGGTGAAGTGATCATCTGAGCTGGAAAGCAATGTGTTTGCCGTCTTAAGCTACCTGAAACAGCTACAGCCCAGGGTGTGGTGTGATGGTCTCACCTGGATGGGAACTCTTAGCCCTGGTCGCCACATCCCTTCAGCTATCCTTGGAGCGCCTGCAGGGCAGTGTTCAGGCCATCGCTAGTATTTGGGTGGGGCCCTCTTTGGGGGTATGCAACCACATGTACTTTTAAGCTAGAAATCATTTTATTTTGCTTGGCTATGATGGAAGAAACTTCAACGGGCTGGTGGTTGGGTTGGGACGGGGAAGATCTGCCTCGAGGACACTCTATTTTTCATTCCCAGGAAAAGTCTTGGGTGGAATCAGTCTCTGACGAGGTGCATGCAGAGTTTTTGACTTCCCACCCCCTCCTTCCCACTCTGGGGAGGCCTAGACCTGTAGGGTGGTGGGAATGGAGGAAGAACAGTCTTAGCCCTGGCTTCGGGCACCGACTGAATGAGTGCCTGTCTTTTCTAGATCTTGCTCTTAATTTTAAGGATTTCCTCTTAAGCATTGAGCCTGGCAGAGAACTAGGGAAACATTGAGAGTAAATCACTGTATGACCTACTGCTTGACTCTGACACCAATCAGACTCAACAGAAGCAGGACCCGAAGCCCTTCTTAGCCGCAGGTGCAAGGGAACTTTTCTATATTCAAGTCAGGATCCTTCTCCATTTTGACATCATCCTTGGTCTGGTAGCATAAACTCCTCCAAGACCTTCCTCCAAATCTTGGGAAGCTAACTGTGTGGGCCTGCCTCTAAAAACTCTCTTTATCTGTATGTTTTTCTGTTACACCGCCATTACCATAAGGTGAGGATGCTGTTGTTACGACAACTGGAAATGGGATATACCTAGAGCTCTTTGTCAGGTTGTTGTCTTGTGGTTAAGGAGATACTCCTTTCTTCCTCTATCTTGTCTCTTCTACCACCAGATCTGGTCCACTTAATCAGTTTCTCCTAAGTTTAGTAAGTGAACTCCTATTTCTTTTTGGTAGACTTACGCCCTTTCTCAGATTCTCCCTCTGATCAAAACTCCACCCTTACAACATCTACCCATCCTTTAAAAGTTTTCCTAAATTTTGTTGTGTGAAAAGGATCCTATGCGTAATTTTTCCCCATCTGTTTTTCTTGTTTCTTGTTTCTTTTGTATTACTTAGCTGCTTAAATACATTACTATCACAGGAATAGCCACATTTCCTATTAACAAAACTCCCCACACTCAACCATGTAAACTTTCAACCCGTAATCCTTTCTTTCCAGGGTAATCTCCTCTTAACTGGGCCCAGGTGTTGAAATCAGAAGTAACATTGTCCCACTGCCAGATAGAGCTGTGACCTGTTTCCTCATCCCATTGTTCCCAGGGTTGCCATGTTACCATGGTCCTTTGTGATTCATTGGCTTCTCTAATTATAACTCTATGCTATTCTTACAATAGGCACCAGAGCTCAGGGCAGTTCTCCATATGCCACATCCTGAGTATTTCTTCCATTAGGGACCACTTCTCTGTGGAAACACAGATGTGGGGACACACACATTCCAAGGATGTCTGTTCTATGCAGCCCTGTGCAGACCAAAAAATTTCATGAGTAGTTTCCAAAATGTGCCCTTCCTGGGGGTAATTTCAGTCCTGTCATTCAAAATCATTATTCTATTTTTTTAAATTACTATTGTTTCCAATAGAAGGACTTCTTTCTTTCCCTCTCCAGTATAAGTCACATTACAACACATTCCTGATTATTGGTCTCATAACCAGATTGTATTTCATCCCACTGGATTTCTTGCCACTTCTCTATATTTCTGGGTTTGATTCCAGACAACTCAGCATGTGATCTTTATGAACATGACCCCACAGCCCTATAGGCCTCATTCCCTAATGACTCTCTCACAACTTTGCAGACCATGGAGCTGAAGTACAATTTATTTCAACAATGAGCAGCAGCCCGGGCTTACAGAAAACAGCAAAAGCCAAACTCAGTGCCCAGTTCTGAGATTCTCTTTATACCAGATGTTACCACCATGGGCAAGCACATCAGATTTCAATTTTAATTGCTCGGCAGAATCCAGGTTCTGCCAAAACCAGAGGAGAAGTTAATAGATTTAAAAAATACATTTTAATTTCACATCTAATCTTGCATATGTTTTTCTATAGAAGGTGAAATTCCCCTTTAACTTCCATCCTCAATCCTGGTCCCCCAGTAGCTCCTCACTTTTGGTCACCATTTTGTTTCTTTTTCGCTGTGTATTTCCAGACCTTTGTACGTATTCATACATAAGCACATTAGTCATAAATAATACCATTCTGCATTTTGCTGCTTTCTTTTTTAACTTAATACCATGTTGTCTTAGTTTGCCAGGGCTACCGTAACAAAATACCACAGAAGGGGTGGCTTAAATAATAGATATTTATTTTCTCACAGTTCTGAAGGCTAGAGGTTCAAGATCAAGGCATCTTCAGGTTTTTTGCTTTTTCTTCTGAAGCCTCTCCCCGTGCCTTATAGATGGCCACCTTCTTGCTGTGTTCTCACATGTCCCTTCCTTTGTGCATACTATCCCCGTGTGCCCTAATTTCCTTTTCTTATTAGGACACCAGTCAGATTGGATTAGGACCCCCCCTAACAGCCTCACTTTAAATTAGTCACCTCTTTAAAGGTTCTATCAGCAAATACAGTCACATTCTGAGGTACTACCTGTCAGGAATTCAACATATGAATTTGGGTGGGTGGTAGTGGTACAATTTACCCCTTAACACATGCCTTTGCTGATATTTTCTTGTTAGTATATACAGAGTATGTTAGTTATAATTAGATTTAGGTAATAGCAATCACCTAATAATTGTGGCTTAAGAATATAAAAATACATCCCTCTCACTCAAGAAGTAGATAGATGGTCAGCCTAGGACTGGCTTCGTGTTGCAGGGGGTCAGAGATTCAGCCTCTTTCCAGCTCACTGCTCCTCTGTGTATGTCATTCCTTCTCAATGTGAACTCACGATCCAAGATGGCTCCTGGAATGCCAGACACTTTGCCTGAATTTGCAGTCAACTGGAAGGAGGAACCTTAAGAACAATCCCTGAAGTTATGGACATCATTTGTATTTATGTACCATTGGCTAGAACTTAGTCACATTGCATACCTAACTGATCGTGAGACTGTGAAATATTATCTTTTAGGTGTGATGGCCACATTTCCAGTTAAGATCTAGGAGTTCTACTGCTGATAAAGAAGGTAGGAACAGTTAGTAAGGCATACTAACAATAAGATATATCTGTATTTTGTTTTGAATGTGGGGTGATTTCAGGGATCCCTTCTTGAAAAGAAAGTAGTTGGAGCCAATTACTAGTATGCATCATGAATTCCAGAAATTTCTGGCCATCCTTGATTTTATATTGTTTAGAAATCTCCCATTTGCCCTTCTAAATTTACTCTCCATCCTTCTCGCTCCCCACTCTGCCTGGGGAGGGTGTCGGTATAGACTGTGCACATGAGTTTCTTTGCCATCTGGCTTCCAGTTGGGTTGGCCTGGAAGGATAAGGATAAGGATAAGGATAAGGATAAGGATAAGGATAAGGATAAGGATAAGGATAAGGATAAGGAGGTAGAGAGTGATGTGAGGGATTTTTGGTCTTGGATACCTCCTGTGAGGTGACCTCAGGCTGTCTATGACCCATGAATAAAGATCACTGCACTTTTCAAGGCTCTCTTTTTCCCCCTGCTGACCCCCACGTCCTGCACCCTTTGCCTCTTTAGGCCTGTGAGTGGAATATGCTCTTCTACTGTGTCTCCCCCTTGTGGTTTCTTTACACTTCACCCATACCTGTGTAAATACATGAAACTACCCAAATTTGAGCACACCAAGGAATTCCTGTCAAGACACTGACTAATAAAAATACTGACGATTGAGTTTTTGGTCCTCTAGAACCCCGAAAGCAACCTTACTTTGTGCTTTGTGAGATTTCTTCCTGGTTCTTGTCATCCATTTGGGCAACTTGTTTCACCTCTTTGGGGTTCAGTCGGTTCACTTCCAAAGTAAGAAACTATCTTGAGCAGGAATTCTCAAACTTGGAATTCCAAAGTCACCTGGAGGACTTGTTGAAACACAGATGGATGGACTGTACCTCCAAGTTTCTGAGTAAGTAGGTCTAGGATAGGGCCAAGAATTTATATTTCTAACCAGTTCCCAGATGATGCTGATGCTGCTGGTACAAGGACCTTACTTTGTGGAACAGTGGTCTGGAAGATGATCTCTGAGACTTAACTTGTAACAGTATTCAGTGACCTAATATCAACATGCCAGAGTGGCATAGCTCCATTTTATTGTCCTCATGGATGAAACGATCCTACTGGTTACCTTTTGGAAGAATCCTTCCTGTAATAGTTAACACAGATACTGGGCTGTGACCATCTCAATAAATGGACATCATCTTGAATTATTCAGTGAAGAATAGAAACTGAGTCAAGGATCCACACTTGAAGAAACAGTCGTTCAATTCCAGATCTGCTTTTAAAGCACATATTCAAGGGTTTCCTATGGGTGCAGTTCCTGAGTAGGTTTCAATATACAAACGTTTTCATTCGTCTCTCATTTTTACATTTGGCTTGCCTCTGAATTCTATGTTTGGTAAAAAGAATCAGAGAGTAAAATAATATGCTTCCAAACATTTATTTTGTTAAGTTTTGTTAGACCCACTGGAGCCTTTATAAAGGCACCGTGTCTTTATTTGTAGGCGGAAAGTTAGGAGAAAGTTTTAGGGATATGATCCAGAAGAGAAAAGGAACAATGAAGTCTGATTGTACTGTTTGTCTCTTTCTCATTGGAAAGTCAGTGGAACGAAATAGAGGAAATAATTTGGGGCTAGGGATATATAAGGAGGAGACTAACAAATACAGAGCAGACACATAATAAACACAGTAAGTTGGTTTTCCCTCCACAGTACTGATCAGCACACAGGATGTTCACCAAGATAAACTGTATATGTTTAACATATGTTTATAAGTCCATAGATAAGTGCATATATAATGAATATGCACATATACAGTAAAACCTTGGTTTGCAAGGATAATTCATTCTGGAAACATGTTTATAATCCAAAGCACTTGTATATCAAAGCGAATTTCCCCAAAAGAAATAATGAAAGCTCAGATGATTCGTTTTGCAACTCAAAAATATTCGTATAAAAATGATTACAATACTGTAATATAATACAAAATAAAAGAAACTACAAAATATAAAGAAAAATAAATCAACCTGCAATTACCTTTAAAAACCTTAGTGGCTGGTGTGAGGGAGACAAGAGATGGGAGGGTTAATGTGTAGGACAACTTTCACTGTCACTAATGAAATCATGCTATCTATTGGCTCAATGGAATTTTTCTTTTCATGCAACTTTAACAAAGAACCTGTCCAATGACCTAGAAATGAAGCAAAGCATTCCTAAGCTTACTCTGGTATGGAAAAGCAAAGGACTGTCCATAGGTGCTTTGAGGTGACAAAAATACACTAGTGTCAGTTGTGGGCACCTTCCAATGTTCTGAAAAATCACTGATTTCTGCCAAACACCACAGCCTGAGACTGAGCATCTGAGCATGGGAGATGATCACCCACAACCCCACAGCGAGAGAGAGAGAAGAACCATTGGCTCTGTTGTGATCATGTGATGTTTGGCATCACATACTACTTGTATTGTAAGCACTCGTTTATCAAGTTAAAGTGTATTAGGGATGTTTGCTCGTCTTGCAGAACACTCACAGAACAAGTTACTCGCAATCCAAGGTTTTATTGTACATATATAGATACACACATAATATATACACATATATACATATTATATATACATAATATATATGCATAATATATGTATAATATATATATTATATATATATAATTGGCAATCTACTCTTTTAAAATTTTGCATAAACAAACAAACAAAAAAACCCCAAAAAGCCAGATTAATTCAGCTGATGAAAATTGTTGCATTGTACCATCATGGTTCATTCTATCTTGTACTAAGATTACGTAGGACCGGGTAACTTTTATGGATAGGATATGCCAAATGAATAGTCCCGGAGGTGTTATGTACTGGAGAGCAGCCTGCGCAGGGCAGGTTATGTTAGTGGCCACGTGGTGGCATTATGGGCCATAAATATTGTTTATGGAAGCCATGAGGAGGTACCTGGACTTTAGCCAAAAAAATGTCAAAAGCCATAGATAGACCAGGCATGGGAGGTGATGGTCAAGGTAGCATGAGAGAGAGCTGAAAAGTAGCTATTTCCTCAACAGTTGATGAAAACTTTACTATGACATTTTTCTCACCTGACACTCTTCATCATGGCTGGATTCCATATGGGTTCACTTTTGTCCTGGACTGGTTGATCTGACAATTGCTTAGTCATCTGCTAGAGTCTAAGTCTATAGACTGAGATCTGTATCTATTTTTTCTTCTGTGTGCAACAACTCCCAACATGTATTAGGCAGTTAATAGATATTAAAAAGAGGCAATCCTCTATTTTGTTTTAATTTACTGATGCCACAACCGTCATGCACATTGAATTATATCGTGCAATTTTTCAATAATGATGTGATTCTCAGTAAGCTGTGTATTTCAGATCTGCTAGAGGTGTTTGCAAGCTACTCAATCCCTGGACGTTACATCAAACTGCTGCCAATCTGAGCTCATTAATGTGAATTTCCTGTTGACAATGAGCTCATTGACAACCTTTTAGACTTCTGCCAGTCTTTAACTGCCTGGCTACTTATTTATATCTTACCTGTTGGTCCATGGAAGGAAATAAATAAGACATAGGCAAATAAGAGAGACGGAAGCAGTCACATGACAGACTGTCTTTTGATTTCTAGAATCTAAAGTCTGCAGTCTTGGAAACCAAGTAGACAAGCCTGTGTTTTATTAAACTAGACTAAATCCTACGTGAGAAGTTGTAATAACTCAGACTCAAAATAGCTCTGGATTTGTGGTGACAGAGATGGGCAATACTCTGATAGAATCTGGTCCTGGTAGTGTCTGGAACCACTAGCCTATTGGCCCAGGAAAATATTTGGATGTTATATTCCCTTACTCTTTGCCTCGTTTCCTCTTTTTCCTTCTGAGATAGGGTGGAAAAAAATTTCAAGAGTAATTCTGACTTCAGTTATAAGGAAAGAATAAAATAAAATAAAATTTTAACTCAGAAAAAAAAAGAGGGCTATATTATAGGATATTATTCACTCATTCATTTATTCATTCATTCAGAAAATATGTCACGAATGTCTACTATGTGCTAGGCACCAAGCAGTGTTCTAGATGCTGAGGATACATTAGTAAATAAAAACATACAGAAACCTCTGCTTTCATAGAACTAATGATATCTCATGTCATTACCAAAAGGCAGGGTTGAGGCTGGGCCTCCAGAACCTGGGACTCCAATCCCCTCACGTCTGTCTGTGTTTTTGCCTCTACTCTTGTCACTGTGGTTCTTTATTTTTTCAGAGTAGAGTCTCCCAAATATGGGAGAACTTGGCTGTAAATAGTGCTCAAACTTGCCATCACATGCCTTTGTCATTAGAAAAGACCCACTCCTTTTCCTCCATTCTTAGTGTGAAAAATGCTTTGACTGGCTTGGCTTGGGTCATGTGACTAAGTCATATGCACATTTCCTGACCTATCAACTGTGGCCAACCAGGGCTGTGGCTTCTATAATTGGCTGCCTTCACATCAGTGTCGGGATTGGAGGAGGAATAGTTCTTCCAAAGAATGATGCTATTGCCTGACGAAGGAAGTGGCCCTGGACATATAAAAATAATAGTAGTCTAGTATGAGATCTGTTGTAATACTACATTCCTTTTTTTATTAAGGTTATTTGGGACATGATTTATATTCCTTGATATGTTCCCAAGATTCTTGAGGAATATTATAATGATATTTCATTTATCTGTGTTCTCCTCAAATGAGGTGGCATAAAGCTCTGCTAATAATGGATGCTTAATAAATGACTGACAGATTAATAAATGGCCTTGGGTTGTTGAAATTCTTCCACCATCGTGGGACACATCAAAAATAGAAATGTAATGGAAACCAATATCTTTTGAGCACTTATTCTGTGTCATTAGTATCCTAAGTGCTTAACAAGTATTCTGTTATTTAATCTGTGCAAGAACTTTATGCTGTAGATTCATTTCAAAAAATTGTGCTTTCCATATTTCGATGGGGAAACTAAAGCTTGACAGAAAAGTAACGTTTTAAAAGTTACACAAGGTTACGGTCTATGTTAATATATCTAGACCTGCGTAATTTTTTAAAATAAGCTATATAGGATTCTTTAGGTAGTATGTGTTTTGCCATTCCCATAGAGGGACACATAGTAGTGCCTGGATGGCTTAGTCGGTGGAACATCTGGCTCTTGATTTCCGCTCAGGTCATGATCTCACAGGTTTGTGAGATTGAACTTCACATTGGGCTCTGCACTGATGGTGTGGAGCCTTCTTGGGATTCTCTCTCTCTCTCTGCCCCGCCCCTGCTCATGCTCTCTCTCTCAAAATAAATAAACATTAAACAAAAACAGGGCACTTAGATTCTTTTTGATTTGGAGCTGGGGCCAGGTTTGAAGCTAGGAATCTCTGACTTTTTAAGAATCTCTTCCAAACCAACCTTCTGTAGCTTTCTGGTTTCCTTTCGGAAAGTTCTAATTTTATGTCTTTTAGTCTGACAGGTATATTTTATTTCATTCTTTGTTCCCTACTATTTTAGCACAGCACTTAAAAAGCATGAGACATTTCTTTGGTCTGATTGTACTCTGGAAAAACATGTTGAAGAGTACCCAAGGATGTATTGTGAAAAGATGCTCATTGAAGAGTTTTTATAAAAGCGAATAATTAACAATAACCTAAGTCTCTATCAATGGAGAATGGCAAAATATATACTAACATTCTCAAGGAATACTATGCAGCTGATCAAGAAGATTGAGGCAGGTCTATTTGTACAAACATAGAAGGTTCCAGATCTCATTGATCAGTGCACAAAAACAAATATTCAGAAAGGTATATATGATATGATTCAATTAATGAAACACAAACACCAAAAAATATATGTGCTCTAATGTCTATATTCGAGAGAGAAGGGGTTGGAGAAAGCCAGGCAAACTAAAAGGAAGTAGGAGGAGCCAGATTTGGTGCTAAAGATCAAAGAGAAGTTCAGGCATTTCTATAATGTTCTAATTTTTTAGCAAAGAGAGTTTTTTCTTTTTTTTTTTAATGTTTTATTTATTCTTGAGACAGAGAGAGACAGAGCATGAGAAGGGGGGGGACAGAGAGAAAGGGAGTCACAGAATCCAAAGCAGGCTTCAGGCTCTGAGCTGTTCGACGCGGGGCTCGAACTCACAAACCGCAAGATCATGACCTGAGCCGAAGTCGGAACTTAACCGACTGAGCCATCGAGGCGCCCCAAAGAGAATTTTTTCAAATGTCATTGTTATTTGTTAAAAATTGTATAGAAGGACTTACAAATTTTGTCAAAGTTGTTTTTTTTTTTTTAATTTTTAATGTTTACTTATTCTTGAGAGAGAAACAGAGACTGAGTGCTAGCAGGGGAGGGGCAGAGAGAGAGAGGGCGACACAGAATCCAAAGGCAGGCTCCATGCTCTGAGCTGTCAGCACAGAGCCTGACGTGGGGCTCAAACTCATGAACTGCCAGACCATGACCTGAGCCGAAGTTGGACGCGTATCCTACTGAGCCACCCAGGTGCCCCATTTTTTTCAAAGTTTTAATGAGCATGTTTGCCTGGGAAACATTAGGGTCCATATTATCAGGAATTGTTTAAGACAGCTATTGACTGAGTCAGAGTTTCCCTTTTGAATCAGGTAGCCACTTGGAAAACTATCCCCATCTTCCATTCTGAGGTTGAAGTAGCCAATCAAAGGATGTGAAAGAAAAGGCAGTTTTCCTTTGCCAACAACAGATTTGTCAGTCATAAGCATATATTCCTCACCTTGGAGACTTGGTAACCCAAAGAGGAGAGCAGATGAGTGTTATTAGGAAACTCGGAATGTTCATTTGTGATAATCTCTCTGGCCAGTGTCCTAATTTTACCATTTCAACAGACTCATGCTAGAGAGCTTTTTGTTTTTTGCTTTGTTTTGTTTTTTATTAAAAAGAAATGTTCTTTTAAGAATGCTTTCCCTCTAATTATCAGATGAATGTATTGGTTATCCAATGGCTCCTCTCTTTGACCGGGATCTGTAGCTTTCTGTAGTCCTTCTGGGAATTTCTATCTACTTTTTCATCTGCTCCAGTTTACATTTCCCAAGGCTTATTTCTCTAATTGATTTTTCGTGTGATTTTTGCACCTCTGTGATTTTTGTACTAGTTGTTCCTGGTGTGCCTGTTAGGAGTATTGGCGATGATGCCTCACAAAGAATTGAATAAAAAACAAACACATCTATTGACTCAGCACAGCCTTTTTTCACTTCACCCCAACTGCCCGGCAGTCCAACTTGGCATTTAGAACCACCTGGTGATTCAGAGCCCCTTCGAGGTAAGCTGAAATCATTAAAACAAATGTAAGAATCTTCTGGCATTTTCCACAGCGGTTTTCTTAACTGCCGTGTCCAGTTCCCATCCCTGCATAAGACCTCACCTCTAGATGCAGTTTTTCGGGCAAAATCTAACTTACAATTGCCTGTGTTTGAGAAGAAGGAGGACGTTGAGGTTGGAAGACTCTTCTGCACAGCTGAGGCGGTGCTGCCTCCAGCTGCGAATTTTTGCAAATGTTCCACCTTTCCCTTTCCAACACTACCCTTCATTTTATGTTGGCTCGCCGTGTGAAAATCGAAGCAGGCAAACACCACAGGATTCTAATAAGTTTCTCAGTTTTGTAAGCAGTGTGACTTTTCTTACTGGAACGAGATAACAAAATGAAACTGCAAACCACAAACACACTTCCACCGACAAAATCTGTTAAAACCATGCAATATAAACTTTAGCTCCTGAAGGCTCCGGGACCTAGCCCACTTGAGTACTTCATCCCTGCTTCTTTACTTTGGAGAAGACGAATGTTATTTCTTTTTGTTGTTCAGTCTTGCTCACTAAGAAGGCTATTGAATTTCAGGTAGAGAAATTCAGGAAGGATAATATCATTTTCCTTCTTAAGATTTACATGGTTTGTGGAGTTTTGGCAGATGAATCAGCAAAATGAACGCAAAATTAAATATATTTTATGATGATATATAAAATGATGTATAAAATTCTTGGAGAGATTTCCTCCCAAAGAATGGACTCATGCAACTGTTACCTTATAAAAGAGGTAGATTCAGTGATCACTGAATTAATTGAAATTCAAAGAAATGCTGTCACATTTGGTGAGCGAAAAGAGATGCAAAAGTATCTAATGGACCCAGATGTGTGGATTTTGGGAGTTCACGCAAAGAGTGTATAAAATATCTAAAAATACATAGATAAGAATATCACCACTAGGAAGAACAGTGAACTCACACTAAGTAATCCCTCAGCCAATGAAAGTGATAGAAATTTATTCAGGAGCTAGAAGTGACTAAGAGTGTCTGCTAAATGTCACCTTTGGGAGTTTTTTCTCCACTTTTCTGCAGTTGCAGCATCTGTCAGACACCTTTGGTATTTTTCACTTATTTCCTTACTACCTGTGTTAACTCAGCTCAGGCTGCCATAACAGAATGTCACAGACTAGGGGGCTTGAGCAACAGACATGTATTTTTCACAGTTCTGGACTGGGAAGACAGATCAAGGTGCCAACCGATTCAGTTCCTGGTGAGGGATCTACCCTTCTCCTTGCTTATTCTGCTCCCGAATCATTGCTCCAGAGGCACTGGTCTCCCTATTAGCCCTAGAATACTTCAAACTAGTTTTTCCCCAGGACCGTTGCACTTGCTCTTCTTTCTTTGTGGGTGCTCTTTAGCCCTCCTGCTCTCTGATTTTTTTCAAGTTTCCATTCAAATGCCGTCTCCTTCAGTCCTTCTTCAATCCAGAACAGATCACAGTGTCTCTTCATTCCCCCATTATTCTCTAGCTCCTTTTTCTAATTTATTTTTCTGTATAGCAGGGATCACATCCTGATAATTGTTACTTATTCATACATATATTGTCTATTTCTATTAGAATGTCACTCCATGAGAACAGGGTTTTTGTCCTACTCAGCACAGTATTCTCAGAATCTAGGATAGTACCTGGCACTGTTGTATAAAAGAAAGGAAGGAAGGAAGGAAGGAAGATAAGAAGGAAGGATGATAGGAAGGAAGGAAGGTAGGAAGGAAGGAATAAAGAAAAGAAGAAAGAAAGAAAGAAAGAAAGAAAGAAAGAAAGAAAGAGGAAGGAAGAAAGAAAAGAAAAGAAAAGAAAAGAAAAGAAGAAGATAGTCAAATCTGAAGCTTCCTTAGAGTGACAGGTGATCTGATCTGATAAACAGCTTCTGGTTGAAATTATGATCATTTTGGTAATTAAGGAAAAAGGGAGTTCTATGTTAAGAGACTCTTTCCTGGATTTTGTGAAAGACTCGAGAAAATAATCTTTCCTCAATGCAGTTGTTGACACAGAGATTAGCATGAATTTAATTGGCAAAGTATTTTGGATGTAATTATGAATTTCTTTTAAATAATAAAGCAAACTTCCTTGGACCTTTTGCTTTTCTGTTCCTTGTATCTCCCCATATATCTCTGCATAACCCCCTGTGTTCAGTGGTTCTTAGGAGGGTTTGGTGGCATGGCACGGTGCCACTGCTGCAGGGGATACGATGACATCCCAGGAGAGTTCATGTCATCAAGTTCATGATCTGGCTGGGGAGACAAGACTTTGACTTGCAGCATCTAAGCGCACGTGGGATTAAGAACGAAGATGAATAGTTTAAAAATACTGTAGAGCTTCAGAGGAAGAGAGTGATGCATGTAGGCCAGGAAGGAAAGAAAGCTGTGTAAGGAAGACAGGATTTGCACCATGCCATGAAGGAAAGATAAGATTCTCATGGCTGACACAGAGAAATAGGGAGGGTGGATGGCATGATCGACTTGTAAAGGTGGAAATACCTGATGTGTTTAAGGGACCAAGAGAACATGGTACTCTATCTTTGGCTGCAGCAGCTGAGCGGAAGCAATTGTTTCTCTGTGCCCTTTAGAAATCCCACTTTTCATGATGGACTTTGTCATCTAATTTCCTTTTCAAGTCTTGTTAAGTTGGAGCTCTTCTTGTCTAAGACACTTTTTGCCCTTGAACAAAGGCACTCTCTGTAAATCACAGGACTCTTCCTTTTCTAGGTATAGACTGAACACTTTCTTGTCTCAGGGATGTGACATTGGCCTCCATTGTCCGTATTTACTTTGAAACTTTACTGACATTGGTATAAAAAATGGGAGATAACAGCTTTCTTAATCCCTGGCTTTGGAGTGATGGTGTGGGAAACTAGTTCAGCCAGGGAAGTCTCCCAATGTGGGATGAGGGCAATGGCGTCTCTTAAAATTAAAGTTGCAGGAAGCACTAAAATTAAGGGCATCTCAGGAGCTCCTGCCATTTGGTGACTCAGGGCCTTATAAAGGGCTGAAGCCAGCTGAGTAAGAGATGTTCCCCGAGTTAAAAAATAGTATCTTTTGCCTGTGCACTGTTTCATCTTTTCAAGGAAGCACGGAGAACAATTATTTATTTATTTTTAAAGCAAAATCACTAACCCTGCAGGTTGTCATCTGAGATACAAGCCGGGTGATTTAGGAGTAATTTTGGCTTCAGTGATGATGTGGGAACCCATAAAATGGCTTCGGTTCCAGACTTATGGCTTGGAGGGGGAGGATCGTGATACCCTGTTATATATCCTGATTTCATCTCTATCTCTTCACCCAGGGAAGGGTTTCTTCTTATTGTGGCATTTTGTACTCTCACAGCTCACTTCTCAGCTGCCTGGGAAGAGGAGAATGATGCCCAGGAAAATCTGGCTTCTTTGGGAAGTTCCAAATATCACCAAAGGAGGCAGTAGGCAGGGTTTTGAGAGGTCACATAAAAGATGCTGTCTCACTTGCGTCTGCACACATCAGGGGCGAGTCGGTGGTTGAAAAATCGTTTTGCATATTACTCCTGATGTGTGTAAGAGACTTTGCCCTGGGGCAAAAGGGAAGGCAATGAAGATCGGAGAACAGATGGGGTTCTTTCTGCTTGACACTGTGAAAAGCTATTGCAGAAATTATCAGTTTGGGGAGAAAGGTATTTTAATTAAATGAGTCTTTGAGAAGGGGACAGAAGGGAATAGGGAATTTCACACGGGAGATCATTTCCTCTTTCTTGAATATTTTTCCTCCTATAGTTTTCATAATACTGTTATATCCCAGTTTACTTCCTGCTTCTCCTTCCATTTCTCAGCCTCCTCTTTCTTGCCCAGCTCCCAGGGAACAGAGGCTCCTTAAGGACTCCCTGGGGGGAATGCTTCCCATCCTCTGGTTCTTTTCCTCTGATCTTGTACCTTCTTCCACAGCCTCAACTATCATCAGCACATGGATGAATCCCTGAACTTCATGATCCCCAATCTTGAGATTCTATCATTTATCCATTGGTTTGCAAACCAAAACTCATGCCTTTTGTCTACACCTAAACTTCATACGTGTGTTTACCCTGACCTGATGGACATCTCTACTGGGAGAACCACCTATAAGTATGCCTTTTCATGTCTCTTATTTCAAGGCTTTTCGTGGGCAGCTTGCTGTTTGTTTTGCATTGACGTGGATTGTTTGATGGGCACACTTCTTCTTGTTTTTTGAGTTTATGAATTGATTTTGAATGTGCATTCCCCAGCCCACCAAAGTCTCCACCAATCCTTGACATTTATACCTGCTGCTTATCGTATTTTTGCTACATGACTGTACCTGAAGACATTTGAGCTTGGGACCCCAGACATAGAGGCATTTTTTATTTTTCTTCCTCCCTACTCACTTCATTCTTTCCCCACCACCCTATCTAAGCCGTTCCCAAGCCTGGTCTACACCATCTCCTCAGTGTCCACCAAGCGTGTGCCATCCTTTCTTCTCCTTCTGTCACTTAATTACCTCAGCATCTACAATAGAATCCTAGGTCTATTCTGCTCACCTGTGATTAATCATTCCGAAAGCTATCTCAGATGGTGGCAATTCCCTGATCTAACATTCTGAATTTGCTTCACATTCTGACCAAATTGAGTCAATTTGCTTCATCCTGGCATTAGGAGAAGTCCGTGGAGTCCCCCCCCCCCCAACTTGTCCCAACCATCATTTGTCTATTTTTAAATTCATCTCATTCTTAAGCCTATTCTTTGAGCAGATTGCTCACAGTTCCCTGAGCATAGCCTAAACTCTTCTGCCTCTCTACCTTTGCTCTGATCTTCCCTCTCCAGCTCTGTATGTTGAGATTCTATCTGTTCTTTAAGGCAGATAGGAGCATATAGGATCAGAGCAGACAAAAGAAAGGAATGAAGCAGGCCAGGAGTTGAGTGCAACGGGGAGTCATGGGGACCAAACCAAAGTGGAGATCTATGACTGTTTCTATGCTGCTCTAAGTAATTATTGCCAGGCTGGCACGTGGACCCCAAATTTTCAGATCATCTTATTTAGCAAGAGAAGCCAGAATTCCAGATACTTATAAGCAATATTCCAAAGTTTCAGTGTTGGCAACAAATTTACAGAAAATAGCTGAACAGAACCCATGGACCCCACATAGCCAGTAGCTAGCAGGTGTCCACTGGCAGTGCAGAATGCAGCCATATCTAAGCATTCCCTGATCCTCCCTTATCATGTGCCATCCCTTCTTTTTTTTCCCCAAGTTTATTTATTTTTGAGAGAGAGAGTGAAAGCAGGGGAGGGGCAGAGAGAGAGGGAGACCAAGGATCTGAAGCAGGCTCCAGGCTGAAAGCAGAGAGTGCGATGCAGGACTTATACTCACAAATCATTAGATCACAACCTGAGCTGAAGTTGGAAGCTTAACTGACAGAGCCACCCGGGTGCTCCTGTGCCCTCCCTCCTTTGCCTATCCTGCACTGTGGCATTTATTTGCTTTGTATGTGGGTGATTGCTTAACACATATCCTCCTTGAAAACTGAGACCATATCTTGCTCAACTCTGTAAGTCTCGGTCAGCTGGAAATTGGAATAGTGTTTTGTATGCATTAGACATGTGTTAGTAGGTACATTTTTAAATGGACTTCTCAGTAGTAACCTTGAATTATATAATTCTGATAATTAGGACCCAATAATGAGGCAGACTGGACATATTAGGTGATGAAAATGTATATAAACTTCCCAGTCCTTGTCCCCCACTAATTTTTCTCCTTGACTTTTGATAGCTCAGGAATGCACCCTTACTCTAGGCAGGAATTCTACTACTGAGAAAAGTATTTCGCATTCATTTCCCCCCCAAGTCTATGAATTTGTTCTAGTTCACCTAGGTTCTGGTCCCCTGTACAGAGAAAAAGTATGCTTGAGATTTCTGTTGTTCAGCTTTACCATTATAATGAGGGCATGTTCTTCCTTTCATGATGCAGGTTTCCCCTGCTTTTTGAGAGTTCACCATACATAATTTTGCTTTTATGAATGACCTATGTCAGTATCTGTTTTCACTAATGGAGAGAAATTCAAAGAGGATTTATGCTTATGGCCATGAACCGTGATAGAGGGAAGCAAGAATGGCACTACCAGTTCCTTCTCTGGGAACCACACTCAGCATCTCAGCATCAGGCTGCCATAGCTTTGAGGTGTGTCTGTGAGTATCTGTGCTTTACCTGGATTTATTTTGTGCATCTGTTAGCAAGATGTGTCCTAAGGTATCATAAAAGTATAACTGAGATGATTTTGGGGGTTTGGGAATGCTTAAAATAGTTTCCACATAAAATAGTGGTACCTGCCTCTTTGTTTTATGCCATTTCTGCTTATGAAAGGTTTTTTAGGAACCCTGTAACTTTTCATAGTCGGGGACGGGGGACCTGTATGATTTCTGGTGGGGAAGAAAAGGGTTTAAGGACAATGTCTTCTAACACTCTTGGAGAGGAGGTAAGATGGCAGATTAGTATGGGGACCCTGATCTCGTCTCATCCCTGAAATGCAGCATCAAATCATTTTGAACACCTAGGATATTGATCTGAGGATTAATGCAACAATCTGCATAATTTGAGCCAGATAACTTGCCAGATGGAAGAATTCATCCAAAAATAAAGAATAGGAAGAAATGATGTCCAGGGATTTAATCAACACAGATAAAAGTAAGATGTCTGAACTAGAATTTAAAATCACAATTATAAGAATTCTAGCTGAGGTAGGAAAAAAAGCATAGAAGACACCAGAGAATCCCTTTCTGTGGAGATAAAAAAACCTAAAATCTAGTCAGGCCAAAATTAAAAATGCTATAACTGAGGTGCAATCTTGAATGGATGCCATGATGGCAAGGATAGACAAAGCAGAGAAGTGAATCAGCAATATAGAAGATAAAATCATGGAAGATAATGAAGCAGGGGAAAAAACGAGGGAAACAAAGGCAAAAGGTCATGATATAAGAATTAGAGAACTCAGTGGCTTATTAAAAAGGAATAACATTTGAATCATAGGAGTCCCAGAACATGAAGAGAGAGTAAAAGGGGCAGAAGATTCATGTGAGCAAATTATAGCTGAAAACTTTCCTTATCTGGGGAAGGACACAGACATCAAAATCCAAGAACACAGAGAACTCCCATTAGATTCAACCAAAACTGGCCATCACCGAGGCATATCATAGTCAAATTCACAAAATACACAGACAAGGAAAGAATTATAAAAGCAGCAAGGGAAAAAAAAGTCCTTAACCTATAAGGGAAGATAGATTAGGTTCACAGCAGATCTGTCCACAGAAACTTGGCAGGCCAGAAAGGAGTGGCAGGATATATTCAATGTGCTGACATGGAAAAATATGCAGCCAAGAATTCTTTATCGAACAAGGCTCTCATTCAAAATAGAAGGAGAGATAAAAAGTTTTCCAGAAAAACAAAAACTAAAGGAGCTCATGACCACTAAACCAGCCCTGCAAGAAATCTTAAGTGGGACTCTTGAGGGGAGAAAAAAAACAAAACAAAAGAAAAAAGGCCAAAAGCAATAACGACTAGAAAGGACCAGAGAACATCACCACCAAAACCCACTCTACAGGCAACACAAGGGCACTAAATTAATATCTTTAATCACTCTAAATGTAAATGTACTAACTGCCCTAATCAAAAGACATAGGGTATCAAAATGGATGAAGAAATAAAACCCATCTATATGCTGCTTACAAGAGACCCATTTTAGACCTAGAAACACCTGCAGATTGAAAGGGAGGGGATGGAGAACCATCTATCATGCTAATGGATTTCAAAAGAAATCTGGAGTAGCCACACTTTTATCAGACACACTAGATTTTCAAACAAAGACTGTAACAAAAGATGAAGAAGAACATAATATCATAATTAAGGGGTCTATTTACTAAGATCTAACAATTATAAATATTTATACCCCCAACTTGAAACACCCAAATACATAAATCAATTAATCACAAACATAAAGAAACTCATTGATAATAATACCATAATAGTAGATGACTTTAACACCCCACTTACAACAATGGACAGATTAAGCAGAAAGTCAATAAGGAAACAGTGGTTTTGAATGATACACTAGACTGGGTGGACATAACAGATATATTCAGAACATTTCATACTAAAATAGCAAAATACACATTCTTCTCAAGTGTACATGAACATTCTCCAGAACAAAACACATACTGGGTCACAAATCAGCCCTCAACAAGTACAAAAAGATCAATATCATACTGTGCATATTCTCAGACCACAATGATATGAAACTTGAAATCAACCATAAAAAAACATTTGGAAAAAACATGAATACTTGGAGGTTAAAAAACATCCTACTAAAGAATGAAAGGATAAACCAAGAAATTAAAGAGAAAATTAAAAAATACATGGAAGCCAATGAAAATGAAAACACGACAGCCCAAAACCTCTGGGATACAGCAAAGGCAGACATAAGAGGGAAGTATATAGCAATCTAAGTCTTCCTAAAGAAGGAACAAATGTCTCAAATACACAACCTAACCTTATCCCTAAAGGAACTGGAAAAAGAACAGCAAATAAAGCCCAAAATCAGCAGAAGAAGGGAAATAATAAAGATTAGAGCAGAAATCAATGACATTGAAATAATAATAAAAAAACCAAACAAACAGTAGAATAGTTCAACAAAACCAGGAGCTGGTTCTTTGAAAGAATTAACAAAATTGATAATCCCCTAGCCAGATTCATCAGAAAGAAAAGGAAAAGACCCAAATAAATAAAGTCATGAATGAGAGGAGAAATCACAACCAACACCACAGAAATACAAATAATAATAAGACAATATCATAAGCAATTATATGCCAACAATTGGGCAATCTGGAAGAAATGGACAAATTCCTAGAATCATATAAACTACCAAAACTGAAACAGGAAGAAATAGAAAATTTGAACAGACCCATAACCATTAAGGAAATTGAATCAGTAATCAAAAATCTCCAACAAATAAGAGTCCAGGGCCAGATGGTTTTACAGGGGAATTCTACCAAACATTTAGAGAAGAATTAACACCTACTCTCTTAAAACTGTTCCAAAAAATAGAAATGGAAGGAAAACTCTTTCTATGAAGCCAGCGTTACCTTGATTCCAAAATCAGGCAAAATCCCTACTAAAAAGAACTACAGACCAATTTCCCTGATGAATATGGTTGAAAAAAATTCTCAATAAGATACTAGCAAACCAGATCCAACAGTACATTAAAAGAATTATTCACCACAATCAAGTGGGATTTATTCTTGGGTTTCAGGGATGGTTCACAGGTCAATATCCACAGGTCAATCAATGTGATACATCACATTAAAAAAAGAAAGGATTGGGGCGCCTGGGTGGCGCAGTCGGTTAAGCCTCCGACTTCAGCCAGGTCACGATCTCGCGGTCCGTGAGTTCGAGCCCCGCGTCAGGCTCTGGGCTGATGGCTCGGAGCCTGGAGCCTGTTTCCGATTCTGTGTCTCCCTCTCTCTCTGACCCTCCCCCGTTCATGCTCTGTCTCTCTCTGTCCCAAAAATAAATAAAAAAAAAACGTTGAAAAAAAGAAAAAAAAAAAATTTAAAAAAAAAAAAAAAAAAAAAAGAAAGGATAAGAACCACATGATCCTTCTAATAGATGCATAAAA
Source organism: Panthera onca (assembly GCF_046562875.1). Taxonomy (NCBI): domain Eukaryota; kingdom Metazoa; phylum Chordata; class Mammalia; order Carnivora; family Felidae; genus Panthera; species Panthera onca. The sequence goes on from NC_138347.1 coordinate 142,526,305, forward strand.
AGCATTAAAAAACCCCACAACATCCATTCTTGATAAAAAAGTAGGGATAGAAGGAATATACCTTAAGATCACATAGGCCATATACCAAAGATCCACAGCTAATATCATCCTCAATGGGGAAAAACTGAAAACTTTCCCCCTAAAGTCAGGAACTCCACAGAGATGTCCACTTTCACCATTGTTGTTCAACATAGTGCTGGAAGTCCTAGCCTCAGCAATCAGACAATAAAAAGAAATAAAAGCTATCTAAATTGGCAAGGAGGAAGTCAGACTTTCACGTTTCGCTGATGACATGATCCTCTACATAGAAAACCCAAAAGACTCCACCAAAAAACTGCTAGGACTGATACATGAATTCAGCAAAGTCACAGGATATAAAATCGATGTATAGAAATCAGTTGCATTTCTATACACCAATAATGAAGCAGCAGAAAGAGAAATAAGGAATTGATCCCATTTACAAAAATTGATCCCATGTAATATGAAAGAAATTGAAGAATACAAAAAGAAATGGAAAAACATTTCATGCTCAGATTGGAAGAACAAATATTGTTACAATGTCGATAGTATGGGCCGCCTGGTTGGCTCAGTCGGTTGAGCGTCCGACTTCGGCTCAGGTCATGATCTCCTGGTTTGTGGGTTCGAGCCCCACGTCAGGCTCTGTGCAGAAAGCTCATAGCCTGGATGGAGCCTGCTTCGGATTCTGTGTCTCCCTCTCTCTCTCTGCCCCCGCCCCCAACTCACACTCTGTCTCTCTCTCCTTCAAAAATAAATAAACATTAAAAAAATTTTAAAAAAATTAAAAAAAATGTTGATGGTACCCAAAGAAATCTACATTCAATGCAATCTCTATCAAAATATCATCAGCATTCTTCACAGAGCAAGAAGAAACCATTCTAAAAATTGTGCAGAACCAGAAAAGACCCCAAATAGCCAAGGTAATGTTGAAAAAGAAAACTAAAGCTGGAGGCATCACAATTCTGGACTTTAAGCTGTATTACAAAGCTGTAATCATCAAGACAGTATGGTATTATCACAAAAACAAACACATAGATCAGTGGAACAGAATAGAGAACTTAGAAATGGAGGCACAAATGTATGGCCAACTAATCTTTGACAAAGCAGGAAAGAGTATCCAATGGAAAAAAGTCTCTTTAACAAATAGTGTTGGAAAAACTGGAGAACAACATGCAGAAGAATGAACCTGCGCCACTTTCTTACACCATACACAAAAATAAACTCAAAATGGATCGAAGACCAACATATAAAACAGGAAACCATCAAAATCCTAGAGAAGAAAACAGGCAACAACCTTTTTGACCTCCATTGCAACAACTTCTTACTAGACACAACTCCAGAGGCAAGGGAAACAAAAGCAAAAATGAACTATTAGGACCTCGTCAAGATGAAAAGCTTCTACACAGAGAAGGAAACAATCCACAAAACTAAAAGGCTACCAACGGAATGGGAGAAGATATTTGCTAATGACATACCGGGTAAAGGGTTAGTATCCAAAATCTATAAAGAACTTCGCAAACTCAAAACCTGAAAGACAAATATTCCAGTGAAGAAATGGGCAAAATACATGAATAGACACGTTTCCAAAGAAGACAACCAGATGGCCAAGAGACACATGAAAAGATGCCCAACATCACTCATCATCAGGGAAATACAAATCAAAACCACAGTGAGGTACCACCTCACACTTGTCAGAATGGTTAAAATGAACAACTCAGGACACAACAGATGTTGACAAGGATGTGGAGAAAGGGGAACCCTTTGCACTGTTGATGGGAATGCAGACTGGTATAGCCACTTTGGAAAACAGTATGGAGGTTCCTGAAAAAATTAAAAATAGAACTACCCTACACCCAGCAATTGCACTAGTACATACTTATCCAAAGGATACAAAAACGCTCCTTCGAAGGGACACATGCACCCCAATGTTTCTAGCAGCAGTATCAACAATAGCCAAATTATGGAAAGAGCCCAAATGTTCATCGACTGATGATGGTTAAAGAAGATGTGGTGTGTGTATGCGTATGTGTATATATATACATATACGTATGTATACATATATATGTATATACATATATATATGTATATACACATACACACACACACACCTACATATAATGGAATATTATTCAGTGATCAAAAAAATGAACTCTTGCCATTTGTAACAACACGGATGGAAGTAGAATGTATTATGCTAAGTGAAGTAAGTCAGAGAGAGATAAATATATGATTTCACTCACATGTGGAATTTAAGAAGCAAAACAGATGAACATAGGGGAAGGGAAGGAAAAATAAGATAAAAAAAGAGAGGGAGGCAAACCATAAGAGACTCTTAAATACGGAGAACAAACTGAGGGTTGCTGGAGGGGTGTTAAGTGAGGGGGTGGGCTGAATGGATGATGGGCATTAAGGAGGGCACTTGCTGGGATGAGTACTGGGTGTTATATGTGAGTGATGAATCACTGGGTTCTACTCCTGAAATCATTATTACGCTATATATTAACTAACCTGGATTTAAATAAAATAATTAAAAAAATAAAACAGTTTTAATTTATGTTTCTTATTACGGGCTTAGGTTTGAGATCTTTTTTCCCTGTTAGTTTTGGGTACTTAAAGTATTTTATGATCCCAAAACCCAGAACTGGAGGTATTTTGAGGTGAAACTAGGAAGAATCCATTTTCTGCTTCTTTTGCTGTGTTTTCATGAAATGAAAAATGAGAATATAAGGTCAAACTTGAGTGCTTTGTATTAACACTAAGGTTAGGTAAAATCTCATGTCTTCTAACGTGCAGAAAAATAAAAGGGAAGATTTCTGTGGCGAAGGGGAAAAAAAAAGCAACAGATGAAGGATGCTGTCCCTGACGGATGAATGACTGCACGCAGCCATTGAATCCCACTTCCCACAGACTGCCAAAATTGAGAAATAGAAATGCCACACAAGCTAATGAGCTTGCTTGGGCTGTGAAATTCCACACGGTTACCCCAATGCTAAGGGTAACAGCTAAAAGAAACCTGAAAATAATGAATGTGATTGATTACACTTGGGAAACATAACAAGGCTTGCTGAAACTCGTACAAAAATAACATAACATATAACAGCCCCAGAAATAATCACAGTGTTGAGCCCAGGTCACACTGTGTGAAATAAGTCAGGTATTTCTGATTAATATGGTCTCTGGGCTGCATTTGCTAGGAAGTCTTACTGTGTGTGTGTGTGTGTGTGTGTGTGTGTGTGTGTGTGGTGTGTGTGCACATGCACTGTGTGTATTTATTAGCCATTCGGTTGCTTTGGTTGGCAAGCAGAAAGCTAGAGGCTGTAATTGATTTATAAAGTATTTCTTTCTCTTAATTGACAAGGCATGGTACAAATCCCATTTTGGAATGTGGAGGCTTTTGCATAAACATCAAGCACAATGGATCTTTTGGTGAAGGTCAAATTTTGTTTCTTTTACATTTTATAGCCCCACCCCCATCTCCCAGGGTACTTTCCAAAGGTTGAATTTTTAACATACAGTTCTTTTTTTTGTCTGTGTGTCCTCCCCCCCCCCCCCCCACCCCACTACCGGAACTGCCTCCTTCTGAGCTAGGCTGTTTTGCTCTAAGAGATTTACGTGTAGATTTCTTTCAATGGGCAGATTTGTTCCAAACATCCCTAGTCATGTTGCTTTCATTGAGTAAAGGCAGAACAACCAAGTATCAGAAGGAAATCAGAGGTTTTCTGGGGATCTAGGTAGTGAAAACAAGCATTCTTTTTAGAGTACTAGTGACAGGGTAAATGAACTTTAACAGTCTTCTGTTGTTAGGTTACACCACTTGAGGCAAACTCACAGTGATGATAGAGATATAAGGTACAGTGGAAACAAGCGCCGCTGTTTAGTTTTTTTTTTTAACATTTATTCATTTTTGAGAGACAGAGAGAGACAGATCATGAGCAGGGGAGGGGCAGAGAGAGAAACAAACACACACAGAATCTGAAGCAGGCTCCAGGCTCTGAGCTGTCAGCACAGGGCCCTGCTCAAACCCACGAACCGTGGGATCATGACCTGAGCCGAAGTCAGACACTTTAACAGACTGAGCCACCCAGGCGTCCCCAAGCGCTGCTGTTTAAAACGTAAGCCCACACCAACATAGTGCTCCTTTCACTCACATTCATTCACCAGAGCAAATCACACAGACAGTTCCAACACCCATGAGGCCGGGGAAATATTTCTTGCCTCTAGCAAGAGGAAGAGCACAGTCACATGACAAAAATGGATACAGTGAGGGGCAGATACTTGTGGCCAATCATTCAACCTACTATAAAGTCATTCCCTAAAGAGAATATGAAGTAATGATACCGAGTGGAGGAATTAATGCAATGCAAGCAAAAGTCTTCAATAGGATAGTGGCATCATTTGTAATTTGTCATGCGTATCGAGACTGTCTGTAAAGGACTCTTTACATACAAGATCGTGGGTATCAAAAGAAGTTCTGGGTCACTTTTCGAAAGCAGGGTTTCCAGTGCATGCACATATCTGTGGAGAGCTGCTTCTCGGATTGGACAGTGGGAAGTGGTCCCGGAGTTGCCCTTCCTGTCTTTGGAAAAGGAAAGAAAGAGGTTGTTCTTCTGACCATCACATCTGGTGTTGCAGAAGGCAGAGGCTCAGATCAAACGTGCATCCAGCTCTTAGAAATGTGCTCACGCCATCTGGATGCTCATTTGATACAGTTTTCACCCTTCAAGGTTGCTTTTGTGTTCATTTTAGCTCTTACTTGCAAAATGATGTTGGAATTATAAAGAGGGTATTATCCTTTATGGTTTTCTGGTTATCTATTACTGTGCAACAAATTACCCCAAAACTTGTTGCAAAAAACAGCTATTTATTATGCTCATGGATTCTGTGAGTCAGGAATTTAGGCAGGAACAGCAAGGATGGTTTGCCTGTGTTCTGTGGTGTCTGGGGCCTCAGGTAGAAGGCTTAAGAATGGGATGATTGATAGCTGGGGGCTCGAATCATCTGAAGGTTCTGTCACTCACATGCTTGATGGTTGATGCTGGCTGTTGGCTGAGACTTTAACCCTTGAGACTATTGTCTGGAACATCGACACACTCCCCCTCCATATAATCTGGGCATTCATCCCACACAGTGGCTGTGTTTCCAGGGTGAGCATCCTAAGATAGAAAGCCAGGTGGAAGCCACATTGCCTTTATTACCCAGCCTCTCAAGTTGACTAAACCGTGTCCCTTCCACAGTATTCTAACATACTGAGGCAGTTACAAAGATTTGCCAAGTTTCAAGGGGAAGGGAATAGATTTGAACTCTCAATGTCAAAATAATGGAAGAGCATTTGGAATCCAGAACATAGATGCAGCTGTTTTTGGAAAAGATAGTTTGCCACAGGCTTACTGTCTGGCTGCAACAATATACGTCTCTTCCATGTACTTACCCTTCCTTCAAAAATCCTGAAAAGTTCCATCTGATTATGGCATCAGACTCAGGCTGAGGTGAAGCCCAGGTCCATGGGTGGGGCGGGTGTGATGCAGGAGTAGCAGTCCTGCACCATGCTTACTTTTACATCCACACTCAGGCCCCCCCCCCCCCCCGAAGTTCATGTGTTCAGTGAGCCTTTGGGGAGATAGATCAAACCTGGTCCAACCAATAGTGACAGTCTATCAGAATTCAACCCAGGTTCCAGGTGAGCTCAAGCTCCAGCCTCCTTCAGCAGGGAACCGGAGTGAAAGCATGGGGCAGGGAAGAAAACCAGCTGGGGGCAGGCCACATGCATTAGGGGATAATTAGGGAGGCTTAGGTCATCCTCAAGGACGTAGGGGGGTGCTGAGCCTGTCAGATGCAGGAGTGGTAGAGAATGTTCTCTGAACAGGCCAGACCTGGGCTGGGGATGCTCATGGCCAACGACTTAAGGGAAAGAGGGCAAGTCCTGAGCAAGCAGGGGCTGATGTTTGCTTATATGACTATCGGTGGTAATTCTGTTCTGCTTTGTGGGGCTTTTTTTTAAAGGTTTTTTAAAAAAAATTTTTTTTAATGTTTATTTATTTTTGAGACAGAGAGAGAGAGAGAGCATGAATGGGGGAGGGTCAGAGAGAGGGAGACACAGAATCTGAAGCAGGCTCCAGGCTCTGAGCTGTCAGCACAGAGCCCGACGTGGGGCTCGAACTCACGGACCATGAGATCATGACCTGAGCCTAAGTCGGACACTTAACCGACTGAGCCACACAGGCACCCCTGCTTTGTGGGGCTTTAAGTGTGCCTGCTGGCTCTGTCATTACTCCAGCCTTGTAATAGAAGTTGCCAGGTGAAGGTATACCTTTAAAAGGCATTTAAATATTTCTCTGACTCAGGCTTAACAATAAAGCTATTACTTCCCCTTCAAATAGGGTATCTGCTGTCAATTTTTTCTTGACCCTAACAACCTCTCTAACTTACGGGTAATTAAATATTCCCCCAAATCAAAGCATCTCAGTGTTGGCAGGGACCTCAGTTATCACTGAGCTCAAAAAAAGGGGTTGATCATAAAAGCTGCAGTGTTCCCCAAGAAAGCATGAAGTTTTGTTTTGCATGTCTGTGTGCAGGTCTAACATTTAGGATGATTTCAAAAATATACATCAATCTTGGGAATGCAAGCTGGTGTAGGCACTCTGGAAAACAGTATGGAGGTTCCTCAAAAAACTAGAAATAGAACTACCCTACGACTCAGCAATTGCACTACTAGGCATTTATCCACGGGATACAGGTGTGCTGTTTCGAAGGGACACATGCACCCCCATGTTTATAGCAGCACTATCAACAATAGCCAAAGTATGGAAAGAGCCCAAATGTCCATCGATGGATGAATGGATAAAGAATATATATATATATATATATATATATATATATATATATATATAATGGAGTATGACTCGGCAACCAAAAAGAATGAAATCTTGCCATTTGCAACTACGGGGATGGAACTAGAGGGTATTATGCTAAGTGAAATTAGTCAGTCAGAGAAAGACAAAAATCATATGACTTCACTCATATGAGGACTTTAAGACACAAACCAGATGAACATAAGGGAAGGGAAGCACAAATAATATAAAAACAGGGAGGGGGACAAAACAGAAGAGACTCATAAATATGGAGAACAAACTGAGGGTTACTGGAGGGGTTGTGGGAGGGGGGATGGGCTAAATGGGTAAGGGCCATTAAGGCATCTACTCCTGAAATCAGTGTTGCACTATATGCTAACTAATTTGGATGTAAATTTTAAAAAATAAAAAAATACATCCTTCTTACTATATTTCTTATATCTGGAGGAAGGCCAGCAGCCTCTTTCTTCCCTTGCAGTATGCTCCATCTTCCTGGGAGTAGTTGGGAATCAAGAGAAGCAAAGCCACTGTGGCCTTGGCGAGGTCTTTGAGCAAAATCACACCATTAAGCAAAATCACATAGTTATAGTGGTTGTTTGTTTGTTTGGTCTAAGCTGCCTGATTCTGTTCTTCTGTTCTGTGCTGACCTATTTCAGGGATCCTAAACACCAAGACCTTTATTTCATCAAAATTCAACCGTCTTGTCGCAGAGAAAAGAGAATATTATTATTCTTTACTGTCCTTGGTAGTATTTACACTTGAAAGTGCACAAATTGGGGGTAATGCCTAAGTATCTGGCATATTTGTTAATAATGCAACTTTAGTAATAGTAGGAAAACAGTTTGTAGTGTCTTTCTGCTCCCCCTCAAATTGCAATCTATAGGCAACCGCTACTAGGTTATAGTGCTCTGCTCTGATTGTAGTGTTTACTTTTCCATGGCTGAAAAACAACCTCTCTCCCCAACTTTTTTTGGCTATTGGAAAGAGAAAAAAGATATTAAAGTTCTCTGGTATTCTTTTTCTCATTAGCTTTGATGAGGCTTTGAAAATATTTGTATTCAAAAAGATTACAGGTGTAACAGTATGACTCTCAGCCCACAAATGGAAGTAGACAAGAAATATCACATTTCTTCAATTCCTTCCTTTCAACTGACACAATTTGGACTATGAATACCCACTTTCCTGGCCGGCAGGAAATTTCGCCTCAGTCCTTCATGAGACTCCTCCTCTCCCTAGAGTCAAGCTGAAGCTTCAAGGTCTTAGTTGGTACCAAGCCACTGGGGGGCTTCATCCTCTTGTGTGCTTTGTCCATGTGTTTGTGGTCCCCTGCGGTCTTGGAACTCTGCCGCCCTTCCAGTTTGGAGGAAGGAATTTTGACAGTGCTGTGAACCTCAGAGCTTAGGAGATGGCATTCCAGGAGCATCATGGGGCTCTATCTCTGGGGCTTTGCTGTCTGCCTGCCACCCTTCAGGAAGAGCACCCTTCCCCACTGCTCAGGAGATCCTCCCTCACTCTTTGTGACTTCTCTTCGTTTCTCATTGCGTGTTGCAAAATCCCTTCTTTCCAAACCACATTCTTCTGCCCGTTTGACTTTAGAAAAAGAAAGGGGACAGTGCCTGAGGAGATACAAATATTAATATTAAGAAAAAACATCAGTCACTCCAAAAGAGTCTAAGAGTTGCTCCGTCAGGAGTGTCCTCTCTACCATTAGCTCATAGGCAATGACGAAGTTCTTGTCATCCATGATAGCAGGAGCATCTTATCTCATTTCTACTGTAGCCATGTCTTCTTGAGGCCAAAGGAAATGTTTTCAAGTGAAGATGTGCATCTATGGAAAATTTCATGGTTGCCTCTATCATGGAGGAGAGGTGGATTGGAGGTGGGTGTGGGCATTTTCAATTGCCTGCACTAACCAGCAGTTGCTCAAGCTGGACAGTTCCCTGAAGGGATAGTTTTACTTTATTTTATTTAAGTTTTTACAACTGGTCAGATTCAAATTCGACTCTTTTTGGCTCACCTCCCTTTCCTGCACTCTGATTTAGAGAAGAAGATTGTAGTCTTATTTATTTTCCATTTTCTCTTACAAAGAGAGGACGTGTGGTAGAGTGTTCTGAGCCAATTTGCCCAGGTTTTAATCCTCACTCTGCCGCTTGCTAGCTCTGTGGTTTTGGACAATTTGCTCAGCTTCTGTGCTTCAGTTTACTTTCCTGTAAAATGAGAACAGTGATAACAGTCCCTGCCCCGTTGGGAAATGGAGATAGTGGAGTGAGTTCATGCACACATCATGCTTAGAATGGTGCCTGGCACATTTAGGAGGTGCTGTTATCCGTGAAATATCTCTATTGTTCGATTTGTATTTAAAAGCATATAAATATAATACAGTGTTAGAGAAAACATATAAATAATTGTCTCACTCTCCTGCTGAAAACAAACAAACTGCACTAACCTCAAGGGTCTCTCCCACACCCAGCATATAAAGTCTGCAGGCAGGATTTGGACACTCAGAGCACTCCAGGGCCCAGCCTCAGCCCAGGCTTGGGCTCATTTCCACCCCCTCAACAACCCCCGGCTTCAACTCCATGCACACTCAGCTTGTTCACCCTTGTCATTCCCCTAATGTCAATCTTTTTGCCTTTCCAAATGCTGCCCCTCCATAGGAGTGTACTTGTCACCTTTGTCTGCCTATTAAAGTATTTTCGGTTTTTAGGGGCGCCTGGGTGGCTCATTCGGTTAAGCATCCGACTCTTGGTTTCAGCTCAGGTCATGATCTCACGTTTTGTGAGTTCGAGCCCACATCAGGCTCTGTGATGTCAGAGAGGAGCCTGCTTAGGATTCTTTCTTTCTCCCTCTCTCTCTGCCCTTTCCTCACTTGCTCTCTCTCTCAAAATAAATAAACTTAAAAAAATACTTTCATTTTTAAGTGTGTGTGTGTATATATATATATATATATATATATATATATATATACTTATATGTATACAGTATAGATATACTTTTACGTGTGTGTGTACAATATATATATATGTATATAAGTATATATATATATGTATATATGTATATATAGTATAGTATACTATATATAGTAATTCTTTTGTGAAGTCTTCTGTTTCCCCCAAATCAGAGGTGGTCACTATCATCTTTAGCCCTGATAATGCTTAAATAAACAAGCAAAACTTCAAAGTTGTGTTTTGATACTTACTTCCTGCACTTCTTTTATAATTAGTTGTATATTTGTCCTTCTCATTCAGTTGGAGGCCACAATATCACTTTTCTATTGCAGTTTCCCCAATATTTTAGTATGGGAATTTTCAAACATACAGAAACCTCGAAGGGATAGAATGCAATCCACAAACCCACCTTTTTCAACATGCAATATCATGTGGTCACATTTACTTTATGTGATACATGTTTTATTTCCACTGAACCATTTAAGTGTAAATGTCAGCCATCATGACCTTTTATCCCTAACTACTTCAGCACACAGCTCTCAAAAACACGGACAAACAAAATCATCATCATGCCAGGATAACACCTAAGAAAATCAATGGTGATTCTTTAATGACGCTTAATACACACTTTGTGTTTAGTTTCCCCAATTGAGAGAAGACCATGTCTTCATTCCTGTTTATACCATAATGGCAAATATCACTTTCTGTTGAACTGAAGAATCTGAGTACTGCTAATACCATTAGGCATCATTTTCTTGCAGAAAGTAGCCTTTTCTATTACACTTTGAGACTTGTTTCTCTAGACCTTAGCCTTAGCTTTGACCTTTCTTCTCTCTGTGTCTGTCTCTGTCTCTCCCCCTGTGGAAATGAGACTAAACGGTTTCATTTAGAGATGAGGATTTTAGGAAGCCTGAGTTGCATTTTCTTTCTACTGGCACAGCGATCCTATTCACTTTTCGGAAAGTTCTGTTTTTTTTGTAAAGTAATAGTCCTGCAGGCTGTGACAATACAATTAACTCTAATGTGGGGATTGGTTATTCAGTCAGTGGATTATACAGAGATTTTTCTTCTCCTGTTTTCTTCGGTCTGCCTCCAGGCCATTTCACTGCCTGGAGTATTTTCATGGCTATGAAAATCAAAAGAAAGGAATTGGGTACGGCTTTCCTTAGTTTTTAGCACCTCTAGTCAAAGAGCTGGTAGTGATTGAGTATCAGGCTAAATTTAGGTTTGTGGATTATGATTGAATTTTCCTTTCTCAGAATCTCCGTGTTGCCAGTAGTGAGAATAATTAAGAGTTGCTTTTAATAAATAAAGTGTATTAAGAAATTTAAAGAGTTTGTGTCAGTATAAGAAATGATTTTGATAAGGACTGTCAATCAGTAGCTGATATTGTCACTAAGGGAATGAAATAGAGTCTGTCATGACTCAGAGACACCCTTCCCAGTTGATGAATCAAGTTCTTTTCTTAGGATTATAATTCATTGGTCTGCCACTGTTTTGCTTTTTCATGTTCATGACTTTTTGACTTTGTATGAAGTGCTTTCAGCAAAATATCCAAAATATATTAGAATTATCGAAAACATACATTTTTATCTTCCTGAGTAGCTTACTGAAAATGGATGTTTTGTTGTGCTGTTCATTTGTAAAAGCAAAGCTTGCAATGAAACTTCTACATCATGGCATCATTGGCTCTAAAACTGTTACTTTCCTAAGACATAAACTCTGGAATAAAAAGGTTGAAGTGCTAGAGTGCCTGGGGGGCTCAGTCAGTTAAGCAACTGACTTTGGCTCAGGTCTTGATCTCACGGTTCGTGGGTTCGAGCCCTGCATTGGGCTCTGTGCTGACAGCTCAGAGCCTGGAGCCTGCTTCAGGTTCTGTGTCTCCCTCTCTCTGCCCCTCCCCCACTTGTGCTCTGTCTCTGTCTCTCTCTCAAAAATAAATAAAATGGAAAAAAAATAAAAAAAAAAGTACTGAAGTGCTTTGAGATTAATTTAGAGTCGGGACAGTTCATCCCAGAAGAAATTCAGTCACTATTGATGTTTATTCGGCTCAGAGAAGCAACAGGAAGGGCTAAAATGACAGAAAAGGGAAATGACAGTGGAAAGAAACATGAAAAATAAAGCCAGGATTTATTTCATCAAAGTGTACATGCCAAGTAAGCATGCATCAAAGAATATGTGCTTTATCACGTTAATCGGTTTTGCTTTCTTTAGCACTCTTTTTGAGACATGAAAGGTATCGTTAGTTGGTTGGTAACGTGTCTATTGTCTGTCTTTTCTTCCTGAGAAGAAGCCCATGAAGACAGAGACTGTCTTGTTCATCAGTATGTCCTCAGTGCCCAGTAGGCAAGGGCCTAGCTCATAGTACCTGCTCACCTAGTGTCTGTTGAATAAATGGATTCTTGCATCTTGTGTAGCTAAATTGTTTTTTAATCTTAAAGCTCAATGATTACATGAGTCTCTGTTAGATTAGTTAAGATAATTCTTAAGTATAACCTGCTTTTGTTGTTACTGTTCAAAACATACTTTATTTTCCCTATTTCAGAGGTGACTGAGCAAGATGTTACTATGTGTTGCTATGTTCAAAGCTCCCAGAGTTAGTTGTAAAATAGAAAGCAGGCATCAAAGAACTCAGCCCAAGATTCCTTTTAAATGAAAACTGCTCACTGATATCTTGTCTTTGCAAACTTTGAAAGAAACAGTTGCGGCTCGAGAGAGAGAGAGAGCATTCCTGCCCAAATCTGTGTTTTGAGTTACTCTGAGTCATAATATTGTATGTTTCTGCCATGTAGGAAGAAGGGGTGAGAAGTAGAGCATCTCATGAACTGTGAGATACTGAGAAGTTCTCCAGTTTTCCCCTAACTGGACCATAATGGAGCTTAATCACTGTGTCTATGGAACTTAGTCTATCAGCATACCCCTTGTGCTGTGACCATGGTTTAAAACATGCTACCGAAAAAAATAGTAGCGATCTTTGGATTATTCAAGTTGTAGATTCTCCCTACCTATAGTTCTTATTATTAAAAAATAGCTGTGAAACTTGTGATGTGTCTGAGGTTGAAGGAAACATAATTCAAGGTTATTGAACACTATTGCACTTTCTCTCTTCTGTGAGCAGTCATACTATACTTTTTAATTCACAAGAAAAAGGAAGTCTAGATTGTTTCTCCCAAGCCCTGTGCTAAGGCCTCAAAAGAAGTGTATTAAGCTTTGAATGATAGTCCTAAAAATAAAATACTTCATATGAGTTTTGTTTTGAGTTTATTACAAGAATATGGTTGCCCCTTTAAAAAATTCCATTCTCACCTAGGTAAACATTCAGCTTCTTTGACAGTGACTGCTGATTTCTGGGGTCTCCCTTATCTTTGTTCATTTTAGCAGCTTCCTTATTCTTTCAGCAGTGAACTACGTTGAGCTAACACTGTTGGGCTTGACCTTGCAAATGACAGAAATGAACTTAGTGGTTTTCCTAGCCACTTAATCTCACAGCTGAGGTCTCATTCTGAACCTAAAGGAACATCAAATTTCTCCAACTCCAATGATGTATGATCCTGTGGATGCCATTGGTCACAGAATCAATGAGGTCAACAGAAAAAGTATGGCTCCTTCAGTGTTTATTTTTTTACATTCAGCCCAAGTAGTGCTTTAGAAATAAAAAGTCCTCTCCTGGATCTCCAGAGCCAAGGAAGCCCCAACAGAGAAAACTGGCATCACAAGAAGGCATTCTCCTCCTGACCCCCAATTATATGATCCTTCTTCCTTCTCTTTCACTAAAACAGCCCATGCCTTTAGATCTGCATCTTTCAGGCTCTGAGATTGTGCACTAGAAAGAGAGCATACCATGCCAGATTCATAGCCTTTTCTTCTAAGAATCATCCAGGTTCCTGTGAAGGCCGGGAGGCAACATGTGGGCATTGTGGTTTACCTTCTTTACCCCGACCAAAGAAGATTTCTTTGTGCGTGTGTGCCTCGATGCACACGCATTGCACAGGCTGCTTTCTGTCCAGTTCCATGGGGGCCAGGCTGATGATGTCTTGGTTTCATAAAGAAAAGGATGGCTCAGGTTTCTAATTCCACTCGGATCCTTGAGCAACGCATGGTTCAGACAGATAAGCTTTAAGGATGAAACAGGTGCCTGTTCCCCCAAGGGTGTGAAATAGGGAGAAGGAGAGTCAGAATGTCAGATTTCCTGCTTTCTTATGCATCCTTTTCATTTATTTATGCAGCAAGAACTTATCGAGCTCCTCCTCTGTGTCCAGCACTAGACTCTGTTCCTTGTCAGTTTAATTAAAGATGTTGAACCCTGAGAAACTCTTTTTGGCTCTCTTAACCCACCTCCCATCTCCTCCACAAAAGTGTTCCGACTTTGCTGTCAGAGGAACCTGGGTTTGAATCCTGTTTCTGCCATTTTGGAATATCAGAGATATGGATTGTATTTTCTGCTTATCCTCCTTCCTAATGGTAAATGATTTCCGTTGGGGGGAATGTCTTTCCCTCTTTGTGATCTGTCTTGATGGGAATGTAAATCTGGGTGTGCTGTCCTTTCCTAGCCACGCTAGGACCATGACTCCCCTGGCATCTGAGTCTTGAGTAAGGCCGACAAATACGGTAGAGCCCGTTGCTTCCCCTGGAAATACTGAATTTTGATGTTTGAGTAATTCCTCGTGCTGGGAATTGTCTTGTTCTTTCTTGTCTTGTTTTCTGGTTCTCTGAATGTGGGGAGCTACCGCCTTCCTGTCAACAGAGTCCCCTTTCTGCTTGTTGGCCACAGTTGGTTTCTGTGACCTGAAATCCAAGAAATCCTGGCTGACACGACTTCGGGGCAGTTACCTTCATCTCTTTTAGTCTCACTTTCTGCATTTCGAAAATGGGAGAAATGATGCCTACCTGACAGGGCGGGTGTGGCTGAGATGGGATGGCACCGCAAAGAATGTGGTGCAGCGCGCCCCCCCCCCCCCCAAAACGTGGGAGGCACGCAGTAATTGCCGGTTACGGTCACGGTTCACTCTCTTACTCTCCCCGTGTAGAAGCCCTGCCTTGGGGTAAGTCCATTCCCAGTCTCTCCCAAGTGCACGTGCCTCCCTCAGAGGTGGCCTGGAGCCTGGATTCACGAGGAAAAGACAGGCTCAGAAATAGAAAAAGCAGCAGCCTATCAGAACATCAAAGCAGTGAGGGAACCGACAGGGAGGGGAGGCGAGAGGAGGCTGGAGCTCTCTAGGAGTGAGGGGTGAGCCGGGGGTGGAGGGGAGGAGGGAGCTGCCGTTCCTACCTGCTTTCTGTTCTCATTGCCATACATGGAATTTTGAGCCTCCTGTGACTTCAGATACATTCCCTATGATTCTCTTAGTGGAGAGCTGGCTGCATTTCATTTCTGTCTGAATTATGTCTGTGGATGGGGATATTTTATACTTATCTAAAAAGCACATGACTCTTTCTTATTTTTGTTTTTTAATCAATGGAGGTAACATTCGGGCTTGCTTAAGTGGGAAGTGGCCCGTCATTCTCCTCTCGAGTGTTTTCATTTTCTCCCCTGTCTTTTTAGGCATAGCCAGTGCCCAAACTGCTTTTTACCTAGAGAAAACTTCTAAGGGGGCACAGCCTGGGAGCTTATCATATGCACATTTGAATTAGTCTACCTGGGTTCAAATACAGCTCTTCTACCAATTGGCTGTGTGACTTTAGGAAAGTACTGTAACCTCTCTCTGCCTTGCTTTTCCCATCCATAAAATAGGCTGTTAATAATGTTGCTATATTGTAGAGATGAAGAGAGTAAAAGCTTGGTATGAGACTTACGTAAAGTGCTCAGTGAATATATTTATTACGATTTTATTTGTTGCTACCAACAGAACTGAACATTGTTTAACTTAAGAAAAAAGGAGGAATGGATTGGAAAGCTGCTGGGGCGTTCTCAGAATTTAAGGCAGAGCCGGTCACTCTGAGTTAAGAAACAGGAAGGGAACCCAAGGCAGGGCTGGGCCCTCAGCAGCAAGACTTGTTGGGCAATTTGTCTGGGGCCTTGGCACCTAAGTGATGCACGCTCCTCCAAGTCTGCTGGGCTCGCTGCCCCTCCTTTCACTTTACAACATCGTAAATATCAAGAAGTGGGCGAAACCGATGAAACCCCAGATATCACACGGGGAGGTGGTGGTGGGGGGGGCTGGTGGGGGGAACCACTTCAGGCCCAGATGCTGGTTTAGGCTTTGAAAAGGCATGAACTTTGCATCTCTTTTCCTGCTTATCAAAAATGAAATCAGCGTTAATAAAGCGCAAAGCTCAGGTTGAGCCTGGGGAGACAGGAGCCCTGCAAAGCCCTGGCTCCTTTTAAATCCTCACTGAAGGCACAGTCCCCACAGAGAAAAATGATTTTATTAGCCCTGAGATTATGGTAGGAAAATTCAGAAATCTGCAGATCGGCTTTGTGCCTAAAGGCATCGACCAAACAGAAAGTTTTCCTATATTCTGCATGATACTGCTAAGCAATAGTGTCAAAATATCTTTGTTTTATTTTGCGTTGTTTTAAACATACTGTGGGGGTTGGAAATGTTGTTTTAAATGTACTGCGGGGGTTGGAAATGTGGATGAAGGGGACAGATTTGTGAAAAATGTTCTGAATTGCTGTGGACTTTATAAATAATCGAGTAGATTCTTTCAATGGGTAATTTGCAACTATAATTTAAAACTTTTTTGGGGAAACTTTTTGAAACAAAGGTGCACGGAGCAATACTTTATTAAATATCACAGTAGTTGTCTCTTGAGCTAAACACAGTTTTCAAAAGTATAATCTAGAGAGTGATGATGATGATGAAGGTGATGATAGCTAGCACTCACTGATGTACTTCTCTGTGCTGTGCTAAGTGCATTACGTGTACTAATTCGTTGACTTCTCCCAACAACCCTGTGAAGGAGTTACGGGTATTATCTCCATTTTACAGGTCAGGGAACTGAAGCACTGAGACGTGGGTTAACTTTTCCAAAATCACACAGCAATGGATGTAGACTCCGGTCATTCAAGGTCACAGCCCAGGCTCTCGCCAGCACATTCCTCAGTAATTTCTAGGCATCAGGTTCCAGACAGGAAGTAAAGGGACTCAGAAGCGAAATAAAATAAACATTCGTAGTGCACACATTGTGCAATATATACCGTACTGATTCTGTCTTGTTTGTTCCTTCTAGGAAGCCTTCGATGAAGGCGATTGTTTACTTCTTCCACAGAGGGTGTTAAAAGATAAACTGAGGCATATTAAAAATTTTAAGAGTTTATTAGAGCAAAATACTGCTTGAATTGGGCAGCATCCAATCCAACAGATAGAAAGGAGCTCTGAGGCGCTGTACCAAATGAAAAACTTTTATAGGCAGAAAGGAGCAGGAACAAGGAAGTTACACTGGCAAAAAAAGGCAGGTCAGTTATTGCAAAGTTACTTCCCTTTAAGGAATGGCAGGCGCCTATCCAGCAGATGACCCAGCTAGTGCTGATCAGGTGATTGACTGGTTTAAGACTCCATTTGTGGGAAAGCTGGGACTGCAGTAAGGTTAAATTCTGGTTTGGTGATGTGGCGCCTAGCATGAGTGACTCCATTTGGGGTCTACTGTCTTGTTTTCACCAAGGGGGTAAATAGGAACCACTCAATGTTATGTAGTCAGTTGATGCATGAAGTGGGTGGGAGGCTGGTGTTCAAACCCAGGCATTTTAGACCTCACACCTTGCGCTTTCTTTTAAAAAGTGTTATCACCCAGGCTTCTAAATAAAACGGATCAAGCTGTTTCTTCAACTGCTTTAAAAGCCCTCTCTATTCTATTTGGAGGTATTTGTTATATTTACCATATCTACATAGTAAAAAAAGGAGACTCTGTGAAGCTGAGTCTCAGAGGTGTGATCCAGAGACCAAGTCGGGGGCAGAGGATCTGAAACACTGGTTTCTCGTAATGGTTTCGGCCTGAATTTCTGAGAACCGTTATTCATAGATTGTGCATGGAATTAAGTCTGTCCACGGGGATTTTAGCCCCAAACTCTGAACATGAAAGTGGAAGCATTTACCATTTCAGTGATAAAAGGAATGAAATTGTATCCTGGCAAAAATCTGTACTCTAAAAAATGAGTTAAAATTTTTTAAAAATGTTTTTTAATGTTTATTTATTTTTGTGAGAGAGAGAGAGAGAGAGAGAGAGCGTGAACAGGGGAGGGGCAGAGAGAGAGGAAGACAGAGAATTCGAAGCAAGTTCCAGGCTCCGAGCTGTCAGCACACAGCCTGACGTGGGGCTCGAACTCACGGACTGTGAGATCATGACCTGAGCCGAAGTCAAACACTTAATGGACTGAACCACCCAGGCACCCCCAAAAATTTCTAAGTAATATAAAATTGTCAATTGTCTTAAAAAAACGAACAAATAAAACACTAATGCTTACATATGCACGGATGGTTCAGGAGCCAAGGATAAAGGGCCTGTAGGTTCATGGAGGATTTGGTCTTGAGCCACTAGCTCAATTCTCCTATCTGAAAAATGGGATCATACTACTAGCTCATTTTATATGACAAAGATGAATGAATGGGGTGTAGTATTTCTCTACTGCATGAATTAAGTATAAGGCATTTTGGAATAGACTATCTACTGCTAAAAATAGCCAAAAGAATCTTTAAAAATGGTCAAAATCAGCTATCGAAACAATTTCCTGGGGCCCAGAATTTGGCATTTTTATGACCAAGGACATCATAAAACACATGCTACCTCAGTATAAGGGGCTTGCATCCGGTTGTTATGAAAAGGCCACTTTACGCTCAAAGGTCCTTTCTAAACACCAAATGACATTATAAACAGGTGAGATTGGGGTTGGTCTAGCTTCACAGTTTTCTTGAGTGTCTCCACTGCTATGAGCAGGGCTTAGAAAGCTGGCTTGCACCATCAACTCCTGCAGACATCCTCTTTGATCACACTTGATGATGTTTTTGTGTGAACTAGGATCCAAGCTCAAATACAGGAGCATTAAATGTACAAGAGACATCATGAGTCTCTAAGTAGAACTTCTCCAAGTTAAGTCAACAGATAGACATTGGGGGAAGTTTGGAAAGGGAAAGACTCAGGCAAAGTCAAAACAGAAGAACACAAGACATAAGAAACAGATTGTAGTTTGTTCATTCCTTCTTTTTTAAAAAAATATTTAATGTTTATTTATTTTTGAGAGAGAGACAGAGCGTGAGTCAGGGAGGGGCAGAGAGAGAGGGAGACACAGAACCTGAAGCAGGCTCCAGGCTCCAAGCTGTCAGCACAGAGCCCGACGCGGGGCTTGAACTCATGGACCATGAGATCATGATCTGAGTTGAAGATGGACACTTAGCCGGCTGAGCCACCCAGGCAGCCCTGTTCATTCATTCTTTTATGTATTAATTCTCATCTTTTTCAGTATCATCCATTAAATATCCAGCTTATCATATGCTAAAAACATCACATATGGTACCTTATTTACTCTCTGTAATTTATGAGGCAAGGAGGGCGAGTAGCACTACCTTATATTTAAGGAAACAGAGGCTCAGAGAGGTGAAGAAACTCAGCCAAGGTCACACAGCTAGTATATGATGGAGTCTGGATTTGCACGCTGGGTGGGTGCTTGCATTTCAAAGCCACATCTATTCTTCCAGGCCAGGCTCCAACTGTCCATTGTCAGAACAATGGGGGAAGTTTCTTAAGGGCAGATTCTGGGATTCTACCTCTAGATATTTTGATTAGGTTGGTCTAGAGAGGGAACTAGAGATCTCCGTGATTTGGATGATGTCCATTCACAAATTACACTTTGATAAACACAGCCCTATTTGATGTTGTCACTCAATAAACATAGTTCTGTCTGGAACAACTTTGAGGTCACCGCATGGTCAGTTTTGGTATCTTCCCCTGAAAACTAAAACAATAAAATCTATCTCAGTCCCTGTTGGGAAGCTGAAAGACGATACCGTATGGCAAGCAGTGTGTCTGACTTGCGGAAACTGCTTTGTAAGGCATATTTTTCTTTCCCAGGAAAGCAGAAAGAACCAAAACATTCAACATTGATCGCTTTAAAGAGTGGCCAGTGTATGAGGTGACTCACTTGCCTGGTCTAAATCAGGGCTGCGGGACAGAGCAGAGGCAGGAACAGAGTTTGCCTAAGCCAGGAGTTGTGGGGATGAAAGTACAATTAATCCTAGAAGCAGAATTACTTGAGAAGCAGAGGAATCTTTATTGCTAAAGTAGCCCATAGAAATCTCGCCAATGCCAACCCCGCTGCTGGCCACTGTGTGATTGTGGTCCGGTTATTTCTCTCAGAGCATCGCTTCCTTCAGCTACAGAGCTGAGATAACAAAAGCTTCCGCGTAGTGTTGCTGTGCCGATGAAATGACTGAAGAATGCACCGAGGAGTCAGCATGAAAGTTATCTGGCACGTAACGTATGTGGCAATACTAGCTCCGGGGACTGCAGTCATATGATGATTAGGAGAATTATTATGATCTCTACACCGTTGAACCTGAAGAAGAATCCATTCCACAATTTTCTATAGGAAACCTCTGAGGCCAGAGGTGTATCAGAATTTTTGGATCTTAGGAAAGTAATACGGTACATATACTGCCTATTGTACAACACATCAGAGACTAGAAAGAACCCTGTTAATCACACACACACTCATCTTGCTGCAAGGAAATTGAGGAATATTCACACCGAGTGATAAAAGTAGCCTCATGTCCGTTCAGGTCAGGTCTTGCCGTCAAATGCCTTACAAAAAACTTTTAGTTTTTTCACAGCTTTTTGGATCTCAGAACTGCAGATATGGGATTGTGGACCCTTCTAACGTTTCCATTAACATTACTCTCCCAGGATGCTGCTTCCTACATCCATAAAGTGGGCACAGCATTAGCAGCAAGTGTAATGTGATGTCTAAATGAATTCAATACATCTTTATAAAACTGGAGTTGGATAGATTACCAGCCAGTGGGACTCACTGGAGGATGAGATGGCATTATGACTTCTTTCTCTTTTTTTGCAAGTTCTAAAAAGTGAAATAAGATCAGGGAAAGTTTAGAAATCCGAGGGACAAACGGTCTCCCTTATGCAAACATCTTACCACGCAACTACTGTCATTTCATGAACATTCACTTATACGTGTTACATACGTTTTTATCTAGATATAAATATACTGGGCATACAATATGTGTTGCTTCACAAATATTTGTATCTTCCTACAATATCTTCACCGTGGTCACTTTAAAGTTTATGTACCATTACGCATTACCATATTCATGTAACAATCTCCTTGTTGGTGGAAGTTTTCACTGTTACCAAAATGCTCTGATGAACCGCTTTTGCTCTTAGTTAAATCTATTATCACCTAGAATTAGTCTTGGTACCGCGACCTAAAATTTTGATTAGAAAGATGTAAAGCTCTGGCACTGAAACCAGGGAGAAGGTAGGGATGGACAGTCAAGAGCCACGTGTAATGCTGAAGGCCTTTAAATTCAAAGAGGAGAGTCTGGGGGATTCTGCCAATGTTAGGTGAGAGAAGAAGCGTATTCAGAGTTGGAGGTGTGAGGAGAAGTGAGACTAGAGAGACAGGAGGTGAGCAGGGGCCACCCAGCAGTGTGTGACAGGCATTGCCAGCAGCATGGCCTCTGTGACTCTAGGAATGGGCTACGTGCCTTGGTTTACAGGCACAGAGGAAGAATTGGTATGCCCGGAAAGTTCCTTTCTTCCAGTACAGTTTTTATTTCTGTTAAGTGATTGCTCAAAGTGGGCCTTATTTTTACCTGACTTTAGTCCAAGTGGCCATCTGCTCTCACCTGGACTCCTACAAAAAAACCATCTGAAGGCTTCTCTACCACTCAGCCTCCAGCTTCTCTAATCTATTCCCACACAGCATCCAAAGGGTATTTATTCTGAAGTGCAAATTTACTCATTCATTCCCCCACCCCGTTTAAAACCCTTCAAGGTCTTCCTGGTGTCCCTAGGATAAAGACAAAAGTACTTTTTTTTTTTTTTAAATTTTTTTAACGTTTATTTTATTTTTGAGACAGAGAGAGACAGAGCATGAACGGGGGAGGGTCAGAGAGAGAGGGAGACACAGAATCTGAAATGGGCTTCAGGCTCTGAGCAGTCAGCATAGAGCCCGACGCAGGGCTCGAACTCACGGACTGTGAGATCATGACCTGAGCTGAAGTCGGCCGCTTAACCGACTGAGCCACCCAGGCGCCCCAAAGACAAAAGTACTTAATGTGGGTTTAGACTCTTTTGATTGTAAGTAATAGGCGACCTAATTCAAGCTGACTTAAGTAAAAAAGGAAATGTTATTGGGTAACCCTATCCAACAATCAAGGCTCAGGACGATAAAAGATTTGATAAAGATCTGCTTTCTCTCTCCGCCACCTTTGCTTCCTCTGTGTGGATTCCTCTCAGGTGAGATCTCTTGGCCACAACACTGCTGCCAGCGACTCTAACTTATGTGCTGTGGATAAAACCTTCCTCCCGCCCCCGGCAGTCTCAGCCACGGCCCTGGGATTCCCTCTGATTGGACTGGCTTGGGTCATGTGTCCTCTTCTGAACCAATTACCCAGATTAGGTGAATCAGATTATGTTGATTGGCCAAAGGCTGGATGACATACTTTACCTAGATTCTACCCCACCTAAACCATATGGACTCAGAGTGGGGAAAGTGCAGATCCCTGCAAGAAACCTGGAGATCTTGCTGGAAGAAGGATGCACATGTGCTGGTTTGGCTGAGATACAACTGTTTACTATTGTGTGGATATATGAACCGCTACATTGTTTCCTAACCTATTCTTCCTGCTTTGTCTAGCCCAGCATTCCCCCTTGCTTTGTGTACCGGCCACGTTAGTCTTGAATCCGATCGCATAACAGACCACCCCCGAACGTAGCGTCTTACAACAGCAGCTATTTAGCATTTCTCACCAGTCCATAGGGCAGCTGGGTGGTTCTGCTGCTCTCAGCTGGGCTGGGTTGATGCAGTCCTTGCTTAATCTGCATCGGTGGCTCAGGTCATCAGAGGGCTAGCTGGTTGAAGAGCCTCGGCTGGGATGACGCAGCTCTGCTCGGTGTGGCCTCTCACCCGCTAGCAGGTTAGCTCAGGTTGTTTTCCTGGCAGGTTGACAGTCTGAGAGAGCAAGCAGCAGTGTTCAAGGTGCTTTGCGGCCCAAACTTGGAACCGGCACTCCCACGGCAAGCAAGTCACATAGCCACGTTTAGGATTAGTGTGGGAGGGAACTATCGAAGGGCGTGGCCACCGGAAGGTGTGAAAATTTGAGCTCTGATTGCAATCAACCCTACCAGTCCTCTTTTAGTTCTTCTAATAAATAGGCTTTGCTTCTTCCCATAGCAGTTTTTGTACTTGCTTTTCTTTGGCATAGCACGCTTTCCCTCACACTTTGATTTCCCCGGTTAATTCCTACTTAGCCTTCACACCCCTGTAACTAGGTCACACCACTGTGTTGCATGCATCAACATCACAGTGTCGCCGTCTCCCAAAACATTTATCAAGGTTCGATTTTATATTTTATCTTTGTGAGTATTTGACTAATGACCATATGCCTACGGTAGACTTTATAAACTCTTTGAGCATAGGACTGGATTTTATTACTTTTTCTTTAATTTTTCTTTAGCAATTTTTTTTCTTATCATCTTGGACTTGGCAGCTATGGTTGTTGGCAAATATTAGGATGTCAAAAATATTTGTCAACTAAATGTGTAATTGAATGATTATGAGAAAGATTGTACATTATAGAGTACTCTGAAAAGATGGCTGCCTACCCTGCCACACTAGTCCTGGTGTAGCTCTGGGCCATCCATGTGTTCTTTGCCATACTGGGATAGTGGAAGAGATTAGGGGTGCAACTTCCTGGGTGGGAGAAGAGCTGAAAACTCATTCTCGTACTGAGCCAAATAGGAGATGAAATGACAAGTCCAGCTTAACAGCATTAAACCATACATTGCTATGTTTAAAATTTTTATTATTTTTCAATGTTTACTTTTGAAAGAGAGAGACAGAGGGTGAGTCAGGGAGGGGAAGAGAGAGAGGGAGAGACAGAATCCAGAGCAGGCTTCAGGCTCCCAAGCGGTCAGCACAGAGCCTGATGTGGGGCTCGAACCCACAAACTGTGAGATCGTGACCTGAGCCGAGGGTGGACGCTCAACCAGCTGAGCCACTCAGGCACCTCTAAACCATGTGTTCCTTGTGGTTGCTGCATTCGGGATGGAAATAATCTTGTTTACAAATTTCATAAGCAATATCACCGTTCCTGTATGGACGTTATTGATTGAGATAATGGATGCTCAGGCATATGTCAATTCATTCATTAATTTATTCAACAAATTTTTATTGAGGACCAATCATGAATCTACATGCAATGGAGTAAAATCTAGAAAAAAAAGGTTTTCTGAGGAAAACTCAGCATATGAATGCACTTGAAATACCGTTAATGTCCGATTTTGTTTTTAAAGAACAAAGAGAATCTGTTGCTGAGATTTCTAAAATACACTTTCTTTAGATATAAGCTATTGAAGAGGAGGTTGAATCACAGTGTCAAAGTGAAAAATTAAACCTTCTGCTGAAATATGAAGAAGAATATTGGAACTGGGGGAGAGACAGAAATATGATTCAATGTAAATGATTCCGTCCGCTGCAGTAAAAAAATTTATATGTTTCTCCATTCTACAAGTACTTCTGTATTTCTGAAATGATGACCCTTTCATTTTGAATAGGCTCAAGGCTTATGTGAAAGGCAGCCACAGAATTGTAAGAAGTTTGAAAATTTATTGAGGGACTGTAGGAAGACCACTCGTTGGTGAAGAGGAGAGGAGTCAGCGTCAGGTATTCAGCGGCTCTGTGGTCCTTGTGCTAGCTAGAAGAAGGAAACCACTCACCAGAGTTACTCTAAGGTGGCAAAGAAAGTTGCAGTGAGGGCTCCAGTTCTTCCCCCTTCCCTCTATCTATGCCCGTTGTCATGTTATTTTGTAGTTCCCTCTCGATATGAGCAGCATGCCCTGCCCTGCCCCTTGACACCGGGATCAGCCGTGAAACTTGCTTTGGCCAAAGGGATATGAGCAACCAGCGGAGGCAGAAGAGGCTTGACTTGGCGTTGCACATTGGGGCATGCCTTCTCTCTTCACCTCTACCATCACCGTGAAAACAAGTCCAAGCTAGCTTCTTGGTCTCAGGGGAAGGATGAATGACATGTGGAACAGTGGCAGGCTGAATCAGTTGAGTCAACAGCCAGCCAAACCCAGAAATGTGAGTGACCTCACAGGGAGCAGATCTGCATTGATCAGTTGACCCCAGAGGCATCATGCATCTAGGGCATGAGGTTATGGTTGCTATGCAACAACAGCTGACTCATACAGAACATACTGATCTTCTAGGCCTTCACATGGCTGCTTGGCTAAATCTGGAAATGCAACATAGGGTTTGGTGGAATACTCAGGAACTTAAACCTCATTAAGTACTAAGATCAGTGTTCTCTCTGAATTCAAGGGTTAAATGGTATAATTGGAAGAGGAGTGGTCTAAGTTCCAAAAAAACCTGACTTTAGGTTCTGATTTTGCAATACATTACTGTATGTTGCACTTTGGTTAGATCCCTTGACTTCTCTAATGGCAGCTTCTCCCTTTCTAAAATGGGGATAATAACACTTCAGGCATTTTGTAATAATTAACTAGCATTACACAGGAAAGATGTATGTCTAGAGCAACATATATGTGTTGTGGGTTGAATCATATTCCCCAGAAAGATATACTGAAGTCCTGGGGCACCTGGGTGGCTCAGTCGGTTAAGCATCTGACTTCAGCTCAGGTCATGATCTCACAGTTCGTGGGTTTGAGCCCTGCGTCAAGCTCTGTGCTGACAGCCTGGAGCTTGTTTATGTTTCCGTGTCTCCCTCTCTCTGTCCTTCCCCTGCTCTCTCTCTCTCTCTCTCTCTCTCTCTCTCAAACATAAATAAAAACATTTAAAAAAAAAAAAAAAAGATGTTGAAGTTCTAACCCCAGGTACCTTTGAATGTTGACCTTCTTTGGAAATAGGGTTATTGTAGGTATAATCAAGTTAAGAGTAGGGAGGCCCTCAACCAATGACTGGTATCTTTGTAAGCAGAGAGGGGTTTGGAGACATACACAAGGAAACTGGAGTGAGGTGTCTGTAGGCCAACGGATTCTAAGGATTGCCACGGGGGGCTATTGGCAACTACCAGAAGCTAGGAAGAGGCAACGAAAGAGTCTTCCTTAGAGCCTTCAGAGGAAGCATGGGCCTGCTGATTTCCTTGATTTTAGACTCCCAGCTCCCAGGACTCTGAGTGAATCAATTTCTGTTCTGTTACACAACTCAGTTTGTTGTACTTTGTCATGGTAGCCTTAGGAAGCCAATACACTGTGGATACTAGGTCTTGTGCTAAATTATGCATTTCGAAAAGAAGGAATCAACTTGTTTATGAGTATATGTGAGTCACCTTTGGGGACTTGAGAAATTGAGGAGTAGGATCTGGATCCTGGATTTCTGGATTCTCAGTTCCCACAGGTGAACTAACTAAGTTTATGGAATCGGAGTATTAGTATAATGTGAACTCAGTTGTGTCATTCATAAGAATAAAGCTCGGGGGATTTCCCATTTCTTAGTGGAGCACTAGTATGTAACAACATTTAATAATCACTAATATTTATCAAGTTCCAAGTACTGTTCTCAGTGGTGTTTTGTTTTGTTTTGTTTTGTTTTGTTTTGTATATCAGCTCATTTAAATCTTTCAATAACACTGTAAGGTACTGGATCACTCAGCGTTTAACTGGTTCTGACTGGGAAAACCTTATCTTGAATATTTCAAACAGAGGGCACCTAATACACAGGTGATGGAATTGATAGGAGGCTAACAAGGGAGGTTAAAACACCTTAGATTCACTGCGTCAGGAAGCTGCTATCACATCTGGGCCGGAAGGATGACAAAAGGAGGCAGTGATAGAGGAGGCCAGAGTTTGGCGGAGGGGGGGGGGGGGGGGGGTGGTCACTGGGTCAAGGTCAAGGTTGTAATCTTAGTAGGCTTATCATGAGAGAGCTGCAGCTGTGGAGGAAGCAAGGCCATTGCAGAAGGAAGGCCCTCTGTCTGAGGAGGGGTAGGGAGGACATGAAGTATTCTGGCTTTTTCTTTCCTCTCACCCTCCACTCATTAACGCCACCTGCTGGCTGATCCCACTAGAAGTCAGTTGATATGGAAGCCTGAAGGAACTACAGAGCAGAACAGGGTATAAACAGTTCCAGGATCAATTAGGTATTTTCGAGATAAGAAACAGGAGTGGAAGGGTAAAGTAACATGCCTGAGGTCACTCTGCTGGAGCTGAGATTGGAACTCAGGCCTGGCTCGAGTCTTTGCTCTAGATCACTGCCCACATTGGTCCTGTGCTAGATTCGGGAGGAGAGTAGAGGCAGGGACCCCAGTGTGGAGATTGTTACGATTGTCCTTGGCTCAGGAATTAAAGGCCTAGATCAGATTGCTATCTGTGAAAGCAAATAAAATAAATTTCCTTGAGAAATATTACAAAGGAAAAAATTAATTGTTTAGGAAACTGTGACAGGAAATAGCATTTGGTCATATACAAACGTTTGAAAAGAGAGAGACAATTTATTTTATGTGTCACAGTATTCAATTTCAAGTCAAAAAATAAGTGAGGCAGCAAGATGAGAGCAAAAAAATTCCCATATTCATTCTAACAAATTTCACCTCCAGAAAATAATTTGAGATGTCTCTGAAAGTCTGCATTTTCCTTTTGTGAAACTTCCAAAGTTGCTTCTCTTTTATAGTTTCCTTTTATCATCTGCCTTGAGACACAAGCTGGTTATGTTATTCTCAATAAATAACAGTGTTCTAAGATATTTTTTTTCTTTGCAACTTGGAACCATGAGCCTAAGATGACAGTAGTAAAATTAGAAGTGTTGTTTTATGCACAATTTACTTTGCAGTCTAGGGGCAACAGAATAAAATAAGGAATAGTTATTTAATTGGACTGGGAAACACTGTTGCATTTTTCTCTCTTTTTTTAATGATTTGTTAGCTAAGTTTAATTAAGAAAATCAACAGATCTGCTAGAAACTGATAATTACTTGAATAATGGGTGATACAAATCCATTCTAAAAATATAAGTTGCAAACCAGGAAAAGCCAGCTAAAAGAAGCATAAATGTTCTTTCTAATGGACATGGCATATGGGAGGAAGATTGCATATACAGATTAAGTATTTCAGTTTATTTCGATGTAACCAAAACAAATGCCAATCTGCATCATTTAGATAACCCTGAACTCCCTTTCACTGAAGTGACTGCATTTTCCCATTGACCTGAATTATCCAGATGATTGCATTAACTGTCTCCTTAACTTTGCCTGTGCAGATAAACACAGGGTGTGATGGTTTCCCTTTCATGCAGGTGAACAAAAGCAAAACTATCCAGTAAATGCCACTGAGTAGATCTGAGTTTTCCTTCAGCATTGGAGATTGTTTAATGACTACCTTCTCTGTGTCGGTAATGGAATATGAAAAGGATGTGGATGGGTCTTTGGTTTCAGGCAATGGAAAACTATGTAGGGTACGGAAGTCTGAATGCTTTTAATTACACAGCACCGTGATTCTCCCTGTCAGTTTAATTTATTCAAGCATAATTTGGACAAATATTGGGCAGGACCACTGGAAACAAAGGATCCAGTTGGACTGATTAGCTGAGACTCCTTTCAACTCTGTGATTTTTGAATATATAGTCTCAAAACTTGGTCTTTATAAGCATGATTGAATCTTATGGGATTAAAAACAGCTTTATTTTCTAACAGAGTGATTGATAAAGTAAGCCTGTAGGAGCCAAACGTATTCCATTTCGTTCCACTCTATTTCAGTTCTCATGATGTACATTTGGATGAAGATTCTGGTTAAGGGAATGTTTGGCACACACCTTGGAATTTACCTCAGAGTGCCGAGGTTAGGCTATAAACGCAAAAAGACTACTGAGACCAGTGGCCCTGAATCTGAAACACCTAGAGATGGTTCATGAGCATAATAATGGGGCTACCAAATGATGTTCCACATTTTTAAAAAATTGAAGTAAATTTAGAAAAAGAAATTTGAAAATCAAAATATCCAATTGAAAGTTATATATGTCTGTGATTAATAGATATTGGGGGGAGCCTGGGTGGCTCAGTCAGTTAAGTGTCTGACTCTTGATATCAGCTCAGGTCATGATCTCATGGTTTATGAGTTTGAGCCCTGTGTCAGGCTCTACGATGTCAGTGTGGAGCCTGCTTGGGGCTCTCTCTCTCCCTCTCTCTCTCTGCCCCTCACCTGCTTGCTCTCTTTCTTTCTTTCTTTCTGTCTCTCAAAATAAATGAAATTTTTAAAAAAATTAATACAAATGATAGATATTGGGAAGTCCAAATTTAAATGCAGTCTTGTTGGTGGAGAAACATTGTTTAAATATTGGGTTTATGAGAGACAGGTGAGAAATGTGTCTTTGGTATTTAAAGATCAGGATCACTGATCTTGTCCAACCCCTTGTTTATCTCATGGGATGACTGAGGTCAGAGTTGGAGAGTGGCTTATTTTAGGTCATAGAGATGTATAGAGGCCTTGTTTGTACTAGACATAAAATTTAGACATTTCTAGTGAAAAAAGAAAAAGCCAGAACTCACATGTTAAGAAGTTTCTGAGAGAGAAATACCAAATCTAGGAAGTTCTCTTATCCTCAGTGACAGTTGAATTTATCCAGGACAATTTACATGCATTAAAATATTTTGTCACAAACATTTTCAAAATTATCTCTCCCATTCCTATCAAAATGTACCTTCAACAGACAGTTACAAAATATAGGTGCATTTTGCCCTTAGCAAACCTGTGTATATATTCTTTTGTGTATGGTTACCTTTTATAGATAAAGTTTTGAGTACATGTGGGAATCAGAAGCTACAAATACAATATAAAGCCAATTAATCTGTTAGGGTGAATCTGTAAAGACTGAAAAGTATACAGAAAATACACTGTTATTATTTTTTTTTATTTTTAATGTTTATTTTTGAGAGAGAGAGACAGAGCACAAGGGGTGGGGGTGGGGCAGAGAGAGAGGGTGACACAGAATCTGAAGCAGGCTCCAGGCTCTGAGCTGTCAGCATAGAGCCCAACAAGGGGCTTGAACTCACAGGCGGTGAGATCATGACTTGAGCCTAAGTCAGACGCTCAACTGACTGAGCCACCCAGGCGCCCCCAGAAAAATACACTTTAAAACTCCAAATTGAAGAAGTGGATAATTGAGGTAAAATAGCTACATAAAGTGGTTTATAGAAACCATACAAATAAACAGAACATTTAGATGTACTTAAGTATTTTCTTTTTAAACTTTTTTAAAAGTTTATTTATTTAGTTTTGATTGAGGGAGAGAGAGCACACAAGTGGGAGAGGAACAGAGAGAGAGAGGAAGAGAATCCCAAGCAGGATCCCCACTGCCACCACCCGGCCCCATGCAGGGCTTGAACTCATGAACTGTGAGATCGTGACCTGAGCCAAAATCAAAAGTCAGATGCTTAACTAACTGAGACGCGCAGTCGCCCCTAGGTGTACTTAAATATTTTCGAGTTACTTTATCTCATCGAATCTAAGGCATTATATTAATCAGGGAAAGATGAACCATACCAGGTATTTCTGATTGAAGCAATTTAATACAGGAACTGCTGGAAGGGCGAAAGTATAAAAAGGGGCTGCTGAGGTTCCCACGATATGGAAACTGCAGTAAGCAGCTGCCGTGGTAGAGAATAAAAAGAGATGGGTTCACCAAACCTGGGGGCTTGGCCCTTTGTGGCTGGTGCTTGAACCTCTGGGCACTACCGCATGGCTGATGTGAGCGTGGGTGGTCTTTTCTCTAGGCGCCTGCTCTATGGCTGGTTCTGGAACTGCCTAAAGAATCTTGAGGCTGAGGCTACCTACAGCTGCCTCTGATATTGGATTAATACTGACACAGAAAATAAGTCCTTTATCCCCCTTTCCCACCTTCCAGTTTCCCTGTTGGGTCTCCCAGTGGCAGAGCTCACCAGGAAGCCACGGGGCAGGGAGGTGTGGGGTCTGTGGTTCCTACCCTACCACAAGCATCAGAGAGTACATAAGGGTGGGTTGGTTGCTGGAAGGAATAAGTAAATAATCTGCACAGATGCCACTCATCCTAACATGTCTCATAATTTTATCTATCCCTAGGGAAGAAAAACTCACAAATCACTGCATAGAGCTTTAACATCTTAGAATTTTTCATCCCAGTGTTGTGGGAATTATGTGCCCCTCAAAACTCACGTGTTGAAGCCCTCACCCTCGGTACCTCAGAAGGTGACTACATTTGGAGATCGAGCCTTAAAAGAGGCGGTTAAGGCAAAAAGAATGAAATCTTGCTGTTTGCAACTAGGTGGATGGAACTGGAGGGTATTATGCTAAGCGAAATTAGTCAGAGAAAGACAAATATCATATGACTTCACTCATATGAGGACTTTAAGACACACACCAGATGAACATAAGGGAAGGGAAGCAAAAATAATATAAAAACAGGGAGGGGGACAAAACAGAAGAGACTCGTAAATATGGAGAACAAACAGAGGGTTGCTGGAGGGGTTGTGGGGGGGGATGGGCTCAACGGGTAAGGGGCATTAAGGAATCTACTCCTGAAATCGTTGCACTATATGCTAATTAACTTAGATGTAAATTAAAAAAAAATAAATAGAAAAAAAAGAGGTGATTAAGATAAAATGAGGCCCTTAGGATGGGTCTTACTCCAATCTGACTGGTGCCTTTATAAGAGGAGATTAGGACACACAGAAGAAAAACCCTGGGATGGTACTTTGTTATGGTAGCCTTAGCAAACTAACACAACGAGGAGGACATTTTAAAGGGCACTTAAACTCAGCACATGAAGGGCCAACAATTCACATATTAGCTGAAGTGCCAACAATGTGAACATCTATGATGAGAGTCACATGCATGCAGATAGTTAGAACTACATCATAACAGTAGCCAGTGGTCAGATACAGCTCAATTCCTGAGATCAAAAATGAAAAAAAGAGTGCATCTTAGACTTAGTGAAATGCAGTCATTCCTTAAGTTCTTTGACCTTTCGTGTACTCCTCGGGTCTAGTCTCTCTAGAATCTGGTTTTTGTCTTTTGTAAACAACCACGTAATATTCCATGAGTTCTGAACATGTGTGTTTGGGTGAATTTAAGAGCTATATTCTTTCTGTGGTCATTGAGTCAGAAATCTAAGAGGAGATGGGTAATTTAGTAGTGACTTGGGCGTTAAAAGCAACCTGTGGAGGTGTAACTTTAATACACAAATCAAGAGTCCTCTTACCACAGAATAATTTCATTTGCCAGCAAGTGGAATCCTTACAGAGCTAAGCGAGGGAGACTAGGGCTGAGGGAAGGAAGGTTTCAAAGGCCCAATCCACAATTTGACCCAATGTCTCCCTGGACAGAAAGAAGGCTGGAGTGGGGAGATTGCTCAGTACCATACAGCAGAAATTTCTGTTATATTATTTTATCTAAAAGTTCAAGCTTCAACATTTAAAATAACTGTTACAGGGGCACCTGCCTGGCTCAGTCAGTTAAGCATCCGACTTCAGCTCAGGTTATGATCTCAGTGTTTATGGCTTCAAGCCCTGCATTATGCTCTCTGCTATCACTGTGGTGCCTGCTTAGGATCCTCTGTCCCCCCTCTTCCTACCCCTCCCCTGCTCATGCTTTTTCTCTCTCAAAAATAAATAAAACATTTAAAAATAAAATAACAAAGTAACTGGCAAATATAAGATTCTGCCAGATCCATCATGTATATGAAAATACACGCTCTAAGTTTCTTTCATTAAACTGCCAACTCTTCTTCTTCTCCTTGTCCTTATTCATTTCCTCTAAAGCTCACAGAGAAAACATGCCTTTTAAAAAAAAATCTATAAGCAAGTTAACAGAATATTATGGAGCCATCGCAGAGAACAATAATCCTTAGACAAGGGATTTTAGCTTTTACCAGTATGAGAACAATGAGTAATTTCCTTCTCTGCAGTCCCACTGGAGTGAAATGTTCCCCTTTTACAAGTGCTGTCCCCAAACTGTAATTAAGCAATTATCTTCTAGTTTCCAGCACTGAGTTTTTTCTTTGTCTTCTGGACTCAGTTTGATTGGAATTATTTTCAGATGCATTCAATTCTCTGTCTTGGTGCCTGATACTCTATCCCTCTTTGGCTTCTCCATGCATCTTGTCCATTAGGTACAGTGTCAGAAGCTTCTGTTGCAAGTAAAAGAATATAGGAGTCAAACTGTCTTCAACAGTAGAAGGGATTTATTGGGTCACACGACCAAAAAGTTTAGAGGTGAGGCAACTCTCAGACATGGTTTGTGGAGGGTTCTACTTTCTTATTTTGTGCTTCTCTACACTTTGCTTTCTTAGGTTAGCTTTCTGATGCCTCATGGTCACAAGATGGAAGCCAGGAGACTGGAGTTTTCCATAATTACTGAGCAAATTTTCTGAGTACTATGCACACTGGACTGGCCTAGAGCAAATCTTTTGTTTAAGGTAAATACATACCTAGTTGGCTATAGCCAGTATAGGAAAACACCCTGAGAGTCCATCAAAGGATGGATGGGTAAAGAAAATGTGGTATATATACACAATGGAATGTTCAGCCACGAGAAAGAAGGAAATCCTCCCATTTGTAACAACATGGATGGACCTTAAGGGCACTATGCTGAGTGAAATAAGCCAGACAGACAAAGACAAATACCACGTGGTATCACTTATATGTGAAATCTAAAAAAGAAAAAAACAAAACAAAACAAAACAGTCAAGCTCAGAAACAGGGAGAAGGGAAGTGGTTGCCAGGGCTTGGGAAATAGGGAGAGATTAGTAAAAGAGTACAGACTTGCAGCTATAAGGTGAATAAGGCCTGAGAATCTAATGTAAAACCTTGTGACTGTCCTTAATAATACTATATTGTATAATTGAAATTTGTTAAGAGAGCAGAACTTAAATATTCTTACCAAGAGGGAAAAAAGAAGGGAAATATATGAGGTGATGGTTGTGTTAATTAACTAGGTGGGAGAAATTCTTCCCTAATGTATATGTATATCAAATCACCGCAATGTACGTGTTAAATATCTTACTGTTTTATTTGTCCGTTATACCTCAGTAAATCTGAAATTAAACAAAAAAAGGGAAAAAAAGAGAAAAAAATTTAGTTGGTTTATCTAGAAAATGACCTTTGACAAAGGAGTTGGGATTTCTATGATTGGTTGAACCCATCAGATCCTGCCCTGGAGCTGGGTTTCGTGAAGAATAGATATGTACTAGGGATCTAAAAACAATACATGCTCTAGGCTCATGATTATCTTACTTTCCTCTTTGTATATTTTTTCTCACACTCTGCAGTTTTTTTTTTTCTGATTTTTTTCCTTGCTGATCCTGAATACTGCCATTTTAGTCTGGGTATCAGCTAAATGCCTGGTTTTAACTGAACATAGGTTTCCTTCTTTCTTTCTTTCTTTCTTTCTTTCTTTCTTTCTTTCTTTCTTTCTTTCTCTCTCTCTCTTTCTTTCCCTTCCTTCCTTCCTTCCTTCCTTCCTTAATGTTTATTTATTTTTGAGAGAGAAAGAGAGAGAGCACAAGCAGAGGGGAAGGGGAGAGAGAGAGAGAGAGAGAGAGAGAGAGAGAGAGAGACAGAATCTGGAGCAGGATCCAGGCTCTGAGCTGTCAGCACAGAGCCTGTCGAGGGGCTCGAAGTCGTGAACTGTGAGATCATGACCTGAACCTGAGCCAAAGTCGGACCTTAACTGAGCCACCCAGGTGCCCTAGGTTCTGTTTCTTTCACCATGTGAGCACACAAGCAATGAGACAAACAAAAGCAAGTTTTCATTACTTTCTCATTCATGTTCTTGCTCATGCTCCCTGGACACAGCGATGAGCAGAAGGAGGTGTGTTCCTGAAGGACCTTATTTGGCCCCATTTGGTCAAGGGAGTGTCAGCAGGTGTGCCACCAGGCTGCAAGTGAAATAGATAAAATAGATTCTATTTATCCTTAGGGTGACTGGGGGAGAGAGCCAGGGGGATTGACTATCTCATAGGATATTCAAATGAAGTCAAAATTGTTAAGAATGGTGAAGAACTAAGAGGCTACTCTGGAAAAACAAACATAATGCAACAATCCTGTCAAATTATAGTACTAAGTGCCATTATATTCTTAAATATTGAATTTAGCATTGGTCCCTAAATAAAAATGATAGCAGTCTAATCATGTTGTACCTTTTTCTTGTATCTTAATTCTGGCAGACTTTGACTAATTGGGGACCAGGCTGGTGACCATGCTTTTATGAGTATCATGTAAGCCACTGAGTGGAACCAAATAGTTATTTACAATACATTAATACATTTAATTTATGCATTATTTTATTATAAACACTACTAGCCATGTTGTTCTTTTCAGAATCAAGACTGAGTCCAAAGATTAACCCCTTGTTCATTTAGTGGTTTTTTAAATGTCAGAATAGTATAGGTACATAGATTCGAAATGAAATAATACTGCAAATCTAATAATGAAAAAGATTCCCTCAAATCCTGCCATTCTTACCTCTGAATATAGCCGCTATAAACTCTTGGATTTTCTTTGGATAGTACCTCCATATGTAATATAATTATATTGCTACCTTTTGATTTTCTGCTAAGAGAAAGTTTTGTTTCCTTACCCACATATCCTAAACCAGACTGACACATTCATGTCCTCTCTTTGTCCCTATCACACTCTTCCTTCCTCCTTGACTCTCCTAATACAACATAGTCTTGTCATAATGTATTAAATCAGTACTGTGCTTTCATTATTATATCTATGCAAATATTACTCCCAGCTGAGCCACCTCAACTTGTGTAATATGATTGCTTTTTTCTTTTAGTTATTTTTCCCTTGGTGTTTTAATAATTTCTCCATCTTTTCTGTTGCTTAATCTTTTGCTGTCATTAGTTCTGTGCTTCCCTCTCTCCCCACCCCAGTCTCTGCCCTTGATGTAAAGCTCTTCTCCACATACCCTAGCATATCAGCTAACCTATTGACTCCATTTTCTCTTGGAGAAGTCTGTGCTGAGCGCTGTGTCCTCTTTCTCCCTCTAGGACTTGTTCCTGAGGCTGCTGCATAGCTGTCATTCAGGGACTTTCTTTTTTCAATGCTGGCATTCCTGAAAGAGCAAAATATTAACATTATCTTGGAAGGTACAAATGGATTCTATCAAAAGTCTGTCCCTGCCACTGTTGGTAGTCACTGGAAGGACTCAAGAGCTAGAAAATGAATATTAGGGGCATGTTTTATCAGAGAGAATGAGTTGAAGCAAGCAAAAAAAAAAAAGTTATGTTTTCCACATTATTGTAGCTTGATCATTGATATTTAGTGTTTCTGTTGGGTTTATCCAAGTATATTACTCCTTCATTTTTGCTTCCAATTTTTCTCCTATTTCTTTAGTGCTATGTATCCATCTTCCTTGCCACAAACTTTTATATCATTTCTGTGATCTATTTGACATCTGAACTTAAGACCTCAAGGTTATCCTACAACTTCTGTACTCCTTCAAACTTGTAAACCTTCGGTTAAATTAGTAGTGCTGAAAATAAAAGAAAATCTTGATGAAACAAATGTTTATATGTGCATACAATTAATATAAGTATTTTAGGTACGCTATTGAGTTCAAAATCACGTATGCTTAATGAAGCATGTTATCAACATTCCAATCTTATAAAAAATATTAGCAAGATATATGCTCATAAATAAATGCATCCTTATAAAGTTATTCCTCTGTCACCTATTAATGTCAATATTTATCAATTAACAGATTTGATTTTTACGATATCACTGGATGCTTACCTGTTCGTTGACTGAAGTGCTCATCTGAAGTTCACCTTTAGCTGAACCTGCTTGAGTATGTCTGAAACATACCTGAGCATACAGCTGTATAAATAGGGAAAGAGAGATGGCTTGATACATGGCATCTAATTTATGGAGCATTTACTATGTGCTAAGCACTGTTCTAACTGCTATATTTACATTAGCATCATGAGTTCTTACTACAATCTAATGAAATAGGTATTGCTCTGGCCTACATTTTAAAGACAGGTAAGCTGATGCATAAGTATTCAAAGCCACATAGCTAATAAAATGGTACAGCCATTATTCTAATCCCTACCTGCCTAACTCATGGCTGGATAACTCAGTATGCTACAAATGGAAAGCATGTGTTACAACCTGATAGGAACCAAGAAGCTGTCTACTGGGTCTCATATGTGGAGTGTTGATTTTCAAGCACCACATCATAATGTCTGAACGCTCGTTTATATGTCATTTGGGAACATGTACACACATGTCTGTTGGGTATACTTGACAGTGGAATTGTTAGGTCATATAGTCAGGGGACATTCGACTTTAG
Organism: Panthera onca; assembly: GCF_046562875.1. Lineage (NCBI taxonomy): Eukaryota > Metazoa > Chordata > Mammalia > Carnivora > Felidae > Panthera > Panthera onca. The sequence continues at coordinate 142,563,577 of NC_138347.1, forward strand.
TAAATAGTGCTAAAACATTTTCCTAAAGTACTAATTTATACTCCTTCCAGCAGCAATATTTGAAATTTCCAGTCGGTCCCCATCCCAGGTCAACAATTGATATTGTTGGTCTTTCTCATTTTAGTCATTTTGTTGGATTGTCAATGGTGTCTCTGTGGAGTTTCAGTTTGTATTTCCCTGATGCCTAATGAAATTGAGCACCTTTTCATATATCTATTTGCCACTTGGATACCTACTTTTTTGAAGTGTCTGTTCTAATCATTTGTCTGCTTTTCTATTTGTCTGGGTGATAATATATGATGGCCTAGGTAATTATTTGGGGCCATATTTTTAGGAGCATGGAACAATCCTACTACCGTAGGGCCGGCCATTTTGCTGTATTTAGTTGTTGCAGCTTATTGAGTATAATTGTAGTTCCACAAAGTTGCCTGGGGGAATATGCCTCTCCATGATTCTCCAGAAATTAAAAGCTGTCATAAACAATATATATTTTTGGCAACTAGTGTTTAACACCTGACATGTTAGGGGGTTTGTTTGTTTGTTTTTTTCTATCCCAATTGCCATATGCTCCCAGGTGACAACTCTCAGAATGCCTACCTCTTAGACAAATGCTGACCTGTCACCGCTTGACATATGGTGAGCGGTAGGTGGACCCTTGCTTCCCTATAGGGCATCTGCTTCCCACTGATTTCCTGGAGAGGTCAACATGCTTTTGGTCATGTGCCCATCTAAGCCATACAACAGTGACACTTCCCTTTCCCTGGGGCAAGAAGCCCAGCCCATGTCAGCGACCACACCAGAGTTCTTTTACTTGGCACAGATTGGGAAATGATTTGCTAAAAGTAGAGGTTTGAGTATTGTTTTATCATTAAAAGGCAGGAGTAAAAATAATGGGGACAGTGGTGGTAAATATATATGAGTTGCTTGACCTATGTGAAACTCAATTTTTTTATTGGCAAAATGGGGCTAATTATACAGAAGGCACTTTTCAATGTTTTTGTGAGGTTAGACATAATGTATACAACATAACCAATCTGGAGAAGTATTTCAACTGTAACCAAAAGGCATAAAAGTCCTTGTTTCAGATATCTATGGTGTATTACAAACCACATCAGAACTTGACGGCCATAATAGGTCTCAAAAGGCCAAAGTCCAGGCTAACTGGCATTAATCTGGAAGCTTGGGGGTAGGAATCCACTTCCAAGTCCGTGCAGGTTGTTGGTAGAGGCCGGTTTCTTGTTGGCTGTCAGTGGGGGCCATTCATTATTTCTAGGGGCAAGTGCCCCTGTCTTCAAACCAGTGAGAATGCATTGAGTCCTTCTCAGGCTTCAAATCTCTCTATCTTTTTCTGCCACTAGCCTGGGGACTTGGTGGATTTCCAGCTGCCAGTAACTGGATCTCTATGCCTGAGGATTGTTCTGGAACCTCAAAAAGCTGCTCAGCCTGTGTGTGAAGATCAAGAAGTGCTGTGGGCTGAACTCCCATCAGTCACTGGTTGAGCAGTCCTCAACCAGTCCTCAACCAGTGACTGATGGTAGTGTATAAATATCCCACGTCCTTCAGTGTATTCATTTCTTAGGACTTCCCTATCAAAGTATGAAAACTGGCCCTAAAACAACAGAAATTTATCCTTTCACATTTCTGGAGGCTAGAAGTCCAAAATCAGGGCGTTACCATGAGCATGCTCTCTCTGAGACTCTGGGTAGAACCTTTCCTTGCCTTATCCTAGCTTCTGCTGTCACCATTAATCCTTGGTGTTCCTTGGCTTGTAGCTGTATGAGTCCATCTCTGTCTTCATCTTTACATGACATTCTTCCCTCTTAGCTTCACATCTCCTCCTCCTCCTCCCCCCCCTTCCTCCCTTTCTTCCTTCTCTTCCTCCTCCTCCTCCTCCTCCTCCTCCTCCTCCTCCTCCATCTTCTTCTTCTTCTTCTTCTTCTTCTTCTTCTTCTTCTTCTTCTTCTCCTCCTCCTCCTCCTCCTCCTTCTTCTTTTCCTTCTCCTTCTCCTTCTCCTTCTCCTTCTCCTTCTCCTTCTCCTTCTCCTTCTCCTTCTCCTTCCCCTCCTCCCCTTCCTCCCCTTCCTCCTTCTTCTTTCCCTTCTTCTTCTTCTTCTTCTTCTTCTTCTTCTTCTCCTTCTCCTTCTCCTCTCCTTCTCCTTCTCCTTCCCCTCCTCCCCTTCCTCCTTCTTCTTTTCCTTCTCCTTCTTCTCCTTCTTCTTCTCCTTCATCTCTCCTTCTCCTTCCCCTCCTCCTCCTCCTTCTTCTTCTCCTTCTCCTTCTCCTCTCCTTCTCCTTCCCCTCCTCCTCCTCCTCCTCCTCCTCCTCCCCCTTCTGAGAGAAAGAGACAGCAAGTGGGACAGAGAGAGAGAGAGAGAGAGAATCTTAAGCCAGCTCCATGCTCCTCATGGAGTCTGACACTGGGGCTCTATCCCACGACCCTGGGATCATGACCTGAGCTGAAATCCAGAGACAGATGCTCAGCTGACTTAGCTACCTAGGTGCCCCAATTCATATCATCTTCTTATAATGACATCAGTCATGTTGGATTCAGGGCCTACTTTATTCAGGATGAACACATCTTTACTGAATTAATCACATCTACAATGACCCTATTTTTAAATAAGTTTACATTCTGAGGTACTGGGGGTTAGAACTTCAACATATCTGTTTGGGGTACATAATTCAACCCATAACACTTAATGTGAGAAAATTCTTTGGTGTGAATTTTACAACATTTCCCATAGTGTCTCCAGAGGATTAAGCTTAGGTTGTCCACTGTGGTAGCTGGCTCTGTAACACTTTTATTGGTTGCCTTCTCTCCCTCCATCACTTCCCTACTTCCTATTGGTATTCCCCTCATTTCCTAAATAAGCTTTCCACACTCAAGTTCTTATCTTAGGGAACCCAAACAAAATCTGTTTCTGGGAAAACCCCGACAAAAATAATAAAAATAATAAAGATTTTTAAATGCTTATTTATTTATTTTGAGAGAGAGAAAGAGAGAGAGAGAGAGAGAGAGAGAGAGAATGAGAATGTGTGAGCAGGGGAGGGGCAGAGAGAGAGGAAGAGAAAGAGAATCCCAAGCAGGTTCTGCACTGTCAGCACAGAGCCTGACGTGGGGCTCGTTCTCACAAACTGTGAGATCATGACCTGGGTCAAAATCAAGACTCAGACACTTAAGCAACTGAGCCACCCAGGTGCCCCCCAAAATAATGAAGATTTTTGATGATGACCAGTTCAAAGCTCACCTTTTGGACTTTAGTTGACAGTGTAACAAAATTTGGGGTCAAGAGTAACACATAGAGGGCACTGGAGTTGAACAGAAGCAGAGTGATGCCACATCTATATCCGTTCTGGACTGGATATAAAAGAGACAGACTGTGTTGGTGTCCAGGATAGTGTCTTGCTTTCTGTAAATCCTGTTGGTACCTGCTTCTTAAATTCTGATTACAAGCAGAAGGTTGTATGCCTCCATCAAATACAATGACAAACAGCTTTGAACCCTTAATTGTGTTATGTGAGATTTATGCTGTTTATAAAAACAGTCCTGGTAGAGTTTCAACTGTGGTCAATTTAAGGAGCATGTCTTTCTCTGGGGTCGTCTCAGGGTTTCTTACATCCTTAGCTTACCTAAGGATTCCCAAACATGTGCTTTCCAAAAAAATTCTCCTTGTCCCAATTCCTGCATTAATTTAACTTAGCCCTTATTAAATACAGTACAAGGAGTTGTCATTTCAAAGCAAGAAAGCAGAAGACAAATTCTTACTCCTTAACAAAAAGAAAAGCAACAAGAATAACCAACACAATATCAAAGACAATGCTGGTGTGAAATCAAAGGGTAGGAAAGGAATGGCTGGTAAAGGGCAAAGTCAGGTTATTTTCTGAACTCAGTCTCTGTCTCCTGTGCCTGTCAGAGAATTATCCAGTAGTGATCATGAATGTAGTGGTCGTAAATCTCTTTCACGTATGAAGAATCATTTGTGACAACCTTGAAACTAAGATCTAGATGAACCAAGAAATATGTAATCAACCCTTTGACCCCTGTGCTATCGTCCTTCCTGACTCCTTTAGCAACTGAATCCCTTAGCACATTCTCCCCCATTTGCTCAGCCAGCTCTCTGGCCATGAGGGGAATCTTGTGCACGTAAGGTCCTGCCTGTCTGGACATGCCCCCTGCCTTTATCTAGGTATGGCAGTGTTAGCATCAGACATGAGAGGCTCACGCATTTATTATATAAACTAGTGTATTCTGTGTTGCATTCCAGCAGTGGTTCACTTATATAAGTATCCTCGGCACGTAGCATAGAGTCTTACCCATAGGGAGTGCTCAATATATGTTTGTTAAAGAAGTTGATTGCTTAGAAATTTCCTAAGATGAGGTCTGTAACAGAACAGAAAACCCTGAGGACTAAGCTTAGAGTTGAATATACACATGAAAGATGAGGGTGATCACCCATGAAACCAAGCTACGTAATCAGATGCTAAAAATTCCAAGCATGCGTAATGAAGATATGCACAAGGCCCCTAAAGAATCATAGCTTTGTCTGGGTCCCTTTAACTAGGGATTGTTTAACTAGAATCCCTTTAACTAGTGGATTATATTCACTTGGTGGGCAAATGGCATTTGACCCCCTGAAATATATGTGTATATAACGATTGTTAGCATCACATTAAACAATTACACGACCAATACCGTATCAGGTACGGCATGATTGCCACATCCCTGGCATGCTCTTCTTGTGGGATGCGTGGAGGTGTTACTCAGACAGCAACACTATATTGGCCAAAGTTAGGAGCGATCCTGGGCATGGGGGATACTGCTCTGTTGGACGTGGCCACAGACCAAGGAGGGAGACCCCAGTTTTTTCCTTAGTTAACAAATAAAAAAGGTGGCCAGGAGCTTACCGCGAGTGGTAGAGAGACAAATCCTCTGTAAAGATTACCTGAAAAAGAATGTGATGTGCTTGCAGACACAGAGGCCAAGGATTATTTTCAAATAGTAAGCAAAGACCCTAAAATAATACAATAGCCACCATGAACTCCTACTTTGTGCCAAACGTTACATGTGCCTCTTAAGTAAATCTCAGCACAATGCTATCAAATGGGTGTGCCCACAGATCAGAGATAAGAAAATAGATGTGAAATGAGCTCCAGGTCACAAAATTGCAAGAGGCAAAAACAAAGATTCCAAACTAGGTTTGTGTGACTCTACAAGTCTGAAGTCTTTGCAGTTCACTGCCATGTAATGCCTTCATAGAGAAGAGAGCAGGACAAGGCTTTACTTGATATGTCAAAGAGCATTAGCAAACTTGCAAAATAGAAGAATCCAAACGAGGCAATTATCACAGTAGAAGTTCAGAGTTGTTAACAGGTCCCTAATAAAGGAGAAACCTGGGCTTGTCTTAGAATCCACTGAATGTCCGTCCTTATGCTTATAACTTTTATCCTCTTAGGAATGCATGCATTTAAAGAATCTCTTCCAAGTCTTATCACAGATATTGATCTTGGTCAACACTGGGGATCCAAGATTCTAGTCTTCAGAGTGGGCCAAACCCTTCGATGGGCAGCCATTGATCCGGACTGCTGTCAGCACAAGCCCTGTCCCTCCACAGACTTCAGATGCCCTCAGCAAACAAATTTGCTGTCCTCAAAGAACTTCCATTTAATGAATAACTGCCTTAAATTTATGAGAACAGCCCAGACTCCTCACATTTCCAGGTGAATTCCTGCAGCTTGTTGTCACATAATGAGATTAAAATTTGGGGAAATTTGGGGCACGTGGGTGGCTCAGTCGGTTAAGTGTCTGACTTTGGCTCAGGTCATGATCTCATGGTTCGTGAATTCGAGCCCAGCATCGGGCTCTATGCTGATAGCTCAGAGCCTGGAGCCTGCTTTGGATTTTGTGTTTCCCTCTCTCTCTGCCCCTCCCCTGCTCATGCTCTGTCTCTCTCTCTCTCAAAAATAAACATTAAAAAAAAATTAAAAAGCTAAAAGTTTATAAAGGACAGTTGCTGGATTTCTCATATTCCACATAACATGTCGTCTGAGATTGATGTGACTTTATAGTCTGTAGAGAAATGCTCAGTAAGATTTATGAAAGGGATTAGCATTGAAACAAACAAAAACAGCACCTGTGGTCGTGTCAGGGAGACCACAATTTCTACGCGTTATCAGAGGTCATAATTCTGTTTCTGGATGTAAAATGCTCACCAGCTAGGGCAAGAGGAAATCTCCTCCAGATGCTACCAGGGCAAGATATTACAAGTCTCCCTTCTCTGTCCTCAACCTGGTGTTGGCAGGCGATCCCACTCCATGACCCATAATTCAGTATCTGTGAGCAGCACAAAATAGAAAGTGTCTGTCATCCAGCTGGAGGGAGCTGTTCCAAGTCTGAATTTACTGGAGGGGATCTTTAGAAAGGGCAAGAAGGAAAGCAAAGGTACACAAACAGGGCCAGGCAGGGGGAAAGATTAAATATTGCTATTTGAATGCATAAATCTCTTCATGTTTAATAAGTACTCACAGATCTAGGAAAGAAAGTTTCAGAGAAAATATAGTTATAAGTAGTACCCTAACTGAGCAGCTCATACCCTGAGGCCATCACTGGGGCTCTGTATTTACACTGGCACAGGAGCCCTTGCTTTGGTTTCTGATTTGGTATCTTAGTGTTTCCAGATTTAGGCCACTAACTTACACTGTTTTACCTGCCCAGTACCTACTATAACCCCTTAGGGTGTCATCATGTTGAGTTTCTTTCGGTAACCATATGCCTCCCAAGGTAAATCCAGGTACTTGGGGTGGGACTGGCCTATTCCTTGCTCCCTGATCTAGGAGTGGCACAAGACTCAGACCCAACCACTTGGCATGTTCCACAACTCCTAAATTTCCTAACTCTGATTAGTTACAGATGGACATGTGACCTAATTGGTCCAAAAAGCATCAACTGGGAGCATCTTTTTTTTTTTTTTTTTTCCTTTCTAGAACTATTGAGAAAGAGAAGCTCTCTTCCTATCAGGGTTGGTTTCTAAGCTGGTAAGATGTAGAACTGGAGGGGTGAGCACTTTGCCATCAGGAAAGAGGAGTCCAGCAATGGAGAGGAAGGGAGTTCTTTTTTTTTTTTTCTTTTTTTTAAAAAAATGTTTATTTATTTTTGAGAGAGCATGAGAGGTGGAGTGGCAGAAAGAGAAGGAGTCACAGAATCCAAAGCAGGCTCCAGGCTCTGAGCTGTCAGCACAGAGCCTGATGCGGGGCTCAAACTCACGGACTGCGAGATCATGACCTGAACTGAAGTCGGACGCTTAACTGACTGAGCCACCCAGGTGCCCCCCTTTTTTAAAATTTTTAAATTTTTTTTAGTGTTTATTTATTTTTGAGAGGGAGACAGAGACAGAGAGAGAGAGAGACAGAGCGTGAGAGGCGGAGGGGCAGAGAGAGAAGGGAGAGGAACAGAGTTCTGATGATAGTGTTTGAGCTCCTAGATCCCGCTATACCTGAAGTTAGCTATCTCTGCACTTTTAGGTACTCTTCGAATAGGTTATCTTTTATTGCTTAAGCCACTTTGGGTTAGGCCACTTTCAACTAATAGGTAGGATACTAATATACTTCTCAAGTCTTTTCTGGAGACAAGAGTTTGTCCCCAAACTTTAACCACCTTGCGGAAGTTCATACTGTCAAACCTCTCTGAGGATCTCCCTAGATATTCTACCCTGTTCCTTTATATCCAGCGGTTCTCAACTGAGGGTGAGTTTGCCCCCTAAGGGACATTTGACAATATCTGGAGACATTTTTGATTTTCATTTCTGATTGGTGTAGGTGGGCACAGTCCGGGGGTTCTACGAAACATCCTACAACACACAGGAGAGCCTCCTACAACAAAGGGTTATCCAGCCAAATGTTAAGAGCGACTATGATATGGTGATTTATGATAAGAAATATATACTTGGTCTTCCTCCCACTTCCCAGCACAGAGCTCTTAGAATTCCCTAAGTGCTAAGAGCAGGCAAGGTGTCTTTGTTATGTTAATGAGGCCACTTTTGGAAAGCCCCTACTTAGGTAACTTAAGAATGGGGGCTGGTTACTAGTGAAACCATCCATGTGTTTGGAAGGTTGGAACTTTCAGCCCCATCTCTGACCTCAAGGGAGAGGAGAGAGGCTGGAGACTGAGTTCACTCACCAATGGCCAATGATTTGATCAATGCCTGCCTACTTAAGGAGGGCTCCATAAAAACCCCAAAGATTGGGTTTGGAGAACTTCCTTGGCAAATGTGGAGATGTAGGGAGAGTTTCGCCTCAGAAAGCATGAAGCCCCATGTCCCGTCCTACATACCTCGTCCCATGAATTTCTTCATTTGCCTCTTCTTTGTTTTTTCCTTTTATAACAAACAAGTAATCTTGTAAGTAAACTATTTTCCTAAGTTCTGTGAGCCACTCTAGCAAAGCAATCAAACCTGAGGAGAGGGTCATGGTAACCTCTGATCTGTGGTCCTTTGCTCAGAAGCACAGGTGATAGCCTGAACTTGAAACTAGCGTCTCAAGTGGGGCGGGGCAATCCTGTAGGACCAAGACTTTAACCTGTGGGATTTGATGCTGTCTCTAGGACAGTGTCAGAATTGAGTTCAGTTGTAGGACAGCCAGCTGGTATCACAGAACTGCTTGGGGTGGGGGATAAAAACCCACGTCCTGCATCAGCAGTCTCAGAGGTAGTGTTATTGTATTCAGACACTCTTGTGTATAATGTAAGTGAAAACAGTGATGTGTTCCCTGCCCTGATAAACTCTGCTTTAGATATTATAATCTATTATAATATCTGCCATTCATTAATTCTTTGTTCAAAACACATTCATTACGGGCCCTGAGCTGAGCATCGCACAGATGTCAGGGACGCAGCACGCTCAGGGCCCAGTCCTTGGGGTCAGAGGGCTTACAGAAGTAGGGGACCCCACTGGCCTTGTCCTCTGGCTGTTTGCCTCAGTTAACCTCCCAGAATCTCAGATCCACCCTGGGACTCTGTATAGTCTCGCGGTGTTGGACACCCTGAACGTGGTCCTCTTGAATCAGATCATGACGAGTAACATTCATCATCCCAAACATATTTTTAGCACAGCAATGTATCACTTGTAATGACAGCAGAGAATATTCTCAGATTTTACGTGATCTAAAAGAATTTGAACTCTTTCGGTCTTCCTTTTTTAGTGTTTTCTTGTTGTTGTTTTGGCTTTCAAGGGAAATCTTTCTCTGGAGAAGCAGCAGACCATAATTATGTCTTTTTGGCTCCGTGATGTGTTGAGTAATGGATGTTGGTTGAACAGAGACCATTTACAAATATAGAGGAAACGAATGCAAATTTGCGGTTCTGTCTAGAGCACTTGCAGTATATAATTTTGGAAAGCTGCTCGCTAATGTCTGGTAGATAATCCTCAAGGTGTCTCTTTAACCTTATTATGCTAGTAGTATATTTCAGAGCTCAGAAATTTGATCCAAATTCAGTGAGGGACGAATCACAGGCATGAATGTTCTTTTCCTAGGGGAACCAAGTGGACAATAGGTTGCTGTGGAATGCTTTCTGACTGCTATTTTGAAATCTGGTCGTGTATTTTTAGCCTGCAAAACCTCTGTTCTGACACGTTTCCTCATGGGGACACGCGGCGGCTTCTAGAAGGGAAGCCCCAGCCCAGCACTGTGTTCTCGTCATGTAACAGCAGGCCGCGCAGGCAGGCCAGGAAAGCCCTTTTGAATTCTAGCAGTGATAATCCTGGAGTTTACATGGCCACACACTCCAGCCTTGCAAAGTTATTTTTTAACATAAAACAAAGGTGCCCTGGGGTCAGGCTAGCTGCTAAGAAAGTGCAAGCAGTAGAGGTTGAGGTAACCCGGGAGTAAAAGACGTGATCTAATAAAGGCGAGTCAGAGAATCGCCCCTGTAGAGCAACATGTTTATGTAATTCACAACCGGAGGTTCTGGAGGGACAACCCCTCTGGGTTTCCCAATTTGTCATCTTTAAGTGGCCCTACAGTACCTGATGAAGCCAGAGACATAGCTCAGCCTTCCGTGATTTCTGCAGAGTGGCAGGGAGGTAGGGACAAGGGTCTTCACAGGCTTTTGGCTGGATCATTTGTTATGAGTAGAATTAGGATGTCTTATTGCTTTGACCATTTATGTACTCCAAATGGTCCAAATTAAAAATACCTTCCTCTTTCCTCTCTTTCCTTTTATATTGTGCTAAGGTACAGCAGATGATTAAAATGGAGTCCAGTTTTCTCCTCTTGAGCTGGGGACACTGATGAAGATGTCTAAGTTATAAAAGACACACAAGTAATGACTAAAATATATTTCACATTTCCTGTCTACCAAACATTAAGCTGTGTGGTACATTATCTAATCTTAGCAAAGAAGACGCATTATTAGTTTAATTTTGTTGATGCAAATACCATAAGAGTTATTCAACACTGCATCTATCCTAGAATTGTGCCTCTGTTGCACAGGGTGTCCAATGAATATTTGTTGAATAATGTATAAAAGAAATGAAATAACTCTGGGCGAAAAGATGGAGTAAGTTTTCGTGTCACTTCTTGTGATGGTAGAATTCCTTGTTGCAGGAACCTTCGGACTAGATGATATATTGACAAAATAATTTGTTGGCCGTAAAGAACAGGCAGTCGCCAAGTCCGTTCTTTTTCAGAGAAGTCATAAAGAGACAAAATCCTGAGTGGAAAGAGGGCATAGGGACATGAATCCCAAACTGATGCCTTCTTTCCCCTTGAGACAGGGGCCTTCTATAGCAGTGGAGGAGAGCCTGAGAAGCTGAGAAGAGCTTTCAGAAAACGTCCAGGGCTGAGGTACAAACAGCAGAGCTTGCTTTTCACGCAAAGGCCCTTGTAGACACCCAGAGGAGGGTGAGGCCCTGTGCACCTGATTCAAATCTCAGGTTCACCACTTTCTAGCTGGGCATGTTAGCCACACTTTTTTTTTTTCTTTTTGGTGTCATTGATAAACTTCTGCTGATGCATCATCATCAGTGTACCCCTTGAATTAACGCAAAGTGAACATACCATTTAACCACTATCCAGATCAAGAAATAGAACCCCAGAAACCTTCCTCATTGCCCTCTTTTCCCAATAACCACGATCCTGACCTCTGATGCCATTGGACCTATTTTGCCTGTTTTGTTTGTTTGTTTTTAGCTTTATGTAAATATCTAGCTTAAAAAAATTTTTTTTTAATGTTTATTTTTGAAAGAGGGAGAAACAGAGTGCAAGTGGGGGAGGGGCCGAGAGAGAGGGAGACACAGAATCCGAAGCAGGCTCCCGGCTTTGAGCTGTAAGCACAGAGCCCGATGCGGGGCTCGAACTCACAAACCGTGAGATCATGACCTGAGCCAGTCGGATGCTTAGGATGCTTAACCAACTGAGCCACTCAGGCATCCCTCTGGCTTTTTTTTTTTTTTTTCATTAGCTTAATGTCTAAAGGACTCATCTATCTTGCTGCATGTGGCCATATTTCTTTCAGTTTCTGTTGCTGTGTATAATACTATTTTTAGCCCAACATAGGGTTGGTTTTGGTATGTTTTTCACACGCACTTGAATGTATTCTCTGCAGGCGTTGGGTGTGGGATTCTGCATATGGCACTCAGGTTACGTACCACCTCACAGTATTTATATAAACTTTGTTGTGTTGTCCAACTTTTCTCTATCTTGACTGATTTTCATTCTTTTCCCTATCAAGTACTGATAATCGTGTGCTAAAATCTCTCATTATGAGATAGAAGGGACATTAGAAATCACCTAGTTTAATTTTTTAATTTTACAGATTACAAACTGAGGCCAAGAGAAGGAAACAAATGGACTATATATACAGTGACAGAATAAATACCATGTGCCAGCAGTGACCTAGGACCTTTACACGCATGATCCCATTACGTCCTTGCAAGAAGCCTGTAAGGTAGGTAAATGCCATGACATTTTACAGTGAGGTTGTCACTTGCTGTCTCTCTGGAGGCTAAAATGTACCATGTTATACCCTAAGGCTCAGCACCTTGCCCACGGATTCAGAGAACCTTGGACTGACTGCCAGTTGTTCTGTGGGCACAAATTCAGGCTGCTGCTCAGTGTTTCAGGAGCTAGGGCATTAAGATTAAAAGGAATAAAGGCATGGCCATTTTTCCAAAGAAATTCGCAAGTAAATGGTGAAACCAACATGTAAGTAAGTGCACAGTTATAACACAGACTCAAAGGAAAGCCTCTCATGTCCTATAAGTGACTTTGGGTTTTATTTAGAAGGCATTGGGAAACCCATAAAGAATTTTCACCAGGGATGGAGGCTGAGCATTGATTCCAACAAAAGCCGGTAGCGGCCTGAACTGTGATTGTGGCAGTGGGGATTGCAATCAGAGTGTCGATTCAAAAGGGTAATAGAAAGTCGTCCTGTGAATAAGAGGAACAATACCTTTTTTGGCTTGGGAACCTGTAGTTGCCAGTGTAGATGTATACTCTGGAGAGGCATTTGTTAGTGCTGGAAAATCAGTGCAGATTAAAGCAATTCAAATAGTACCTTTGCAGAATCACAGTAACCCTAATTTCCCAGGGCCGTTCTCCTTGCTGGAGGTGGGAAGGGGAGCTTCCCTGAGGTAGCACAACGGCCCAGGAGACCTTGGAAAAGCAACTGAGCGGAGAGTAAATTTGAGAATGAAGAATAGGGTTTGTAAATGGGGGGATCCTTCTCATCCCTGGTCACACCATTTCCCCCCAAAATTTCAGGTAGTTTGAGAAGCCTGCTTCATGATCTAGATGTGGCTACTGATTCCTGTCCAGTAAGTGCACGACCGTCCGTGGTTCTCATCTTCTTTGTCAGTGCCTGGTCAACTTGGGGGCTGTCTAGACACTCCTGTGTTACTGCAAGAGGGCGTTTCTGAATAGAGCTCAAGGACCGGGCAGTCACATGTGAGCTCTCTTTCATTTTACCTGCAGCAGGACTGGATGCCACAGCCTTTCTGGCTTCAGAGTGAATCTCCTTTGGGAGCAGTAGACCTTTGTCCATCTAGTAACTGGCACACATTTTGGCTCACACCCCAGGATATTTCACCTAGCCTGTACCCAAAATTCAGTTTTCCAGTTGTCCTTGAAGAGTTGTCTCTGTCTCTTGTTTTAAATTTTCTTTTCTTTTAACCCATCCAAATAGGGATTGAAAACAAAACATTCTGTTTTTTTTTTTCTCTGTTAAACAGCATGAATAAAAATCGTGATTTTTTTTTTTTTGGATGATTTAAGATTATCACCATGATCATGAGTTCTTGGACTTGCCCTGATAGTTCAATGCTACTGCTGCCTGTAAAGTGTTTCCTATTACACAAAATGCCTCCAGTTTATTGCATTTTAATATGAGTAGCTTTGTCTCCTGGATTTACAATTAAGTCTTAATAATAGTAGTTCATCTCTGACTTCTAGACTGATGCCGTGTTGAATCCAACAGAACCAAGTTTCTACACCTTTCTAACTAGTGCATGGGGTGCCGCATCACTAGCTGTTGGCCATATCATTTTCCTAGATGATTATATTTGCTGAAACATTGAACCTGTCTTAGTAAATTTGAGGATAAATAGTAACAGAGAGTAGCAGGTGACCTTTCAAAAGAAAAGATACGTTTCTGGAGGCTTTCTTTGCCTGGGCTTAGAGTAAATTCTCTCTCCTTGGTTAATCATCCTCTCTAATTTATCTTTCAGATTTTCAGGATTGTCCCAAAATTATGCTTCACTCTTGGAATATTTGATATTCAGAACCCCCAAATTGTAAGTCTTTTGGTGTGAGCTATGTACCAAGAACCTTAAAAATCTATAAGGGATCTTTTCCTGCCTTCCTTACTCTGTCTAACCCCCGAATTTAGTGAAAGAAGTAACTTATTTTCAATGACTGAAAGAATTGTTTTCTCAGTGGAGGAGGTATTTTACCTTGCACACTCTGAATTAGATGATCCACAAAACCCACAACCTAATTGCCCTTTTAACAGGGGGGTATTCCGAGGTCCCAAGAAAGGAAAAGAATCCCAGGATGGCAAAGCTGAGATTGTGAGCAAAGCCACTGTGCCAGGGTGCCAAGGTCCAAGAAGCCACAGGCAGGATGTGTGTGGGCGAGGGGTTGGCAGAGACTTGCCAGACATGAAGGGTACAGAGGCACGTGTGAAAGTCTGTAACCAGAAGAGACAAAGCAACAGAGGTAGGAAACAGATGAAATAGATGAGGCAAAGGGAAGGGTCCCAAATGGTCCCATTTTAGACGCCATACTGCTGCCCAGCCTTCCCATTGGTGATCAAGGACTTCTTCCCCCAGTCCCTCAGCGGTCTGTCCTCTTCAGTGACTAACAGGGGCAGGAGTGTGAAGGCTCTGTCCACTTGCCCCAAGTGAGAACAACTCTCAGGGGCTCTTCCAGTTCCTGAGTTCCCACCAGGTTGAATTGACTGAGCCCTTTGCTGGGACTGCATCACAGCCCAGCCTCTCCCATTGTCCAATCTTGTTCCTTCCTTCCCCTTCCACAGGTGCTGATTCCAAAAGCATTCTGTAATAAACACCCCACAGGCTAGTGTTTGTCTCAGAGACTGCTTTCCAGGGAAGTTAATCAGAAGGAGTCATCTAAAGTCCCCTTTTGTGTTTGAAGTTTGTCTTCATAAACTGTTTGGGCTGAGATATGAGGATGATCACAAGTTTAAAGCTTAAACAGCAAAGGAGAAGCTCAAGGTATGATGGTATTTCAGTCCTTGTATGGCCTACAGTGTTGAACAAATATAAAAAGATCATCTAGGGGCGCCTGGGCGGCTCGGTCAGTTGAGTGTCTGACTTCCGCTCAGGTCATGATCTCGCAGTTTGTGGGTTTGAGCCCCGCGTCGGGCTCTGCGCTGACAGCTCAGATCCTGGAGCCTGCTTTGGATTCTGTGTCTCCTTCTCTTTCTGCCCCTCCGCCACTTGTGCTCTCTCTCTGTCTCTCAAAAATAAATAAATGTAAAAAAAAAAAAATTGAAAAAAAAAGATCATCTACACAGGAAGACTCAAGTGTCTATGACCTTAAAGTCACCCAGACAAAGGCCCTGACATTTCCTAGTTTAGATCACACCTAACCTCAGAAGAGATAAGAAATGGACTTCTGCGAGGCGGCCAGTTGAATCTTCAAGCTAAGGACTTGAACAGAAATTGGTTCAGAGAGTGAACTGAGGACTATATAATGAGAATGAGGAATCTGTTAGAAGGAGGGAGGTACAAATAGACAAATGAGTGGTGTTAGGCTCCTTCTGGATGCTGGAGTCCACTAGGGCAGGAACTGTTTTTTCTTTTTTGATGTTTATTTACTTTTGGAAGACAGAGTGCATGCAGGGGAGGGGCAGAGAGAGAGGGAGACACAGAATCTGAAGCAGCTCCAGGTTCCAGCTGTCAGCACAGAGCCCGACGTGGGGCTTGAACTTGCGAACCCAAGATCATGACCTTCAAACTCATGAACTGCGAGATCATGACCTGAGCCGAAGTTGGATGCTCAACTGACTGAGCCACCCAGGCGCCTCAGGCAGGAACTGTTATTTAAAGGAGTTAAAGCAGGAAAAATTCCATATGGCCCCTGAAACTTGGAAATGAAAGTCACTAATCAGAAAGAGTGAGGTCATTAGCACCTAGGATGTCTATAGAACGAGGAACTTCACCTGTGGCTTCCTGCTGAAGAGCAGGCAGATGCAGCTGGCATCCCAACGGGCCTGGGAAGAGCCTCGTCAGGCCAAGGCAGAGGCCGTGTCCTCCATTACCGCCTCTCCTCGACACATCTACAGAGCCCAGCTCTCCAACTTCAAAGTGCATAGGTGGAACTGACCATGCCGTTTTGGCCCATAACTCTTTATAGCATTTACAGCTGTGTTTTATGAAATGGCGTATAGTGAGATGGGCACAGTATATTTCTTTTCTTGGTTCCTTCACAGCAGACTACAGAGCTCTGGACATTAACTTGGTGCACTTGCAAATTACTTCTGGGTATTATGTAGTCAGGTCCTGCCCTTGTGCCCATAAGACATTTTTTTTCCTCCTTAAATTCAGCTTATTTCCATGGATATGTACAGTTAGATTCAGGATTAATTTAGAATAGGTCAAATGTCTAAAAGTGTTAGTGTTGAAAGCTAGGATGATGATTTTACCCAGTGGACTCAAGCTTTTTGGTACATGACAGATACCAAATTTTAGGATGTTTTGCTAGCACAAAATTCAAAACGACACTAGCCAAGACAGGAATAATTGTAACACAGTCTACATCCACAGTAGAGCAGAATCTTACAGCATCTATAAAAACGTCCACACTATTCATTTTGCCCTCCTTTAGCATCAGGCTTTTGTTAAATGGAACCACTTGATTCCCTGATGTCAGACTCTTATATTTGGAGGGCCAAGCCTCCATGTTCCAGGAGACATACAGTCTTCCAGCCTGACATTCCCCTTGACCCCTGCCCGTGGCTCCAACACCACCACAATTGTGTGTATACCCAGAAGAAGTAAAAGTGCCTTGCTTGATGCCTGATCAGCCCCTTGTTTTTTGTTTTTCCACTGAGTATTATATACTGGAGTGAGATTCATTTGAATACATGTAACACAGTCTTATTTTAAAAAATAACTTCATGCATGGGTGCCTAGGTGGCTCAGGTGGTTGGGTATCCCACCTCGGCTCAGGTCATGATCTCACAGTCTGTGAGTTCAGGCCCTGCGTCAGGCCCTGCTGACAGCTCAGAGTCTGGAGCCTGCTTCAGATTCTATGTTTCCCTCTCTCTCTGCCCCTCCCCCACTCACGCTCTGTCTCTCTCCCTCTCTCAAAAATAAACATTAAAAAAATTAAAAAAATAACCTCATGCTACTGGATTTTATGAAGCTGCCATGATTTATTTAATCAGACCCCAAATTATGAACATCTAGGTTGTTTTCACCCTTTGCCATGGCAGGCGATCCTGCAAGGGATGTTGGTATATTAATTTATAGCCTATAAGCTACCTATAAATATAAATATAACATCTGGATTTCCCCAAGTTCTGTAAAGTTCTCCTGGCTCTGAAACACACAGCTTCATAGGTAAGTGAAGAGAAGCTAGCTCAGTGGACCTAGGAGGGGTTAGGCCCCCATTCCCATGGCTGCCGCTGTAACCATGTTTATTTTTCATCAGTGCATCACTATTTGGCATTTCCTTTGACACATCATACTGCTTCACAGCTTCCTGCTTGCCGCCAGCGAGTGCTTTTCTGCACTGAGCACCTAACGTATTTCTACTCATCTTTGAAAACCTATTCGCACATCATCAGCCCTATGCATGCACCTTCTCTCTGCATCCAGAATTAATCACCTTATTTGCATGCCCTCTACTGTGTGCACATTTCTGTTACTGCCCAAATAGCAGTTTATTATAATCATGTGTGTACATGTTTGACTTCCCTATTGGACTCTCAGTTCCTGGCACTTTGGGACTGGATCTTATTTGTTTTCCCATCTTTAATGCTAAGTACACTATCTCTGACATACAGACCCTTGACTAATGTTTGCTAAATGGCATGGGAGAAAATTCTAAGTGAATTCGGCTGTATTTACAAGAGAAAAACATTTGAGGCTCAGAGTCAATGGTTAGTCTTCGATCTTTAGGAGACAGTGGGGACCTTCTGCGGTAGAAAAGGCCCTTCCGAGAGATGGTGATACCAGCTTTTCTTCCCATCTACTCTGTGTGAGTTTTGGCATTTTATTTTCTCTGCCATTCTTCAGCTTGTTAGTATTGCCGTGTTGGAGGTTTTGTTAAGCTAATCAGAAAGGTTCAAGTTACAAGGAGATAAAGTTGATTGAAGGGGCAACATGGATAGCAAAGTAAAACATTTTGGGCAAGAAAGAAAGGACAACCAAAAAAAGCTTGAGACCTTGAGATATTTATGTGTAATAAAGTTCAAAAAGGAACATATGTCTATATGAGATTATCCAGGGGGAAATCCTTGCTTCAGGTATGCTGAATTACCATTAATCGTTTATTTCTGCTCTCAAAGCTTGTGTCAAAGACTCATTTTTAGTCGTTAGTGTAATTATTGTCTAAACTCCCAGCATTTTCAAATAATACTCTGAGTGGCTGATTTTTTAAAAAATCATTAAAAATTATAGGAATAAATCCTTAATTTAAAAGGAAATTTACTTTAAAATGCCATGCTTAATTTTTTAAAACCAGTTTATACTATGCAAAAAATCAACTTCAAATTAACTAACATTCCTCCAATTAAATAGAAATTTCTCCCAAATATAAGCATTTTAAAGTCAAATTTGTAGTTATTGCTTTAGGGACAAATAAGAATTTGTAACCATTGTATTAATGAATGTCTCAATGTTTCATATTTATAATCAGATGGAAAGATCATTTCACTTAATATGAGCCCTGTACTCTCTCTCCATATCCCTCTTACACTTATTCAAAGCCCCTTTTTTTTTTTTTAATATAATTTATTGTCAAGTTAGCTAACATACAGTGTATACAGTGTGTTCTTGGCTTCGGGAGTAGATTCCCATGATTTCATTGCTTACATACAACACCCAGCGTCATCCCAACAAGTGCCCTCCTCAATGCCCATCACCCATTTTCCCCTCCTCCCCTGCCCATCAACCCTCAGTTTGTTCTCTGTATTTAAAAGTCTCTTATGGCTTTCCTCTCTCTCTGTTTGAAACTACTTTTTCCCCTTCCCTTCCCCCGTGGTCTTCTATTAAGTTTCTCAAATTCCACATATGAGTGAAAACATGATATCTGTCTTTCTCTGACTGACTTTTACTTAGCATAATACCCTCCAGTTCCATCCACATTGTTGCAAATGGCAGCATTTCATTCTTTCTCATTGCCTAGTAGTATTCCATTGTATATATAAACCACATTTTCTTTATCCATTCATCAGTTGATGGACATTTGGGCTCTTTCCATAATTTGGCTATTGTTGATAGTATTGCTATAAACATTGGGGTACATGTGCCCCTATGAATCAGCACTCCTGTATCCTTTGGATAAATTCCTAGTAGTGCTATTGCTGGGTTCTAGGATAGTTCTATTTTTAATTTTTTTGAGGAACCTCCACACGGTTTTCCAGACTGGCTGCATTAGTTTGCATTCCCAACAGCAGTGCAAGAGGGTTCCCGTTTCTCTACATCCTTGCCAACATCTGTTGTTTCCCGAGTTATTAATTTTAGCCACTCTGACCAGTATGAGGTAGTATCTCAGTGTGGTTTTGATTTCTATTTCCCTGATGATGAGTGATGGTGAGCACCTTTTCATGTGTCTGTTGGCCATCTGGATGTCTTCTTCAGAAAAGTATCTGTTCATGTCTTCTGCCCATTTCTTCACTGGATTGTCTATTTTTTGGGTGTTGAGTTTGAGAAGTTCTTTATAGATTTTGGATACTAACCCTTTGTCTGATATGTCATTTGCAAATATCTTCTCCCATTCCATTGGCTTGAAACTAAAGGCATTTAGTTTTGTTGATTGTTTCCTTTGCAGTGCTGAAGCTTTTTATCTTGATGAGGTCCCAGTAGTTCATTTTTGCTTTCATTTCCCTTGCCTTCAGAGACATGCCGAGTAAGAAGCTGCCACAGCTGAGGTCAGAGAGGTTGTTGCCTGTTTTCTCCTCTAGGGTTTTGATGGTTACCTGTCTCACATTTAGGTCTTTTATCCATCTTGAGCTTATTTTTGTGTATGGTAATAAGAAAGTAGTACAATTTCATTCTTCTGCATGCTGCTGTCCAGTTCTCCCATTCGCTAAAGAGACTGTCTTTTTTTCATTGGATACTCTTTCCTGCTTTGTCAAAGATTAATAGGCCATACACTTGTGGGTCCAATTCTGGGTTCTCAGTTTTATTCCATTGGTCTATGTATCTGTTTTTGTGCCAATACCATACTGTTTTGATGATTACAGCTTCAAAGCCCTCTTTTAAAGATACTTTACATGGTATTGTTTTTGAATTTTGCACATGATCAAAACTGAAAAAGTATAAAAAAGTAGACAGAGAAAATAAACCTCTGTCATTTCCGTATTTTTTAAGGAACTCACCTCTATTCCCAGAAAGCAAGCAAGCACAGAACATATCTTTAATGTTTTTACTATGTATTACTATATTTGTTCATACTCACAATGGTAACATACAGTTTACACGTCGTTCTGCTTTTACTTTTTAGCACTAAGAGTACAGATCATTTCCTAATAGGTCAAATAGAGCTGTTTATTTCTACAGCTGCATTAGATTCCACTCATTGGTTCTATTACAATTTATCTTAGTCTTCTATTGATGGACTTTTGGATTGTTTGCAATCTCTTGCTTGTACCAAATATAATGTACATCATCACTTGGCATCAGTGGGAGTAGGAACGTAATTACTGAGTCAAGGAACATGTAATTTTCAATTTTGATAGATAAAGCAAAATTGCTCTCCATAGAGGATATACCAAATTAATATTCCTCCCAGCCATAAATAAGACTGCCTATTCTCCATATCATTATCAGTTGGGTGTGTTGTAAACTTTTTAATCTTAGTAACCTGAGTTGTAAAAACTGTATCTCATTATGCTTTTGATATATAATTCTTTATAAAGAAATCAGGCATTTTCATCCAAACAGAGCCATTTGTGTTCCTTTTACATATTATTTATTAGCCATTAAAACAAATATAGCTTTATTGAGAGAGAATTTACATGCTATACAATTTTCCCTATTGTAAATGTGCAATTCAGTATGTTGTGTGTGTGTGTGTGTGTGTGTGTGTGTGTGTGTGTAAATTTGCTATGATATGAACACAGTCTAGTTCTGGAACATTTTCAGTAGTACTTCACGATGTCTTCTGACCATTTTCAGAAAATCCTCTATTCCGCACCTGACCTAAGAAAGCATGTTAATGATTTCTCTTCAAATTTACCTTTTCTGGATATTTCATATAAATGAAATCAAAGAATATGCATTCTTTTGGATCAGGCTTCTTTTAGTTATTATAATATTTAGGGATTCATCTAAGCTGTAGCATGTATCGGTACTTTGTGCCTTTTTTATTGCTGAGCAGTATTCCATTGTATGGATGTGCCACTTTTATTTACTCATCATTTGGTGAACATTTGGATAGTTTCCAGTTTTGGCTATTTTGAGTAATCCTGCTATAAACAAAACATTCATTTACAAATATTTGTGTGGACATATGTTTTCATTACTCTTGGATGGGTTCCAAAAAGTGAAATTGCTGGATCATATGGTAAGTTTATATTTAACTTCATAAGAAACTGCCAAAATGTTTTGTAAAGCAGCTGTATCATTTTACCTTCCCACTAGCAATAAATAAGGGTTCTAATTTCTCCACATCTTTGCCTACACTTTGGACCGTCTTTCTGATTAGAGCCATTCTAGTAGGTGTTCTATCTCATTGTGACTTTAATTGTGTTTGTAGTAATTTGTATTTTAACTAATTTGTATTTCCCAAATGACCAATGAAACTAAACATATCTTCCTTCGTATGTGCATTGGCCACTTGTTTATCTTTTGTGTAATATCTATTTAAACATGTTGCTCATTATTTTCTAGGAAGTTGTCCGTTTCATCTCATTTGTTTTATTTTTTGGCATAGCTGTTTATAATTTTCTTCATAAATCTTTTCAGTTTCTGTAGCATTGGTAGTGATGTTTCTTCCTTCATTCCTAAATTGGGTAACTTGTATTTTCACTCTTTTTTCCCTCAGTTCAATTAAAGATTTGTCAATCTTGTTGATCTTTTGAAAGATCAAGATTGCCTTTTTCCTCTTCGTTTTGTTTTCTATTTTATTGACTTCAGTTCTAACCTTTATTATTTTGTTTCTTCTGTTTACATCAGGTTTAGTTTGCTCTTCTTTTACTAGGCTCTTAAAGTAGAAGCATAGAGGGGCGCCTGGGTGGCTCAGTCGGTTGAGTGTCCGACTTTGGCTCAGGTCATGATCTCGTGGTCCGTGAGTTCGAGCCCCGTGTCAGGCTCTGGGCTGACAGCTCAGAGCCTGGAGCCTGTTTCGGATTCTGTGTCTCCCTCTCTCTCTGCCCCTCCCCTGCTCATGCTCTGTCTTTCTCTGTCTCAAAAATAAATAAATGTTAAAAAAAATTTAAAAAAAAAGTAGAAGCATAGATTATTGATTGCAGAATTTTCTTCTTTTCTGATATATGCCTTTAAAGCTGTAAATCTCTCTGTAAATACTGCTTTAGCTTCGTGCCAGAAATTTTGGTGTACTGTGTTTTTATTTTCATTCAATAGAAAATGTTTTGAATTTACCTTATGATTTCTTCTCTGACCTGAAGGTGGTAGCTGATGTCCTCTATCCACCCACTTTTTATTGGTTAGTCTAGTTAGGATCTGTCAATTTTATTGAACTTTTCAAAGAACTAACTTTTAGTTTTATTTTTTAACTTAATTTTGGTAAAATACAGAAACTTCACTGCAATGTGGCTCTATTCTTTCCCCTTCTTTCTGCTATTATTGTTACATTTATTACATCTATGGTTATCAATCTAACAATACAGTGTTACATTTATTGCTTCATATAACCTTATGTCTTTTAAAGAAGTTAAGGGAAGAAATGTGAAAAAATATGCATTTAAAACATTCCATATTTACCTACGTTTCCGGTTCTTCATTTCTTCTTGTGTATTGGAGTTACCATCTGTGTCATTTCAGGCCACAGAATTGCCTTCTAACCTTTAAATGTTCTTTTCCTCTTTTCCCAAGAGTTCTAAACGTGTAAGTTAGCTCATTAAGAACCTCTCACCAAGGATAAAGAGATTTTGCCAAGGGGCACCTGGGTGGCTGAGTCAGTTGAGTATTCAACTCTTCACTTTGGCTCAAGTCATGATCCCAGTGTTGTGGGATTGAGCCCTGCATCGGTCTCCATGCTGAGTGTGGAGCCTGCTTGGGATTCTCTCTCCCTCTCTCTCTCTCTCTCTTTCTCTCTCTCACTCTTTTCCCTCCCCCACCCCCGCCACTGTCTTCCCCACTTGCACTCTCTCTCTCTGAAATAAAATTAAAAAGAGAGAGAGTCATACTTTGCCAAGAAGAGAAGATGGCTCTTAACCTGGAAATCAAGGCCTCTCCCTGCATTTAGGAGGAGTTTGATTATGATGAGATGAGAAAATTTACTTAAAGTATAAAGTAGGAACCTGATCAACAATCTATATCCTCGGTTTGGGAATGCTAAGTTCAATGTGAATCTTTACACATGCAAAATGGGTATATTCTACCTTGCATAACTTTTTTGAAGAAAATAGATAATCCTCTGTGATTGATGACGATTCTGCCGTCTTAGATAAATATGAGCAGACAGGTCATGGTTTACATGCCTGATGTGGACTGTAGGTCACAATTTCAAACCTATGACTAAATTTCCTAAGAATGTTGTCCAAGTATTTGATTCAGACGTCCAAGGAACCAAAACTATATACTTGGAAAAGCATACCTTAAAAATTATGTCTATGTGAAGGTTTGAATTAAATTATGTACTAGCCACGAGGAGACAAAATTCAACGAAGAAAAATGAAAACAATCTAATAATATGCTGCTTCATTTTTCCATTGTTTACAATAAATAAAGCTGAGAAGAAAAAGAGAGCACAATTGCCCTGACAAGATGCAAGATTGGTTTTCCTAATAGGCTTTACTCTTAAAAAAAAAAAAAAAAAAAAAGCCTTCTATCCCAGATTAAGTTGTGACTCTACTATTATTGTGACATTATCCATGAATGCCTTGCTTGTACTCACATTATTTGAGTACTGGCTCTATTATTAATCATTTTGAATATTATCATTACTGTTACCAAGGCATCCAAAGGGTTTGTTTTTAAGTTTCAGAAGTTCTATTTTAAATCTTTGCTCTGCATTTTTCTTGGTGACACTTTCTTATTTCTCTGAAATTTATGTTCTTCTCTTTTATTTTCTGAGAAATGTCATGAAGTATTTTATTTCTGCTAACTTTTCCATGATGTTGGAAAGCTGCAAAGATTTGTGAAGCTGAAACAAATTCCTTCTTAATCATTTTAGACATTTCTATAATAACACGTATATATAATTTCTCAATTCTGTTGATTCATACTTTAGAAATATTCCTTTAAGGTTAGTGGATGTTAGTCTCATTTTGTGGTAGGAGAAAAGAGTACAGAGGAGTTTGACAGCTGTTTTAAGACCATGGGAAAATTTTGTGTGTATGTGGGGTGAACTTAATGAAGGTTTTTCATACATTCTGCTTTTGTGTGAGGAGGCAGGTCTTCCAAAATGGTGGATCATGAGTTGACAATTTTTACTACTTGTGGAAGTTTCTTTAGGAACCACAGGGTCGGAGAGAGAGTTTTAGGTGGCAGAATACCTTCTCTTTTCCTAGGACTCTGTCGGACATTGCACTTAGAGTTCCCCAGAGTCGATAGAGTGCCCTGAGAATCAGTGAACATATAAAGTGATTCATCTCTGCCCATTTCTGCATTACATTCTGTCTTGTGGTAACATTATTACAGAAGTTAACAACCTACAGAAGAGCTAATTCTATTAGTGCATTGCTTGCAATAGGCTACTGACGAACCCTGATCCCATGTCCCCATCCAATTTGCATCATTAAACAAAAGATACATTTAGCAGGGGAGATGAAATTGGGTGGACGTGATATATTGCCTCATAGGACTTAATAGATATTAATTTGTAATCTGTTCGGTGTTTCCTAAGGCTGGTATAGCTAGAATGGCATTGATTGGATCCCTATCTGGAAAAATGCCAGACGATTGATGAGTTTCCCCCCAAATGAAAGACATTTATTCATTCAGCAGGTATTTATTGAGTTTCTCGTATGCGTATTGAGCACCACGTTAGATGCCACATCTAAAATAAAATGCTAAACAAAGACTACTGGTCTGGAGGCTAAGGGAAGATTTCACCATCACCAACGAGGGGTCTGTGGTAAAGGCAACTGATTCAGAAAGAGGGAGGAAGTATGTGCACAGGCCTCATGGCAGAAGTGAGCATTTCTTGTCCCAGGAACCCAAAAGAAGGCTAAGACGGCAAAGCAGGAAACACAAGAAGCAGAAAGGTAAGATAGGAGACTAAAAAGGGAGTCAGAAGCCAGATCAGGAAGGATATTAAAAGGTACAAAGCAGGTTGGTCTTTAGAAGGACTCCCAACATTAACATTCAGAAAAACGGAGTCAGTTCTGAATCACCAATTAGGTAGGCAAATTCTTAGCTTAAGAGTATTTCAATCATTGAGACCCCCTGTCTTGGGAAAGTAATAAAATAAGTGATTTGTGTATTGTTTCATACGACTAAAGAAATATTCCTAATATCCACAGCAGGGAAAGAAAAAAGAACAGTTTGCCTTTTAGTGTGGTGCTTTATTATCCATTTCTGAATGCAAAGCTAATTATTTGTCAAATTAAAGCCTATTTTTACCAGTAATATTATTACCACTTGGAAATAATCGATCACCTTGGTTTGCAGGGCACTGGTGTAACACTGGAGAATACAATTTTTTGTATTCAAAACGACTGTAATAAGGGTAGTTTGGTAGGTTTAGAATTAGCTTTAAAAGTAGAAATATGAACAGAGCGAATAAAGAATTGTCTTTTGTTCTTTCCTGCTGTAGTTGTTAGCTAGCATTATATTAGAAACGTCTGAATGCACATATTCTTTTCTTTAATTTTTTTTAGCTGTTTAAAATGTTTGTTTATTTTTGAGAGAGAGAGACAGAGCATGATGGGGGAGGGACAGAGACAGAGGGAGACACAGAATCCTTAGCAGACTCTAGGCTCTGAGCTGTCAGCACAGAGCTGGATGAGGGGTTCAAACTCACGAACCATGAAATCATGACCTGAGCCGAAGTTGGATGCTTAACCGACTGAGCCACCCAGGCACCCCTGACTGCATACATTCCAGAAAGTACAGTTTGAGGATGTCTTCTTGGCACCAGAGGAAAAAAAAGTATATGAATGAATCACTTGTTTGTAGATGGGCAAAAGCTGAGACAACTACGGTGGGTGTCCGTGCACTCATTAGTTGCATAGACAAGACAGCTAAGGTAAGGGTTATTTTTATTTTCTTTTAATTGTTTGACTTAGGTAAAGTAGCAAAGAAACTTAAATGTAGCTTAAAATATTACGCCATTACATAGCAATTTTCCCTGGTTGTCCTTGATACGTTTTTTATATCTTTAATGTTAAGGCAAAATGTATCCTTCCTCTCTCCTATTAGGGAGGTTAAGAAGAAGCCTCCTCTTCTCCATTCCCACCCTTCATGCCACACATGGAAGAACGACTTCACAGATGAGAGTAGATGAAATGTGAAATCTCCTGTCCCTTTCAGGAAGCCCTTGCTGATTGTGAGACCATGTGTTGAATCTAGGTGGGAGAATTAACCAAGTATTTGTTGCATGAACATTTCTCTTTGAAAGTCTGTGACTGGGCAGAATTTCCCTTGTGGTGGATTATGTCCTGCTGGATTTGGTTCTGACCATTTTAAGGCTTTGGTGTATTTCTGGGGTAGTATTTTCATGTGTCCCTTTTGTGTGTCATGTATCTTCTCCAGGAGAGACTTGGGGCACTGGTCCAATGGTGACGTGTGACAACAGGCTATGATGTATCTGGCTGAACTCCCTGGAGGTCAGCCCTCATTCTTGCATTCACCACCCCCCGACCCCTCACTTCGCCCTTCCAATTTCAACACACACCTTTTCTTAGTATTTAGTAACTGAGGAACCTCATTTTCTGTGCAATCTTATGTACTGTGCTCATGCATTTGTCACACCCAATAAAATGCACTGTGTACTCACTTCGGATAAAAAGAAAATTTATTGAGCACATATCATGTGCTATTCACTCTGACAAGATTTTATACACATTTTCAGTCAATGCTGTCAATAACCCCTCAAGGCAATATTATTATCCTGATTTTAGAAATAAGGAAACGGAGACAAGTCAGTTGAAATAGCTGGTCAGCGGAAGTAGGAGAACCCAGATTTGAGTTCAGGCAGGCCAGATTCAAGGCCGAGGCTCTTAACCATTGACAATGCTGCTATATCAAGTAAACTGTCTCTTCTATATCACTAATGAGTACTTTTCAAGCATCTTAGCATCTACTTAACAGAAAAATAGAAACATACAGCATAACATTTCTCAGAAACTCACATCTGGACCTCTTCCACTAGACCCAAGGAGAAAGAAGGGCCTTGATGATAAAGTGCAGCCCCTGTTCCTAATTTGTATTTTCATGGAGTAAGAAAAGTGCAGAGCAGGAGAGAAGTGTTGTAGAAGGCTACATTTGAGATTTAACATCAAATGTCAGGGTTATTTGTCCTTCCTCCAATGCTGAGATACGGAACTTAAGCAAACTGAGAAGAAAAAGATGGTTCTGGGTTTCAGAGTGAATGGATTCAATGTGGAGTCATTATGATGACGAATCTTTGTGGGCTGGGGGGGTGGGAAACAGGAAGACTTGGATCTGGTCTCCATTTTGCTCTTCTGCAAGATGGCCCCGAGCAGTTCGAGACCTGCCTCTGTGGCACGCTGTTAGGTGAGGAAAAACAACAACAACAACTAAGCCGCAAGATGGTCCTCTCTGTACCAGCCCAGCTTGTGACGCCCTTCTAAGCCTATCAGTCTATGAAATGTAACAGGACAGCCTTTTGTACCCATTTCTCCGCCAACAAATGGCTACAGGCCAGACCTGGTGAACAAAAGGTAAAGAGAACAGAAGTATTCCTGTTGTTCAGCACTACCTAATTCCCTTTCCATATGCATGTACAATGAAAATAAACTTAGTTAAAAAAAATTACATCAGTCATTTTGGAAGAAGTTTGGGCACAGGAGAGAGTGACGGGGGCCATTTGTAGCTCATAAGGGAAAAAAACTCTGATAGTCACTGGTGTCTCTGCTGTCTGCTCTGAATATTCCTTCTGTTATCTCCCTAAAGCACTCATCTGTGATTTCAAATATCATTAAGATTTCCATGGTAAATTAGTTTCCAATTATTCCTGGTCTGAGGCCACAACATTTCTGCTCCAACAGGACTGCCAGCACACTTTGATGGGACAGAATGCAGACAAGCCATTGAAAGGAGTATGGTTATCTTTGCCTTTCTTCGAAGAAAAACACAAAGATGGTGGAAACTATATATGTTTATGTGACTGTTCGTGGCATGTGCCCCGGAGAGCACTGTTCGGTGTTGTTCTTGATCGCATTGAGCATTTCTGGGCTCGAGACCCCCGCTGGCGAAGTCATCTTTTGATCTGATTGGTATTCAGAGCTCATACTGTTTTATGAAGAATAAGGCTCAAGATATCTCGGCCACTGTCCTAGTGAGTTTTCTCTGGTTTCTTCAAAGTAACCAAATGCGGCTTCATGTCTCCAGCAAAAAGAATCATCAATGATTTTAAGCTTGTTTCATGGGTGACGGCAAGAAAACATCACAACACTTTCCTAGGACAGTTGTATTGATCTGCATCATTTCACTCAGGTTTCCCACCATGTCGTAGAACATTTAGAGAGCCGAGCTACAGGAGACTGACTTCCATCAGCGCTCCTTGCTGTATTATTCAAATAAAAGAAAAATGAGTCTAGGGTTGCCCCATGTTGGGCTGGCCCAGATTTTGTGTTTCATCACAATTTGATGTGCTCCAGAGAATGAGTGAATATAAATACATCGCTGACAATGAGGCATCTTGTCGCAAGCAAGAAAAGTGAGAGAAAGAAGGAAGATTGGAAGGAAGGAAGAATCAAAGTACTTTGTCAATATACAATAGAAAGAAATGAGCATGGTGCTTTTATTGTACAAGATTCATAAACCTACCCTAACAAGTTTACTGTCCGTGCTTTTGAAGGGCTGGATTTGAAATTCTGCACAGAATCTTATACTATGATTCAATAATTACATTCAGTATTAAAACTGGAATTTGTCCTTTTACCACATACTGGAGAACTAGCACCATAATGTATACTTTTGGAATATGCACCTATACGTTTAGAATTTGTGATGAGTTAGACAGGGGCTTGTCTGAAATTTTTCTCCCTGTCAGGGGATAAACAGATTCCTTATTCTATATATAAGTTTTTGAATATTACTTTTTCCATCGGCTCACGATTCCTCACAATTTCCTGAGGAAATGGATGTGTTTGTGCGGGCTGATTTGTAGCGAACAATCCATTTGTCAGCATCCTGGGTGATGAGGTTCTGAACAAATGTATAGAAAAGAAGGGGAAATCAAAAGAGAGAAAGAGTAGAAATGAGTCAGCTGGTAGAAATCACTGGATGTAAGAAAGCAATGAAGACCTCTGTCCTAGAAGGATTATTTGGGGTTGTCTTGTGCAGTGTTATAGGCTCTAGGGCAGGGAGGAAAAAAAACATACACAATTGAGCATTTATTACAGTCAGGCTGCTTTGTGTATATCTTCTCATTTAATTTAATCATCTGACCATGAGAGGTAGCATTTTCTAAATCCCATTCTATAGGACAAGATGTAAACTGTGAGATTATGTGACTCTCCAAGAGTTGCACAATTAAGGGAAAGAAGTAGGATTTGAGCTCAGGCCTGCCTGACTTCAATTCTTTGTTTTTGCGGCAGAGGGTATTTTCCAAAGATGGTCACGACATCATCTCCTATCTTACTAGCTCTTCTACCATGTGACCTGGCCAATCAGGCATCAAGAGGTGGTGTCTGTTTCTCCTCCCCTTGAATCTAGGCTGGCCTATGACTCTCTTGTAGCCAATAGAATATGGCAGAAGTGACAATGCATGATTTCCAAGGCTAGATCAGGAAAGACCTAAAGGCCATGCAGCTTCTGCCTGATTCTCTCGGGACACATGCTCTGGGGAAAGCCAGTTGCCATGGTAGAAGTCTGACTACCCTGAAACTTCCATGTTGGGAAACCCATACTAGAGGCTCCTGTCAGTCGTCCTAGCTGAGTCCACCTTCTAACCATCCCTGCCAAGGCACACATTCAGTATGTGAAGCCATTTTGGATTCTCCAGACCATCATAGCCACCCCCTGAGTACTGCTGAGTGGCCCCAGTTAATATCCCAAGGAACAGAAGAGCTATCCAAGCCCTGCCCACACTCCTGACCCACAGAATCATGAAGGAAACCAAATTTGGGGTACTTTGTTACCTGGAGCACCTTATAACCATATCGTTGTCCTTTGCCTTAAGGCAAGACCAACAGAGAAAATACCTGCAACTGAGTGATGGGGATTCTTTGACAGACAAATCTGAGGCTAATTAGAAACTGGTTGGAAGGGATAAAAAGAGTTTTCAGGAGGCTAGGTAGTGAAGGACTTGGGCTGAGAATAAGCTGGTAGGAAAATCTAAACTAAAAGGAAACTATAGATTAAGATATTATATCTTTGCAATAGCTCCAAATCTTGTCTCCATTCCCTTCTCCCCTAGAGTAATCTTCTCTAATTCTAGAGTTACATACACATTTACCTAAAATCAGCTCCATTATTTTACCCTTTACCTTAAAATACTGCTCACTCTATCTACCTCAATAAAATACAGCCTGTATTTCTCATTTTGTCAGATCAGTCTATTCAGTCCAGTATAAAGGCTAAAAGTAAGGGGTTTGGAATCAGAAAGACTTTCTGTTCATTAATTTCTAATCAGAAAACCTTGTTGTGTGTCAGTGTTTTTGTGTGGTCTATTTCTGGATATACAGCATCTAATATGACCAAGATAAAGTTTTCTGGAATAATGTGATTTTTCTTTGGCAGGTATCCTTATAGACAGATAACTCATGTTGATGCTTTGTACATTTTCTTGAATTTCTCCGTAAATTCCACTATTGGTCACCCTTTCCACAAATAATTCAAGGCCTATCTAAGATCCCAAATAGTTATTTATATCATTTGCTCAATGAGAAAAAGGTATCGGGGATCGGGGAAGGGGGTGTGTGTCTATGTATTAAAGTTGCTAGAGGAAGTACCCTAGATGATTCTGGGTTATATTTATCTCCCATGTCACAGAGAATTGCATTATCCAAAGCACCTGGGAAAGTCCTCAGGCCTGCAAATGCTGTGACATACTTAAGGGTAAGGAATTACCGCCTCCCCCTTTTCCAGTTATTATAGACTTAGCATTGGTAGAGATTTAAAAGGAGTTGTAGAGTTTGTGAGGGACTCCTTTAGCTTTCACCACAATAGAAAAGTCCTTTTGTGTCCCATTATATTTGGTAAGTGACCTTGGAAAAGTGGTGGCCACTTCACTAACACTACTTTGTGACTAAACTCAGTGGCTATATCTTATAGGGAAGCATTGGTGGTAAGAAATTGTGGATTTACCAGATACTGGGGTGGGAAGGCACAGCTTTGGAGATTGGAGTACACGCTCAGGGGTAACACCATAGATTTCTGAAGGGACCCTGTCAGAGAATGTTAACCCAAGAAAGTTTGTCTGGGTTTTGTGGCTTGCTGTTCACCTTACTTCATTTCCAACCCCTACCATCTACAATTTTAGATTAGCTTTTGGCATCTGATTTATTAATCTCTATTATTCTTGAACTTGGCATCTTCTTTTAATTGACTAAGAGATGACTTTGGTCCCTGTTCTACTTTTCTCTCACCGTACGCCAGGTTCTGAGAGGCCAGCATATCATGTCATTTGAGATTTTTGTCTTTGAACTAGAGCACTTGGGCTTGATCTAAGCCTTGGCTTTTGTTTTACTATCGTAAAATATCATGAAATTATTCACCCTCTCTGAGAATCCTCTTGTATTGCTCAGAAGTGGTTTTAATGAAGGTGCTTGCATAGGGGTTGTAATGGGAGTTAAAAAATATTGTATGTAATATGCTATAATCAGCCTTTATTGTCGTTCTTGTTTTAAGTATATCATGTTGGCCCATTTTCTGTTTTCAGCTTTGCTATTCTAACTCTGCCTCACCAACTTCAAGGGCTCCCAGCTTGTTTCTTTGCTAAGTGCCCCCAAATAGGATAGGTTTAATAAGAATGCTTTTGTGCAAATGTGGTATTCAGTATTCACTAGACTTTTGAAAGGATCTACAGAAAAACTGTCTCCGAAAAGAAAATGGTGGCAGGAAATAAAAACCCTACAAGAACTAAACTAGTTTAAAAACATGTTTGAAGTGGTTTCATCGTAC
This sequence comes from Panthera onca, assembly GCF_046562875.1. Taxonomy (NCBI): domain Eukaryota; kingdom Metazoa; phylum Chordata; class Mammalia; order Carnivora; family Felidae; genus Panthera; species Panthera onca. The sequence continues at coordinate 142,595,697 of NC_138347.1, forward strand.
ATTGAAGATGGATTGCATGAATTGCTATTCTATACGCTTCCTACGGGCAAGAATCACGTCTGCCCTGTTCACTGCAGTATCCTTAGCACCTGAAACGGTCTGGCAAATAGAATGTTTTCAGTAAATATTTACTGAGTGAAGGAACGCACTGCAAATATGTTAGACAGTTTGTCCCAATATCAGCAGTGCTGTTTAGGAAGACAGCTCTAGAAGATCCTATTCATTTTCCCTCCCCTCAGTCCCTCTCTCCCTTCATCTTTTTCTTTTTCTTCTTTCTGAGACGGCTGGAAACAATGTGGGCTGTTTAAAATTTTTCCTTCAGTTCCCTTTCTGTTGCATTCACATTCAGGACATCATCAAAACACGGTTATCAGTCCTGGGATTCTTTTGAAAAAGAACACGAACCATTGGAATATTTCAGGGGCAATATACATTTCAAACTGAAAAGTTGAGTCTTTGGGTATGTGATGGAACAGCATTTTTCAAATAGCAATGGAGAAGCATTGTCAAAGTTGAGGTTTGCAAACATATTTCTCTGGGCATAAATAATGGTGTGGCTATACACTGGGAATGCTAGAAACAGATGGGGGACAATAAACATAGTCCATTAGAATTAGGACAACGGGCAAAGGACCCTGTAGAAAAATAATACATGAAGCATTTTTGCTGGCTATTTTTATACCAAAAACGAGAGACCCCTTCTGTCTTGCACAGGAGGTATTCTTATGAACCCTGTTGCAAATATGCCAGTACCTGAGGCATCTTCCCCTGGAGATTTTGAGTAGTATGTTCCTCCACTGTCACAGAAATACTCAAGGTCAAAGAGTATCTTATGAGAGAAGTGCTACAACTCCTTAATTATGATTTCTGAAAAAAGAATACAGTTCTCAAGGTGACCCTGCATTAGAGCTTCAATCTACATCCTAGAATCAGCATACAGATCATCGTGATTGGCTTCCCCAGCCTGAACACAACTGGATATGGTGGGATGTACATTTTCCATGACTTGGTGACTGTTGACTGGTGCTATTTACTTTTGTGTCACCATATTTATCCATCTGCCATAGGTTATAGTGTCCATCGAAGTATCACTGATGGCGTCTTCTTTAATAGCACAGATTAGGTGGCAGTCATTCTGTTAAAGTCTTCTTCTTGGGCCATCACAACTGTCAATGCCATTAAAGGACTCTGCCAGCCATTGGACATGTTGGGATCCCACAGTATATTATCCAATAAATCCCAGACTTGGTGTGCAGAGAGGGCTAATGTAGCTTTGGGGTAGAAAGAACAGAGTTGTTGATTGCCTCTATATCATTTATGTCTGATTAGTACTAGTGAGAAGTACATGTTCAGAGATCCCAAAAGTTTATCAAATGTTTCAGTCTAAACTGAAGGGAGTCTGCACCTTTTCTTTTTTGTTATTTCCCCATCTCCTTGGAGTAGTTGTCCAATGGTTCCAGAAGGTTGATTAGGTATATTTTGCCATAGAACTAGCTGATGCTGGGGCCAGAGGCACAAGGGAAACAGCAAACCTTAGGAAAGCTGAAGTCCAGAGGCTGAAAGGAAAACCAGAAAGTCTTACAGTTTGGCAGATCTGGACCCACCGTGTAGCAGATCCGGGGCTGGACTGCTTCGGTTTGAAACCTGACTCTGTTCTTCGTCATGTGGTTTTACTCATATTATTGATCAGTCTTTGCCTCAGTTACCACATTCATGGAGAAAATAGCAAACTAAGTGCTGTATATGTATTTAATATATGTGTTAATGGCTACTGTTATATTTACTGTTATAAAACCAGGGGACTTGGGATTCAGCGCTAGCCCCTTTGCTACTCATTCAGGTTTGGTCCATCCACCAGACCTCCTTCCTGGGAGCTTGTTAGAAATGCAGAATGTCAGGCCCCACGCCTCCTCCTGATTCAAAATCTGCATTGTAACAAGGCCACGATGAAGTCTGAAAAGCCCTGGGCTACATCAAAGGACTACAGGTAGAGGGAAGGGAATGGGTGTTGGGTGGAAGTTAAAGGATTTCAGTCCTTATGCTGAGAATGAGACTTAACACTGGTTTGCTTTCACAGGTTGACAGGAACTGGCAGAAGGGGTGGTTTGCCCTGGTTTTCCCGCAGGGAGAGGAACAGGGAGATGAGGGAGCTTAGAGCAGATACTGGGGCCTACAGCTGGGCTTTCTGTTCAAGACTCGCACTTCTGTTTGCTTAAGAATAAAATGTAATTGGAATCCTAGAGTAGGGGACCGACCTCAAAGCCTTCAGTACTCTCACAGCATCCATTTTGAGACTTGAGCTGATCGGGTGCCAGGAGGAAGGTCACCGGTGATTGTTTAGCAAGCATCCTGGAGGAAAAAAAGAGGTACTTTGTCTTAAATTCTCCACCTTTTTTCCTCTGAGCTTTACCAGACATCCATGACTAGAAGAGAGGTGGCGCAGTATAGAACACTGATCTTTACCACTGCAAAATATATCCCTGCCAGAGAGAAAAAATGCCGCTGCATTTAATGAAAGAACATAGCAAATCACCAAAATATTACCGTTGAGCTGTGGCCTCTACCTCTCACTTTTTGCTTAAGAATCTCACCAGAGAAGAAATGACAGCAGGAGAGGCAATCTACATCTTCCTCCCCCCCCACCCCCACCCCCCAGTCCTCTGAAGGAGGACATTGTTCAGCAAATGAAACAGGTAAACAAGATTTTAAGAAGAATATTTAAACTGCTTAATAGAACAAATTGTTTTTTAACACCCTTAAGCAGCTGTTGGAATCAGGCATTTACATACACATAATGAATATGCTAATTGCGAATCTCTCTCTCCTAGTCATTAAAAATAGGTCTCCCTTGGGACTTCTAAAAGACAGCTCATTGTTATTCTGGTTGTAGTTACCATATATACTCTGGTGCGCTCTTTTAAGCATCTTTACAGTATATATGCTTTTGCTAATTGAGGTACATCTTCCACATTAACGTGGACGAGTTTGTGAAATTCTAGTACATGTGAACATGTAGAAACTTGCAAATACATTTTAAAAATCCATTGTTCTGCAAAATAATTTAAGCGGTGCATGAATTTTTCAGACTTCCCACGTTTACCTAGTTTATCGACATTTTAATGTATCCTGTGGAAGGAAATATTAAGAGCCCAGATAATTATAATATTACTGATTTGGGTCACAATTTCAATTATTACTGATGATCCTCTACTTTCAGGGTATAATATTTTTAAGTGTAACCAATTTCTTTTGCATCCTCATCCTGCCGGGTTTATTAATCTGCATGGCTAATTTGCATTAATATGAATGGAAATATTGATTATGTCTGAATTATTCATCACTTATAGATGTTAATCTGAGTATAGTTGCTTCCTTGAAAACATCAAACGTGGTATTTATTTTGTTTATTTTCTACATGAGGCAGTTTATACACTTAGATATAACAATTAAAAGTAAATCCAAGCCTGGATGGATGGTTAAGACTCCGACTTCGGCTCAAGTCATGATCTCACTGTTCCTCAAATCAAGCCCCACATCAGGCTCTCTTTTGTCAGTGCAGAGCCTGCTTCCAGTCTTCTGCTCTCTCTCTGCCCCTCACCCAGTCACGTGTGCTCTCTCTCTCTCAAAAATAAATAAACATAAAAAAAAAAGTAGATCCAAGAAGGCTCAAGGAAGCAGGAGTAGATGATATTAGGCACATGGTAAGAGAGTTATCTCAATTAGGCAGAGTTTGACTGTAAATAAAAAGTGGCTAAAGAAATTAAAGAAGTCATCTTGGATTACATGGTCACGTTTTCATCAGTTGTGAATCCCTGATTTAGAACTTTGAGTAAACACCTTGCAAGGGATCATAATTTGTATGTTAAGAAACTTGATATGGCCTGATTATGAAAATTCAACGAGGAACACTACCAAGTGACCATGGTGACAGGATTCTGAGCTGTGACTGCAACATAGATGCTTGAATAATTAAGGTGAAATCAGTTCTTGGAAATAATTCAAGGCAATGATTAAGATATTGTCCAGTTATGTACAAAATTGCATCGTGTACTTATGATTCCAAAATGCATCTTTATATAATGATTAATAAATAATAAACTGATATAAAAATATGAGGGAATGAAAAACATTAAAAAAAACTAAAATTGTTTCTACTTCATTAATATTAAAATTTTTCTCTAAAATCGTCTCAACATTCACTCAGGCTGCTTGCAGTTCTGTTAATGAGCTCTACTGCCTACCCTACCTGCCTTTTTTGGGTCAGGATTAGAGAAGTTTCCAGTGTTTCATTTCTCCCTTAAACCAATTAAGTTTTTCTCATGGGTAGCGTGAGCTAGACATGCTTTCTTTGCATCTTTGTACTGTGGACATAACTTTGGCAAACTAACTTTCGTTGTGACTTTCTTCACAGGTCTAAATTCCCATTTTTGTTTTATTTTACACAATTGTCCTTATTTAGAAAACAAATGAGCTTTCAGAGTTGTCTTAAGTTTCAAGCAGTTAGAGATCTTTTGGTAACAAGCCATGCTCTCCTAATTCATCCTTAAAAGCCCCTTTCCTTCCCTGCCTGTTCTGTTTATTTTCCTTGTCCTCTTTCTGTTCACCTATTTACATAGGTATTTTACAATCACATGTAGGTTTATTAAAATTGAATTTGAAAAACTAGCATTTCGTAACCTGGGCCAATGTTGCATAATAGTCACTTATAACATAAAGATAGATTTATCAGACATCAGTATAAAGGAAGGATGTTGGGTGACATAGGGAATGATGCCTTGACTTATAAATTGTTCAAACACCTGGTTGTTCTAGTGATCTTACGAAAACATAGGTGACATCATTAAATGTTACCTCAGTAAGAATATTTTAGGGATGGCCGATGGTCTAATTTAATAAGGGGAGGAGACTCGAAAAATCTATGGGAACCTATAAGAACAAAGTATGCATCTTAAACAAGCATTTATCAATGATTATAACTAAATTTTCTGTTAAGTATCTACGAAGTCCAAACCAGAGTATTTAATAGATCTAAGATTTCTTCTGAAATTATTAATAGAGAAGAATGATATGTTGCCACTAACATAGTTCTAGGATATTCACCCCTGTGCGTATATGCAGTGTGAATATAAATGTACATAAGCCCCAATGTGGCATTTAAATGTATACTCCTGTCAGAATTAATACGATAAACAATGTCTTTTCCTGAAACTAAAAATGAGAGCAAAATGAAAAGAGGAAAAAGAAAATTCTCCTTAGCACGCTGAGATTAATAACGGGGTATTAAGAAGAACAGGGAGACATTTATGAAGAAAGCCGCGTGAAGTCGAACAAACCCAGACTTTGGTTAAGGATGGCACGTCCTTTGTAATCTTCTGTCCTCCATCTGTACCAGCGAAATACACTTTCACTACTGCTTCCACCCCAGTGTTGTTCAAGTCAGCTAGAAAACTCTATGACTCCTTTTGACACAATAGATTTTCCCCCCTCCTCCTTCCCTACGGAGGTGATCAACATGGCAAACAATTATGAATCTTAAGGTGAAAACAGAACATCCATGCAGAGCCGAGCATTTTTTTACCCTAGGAGATTATTGATTTGTGCAGTGACTTTTGTCCTTGGTAAATCTCAGTTTTCAGTGGTGTGCAATTTTGTAAGTATAAGTCCAACTCCCGGGGGCCTTTCTTCAATTAATACATACTTTATCGGGGAGTTTGTCTTTCTCCATAGGACTTCACTCTAGACATTTGAGATTCCAAAAATAGACAAAATGAGATTTCAGAAAAGTAAATATACTAAAATGATGGACTAATGTCAAAGTCAAACTTGCTGCAGATTAGCCTCACAATTAAGTTTTATTAAAATTAGAAATCAGATTTTATTATGGATGCTCACATAATATTCCAGAACAGTTTCTTAATCTTGTTACTATGGGTATTTTAGGTTGGGTAATTTTTTTTTTTCCTGTGGGGAACTATCCTGTGCATCATAGGAAGTCTAGCAGCATCCTAGGCTATCTTCACCAGAGGTCAGTAGCACCCTAGCTGCCAGTTGTGACAACCAAAGATCTGCAGAGTGCCAGATGTCCCCTGAGAGACAAACTCATACCCTGGTTGAGAACCACTGCTGTGAGATAGTCTATGACTTCTCTTGCAAGTCACACAGAAAATTAAGGGTTTTTATAGCTAAAACCCTTTACCTATCTGATCGAGGATCCCTCACTGGGCAGAGTTTTTTTAACTAATGACTTAATTTTAACAGAGCTTCAGTTTCCTCATTTGTAAGACACCTAAGTAATCCTCAGTTCATCTGGTCTAATACGACTGCCTTTATATTTTCTGCTGTGAAGGTCCGGTAGGATGATGTGACGGTACCTTCAGGACAACTGCAGGGTGTCCCTCAGCAGCAGGGCTGTGAGCTTTTACAATCATCATTACCTCCTGACATCCTCCTGCCTCCAGCAGCTCAAATCTGGTTCTCTCTTCTTCTGCATCTATTTTCTTTTCTTTTTAAATTGAAATACAGTTGACATAGAGTATCTTACTAGTTTAAGGTATACCCCATACTGACTGGATCTCTTACACATTTCAAATGATCTTTGTAAGTGTAGTCACCATACAAACTTATTACAGTATTATTGACTATATTCCCCATGCTATACATTATAGCTCCTTAACTCGTTTATTTTGTAAATGGAAGTTTGTGGCTCTTAATCCCTTCCACCTATTTTGCCTGGACCCCACCACCTCCCCACTCTGCTAACCAACAGTTTTCTGTATCTGTGAGGTTGTTTTGTTCTGTTGTCCATTTTTTTAGATTCCACATACAAGGGAAATCATACAGTGTTTGTCTTTCACTTGATTTCACTTAGCATAGTAACCTCTAGTCCATCCAAGTGTTGCAAATGGCAAGATTTCACTTTTTTTTAAAGTTGAGTAATATTCCAGTGTGTACGCACACACACACACACACACACACACACACACACACACACACTATCCAATCATCTATTGATGGACACGTAGGTTACTTCCGTATTCTGGCTTTTGTAAATAATCGCAAAATAAACATAGGGGTGCATGTATTTCTTCAAATTGGTATTTTTGTTTTCTTTGTATAAATGCCCAGAAATGGAATTGCTGGATTGTATTATAGTTCTATTTTTAACTTTTTGAGGAACCTCCATACTGTTTCCCATAGAGGCTTTACCAATTTACATTCCCACCAGCAGTGTATAAGGGTCCCTTTTCTCCACGTCCTTGCCAACACTTGTGATTTCTTGTCTTTTTTATTTTAGCCCTTCTGACAAGTGTGAGGTGATATCTCATTGTAGTTTTAATTTGCAATTCCCTGATGATTGGTGATGTTGAACATCTTTTAATGTGCCTGTTGGCCATCTGTATGTCTTCTTTAGAAAAATAATTCAAGTCCTCTGCCCATTTTTTAATCAGGTTGTTTGATGTTAAGTGATATATTTTGGATACTGACTCTTTATTGGATGTATGAGGTGCAAATATCTTCTCCCATTCACTAGTTTGCCTTTTCGTTTTGTTAATCCCCCATGTTCTTCGTTTTTTTCTTCCCTGTGTAAAAGCTGTAGGTTGATGTAATACCATTTTTTTTTAGCTTTTGTTGCTCTTGCCTGAGGAGACTGATCCCAAAAATATTGCTAAGATTGATGTCCAAGTACTTATTGCCTATGTTTTCTTGTAGAAGTTTTATGCTTTCAGGTCCTACATTCAAATTTGTAATCCATTTTGAATGTGTTTTGTATATGGTGTAAGAGAGTGGTCCAGTTTCATTATTTGGCATGTAGCTGTTCAGATTTCCCTACACTATTTACTGAAGAGACTGTCTTTTCCCCATTGTATACTCTTGCCTCCTTTGTCATAGATTAATTGACCATATACGTATGGGTTTATTTCTGAGCTCTTTATTCTATTCCAGTGATCTATGTATCTGTTTTTGTGCCAATATCATACCGTTTTGATTATTATATGTTTGTAGTATAGTTTGAAACCCAAGAGCATGATACCTCTAGCTCTGTTCTTTCTCAAGATTGCTTTAGCTATTAGGGGCCTTTTGTGGTTCCATACAAATTTTTCTTTTTTTTAGTTCTGTGAAAAAATGCCATTGGTATTTTGATGGGGATTGCATTGAATCTGTAGATTGCTTTGGGTAGTATGGACATTTTAACAATATTAATTTTTCCAATTCATGTACATGGAATATTTTTTCCATTTATACGCATACCTCACTTTATTGTATGTCACCATATTGCACTTCACATGTAATTGTGTGGTTTTTTTTTTAAGTTGAAGGCTTGTGGCAAATCCTACATCGAGTGAGTCTGTCAGCACCACTTTTTCCAATAGCATGTCTCTGTGTCACATTTTTGTAATTCCTGCAACATTTCAAACTTTTCTTCTTCTTATATTTGTTACGGTGGTTTGTGATCAGTAATTACCACTTGCTGAAAGCTCTTATGATGGTTAGCATTTTTTAGTGATAAAGTATTTTTTAAAGTATGTACATTGCTTTCTTTAGGCATAATACTATTGCACACTTAAGAGGCTACATGAAAGTGTAAACATAACTTTTATATACATTGGGAAACCAAAAATTCATTTGACTAGCTTAATTATGGTGTTTGCTTTATTGTGGTGTCTGGAAACAAATTTGTAATATCTCCGAGGTATGCTTGTATTTGTGTCACCTTCAATTTCTTTCATAATGTTCTTACAGTTTTCAGAGTACAGTTCTTTCATATCCTTGGATCTTTCATACCCTTTATTCCTAGGTATTTTATTCATTTTTATGCAGTTGTAAATGGGATTGTTGCCTTAATTTCTCATCCTGATAGCTCATTGTTTGTATATAGACACACAACTGATTTCTGTCTATTAATTTTATATCCTGTGACTTTCCTGAGTTCATTTATTAGTTCTAATAGTTTCTCTGTGGAGTCTTTAGGGTTTTCTATAGATATAATATCATGTCATCTTCAAAGAATGACAGTTTTACTTCTTCCTTACAAATATGGATGCCTGTTTCTTTTTCTTGCCTATTTTCTGTGGCTAGGACTTCCAGTACTATGTTGCATAAAAGTGGTGAGAATTGGCATCCTTGTCTTTGTTCCTGATCTTAGGGGATAAACTTTTAGCTTTTGACCATTGAGTACTATGTTAACTGTGGGATTATCATCTATAGCCTTTATTATGTTGAAGTATGTTCCTTCCATACCCACTTTGTTGAGAGTTTTTATCATAAATGAATGTTGAATTTTGTCAAATGCTTTTTCTGCATCTGTTGAGATGATAATATGATTTTTATTCTCCTTTTTGTTAATGTGTATCACACTGATTAATCTGTGGATGCTGAAACATCTTTTTATCCCTGGAATAAATCACAAATCAGTAAATTTGACTTACTAATCTTTGGTTGAAGACTTTTGCATCTATGCTCATCCAGGATACTGGCCTATAATGTGGATGTGTGTGTGTGTGTGTGTGTGTGTGTGTGTGTGTGTATGTGTGTGTGTGTGTGGGGGGGTGTCTTTGTCTGGTATTGGTATCAGCATAATCCTATTTCATAAAACGAGTTTGGAAGCTTTCCTTCCTATTCAGATTTTTTGAACTAGTTGGAGAAGGATAGGTACTAACTCTTGTAATGTTTGGTAGAGTTCATCTCTTAAAGCTTGAGTTTTGATTTTTGGGAGTTTTTAAATTACTAATTCAATTTCATTACTTGTGATCAGTCTATTTAGATTTTCTATTTTTTTGTGATTCAGTTTTAGAATGTGTGTTTCTAGAATCTATCCATTTCTTCTAGATTTTTCAGTTAGTGTATAACTGTAGTAATCTCTTATGATCCTTGCATTTCTGTGGTGTCAGTTGTACCATTTCCTTTTATTTTCTCAAATTTTTTGATTTGGGCGCTCTCTCTTTTTTTCTTGATTACTCTTTCTAGAAATTTATCAATTTTGTTTATCTTTTCACAGAACGAACTTTTAGTTTCATTGATCTTTTCTATTGTGTTTTGAGTCTCCATTTCATTTATTTCTGCTCTGCTCTAGATTTTTTCCTTCCTTCTACCGACATTAGCCTTTGTTCTTTTTCTAGTTTATTGAGGTATAGTGTTAGATTGTTTATTTGGGTTTTTTCTTGTTTCCTGAGATAGGCCTGTATTGCTATCAACTTCCCTGTTAGAACTGCTTTTGCTGTGTACCAGAGATTTTGTGTTTCCATTTTCATTTTCTCAAGGTATTTTATTAAATTTTCTCTTTGATTTCTTTGTTAAACTGTTAATTGTTTGGGAACATATTACTTAGTCCTCATGTGTTTGTGGCTTTTTTCCAGTTTTCTTCTTGTAATTGATTTCTAGTTTCATGCCAGGGTGGTCAGAAAAGATGCTTAATTTAATTTCAGTCTTCTTGAATTTATTGGATTGTCAATTTCTCCCTTTATGTCTGTAACATTTGCTTTATGTATTTAGGTTCTCCCATGCAGGGTGCATTATTATTTAGGAATGTTGTATAATCTTCTTGGACTAACTTCTTTATAATTATATAATGTCTTTCTTTGTCTTTTGTCACAGCCTTTGTTTTAAAGTCTATTTTGTTTGGTATGAGTGTTGCTATACCAGCTTTCTTTCCATTTCCCTTTGTATGGAGTATCTTTTCCCATCTTTTTACTTTCACTTGCCGTGTGTTTTAAGATCTGGAGTGAGTTTCTTGTAGGCAGCATACAGATTTTTTTTTTTAACCATTGACCTTTGCTGAAAATTTTGAAATTTTGGTCTTCCAACTTCATGAAAATTATACTTTTTAAGATCCTTGGACTTCATAAAAGACTGATGACTTCAAATCTAGAGGCTTTTCATCAACTTGCATACTTCTTTCTACAGTATTGGTTCCATTGTCTACTCTTGTTTCTTTAAATTCTTGTGCTCTCAGCACCCTTCCACCATCCTTTTTTTAAAGATTTTTTTCTCCATACATTCAGCTTTCTTTTCTTTTATCCAACTTTGATCTCTTCCCAAGATCTCAGTCTTTAGTTCTCTATATGTTTTCTTTTTGATTTTTAAAACTTTCCCTTGAAGAAGAATAATTTTTATAGCACAGTCTCTGACATCAGTGCACATATCTCTCAGAATTGGACTTGAGCTACCAAGGTCCAGCACCATTTTTTCCCCCCTGATGATTACCTCCCACATCCATGGGGAAAAAAAGTGAACACAGAAGAGATTATGGGGCACCTGCCTGATATCCTGGCTTTTTACTTACCCTAATCCTCGACTTTAGAATTTTATAGCCTCATTATTCTTTGTAAAAATAATTTTAACTCCAGTTTGTTATTGTAGGTATGTATCATTTTATGAGTCTGTATAATTTTCCATAATTTTGTTAACCATTGTCCAAAGAATACTGAAATTCACAGGCAGGTAGGTAAATGTTTGCTCACCTCTTTACTTTTTTTCCATAGGATATACCCCTTGAAATAAAAGCACCTGATTCAAAGAACCTGTGTATATTCCATGGCCAATCAACATTGCTCAACATTGATCTCCTTGGCTTCGTGCATCAATTGAGTAAGTACCCAAGACATTCTTACTATGTCCCGAGCCCTGTACTCCTTTTTCTCCAGCCTCTTCTGAATCCATTCCATTTGTCATTCTACTAGGTTAATTTTGCTTAAACCTTGTTTGCATCTGTCATTTGCCTGCTTGGAAGCCTCTCACACATACTTGGGCCTTATGGCCCAAGCTGAACTCTCTCGACTGGCAGTCAAGCCCTGCCCCCTTCCACCTGGGTGTGTGTACATGCATGTGCATGCATGCACGGCCCTAGCGTTTTTTTTTCAATAGGACTTCCACTAGGCTCCAGCATCACCCTTCTGCATCATTTTAGCTTGATGTCTTATCCTCCTGACACCACATACTTATTCCTGTTTCTGTATTTTTGCATTCCTACCCAGCACTCTTCCAAAGAGCCAGAAAGTCATTCCAAGTGTTCTCTTCCTCCAAAAGTACAGTGTATCCCAGTGGTATCTTTTCTGCTCAAACCCTAATTAGTCCTGTCTTTGCCAGATTAATTGGTGGAGCCAATTATTTTCATTGCAATCATTGCAATAATTTTCACCTCTCATTCTCCTGAACAGAGTGCCGTGTACTCTGTTTTATGACTCATAAATGATTTGGACATTTTTTGAGCATCTACTATGTTTTAGTCACTGTTCTCAGTTCTGGGAATACAATGATAATTAGCTATGGTCTGTGTCATCACCACACGGACAATCCAAGAGTTTACTGTTTATGCGTTCCAGAACTACCCATTAAAGCATACCCTGAATACCTGTATTTTCCCCATAGACTCAATTATGGACTGCTGTCATTCTACCCCATCTCCAAACTTATTTCACAAATAGACAAGCTGAGAGCTCTCCCAGCCCTACAGTTCTTTGAATACTTTCACTTATTACACTGGAAAGGCCACATAAGACAGAATTAAATTTCATACGTAGTGGACTGAGCTGTGCTCATTCATTAAATTTCCAGGTCCTTGTCTATTTGTGAAATAAATTTATAAGTATATGAAAATCTCCTTCATTCTTTTTTCAAATATATGAGCTATAGAAAGTTAGCGCCCCATGAGATTTCACATGAAGTTGTATCCTAATCAAACTTTAGCACCAAGTGTGTGTGTATATGTATGTGTGTGTGTATGATATTTAAGTGAAAGTCTTTTGACGATGAGTTCTACAAGTTTCAGCCTTCTTACACAGACTCCAGTGACAAGAAATATGAGCACACTTTTTTCCATGCTATGAGATCTCTGAGGTTGTTTGTGCCTGCACTAAACAACCCTAAGCTGATAGGATTTAGAATTAATGTGTCTTCCTTCATGGATTTTTGTTGTTGTTGTTTTTCTCATACTTCTTGTTAATGTCAGCTTGTCTATCATTAGCAGCCAGTCTTTTCCACTGCCTCTTAATTGCCATTTCTAATCTAGTATGAATTGAGAAGCCAGATAAGCAAGCTCTTAAAAATTGGCTCCAAATTGCACAATTTTGCCTGAAGGCTTTGGTGCCCCCTGAATAAATTGAACAGAATTTAATGTTTTGATTTTATGGCAGCTCTTTTGGATGCTCAGAATTGGGTTTGTTTTTTTTTTTTTTCAGTTTCTTTTTTTCTGGCTCTTGTCTGTCTTTTGGACAGTTGAGGTTGCTAGATGGGTGCTGGAGGGACTGAGTCAGCTTTCACTGTGTTGCTTTTTGTTGGAAATACATATTGAGGGACATTGCAGCTCCTATTATCCTTCTGCTTTGCTTTGGTTGGGATTAATTTGACTTGCGGAGCCAGATATATTTTCAGTCATTGAATTTTTTTTGGTTTACTGAAGTAGTCAAGCTAATTCCCGAATAGCTCCCAAATTTACTCATGGGATGCTTCTTAGATAATCTGTGTTTATAATTTATTGCTTCTCTCATGATAACTAAAAAATTCCAACCATTAGAAATCTATCTTTCCTCACTGGTCCAAAGACTCTCAAGCCCAAAACCATGATGGCATCTTGTCGTTCTGTTATTAATACCAGCTGTATTAAGTAAATGTCTTTCAGAAAGTGAATAAAGGCTTTTTTGATGACTTAATAAGATGAATGGTGAATTTACCTGTTAGTATTTTTTAATAGTCGTGATGTCGGTGAAGCCTCATAGATGTCTTACTGGCAGGTCTTCTAATAACAAGGATTTGCTTGTATTCTTTTAGTTCAGTTTTGGAGAACTTAATTCAATGTAGAGTGTGTATCAGAAAGAGAACATGTAATAATTCCTGTGTTTTAATGGGATTCCATCATATTCCTATAAATAACAGCCTGCCATGGTCTAAAAGAAAAGAATTTTTTATCAGTGTTCTCAAGTTCCAGCTAAGACACGCTGGTGCCAACGTGAAATTATCAGCATTGACAGTGTCATTCTTTCTTTTTCCTTCCAAACCTGAGTCAAAAACCACAGGATGCACACAGAATCCATGCCCCCAGTTGCTTTGCCTTTGCTTCTTTTTTTCCATTTCCAAATTATTTGTCGTTCTACTCTGCTGTCTAGCCCTTACTGATTCTATTTTGAGATAAGATATTGGTATAAAAAGGTGGGAATCCACTTTTCTCCAGTAAACCTTCACAGTTCCCACCAGAAAGAAAGGAGACAGTGGAATCCCGTGTGGCTGTTTAGAAAGGACAAACAGGGTGGAAACTGTTGTACCTATAGCAAGAGTCCATTATACATGATTTAAGTAAATGATGATGGTTGCAAAATAGTATTATGATCCCATTTGGTACAACAATAATACAAAGGAATAGTAATACAACAATGCATAGGAGTGTTTCTGGGAGAAAACATCCTGCTGTCAAAAGTGCTATTGTGTGTATATACCCCATCTTCTTTATCTATTCATCTGGTGTATGGACTTTTGGGCTGGCTCCATTGTCTGGCTGTTGAGCACTGAGTGTTATATGTGAATGATAAATCACTGAATTCTACGCCTGAAACCAATATTGCACTGTATGTTAACTAATTAAAATTTAAATGAAAAAAAAGTGCTATAATTAAGGAAGGGGGACCAACAGGGAAGGATCTGAGAAATACGTAATTTGGCATTGTATGTCTTTATAAAACAATCATGCATTACATTTGTAATAAAATACTGCCATTTGGGGGATTATTTTATAGAAAAGATTGGAGAGGCTGAGTGGTGGATTTCTCTGGGTGCATAAAGGAAGATGACATAGAAGGGACATGTTCTCCGGGCATAGGTACATACTCTGCCCATGCTGGGAACACCCTATTCTATAGGCTTAGCCCTGAGACTGTCTAGCTGCCGGTAGTTAAATGATAGGATTGAAGGATAGACTTTCTGTCACTCTCCAAATCACTGAAAATAATTGGACTGACCCTCTGATTGGCCCAGAAGAAATTCTCACAGAGGTGCATTGACCCAATTCTCTACAGTCATTTTCTGACAGTGGACAGGTTGCTAGTATTTAATTGGATTGGAGAGATGAAAGGAGTGGAGTTACATAGTTAGAACCATGTCTGCATTGAGCTGAGCTCCCTCCAGGAATATGTGGACCTGGGGTTAGCCTCGGACTGACCACTAGGAAACAATCCAGAGTCATTTTCAAACATTGCTTTTAAATATCATGGTCTGCAGACATGTGATAACCAGACATTGCAATTACCGTTTAGGCTATTTTCACAGTTTTGAGTATAAAAAACATCTCTAACTAGTTTATTTAAGAAAAGGAAGAAGAGTCTGTCTGACCCTGTCTGTCAGTGTGGAGCATGAGGACAGCAAAATCTCCTTATTACAAATGGAAAACATGAAAGGGTTTTATTGGCTTCGGAGTTAAAGTAAAAAGGTCAGCCGAAAAACATGCCCTTTAAGTTTTCTTAGTGTAAAACAATGGTTTGTAGGTACTTAGGAATTTTCATATACTAGTGGTAGGAGAGGTGTAGCCATCTTGGAGCTCAATTGGGCAGCACTGATTAACAATGAAAATTAGCATACCTTTTATTCCAGTTATTTATGGCTACATTTTAAAAACCTCAGAATTTAGTGGTTAAAAATTGCCATTATTTCTTTTTTTTAAGTTTTTTTTTAATGTTTTTATTTATTTTTGAGAGAGACAGAACATGAGCAGGGGTGGGGCAGAGAGAGAGGGAGACATAGAATCTGAAGCAGGCTCCAGGCTCTGAGCTGTCAGCACACAGCCCGATGTAGGGCTTGAACCCACGAACTGCAAGATTGTGATCTGAGCTGAAGTCGGAGACATAACCAACTGAGCCACCCAGGCGCCCCCAAAATTGCCATTATTTCTTATGGCTCAATGGATGGGGTGGGCTCAGCTGGGTCATTTTCATTGAGGTCTTTCACGTGGTTATGGTCAGATGACAGCTAGGGTTATAGTTACACAAAAACTCACCTGGGCTGGACATTCAAGTTGGGTCTTTCACTCATAGCATGTATGGTGTCTCAGGTTAAATATCTGGAATGGTTGTGAGTTGACTGATCCCTCTCCCTCCCTCCCTCCCTCCCTCCCTCTCTCTCTCTACATAGGACATTTCCAAATGATTAACTTGAGCTTCCTCACAGCATGGTAGTTTCAGGGTAGTCATACTTTCTGACATAGTGACTGGCTTCCCTCAGGAAGAAACTGCAAGGCTTCTTATGACCTGGCCTCAGAAGTTCAAGAACTTCTACTTGAACTTTCTTCTTTCTACTACTTTCAAGTAAATAAGTAAGATCTGCTCATTTTCAAGGAGATGGGAAATTAGACTCCACCCTTTGTGAGGAGCTACGTAAGTTTATTTGGAGGTGCAAGGAATTGGTGTAGCCGTCTTCAGAGAATATTTACCCCTCCTATCTGTGGATGGGCAATCTTACGCCTTTCTAATTGCCTTATAAAAATGAATGCACTTATACTCAAGAAGACATGTATAAAAATAGTCATTGTAGTTTGTTTGTATACCCTCCCCCAAATTAATTTAAATACTCATCAATGGTTGTATGCGTAAATTAACTGTGGTAAATTTGTTAATACTAAAAGGAATGTACTAAATCTATGTAAAGTAGCATCAATATGTAGCCAGTATACATTATTGAAAGAAAAAAAAGAAGTTGCAAAATTATATATATAGTACAACTCTATGTAATACTACATAATTTCCGTACTCATAGATGTATATTCAAAACCATGGGCAAATGGTCTGGAAAGAGGTATGCCACAGACTGGGATATTTGGTGATAGGAGAAGGATTGGAGCTTTTTCATGACATATGTCATGTCCCAATTTTTTTAGAAAAGAAAATTTGTTTTTACTTGACTAAGTACAAATTAATTAAGAATATGCAAAATATAATTGAACAATTTAAGTGCGAAAGCTCACTGATATTCAGTGGCATATGCTGGGGAAAACTAAATTAACAACTTTCTCTGTAAGAAGTTACTAAAAAACTTCGATAGGTAGATAAATAAGCAGAGGCAGAAATGAATAATGCCCTCTTCACATACATAGAAGTGGATTTTCTATAACGTGATGGCATTACTCTGCGAACAGCCAGGTCAATATCTAGTGGAGGATAAGTTAAGATGGAGTGGTTTAAAATGTCTCCACAGCTTAAATCAAGGAATATCTTTTTCAAAGTTACTGCAGCTGCCGCAGAAAGAGAGCGAGAGAAATTGGCGTCTAATTGTCCTTCAAATTTTCTATCTCTGACTGTGTTTTGCTCAGCATCTTTCACTCAAATCCAGATTTCTATTAATGTTTAAAAATCTGGAGACCTGATATTCAAGCAAATATGAGTGAAAGGTGAGAGGGTTTTGATTTTGTTTTCCTTTTCTCTCACTGCCCTTAGACCTTGCCAGGATTTGTACAATGAAATATATTTCCCAAGGTTCTGCAGCTCTGAGCCAATCCTTTTCTTTTCACGGTAACCCTGCTTTGGACCTGGGCTATGCCTCTTCAGGTCTGTTATCCACTCTTCTCCCTCTTTCTCTGTCCCACAGGCTGATGGGTATAGATTTCATCACAGGGTCCCAGGTCCTCTGGATTCTGATTGGATCTAGTCAATGGGGAGGCTTAGCCCAAGATTAGAGAAGAGAAAGAGAAGTCCAGTATCAAATCCTTCCACGAAAAATTTCTTTGAGCTGGCTGTGTCCATCCACTGAAGGTCACTCCAAGGGTGGCTTTCTCTACCGTATTGAAGAGTATTGAACTTTCCCCCATTTCCATCTGTCTTTGGATGGTAACGATTTGGCTGTTACTGATTCCAGTTGCTGCAGTATTCCTTGGTATTACCCTACTCTTACACCTTTGTCATAGCCTCTTATGAATCCCCCACAAAGTATCACATCTTATGTCTAGTTCTGAGTGTGCCATTTATTTTCTGTTGGGATGACTAATCTCTAAGGTATGTGTGTGGTAGAGAATACCATTCCCCTCTCAAAAATCTTCGTTTTTTGTTATCTGTCAAGATAAAGACATTCAACATGTACAGCAATTATATATATAATGTACATAATATATACCAATTATATATGTATGTATATTTCTGTTGGAGGTCTTTGATGTACTGTTGTGGGTGTTGTAGTGAAGAGGAAGTGAAGTAACATTGTAGATAACATTGACAACCTATTTAGAGTGTTCTAGAACAAGAGATGCCAATATATTTAAAGAAGAATATGAGGGGCGCCTGGGTGGCTCAGTCGGTTGAGTGTCCGACTTCGGCTCAGGTAATGATCTCGCAGTCCGTGAGTTCAGGCCCCGCATCGGGCTCTGTGCTGACAGCTCAGAGCCTGGAGCCTGCTTCGAATTCTGGGTCTCCCTCTCTCTCTGCTCCTCCCCCACTCATGCTCTGTCTCTCTTTCTCTGTCAAAAATAAATAAACATTAAAAATTTTTTTAAAAAATAAAGAAGAATATGAGAACTTAAGACAGTCTCCCCCAAAGCAGACATCAACCCACCCTGTTTGTATTGCTAATCTACTGTTTACTGTGGGCTGTAAGTTGCTGAGATATAGGGTAGGTAGACAGGGTACAGCTTACTTGGGAGTATAAAGTAGAATTTGTTGACTGAGTTGATTCAGTCAGAGTTCAGTTCTCTGAGTGAGGCTTGACACAAGCATAACCTACCTGTTTTCTACCAGGTTCTATAAAGTCAATGAAATATTGAAAGATTTTGCAAGCCATACCAATCTTTATTTGCACTATGTTTCCATGGGGTTTTAGAGAGATAGTAAGGAAGTGAGTGGGGCAGTGAGTACCTGGTACCTTTAGCTTATTTTCCAAATAGACAAGAAAGTGTTAGATTATGGAATTCCTATTTTCTGAATAACAGTAGGGAAAGTATGGTGTAATTTCCATCAAGGACCTACTTCCTTGTTGTAACAGAAATTGTTCAGAGAGCATTAGTACTGGCTGAAGTGATTAATAATAATAATGAATAGCTAGCATTTGTTAAGCATCCTATTATTTAGGATTTTTTCCCCCTTCAAGTGACAGAATAGTCAATGAAAGTGGCTTGACAATGGGACATTTATTTTCTCACAGGCTAAAATGTCTACAGAGAGGTGATTTCAGGGTTGTTAATATAGCAACTCAAATATGTCAAGTTCCTTGAGTTGGCTTCTCTGTAATTCTCTTAAATTTCCCCTTATGGTAATAAGATGGAGGTCACACCTCATAGAACAATGTCCATGGAAGGGAAAGGGGACAGTCATTTTCCTCCTGACTGTTTTTATCAAAGAGGAAAATCCAAAAACCCCCCAAGAGAATCCCCTTCAGTTGTATGAAGTAGGACCAAGTGTTAGGCCCGCCCCTAAACCTGTCATTGTCAAAACAGTTCCCTATCTGAGTTTGAGGGATGGGTTCACCTTCTCAAAACATACTGCTGCCCCCTACCAAAGTAACATCTAGCATTTATTAGCAAGAGGCATGGTTTGGGAGGAGGTAATCTGCATTCTGCCACAAGCTCCTTGAAAGGGCCTGGCATGCTGATAAGCATTTTGCAGTGTCTCTAATCCTGTCCACAATTCAAAAAGATTTATGTCATTAGCCACATATGAGGAAACTGAGGCACAGAGGGACTGACTGCATAACTCATCCAGGATCACATAGTTTTTAACAGAGGGGAGAATCATTCATTCATCAGATATTTGTTAAACACCTGCTGTGTGCAATGAGACTATGAAAAGAAGTAAAAGACAATCCCTGTTCTCAGGGTCCTCATGGTATAGTGGGGAGTTTCAATACGCAAAGTAATAATGACACTGCAAGTGGGAAGGGCAACTCACACAGATGTGTATCAAGTCCACCAACAACACAAAAGAGAGGGTCATTAACCCTGCATGAATGGGTCTGGGGAGGTTCCCCAGGAAGCCTGACTCTAGAAGGGTAGATAAACTAAAGCTCACACAGAAAGACGGACTAGGGCAGAGAGGTCACTTAAGGCCAAGGAATAGCATTGGAAAGGTGTTGCTCACCACGGGAAAGAATGTTCCTTTTCTATTTGTCAAGCTTTCCAATGTTAATTGGAAATTGTGTCTCTCAGGGAATTAGAGCAGATATAAGATGCAATGATCCTAAACCAATTTAGAAATGTACTCCCGCACCTTCAGTGAAATGACTGCTTATAAATTGCATTAAAGGTAACCTTTCTCATGTTCACATCTAAAAAGAAGTTCAAAGAAAAGGAAATTTTCTTTCCTAGATAGACTCTTTAGACAGCTCCAATCTGTTTTCAGAGAACAAAATAATTAATCGTAAACTCCAAATGGCACAAAATTTTATCGTTTCTTGTGGAGTAGATTTCCCTGAAGAGGAAATTTCTGATTTTTTTTTTTCCAGTTGATTTGAGAGGGATTGGGTAGAACTGTGGTTAGGGAATAGGAAGAAAGGTAAGGCAGAGGTAAGAATTAATTTAAGGAAAAACAAGAAGACATTTTTAAGATAGCTTCAAGAACATTAAATAAACCTTTAGTGGGCTTAAAAGTTAATTATATTTCTTTCATATGAAGTAATACCCCTCAGTGATGAAAAATTAGTAAAACAGTAAAAATCACTACAAGGAACAATAGCATTTCCCCTGTTACCTTTATGTTCTGTAGAACTTTCTGTGTGATAGCCTTTGTGTTTTCTATGACTTCTGAATGACTGCCATATCACTTTGTCTCTTTGCCAGTCCTTCTTACCATTTTCTTGTCCCAACCCATCCTGTGGATGGGCCAAATGCATCTAGTATATATTGGTCAGTCATTCATAACTTTGAGAGTTTGATCTTTAAACACAAACAACTGAAAGAGTCCAACCAGCACATTTAAGAGAAAGGAACAAAGTGGTGGGTAGGTTGAAAAGAAATCAGGGACTGGATCTCTGGCTGTCATTTCGTGCTATAATAAGCAAAATGTAATCCAGCTGGTGATTCACTGATACATCAGCTTTTTGTTTATTTTGAATTGTTATTCTTTGTTTTTAGGGACAACAGATTTGGAGTTAACTAGTAAGAATTGACCCCCTCCATCTTTCTTGATTCTGTCATTACTGGAGCCATCACCAAATGAATACCCAACTGATTTCCTATAGCAAATCATCCCCAGCACTGCCATAGATCTAGGTGACACTGACATGCTCTAAATCCAACTGAAAATGACCAGTCATGAAGGAGAGCTTGGAGATGACATAAGGAGCTGTAGTTTTTAGTACATCTCAACTGCATGATGATGCATATTATTCAAACTATATAAGGGAACATTCATAATTTAATAGCAATATATTTAAGGATATTGAGAAAATAAATTATATTTCCTTTATTGGAAATGACAATTATGTATAGTCCTTCTTTAAAAAAATAATTTTTTAATCAGAGAGCTCTTCACTTAGAAATACGGGAACTACGAGATATGGGCATGTATATAATAGCCAATTCTGTCTATTATCTGGATTGAATAAGGGTGATAGGTCCTACTTTAAAACTTAAGTTAAGAGCCATGACCTTCAGTGATGAATGTTAGAATCTTTCCTCAATAAATGACTGATGATTTTAGAATGAACAGTCCCATCTCAGGGTTCTCTGGCAGAATTGGCCTTGGCCAGATGTATTCAAAGAACTAGCAGTGGAGGTGGTTGTGGCATCCTGTTACTTATACCATACATCCCTGCAGAATTAATTCACCCTAAATTAACTGGAGTTTGGGGTTAATGATGTGGTGATGATGAATATTCATTGGAAAGACTGTTCTATAATTCCTGTCCTGATCCCTCTGTTTACCTTTGCTACAGTTCACGAGCAATCAGGTAGTTTTCAGACAAGACAGCATCCTTGCCTGCATTTAGGCATCATGAGAGATCAGATATGTAGAAAACAAAACCAAAACAAAACAAACAAACAAAAAACCCAACTGTAATCATGGTCTTATGGAACTCTGATCCCATGGTGCAAAAAAGACTTAAGGTAAGAAGCATTTAGAGACCAAAATAGTACATAATAAAGCACCAAATGTAGACTGTATGGAACTTTTAGAATTCAGAGAAAGAAGAAATTCACGTAGGCTGAAGTTGCTTCTTAAAGAGGGATGTTGAATTACACTTTTAAAGGCAATGAGAAATTGGAGTAGAGTGGAGACTTGGAGAAGTATGATAGTGTTCAGAAATGCTGTGAAAAGTCGGGTCTGCTGGACACTGAGCAAAGCCTCTGAATCCCAGTGGCAAATTCTTTGAGCCCCCACAACAATACCTCAGAGCATCCCATTTCATAGGCTGAATCACTCTGCTGGTATTACACATCTCTGGAATTGTGGCTTGAGTTCTCTTCCTCCTGTTACAGAAGATAAAAGTCCCTGATCTTCTCAAAGGGCAACTCTTCCAGAGTACTTTGGGTTTCATTTCATGTTCTTGAAGAGTCTCTTTCTCAGCTATACTCTCCTGTCCCCTTCATGACCAGTGTTTCCAGCTGTAATGAATTCTTCCTATTGGTATACAAACATGCTCTCCCATCTCAGACTAATTTCAATGATAAAGACACCTGTAGACTACATCTTCCTCTATCCACCTCTCCCTTTTTGTGCTCTTTCATAGAAAAACTTACTGAGTCGGTATTGCCATCATTTTCCTTTCCTCCCACGCCAGCCTCTTTACCTGACTTCAGTTGACTTCTTTCTTATCGGTCCTCTGAAGCTGCTTTTGTGAAGGTCATGATTACTTTTGTATTGCCAAATTCAGTGGGCATTTGCTATCTGGACCCAACTTCCAGTGGATTTGGACATGGTTGTCTCTGCCTTCCCGACACACTTTGTTCTCTTGGTTTATATGACACTGACACTGGTTATTTCTCTACTCCTGTGGCCTCCATACTGAATCTCCTTTTCTGTCTCGATTTTTCTTTCATTCTTTTCTTTTGGAATGGCCCACAGTACTTGTAGGTTCTCTAGTCTTCTTGGTCTCTATTCTTAGGTGGCCTCATCAAGTCTTATTTCTTTAAATCTGTATATTCTATACATCTAGCCAGATTCATTTTTCAACTACCTATTGCATACCTTTATTTTCTAATAAGCCCTTAAAATTTAACATGACTAAATCAGAACATTTGATGGAATTTCTTTTCTCCTCTCATCCATCTGATCCTCTGTCTCGGTGTAGAGAATCACAATCTGCTTATATTCTACAGTCTGAACCCAAGGAGTCATTCCTTATTACTTCCATTCTCTCATACCCATAACCGATTCTTTTTTTTTTTTAATTTTTTTTTGATGTTTGTTTATGTTTTGAGAAAGAGAGAGAGAGGGACAGGGTGCGAACAGGGGAGGGGCAGAGAGAGAAGGAGACACAGAATCCGAAGCAGGCTCCAGGCTCTGAGCTGTCAACACAGAGCCCGATGAGGGGCTCGAACTCATGGAACATGAGATCATGACCTGAGACGAAGTCAGATGCCCAACCAACTGAGACACCCAGGTGCCCCATCCAATTCTTGTTTTTTTTTAATTGATTTATTTTGAGAGAGAGAGAGAGTGTGAGCAGGGGAGGGGAAGAGAGAGAGGGAGAGAGAGAATCCCAAGTAGGCTCTGCACTGTCAGTGCAGAGTTCGACACAGGGCTCAAACTCACAAATGGTGAGATCACGACCTGAGCCCAAATTAAAAGTGGAATGCTTAACCACTGAGCCACCCAGGTACCCCACACTCATAACCAATTCTAAACAGTTCCCTTTTCCTCTGCCTCCAAAGTGTATCTAAAATCCATTCACTTAGTCCTATTTCCACAGTTACCACTCTATTACAGGCTACCATTAGCTCTTTCTTCACCTGCTGCAGTGGCTTCCTGCCTGGCTTTCATAGGACTGTTCTTTCTCTGTAATCAATTCTCAATGCAACAGTAGTCTTTTAAAATGGAAAATAGATCAGGTCACTATTTCTTTTATTTATTTATTAATTTTTTTAAATGTTTATTTTGGAGAGAGAGACAGAGTGAGAATGGGGGAGGAGCAGAAAGAGAGGGAGACACAGAATCCAAGGCAGGCTCCAGGCTCTGAGCTGTCAGCACAGAGCCCAATGCGGGGCTCAAAGTCAGGAAATGGTGAGATCATGACCTGAGCTGAAGTTGGATGCCCAACCGACTGAGCCACCCAGGCGCCTCCACTATCTCTTTTAAAATGCTCCAGGTAGGTAGCCAATTGTACTCAAAATAAAGGCTGAGCTCCTGACCATGTCCTGAATGTCCCAGACCACTATCTCCTCATTGCTGGCCTCTTGCTTACCATGCTACAGCCACAGAGGCCTTAGTTCTGTACCTTAAACATTCCAAGCTCTGCCTTGGAATTGGCTGCTGAATATTCTAGACACATGGCTGGCTGGCTCCTTCTTATCATGTAGACATCAGCTCATAAGTTACCACGTCGCTGAGACCTTCCCAGATGACTGATTTTTAATTAGTTCTCTGCTTTTTTCAACTTCCCAATTAACTAGTTACTGTCTCTCATACCACTTAAAAATTTCTTCAGACAATAAGTTAAACGAGAAAGAGGAAGAAGATTGACAATGGTATAAACAGAAAAGAGTAAATAAATCTACCACTTGCTTTGGTTTAGTTAATTTATATTATTTGTCACTAAATCGTGTAAGAATTTTGAAGTGCAATCAGAGTGGTGACCTCTCAGCTTGGAAGTTACCTTTTGGGGAAAAAATACTTTGCCCCAATGTCCCATTCTCTGGTTTCATCAATAAAATTAGTCTGAAGCCATTTGCTTAATCTGTTTCCCTAGTTGGAAACAAAACATTGAGGTCTCTTAGTGCCTTTTCAGAGGGTCAGAAAATATCCACAACAATTTGCTGCATTATCTATAATTATGGAATGAGCCTCTTGTAACATTGGGGTTTCCCAAATGTTGCATATTAGGTAAGATGGAAAAATAATGGCAGCAACATCACAAAGTGTTCTTCCTCACTTGCTGTAATAAGTGGATTCACAGTTCTTATGGTTTTTCATGGTCCATTTGGTGAGCTCATAAAGCCTCAATAGCATGAAATGTCTGTGGCAGGGTCTCTAGATACAGTTTTGCTTAGTGATCAAAGAAGTTCTTGCATGGTTTGTGAACTGATGGAGCCGAGTTCGTTTAAAATTTATACATTCTATACATCGGGCCTAACTTCCCTCTTGAGTCCCTAGAGCCAAACATCATTCTTGATTGTCAGAAACTAAGTTTGGTTTACAAACTCCTTGATGTATGTGCGGGTATCTGAAAGGACTATGTGGAGCATGGTCTGGGTTGGTGCAGCTCGTCACGTAGAAAAGATAGCTTAACAGATGCTCGCTCTCTCTCCACTTTCTGAATCCTCCATGAGGGCTGCTTTTTGTTTTTTACTTGATGAGGTTTAGTGTGGAAGAGACACAAGTGAACAGATTGCTCAAACACTGAAACCACACTGTGGTACACCCAAACACACTGGCCATTGTTGCAGGATTGCTAAGAAAATGTCTACCAAATAAGCAGGAATTGTAAATACAAAGGCAAGAAGAAGAAAAAAATCTCAGATGTAAGTTTCTCTCTCTCTTTTTTTTCCAGCATGATTTCCAGCACCTTCTCTTTTCTTCCCCAAGCAATAAAGATGAAATATACATTTTTTTCCTCCATCTATGATAGCTAGGAAGTGAGAAGCATAAAGCCAGCATTCTCAAGACTATATTTCTAATTCCAATTTCAGAATCTGTTTTACTCTTTCATTTTAATTTTTCAATTGTACTAAATCATGAGATGCTAAGGTGTGCTTTGACAACAAAGCTTGGAGGGGCCATGAGTGTGAGGGGTTTGAGATACAAAGTCCTGCATGATTATTTTAGCTGTTTTTCCTCTTGGTCAATAAATATCCAAATCTAAGGGTCCAAGACAGAGGGGATACATTTCTAAAATAGGAAGAGACTTTATGTAGTTTATCAACTACTTGCCATGAATGTAATATGTTTCTTGTAACACAGTGAATCCCAGGACTCAGCTAACAGGTTCTTTTTCTGGTGGCAGAGGATTTTGAAAATCAATTAACATTACATAATTTTAGTTTGTTTTTTTTAATAGATATAGGAGATAAGCCTGCTATGAAATCAGTTAATGTCAGGAGCAATCCCTCAAGACTGATGATTTGGTTACTGCTAGAACCTCAAATAGGAGGCAACTACTAACTCTTCTAAAAACAATAAAAAAACAATACCTTGTCTTAGACATCATCACAGTAGATACTTTAGCAGAAGTGAATGCTGCTGCTGCAGCATGAGAGAGGAGGGGGTGCCTGAGTGGCTCAGTCAGTTGAACGTCCGACTCTAGATTTTGGCTCAGGTCATGATCTCACGGTTCGTGAGATCTGCGCTGTCAGAGAAGAGTCTGCTTGGGATTCTCTCCCTCCCTCTCCCTTTGCTCCTTTCCCCCTACTTCATGCATGTGTGTGCATGCATGTGCTATGAATAAATTAATTAAGAGAGAAGGTGTATGAGGAAAATAGGCTTACTATATTACTGGTCTTGTAGGGAGTTAACTTCATCTCAACACTTGGAAGAAGATATGAACATTTTCATAGACATTGTACAAAACAAGACTGTACATTAAAAGACATAAGGTCACCAGGACATTATTAGAAAATATATCAGAGTCAGATTCATTTTCAATGAATAACTAAATTTAAAAGGTGAAAGATGAGAAAAAATGTAAATCTCTTCCAATAAGTAAATGGTCAAATGAATTATGGAATTTCCATTCATAAGTTTCTAGAATCACTAAATTCTGTTAAAGAGTATAGAAACAGGGCAAACGTACTGTGAGTATAAAAAGCAAAGCAGTACAGAAAACCATTCTATACATAGAAAAAATAAACTGGGAGAGAAGATGTTCATGTGTTTAATAAATGCTTGCATAGCACTTATGCATTAATTAGGGTAGAGTAGGAAGTGGTAAGAAATAACCCCTAAGTGAAAGATGGCTTCACCATCACAGCCCAGAGCAGATATCTGTGATTAGAGGAAGGCATAGCTCCGTGTAGTGATCCCGGTTCCTTTTATCTCATGGCTCTGCCACCCATTAGGATCTTGATTCCTCCCTCCCAGATGCTGATGAGGAAGAGAGTATGAAGAAGGCAGCTTGCTTCTGAACATTCTTAGCCTGCTGCATGTCATTGGTGAGAACTAATCAGATGACCCTACCTAAGGTGCAAGAGCCTCTGGGAAATGTAGTCCTTTGCGGGGCAGCCACTTAACTTCTCTTATTCCCTAATGCCAAATAGATTTTTGCTAGAAGGTTAGTGATTTCTGTTAGTAAGATGAATGGAACTAAATTAGAACCTAGACTTCTGACTCTGAAATCTAGGCCTTTAACTACCATGTTGTTTGGAGGCTAAACACCTAGGAGTTTCCCTACAGATTACAAATGGTTAATGGATTTCAGCCAAGCACCACCAAGCCATTAACCTTAATACCTTATGAGGTTGTGTTGTCTGTTAGAAACTCTGGGTTGGTGCCAAGGCCTTCTGAAGTTCCACTTCCCCCAGCTCCTGAGCCATCTGCGTGCCAGCGAGAGCCCAGAAATCTGCCTGGAGCCCCTCAGTGGGTAGAGTTAGGGAAGAAGCAACTGCCTTCCAAGTGAAATTGCCATAGCTCTGAGGGTCCCAGGTCTCATGTGAAGGAAAAAGAAGCCATTCTTGAGGGTTGGAATTGATTGAGATGATGATTGAATTCGAGTTCCAAGGCCTTGCCCTGTCTCATCAATTATACTACCACTTTTCCTGAGGGCCACCAGACAGATGTTCCTTCACTTCAGTAGGGAGATACCCAGAGTGTATTTGGTACTTGATTCCCAAGCCTAAGGGGGTTTCTCCTTCTTAGATTGAATATTGGGATTAGGTCTTTTGACTGGTTTATTGCCCAGAGCATCGTCTAGAATGTTGCTATTGGAGTCCTGAGGCTTTTCTTTTTTAATTCTTTTTTAAGTTCATGAATTTAATTTGAGAGACACAGAGACAGTGCAAGTGGGGGAGGGGCAGCGAGAGATGGAGAGAGAATCCTAAGCATGCTTCGTACTGCCAGTGCAGAGCCCGATGTGGGGCCGAACCCACGAAACCACAAGATCATGACCTGAGCCAAAACCAAGAGTTGGACACTTAACCGACTCATCCATCCGGGTGCCCCAACGCCCTGAGTTTTAAAAGAACAATCCTATAATTAGGGAAGAGGGTGTTCTGGCAGATGTCAGCCATGTCTTCTGGAAGAACCGAGAACAATGCTGCTACTGCTGCTGAGGGTCCATAGCTACTTTGTCATGGTTTCTACGCTAACGATTTTGTACACATTGTTTGTTCTTTGGAAGAAATCTACAGAGCAGATGTTATATTCATCACCGTACTCATTATCATCTTCTAGATTTTAAAACTGAAATTTGAAGAGAGGATGTAATTTGCTCAAGGTCTAACTTCAAAGCTCATGCCCTTTTGCTAGATCATTTGTCATTTTAATTTGCCCAGAATCCATCCCATTTCTCTTAATATTCCAGTTCCTTTTGGAGTTTACCTGTCTTACATCTTCTTGGAGTGAGGTTGCTCTTTCCCAATATGAAAATCAAGGGAGCCAATCTTCCCATTCCTTCCTGCTGTCTTCATACCCCAGTGGGAGAATGTGATCTAAGCATGGCCAACTAGATAGTAAATCTTGGGTAAAGGAAACAAGCATGAGGAGGGAGCCATCTGAGACTATAAAGTCTGTTATGGCACTCTTACAGCTTTCTAAATCATGGCTCTCTCTTACCTCCTAGATTTCTGCTGGTTTCTAAGTCTGTTCTCTCAGACTTTAATCAGTCCTGTGATCCCTCAGGTATCTGTCTAATATGTCTTCTCTTGGCTAAGTGACCCAGAGTTGGATTCTGTTCCTTTTAACTAAGGGCACTGTGTTATATATCAAGATGCTATTTGTTACAAGTAACCAGAGTTCCCTACTTAAACTGGCTTTGACAATAAGGCGGTGTATTATTTCCCATAAAAAAGGCAGAGAAGGTGTCAGGAATTTCTCCAATCCTGATAGAATGGGCCAATCCTCTATTGCCCAAATACTGATTATAAAATTCTTCTCCTTGGCTTTTGTACTTTCTTGTCTTAAAACTCATGGGAATGATGAGACATAGTTGGAGTCAATGTCGATAATTAGAAGTCATAATGCGGGATGTATATCACCTTAATGAGAAGCTGACTTATATTGTTTTTCCTAGTAACAGTATGCCCTGTAAAACCTGAATTACACATTCTTACAGTCTTACTTCACAGGGGGAAATAGCGTTAGGGTTTAGTTGGGGATGTTTAAAAGAAGTTTTATACTATTGCTTTTGTAAAGCATTGAATCATGAAAATTCAGCAGAAGAGCTTTCAAAATTTCAGTATACTCAAAATGCAATATGTTCAAAATTTCAATATATTCAAAACACAGAAAAAGAAAAGAAATAGTCTTATAGATTCAGTAACATACAACACTAACTTTTTAATTAACCAAATATGTGTAAATGGCCTTTATTTCCCAGATTCTCCCAGCAAGAGGTACTCGATGACTGCCTGATCTTTCTGCCTCCAGACACTAAATGTGGCTGATTACATTCCCTCCTGGGGAGACTTTCAGTAAGGGGAGGAGTTTCTCTTGTATTAAGGGCTTCTGGGAAAGAAATACTTTCTAAAATCATATAAGTGAAAGTGACTACATTTTTCTTTCTTCTTCTTTTTTCTAAAGAGAAATATAAACCAATCTTTACTTTCTAGACTAAGAGCCTGAAATATAAATACAAAGGCAAGAAATATGATGTTGCCATTTGAAAGTTTTATTAGTTACAGAAAGAAGTTGTAGAGAAATAAGGAGGGAAAGTAACATCAAGAGGAAATGACAACAGAGAAAAGTACAAGAGGAGCCTTTCCGCTAATCTTTTTCCCCACGAAAACACACACCAAGAATGCCAAAGAAGGCAGGTTGCAGAGTGGATGTGCACATACCAAGGGAACAACCTCAGCAACCCATATTATAGACAAGAGACAGTTTTTGGAGTAACATTATCATCTTGGTAATTTTCGGGCTGCTAATATTTACTTGGGAAACTGTGTTGTGTTTTTGCGACCTTGCATATGCTCGGGAATGGAGATGCTCAATTTCATGCTATCCTCTTTGCAGATGTTTGGGTGAAATCTGGAGGAACTCATTCTAAAAATAGTGCCCTTCATCAGCTTGGTATGAAAATTCATCAATGAAGAGGAAGTGAATAATGCCTCCGGTTTATAATTGAGAAGTTGACAGGAGTATTTATCAATAATTGAGACTAAAATAGGTCCCAACGTCCAGAAAACAGAATTAAAATTTTGTTCTTTGAAGACCAGAAGTTCTAGCTAAAACCACAAAGAAATAAGTTATAGGCATCTGACAGTGATCTGGGCCAAAGGGGCAGGGAAGCACAGTACAATCTAAGATTGGGACCAAATAATCACTTACATTTGATTTACGAGATAAAACAATTCAACCTTCTTCAATGTGTTTTGCTTAAAATACGAATAAGACCTGTTAGAGACGTGGCATGGTGCTGAAAGTTATTCTGTGTCCCAGGAAACCAATGCTACTTTAAAAAAATGCTGCCAAAGAAACAAAAGTGGGTAATTTACACAACAATAATGGAAAACTGTGGACTCGTCCCATATTGGTCTTTCCTTTTCTTATTTCCCTATTATTTATACCAACAAAGAGATGATTTTCAGATATGTGACAGAGGATGAATACTTTTACTTTTTGGTGTAAAGGAAGCAAAATTGCACTGTTTCTTAAGCAGCAGAATCCCTAATTTTATAATAAATACACAGCGCTCTTTGCAACAGAAAATGTCCATCTGCTACCACTGGGTTTGCCTTGCACAAAGCTGGCTTTGAAAGAACAACATTATATCGTTAATTTAGACCTGCTGTGGATGTGAATGCTTATAAGCAATTGGTTCTAGTCTAATCGACACAATGGAAAAATAATTAATGGAAAATGCTCAAAGGAGTGACCAGGGCACTTTCGGCCACAGCACTCACAGGACAAATTGTAATGGGAGATGTTTTAATGGAAACTTTTAGTTGGCCCTGACATTTTCTCCAATTATTAGCATCACTTTTCCCTCTGTTCAGCGGTGCTTTCACTTTTATTCCACATTGACCTCTCCTCACCACTTAACCTGATAAAAGTAAAAGAATTTAGAAATTCTAACTTCACAGTGACATACCCAAATGAGCAGAATCATTTTAAGAATACATTGTCCAGAAGGCACACATGATGATTGTTCATTATCAACGGAATGAATAAGGTTTAACATCATTTGTGGTGTCACTGTTTCCCGGAATGCATCAGAGAGTCTGAAAAGGAAAGGCTTAATAAATTAGATTTATAGGGACCCCCCACTCTCTGAAAGTTCATAGTACTGTCACTTCACTTGAAAACCTATGTTAGTATCTTTTTCCAAGGGGGTATACTCTTTGCTTTAAGCCATTTCTGTTTATGGAAAAGCTCATAGGAACACTCTATTTTTAAATGGGGTGGGGGGATCTGTATGGCGGTAGTAAGCTCTCACATAGGAGGGCGCATTGGGAGAGCAAAAGGCAAGCCTTGCAAGTGGGCACTAGTCTATCTGATGTTATTCCAGAAGAGATTTGAAAAAGATAACTCACCCGGATCTCTTTCTATTGGCCAGGAATTTCTTCAGCTGTTCATCCTTTTGGACTTTGAAGCTTCTTACCATTTTTTTCAGATAAATCTCATTACAGCAGACATTCTTTATCGATCATCTTTCTACTAATCACATGTTACACATGTAGTATTTGTAACTTATTTCTACCACAACACTGTAATTTGGGATTATTGTTATCAGTTCAGCTTTGAGAAGACTGAAGCTCAGAGCTGCCTCCAGTCCAAAGCCTGACAGAACCCAGAGCTTCTGTCCCTGTGAGACTCTGTGGTGTCTCTCACTCCACAATTTCTGATCAAAGTCTCCATGAAGGAGACTTGGGATGGGCTTCTAGGACTAGTGAGAGCTAAAAGCAGAGAGAGAAGAGAGGGGAACTGAAAGAGTAAGGGAAACAGAGGTGGGAAGCTGAGGAAAGTTAACACTTTACTTCCCATATGAGCCCTCAGCCGTTGCTTTGTACTTGGTGTGGTTATTGTCCATTCAGAAAAAACTCTCAGTTTTTTTTTTTTCCTTTTGTTTACACTTATTGATAATTATAAGTTGAAATCTTAGTTCTTTATTCCCTGGTATGTGAACTTGAGCAAGTCACATAATCTCTTCAACCTCAGTTTACTCATCAATAAATCAAAATGATGCTAAAAGCTAGGTCCCAGAGTCCATTTAATGAGATAAGGTATGTAAGGCAACTCAGTAACAACAGTGCCCGGAACATGGTAACTGCTCAATAAATGTTAGTTATCATTAATATGTAGTAGATGTTTGTTGGTTTTTAACTGCCTAATGTCTGAATCCCCTTTATATATTTTGGCAGTTCATCACTATGCTGTTCATTAGTGCTGTCCATCTAGTGTTTCTGGTTCTTTTTCTGAGCACATAGTAGAATCATATTTCCCTACACCCTGCTTGCTTGGCCACTAAAGGTGAGCAGGAGTGACGCGTGTCACTTCCAGTTAGAAACTTTAAGTACTGGTATATGTTTCACCACACTGTCCCTTTGCCATGATGACGTGAAGCCACATAGAGTCTGCCCTGTTAGCCTATGTCCTTGAGTGAGAATGAGAAAGTGACACAGAACAGAGGTCTCAGGTAACTAATTACAAATACATAGCATGACTGGGGACGGCCAGGGCTGGGGGGGGGGGGGGGGAAGAAAAGAAAAAGAAACAAAAATATTTATGTTTCAGCCACTAAGATTTTTGGGGTGGTTCATTTAAGCAGCATGACTTGTCCTCTCCTGACTCTTGGCCCTCGAGTCTGGCAGAGTCTGGGTCTTGGCAGGGCCCCGGGAATTCCCATAAGAAGTACAAAAGGATAGATAGTTTGTCACCTCTCTGGTAGGCACTTGATCCACAGTTGACCAATCAGCACATCCATCTATGTATATAAATTTGCTAGAAATGCAAAGAAGTAGGAACAGTGGATAAATGATTCCCATTTCTTCTGGTGGCAATAGCAAGGTAGGAAATGTACGTTTCTGGGAAAATCAGGGATAACAGGTACAGTACTAACATCTGGGGTCTGGGATCCATTTCTGGTGGAAAATTTTGTAAGCTATTGTGCCTGGTTTTCAGGGACATCGGAAGCAAAGTCCCCACTGGACTAGTCTGGTGGTAGAACTCTGGCCCTGCTTTGGGTGTGGTCTAGTATCCCTTGTTCCTGACCAATTTCCAACCTTCCTAGCGACTCAACTCTGCAAGCAGCTGATATAATTTCAATTCATTCATTTTCTGATTAAATCAGCCAGAATGCAATACTTGCAAATAAGATTCCTGAGTGACACAATATATAAATTAATTTTAGAATTTTCTTTGTTAATGTGCAGAGTTATTTTAGTACGTTTCTGGCAGTTTGCATTAGTTGCTCTGAATGCCATGGCTTGTCCATGCCAATAGTATACTTATTTTAGAAATACCCACACTTTATTTCAGCAATTTCTTTTCAATGTATTAAGTTCATGGTTTTTTGTAAAAAAGATTCTTAATGAATTGGAGTCCAAATTTCACTTACACTTTAAATTATACTAAAATCTGATAGTCAAAACCATTTCTTTTACTCTTTCCCTCTGAAAAATATAAATGAGTGATGTTTGTCTATGGATTTAAGCATTGCATGACTGAAAAAGACTAATGAATCTCTGGCTCTTTTAAGTAAAGATCACCTCATTCTCTTTGTTTTGAACTTGGTTTTATCCAGACATGAAGATGACCGACAACACCTCAGAAGTTTCTTTCCAGCTCCATGATTCCTAAGACCATGATTTAGTTACAAGAGTCAGAATTCCCACTGAGGGAGATTCATTTAGTTAGTTGGGTAAGATGATCTCTCTTCTAAAGGGTTATTAATCTTGACATGACTTGACAGCTAAATTGAATTGAGACCCCTGCATTGAGGGATTGGGAAGAGAGAGACTCATTATAAGTGGCCAGCAGAGATGTCATTTTATATATTTGGGGTTTACTTTTGGAACTTGTTAGGGAGAAGTAGGAATGGCAAATTTATTCCTAGTGGGTACACCAACACTGTAATTTCCTTGCTGAAGTTCAAATGCAAGAGTAACTCCGATTGCCTCTCGGCCACTCCTTTGAGTCTGCAATAACTGAGTCGAAAAAGGAAAGTTAAAAACAGCAAAGTTTGGCAATACAAGCACCCAGAAGGCTAGCCACCATGATTCAAAATAGAGAAGGGATTAATGAGTATTTCCCCCTGTTCTGAAGTATTTGTTTCTAGAAAAGTGGAGAAGAAAGCAGTGAAGGGGGAAAGGAGGTTGCCCCAGAGTCAGGTCCTTTCTATTGAAGGCATAAAGAAGAAAAAGCAACTCTTGTGAAATTATGAGACATAGAGCAATAACGTAAGCAGGCTAGATACCAAAGTGTGAGTTAAGGTAACTGTTCGACATTAAAGCAAAGGCTTTTAATTTCTAGAATAGCCAGTCAATGTGCTTTATAGTATTCTAACTCGTGGGGAGTGAAGCTAAAGGAAGAAAAAAACCCCACAGTAACCAATACATGGAACGCAAATATAGAAACTTGAGGTTGGTAGAAGCCTCAGAGGCTGAAGAATACAAGTCCAGAAGCCAACTTCTAAATTCTGATTACTTGTCTAACTTTACTACTGAATTTGTTCTGCACGTAAAAAGGAGCTGAGTTGCAAGTCCGCAGATCTCCCTGAAGATTCTGGGGGTATGAGAATGGTCACACGTATTTTTTCTTAGGAAAGCAATCTCCCCTTAATTTATAGATAGACTAAACCCTGGAGATGCCAACTGACTTTCCCAAGGTCACATAGCTCTCTCCGAATAGAATCTGGAGTAGTACTCAGGCTCTGGTTGATGAAACTAAGAACCTCATGTCAAGACATCGAGGGCTTATTGTTCACCTTGATCCCTTGTTGGATACATCGGATGCTCTTCAGATAACTGTCTGTTGAGATGTAGTGTCAGGATCACTGTTCTGCCTGAAGGAATGTGCAACAGGATTTCGGGGTTACTTTAAAAAAGAGATAAAACTTGGGGCATCCGGGTGGCTCCGCCGGTTACATGTCCGACTTCAGCTCAGGTCATGATCTCACGGCTTGTGAGTTCCAGCCCCGCATCGGGCTCCGTGCTGACAGCTCAGCAGCCCGGAGCCTGTTTCGGATTCTGTCTCTGTCTCTCTCTGCCCCTCCCCTGCTCACGCTCTGTGCCTGTCTCAAAAATAAATAAACATTAGTTGTTTTTTTTTTTTTTTTAAGATAAACCTCGAACAAATTTTCTAAAACTCATTGTTTTTTATCCTAAATTAACAGTTTATAAAGGAAATTTGAGAGGTGCAGCACACCGGAGGATTAAGAGCCTGGCTCTGGACCCGGCTTTCCCTGGATGTAGGTTCCAACTCTTACACTTATTCTCTCTGTCATCTTGGGAATGTTAATGTCCCTAAACCTCAGTTTCCTCATGATAAGATGAAGATACTAATGGTATGTGCCTCACATGGTTGTTGTGAGGACTTATTCATGCCAGCAGAGAATGTGCAAAGTATGAAATAAGAGCTTAATAAACAGCACGAGAAAGGAGAGTCACGCAGGAGAAAAGAAAGAGTAGGATAGATATAGGGAAAGGAGAGAGAAGATTTCTCCGAACGTTTACTAACCTTTATTTTTAATATCCATTCGGCTCAATGTCTTTTCCTTCCTCCATTGCTGAAATTCTTTTTTCCCAAATATGCTTACCCTGGTGACTCTTTTTGTGGGCATCAATTGTACCTCCAGTTCAAAAGCAGAGACTTTGGGAGATTTTTCGTTTTTGTTTTTGTTTTCATTTTTTTTAATCTGTAGAAGTTTGCCTTTGGGAAAGTCGGCAGGAAAATGTACCCAGAGATTAGGAAGTGGTGATTAGACCCACGGCAACCCATCACAGCAAAGAAAGAAGAAAGGCACCTCCAACTGTGGGGAGAGATTTACAGTTATAGAGCTGGATTTGGCCTTGGAGGTCATCCTGTTGACTCATTCATTTTAAAGAAGGGGAAGGGAAGTCCAGAGAGGTTGCTCACGTCCCTGAGGTCTCAGAGCACTTCCACTTAGAGCACATCACTCTTGACTCTTCACTTTTCTATTTATCTTCCTTATTTCAGTTTCTTACATCCTTTTGAATGTTTCCCATGCTAGACTGGTACAGGCATACTGGGGCTTCTACTTAAATTGGTTCCTACCTTTGGATCTCTTGTGATTTTTGTAGGACTCTGTCAGGGCAACTGTAGTCCAGATATTCTGGACAAGTGAATCTCTTGCTGGTGGCTTCTGCCTCATTCCTGACCCTGAAGTTGGCATAGATTCTCCACCAGGGAGTGGAGTCTGGCCTGTGTCTGTGACTATGAATCTCCTCCTGTTATGCCGTCTATTACCTTGATCCCATCTCCCGACGACTTCTGAGAGGCAAGCTGGCAGACAAGAACAGCAGCTGGAGCTATTTGAAGAAGCTTCTCTGCCGAACAGGAAGCATTCTATCATCGGAAGACATTTCCAGCTAGTATGACAGCGTGTTTATAGGAGGGGCAAACCCCAGCTAACAGATGCACCCATGAGGGCAAAGACTGGGACTGCCACATCTCTTATGCACGCACTGGGCAGTGATGTGTCTGAAGGTGAGAATTTAGACTTTTCTCTTTAAGGCCTTAAAGCTACAGTGAAAAAAGACCTTGAAAATAAGCTTTGCCAAATGGGTATTGGCTTTGAAAATCGACACCACTTATCCCCAGAGCTCCTAGCGTTTAGGGCATGGCAACAGTTGCTCTTTGGTGGTGGCTGGGTTTCTATTGAGAGCTACACCTTAGACTAGTGACTCTCAAATTTTGACGTCATCAGAATCAGCCGAGGGCTTGTAAAACACAGATTGCTCGGCCCATTTCTAAGAGGTAGCGGGAATTTGCATTTCTAACAAGCTCGCAGGTGATGCTGAGGCTGCTTGAATCACCTGAGTCATCAAAATAGAAAGCTTCTATACCTGAAGAACCATTACTGTAGGAGAAACGGCCTGTGTTTCCTAAACTTTCAGCCTGATTTCCTGCCCCAGCCACGCTTCCCTTTCATCTTCAGCTGCTCAGACCTTCTCTCCGGTACATATCTGGTTGCAAATCTTTTTTGCACACTCAGATACAAATGGTCATTGCAACTCAAAGTTTTACCTCTCTCCAGACACTTACTCAGTAATGCGGCATTTTGACTAGCCAATCTACACCTTAGACACTGCAGGTACACACTACATCTCTAGCACCCTCCCCAGTATCTCTTTTCATACATTGATGTGCACGGGGACTTCTGATTTGTGTAACTGAAGAAGGTGGATGGGGTGAAATTTATTGCAGGTAGACTTCTCAAGTGACAGGGGGTATTTTGTGAGGAGCAGCATTTTCTCTCTTCTCCAGCTGGTTCCTTGGATTGAGGTTTAAGAAGAGGCTGACTGTTTGGGTCTTTTTGGCCAAAGAAATCTTAAAAAGAAAAACAAAGCTGGAGGCATCACAATTCTGGACTCCAATTTATATTACGAAACTGTCACGATCAAAACAGTATGGTACTGGTACAAAAATAGACACATAGACCAATGGAACAGAATAGGAAACCCAGAAATGAACCCACAACTATATGGTCAATTAATCTTTGCCAAAGCAGCAAAGGATATCCAATGGGAAAAAGTCTGTTCAACAAATGGTGCTGGGAATACTGGACAGCAACATGTAAAAGAATGAAACTGACCACCTTCTGACACCAAACACAAAGATAATTCAAAATGGATAAAAGACCTAAATGTGAAACCTGAAACCATAAAA
This sequence comes from Panthera onca, assembly GCF_046562875.1. Taxonomy (NCBI): domain Eukaryota; kingdom Metazoa; phylum Chordata; class Mammalia; order Carnivora; family Felidae; genus Panthera; species Panthera onca. The sequence continues at coordinate 142,633,748 of NC_138347.1, forward strand.
ATCCTGGAGGAGAACACAGGGAGTACCTCTTTGACACTGGTCACTGTGTCTTCTTTCTAGATATGTCTCCTGCAGCAAGGGAAACAAAAGCAAAACAAACCATTGGGGCATCATCAAAATAGAAAGCTTCTACACAGTAAAGGAAACAATCAACAAAGCTGAAAGGCAATCTACAAAATAGGAGAAGATATTTGCAAATGACGTATCTGATAAAGGGTTAGTATCCAAAATATATAAAGAACTTACAAAACTCAACACCCAAAAATGAACAATCCAATTAAAAAAATGGGTAGAAGACATAAAAAGACATTTTTCCAAAAAAAAGACATACTGATGGCCAACAGACACATGGAAAGATGCTCAACATCACTGATTATTAGGGAAATGCAAATCAAAATTACAATGATCTGTCATCTCACACCTGTCAGAATGGCTAAAATCAGCAGCACAAGGAACGACAGGCATTGGCAAGGATACAGAGGAAGGAGAACCCTCTTGCACTGTTGGTGGGAATGCAAACTGGTGCAGCCACTGTGGAAAAGAGTATGGCGACTCCTCAAAAAGTTAAAAATAGAGCTGCCCTACGATCTGACAATTGCACTACTAGATATTTACCCAAAGGATGTAAAAATACTAATTCAAAAGAATACATGCACCCCTTTGTTTATAGCAGCCAGTATAACAGCCAGATTATGGAAACAGCCCAAGTGTCCATGGACGGATGAATGGATAAAGATGTAGTATATATATTCAATGGGATATTATGCAGCCATAAAAAGAATGAAATCTTGCCATTTGCAATGACATAGATGGAGCTAGAGTGTAATGCTAAGTGAAAGAAGTCATCCAGGGATAGACAAATACTATATGATTTCACTCATATGTGGAATTTAAGAAACTAAGCGTAAGTCATCCAGGGATAGACAAATACTATATGATTTCACTCATATGTGGAATTTAAGAAACTAAGCAAATGAGGAAAGGGGAAAAAAAGAGAGGCAAACCAAGAAACAGACTCTTAACTGTAGAGAACAAACTGATGGTTACCAGAGGGGAGGTGGGTGGGAGGATGGGTGATGCGGATTAAGGAGTGCATTGCTGTGATGAGCACTGGGTGTTGTATTTTCAAAAGTGTTGAATCACTATGTTTGACACCCGAAACTAATATAACACTGTATGTTAATTAACTGGAATTTAAATGAAAACTTACAAGAAAGAAGAAAAAGACTGAAAGAATCGTTCACCAAAAATTTTGTGGCATCCTAGGCACAAACAGTCTTGCTCTGGGGCCTGGGCAAGTGGGCTGGGTCTTTCATAGATGATGCCTGTCAGGCATTGGTTAAGGGCTTTTTGTATTTTGAAGTGCTTCAGGCTCCCGCTTCCAGTAGCCTTAGGGCAGTCCTAAAAATACTTGTTGGCCATGGGTGTGTAAAACACACCAAAGGGAGGAGGGGCATGCACAAACAAGGTCAAAAGATATCCTGGGGAATCTGGGTAGAACCCTGACATTGTCTAATACGATGGGGAGACCTTAAGCAAGCCCTGTAGGCAAGGGGGTGCCCGAGAATCCTTGAAGCCATATGTTTATTTGATTTCGATGACCACTCATCCCACTTGCTGTGCAAACGGTATTCATGGATCTGTGAGGTGGAAGGGGGTTATCTGGCCTAGACTGTCCTCCTAAGAGGCTCTTGTTCTGTGGCCCTTAGTGGTATGGGATGCCTGGCTTACTTGCTAAGCCTGAGAATCTTAGTGAAGACTGCCAACACAAGGCTCCTTCAGGCTGAGGTTAGCAGCTAAGCATTTAAATCATCTGGCTATGTTGTCTGATTCTTTCTTGGGCAGGGTGCCCAAGGGTGGTGTATTTTCGGGGAAAGCCTGCCAGCTTCTTTCCATGCTTACTTTCTTTTATCCAGGGGAGCCACGTGCCCCCCCTAAAGCTGCGGGCTGGGAATCAGATGCATCCACAGTCATGAATTTTGCAGCATCATTTGCATGTTTAACCTTCCTCTATTTCTCTTATTCTCAGACAGATGCAGGGAAAGCCATTTCTGTAGGAGTTTCCATGCTGCTGAACAAGTCCGGGATTTTGAGGAAACAGATAATCATTAGGATTGTTGGAATCCTACCCCCTCCCCAGGCCTTTCTTTAAGAAGAGTATTTTGAGCAACTTGTGTTACAAAGACATTTTATCAGTATATATCTTGGATTTTTATTTTACCCATGACCTAAAGATCATATTATGGTTTATCTTCATATCCATACAGAAGTACTAAAGTTGTACATTTCTAGTCAGTGGAAACAATACTGATTATGAAATCAGAAGATCTGGCCTTCAGTTGTGGCCTCCTGCTGACAAACTAGGTGAGCTCCCCTGTGACATGGGCTAAGATTGGTTTTGCTTACTCAGTATGGTCATTGTGAGGGTCAAATGCAGATAAACCTATTTGTGAGACTGTGAAGAGCGATACAGAATAAAGAATTTATAGAATAGAAAATACCGTATAACAATTATATTGGGCCATTGTGATCATTATCAGCACATCCAATTAAAGGGATCACCCTCTGCTCTCTAGACGATTTTTGTATCTAGATAGACCTGGGATCAGATCCAGGCAGTTCCTCTTACAGGCTATTTAATTATATGAAAGGTATTGGAGCCATCTGAATCTTAGTTTTCAGTATTTGCCTTTTAGGACATGGTGAAGATTATAGCTAACATATACATGAAAGAGTTCCTGCCACCCGATCAATGATATTTTATTATCAAAAAAATTTTTTTTGGCTATGGCCAACTGTAAAGGAAATCTTTCGTACTAAATAGGACAAACTCTTATCTGGCAGTGACTGCTATTACTAAGATATAAGATTCAATTATGGAACCTCTGTCATTGGCTCAAGTACAGTGATTCTGTAAAGAGATACTGAGTTTCTCTGAGGAAAAAGAACGCCTCAGAGGCAAACCATCACTGACTCTCAAACATTGATGTCTCTTTTTTTGTTAACAGGGTCCTATTTTTATGTTGCCTGTTTTTTGCCCACCTAGGCCGAATCTTTATCTCCCTACAGAACTTTCTGTTCCTACCCTAGTGACATTAATAACACAACTTTTGTAGCCATATCTGCAATACACAGGACACGATGTCATCTCTCCTGAGAACCCTTTCTCTTGGTGACAACCCTGCATTGGGCTCCTTCCTCCATAACTCACTTTGCAATTATTGCCTGTAACTCAAGAAGTTCTTGTCTGTAACTCAAGCAGCACCTTATTGTTTTTTCTCGAATTGCCTAGAAGACACATGCAGCACTGTAAGTATATACACACATCCTGAGTTTTCTTTCTGTCTTTTATGTTTGTGTATTAACCTCTCCAGATACATTCTGAGTGCTTTCTGGATGGGCCATGACTTTTCTACCTCATAGTGTTAATGTAGAGTTAGTACACAGTAGGCATTTGATACAAATTTATTGTCTGATGGAAAGAGAGCAATGGTTTCTATGGTGAATCTCCTCCCATTTCGTGCTATAGGCTGCTGTTAAATTTCTCAGGAGGTTGGTCAGTTGCTTTGCTCTACTGACAACTTTTGAAGGGTCTTTACAGATATTTGATGAATACCAGTATCTCAGGAGAACAGGGGGCATGAGATGGGCATCCGTGTATTAAAATACTTGCTTTGAAAGATATCAGACACAAAGCAGCACATACAATATTACCTCATTTAATAACGGCCCCAAATAAGCAAAACCACGCCTTTGCCCCTATCCTGGGAGGTATAGTGACTGGCAGAATATGGAAGGAAGTTTGTGGGATCCTGTGATGTTTTGGCTCCAGGTGAGGTCCTAGATGGTTAGAGAGGTGTGTTCAACCTTGTGACAATTCATGCAGCTGAGTACTTACAATTTTGTGCACTTTTGTCCATTAATAAAAGAAAAAAAAGGATCTTGTTTGTGTTTTCTCATTTATTTGTGCAGAACAAGAGTAAAAGCTATGTCAGTTCGGGTTCAAATAGAGACGACAGTATCATGACCTCTGCTAAATGTGGTCTGCTCCATGTACCTTGAGAAAGAGAACTTCTGCTTGTGTGAGATGTTTCTGGGACTTGGAGACAAGGTTGATGGAGACATGAACGTTAGCTGGTGGGCATCAGCTTGTCTCGACTAGACAGCACAGACCCTGAAGCAGAAGTGGCAGGGGACTTTTCTCAATCATCTGTTATGAAAACAGCCATCAGTGGGTCGGACAGCTAGGTTCCAGCTTCAGATCTGCAAGGGCTAGGCTGTCTCATTGGGCTCACAGACGGTCAGCTTTTATGGAGAACGTTGGCAAGGCATTTGTCCTTTCATTCACGCATTCGAACGTCATGGTTTATTAGAGGAGAAAAAATTTCTTGTGGCCTAATTTTTCTTTGAGGGAAGAAATCTTCATTTATACAGAAACTAAAGCTTAATAGTCTTAACAGCATATTTTTGCTAAGCACATATTTTTCTGTGTGAATAACAAGTTATTTTAAATGTTGCTTCTCTTTTGGGAAGGGTTTGCATACAAGCTCTGATAACACTATTTTATATTGCTTATCTGCCAATTGTTTCCTTGGGGAGAGAAGTACTGAATGCCATGATAAAACACATTTTGTATCTACATGACCAGGCCCCAGTTATCAGGGTTTTCCCAGTTTCACCCTAGGGTACCTGGGACAGTGTTTTTCAAACATGCATCGGAATCACCTGTGTTACTTAATTTAAAAAGTGCGAATTTCTGGGGCACCCGGGTGGCTCAGTTGGTTAAGCGTCCAGCTTCGGCCTAGGTCATGATCCCACAGTTCATGAGTTCGAGCCCCATATCGGGTTCTCTGCTATCAGCACAGAGCCTGCTTCAGATCCTCTCGCCCCTCCCCTCTCTGCCCCTTCCCCGCTCACGTGCTTTTTCTCTCTCTCTCAAAAATAGTAAATAAAAAAAAAATCACTCAAAAAAAAAAAGTGTGAATTTCTGGGCTCCAGCCTGCATGTAATGAACCTCTGGTAGACAGGCCCCAGAATGCTACCTTTGAAATAAGCTCTCCTATTGACCCTTAAACACACTGAAGTTTGAAAAACACTTGCCCAGTAGCTACTGGCAGGTGTCAAACATATTCTAGGAGGTGGGAGGGGGTGTTGACCCAGGAAGTTTCCCAAGAATCTCTGGGAAAGAATTTGTGTTAGGATCTCAAATTTAAATTTGTGTTAGCCTTTACATTTAGGTGGGAAAGATAGGCAAAATGTCCATAGCTTGTCTTTCTCAGCAGCGTAAGACAAGAAGTTCTTTGTGCGTATACGGAGAGCCTGGCAACCTTAACTTTCCCAGCATTTGCACCTCTGTCCTTCTGTATTGGCAATAATTCTGACTTTTGCATTCCTATTGAATCACAAAATTGTCCTTTTCTGTGCATTTCTTTTTGCCACAGCAGGCTATTTCTAAAAGAACAGTGTTGCCTTTCCTTTTTTTGTGGATTGTTTTCTTTCTTTCCAGAAGACATTTGAAAATATCCTCCCCTCTGGGTTTTGCTCAGTTGACTTTATTACAAGGACACATCACTAAAAGTACATCTAGTGTGCACTAGTAAAAAGGAGAAAAATAAACTTTGTTGGAAAGTAGCTAGAAATAAGCTATGAGGGAAAAAGATTACTTGTGGTATAAGTAGGCATTTCTTAGAAAGGGCTTGGAAATAGCTCAAGGCAAACTGGTTGGTTCCTTCCATTCCCAGAATCAGTGTGGGTTTTGGAATTAGAAGCACCAAGCATCAGATTATTATCTTATGATTTCACTATTTTAAATATGAACCTTGCGATCTGAGAAGCTCTGGGGGCCGAAGGTTTCCAATTCTTGTTTGGTGGATTAAAAAATGGCAGATTTGCAAATGAAATGGAGGGAGATGTCAGATCTGATAAACAATTTCTAAGGACAATAGACTTGGGAGTTTGTGTCCTCCATGGAAGGTTCCTGGTCTGGCCACATACAATCCAACTGCATGGGATATTTGTAGCAAATGTAAATATGAACCAGCCTAAATTCAGACTGGTGCAGCCACTCTGGAAAGCAGTGTGGAGGTTCCTCAAGAAATTAAAAGTAGAATTACCCTACGGCCCAGCAGTTGCACTACTAGGAATTTATCCAAAGGCTTTAAGAGTGCTGATTTGAAGGGGCACATTCACCCCAATGTTTATGGCAGTGCTCTCAACAATAGCCAAATTATGGAAAGAGCCCAAATGCCCATCAACTGATGAATGGATAAAGAAGATGTGGCATATATACACAATGGAATACTACTTGGCTATGAAAAAGAATCAAATCTTGTCATTTGCAACAACATGGATGGAACTAGAGTGTATTATGCTAAGCAAAATAAGTCAGAGAAAGACAGGTATCACATGATTTCACTCATGTGGAGTTTTAGAAACATAACAGATGATCATAGAGGAAGGGAAGCAAAAATAAGATAAAAACAGGGAGGCAAACCATAAGAGACTCTTAAATACAGAGAACGAACTGAGGGTTGGTGGAGGTAGGGAAATGGGTGATGGGCATTAAGGAGGGCACTTTCTGGGTGTTAATATGTGATGAATCACTGGATTCTACCCCTGAAACCAAGAGTACACTGTAGGTTAACTAACTTGAGAATAAATTAAACAAAAAGTATGAACCAGCCTAGAGATGCCAAGGGGTATGTGTAAGGAAGGTTAATAATAATATAAAAATTTTTGATACGTGATTTTCAAAAGTTCCAAAAATTAGGAAGTCAACTGGGGGCAACATCTGAAGATACTTTCAATTTGTCCTAACTGGGGGGTGGGAGGTGCATGCTACTGGCATCTAGTGGACAGAGGACAGGGATGCTGTTAAACATCCAACATGTATGGGACAGTCCCTCTATGCTCTAACAGAAAATGATCTGTCCTCAGATGCCAAATGGTCAAGGTTGAATATGAAAGCAGGGCATAGTACAGGGAAGATTATGTTGGGAGGGACATTCCCAGACTTGCAGTGGCTCAGAAAGCTGTTTTAGTGATCTTTGTAACAAGTACCTACATTGGAGGACGTATCAAGCCTGCAGTCTGAAAAATAAAGATTTGTGTGTTAACATGATGAAAAGAAGAGAAAAGTCATAATTTCTATTTTTGTTTCCATTGTCTTGAAAATGGGAAACATTTTCTGACTTGAAGGGAAGAAAATTCAAAAGAAAATAAGGGGGTATTGTGGCCTAAGCAATATGACAAGTGAGTAAAAGAAGATTCAGCAGACTTAAGAGAATTCAAGTACCTGAGAATAAAAGGAACCATGCCTCTAAAGTGCTAACAGACCTTAGAAATGTGATTGCTGAGTCTCAGCATCATTGTCAGTAACCTCTGAGGGCTCATAAATAAGTTCTGGAAAAATGGAGACAGTCAAATCATTCCATTATTCTCACAAAGGCTAGCTTCTGGTTGACATAAACTGTCAATCTTGACATTTACAACCATGCAACATTCTGAAATAGACCATTAAATTGTTTATGTATCTTTAGAAAAGGCAAGGATACAGAGCCACCTGTGTGTATTCATTAAGAGGAAGATATCTCAGGCTGACTTTAGTTCCTTTATAAATCGCTTTATGACGATGATAGATCCAAGGAGCTCTCCAATTATCATTTTTCTTGAGGTCAGCAAAGCATTTTGTAGCATCACTTGTAGCTGGTTGTGTGAATCTATGTCCACCCAGTTGGAGGTCTCTCGTGGACTTCCACAGGCTTTGGTCCTGCCTTTTTTTTTTTTTTTTTTTTTAAGCCAAAGGCTGAATGAGATGATGCAAAACAATGCAAAGCAAGGAGGAATAACACATATGTTGATTATAATAAAAATTCTACTCATCACCTCAAAAAATTGATTACAAAATCTCCAAAAGAAACTTCAAGAGTGGGAAATAAATAGTCTTTCATTTTCCTCAAAAAGTTAAACATGGCCGTAAAAATAAGGAAGATTTGGTTTGCTAGCAGTTTGTGAAGAGCATCGGTGTTTGAAATGGACCACAACCTGAACAATATTAGATAGCTGTCAAAAGATACAGACTAATAAAAATTAGACTGCTTGGTGGGAGATCATGAAAGTGATTGTGCTGATCAGGCCACACACAGCATGTATTGTGTTCTAGTAAAATCTTTTAAGGAGGAATATTTTGATTGACCTAGTGTTTAAGATGAGGAAGAAGATGATGTTAAGTTGATTTAGAAACCATGTCCTAGGAGAAATATTTGAAGAAGATGGAGAAGATAAAGAATGTAAAGATAAAGAATGAAGGCTTGATGAATGGCCTCCTTAAGATTTTAGAAAAGTTTGGGGCGCCTGGGTGGCTCAGTCGGTTGAGCGACCCACTTTGGCTCAGGTCATGATCCCACGGTTTGTGAGTTCGAACCCCACGTCAGGCTCTGTGCTGACAGCTCAGAGCCTGGTACCTGCTTCTGATTCTGTGTCTCCCTCTCTCTCTGCCCCTCCCCCACTCATGCTCTGTCTCTGTCTCAGAAATAAATAAACATTAAAAAAATTTAAAAAAAAGATTTTAGAAAAGTTATTGCATAGGAAAAGTCGTTTCCTACTAAGAAGTAAGATGGGGGTGTAGAGATTGTAAGATTTTTGGACCTCATAGAAAACAGTGTCCAACAACCAAAATGACACCATAGAAGATACTATCTACTTGAGAACACTGCTGTGCCCTGAAGAGGTTGGAACATGGATTTTGAAGAAGGGATTCCTTCATTTGATGGAAAGTGGATTACATCAGAAGGTCCCACACATGGTTGCTTACCAGAATCACCTGGGACATATTTTTTAAACATAGTAATGTCAGGAATCCATCCCAGAGAATCTAATGAAATAGATATGAGGAGGGCCTAAAAATCTAGATTTTATTTATTTAATTATATATTTTAATGTTTATTTATTTTTGAGAGAGAGAGGGAGTGCAGGGAAGGGACAGAAAAAGAGGGTGACACAGAATCTGAAGCAGGCTCCAGGCTCTGAGCTGTCAGCACAGAGCCGGACGTGGGGCTTGAACCCACAAACTGTGAGATCATGACCTGAGCTGAGGCTGGACGCTTAACTGACTGAGCCACCCAGGCGCCCCATAAAAATCTAGATTTTGAAACAGAAAGTTCTGCAGGTAATTCAGATGTGCGGTCAAATTTGAGAACCACACGGCCTCTTCAGTTTTGTGATCCCCAATGAAGATAAGACCATGTGGGGAAAGTCAAGATCCCAACGGCCCCTCTGTGAACTTGCACTTGCTTCCTGTCTATCCTAATAGATTTTGCAGAGGGTTCATCAGGCACCTTGGTGAAATGTTTACACAGATTATCTCAGTTAATCTTCATAACAAGCAAATAGGGAAGGAAGGTCTTATCTCTAAAATCATGTTATACTTGTGGAAGCTGAGGTTCAGAGCTGTTCGATAATGATGTGGTAGCAGAATTGGGATTCAAGCCCAGATTGTGTAATAGCAAAATTGGTCCTCTCCACTGATTTGGTCTTCTGCCTTCCACTGTGCTACTCTGAAAATAAGAGTGTTAAGATATGTATCCTGTATATGTATATGTATGTTTCCCATATGTAGGAAAATGATAAATGTGAGAGATACTCTTGTTTTTCCTTCCTCATCACTCCCTTTTTCAGACTTATGCCAGTTCTACAGGTTTCCTCATTCTTCCTTTGACACATTTGTGAAGCACATGTTTCTTTCATTCTTAAGCTAGGATTCTTTAGCTCTTGAAACATGTTTAGAAAATAGCTCCCAGGTGATTGTGGTAAGCAACCATGTGTGGGACCTTCTGATGTAATCAATCCACTTTTCCTCAGAAACTTCCTGGATCTTTGATTTTGTTTTCAAATCAACACTAGCAATGTCTTTGTGGACTGTTGAGAGCTTTATTTGTGTAGAATTTCCCTAAATGGATTGGCAGGAAAAAAGTTATTTCAAGAACTAATCCCAACACACATGAACACCACGCCTTTGTCCTCACAAGCTTCCTACTGTAGGCGACAATTCATGATAGGTTGCATGTCACATGAATGCAGTTGGGAATATATAGGAAGAACCCAACCCTCCCACCAGCCAACCACCAACATAAGGTGAACATTCTTTGTAAAAATTCCTCCTACAAATTAAGGACAGTGTGTGTGGCTGCATATCCTTTCTCTGAACTTGAGGATAATACATGATCCACATCATCAAACAATTGCTTAGTCGTGTTTTTTTGACCATGTTTTTTCAGTGTATCTATCTACCTCCCTTCCTATCTATCCTTTTATCTATGTATTATCAATCTCTATGGGCTTGAATTGAGATTCTAATTTCCCCAAACACAACTGTTAGAAGCGTGGATATTCTGAAAGTGTGTACAAACAATATACCTTTGAATAAGCCTTCATGAGCACAGAGGGAACATTCCCCCATTATTAGTCAGCTCTCAACTCCTCTCATCCCCATCTCTGCTGACCAAGTTTTATAATATAGCCGATGACCTTTCAAACACAAATCACACAAATCAAATGGCCCCTTCATTCGAAGCACAGGTTGAATTTTTTTTTTTAAGCCTTTAAAGAAATACAGTAGATTTAAATAAAATCTCCAGGCAGGCTGTTCAGTCATGTCTGACCTTTTGTAAATATGATGAATCGAGTTCTAGTGTAAACACTGTGCCCTGGTAGAGTTCTGCAGTGTGGAATGGCAGGTCTCAGGCAGAGGCAGATTGGTTTTGTTGAGCTCTTTCAGAAGGAGGAGAAAGGTGTGGGCCAACTGTCAATCCAGTGAAGCCTTGCCAGGGCTTTTTAATAAACCATTACTAGGCTATAGAATCCTTTCCAGGCTTTCAACTCTGCTCACATTTAACTGATCACACCCCGTCTTCACAGCTGCTTCTCACATAACATCCTTGAGCACTTGCTGGAGACAGAGTGGGGTTGAATTTCATCCAAGCATTGGATTTCCATTAAATTAAACAAAGAGCAAAAGGCAGGAGGGGAAAGGTATATTTAATGGAGATTGGGCATGCTGTCTGATTTATAGGTTCTCTGAGAAATCCTGCTCCTTTCTAGTCAGTTAACAAACGTCTGTTGAGCTGTGACTTGGGGAAGAGCAGAGCACAGCCCAGAGGCTTGGGGGCCAGTCCTAATACTTCTGGGAAGCGGGGGGTGGGGGGGAGGGGGGCAGCCCTGTCCCTTCTCTTTGTGTTGTTGTTGTTGTTGTTTTTAATCTTTATAATCAAGATGCTAAATATGAAATTTTCTGGCTGTTTTGGGCTCCATGATTCTAGTGCAGAGGTTGATAGATGTTTCCCTGGAAAGGATGAGATAGGAAACATATTTGGCTTTGTGGGCCAAGAGACAAAAATCAAGATCTTGTGCAGGTATTTATGTGACAAGAGATAAAAGAAATGTCCATAAATTTTTATTGGGACATTTCACAATGCATTAATAATAATTGGGTATAACTTTTTTGAATTGCAGACCTTTTAATGAGGAGAATGGAATTCTTTCATCATTTTGTTTTGTTTTGTTGAAGTTGGATCACATCTTGCTTAATTGGGATTCAAAGTTAATGTCCCCTATCATTAGACTGATTGCAAATGCTTATCTGTAGAAATCCTTCTTAGCTCATGGGCCATGAAAACACCCATATCTGGCCCATGGGATATAGTGTGCCAACCTCTGCCTGGCGGTGCAAAAACCCTTAAAGGAAGTAACATGGGAACTGAATTGGAAGAAGGCATAAGACCACCGAAAAGGGAAGAATATGTCAGGCGGATGGGAAAGCATGAACAAAAGCATGGCAACAATTCATGGTAAATAACACAGGTCATAGGGCAATAGGAACCCAGGAAGGTGAGGGGATTGGTTCTAGATGAATAGATTCTCAGGCAAGTGTCATGCAAGAAACAAAATTCATTCTTCTAAAGCCAACTAATTAAAAATCATTTTGCCTAATCTGATTGAGCTTTTGTACCCTTGTCACATTTTTTCTGTGGTTATTTTTGTGATTATTTGACTATTAGTCATCACCCATGGCAAGTTTACTTTTTTAGCGGATTTCTGTAGCTTCCAAAATTCTACATATCTGGTATCAAAATTTAGTCATTGAGCTCTGATGGCAGATATTAACAAGTAACTCTAGGGGCTCGGAGCACTTCTGAATCCTGATGTGATGAAGTAACGTGTCCTTTGATTAGTTTAAATGTCAGCAAATCAGCTAGTGATACACATGCAGGACGATTTTGATGTTGCTTCTTCAGTGAAGTATTGTTATGGGCTTTATTGATTTTCATATTATAGAATAGGCTTTCATTTTTAAGTAAGTATTTATATTTTAAATATTTAAGTAAATATTTATGTCATATCTTCCCCTAAGTGGCCTGAAAATATGTACCCATTTCTATTGTATAGTTTATGCAAGCTTCACCAGTAGAACTGAAGCAATAATGCCCTACACTGGATGGAACAAATGATTGGTAGTCCAGAAAAACATGTATCTCATCCTCTCTGTGATATTTGTCGTAGCCTGAGTTCTAGAAGGGCAGAGCCTGAGGCAAGGGTTAAAGTGCTTTGTTAGGGAGTGATAGTCTAGGGTGGGAGAGTGAGGGAAAGAGAAGGGCAAAAAAAGACATGAAACAATGTGAAGTGTTACATTACCTTGCTGGCTTTGGCTTTATAGTGAGCTAGGAAGAGATACTTTAGGAAGCTTGGCTAGTGCATCTACTGAGCCTAAATGATAGGCCTAAATGGCAGATAGTTTGGAGAAAGTCTGGCTCAGGGGAGTCAGTGAGAGGGATAGAGGAGGGGAAGTTTGTCAACCCTGCTCCTTCCCATCTCTTGCTTCTCATTGGTTAAAATTCATCTCACGGCAAGTTAACTTCCCCACACTTCTGAATTGCATCACGTCACCCTTCGTGTGTCTTCTTGGAGTGCCAGGTCTTCTCACCTCCTGTGTGGGGTTTCACATAAGTCCAGAAATGGTGGAGATCCAGAAACTCCAGTATGTTGATACTTGGGCCAAGTGTATGGCAATCACCCAGGGGGAGGGTTTACATTCCCAGGAGGAGTGACTGGTCAGCTCCTAGTGGTGGTAGCATAGTCTGACAGGTAGGCAGTCAGTGGAGTTTGTATCTGATACAAGGTCTTTAGTCAAATGCCAAGTTAACTTTACATAAGAGTTGCTGCTAAAAAGAGAGAGATCTATAGGCTAGAGGTGAGACTGAACCAAAACTAAAAGGTTTGGTGAAATTCACATTTCTGTAGAAGTAGCAAATGACCATTCCTCACAAAGCAATTAATAACAACAAGATACAAAGATAAAAGTCTGAGAGTCAAATGCTTGGGACCGTTAGTGAGCTGGTCTGACTGGAGTTTTCTCAGTGTTGTTTATTTAACTCTGTTGGTTGCTTACCCACTTTTCCTTTTGCTTTTGTCTGTATCGTTTATGAAACAACCATAATTTAGCTCAAGTCTCATGGCTCCTCCACATTCCCTCATATTTCAGGGAATGCTGTCACAACCCCTACTCTGGAGACTGGATCTTGATTAGACCCAACCAATCAGGGAGAGTGTATGTTTCTTGCTGGTAACTGGTTGAGAGATGGGCATGTGACCCATCTAGGCTCAAGGAGAAGAGCTGAGAGCTCTGGGAGTTTCCTTGTTCCTTAGAAGGAAATATGGGTAAATATTGTGTCAGATCTGAGTGTGATGCTTGGATCAGCTGTAACCATCCTGGGGCCATGAGGGAAACAAGACTGAGGGTGAAGGAAAGGCCCTCAGCAGAGATGCAACTGGGAGAGAAGTAAAGGACTTTGGTTTTGGATGAGATTTGTTCCATTATGTCAACCAAAACAGAGCCTCCCCTACCCCTGCACTTCCTGTTATGGAAGAGAATACTTTTTTCTTATTATTTCAGAGTATTGGAGTCAGGTCTAGGTTTTTTGCAACCAAAAGCCTTCTGAAAAAGAACTAAATACCCAGCCCATGGTAAAACATCTTGAGGGGCAACTGAACTGTCCTTTGTTCAAAAGACTGTGATGGAATAAATACAAGTAGGTCTTTATTTCTCACAGGTTAGGAGGCATAGAGGGACTCCTATATGTCAGTTGGATGCAGCAGAAGCAGAGTCACATAAAAGGATGTTCTTTTTTTTAATCTCCAGGCTCTATCCTTTTGCCAACTTTTCTTTTCCTACCATAGGCAGAGATAATGATAAATACCTTAGCGGTCAATTGTAAAGATGCAATGAGGTGTTATATATAAAGCCCTTAGGATAGTGGATTCGATGAATGTCTTCTTTTCCTTACAGCATGCTTGTTGACATTCCTTACATGAACAAAAAAAGTACTTTTTCTACCATGGCAGAGATTTCAGCTTTTTCTAAATGACTATGTGTGGGGGTCTTATAAAAAAGATGCTAACTTTACCTGGTTCGGGCCACACCCAACAAGCAGTAGAGCACTTCCCAATCATGAGATTCTGTTATTTTGTGATCACTCTGACTCTGATAAGGGCAAATGTTTGACCATTTGATATCTTTTCATATTTATGTTATAGAACTTTAGCCATAGATAAGGATTACTATCCAGTGTATGAATGACACATTTTGGGGATATGTCTACTCATATGATCTGGCTCATTTCTAAAAGAAGAGAACTTTATGTATGCTAATATCCTAGAGTTAACAATTAGTTATATTCTTCCATCAAAATTCAATTTTAAAACTTGTTTGCACTAGGCTATGTTGACAGGGCATAAACAATTTATGTGAAACATGCTTGGTACTTGTTTGATTGAGCAGTTTGAAGTTTTGGAATTTCTTTGGCTTAATCAACCTGGCTGGACATATTCCATATTGGATACGACTTTACAGTGATGCTCCATAAACTGACTCCTCAACCTACACTCTGTCCAGCTTTTTCTTTTAGTATAGTCCCTGAGAATCACCCATTACTGTTCTCTCTCATATTCTCCACTCCAACGGGAGAGCCACATTTGGCTAGCTTGTTCACTCATGTCTCCACAGACCCTGCCTCCAAGTAGGCTAGAACAGTGTGGTCAGTCAGCTGGAGGTATAGCAGGCCTCAGAAAATGGTGGTTGTAGATGATAATGAGCCACTAGTAATGTGTATTTGAACATGTCTTTTTGTACAAAAGTAATATGTTGTCATTACAGGTCTTTTAGAAAAGGGGGGGAACATAACAAAACACCCATTTGGAGATAGCTATTTTAAACATTTGGTTGTCTGTCAAAACCTTTTCTTTCTTTCTTTCTTTCTTTCTTTCTTTCTTTCTTTCTTTCTTTCTTCTCCCTTCCTCCCTTCCTTTCTTCCTCCCTTCCTCCCTTCCTTTCTTCCTCCCTTTCTCCCTCCCTCCCTTTCTATACACAAAAATATACACACAAAGAGTTTTTGTAAAAATGAGGAACTTGGATCAAAATGTTTATGCTATCTCATATTCTTCTTTTTCCCTTTTCATCTGTAGATTTCTTTCTAGATATGTTTATTTTCAAAGGTTGCATGCACGCTATCATCATTATGCATTATAACTTCTTTAATCTATTTCTAATGTCTCTATTGATGGAGATTCATATTATTTTCCCTCTGTCATCACTGTGCTTTATAACTTAATCTATTTCTTATTCCTCTGTTGATAGGGATTCATATTATTTTATACTTTTTTTCATTACAAACTAATGAAATGAAAATACTGGTATGCATATTGCACATTGTCTTTATGATTATCTCCCTGGTAAGCCTAGGAGCATCTACTGAAAACTATTAGAAAAAATAAAAGCACTGAGCAAGGTGGCCAGTTACAAAATGAATGTATCAAAATCAATAGCTTTGTTAATATACCAACAGGAACTGGTTAGAAATTTTAATGGAAAAGGAGATACCATTCACAATAGTAACAAAAGCGTAAACTACATGGGAATAAATAATAAGTGTCTAAGACCTATGTGAACAGAGTAACATTCTTTATCTAGAAAATATATGGAGAGAAAGAAATATCTGTTCATGTAATTGGGGAAATCAGTATTGTTAAGGATGTAAATTCTCCTCAATTAAATCTATTCTGCCAACCCAATCCTCGTGGAAATCCCAACGGTATTTTTATGTAGGTAGATGCAGGAGAGGACTGAACACAGTGTTTCTGCAATCCACCTGCAGAGACTGGATTATGAGAGGGAGCTGAGCACACACACCTGTCTCCCACTCCCACTTCAAATTCCTAGAAATGACACAAAGCCTAGCATTTAAAAACAAACCCATAACAATGCTGGTGACCAGAAGGAATCCTCTGGATGGACATATATTACAAGAAATACCTGAAATAGTTCAGATTGGATTGAAATGGGAAACCCCCGGGATACAACATCAACAGAGTGTAGGATCAGTTTCAAGAGAGGTTCAGAGTCAGGAGAGGCAGGTAGAGGAGGAAGAAGAGGCCAGGGAATAACCCTCAGAATGACTATTTGAGGTGCCATGGAAGAAGCCAGGAGGCTCAGTTTTATTCCCTTCCCCAAATTGGGCCAAATGGTAGACAGTAGAAATACAGTCTTGTCCCTATCCCTGGCAGAATTGATCAGTAAGGTCACTTGAGCCTGGAGAAAGGGCAGTGCCTGAGGTAGCTGCTGACATCTCATGGAGGAGAGGACCCCAAAGCTAGTAAGAAACTGCAAGCCTGTGCTGCCTGGCAGAATATTCTTCTCTCTTCACAGTGAACAATGACCAGTGCAGTATTCTCAGGTGGGCTAACAGAGAATCTCAAAGACAAGGATGTGTATGCTACCAAGAGT
Organism: Panthera onca; assembly: GCF_046562875.1. NCBI lineage: Eukaryota > Metazoa > Chordata > Mammalia > Carnivora > Felidae > Panthera > Panthera onca. Next base: position 142,650,579 of record NC_138347.1, read on the forward strand.
CACTAAACTGTTCGGTAAATCTAACATCATGAAAGAAAGCCTCCACAATCAACAAATGGAAGAATGAACACAAATGACCAGAATTAATAGCAAACAGAGAAAGAAAACGTATGTTTTAGACTTTTCTCATGAGTCAATTTAACCTACCTTGTTTTTTAAATACGTGTATTGTATTCTAAAATGTGTCGCACATTATCTAACCATTACCTTGTTGAAGGCATTGGAATACTGCATCCAATTTTCCATTATTATAAGTAATATACAAAAATGATCCTTTTATAAGCCTCTTTGAACGTATGTGTGAGTATGAGAAATATCTTCAGAGAAATGTGATAAGAAACTAAATCTTACCTAAACCACTAAATCACTAAAGCATCAACTAGTTCAATATATTTATTAAAGAGGAGACATATCCGCTATTCTATGATAAAAGATATTTTGTGATGATATTCTTTAAATTGTGATTATTTATTACATGCCAATCCTATACAGCAGTGACCTAATTAAATAGCTTTGGGAAGCATTCACAAATATTTTTTTTTTTCCCCTGGCAGGAATTAATGCCATTCCAAACTAGACATTCTTATTTTATTTTCAAGTTTTATTTTGACACAGGCAAGATTCTTGTTATACATGCCTCAACATTTTTAAAACTATGAGTATTATATCCATGTTCCATGGAATAATTCAACGTGGAGCAGAATTTGGGGCCTTCATTCACTTGGTCACCTGTAACGTAGAATTGATTCAAACCTGTTTTTGGAGGAAAAGCTTGACTGGCCCTGCCTTTGGGATGATGGGAAAAAAGGAAACTTTGTCAGTTACACAATTCTTCCTGAGCAGTTGATTTGCTTCCTCTCTTACAAGCACTGTGAATTGTGGAGCTGACCTGCTTTTCCTTTTCCCATTGGCTGCCAGCCACACTGTGGGTCACAAGCTCACACCATGATGTGCATTTTAAACTCCATTTCTATTGTTTGTCTCTTATGTATTTTTCTTTTTAATTCTTCTTTCACCCCACTTTTAGTTTTGCTATTTCTTGCATTTAAATTTCTTCCTATACACCCTTTTAAATTACTTCTGAAACAAAGTGTGATAAGGATGAATAAATAGTATAAGCCTTGACCAAATACAAAATAATAAACATACAAGCTATACTTCTTAATGAGTATTGACACCTTCAAAATATTTATCTCGAGAGACCATAAGCTAGTTGCCTTTGATGTTATCACTGATGAAAACATCTTTGAAATTTCTCTTTTAGAATTTCATCCTAAGATATTGGCACAGTGTATAAACATTTCCCATGGTCATAAGACTTTGTGGGTCATTGTTGTTTTTGGAAAAAGCCCAGAGTGTTTCATGGTGAAACCTGCTAACCTGGATGGCTCATTAAACTGGGTAATCAAGTTGGCTCTTTTTATGTGTTTTTTTGTCTTGTTTTGTTTTCAAAGATAAGATACACTATAAAGTCATGAGCCTTTTAAAAAGAATGTAGTCAATAAACTGGCTTTAAGAGTGTATCCCATAGAATAGCTTTACATGAGTTTGTATTGTTAGGAGGAGGGAATGACCTTTTAGGAAGTGCATTAATTTGGGTGTATTTGTTCTTATGTGTTTTTCAGAAACCTCTCACCACCCCCGAACCCCAACCCCAACCCAACCCCACAACCTGAAGTAAAAAGAGAAGGTTCAGGAAAATGTTAGTCATGGTGATGAATGCTTCACAAGGAAAGTACATGCAGGTGGACTCCCTTCATATTCTATATGAATACGGAAAGCTTCTTGGGACCCCGTGCATTTTCCCACCGTTCTCTAATTCATGTAGATGTCACAGGAGACATGTAAGTTTTGTCATATATGCTGGGGGCACAGAGCTCCATGCTTTCTTTTGATTGCTACTGAGAAGTATCATGTAGTTATTTATAGATGGGAATGCTGAAACCATTTGGCCCCTAATGAAGGACTGTTTGTGAAGTTCGGCTCATGTTCTAGTCCTTTAACTGCTGCCCATGGCAGGAGGCATCTTCTGCCATATGCTGCATGTTTACTGTCACTACTGTAGTGTCCGTGATATTATAGCATGTTGCAACTGGGAGGAGCCTTAGACATTAACCAGTGTGTTGGGCTACAGGTTGATATAAAGCTATTGGGCACACTGAGGTGTATTACTGGAAGGTCTTATGCTTTGCATTAACTTTGATGCTTCAAGAACTGTGAAACACACTTAAAATAAATAACCTTGGAGAAGATGGTTTAAGAGAAGGGGATCCCAGTTTCATCATAGACAAGTTTGGGGGTCCAGTGGAAGAGGGGATAGGGACCGAAAGGACCAAGAAACATGACAAAGTGACAAGGTGATGATGTGTGCAATATGGCCCAAGAAGATTTCCATGTCTAATTTGAAGGATATGATATAACTAATTAAATATGGAGGATTAAAAGGGCGTCATGCAACACCAAATCTTATAAGAAATGGGGGTAAAACATCATAGCAGGGGATGATGATCTGGGGAGTGGGGCTTTGCTGGAATAAAACCTCTTGTATGCAGACAGCGTGCTGAGTGGCATGCAGAGTTTTTCCTGACCAGATTGAATTGGAGTTGCCAAAAGAAATGCTCAGCGTCTCTTTGGATTAGACCAAGTTGGATTAAGAGATGTCCTTTGGCACCAATATCACAGTCTCATCCCTAGATTGTCAAATATACAGGGAGAAGTGGTCCAGTGGGCAACATCATCCGCAATTTTAGACTTGATGCCACTGAAACCAGAGATGAATGCCAAAAATGAATCCAGTTGGGGCAGAGCTCGAGTCACCAGCTGGTCTCTCTCTACTCCCATTTCTGCTTGAGGGCTTCCTGTCCAAAGTAGGGAAGTCCCCTTTTGTAACTATACTGAGGTTCAAAACGTTCTGCCCATGGGCTCATTGATGTTGACAAGCTCTCCTGTTCTCTGCTTTGTTTAGATTTCCTTGTAACACTTTGAGACACTTAGGATCTGCAACGATTGTTTCTCATTTCTGTAAAAGAATTCTGCCTGTCATAATGCTGATACTCTAGATATTATATTTCAGAGCAATTATCTAGTCCACCCCTTTGCCCTCCTGCTTCGTAAACATCATCTGAAATGTGCCGTAATTGAATAGGAATGAATGCTGATTAACCCTCACCTACCCTTTGTAGTGTCTAGATTTTGAGTTAATTGATTGTCTGTACTTATTAGCAATTTACTTGTGGAAAAATGATTCCGTGGCTTTTTCTGTGCTCCTAAGAGAAGGATATGGGAGAGGGTGAGGAGCGAGTTGTAGCTGCTGGGGAGACAGCAACTGGAGAAAAGGGAAAAGAAGAACCACTTTACTTTCTACCTTTCTTTCCTGGCTCTTCGGTTTTGAGTCCTGCAAAACCATTTGTAGGATGTGTTTGTGAATAAGAACATCAACTTTTTAATATTGAAGGTGCATGTTTTGAAATCCCAGCTAGCTGGCCTTGGACCCGTCACTTAACCTTTCTAAGACTTTTTCCTTCTTCTGTAAAATAGAGACAGAAACAGTGTCTATATTATACGGCCATTGTGAGTATTAAATGAGGTGAATTAAACATGCTGAGATGAGTGCCTGGCATTTCGTAGTTTCTCAGTAAGCATCAACTATTATTTTCTTGTGCCCTAAGTAAGTGTATTTGCTGTACATTTTAAAAATGTGTTTGGAATATGGAAGTTGGGGACAAAGAGGGAAAGAGAGAACATATATAACTACTCCCTTAGAACTAGTGGAATATAGAAAATCACACTGAATGCTATGGAGGATGTGGCATTTGACTACAAAAGATCCATCAGGCTTCATTTGAGTCAGGTAAAGAAGCTCATATGTTTTGCTTTCCTGCTATAATCTGCATGGGATTGACACAAATTGGGGCACAGCTGTATCACTGACTCCTGGTGACAATGTCTGTACCGTGCCCTCGTCTTCTTAAGGACTTTTCCTCTCCTTCGAATTCTAGTCATGTGCTCTGAATTGGAGTTGCCATGTTTTTAAATGACACATTTTCTGGCCACCAGGATTGTGCATGGGTGGATGCTTGAATAAAACCAGGCTAGTTGTAATTCTCCCTAAAGCAGTGGTTCTCAACAGGAGGAGATTTTGCCACCTCATCCAGGGCGTTTAACAGTGTATGGAGACATTTGTGACTGTCATGATTTGGGAATGCCACTGGCATCCATGGAGTAGAGGTTGGTGGTGATTCTAAATATACCACAATGCTGAGCATAGATCATCACAACAAATAATTAAATTATCCAAACTAAAGTGTCGATAATATTGCTGTTGAGAAACCCTCCCCTAAAGAATTCTGCACCAGCAGCTGGTAGATGGGGTTCTCATATCCCAAGACTGTAATATTAGAGTGGGGACCTTGCCCTTCATCATCTGGAGAAGTCAGATGATTTTTACGCCGAAAAGAAGAAAAGGAGTCTTGACTTTGTTCAAGTCTTTGATTCCAGTCTCCCTAAAAGCCAGTTCCAATTCTTTCTTCCTAGGCTTTGTTTATGGGGATAAATAAATTCTCTTATTTTGTTTAAACTAGTTCAAGTTGGGTTTCTGTCACTTGTAACCTAATAGCTTTCATACATTGTATATGTGTGCTGAGTACAACCCTCCATCCAATTTAGTGAGGATAGTGCCATCAAATTTGAGTCTCTTCTCCTGTGGTGGGTTGTTTCTGCACTGCCATCTATTAGCTCTTACCCTTGGACTATTCAATCTCTCCAAGCTTTAGCTCTCTTCTTCAAAGCGGGTGCAGTAATACCCTGGATGACGGATACTGAGATATTTTATCTAATGTGCAGAGGATGATGCATAGAATACTGTAAGTGCCCGCTAAATGTAAATTCTCTGCCTTTGCATCATTTACATGCCATGGGATAATTCATTTAAACATTTTTTAAATGTTTATTTAGTTTTGAGAGCGAGAGAGACAGAGGCAGAGACAGAGACAACAAGCAGGAGAAAGGCAGAGAGAGACGGAGACAGGGAATCTGAAGCAGGCTCCAGGCTCTGAGCTGTCAGCACAGGGTCTGATGCGGAGCTCGAACTCACCCACCATGAGATCATGACCTGAGCTGAAGTCAGATGCTTAACCGACTGAGCCACCCAGGCGCCCCAGCAATAACTCCTTTTAAAAGAAATACTTTGGATTATTTCATGGATACTTGTTGTGGGATATTGGAATTTGGGATTTTGGATAAAAGTCTTGAGATTTAGAAAGAAGTCTGGCTTAAACTATCAGAAATTGAGATAGACGAGACAGAAAATGCTGAAAATGTAAAACATTTGAAATGATAAAAATACAAAAACCTACAAAAACGGTGTCTGCTTGCAGCCAAACAGATATACAGTTTTTCTTCTAAAGAAGCAAGAGAGAGAGTTGACCATGTATGTTGTAGTAACTCCTTCCATTTTTCCCTGAGACACATAATTTTTAGCGTATATAAGGTAGGCAACTTGATTCATTTTTTTGGTTTTTGAGGTTATTTTGCAAACACTATTCCTAGAAGGTTCATATTTAACAGATTACTCATCTTTTTAATGGCACAGTGTCTCTTCCCCAGTGCTTCTTTAGGAATTCTAGGAGAAAGCAAGATCAGGTAAGCCCAAATGGCTTCCTAGAAGAGATTCATGTTTTGTAACACTGGCATAAAAAATGGATTTCGATATTTTGGAAAAGGTGAATTTAGGTATTCTTCCTGGAGATCTGTTCACTTTGGAAATCTTAAAATTATAGCCCTAAAATGTAAATTTGTAGCAAGAAGTAGCTTGATATAGTACAGTAATTTCAGGATATTTTTCTTCTTAATGCCAAAAAAGACTTGTATTTTGAAAGATGTTTTACTAAACTACATTCTTTAAATAGTAATTTATTAGCTCCAACTGTGTTATTACTGGTTTTCCATTTAAACATGAATCCAGATTTAGACCAATCATCCAAGTTTATCGTAATATTATGAAAATGCATAAATCATTACTTCCATTATAATGCCGCTACATAATGAAGTTAAGTAAGAATACAGCAGAAAACACAATTCCTTGTTATGGGTAACTTTATTTTAGCTGCCTCTCTGCATTTTAGTCTGAGTGTATAGGTTCTACTTAGATGGGGGTGTCTTCCGGACTTGGGTCAGGGTCAGGTCCATCAATCATGTCCCAGAAAATCCTACGATGAGGTAGGTTGTTACATCACAATAATTTCTGGAATCTTTTAAAGAATATTTTCAGTTTCTGGGCAGCATGAGAGCATCCATGTTACTATTCTGAGTTTATATAATTCTAGGTAAAGCAAAGAAAGTCGATTTTTAAATTTTTCTTCCATAGCTTAGGAGCAAATTCCCAAGTTCCAGATCTCTAAAAATAGCAACTAACTTATCAGCTTGCACTTTTCCTCATTCACTAACCTGGAACCCTAAGCTGACAATCATTGGCTTAGCATAAAAAGAAAAAAAGAAACCAGTTGAAAATTGCAATCTCACTCCAGTCCAGTTATTAATAAACCAGTTGAAAGCACCACTTTCTGTCTCTGATCAACTTTAGTTCCATTAGTGTAAACATGAGGACTTGAACTGGATAACATCCCTGGGTCACTCCCAGCAATGGTTAAAGTCTCCTTCCTGTAAGAACCTTTGCCACTTGCTCAGCATTATGCTAGTTGCTTGACATGCATTATGTAACTCCGTTTAGCTGTCTCAGCAACACTAAGGGATAGGTATTATTAATTTCTCCATCTTGTAGGTAAGGAGACTAAGGCCAACGTAGGTTAATCAAAGTACTTTGCAAGAAGCCTCACAGCTAGTGAAGTAGTGGGAGCTAAGACTTGTTCCTATAGTAGCATCCAGACTTGAATCTAGATTCTGTTTTACTATGTAACTTGTACTTGTCCGTGATGGGAAGACTAATAAATGATCATTGTGTCTTTTTACATAGACTTCTAGTAGAGTTTCCATTGATCACAGGACAAGAGGTACTACCTCCAGAATCCCCTGCTAGGTGCTGATTAGCCCCAGGAGGACAATCCTGCTACTGATCTGTCTGTGGGCCTTGTAGTTTCCACATTGACTGATGTGGCTTTTATATTTCATATGACCTCAGCATATCCCTGTCATTCCTGCTTTCTTTAACGCCATTCTGTTTTCCTTACCAAAGTTTTGGGGGATAGGAATTTGTTCTTTGAATAATCAATCCTGTCACAAACCCTTTGCATCCTGAACACTGATACTACTCAGAGTATTAGAAATGGGTGGCATTTTAGAAATGTGGGCAGCATAAGTACGATTTTATATTTTGCCCAGGGTAAATTCAGTGGTCCTGATAAAATCTGAAGGTTTACTTATAGTATTTCTTTACAGATTGGAGAAAAGGATGTTTTGCTTATGTGTGTTTGGTAAAGCTTTCTATTTATAAACAACAAGTTTGTGTTCAAATCTACACCTTTCAAATTAGGGCCTGGTTGGAGTTTCATTGGCATTACAGATATCTAAGATAATATGCCCGGATGAGCAAGCTGTTGTTTAATATTTAATGAGAAATTTATAGCATTAATCCTCATCTCCAGCTAAACAAATGAACTTGATTCAGATGAGGTGTTCGCTTTGTACTCATTACCTTCAGCTGCAGTGCCCTGATGCTTTTCTCTTCATAACAAACCTTTTTTGGGTTTTGCTGACTTTACTTTAGGAAGTACATTTTCTTAACTTTTAATATTCCTCAGTCTGTTTACATTTGTAGTAGATTCAGTTATTGTTCCCATTTTCCCCCTTTCCCAGTAACTTTACAATTCCTTCTCCTTGACTTTGGACTCGATCTTATGATTTGCCTTGGCCAGTGGGAAGTTGCCACATGCAACATGAGAAAGGGCTTTAAATATGCTGTTAAAAAACAGCACTTGGGTGATGTTTTTTGCACCCCTGCTGTCTCCACGAGAAGAACATTCTCTGGTGAGCCTGTGATCAGAGGAGGGTAGAAACAAGTGGAGCGGCCCTGCAGATCTGCAGCCTGAAGCAGAGGCATCCCAGCCAACCCAGAGATAGTTGAGAAAAAGTAATTATTTTAAGAAATTGAATCTTTGAGTGATTTGTTACACAGCAATTGTTGACTGACAGAATGTTTTTCTAATCTGTTTCCATGGTATACTCAGGAGGGCATTGGGTAAATAAAGCAGAGTTTTGAACTTTTATCATTATTCTGCCACTGTCTTGGTGGTTTTATACATGTTACTCATCCTTTTGAATTTTAGCCTACTCTCCTCCTCAGTGAAACAATTGCCTTGAGGCAGGGGCAGAAAACAGAGCTCTTAGTCAGTTCAGAATACCTGTGGGAATATTACCAAAGTAGTATTGGAGTGAAATTTTTAAAATAATGAAGTGGCACGCATAAATCAATGGGACCTACCCTTCTGATAGGAAGGAATTTGCATATCCTTTCAGCAGGAAAGCAGAAGCGTTTAGAAGATTTACTGATGGAAAAGGAGGGATTTGATATGTAGCTACCATTATATCTATCGTCAATCTGGCAAGGCAGAATCATTGAATGATGTCATGGTGGAAATCACCAGAGACATTGATGATGTTTCTCTGCATGCCTTATCCCTTTATTGTTTATGATTTATTCACTTTTAGAAGAATCTAAATAAAAAGGTTTATCAATTTCCCAGTCGTGAATCAAAGCCTTCATCACTTTCCTTTATCAGCTCAATTTAGCCGGTTCCACATTTCTGTTGTCAAAATCTGAATACTAAAATGCATTCAGTTTAAACTAATCCACAAATTAGATTTATGATTCACTAATTTAAAATTCCAGAGGTGGAGCAGCCTTTGGGCATAGTTAAACCGTGATCTTGAATCTGTTTTTCAGCAATTCTCTTTGCTTTACCCTCCCTGTGTATTGGGCTCATCCCCGGGCTGACTTCCTTATGGTCATAAGATGGCCACCAGCAAGAACTCAGAGTATGTGCATCTATGTTTATATCAGGGATGCAAAGCACAAGACTTCCCACAATCATGTGAACAAAAGTCTTCATCCTCTCTCTTAGCTTCTCCTAATTCAATCACTTTGGCAAGAAGTATGGGATTCTCTTAATTGGCTTAGCCCCATTGGGATACATTCTGGAGCTTGGGGTGGGTCAGAGTCGCATTGCTGCTACACAGTGGGGATGGCCGAGAGCGAATGCTGGAGAAGTAAATACACTGTCCTCTACACAGTAAAATATGTGTATTTAATTTATTTCAGTGTGTGAAATAGCTTAAAATGTGTTGTGAACGTTCTTGGAAGTGGTTAACTGACCAAAGCCTTCACGCATTAGCATTTTGGAATATAAGTGCTGCTAGAATCCAAATTTGCAGGATTTCCTAGGACTTTATAAAGTTGCATCTTGTCAGTGATATGACACATTGGACTTGGAAATGCAGGAGGTCATGAAAAATTGCTAACTTGTTCAACAAAGTGCGGGATGGAGACTGTCCTCATTTTTCTTTGGCAAATTGTTCTCAGGGCAAATAAATTGTAGAGTTTTGAAGAGTCGAGTAGCAGTTTATTGAAAAGGCAGTCATTGTTTCCAAAGAGATTTATTTATTTAACAAACACTTACATAGCATTTACTATTTGCCATAAGCACTTTCCAAATATTAACTCACAGGTTTCTGTTTCTGTAGCTGCTTTAGGCTAAATTATTAAGCCTCTAAATTTAAAAGCAAAGCATGCCATGCTTACAGAATAAATGCAATGTCCCTGGAACTTTAGAAGTGAGAAGTTTGACTCTCAGGTTTCACTTAATTGTTTTGACAAAGCAGGCAAATTTTTAGCCATGTCTGAGCCCACTTGACACTGTGGAAGTCCATTCTTTGTCATGACATCACTGAGATGGATGAAGAGTCAACATTAGTGAGGTGACCATTGAATTAGGAGTGAGATGTGCTCAAGGAATAAGTTTCAAGTGTTTTAGGAATCATTTATTCTGTTAAATAGTGACATTCTTTATAAATATATGCCTTTATTCATATATATAATTCTTTTAAAAAAAATTTTTTTTTTTAATGTTTATTTATTTTTGAGACAGAGACACAGAGCATGAACAGGGAAGGGGCAGAGAGAGAGGGAGACACAGAATCTGAAATGGGCTCCAGGCTCTGAGCTGTCAGCACAGAGTCCGACGCGGGGCTCGAACTCACGAACCGTGAGATCATAACCTGAGCCGAAGTCAGACGCTTAACCGACTGAGCCACCCAGGCGCCCCTGTAATTCTTTATAATAAATTATGTTGATCTGATCTTGCACTTTTTCATTTTAATTTTTTTTAATATTTTGGACCTGAAACATTGGATGAATTAACATCCTTAACTGATTACTCACTATCAACATTGAAATAGATGTATGACACTATTTATTTATGTATTTGTTCAGTAACATAATAGGAATCTACAAGACTGACACTGAACCCAAAAACGAATTCCTTAACAAATTACATCTAGCTATGTTTTCCTTTTCCATAAAACTTGAATTACATAAACGCTTGAATAAACGAACAAACAAACAAATAAGTAAATATAAAAGGCAACCCGAAGGGGAGACGTGTGTTTCCAAAAGAAAGAGTTTGCCTGATTCACGGGCTGTGTCAGGCTACTGGCCCCCGTTGGGTTTTATGATAACAATCAGCATCACTGTTATTACCATCATCATAGCAACTCATTTTTATGGGCACCAACTAAATCCCAAGGTCTGTGTTAAGATGACTTACTTGCATTTTTAACTTGATTCTTGCATCTTATCGGGAAAGGATTACATTCATTCTGGTTTTACAGATAGAAAAGGTATGACTCAGCAACAGTGTGTTTAACTTTCCCTAAGCCGTGCGACTAGCAAATGGAAGATCCAGGATTCAGCCTAGGTGATCTGAACAAGGCCTGGTTCTCAGAGGACAGCAACATGCAGCAGGCTACAGAGCTCCCTTCAAGGCACTGCTCACCCACAAATGAGGGTGTTTTGCTAGAGAAACTGTCCAACTGAAGGCCCATCTGTCATTTGGCTTGGGAAAGGCAGTGTAGCAGAGAAGGCACTAGACTGAGAGTCCCAAGTCCTGGATTCTGGTCCCAAGTCACTAATCAGCCTTAGGAATTTGGGCAAGTAATTTAACCCTTTGAAACACTGTTCCCTTATCCCCAAAATAAAGTTGAAGCCATCTGTCCTGCCCACTTTTAGTGGGTAGATATCAGGATCAATTGAAGTCATGTGTGTGAAACTATGTTCTAAAATGTCAAGTTCTCTACAAATATTAGGGGAGATGGACTTAGGGAATAAATTCTTTATGTTGGGATAATGGAGCTCTTTATTTAGGACAATCGAGATCTTTCGTGACCTTCCCGGTATATCTTTTTTTCCCATCTATTCTAGCTTTCACTCTCTTATCTTATGATTTTTGCCTTTTATTTCTACCAGCACGTAGTTGAGGGAAGGGAGAGTTCTGAGAGTTTTCACAAAGGAAGGGAAGAACTCGGGCCTTCACTCAGATCATTGATTTAGATTAGAATGTGGGCTGAGTGGGTAGTCATTCCCCGGTCCGCGTCTGAAGATGCTATTTTAGCAAAAAGTAAAGACACCTGAAATTCAGAGTGCTTTTTTAGACCCTCAGATGCCTATGGAGGTTTCCAGCTGTCTTCAAATCATATCACGCGGTGGTTGGAATTTCAAGTGCTTTTCCGGAACCTCCTACCTTGAAAACTCTGGGCAGCCTCCTCTTGGCACCACATCAGTGTAATTTGTATGTGCTGATCTCCTGGCGCCTGGGGAGTGAATGATGAAATATTCATGCTGGTGACCATTCATTTTCCCTCACTAAAAGCCTCTGCTATCATCCTCTTGAAAGGGAGTTGGAGAATCTGCCTGCTGCTAACTATGCTTGTGCTTTTGTGAAAAAACCCAAAGAGAGTTTCACAAAATCAGGTTTCCAGTTTGAATCAGATTCTTGGAGCTAGATGGAGCCTTTCCTGTAACTCTTGTTGTTGTTTCCTCACCCTTCCCCTCCTGCTGAAGGCTTGGTTGGCTTTCTGTTTCTGGAGCTTCCCTATGGCTGGAGATGCGTCCTTGTCTCACAGGTTAGTAAGTCTGCCACTTCAAGTGCAAGGCAGATAGTTTATACCTCACTTTCTAACATCCTAAGTTACAACATCATAACTTTGACATCATTTTGGATGTCTTTGGGGTATAAAAGTTTAGAACTTCTGGATCATTCCAAGAGTGGCTCTCTCATTGAAAACTGCAATACCAAAGTCACAAAAATCAACAAGTCAGTGTTAAGTAGATTTGTCATTCAAATGGAAAACAACCCGTTCTGTCTTCAGTGATGTGAATGCCTTTGCAGTCTGAGGGAAACTGGCTAATCTGTCTTCTGCTATTCGCAAATCCGTTGTTGCTGAAGGCCACTGCTCTTGAAATTTCACTTGCCCCCTCAGAAAAGCATTCAAGCAAAGCTAGCTAGGACCCAGCTGCTGTGTGTTTGCCATGAGTGACAGATACCAGTTTGGGTTTCTGAAACAAAGACTTAAATGCGGGTAGTTTATTTGGGAGGTGACTCCAGGTAACAGAGTTGAGGAGAGGTAGAGAGAGGAGGGAGAAAGAAAAGCCAACAACAACAATAATGAATAAAGGTTGTGTTACTGGTATGGTCATCACTGTGGCAATTAGGTTTGATTCCATGGCAGACCTTCTGAGGAACCCACCTCCAAAGGACAAGATGCTGGGGGAAGCATCCACTGAATCTTCTCTCCCGTTGCTTAATAATGGCCCCAAATGCTGTAAACTGTACTACCCTTTGTCTGCTCCTGCCAATGGGATGACACAGTTTCTGAACGTTGGAAGCCCTGAGACAGAAAGGTAAAGAAAAGCTGTCAAACGTAGTTGGTGTGGGTCTGGGTCATGTGCAGAGAACGAGAAATAAGAAGGGGGCTAAGTGGGTGGATGGTGGTCCCCAAAACACCTGCCACTGTCTCAAAAGCTCTTCAGATAAGGGATATTCTGATTTCCCAAAGAGGAAAGAACAGTGAGGGTAGAGGAGGAAGAAATGAGCACTGAAAGGAGAAGTAGATACCTTCCAGGAAAGTAGAGGAAGGGGAACCGTAGTGAAGTGGCTTTTGCTGGAGAGGCAAGGCTCAAGCACAGGCATGTGAAATGTCACACATACCCACCTGCTCACCACTCCCCACCGTGCACGGCTCCCTGCCTTCCCCTGTGCCTTTGCCGTGCTGTTCTCTTAGCTTAGAAACTCCTCCAGCCAACTATTTCTCTACATAAATCCCATGTGACCTTCAAAGCATAATGCCACTAGGCCCTTGCTTGATGCTTCTTCAAATGGCACACCCTGTAACTAGAGTAAATTCCTCCATTCCATGTCCTGGCATAGTGTATAATATTCTATATTTTCTTTTTTTTTAAAATTATGTTTTTAATGTTTACTTATTTTTGACAGAGAGAGAGAGACAGAGACAGAGACAGAGCATGATCAGGGGAGGGGCAGAGAGAGGGAGACATAGAATCCGAAGCAGGCTCCAGGCTCCGAGCTGGCAGCACAGAGCCTGACGTGTGGGGCTCGAACTCACAAATCGAGAGATCATGACCTGAGTTGAAGTCAGACGCCCAACCGACTGAGCCACCCAGGCGCCCCTAATATTCTATATTTTCATTCATTTCTTTATTCATCGATTTGGCAACTATTTATTGCCTGCCCATTTCATGCCGGGTGCGCAAACTGTCTTGTATTCAGATGAGCTGTATCTTATCCGAGACCTTTTAAACCAAGAGTTATGTTTTAGTCTTCTATGATACTGGATCTCAAACTGTGGTTCCTAGACCAGCAACATTAGCGTTTCCTGGAAACTTGTTAAAAATGCCATTTCTGGGTCTCATTACAAACCTACTGACTCAGAAACTCTGGGAATAGAACCCCACACTTTGTGTTTTAATGAAACTTCCAGGTGATCTCCAAGGCCCACAGTATTTTGGCCATCAGAATATTCCCAGTATCTGGTCATAGTAAGACATCAATACAATTTTGTGGAACTGGATTAGATTTAAATACTTGTCAGGTGAGTCCTGGCCTGAACACTTAGGCTCTTAAGGGTAATAAATTTTTTTACAGTTCAAAGGCTTATGAAAAAGGACCCTTCCATGTGCCAAAAGGATGACACATTCACCCATGAGGTATTGGCAGCTGGGGCTCTTCTCGGTCAATATGCTACAGAGCATGTCAACAGTGCAGTGCTGCTGGTCATAGCAACATTAACCTTCTCCTCTCCCTTCTCCCCACCCGGAGGTCTCTAGCACCACATGCCTGTCTAGCTTGAATGACAAGGTGTATATGGGTCAGTGCTTTTGTTGAACTCTTTGGGCCTTGCCAATCATTAAGAGGGAATATCCAGTTAATACAGGGAAAAGTGTGCCCTCTGGATGAAGGGAAGCCCTAGGGTGACTCTTAAATACCTAGCCTAAGTCATTCTCTGGTTGGGGGTGAAGCTCTTTGGACGACTGCATCAAAACTGGTGGCTGATGATGCCATTGCTTGTCAAAGTGTCTAGTGAATCCCAGGTTTATACATGCGCTCCTTGAAAATAAGGTCTGGCCCTTTGGTCTGTGTCTCCTCTTGCCCCTCTGCCTTCATTATCCCTTTGTACCAGGAACCGCGAAACCATGTACCCTTTCGCACCCTCACACCACGCATGGGTCATTTTGCAAAGTATTTCACAGATACTTTAAAATAAGAAATAACTGGAGAAATTCCAAGTAACCTTTGTAGTTTGAGGGAGCAAAGGTCAGGGAAGAAGGGGAACTTTCTCCTGAGTCACAGGGAGGCACTTTTGCTGTAGCAGAATCTGCCTTGGGTTCAGCATTTGCGGCTGCTCTGGAGACATGATGATGCATTTTGGAAACTATACATGAGCACAGCGGGAGGAATCCCCCTGTGGCTAATAATGTTGCTCTTGGTCACGATTCTTGGCGTCTGCCCTCAGAATGGAATCATAGCTATCCGTAATCATTTGCAGAGGCCATTTCCATCCTCTGCTTTCTAAGGGGGTTTTCCATCAAGTGGCGGAAACAATTTACCAATAAACACAGGCATTTAAATCTTGCCTTCTCAAAGAAATGCTGGGGGAGGGCCAAGGGGGGGGATGAAAAGACAGAATCACTAAGAGGCAAAGCTTGTTTTGCTCTGCCATCCCACATAAACAGACAGACAGAGACACTTAGGCATCCTCCTCAGATATTAATCTTGGATTCCCTTATGCTGTCAGTTCAACCCCTTTGCGTTTTATGTCTTCGGATTTGTGGTTTTCATGATAAGATAAATGATCTTTTCTAACAAAAGTACCCAAATGTAGTATTCTTTCAAGTCCCTTTGACAAGACTGGAGTTCTGCTTAGGAAATGAAAGCTTATTAGAGGTGTGAGCGACCAGGCTCTACTTCAGCCTCCTGAAGCTGACTTTTGATAGGAAGCGGTGGTAGCACTCGGGGAGGTGAGAAGCTTGATGGCCTGGCAGCTTCAACTTTAATCCAGGTGATCCCACTGTAGTCTTCGTATCACACTGTGGGAAACGCTATATTGAATGATCATCACTTTCATAGTGGTCTTCTGTACCCAAGAGGAAGACTCTGCTGAGCATATTCACACGTTGTGCCGGGAGAGAAGTATATTATGAGTTTGTCCAATTGAGGCTAAATATTTAGTAACTATTTGGTAAGGGAGACAGAGTAGTGTACTTCTTAGACAATGGCCTAGTTGCCAGTCTTGCTCTGACACTTACTGGTTGTGTGTCCTTGGACACATTGCTTGATCTTTTTTGAGATTCAATTTCTGCGTCTGTAAAATGGTGATGAAATAATACATGTAAAATGATTGGCATATTCCCTACTTGGAAGCTATGATTAGTGTGCACTAGAAAAGAGTGATAGAGTGTTCAGAGTCATCTGGTGTGTGGCGGGTAAAAAATTACTTCTCGTAGTTCATCATCCATAGAAGTCTCAGGGTTAATGGAAGACAACTGAAAGATTGAAGAAAACCGCAAAGCTTCAAATGGAGACCGAGCTGAGTTCCTATGGGGGAATTCCAACAAAGATGAAGTAGGACTTCATTCATTCCTTTATTTGACCCATTAAAACCTGGCAGGGGAAGGCTGGGGGCTTGTTTCACATTATTCTTTGAATTTTAAACCCAACCGTATGTTGAGAGGAAAAAATGGAACATCCATTCCAGCTCAGAGACCATGGTTAATCATTTAAATGATTTCCTTGCTACCGTGTTAAAGTCCCTTGTCATCTGTCTTTGTGTAGCATCAGTCTGGCAAAACCCCATCCCAAGAAGAACCTCCCAATGCACTGTCTTTAAGCTTGGCAATCAAGTGCTGCTGGGGGAAGCCTGGGCAGATTAGTGTCACCGACCATTCCTGATCATCAGTATCAGATGTGCTTTCGACACTGGCTAACATTTTTCTAGCCAGCTCAGTCCACATGTTTCAACACTTCCAACCTATCCTTAAATCTCCACCTCTGCTATCTCTACCCACCATGCTCAATGACTGGGTTAATTTCCTACAGCCATAGAGATCCGAAGCCGTTCTATGGCCATCCTTATCTTCTGGCCATCACATCTGCAAAACAAACTGCTTACAGTTATACTCATTTTGTCCTAATTCTCACCTACTACATTAGAGAAAGGGCCTTAATCCTATGTGAGTCCAATCTCTCCGCCGGTGCCGTGCAGTGCTTCCTCTTCCCCTTCTCAGGAACCACATACCATCCATGATTCCTTTTCTCGTTTGTGCATTCAGTCATTCTTCTTCCTACTAGATGCCATCATAAATATCACCTCTCTTCTCTAACTCTGTGTTTCCTCCCTTCAAAGCCGCATTTCTCCAAAGTCATCTCTATTTTCTTACTTCTCACTCATTTCTCAACATCCAACCTGACTTTCAGCCCACAGCTTTGCAGAACATGTTTTGGACCTGGTGGCTGCTTTTGGCTTTGTAGGCTGCCTTTTTAAAACCATTTTGTCCCCCATTTTTCTAGACACTAGCTCACCTGATTTTCTGCCTAGCTGTCTGGTCACTCCTTCCTTTAGCTCATTTTCCTCATGTGGGCCTCTGAATATTGGGTTTCCTCAAAGGACCAAAATCTTTAACATGACCTACAAAAACTTGCATGCTTTCTGTCAACTCTGTATGGTCATCACTTCTTTCCATCTTATAGTCTCCTGCCTGGATAATCCTACTCATCGTATGGATCTCTGCACAAGTTACTTTTTTCAGGAAAGTGCTTCCTAATTCTCTGAGCCCAGTCATACTCCTTTATTATATACTCTAATAGAATCGTACTCCATTTATCTCATTTCATTTGTCTTAGGTTATTTATCCATTCATGTGATTGTTTGATTAATATCAGTCGTTCCTTACTAAACAGTAATCTCTATGAGAATAGAGACCACGTCTACTTTTTGTTCACCATTATTTCACCAGTGCCAAGCACATGATGGGTCCACAATAATCATTTATTGAATGAATGTATGAACATTTGCCTCTAAGCCCACTTGTACGTTAGGGCAGTGACCCTACCTAATTTTCATTCTAGTCTCCTTATTGCTGATAATTCCATGGTTATTCTGTGGCTATGAATATAGTGGGCAGACATAATCTCCTGATGCACAGTCGTAGCTTTGGTGCATGGGAATTTAGAGGCATTTATTAAGAAAACTGCTTGGCAAAGTGAGTAGCACTATTTGGAGAGGGGAAAGAAAGAAAGAGAGAGAGAGAGAGAGGAAAAGAAAGAAAGAAAGAAAGAAAGAAAGAAAGAAAGAAAGAAAGAAAGAAAGAAAATAGTCACTCCTTGAAAATCCGGTGTCCAGTCCCTGGCACTTTGGAGGAGTTTTCAGAGAGAAGTATGCCTTAATAAAACTGGTAGAGACCCAAATTAAATGTAAAATTTTATATTCTACAGGAGATAAAATTACCTGTGTTTTAAATCTCCTCTTTGCTTTTGTTTTGAAGGAAACCAGTATTCTAACTAGAGTAGATCTGAATGGTTTTTTTTGAACCATGGCAGGGGAAGTGAAAGTTAGTTCCCATTTACTGAGCACCTACTGTTTTTAGGACACTGTGCTAGCTATGTTCTTGTGATGAAAAACGGCCCTTGGTTTTGCTTTAGAGAACAATTTTGGCAGGCCGAACGTTTCCTTTGCCTTCTCAGTGGGGTAAGTGGGCTCAAGGGAAATAACTGCCTGGGGAAAGTGTGATGTGACACTTGACAAATGCAGCAGTTTTGCCTGGCAGTGGATGGATTACAGTTGCCAACCAGTCCTCTGCTTCAACACCAGTTTCATGCCCAAGTCTCAAGAGTTTCCAGGTTGAATGGGAAGGTTTTTACTGCCAGCTCTGCTTTGATTTTTGACATCTGAGTTTGGTGAACTGGAGAGTGGTTTCCCGTGGAAAAGGAGGGATGCAGGGGGAGCACCATTAGAGGACCAGTTGGGTTCCTGCCTCTCCAGACACAAGTCAGTGCCCAGTGACTTCTGCTAATGGCTGCTTCGATATCTCTCTGCCAGCCACCTTCTGTCACTTGCTACATGATAGGTGTGGTCTCGGGAACAGTGTTAAGAAAGAAGCTTCCGAAAGAGCTTCACAAAAGCACGGGTACCTATTAAGCATTTCAATTTTCAGGGGATATTTGAAGGAAACCACCAATGTGGCATGAAAAATCATAGGTGTCTCCTATTGGTTGGGAGGTACCAAGTGGATTGAAGAAAATACACAAAGTGCAATGTAACCTTTGGGCCTTTTTTTTTTTCTTTTAGTCTGATCCTTTCAGTTTCTTTATGTTGAACCATGAATAATTCCCAGGGCATTTTGCACTGATGGTCATAGTTTATGCTTTCAGCCAATGTTTTTAGTATGAATTATGCTTTCTCTCACAGACTCAGAAAACCTCTTAAAGGTGCTAAAGGACCCTAAATTTCATTTAATTCATTTTTCTGCCTTTTGAAAGGAAATACTGACATCTTGAAAGAGTAAGGAGTCTGATGTTTAAAATCTATATGCTGAGCACTGTGCTAAGTACTTTACATATGTTATCTGATTTACAGGTGTTTGTTTATAACGTGATTGTGCAAATTAAAAAACACATTTTGTAAAATTATGCTTTAGAAATAATAGCATAATGGGAAAATAGACTTTGGGAAGACCACTCAGAACCCATTCAATTTTGTAATGCAAGCACTAATAATCTAATAAAAATAAAATACAAGCTTAGTTAAAATATGTAGCCTTCATTTTTTTTTTTTTAAAGGTAGAGGTAAGTTGATGGAAAAGGGTATAAAGAAGAGCTGCAGCTGTTGAGTTAAGGTCCAAGATTAGAGAAAATTGTCCAATAAACACCTTTGGAGCAGAGAACTTGGATAAACTAAGCCAGGAGGCAGAATATGGGGGTAAATGAGCATGATGTACACTACGGTATTCCTGTGAGGCTTGCTGTTAGTTGTGTGGGTGGATTTGGCATATAGCTATGGTTACTGGGTGCAAAACAGCACGTGATCAGAAAAAAATTCCGTAAAACCACCTGACTTCTGAATTATCCTGTCATAATTCCTCTATTTAATAATCATATATCAGATCATTCCCATTATAAAAATAAGCATTGAGGCAGAATAGACTATAATTTTCAGAATAAATATTTATGGTAGGTGGTACACACACACACACACACACACACACACACACACACACTCTTTATATACGAGACTGACATTCAAAGGGCTTATATAACTTCCTCAAGGCCATCCAGTTAGTAAAGATGGACCTAGATTTAGACCTGGGTTTATGCATTTCTTCCTCTCAGAGATTTGGGGCATTTAAATGTTGAAATTCTGGGGTGCCTGGGTGGTTCAGTCAGTGAAGCATCTGACTTTGGCCCAAGTCATGATCTCGCAGTTCACGGGTCCAAGCCCCATTCGGGCTCTGTGCTGACAGCTCAGAACCTGGACCTACTTGGGATTCTGTGTCTCCCTCTCTCTCTGCCCCTCCCCTGCTCACGCTCTGTCTCTCTCTGTCTCTCTCACATACAGTGACTGCCTAATATATACCAGCTCTGCGATGCACACACATTCACGTGCACAAATTTCTTCAGTTCCTTTGAGGTGAATAATTATTCTCTGTACACAAAGAGCTCATGTAACTACCCAACCACATTCATAGCAAACAGCTGATTTGAAGTACGACAGGTTCTTGAGCTCATTCTTTGGCCATCATATCATTTGGGTCTCCCTGGCAGTATAATAAAAGAGAGAGGAGGGGGATACTTAACAATTAAAATTTAAATTTAAATTTAAAAATTTTTAAAATTTTTTAAATTTTTTTAAATTTTTTTTTTTAAATTTTTTTTTTTTTTCAACGTTTTTTATTTATTTTTGGGACAGAGAGAGACAGAGCATGAACGGGGGAGGGGCAGAGAGAGAGGGAGACACAGAATCGGAAACAGGCTCCAGGCTCCGAGCCATCAGCCCAGAGCCTGACGCGGGGCTCGAACTCACAGACCGCGAGATCGTGACCTGGCTGAAGTCGGATGCTTAACCGACTGCGCCACCCAGGCGCCCCAAATTTTTTTAAATTTTTAAAAATTATGAAAAAAACCCTTACTTTAATGTCAAAGTTCGACGTTGATAGCTGATTCTACACACTCCTCCTTCAAAGTGACCAGTGACCACAGAGATAGCAGAATATGGATAACATCCTGTTTCTCCCCCCTGCCCCGCCCCACTTTTTGTGAAGAATTGACACATCACTGTATAAGCTTAAAGCATGATGGTTCCATGTACATACATTGTGAAATGATTACAATATGTTCAGTTAACATCCATCTCCCCTTATAGATACAGTAAAAGCAAAAGAGAGGAGGGGCGCCTGGGTGGCTCAGTCGGTTAAGCGTCCGACTTCAGCTCAGGTCACGATCTCACGGTACGTGAGTTCGAGCCCCGCGTCGGGCTCTGGGCCGATGGCTCAGAGCCTGGAGCCTGCTTCCGATTCTGTGTCTCCCTCTCTCTCTGCCCCTCCCCTGTTCATGCTCTCTCTCTGTCTCAAAAATAAATAAACGTTAAAAAAAAAATTAAAAAAAAAAAAAAAAAAAAAAAAAAAAAAAAAGCAAAAGAGAGGAAAAAAGGGAAAAAAAATTTTCCGCGTGATGAGAGCTCTTAGGATTTTCCCGCTTAACAACTTCCCTGTATGTCATTATAGAGGTGTTAGCTATGTCGTCGTGTGTCCATTTCATCCCTACTACTTCTTTATCTTATAACTGGAAGTTTGTACCTTTTGACCACCTTCCTCCGATTCCCCCTTCCTCACCTCCACTTCCGGTAACCCCAAGTCTGATCTTTTTTTCCTATGCATTTAGAACACCCTGCCTCTTGAACCAAATGATATGTTCTGGACTCATTACTTGCTAACTGTGCAGTCTTAGGGAGCTAAGAAACAACACTGACATGATAAGCCTGAAAGTCGTTGTAGATTGTGCAGCCTGGTTCAGATCTAAAACGCTTACTATCATGATTACTCACTAGACTGCCACCATTTTTTCTTGGTTATATTAGTTTTTCTTGGTTATATTAGTTAAGATGGTACCGATTGGCCTTTTATAGGATAAGTACTGAAATGTAAATTCTTTTAGCTTAAGGGGATTTTTAAGTGTTGTCACAGAAAATCAGCGCTGGAAGGGACCAGAGGAATTATAGAGTTCAGAGGTTTAGTTTTGTAGATGCTAAAACTAAAGCCCAGCAACATGAAGTGTCTTTGCAAAGACCACCCAGCTTTAAGGACTGCTGGAACCAGAGTTCATTCCCTGATATAAATTATCTTTGATTTCTACTTGAGAGGGTATTCCATGCTTTGACTTGTCAAAGTTTTTCTCCAGCAAACAAACTAACAAAAATCAAAGAGAACACAATAGACATGTCTCTATTCTTGGGCCTCACCTTTTGGAATTGGAAATTTAGGCATAAAATAGGTCTAGACCCAGACTAATTGCCTTTGTTTTAACTTGACATTGTGTTTAGAGATTTGAGACTTGTTACAGTATCTCGTGAAGCTGAAATCAGACAGATTGAATAATTTGCTTTCTACAAAATGATTGGTTTCTAGTTTCCAGTAGAAATAGGTTCATTCTTTTATTTGAGAGCTTTTGGAAACCAAGTATTTGAAACTCTATATTATGTGATATTATACCTTTGTATAAAAATAAGATAAGGAAAATTACCTAAATGCCAACCAGGAGAAAAGATAGGATGTTAGTTTAACAGTAGCTTATTTCAGTAACCATGTGTCTGTACTTCTAGTTGGAGCTGAGATAAAGATGAAGAAACCTCGTTCTGAGCCCTAATTACTTACTTTTGTCTCAGCTCATCTTTCTTATCATTTATGAGAATCAAGGTGACACCAATGTTTCCTATAATACTGAATTGTGTCAAAGAAGGTCCTCTTTCCCCAGAAAGCTTTAATTAGGAAAACTCTTTGGGGAAGCAAAAAGTAGTTCTGCGTAAACTAGTTTAAAGTACTCAAACTGAGGGGTGCCTGGGTGACTCAGTAGGTCAAGTGTCAAACTTTTCATTTCTGCTCGAGTCATGATCTCATGGTTCGTGAGATCAAGCCCTGTGTAGGGCTCTGCTCTGACAGCAGGGAGCCTGCTTGGGATTCTCTCTACATCTTTCTCTGCCCCTCTCCCGCTTGTTCATGTGCACGAGCAAGCTCTCTCTCTCACAAAATAAATAAATAAGCTTTTAATACAATAAAATAAAATACTCAAGCTGAAAATAAAATGACTAGTATGACACTAGTACCTGTGTACTAATGAACATTTTCTTCAGGCTTTGATAATGTCTTTAAGTCATTTCTTCCAGTCATACGCAGAGCAAAACAATGCAGATCTGAGTGAGAAAAAGAAGTTTATTGAAAGTTTATGACTTAAGTGTAAATGCCTTTCTAATACTCAACAGAGAGACAAGAGTTGATGCTAATGGCTCTTTGAAAAGAATTGGGGTGTTTTTTTAAAGAAAAAACTGAAAGAACCATCAGTAGATAGATTTTGGCTTCTTCAATGGGCAAGCAAGTGTTCCTTGAATTTCTCAAGTCTACTCTTTCCTGTGCTTCTGGAAGGACAAACTCTTGAATGCAAAAGTCTTGACAAAGGGCTTGTGGATCTTCATTGCCCTTAGTAAATTGTTTTAGAATATTTTTGTCTTGTTCATCTCCATACTCTTTCTTATAATCCTCTCATTAGGATGTGCAGTTTCATTATTTGTTATATTAATTTTGGTTAATTTGGGATCTTTAAAGTAGTATGTTTGAAAACACTTAGGAGTCTGGATTGCTGAGCAATTATGCTCTAGAATATTAAGGTTTACATTTTTATTTATTTTTGAGACAGAGAAAGACAGAGCATGAACGGAGGAAGGTCAGAGAGAGGGAGACACAGAATCTGAAGCAGGCTCTAGGCTCTGAGCTGTCAGCACAGAGCCCAACGCGGGGCTCGAACTCAGCGACTGTGAGATCACGACCTGAGCCGAAGTCGGACGCTTAACCGACTGAGCCACCCAGGCACCCCATGCTCTAGAATATTAAGTTAAGAACCATAGCACCCATCTTGAAAACAAAACAAAACAAAACAAAACAAAATCAAAGCCTTGAGACTTTGCGCCACTCATTGACATGGTGTTTTTCAAGCATTAGGAAGTCAAGCAAATTTCCTAATAAAGTTATTTGTCTCCCATAACAATCAGAGGAAAGTACCAAAAGAAAAAAAAATAAAATGGATTGCATTTTTAGTGGGTTTTAAATTTTGTTTGTTTCTGTTTATTTTATTGGGCTTTTTGAGGGAAGGGATTTTTTTTTTCTTGAAATTCCCAGGGTTCAACTCTTGTAGGAGACTCAGGCACTTTGTAAATTAGTGTTGGTGCATGATTAATTAGGGAAGGGATGTTGCTAATGGACACTTTTTGGGGAATCTGAGCCCCAGGTCTTCCCCAGATAAAATAACCAGTTACAACAATAGAAAAAGGGCAAAGGATTTGAACAGGCAGTTAACAACAGATGATATTCCAATGGCCAAGGAACATATGAGAAGGTGCTCAATTTCATTAGGACCTGGAGACATGAAAATTAAAACCACAATGTGAAGCCACAATACACCCACAATAATATTTTAAAGATGAAAACAATTCAAAGTCTTGGTGAGGATGTAGAATAAGTGAAATGCTCATGAACTGTTAGTGGGAGTATATCATGGGCATAACTAATTTGGAAACTATTTGGGATGTTTGGTATACAAAACCTGGTTTTGAGCAACCATGTAACCTGATGAGTCTCTGCTTCTTATATTAAATGGGGATAATAATAGGCACATCAGAGAGTTGCAGTAAGAACTAAACAAGGTTATGTGTAAAACCGGAAAGAAAACAGGTCATGTGGACCCAGGTATATCATAGGAGATGGGTGTAGTAACCGGAACTATAAATAGAATCATACTTAACAAAATTTTATCCCATGGTAACTTATGCCAATGTTATATTTTCTGGGAAATGTTAAAATTTCCGAGAAAAGTTAGTCTTGCATATTACTCAGTGTTTTATTAGTCTTTTTGGGAAGGAAATAACCAATAACTGATTGCAAAGCACTCTGCAGATGCCAGCATTTTTATAGTGAAACATTTTTCAAGAATTTTAATTTTTATTAAAGATTCTAAAGCATCTTTCCAGTTAGAAAACCCGTCCCATAAAAGGATGATAATTCTATGGACTGTATTCTTTACATTGAATTTAAGCGTCAGTTCCAGAGAAAAATACTATTTTCTACAGATGTTTCAGTGAAAAATACAAAGTAACACATTAGGTTTATATAAATATTTCTCCTTAAGGTTATTGTCTTCCATTTACTATTATATATACTAACAAAAATAAAATAATATACAAATACACACATGTAAAATTCCTCTATGCCATTATATGCTGATCCAGCTTTCTCTCCAGAGATAACAACTTTAAAAGATTTTGTGCATGTGCTTTGTCTATGTGTTTGCCCAACATATATATATGATGTACATAATTCCACCTATATAAATGTGAAGTTTTTTGTATATGTTTTTTCTTTAAAAAAAGAAATTATTTCAGGCCACCTGAATGGCTCAGTCAGTTAAGTGTCTGACTCTTGATTGTGGCTCAGGTCCTGATCTTGTAGTTCATGGGATTGAGTCCTCCTCCGGGCTCTGTGCTGACAGTGTGGAGCCTGCTTGGGATTCTCTTTTCCTGTCTCTGCCCCTCCCCTGTTCCCTCTCGAAAGAAAAGAAAGAAAGAAAGAAAGAAAGAAAGAAAGAAAGAAAGAAAGAAAGAAAGAAAGAAAGAAAAAATAAAGAAAGAAAGAAAGGAGTTATATCATATCTTATATATTATTCTTCAACTGCATTTGTTAATTTGATGATATGTCTTAGAAATCTTCCTATGTGAATCTATATACTTATTCTATTAACAGATATTTCAGTATTTCAGAGTATAGAAATACCACAGTTTGTTTTAAACATGCTTCTTTCGGATGTCATTTGGATGTCAAATATCTTCTTATTTTTAACAATGCTGTAGTAGCCTCATGCAACAAGCCTTAAGTAACTCTCCTTGGGCATGAACGCAAGGGTTTCCCTGGGTAGATATTGAGGCATGAAATGGCTTGGTCATAGGAGGTACCCATTGCTCATCTAGTAGCTAATGCCAGAATGCTCTTCAAAATGAATGAATGAATGCTCTCCAGCTTCATCAGCAATGTAAATGCAAGTTGCATTTTCCTTTAGTTTTACTAAGAGTTAATAACATTCTTTAAAATTTTTTCAGTCCAATGGGAAGAAGTAACATTTTCATGTTGCTAAAATATGCAAGTCTCTGAATACTACTGAGGCAGAACATTTTGGCATATATTGTTCTTCTGACTTCCTGACTACCATTACCTGCGTTATTGCTCCTGACTTTTCTGTGCCTTTTAGTGGGCTCTTGATGGTAGCCTAAGGCTACTGGAGTTTTTGAGTTAGCAATTCCAAGCCTAAGTCTCCACACCACCAGAATAAGCTTCCCTTTCTTCTTGTCCTAGATTTCCTTTCATGAAGCAAGGAAGCAGACTTTTTGCTCTCAAACTTCGGTATGCACAAGAATCACCTGGGGATCTTGTTAAAATGCAAATCCTGATTCAGCAAATATTGGGTGGAGTCTGCATTTCTTTTTTTCTTAATGTTTATTTACTTTTGAAGGAGTGACAAAGTGTGAGTGTGGGAGGGGTAGAGAGAGAGGGAAACACCGAATCTGAAGCAGGCTCCAGGCTCTGAGCTGTCAGCACAGAGCCCGACGTGGCGATCGAACTCGTGCGAGCTGTGAGATCCTGACTAGAGCCATAGTCGGTCGCTTAAGTGGGAGTCTGCATTTCTAATCAGCTTACTGTTGGTCCTAAAGCTGCTGGTCCCCTTAATAGGGAATTTCGTGACTGGTACATAGAAAACACTTAATTTACTTACATTGAATGACCAAGTTATCTGGAGATGTTGCAGATCAGGTGGTACCTAGGTCATTCCCCCAATGCAGGCTCAGTATACTTTCTTTTATTTACAAACTCAAGATGACCCCTCTATACCTCACTCTGCATTAGATAGTTACTAATTGTTTATCTCAGCTATGATATTATTATAATCATGGTAAGAGGAGTAGGAAATGAATCATTTAATCTTTGTGAATATCTTTGGCTCACATGGCCCAGTTATAACATTGACAGTTTCTGTGGTCAAAGTGCTGAAAGCCCCCCTTTTCCTTATTTTTCTGAATAAAGAATTCCCATTGAAGTATGTAAATTCCTATAATACTTCATTACACAGGATTGCCTCCTTATTCTTGACAAAGCCTCTTGCCAAAGTTAAAAGTAATCCATCTTTTATCTGTCTATCTATCTATCCACCCATCCATAGTTCTCTATTCTTTATTATATTCCTTATTCTATCGTTTTAATGCTTTGGATAGATTTTATTCTTTTCCTTCAGATCCTTTTGATTTCATTTTATCTTCACATTTAATATATTTTAATATTCCAAGGTGGTAGGTAGTCAGTTTTTCAGGTGTTGGAGATGGGATCACCACCCTGTCAGCTGATAGTAGAGACAGCATGTAGAAGCGGATGGGTTTGGAGCCAGTGACCAGGTTCTTATCACATTGTTAGGCAATGTAATCATCTCTCTCTCTCTCTCTCTCTCTCTCTCTCTCACTATATAATTTATGAATTTTTTTAAATGTTTATTTAGTTTTGAGAGGGAGAGGGCACGAGCAGGGGAGGGGCAGAGAGGGGGGTGCAGAGGCTCCGACATGGGCTCTGCACTGACAGTAATGAGCCCATTGTGAAGCTTGAACTCACCGATCCTGAGACCGTGACCTGAGCCGAAGTCGGACACTCAACTGACTGAGCCACCCAGGTGCCCCGATGACTATTTTTAATAATAAAATCTTTATCTACTACCTCCTTGATTACTAACACTGGCCCTAAATCAACTTGTTGAAAAGCATAATTTAAATAAGTTAATGCCCTTATTTTGAGTGTACAGTTTGATGAGTTTTTACATCTATTTATACCCATGTAAGCAAATATTTTTTTCATTCCAAATATTTCCTCATGTCTCTGAGGTTAATTCCTCACTCTTGACTTCAGGTAACCACTGAACAGTTTTCCGTTTCTGTCATTGCCTGTTCTAGTATCTCATTTAAAGGGAATCATATGGTAGGTTGTGTTTTTGCCTTGTTTCTTTATCTAAGAATAATGTGTTTTTGATATTCATCCATGTTAGTAGATCATTCTCTTCTTTTTTTTTAAGTTTATTTTTATTTATTTTGAGAGAGAGAGAGAGAGAGCGTGCAAGCATGGGTGAGGCAGAGAGAGGGGAGACAGAATCCCAAACAGGCTCTGCACTGTCAGCACAGAGCCCACTGTGGGGCTTGAACTCACAAACCACGAGATCATGACCTAAGCTGAAATCAAGAGTCTGTCGCTTACCAACTGAGCCACTCAGGTACCCCCATTCTCTTCTTTATCATAAAGTGATATTCCATTGTATGGATATACCATAATTATTTATCCATTTATCTCCTGTTCCACAAATAAATCTGACAGTCTTTTTGTGAATCTATTACTCTTGAGAAACTCCTGGGAGTAGAATTGCTGGGATAATAGGAAATGTATCTTACCACTGACTTCAATAAATCCCCATACCTATCATAATCTGAGTTCTCCAATATTGCATAGGATTGCATATTGTCTTATATTTTCTAATTTCATATTTATTTTAACTCCTGACTCCCCACTAGGTCGAAAACTCTCATATGGTAGGAGTCAGAAGTTATCATTCATTTCTTTTTTAACTTAAGAAAAGAAAAATTAACACTGGGCTGTGGGCATATCGTAACTGCTTGTGGATTATTATTATTATGTATTTTATTAGTAATACCTCACTAAACACAATGACTCTGTGTTATAGTCCTCTTTGAGATGAATTTGTAAAGTTAAGCTTCATTGGGTGTGTTTCAGGTGAACATAAATAGTAATTGTCTCCCACTCTTCCTTCTGGGTGGATGTGTGTCCTACTGGGACCACCTGGATTATCCTGAGACTCTTGCTGTAACCATCAACAATAGGGTCTAATATTCCACGGGGGTTGCTGAGTTAAAAGAAAGCAAGAGCAGGTCTGCTGTTTCTGTCTTTGCCACTTAGAGAGAGATTCACCCTGAAAATAAAGCCATCACAAACAATACTGTATTGTGTACCTGACTATAGTAAATCTTAAAAGTTCTTATTCACACATAAAATGGATAATTTTGTGAGATGACAGATGTGTTAGCTAATCTTATTGTGGTGATTACTTTGCAATATATACATACATCTAATCATCACATTGTACACTTAAAACTTACACAATATTATGTATCAATTACATGTTAACAAAAATGTCGGGGCCGGGGGGAGTAAAGCCATCACGGGAAGGAGACAAATTTGTGATCACATATTGAAGCACAAATCAAAACGCTTGATTAGCATCCAGCAGCACCTACCTCTATGCTTTTCATGGTGGATGGCAGTTTGAAATGAATTTTATAACTTATTATTACAAGAATCCCGTTTAATACATTGTACCTTAATACTACCAGATCCAACCTAGCCATCCAAAATATTAACCGTGAGACATATCGCAAGAGACCTTCCTTTGAACATATGGCCTTGGCCATCAAGGATAATATATTGCCAGTTTTCTTTAGACTCAATTAGAAGTTGAAAAATATACAAATGATAAAGGCACTAGATTTTCATCTTTGTGTACCTAAAATCATCCCTAAAACTGGATTTGAAGTGGCCATTCGATGTTAGAAACTATCAGAAAGTAAGTATTCTCATAAATACTCGACTGTAAGACCAGTGGGGAAGAAGTGTTTAAGTACTGTTGCCACAGTGACACATAATTATGGTTATCTTCCGTGAGAGCACCTTTAGTGTTGAACAGTGTTATTACTCTAGTATGCTTTTTGCTTTGAATCTGCCAAATAATTGCCTCAATTATCTGCTTCACTTTGGCCATGGAATCTTGGCCAGGACAATTATTCCTGTTTCCTGCTGGATCACAGTTTCGTGATCTCATAGACAGAACTTCATCTCAATGTCGAAGTGTTGGTAAGACTCACATAATTACTTTTCATCGTTACTGTGGCTGAGACGTAATTCCTCTGTCAGTCTATGCTGAGCGGTCCTGTTGAAAATGAATGGTTTTGAAGTAGCATAGCTGTATTATATTGGTAGAGAGAGACATTCTCATTCAGGGCAGGTATAATTACATGTTGCCATAGTGACAGTGAATGGACAGAGGAGATTTATCCAGGTGCTTATTGCTTTCCAGGAAAATTCCCATTGGACCTGGTGGTTATCAATGTCAGGCATCTTCCCCAGGCCAAAGGAAAACCGGTAAGATTATCATTGTCATGTTCTGATTGAAGAAGAGCTCAGTCCATTTTATTTGCTGTAGTACTCTCAGGAACATATTAGCAAATCTGAGTAAAGGCAGCAAAATTAGAATGAGGTTATCCAGTGGAAGATCACATTTTGCATCCTAATTCCTAGTATCTGGGAAGATGGAAATCTTACGGCATCCAAATGCCCTCATTTGAATTTCAGATTTAAAAGTATGGAAACATGTACTTTTCCATATATCTCATTTAAGTTTCAACACAGCCCTGTGGGTACTGCTCACATGTGCAACAAAGTGCCTGCATCTCAGAACCATTATGTTGAGTGAAGGGTGCCAGAATCAAAGGCCACAAATGGAATAATTCCATCTACATAAAGCTCAACATTAGGCAACAATAATATGTGGTGATGACAGTAACACGTATATACCCTTCCACATTTTATCTTAACTTGCAGAAAAGAGAACTATGGGAGACTCGCTATCCTGGAGTCAGTTTCCCACTCTGCCACTTGCTAGCTATAAGAACTTAGGCAAATTTTAGTTCTTTTGACTCTAAAATAGTCTCTTTCCAGCTCTAATTTCCTGAATATTATCTATAAAACTCCTCACCATCTACCCTTTCTAGAAGGTAGAATTGACTGAAAGGGGGCTAAGGGAAATGTGTGGGTGGTGGACATGTTCTATATTTTAACTGATGTGGTGATTACACAGGTATATATGTGTTTGTTAAAACTCATCATGTTGTCCACTTAAAATATGTACGTTTTACTGACTGTAAATGTGCAAAAAAGTCAAAAAGAAAAACTTTACGAGTTATTCTTATGAGCCATATTTTACTCAGGGGACAACTGGGACTCAAAAAAATGAAGTTACAGTTTGCCCAAGTTCATTGTGGGAGTTGGGAAATCTATATGATCCAATGAGAATTTCAATCTTTTGAAAAGTGGGAAGATTTTCATCCTGGCATTAATTGTAAGCCTAATGCCTTTGTACTTAGTACATTAGAAGAAAGCACAACAAAAATGAAAAAAAAAATGTTTCCCACATTCTGCTCTATTTATGTGCACATTTGCATTTTACAGAGGTAACTGGTAATGCATTATTGCTTTTTCACTGAGAAAAGCAGAGAGAAAAGCTGCCCAGCAGGGGAAGTCATAATGATGTCACTCCATCAGCAGTGTTCTGAGGCATCTGCTATGTAGAGAATCCTGATAGGTGTTTTTCTGCAGAGAGGCGAAAATTTGACATAACAGCTTTCACGGTCTGTGAAGCGGTTCCTGGATAAGCACTCCCTACACAAGTCCCTGAGCATCTTGTTAAAAAAAAACACACACACACACATCCTGATTCAGTGGGTCTGAAGTGAAAGCCCATCAGTTTGCAATTTTAATAAATTCCTAAGTGATGATGGTACTTCTGGTCTTTGGACCACACTTTGAGTGGCAAAGAAGAGGTTATCAAAGCTGAAGTGGGATGTGCTTTTCACCTAAGTTCTCAAACTCCAGTAGCGACCTGAAACCAGAACCCACAATGATGAGTGTCTTTATTCCCCTCATCCCACTCATATGAGAAACAAAATGAGAGGTGTGTAAATATAAATATAAACATTTGGGCCCAAGGAGAAAATTGGTTGTAGAATCGGTTGTTTAGAATTATTGAGTATAGGCAGTTTGTCCCATTTTTATTACTGTGTTTCTACATATAAAGCTTTAGGTCAACGTCTTCCTAAATTCCAATCTAGAAGTTCCTCTTCTAAACAAGGATACATTTGTAATCTTGGAAGTTGTAGAGTGAAATAGTGACCCACAGAAGTGTTTGATCACCACAACACACATGCACATGAAAGTTAGTTGTTAATTTTGTACCTGTTCTCCAAGATGGCCTTCAATAATCCTTGCCTCCTGGTATTCCCACTATTGTGTAATCCCCTTCCACATTAAGTGACACTGACCTGTAGAACCAATGGGATGATGATGTGTCACTTCCAAAGACAGATCATAAAAGACCTTCTATCTTTGGCCTTGTTTGTCCTTGGATTGTTCACCCCGGTAGAAGCCAGCACCATGCTGTGAGGATCTTCAAGCAGCAAGTGAGCTCCCCAAGTGAGGGAATAACTGAGTCCTTCTCTCAACAGCCTTGTGAGGGAAGGGTTTATCTTGGAAGTGGATGTTTCAACTCCAGGATTTTGAAGCACTAGATGACTAAAACAGTGCTTGAAAAGAGGGCAAAACTCTATATTAGGTAGATATGAGACTATTGACTTAGAAAGGTAGATTCTGTAATAGCCACCCTCCCCCCAAATGTTATCTAAATATAATCACATCCTGTTTGAACTAACTGACCCTAGTTCTTCATGATTACCAGATCCTAATCCCAAATAAATAGGTTTTGCAATGGAGGCAACAAGGCAAAAATATAAAATAACAAATGGGAGCATTTATATTACATGAATGAATAAAACCAGTAAGTTATGCAATCTATTATTAGGTTATATTCTGTGCTCAGGCATGTCTTGATGAAGCCTTAGGTTGGGACACTGGCAGAGGCGATAAGGAAAGATAGAGATGGATTATTTTGAATAATTGATAGGAAGTCATGATGAATTGATTTGGTGTATAAAGGAGAAGGAAGGATAAAAGACACCCTTAAAAATATGTGTCTATTAGATTGAAGAATAATGACATCCACCATTGAATGAAATAGATTAGTTTGGAAGATAAGCTAGGGTTTTAGAGATGGGGAAGAGGACAGAGGCTCTATCTTGAGATATATTCAGTTTTGCTTAACAAGAAAACCTGGGAGAAAATGCTTTATTTTTTATTGTTACTGTCCCCTTGTACCACATATTGGTGATTTTTTCCCCTCATTCCCAAACTCTATCCCTGAACAATAGAGATAGCCAATGTAGATATTTTACTTATGAAAAATCTGAGCAAGCAAGAGTTTTAGCAATATGTCTAATAGTATAGAGTCAGGAATAGTCTAAAATCCAGCTTTTTCCCAAACCAAGCTATGGTTCTTTCCTGCTGGAGCATACTGTGAACACTGCACAGATTTCTTCTTTATGTTGGCTGTTGGTCCAGGCCCTTGGTGTCTAGAATTAGTCATTGTTTTGAAATGGGAAGGTGTCTGGATAGATACTTCTGATAGGGTTCTAATAGAGTATCTGTCCTTTGGTGGGTACCTGGTAGAGTGTAGCTTTTGACTTTAACAATTAGAAATTCAAAGCTATAAATTCACCAAAGGCTTGTAAAAGCTTTGGGAAATCTATCAATACAGCCAAAGCCATAGGAGATTGATTTGTGAAACTGAATGTCAAATGTTAATTGACAAATGGGCATACATCATTTTAATAACTGGAACACTCAGGTTTTCTTTACTGTGTTCCACTTCTGGAAGTGACTTTTGCAATGAAAAAGTTACGTGATGAATATCAAGTTGGAAGAGACTCTATCTAGCTCTAGAGGACATATCATATACGTAGTGATAGCATTTGCAGAATCTTTCTGCTCTGCTACAGAACATCCATTTTTAGCAACTGAAATATTTAAGTCTTTAATATGCATTGTTTTCTCTTGCATAGGCTACTCCAAACAGTGAGTTATGCAGCAAATATTTATCAGGGACCCACCATGTGCCAGGCACTCTTTTAGGGGTTGAAGATACAGTGATGAATGAGAGGCAAGTTTTTACCATCAAGGAACTTACATTTTAGTGGGCCACTGAATCTTGTTAGTTTCTAGATCTCCTTTTTTAGTTATCAACCTCTTCTGTTTCACCTTACTTCCCTTAATGATTTCCATAATCATGGTTTGTCTTTAATTAGCTGCATTTTTTGAGTGTGTTCCTGATGAAATTTTAGGAAGATAAATTAATGTAATAGACAGCAGGTAAGTTGCTTTGTTG
Source organism: Panthera onca (assembly GCF_046562875.1). Taxonomy (NCBI): domain Eukaryota; kingdom Metazoa; phylum Chordata; class Mammalia; order Carnivora; family Felidae; genus Panthera; species Panthera onca. The sequence goes on from NC_138347.1 coordinate 142,684,559, forward strand.
AAGATGATTTTTTTGGTTTTTGTTCCTCTACTTCTCTGTTTTTATCTTCTATTAATGATAGTTTTTTTTTTCCTTTTTTCTTTTTAGTATACAGCTTGTTGTTCAGTTTTAATAAGAAAGGGACCTAAATGGAAATATGTGTGTGTGTGTGTATGTGTATATATATATATATATATATATATATATATATATATATATAGCTAAACAAATAGCTGAATTATAATTACTCTATGGCATTAGGAATAGACATAGTAGATGCTTAACAAATCAGAAGAATTTTAATTTGACAGTAAACTTCAAACTATTTACTTTAAAGATATTTGAGGCTAACAGACTAATCATATGTTGCCTGAGGGAAGAGATATTTCCTTCAGCTGACTTATTGATTTGTTGCCTTTTAACAGAAAACTATGCTGATCTAATTACAAAGAAGGGTTAAAGAGTTAATAACTTCAAACCTGAGGTTGTCCATAATGAAGCACAATGATTAATGGTCTAATAGAAGCAACCACCCGTGAATCTTTAGCCAGAGACTTGAAATACCATGTCGATAATGCGGGAGCTTGAAATACTGTGACCGATTTTTCTTTCTATATGAAAGTGATGTTAAAATTTCTAAATGTTATTGTAATTGGACCCATGGTGTAGCCATCACTTGTAAACTATTCTCTAAATGCTGTTTACTAGTAGTCTTCTGGATTATTAACTTTTTAAAAAAGAAAATTCCTGTTACCTTAATATACTCATCAGTGAGGTACCAGGCCACAACCTTCTCCAAAAACTAACTTGTCCAGGTCAATGTGAGGGTTGTGAAAAGGAACATAATCAATGGACCGACATCAGGAATCCTGGGAAGTCAAGGTAGATCACCAGGTTATCCATTTAAATCTCTCTCTCCAACCCTGCCAATGCAGGGATTATAAAAGGAATGTGGGGGCTTATAATTGGGACCATATAAGTTAGTGTTGAGACCTTTGAGAGGGAAGGTGATATAGCATGGGTACCATTTTGAGACATGAAACCAGAGCAGGTGAGTGAAGCTTATTCATGTTACCATTATTTACAGTATTTTCTGATCTAGTGTTAGCCTCAAATGGCTGCCACACTCAGAATCAAACTTCTTTGCCCTGGGAAGAAAGAACTATGATTGTAGGTTGAGCTGGGGGAACTCTTGGGTGGTATTGGAGCCCAGGGTTACAAGAGCTTATCAATAGTACCAGAGATTCAATTAACAGTATGGTGGCTGGGGCGGCACCATCAGCTGTTGATGACTGTGGGTGTTGGTTGTAGCAGAGGCCCAGCGACTTGAGAAAGCTGTAAAGGGCAGCTCGATTCTCCCCTGGAAATTGAGAGTAGGATTAAGTAGAGTCTGAGACCTCTAAACATTTTGTTTGGAGGAAGAGAGTGGTATTCCTATTATCTTGTTTCTGCTAAGAAAAAAATAAAAATCACCTACAGTTCCACCACCTCTTTCCTAGAGAGAGAATGATAGCTACCCGCCCCTCCCCCCCATTTATGTCTTGCTCACTTGCTTATTTACTTTTCCTCTTCTACCCACTCTGTTAGATATTTTAAAATTAAAGTTACCTCATGAACTTCTTTCTAGATCATTAATCATTCTTCCATAATATAGTTTTTGGTGGCTGCTTAACATTTAGTTATAAGATTTCACTATAATTAGTAATTAAGGTCACTGCCAAAAATATTTTCATTGTAATCTAAATCCTTGTTTTACTTTCTGTGGAAACTGTGGCCCAAATACCCTCAACTCCTGAGTTCAGTTGCCTTTTCTTTCTTGTTTCCCACTGTTTGTTGAATAGGCCGGGTGTGACCGTGAGGTCTTCTTTCCTTTTCTTTGAGCTTCTTCCAGGCTTAGCTTCCACTTAGTTTAGAGAGCTGGCCTCAGTGCTTTAACCAGAGGACTGATACTAGAGGTAATTTCTGTATTTATGGGAATTGGAGGGGGAATAGGGATAGGGTGATGGGAATAGCCTGTTTCTCTTCAATTTCTTGCTCTTCTAAGAGTGATTTGTGGACCAGCCACATTGATGTCCTGTGGAAGCTGGTTAGAAATATGGAATCTCAAGACCTGCTAAATCAGAATCTGCATTTAGGATGATACTCTAGTGATTCATATGCAGGAGAAAGTCTGAGAAGCACTGCTTTAGTTGATGGCCAATAATTATCCTTTGATTACTTCTACACCGGTGGTTCTCAAAGTTCTCTTCACATTTGAATCAGCAAGGGAGCTTCCAAAAATGCTAATGTTGCATTCCATCCCTAGAGATTTAATTTGTCTGGTGTGTGGCTTGGGCACTGGCAGCTTTGAAAGATGTTCAGATTTAAATGTTCAGACAAGTTTAGGAACTACTGCCCTATATCTTGGTTACCGGTACTGTCTTGTTTGAAAAGTTTTCTAGGGTCCTATTCTAACCTATTTTGGGTTGTAGTTTTCTCTACCTATCAATTATATTCCATATGCTTCTCATTTTGCAGAAATTCCTATATAATTCTGTCCCACTAATGATAGGAGTTCCCTTTATTGTCGAATGCTGTTATATATTTAAATTTTTTTCTTTAACTCTTTCCAAAGGAAAATATAATCCAAGTCATGTGGCTTTCATTGGTTATAGATTGGTTTATCTTTGACTCCATTTTTCTCTTTCACTATCCTTTCTTCTTCCTGGCATGACCAGATTCTTAAAAATCCAACATGGCTACACCCTTTTCAACCCCTTGTTCTCAGTTCTTGGTCTATCTTGTTTGATTCCTCATTTATGTATTGGCATTCCTGAGGACTCCAGTTACAGCAGCGTTTCCCAACAGTGGCACTATTGACATTTGGGGCCAGAGAATTTTTTTTGATGTAGATGACTGTTAGACGTTCTGCAGAATCCCTGGTCCTTACCTACTAGATGCCAGTAGCGCTCCTCAGCCTCCCTGCTAACCCCACCTAGGTTGTGACAGACGTATTTCAAGGATTGCCAAACATTCCATTGCAGCCATTGCAGGCAGAATGGAAGAATTCCCTCTAGGCTGATGACCACTGAGCTCTATAGGATTGTCAGATGTTCGCAATGGCCAATAAATGCTGCAGCAAGTACATTTTAAAAATATTATTTCATAAGTGAGAAGGTCTTTACTGTCTTCAAGGATACTTTTTTGTGTTTCTTTTCATCAATTGCATTTCATATGCTGATGTCCTGGGATTGTCCTGAGTTCATAAAATTTTGTTCTTCCCTATTAAGATGGTTTAGCTCATACAATATGAATTGTGATTTAATTGTTATAAGTTAGTGAGACTTTTCATTTGAAGAAATTCACAGAGAGAGAGAGAGAGAGAGAGAGAGAAATCATAGTCCAGAGGTCTCAATCTTAGAAAAAGAAAAGATGATTACTTCACTAATGGTCACTGTTTGGACTGAATTGTGGCTAAAATTACTTTATCTTGGAAAACAAGAACTTATCCAACATGCTGAACCTTACTTCCATCCCTGAGATTCAATATGTGAAGATTTTATCTTCATTATAGTCCCTTTGAGATGAAAGAAGTATACACTGAGTCTTCATGAGTAGACTATATTCCTTGTATTTCATACAAAGGAACTCTCTTGCCAATACTTTCCTAAATACAGCTCTAATGAACCAAAGACCTGCCCCCCCACCATGAACACATTATGGAAATACAATAGAAGGATAAACAGAAGCTCATCCTGAGCTTCCTACTTCCTGTCCTACTGATAAAATTAGCTGAAGGTAAAATAGATCATAGGTCTACCACCCATAGGGCACATGCAATAGTATTCATGGAACTGATAATCCAGTGTTTCCAAAGGGAAATTTCATCTTAGGTACACAATCGTATTTCATTTATGCTACATTTGACGTGATTCGTTCACACTATTAGAGATTTTAGTCAATGCAAATAGTCCTCCATTCAGTTGACGGTTGCAGATTGGCAGCGAGTACTTGAGGCAGAGATTTGCAACTGGAAACTGAATTGTGCACAGGTGAAGGAGGCTTTTGCTAGATTAAAGAAGTGTTTTCTGTTATGCTTTGCATTTCTAAAGCCAACATTTGAGCACTACCTTTTAGTCTCTTGAGCCTGTGGGGAGAGAATCCTTCATTTCCACACCTGCCGCCTGCCTCACTTCCCCAGGACTGGCCCTTCACATGCCTCACATGGTTTCTCTGCATTCTGCTGGCCTCTAGCAGGGTGCTGCTGAGTGCATTGCCAGACGTGTAGCTGAGTGATTTGTCCTCCGCGTGACAGAGACACTAGAAACTTTCGTTGAGCAAATACAAATAGGGCAAATTGAAAGGGGAGAGTTTTTGTCAGAATTTATTTTATTTTAGGAAGTATTTTTTGTTGCTTTGGGGTTTGAAGGCCATAGATTGATTCTTTCTTTCTTTCTTTCTTTCTTTCTTTCTTTCTTTCTTTCCAGTTCACCTGCTTTAGCTCTTCTCTCCCATTCACTAAACTGTCATGAACAGTTTTGGAAACTCTAGCAGTAAATGGACTTGCCCTTGTCATTTGGCTTGAAGTTCTGCACATGACAAATGTGTCTTCTCCTGTCCATTGCATTCTTTTAACAATCTGAAAACTTCACTTTGTCCACCTTTGCTTTGGCCTGAAATAGCCAGACAATTGTGTCAATGGTTTAATTGGATGCTGAGGCCTCCAGAAAATGCCTCCACCCTTCATTTCCTTTTTTGTTTTTCGGGTTCCATTACTTTTCATGTTCCATTACGCATGCTTTCATGTGTTGGCATGGGCTTTTGGAATAAGTAGATGCCTATTAGCTGCCCTTAGAGATAGGATAAATTTATAATGTTAATAGTCCAATACTTTCTATGTGCTGGAACAAATGGTTTTCTACATATTACATTTTTTAAAATGTTTATTTATTTTGTGCGAGAGACAGACCATGAGCATGGGAGGGGCAGAGGGAGAGGGAGGAAGAATCTCAAGCAGGTTCTGTACCTTCAGCTTGGAGCCCAATGCAGGGCTCAAACTCACGAAACAGGAGATCATGACCTGGGCCAAAATCAAGTGTCAGATGCTTAGCTGACTGATCTGCCCTGGCACCCCTCTACATATTACATTTTTATCTTCTCAATAACCCTATATTCTATGGTCATGTTAGAGCCAACCACTGTCTACCACCTTTTCAAATCCACTTCTAGAAACCATGACATGTGATGTGGATCTTTAGGCATTCTTAAAAGGGATAGGAATGAGCTTTGAGATGGTATCACCAGCCAACATTGTGCAAACACTCCCTAGATGTCTCTTCCTTTCTGTAAATTTCCTCTTCAAGGCAGATACTGATACCTACCCTGCCTTCACCCACATGCTACTTTACTCTCCTAGAGCCCCTCAGGACTCTGCCCTTCTCTACCTTCTTATCGCCATTTTCCTTCCTTCTCCTGCCTGCCACCCTGTAGGAAAAATAGTTTGCCTTAGGTTAGCATCCTCACTAGAATTCTGGTGAAAAAATTCTGCCCTTTGTTTCATGTCTATGAGGAAATGGAGGCAAAGAAACTAATTTGCCCAAGATTACTCAGCTTACAATAGCAGATTTGGATATGAACCATGACTGTGTTCTTTCCTTCTGATCAGTTTTCTTTGCAATTCTATCATCTATAGAAGATCCTGTTCGTGTCAAGGCTTAATGTTGGATTTTATAAGTTTCTAATCAACATTATTTGAGCAGAGTGATTACTGAAACCAGAGCTGACAAGTCCACGTGTGCCCAGAGGAGTTTAAAATGGTTGGAAAAACTTGTTAACTGGGTTGTTTATTTAAAAAGGAAACAAAATCCCTCAGGTTATAAAGTTGGAGGCAACATAATTAAACAGACATCCCAAGGTGCATTCTTTAAAAAGACTTTCTAGACTAACAGATTTCTTCTTCATCCACCCACGTTACCCACACAACCATTACTACTCTGACTGATCTTCCTGTAGGGAAATCAATATAATTGCTCAACATCTCAACATCTACAGATGTCACCAGCCCCAGGCCTTAGCTTTTGTTTTGCCCCTACTGAGTGAGAGATGAGGTTTTATAATTGTTGTGTTGTTGTTTTTCATATAATGGAAACTCTACTTGGCAGACTCCTGCAGTCCCACTGCACAGGCATCCACATGGTCTGACGGGGATTTGGTGTCTTTACTCGTTTCTTTAGTCTGGTCCTTCCAAAAACACAGCCCAGCCTCCACATCCCTTCTAGTCAATGGTTCTCCATCCTGGCTGTATGCTGTACCCTGCCCCCCACCCCTCACCCCGGAGACTTTTATAAAGTGCTGATGCCTAACCCCCACTGCTGATCAATTAAATCAGATTCCCAGGGGGTGGAGAGAAATCTATTGTGCTACCCCTGGGCTACATGACCATTATTGTTAAACTAAACTACTAAGTTTCCATTGGGATATGATTACAGGAAGTAGTTCAAAAGACTGTTATAGAGGTTGTACTTTGCAGTTTCAGTAAGAAATCTAGCAATTGCTTATGATGTTCTGGCTTAAAAAAGAGGGTATATCAGTCAGATTTGCCATGAAGATATTGAGTGACAAATTATTCCCGAACGCAGTGGCTTTCATCAAGGAACATTTCTTTCTTTCTCATGGGTCTGTAGATAAGCATGGTTTGGCTGGTCCAAGCTGGACTCTGTTGGGTAGTTTTGTATCAGGATTTATGTAAGCTATGTTTTACTCTAGGTGAGGGTATGGTTCAAATCTTTCATCATCACATCATCACTGACACATCATCACATCATGTACTTCTCATGGCAGATCACTGACACTAATTTCAATTGCACTAAAACACTTCTGCTTCTGTCATGTCCACTCATGGGTCTTTGGACAAAGTAATTCCTATAGCACAGCCCAACACTGGTGGGATGGGAACAAAAATTCTCTGCCCACGTGCAGGGAAAGAGGATAAATATTTACTGACATTCACACATTCACAAGAAGGCAATATGAATTGTTGACAAGTTCTTAGAATACAAGTGACTAAAGAAGGTTTGGATATTCAACTTTTCTGTTGATATAAAATTATTCTAATATTTTAAAAAGTTCTTTTAAAAGGTAACAAAAGACTGAGCTAGCAGAGGGTGGGGTGGGAACATAGTTCTAGTCACTGGAAGTGTTGAAGCAGAGTGTAGATCATCCTTTGGCGGGAAATGTGTGCAGAGGACTCTATCTAGCATTAGCTGATTATTGAGTGTATTGGTTATATTTGTAGTTGGTTTACCACAATGAGGGGCAGAAAGAATAGGAAATGAAGAGTCAAAGTTCTAATTGTCACGATAGGCCATATCCAACAAGAGGAAATTTCAAAGGGATAAATAAAATGCTATACATTTGGGTTTACAATTTCATGGTTTCTATATTTTAAGTAAAAATCTGTACATAAGAAACTCTTAAATACAGAGAACAAACTGAGGATTGATGGGGGGCAGGGGAGAGGGGAAAATGGGTGATGGACATTGAGGAGGTCACTTGTTGGGATGAGCACTGGGTGTTGTATGTACATGATGCATCATGGGAATCTAGTCCCAAGAGCACAGTGTATGCGCTGTATGTTAGCTAACTTGACAACGAATTATTTTTTGAAAAAAAGAAACTGGCAAACACTTTGTATTTTATTGACTCTTTGATTCTGGGTTAAATATATCATGAGTTAGAATTCATAAACTGGATTGGGCATCACCTGTCAGGATTAGTCTAGAAGGCATAGTGTGGCCAAAGCCTCCAGTTGGCCATAGAGTACCTGCTGGCTGGTGTTACCACTACTATCAATGATAACAACTGAGGCAGCAGCTAATGTTTGTAGGGTGTTGCCTAAGTGCCAAGTATAGCTAAGTGATTTACATGGATAATTTCATCTTCAAAAGATTTTGTGAGGTAGGTACTAATGACAATTCCATTTTCCAGATGGAAAACTGGGGCCTAGTGAAATAAAGTAATCTGCCCAAGGTCCTGCAGTTTATGAGGTGTTGTTGAGAGTTCAAGTCAGGGTGTTCGATTCTACAAAGTATGGTGTAATCATAGTACTTTATTGACGGCCCATTCAGACTGATTTGCCATTATGAGTACTAGCACTTTCCCCAGGAGCCTACTCCATCGTTTGACAACCACCGCCTTGGACACTTTGCTGCTATGACACAGTTCTGGAATTATCGTGAGATACTGCTGTGTCTCCTTTGGACAGGTCTTCTCTCTGAGAGTGCTTCACAAGTTTTTGGAAGTCACGTGTTTCGAAAAGCACCGTAAATCAGGATTCCTTCCCCCAAATCCAAGGGACCACTCTCATCACAGCCACAGTTGACTGGAGACACATTCTCTGTTGTTGGAGCTGGTGCCCACTTTGCTATTGATTATTTCTGACTTGCCGGAGGTAGCTGGCAGCCAAATGGAAGGCTGGGATTTCCCAATCAATAGTCATTAGAACTGCATTTATTTTACATAGAATGGCCTTTGGGGCTGGGGTACACCCTTAACGATAAAAAGAAAACTACAAGAGCTTATTTTGGGAACATAAACAGCTCTCTTCAGGGAGCAGCTAGAATCAGACAAAGAAGTGCATTCACAAGTATCCTTTACTCTCAGACATCATTGCTGCCTCACACGCAAGTACTTCTCGGGAAATTTAAGTTCTAGAACTTCTCCTAAGTGGGATGTAGACTTGGACAGGCTGAGCAGGCTGTGTGTGTCATGTGTGGGTTTGCTTTTCGGACTGAAGGAAGGGACTCAAGTCACCCCTTTGATTCACCAAACTTGAATGTGAAAAGAGAGCAGGGAGAAATGCAAGACCTGCCTTGGTAATAAATCTGAAAAAAAAAAAAAAAAAAAAAAAAAAAAAAAGCACAGACTATCCCTTCAGTGATGGTGAATGGATAGGGGGGCACAAAGGTAGAAGAAGCTAGCAAAAAAAAAAATGTCAGAATGGGGATGAGAATCCACACATGGTGGTTAGAAATTTGTTGTGATAAGCAGGATGTCCCTAGTGGTTAGAAATTTGTTGTGATAAGCAGGATGTCCCTAAGCAAGTACAGTACTGCAGGGTATCCTGAAACAGTAAGAAGAGAAGAGCAGAACACATTTTATGGAACCGAATGACTGTGATTCATGAGGTAGTGCTAGTGTATTCTCACAGGTTTACTTTTTTTCCTTTTTCTAATATCAGTAATCACTCAGTCTTCCAGAGTTACCTTTCAGGCTGAAGTAGGGAACAAACTATTCTAAGTTTGTTTGGTTAATACGTGTCCTGAGATAAAATAGATAAAATGCCTTGAAAGAAAAAGAAAAGGCTGTGGTTTTCTCCTCTTTTAGGTCTTGCTGAATTAGCCTTGTACTTCTTATCCCCTTTGCCAACTTAATGGCTTCACATCCTGGGTTTTTGAAACCATTTCTTATTCAGTCTAATTTACCTTTAACCCCTTTTAGTGCTCAGATGTCTTTGTGTGGTGGGACCTTGGGATAGGTCTCTACCTTAAAATTTTCCACTTATTCCCTCCTTATTCTCAAGAATGTGTCCAGAACCAGCCACACCAGCCTAGCTTGAAATAGGCTCAGGAAATCCAGCCATTTCTCCCCATTATGGTCCTGTAAACATTGCTATCATCGAGCATGGACCATGCCTCCAGATGGGATTGGTTTCTGAGTTAGTCAGACCAGTTCTAGAAAGAACAGAAGGAGGAAACTCGGAAAGTAAACACAGACCTTGGGAGTAAGGGTGCCACTCAAACTAGCAGCCCAAGACCAGAGCCTGCCAGTTATAAACTGTGACCTTTTCAGTTCTTTCAACTCTTGAAACATCAGCTGCCGATGGAGAGAAATTCTGTCTGTACACAGGCCATCGATTGGAGTAGGTGAAATATGATGACATAGCTAAAATGCTTTGACCCCTTGAGAAGCAGATAATATTAGATGAGGTAGCTTTATTAGTGGGTATTTTTGTACAAAGCTGCTTCTTTATATCACATTTTTACATTCCATATTGCCATGGCATTAAAAAAAAACAAGCTGTACCTATAAGAACATAAGAAGGTGGAGAGGTAGCCAGATACATAGGTACATACACAAATGGGTGAAGCCAGATTTCTTAAGTGGTGGTTTGCAGGATAAGTTGATGCTTTTATCTCAAAATAAGGGAAATTTCACTTTAGAAAAATGGTAGTGATTATGTCAGTGTCCATAGTGATTATGTCAGAATGGACTAAAACTAGGGATTTGTTCTATAAGAAGTTACACAATAAGTTAGGAATTGGTAGGTGATAGATGACCCTGACATTTAAGGCAAACATGCATACATAAAGGAAAAAAAAAAACTCTCTATTTAATACAAGCAGTAGGAAGAGAGAGATACTGGGGACATGGTGGCAACCATAAATCTGGGAGTAAAACTCAACAAGTAGATAGTAGCTCCTTGAGGCAGAGCCCATATCTCATAGTTCTTTGCCTTTCACAATTTCTTGGCTTACAGTGGTTGCTTGATAAATGTTCATTGTTTGAAAAAAAGACGGAGAAGGGAAACATTACGTACATTAATCAAGATAGAAACTAGATGGTGTAACTATAAGTAATAGTCGAAGATACAAACAGAAAAAAAAAAGAGCCAAGTTTTGATAGGAAACTGGATAAAACAAGAGAGGAAAAATGGTTGAAAAAAAATAATTCAGTCATGTTTGAGAAAGAGGAAAAGGGATGGTGGGGCAAGGTCTGAGTAATAGGATTATAGGTGGGCAAGGCAATTATTTGGAGCAAACGTGATACTGTCTTGAAAGAAAATCTTGTGTTGGCCAATGGATAAAAAAGCCTTTTTCGGCGTAGGCTCAGGTAAAATGTGTGCATTTGTAAATACATATGTCACAAAGAGAAGCCGTATGAGTGAAATTCAGGAAGAAAAGCTAGTTGCTCCAACCAGTAACTCCAGGCTAAGGAAGATATTTCTGAAAACTAGGTGAGCCTAGCCTAAAAGTGAAAGTGGCTGCTTCAGTAACTAGAGATTCACCATCACTGGAGTTATTCACGTAGAGGCTGGGGAGCCATTATAGATGGTGGTTATTGGGGAAGTTCAGGCAGCACATGGGCACTGGGACATTTAGCCTTTGATTTCCTTCTTGTCCCTGAGATTCTGTGGTTCACCACTCAATAGTGAGGACCTGTTACTGTGTAGATGCTTCTAGGTCCTGACCGCCTACTCAGCAACAAGTGTCCTGGCTTCTGCCTCCAGTGAAGCAAGAATAGCAGACACTACAACCGGTTTAGCAGCTGACTCTCCAGGAGAAAAAAAGTCCTTCCATTTGTAGCATTGGCTGATTCCTATGGTATACATACTGTCACCGTGCTGAATTCGAGCTTTCGGTGTGACATCATTGAGCCTGGAGTTGTAAAGGTATACTCCCAACTGACTCTCCTGAAACTGTGTCGGCACTTCTCTGGTACCTTGCTCCAGGATCGGTCATATTGTCCAAGAAAGTGTGATCAGTTTGCAAGGTGTTGATACCTCCCAGGTAGCCCAGGAAGGCCAACCAGGGAAGGACAAGGCTCCATTTGCTGGCACGTGCAATCATGCGTCCGCTCCCTGCCCTCTTGCCACCATCAGGACTGTCAGAGCAAAACGAGGGGTGCCACTTGTTCTCATGGGCGTACTCACTGTTGGGATTTATCTGTGGTCCCTTTCGCGTGCTCTGCTTTTAAAAGAATATGAGTAAATATGTGTGTGATATCCTTGGTGCAGTTTCCCTCTCCTCCTCCCCCTAATTGATCCCTGCTTTCCTTGGTTCTTAAGACTGGCCAGACATACTGTAAGGTAATATTGAGTTTATTGTCTTTGCCCTTCTTTTAGCCTCTTCGTGACTTCCACATGGCTCCTGAGCTGCCTCCTCTCTCTCTTGCACAGTTGCAGGACCTCGTGCTTATTGAACATTCACCATGAGCCAAACTCTGCTCTGAATGCTTTTCCTGTTAACACCTCAAATGCTCCCAAAAATGGATGGGCTAGATTACTAGTTCTATCCATGTTTTGGAGAGAGGAAGCCAAGACACTGAGAGCATAAGTACCTTTCTGTAGGTCACACAGGCAGTGTGTGTCAGAGCTGGGATTTGAATTGAGATAGTGGGGAGTTTTCTTGATCTCTCTGGAAAGCAGTGTGGAAATCAAGAAGATTGTAGGGAATACATTGCCCTGATTGATAAAGCAGAGAAAGCGATTTGCAAGAAAGATGGATCAGGTTCAGAGAGAACGGTGGCTCTGCTGTGAGCAAGCCTGTGGGTCAAGTGTCTCATAGAAGAGGAATAGTTTTTACTCACTTCATTTTATCACTTCAAGTCTCACCTGAGTATGAGATGAAACCTGCATGATTCATTTTTTTTAAATAGGAAAATAGACTGGCATCGAGACTCAGAATTTTAATGGTTAGATCTTTCTAAATTCAATACACATGTAACTGACTTTTTTTTTTTATCATTAAGGCATAGATGTCATTAGGAATGCCTTTAATCATTGTGGTGGTAGAAAACATCTATTTTTGAAAACTCCACCAGTATCAGGGTTTTCATGCTAAATTCACTGGACAGTTCAGCCAGAGGAAGACTCAGGAGTGAGCCCATTACTGATGGCTGCTAACTAAAACCCTACCTTCTTAATACGGTAATATAAAGAAGAGTAAAACCTCACTTATGTAGAAGTCAGATCCCCAGCAGTGTGATTTATTTGAAACTTTGCTGAGAATAAAGAGATGAAATCAGTGTATTCGTTAGGATTACCTGCATATGAAAGAAAACGAAAATAATCATGACTCAAACACAAGGTTTCGTTTTTATTTCGTATAAAATAAGTCTGAAGGTGCAGTTTCAGGTTGTTGGTGGAGGCCCATGGGCATCAGCATCTCAGGCTCCACCCAGCCTTCTGCCCCACCATCTTTAGACACGGTCATTTCAAGGTACAACATAGCTGTTGGCGCTCCAGCCGTCATAGACAAATGCTGGGAAACCTAAGTAGCGGGGAAAGGGCCAAAGGGCACATACTATCCACTTATCCTCTTTCTGAGAACCATTCAAGAAAGACTCATTCAGCACTTCCTCTTCTGTCTCACTGGTCAGAATGTAGTCACATGACCTTTCCGAACTACAAGGCAGGCCAGGAAATGGGGTGTTTTAGCCGGGTTCCCTTAAATGAGACCAGGATGCTATTTCTCTGGAAGATGAGGAGAATGGGTAGTAGGTAGGGAGTGGATAGTCTCTGCCACAGGAAGAATGACTTGGCTGCCCTAATTAATGTGACAAGCCTATACACTCTCCTGAGTAAAGAGCTCTGAGGCTAAGGTGCACAAATGACTTGCTGCTTCTTTTACTGAGTTGTAACCACACTTTGGCATATACGCGTGGTTAAGGTATACTAATTTACCAGAGGCTAGGGTGAAACTAATGTGGGTTCTTTTGCTTTTAAATGAGAGAAAACAGACTCATGAGATGCAAGAAAAAACAAAAGCAAGCTTTACTGCTACCTTTCAACCTTCCCAAGGCCCAGGGAAGAAGAAAAGTGAGGGGAGCTTAGGCCAAAGGGACACATGGAGCCTGATGGATTCCATTATGGAGAAAGGCAGTGAGTCTCATTCCCATGGCTTGCCAGTTCCCCAGAAAACTGGGTCTCACCTCAATCTGTCAGGCAGGAAGAGGAGTACCACCTAGGAGTGGCCTTGGGGACAATGGCAAGGGAAGGACAAGCTGGGTGCCATTGTGCTTGGCTGCCTTGGAGGAAAGGGACTGGTGTGACCCTGGATCTTAGCCAGTGCTGCTTGACAGGAAACCTACCGAACTTCCTAAGCTAAAAAGAGTATGTATTCTGACATACTCTTAAACTTTAGCCACACTCTTGTACCTAAATTCAAATGGCTCTATTGTATGAAGCTGCACCAGTAGTTTCATATGGAGGGACTATGAGCTTTAATCAGCCTGAGACATGCTCTGGTCACCAAAGGAGAATGTTTCATGAAAAATAGGCGTTTGTTTGGCAAGGGCAGAGCAACCAAAGAGGTTGTTCCAGACACTTGTACCATTACACAAAGTTGTCTTCTTGCAGTAGTAGATTAAGAGAAAGTTAAGAGAAGGAATGCTAGTGTTAAGTACATCCAAAGGGCTAATGAGAACACTGATAACTTGATACCAAAAGATGAGTGACAAAGAGACAAAAACCTATAAAAATGGCAAATGTCTATGTTTGAAAAATTTGATAATCAACTATTGGGAAAACTAGGCCAATTACACAAAAATGAACTTAAGTTTGGGATTATTTACTATTGGGACAAATTGTCAGACTTTGAATTATCATAAAAATGACTCAAATCGATATCCAGGAAAACTACTTCTATCGATCAGTAAAAGATTAAATTACATTCAATACATGCTATTAAAGAAGGCAGAGAAGTATTTTAAATAGAAAAATTTGTATCCAAAGTCGCTAGAATATCTTTTAAATTATTGTTTAAAGGAATGAGAAAATCACCCATGACTCACTCACTGAGAGCTCTGATAAAATTCTACCGCAGCATTACAGTTATTTCTGAGGGGCTCAAAGAAATTTACAATCATGTTAGGTCGCATTACACATTTTGCAAACTTTTGATGGATTAAGCTATTAGCATTATACTTTTTTGGTTGATGGAAACTATTGACCAATTTTGTTACACAATTTCATTAAAACACAGAACACCACGATGGTAGAAGCAGAAATCACATCCTCTGCATGGCAACTGGGTACGACCTGAATTTTATGACTAACTTGCTTCCAAATAGATATATCTATACATAAACCTTTAAAGAGAGAAATTTGAATGTCTGAAACCAATGTCTTTATTTCTCCTGCATAGTTTATCTTTCCTACCCAAGATAGGGACCTGAGAATTACCTACAACTCATTCCTCGTCTTATACCCACATGACCAGTCACCTAGTATCATAAATACGTCACCTGAACAGCTTCTGAGCCCTCTCCTGGTGTGTTTCTTCAGCCCTTCTTGTTTTCTTGCCTGCCTATGGCTCGAACCCCAACTCATCTTCAGGCCTTCCTCTCCTCCCATCCCATTTCCTTCTTCATCTTAGTTCTAACATTATTTTCTTTTAAGACTCAAATCTAATCACTTTACTTTCCCACTTAAAAATTTCCCAGGCTCCTTATTATTTAAAATGAAAAGACCAAATCTCTTAATATGATCCAGAAAGCCCTTCACGACATCACTGTCGGCCTGCCTCTCTGAGTTTGTCTCCTGCCACCTTTGCACATGCACCCCCTCCACACCATCCTCTTTCACCCCTGCCTGACTGTGTACTTGCTGCTCTGTCTGCCTGGGATGCCTGCCCCACGTTACTCTTTTCTACGTGATATATTCCCATGAATCTTTTACTCTGTTCAACTTTGAGCCTCTTCAAGCATATCTTTATTTGTATAGATTTCCCCAAACCTACAGGTAAAATTAGTTATCCTAAATATCTTACTTTCCTAACATTATCTATGTATCTATCCATCCATCCATCCATCCATCCATCTACCTAACTTCTATTTTACTTCATAATATATACTACCTTTTAGATTCTATTTATAGATCTTTCTCTCCTTGGACATAGACTTTTCTTCATCTCAATATCTTCAGCACACTGGTATAGGAACTTGTACTTGGTAGATTTGTTAGTAAAATACTATTTGAATGAATTGATTGTTTTTTCGGTTTTTTTGAATAGGGAAAGAAAATGGTTTCTCTTTCTGAATGCTCATTCCTGTTTTGGGGGGGGGCTCAATTTTATTGTAAATCCTGTGTTACATTTTTAAATTTATTTCTTTTGAGACAGAGAGAGAGTGTGTGTGAGAGCAGGGTAGGGGCAGAGAGAGAGGGAGAGAAAGAGATCACAATGTAGACTTGATCTCACAATCAGACCATGACCTGAGCTGAAATCAAGGGTTGGATACTCAACCAGCTGAGCCACCCAGGCGCCCCTAAATCCCATGTTTCAGTTAGAGTAAAAGCCATCTATGTTTCTTCATTCTCAACTTCTGATCATCACCAAGCTGATGGAAGTAAGCTGATACTATTCTATTATTAGCCATGCTCCATAATTGGTCAGGAATTTTACATTTTATTAACACAAGTTGCTGCTCCTTTCCCAGCAGCATGAATTATTAAGTGTTGAGCATTCCTTACCCATATGTCCAGGAGAATTATATTTGGCATGCTTAGCAAAGTCAGCCTATGATCTTGAAGTAGGTTAGAATAGAGTTTGAATGAGTGAGGCGTATTAAAATATATAACATATTGAGTTCATTTCCTAAAAGGAATCCTGAGACCCAAAAATCTCATCAAGTTGTTCTAAATATAGTGCCTAAATTATGTTACCTCTAGGTTTTTAAGCAGCAGGGCAAAATTAGGAACTGCAAATGTTGGACAGTAAAAAAAGTTTCTTTTTAGGTACTCATCTTGAACAAGCTAATTAGATTTACTCCAGGAAATTTCTGGCATGGTTAGTGGCATATGAAAGAGAACAAAGAGAAATAGGGCACATTTGCTAGATTTGGAATGATAACAAATGAGTTTGTTAGATTAGGAAATTTCCATGGTATTGCTTTTTAAATTTTTCTTTGGATTTTTAAATGTCCAGGGAATATAGTTACATAGTTTGCATGCAGAAACTTTGGTTGTCTTTTTTAAAAAATCCTCTTTAATACTGTCACTCAAGTACAATTTTATATCTTTTCTTCTCAGACCTTGTTATGTTTATTCCTAGGATGATTGGGTAGTTGGTTGGATGGACGAACAGGTGGATGGGCATTTTAGATCTTCAGTGGTGCTCTAAATGGGATCTTTTCTTTTGTATTTTCAAATTTATTGTGAAAGTGTAGCATATTCACAAAGTTAATTCACAGTAAGTCCACTTGTACACAACGTAGTTTTTTTAAAAATTATTTATTCAGCTAATTTGATCATCCTCAAAAGCCTAGACTTCTTTGCTTGTCATAGGAAAATAACTTTTAACCCTTTAAATTTACACATTTGGTATATTCTGCTAGAAATAGTAGTCCTTTTCAATAATGCTCTTAATTTCCAGATCTCTGTTCTGGCCTCTTGCTAAAGTGACATCTGGGCCTGTTGCCATGGGGGAAACAAAGGTTATGACTCTGTGAAGAGAATGGTCAGAATCCTTAGATGTGTTCACTTAGGGCTTAATGGTTCTCAAAGGTGATGTCTCTGTTATATCTGCCTATTGTTCATCCTGCAGGCATTCCTTACTTAAATCAGCCACTGGAACTTACCATCTGTCTCTCTCAGCTTGGTGAAGAAAATTGATAGCTCTCTCCTAGTAACCAAGCCGACGTTTGTCTTGCACTGGCTTCTAAGTCTGTGCAGTATTCACCCTCACTTTTTAGGCCACCTCATTCCTCACCATTGTTCTTCCAAAGCAAGGATAATGGCTTTCAACTTGGCTGCCTCTAATCTTCCTCAAGGGCCTGAAGGAAGTTCTGGATCCTCCTGACATAATCTAGGATTCAGGAAAGCTAAACATCACGGATTTTGCCTGTCAAATTCAGTTTGATGGTTATGAAGATGAGACACACTGTTACTGAAATAGGTTTCCTGATTTCAGTCAGAATAACAGGATTTTGAGGATGGAGAGAGTCAAATTGCCTGCAAAATACCAGACAAGAATAGTTACAGAAAGTAGCAAAGCTGGACCAATCGTCAGAGTGAATTGACCCTCAGAGAATTTTCAAAGTGAGTAGTAGATCATGGAGTTCTCAAGACCAAAACAGGAGATGAGTCCATTATACTCTTTCTTGGTCTGAATAGTGGGAGGCAGCGGGGGTTGGGGGGGGGGGAGTAGGGTACGGAATCTGAACAGATAAGATGATTTGTATCGCCATACTCAGATCTCCTTAATTGTCAACTGGGTCCCCTTGAAAAGGGCCATGTTATAGCATTTAAGTTTGGAATACGATTCTCCAAATGTCCCCAATGGACATTGGGAATTTTCCCCCCAAATCTCTCTCATGAGAGGCTCATCAGATTAATAAACCAATCCTGAAGATATTGTCCAAGTTTCTGAATGTATATTTGACAGAATTGCCACATTGGCTTCCTGATTTATGAAGTATGGGTTTTTAATGGAATGAAGGAACAAGTGAAAGCCCTTGGACTATAAAAATCATAACCCAAAGTGGATGCTATATCCAGGGGAGAGTCATAAAAAATAATATAATTTTTAAAGAATATTTAGAGATTAAAAGGTATAAGAGAAACTTTCCTTTCTATCCTCATTTAGAGTCCATGCTTGGCCTCGGTTGAAAGTAGGTAGATTTTTTTACATTTATTTATTTATTTAAAAAAAATTTTTTTAACGTTTATTTATATTTGAGACAGACAAAGACAGAGCATGAACAGGGGAGGGACAGAGAGAGAAGGAGACACAGAATCTGAAACGGGCTCCAGGCTCTGAGCTGTCAGCACAGAGCCCGACGCAGGGCTCGAACTCACGGACTGTGAGATCATGACCTGAGCCGAAGTCGGACGCTTAACCTACTGAGCCACCCAGGAGCCCCACATTTATTTACTTTTGAGAGGGAGAGGGACAGAGTGTGAGTGGGGAATGGGCAGAGAGAGAAGGAGACACAGAATCTGAAGCAGGCTCCAGGTCCGAGCTGTCAGCACAGAGCCTGATGCGAGGCTCAAACTCACAAATCGTGAGATTGTGACCTGAGCTGAAGTCAGACAGTCAACTGACAGAGCCCCCCAGGCACCCCAAAAGTAGATAGATTTTAAGAAAGACAGAATATTGAAAAGTTAATAGTGATTTTAATAGTAATAGTTGTTCCAGATGTTGTTCTTTTTTTTTTTTTTAATCCTGGAGGAAATTAACTCATATCTTGGCATCTGTACTTTAGTCTGGATGTTCTACTCATTTGTATTCCAGTTAACGAATCCTTTCTTCTGCTGTATCAAACCTGCTGTAGAAACAAACAAATAAAAACAAAACAAAACAAAAACAAATAAAAAACCCAAAAAAAGTAACCTATTGAGTTCTTATTTTTAGTTGCTGTATTTTTAATTTCTAGAATTCCTGTTTAATTCTTTAAAAATTTTTTTTAACATTTATTTATTTTTGAGACAGAAAGAGACCGAGCATGAATGGGGGAGGGGCAGAGAGAGAGGGAGACACAGAACCTGAAGCAGGCTCCAGGCTCTGAGCCATCAGCCCAGAGCCCGATGTGGGGCTCGAACTCACGGACCGCGAAATCGTGACCTGAGTTGAAGTCGGACGCTTAACCGACTGAGCCACCCAGGCGCCCCCGTTTAATTCTTTTAAAAATACATTTCAGTTGGCTCATGAAATCCTCCAGAATGTATTAATGAGAGATATTTTATTTAGAAAAAAAGTTAATGTTTTTTTGTTTATTTATTTATTTATTTTAAATATAACTTATTGTCAAATTGGCTAACATACAGTATGTAAAGTGTGCTCTTGGTTTTTGGGGTAGATTCCCATAGTTCCTCGCTTACATGCAGCAGCACCCAGTGCTCTTCCCAACAAGTGCCCTCCTCAATGCCCATCGCTCATTTTCCTGTCTCCCCCACCCACCCCCATCAGTTTTTTCTCTGTATTTAAGAGTCTCTTATGGTTTGCCTCCCCCCCCCCAACTCTGTTTGTAAATATTTTTTCCCCTTCCCTTCCCCCATGGTCTTCTATTAAGTTTCTCAAGGCTCACATATGAGTGAAAACATGATGTCTTTCTCTGACTGACTTATTTCACTCAGCATAATACCTTCCAGTTCCATCCAGTTGCTGCAAATGGCATGATTTCATTCTTTCTCATTGCCAAGTAGTATTCCCATTGTATATATAAACCACATCTTCTTTATCCATTCATCAGTTGATGGACATTTAGGTAATTAGAGATATTTTAAACTACATGCCTAATTACTAATAACTGGATCAACTGTGGGTATATTCTATTGTCTGTATTTTTTTCTCTTGGTCTTACTTCTTTTTTAAAAAAATTTTTAATGTTTATTTGTGTTTGAGAAAGAGAGACAGAGTGTGAGTGGGGGAGGGGCAGAAAGAGGGGGAGACACAGAATTTGAAGCAGGCTCCAGGCTCTGAGCTGTTAGCACAGAGCCTGAGTTGGGGCTCGAACTTAGGAACTGTGAGATCATAACCTGAGCCAAAGTTGGATGCTTAACTGACTGAGCCACAAGGTGCCCGTCTCTTGGTCTTATTTCCTGATATGCCTCATAATTTTTTATTCAAATCTGTATTTTATGTATGAAAAAATGTGGATACTCTGGGTGATGTTGAAGCAAATCAATTTAATCCAACCAAGGACTGAACTGACTAAGGTCTTAGGAAAGTTCAGTTTTTCTGATACCCTCTTAATTTTAGGGTGTAGCCTTCTAAGGTTTTCAACTGACAGCCTATATTGACTCTTTCAGAGGCAAGTCCCAAATTCTAATTTTAATCTGGTCAGCATCATAAGATTGCCAGAAATAGCTCTCTGCATGTCTTGGATTTTCTACATAGAATTTTAATCTCCTAGCTTGAACAGCTTGAGAATTCAGTAAATGTCTTTGGGGGAAACCAACAAGTTTTACTTCTCTGCATTACCTTTCTCTGGGATCTTGGCCTTTCTGATGTTGACTGCCTTTTCAGCTCTGAATTCTAATTTTTTCCCCCCAGTCCTGTGAGATTGCCAAAGCCTTGCTGGCTTTTCTGCGTTTTTGCAGCATTTATTTGTTTATATTTCTGGTCTTTTGATTCTGTGCCATCGATCAGCATGTGTCTGAAGGTTAAAACAACAGTTCACCTCTTGGAGTTTCCATCTCTCTGGCCTCACCTTTAAGGCCAGGTTGCTTGTGAAGTTCTGTAGTAACTTCATAAAGATGTACCTTGTGGTGTAGTTTGATGTCTCTAATCCTTGACAGTATCATTTTGTTTTCACATGCTACTTTGTCAAAGGTACTTGGAGAAGTTCTGATATAGTCTAAAGTGGGGTTATCAGCTTTTAAAAAACACCCTCGATGATTTTCAAGTGAAGTCCAAGTTGAAATATACTTTTCTTGCTGTTTTCCCATATTACATGGGGCCAATTTTAATTATTTATGTTTTTGCTGAAAAATTAATTTTCATAGACTTTCAAATTAATAGAAATAGTCAAATATCCTTATCCCTTATAATTATTTTACTTTCCATTTTATCTGCAGTTATTTTCCATTCTTTTATTTTTAATATTTATATTTGGATCTTCTTTTATGGCTTAATAGTTATTTAGTAATTTATTTCCCAAATACCAGCCTTTTGACTCATTTATTATCTCTGCTTTTTTCTAATTTGTATTTTCTAACTTTTAGCTCTGTTAAATCAATTTTTCTGCTTTAGTTTTATCTACTTTTTTCCATAGTTACTTTAAATGACTAATAATTAATTTATTTCTTATTAATTAATATGAGTACTTTGGGTTTTGGGGTTTCCTCTGAACATGAATAACAGCTATGTTCCATAAGTACTGATATGTAGTAGTTTCAATTTTCACTATTGTCCCCCGAATTTGAAATTGTGGTTATTTGGTCCTTAGTAATCTGTCTAGTGAATTTGCAGTAGGGATAATATTGAGTGATTTATGAATAATGTCTTGTTTTAATGGAGCTTTGAACAGGGAATAGTTTCTATAATTTTGTGAAACAAAAATTAGTCCAATTGTTTAGAAAGGATCCAGAATGACACTGTCTAAGAAGATTCTGGGTTTTTATTTTAGGTGTCCTTAGAAAATTTGGTTCAGGCCAACATTTAAAAAATAAATTGTGGCAATTCTGATTTTATTCTTTCTTTTGTCATAGCTATGCTGGGAACTGGCCATGGCTGTCTGGGCATTGGCCCCTTGTGTCTAGTCAAGTGGGCTTCAGTGTTTTCTGGAAATCTCAATAGCCTTAGTCTTCAAAAATTAGTGATAAATATGGATTTGAAATTAAGTCATGCTTGTTTCTCACTGTTGTTTAGTACTTGTCCCTCAGTGACTTATAGATCCCTGGAGTAAATGTTAATTAACATATTTTTTGCAGAAAGGAACATAGATTTCTTTGAAAAGAGGAAGTGGAGATCAGAGTGACTTTGAGCCCCTGAGATGTCGCTTGATTTCCCAGTAAGTGATTTCCCACTATACTTCCTCACTTTCCTTCTTCCTACCAGAATTTCTCATGTGTTTTTAGTGTATTCCCCAAGGTGACTCTGGTTGATAACATGTTAAATAACATTATTTTTTTCTATATTGTCTGCTATGGAAGGCATGGCGTTGGAATAAAAAGCAGTTGTCTGAAAGTAAAACAAAGAAAAAATAACCTTTCAAATGCCTTCTTTTTATCCAGAGGGAAAATGAAAATATTTGCTGCCTTAATGTAATCCGAGTATAATTGACATTGGAGTGAAGGGCATTTGGGGCGAGTCAAAGGTGATTTCATTTTAGACACTTTTCCACTGGGTCAATAATTGATCAGTCACTTTATGAAGCATGTTTGGTCAGAGCAATGGCCAAGCTATCACAAAGAATGAGCCAGAGAACAGAGCCCTTAGAAAACAAATCTCTCTTTTTCAAAGCTATTTGCACATTTAGATAGCCTATCAGTCATTACACTAATTCCTGAGGAAATCAAATAAGACAACCACTCAATTTCCTCCTTAATTTACTCATCAAGACACTCAGGAAGAGGCTAAAGGGGATCATTGGGTCTGCAGGGAACAGGAGATCACAAAATAAAAGAAGCAAAATGATTCTACTCATCAGGAAGGCGTCATTGGCTGTTTCAAGATTTTATAACAAAAATGAGTTCTGTTGTGAGTTTAGAATAGATGTATGATCCTGTGGACACAGAAGGAACTTCTGGAGGCCCTAGAACAATCAGTCACCAGTTGGACTGCTTTGCTTCCTTTTAATTTGTTGGGCCATCCTTATGAAATTATATACTATGTGTTAAAAAGTTAAGAAGCATACATGATTATGACAAAAACAGAGGTGGTTGAAATAGCTCATTGGTAAACAGTGGAGACTGCCTTTCTACTTCTACTGAATATGAAAAAAATGAAAGAGACTTTAGGAAAAGCCTCCAAATTCTGGTAAAGACTCATCATTTATGCCTGGGTTTTTCCATTTTCTTTTCTGTCCTTGCCACTCTGGAATTTGACAGATTCCAGTACCAGAGAGGTAAGGACAGAGGTAAAATGTTTCAAGGTGAAAGTACATAGTTGAAGCATTCTAATCCAGACTCTTGGAAGGGAACTCTTTTAGTTTGCATGTGATGCAATTTGCTTACCTCCTGTCTCTCTCTTTTTCTCCCCCTGCTCCATTGCCTCTTGGTTACTGTTTACTCTTTTCTACCTATGAAAATCCTTGAAGTAGATGATAAACTTCTAGAAGGCATGGACTGATGGACTATTCTTCCTCATTCTCCTCTCCTCCTTCCGTGCCACATCATATACCTAGTGCGAAGCGTCAGCATTATATTTTCAGATAATGATCAGACAGCCTATAGCTTTTACATCCAAATGCGCCTTGGCTTTCAGTGTGATTTTAGGCAGTGCTACATGTATTACAGTAATCATGTCCATGCTGAAATCATTTTGAATCCTCCACCTGGTCAACTGTCTTATGCTCCTATAGCAGAGTTTCGTACAATCCTTTCAAGTAGCAAAAATCTTCATGGACTCATGTGTTTATAGTGAAACAACTATGGACTTGTACTAATGTGGAATACAGACGTCATCTCCCTTTGCCAGCAGCCACCCTAGAGAACCTAGGTCATAACTTTGCAGTACACTCAGCACTTGTTAGTATACTGAAGGGGCACTGTTCTCTTCCACACGTGTGTCCTTATAGCTTCTTTAACACAAAGTTCTCTTAACCTATCTATTAAACCCATGCGTTATGTAACACGTATCAAGCATATAATATATAAATGCTAAGAAATCCCAGGAACCTCAGTATTTTGACAGCAATTGCCTTCCCTCACTTTAACTTATTCTTGGCTCCTTACCTTAGGAGGTGTGCAGTTTCTTCCTGATTTTACTAAACTTTGCCCATTTTTTTTCTCTAAGACTTTTGTGAGTCATTTTCTCCCTGGAGGACTTTGCCTACTTCCTTTCTGGAGCTGGCCCTGGCCAATGGCACATGTTTGTTTTTAGAAAGAAATAAAAACAAAAACAATAACAACAACAACAAAAAACCCACTCAGATTCATCTCGGCCACACCATCACTGTGTTGATTTTCTGTAATACTCACCATAGCCTCAATGTCTCTTTCCCGATCTGTCTGTCTATTTCCCTCTCTTTATTTCTCTCATCGAAATGTCTGAGAAGAGAAAAATCCTTTCTGGTTGTAGAAGGGCCAGTTAGGGATTCAAACATGGCTCTATTTTGGAGTGGGACCCAATGAATCCCTCCTTTGTTCTTCTGGGTTACACACGACAATTAATGAGACAGGCTGTCTCCCAGAAAAGGGTATTTTTCTAAAATGGATTTCATTTTGGAAAACAATTAAATGTCATTAAAGACCAAATCTAAAGAATAATTCAGGTGACCAGGTTGAGTAATTCCATCATTTAATTGGTTTGTTTTGTGTCTAAAATGCATTTATTAGTGTATACATATATATATATATATATATATATATATATATGTATACACACACACACACACACACACACACACACACACACACATACACACACATACACACACACACATATTTTTGTTTGTTTTTTGTTTGTTTACTTGCCTGTGATCCCACCTCCCCTGGGACAACTAGATCTTGAAGCACCCCTTAGGTAGAGATGACATGGAGAAACACAAACAGAAAGAGTCAAGTTTTGGCTTTTGAGTTGCAAAATAAATATATATTTATTTATCCAGGCTAGGTATAGAGTAGTAGACAAATTAAACCTGACCTCTTTAGTTACGGAGTTCATAACAGAATATACACTGAATATACAACTAAAAGATCATGGTACTACCCTCAATGGATTCTGCTTTCCATAAGAGGAACATCATGTTTTTCATGTCTTTGCCAAATAATTATTTACCAAACTAGCAGTTCTGATGCCTTCGAATTCACTTTGATTTATCCACTTCCACTCATTTTGAAAGATAACCCAAATAAAACAGGATTCTATTTATGTAGAACTGTTGCTGTGGGGTTAGCTTCAGCTTTGCAAGGTAATTCTTGGGTGGTTTTGCCTTTGTTGTTTTATTGTCATTAATCGGGCTAACTGATGGGAAGGCAGGAAGAAGGGCAGGAATGATTAAATCCCTGCTTTTGGACACTTGCAAATTGGAGTGATTTACCTGGGCACATAATTTCTCGTTCACTCACAATTTTTAGGAAGAGGTGAGGGAGGGGGAAGAGAGAATAGATTAGGGAGGGAATAGATGGGGATTACATTGACCGGTTATTTTGATACTTTGCTGTTTGGTAGAATATGATTTAACTGACTAGGAGAAGTATTTTCAGACCTTTGGATTCTCCGAGAAGCTGGCACTGAGAAGCACAAGAGGTTTATGTAGGGGGAAAGGGTTGCGCAAGATATTTGTGCAAAATAATGGAAGGGGGACCGGATGGTGCAGGCAGAGCCTCAGACCTCAGATTTGACGGAGATTCAGCCAAGTGTCATCCCAGTGGGGAGCTGCATAGAAGAGGTCACCCTTAAGAGGAGTCCTGTTTTGAGGAAAGAGCCAAGCCCTAAGCAGCCATGGTGATCAGTCATTGTTTGGAAGGTCTGCAAGAAGAACAAGGCCTTGGCTGGAGATCCCATAGTTGCCACAGCTGGAAGCTCTCAGCTGACCTCATTGCTCATACTGAATGGTAAGGTCTTTCTTGAAGGAGAGCTGAACAGTATGATCCATGGCTCCCATGATCCCTAAGCATGTCCCTCAGCCTGTGATCCCCCCTCCCCTGGGGCAACTAGACCTCGAAGCACCCCTTAGGTAGAGATGTCACCGAGAAATACAGAGAGAAATAAACTTTTGATATGCTTGGCTGTGACAATTACTTGTGGAAAAAGTCGTATTTTTCCAAAAAATTCATTGTATTTTTCTATCCAATGAAAGACAGAAGAGGACAACTCTGTGACTAGAGAAAGTTGTCACCACCTTCAAGATGGAGAGGGAGGACAGTAAGAGTAGAGGAATAAGTGGAAGAGGCTAAAGGCACTGGGTTGAATCCTGGGAGAGAAGAGGACAGAATGGGAGAAACCAGACAGAGAAGCCGTGTGAGAGCCTGGTCTAAGGATAGCACTGTGCACATGCCTGTTCAGAGTACCCTGTCCTCAGGCCTTTGGCCAAGGGGCTGAGTGTGGGTCTGCGATCTAGCTTATACATGGCTCCATAAGCTACCAAGGGACAAGTTTTTTTCTAGCTAGTTTGCCCAGAAGAGATGTATCTTGGCAATTTGTCCACAAGGATGGGACATTTTCTTTTTTCAAATTCACAAAGTTCCTTGTACACCAGCAGGGAGGCTGCTGATGCATTGCTTTTTGGATGGAGTCTGAGAAAATCACAAGGTCTCAGAAGCTCTCTATCCAAGCCAGGTACAGTTGAGGAGAAAATGAATATCAGGTGGGGTGTTTATAATCACGGGCCTGAAGCTTTCTTACTAGGTCTCATGTTATGGTGCTGGGAGGTCTAGATTTTCTCCCCTTGATATCCAGAACAGTACTGAGGTCGTACTGAAGCCAGAAAACCTGGAGAGGCCATAAAGGAGAAGAAGGGGCTTTTCTGGAGAAGTAAGGAACCAACAGTCAAGAGGATATGAGAATTAGTGGATGTCAAGTGGATAACATTGTTTCCCCTCTGAGTATTCTATAAACCCTGGGGACTTGGAGACAACTCTAGGAAGAAACAGGAAGGATCTTCTATTGACAGAGAATCTGTTAGATGAGTGGGATTACCCGAATCCCTGGGGTTAAATTCCTACCATCTTGAGTAATAGGGGCCCAAGGTAATTGGGTGGTAGAAAAATTAAGGTGCATACATTTGTCTTTACAGCTTAATTTGTGATTCCCACCCCCCCCCCAAATTAGAACCTTCTGCACATTAATAAATAACTGAGGTTCCAAGTTGAAGCAAATTGTCTTAGATCTCAGAAAGAAAGTAAGAAAGCGGGACAGACTCAGGCTTTCCGACACCAGCCCCGGTGTTCTTTAACTCACAGCATCCCGCTTCCTCTTTGCAACCTGTTAGGAATCTCAGCCAACGCTGTGCAGTGTTTGGCACACAGCAGGTGCTAGATAAATGCATGCTACTGAATGTTAATTGACTCATTTGCTTCATCCCTCAAGGTCGAATTAGCTGCACACACGAGGCTAAAAGGCTTAAGTCCTGTGCTTTAATTAGCAAATCGTGATGAACCTAAGCGCTTTGGAGAAAGAGAGAGAGGCAGTTGAAACTGGGATTTTAAACGACCAGAACTGCTGATCTGTTTACACACATGATGCCAGAATCTCACTGGTGAATGTGACGGGAACATTTTCACAGCCAAAGCACTGTGCACAGAGTTAGCATCCTGTGATGACAGAGTTGAGTGTACATGTCTTTCTCGTGAGGTTACCACCTACCATTTAGCCCAGGCAGCAGAGCTCTTAGTGTTTTCGGGGTCTTTTAGCATATCATCTTCCTCATACTGTCTACCTCACAGCCGTGAAGTCTGGGAACCAGACCAATTTATTTAGGTTTCAAGTGCAAAGTGTTTAATGTACTTACACTGATTCATAAGGTAAATTTTACTTTAGCGCATACATTCATACACACACACACACACACACACACACACACACACACAGAGCAAAATGTGCATTTGCTGACAGATTTCTTAATTTATGGATTCATTTTAGGAGCTTCAAATGTAGTGCCTAAAATGAAGCTGTACAAAAACATAAACGACTCAAGTGTTCATCAGCCGGGGGATAGATAAAGAAACAGTGGTGCATTCATGCATCGAATGCTATGTACTAGTATAAAAGAACAAACTAGTTATGCCTACATTAGTACGGAGGACTCTCAAACCATTGTGCTGGTCTAGGTACAAAAAAAGTACATTTGTACAAAGTCCTAGAATAGGCAAAACAAGCATTTGGTGAAAAATCATAGACAAGTGGTTGCCTTTAGGGGGAGAACTGCCTAGAAAAGGGCACATGAGAACTTCCTGGAATTACAGAGTTGTGCATTGAATATCTGTGAATTATACTGCATCTAAATTTTACCTCCATGAAAATAAATTCATTGAATAAAAAAAGTGAAGCTCTAATAAAGGAATGGAGAAATGGAAGCAGATGGAAATGTCAAAGAATGGCAGTTGCCATTATTTGCATTGTCTCCAAGACCATGTCTACTTTTGTTGGCCACGTTGGATTCCACTGAAAAGAGTGCTGGGTAGTTTTCTTAGGGGACAGACACTAGGAAACATAACTCTTTGCATAATTTGTCACTGGCTATGCGGATGACATTTTAAGTCATTCTTATTTTTTTTATTTTTTAATTTTTAAAATTTTTAACATTTTAACTTATTTTGGAGAGAGAGAGAGAGAGAGGGAGAGGGAGAGAGAGAGAATGAGAGCTGCGGAGAGGGTCAGAGAGAGAGGGAGACACAGAATCTGAAGCAGGCTCCAGGATCTGTCTGAGCTGTCAGCACAGAGCCTGACGCAGGGCTTGAACTCACAGACCATGAGATCATGACCTGAACTGAAGTCTGGATGCCCAACCAACTGAGCCACCAGGCGCCCCAAAGTCATTTTTAATATAGAGAGCTGATTGTGTGCTTTACACAACCAGGAATATCAGATTAGAACAGACATGTGTCATAAAAATCAGTTAGACATTAAAAAAAATGATTCACCGTTCTTTTTCTAAAGACACTTGGGACTGAAGATTTCAGTTGCAGTTATGATATTTTAGAGTTGAGTTAACTCCTGGTCTGTTATTTATCTGCTGTCGTTAATGAGGAGCAAATCAAGTGTCATATATGACAGTGCCTTATAAATCATAAAATAATACAGGAACGTGTGTTTTATGGCTATTATTGTTATTTAAGTGAATACAGAAACCTCAATCAGAATTTTTGTCTGTGAATTGGAAGGCAAGGAAATACCAGTTATAACATGCTTAAAATAGGCATACTATGTTCCTACCATGACTTTGATTTCATGTAAAAATTGTGAATTGTTTACACTTGAGCATATATATTTCCCTATCCTTACTCCACACTCTAGCACATTTTCCATTCACCCCAATCTTCAACAATCATCCACGGAAAACACCAATATATTTTCATTTAAACCATATTTTGACTTTGTGTGGGGCGGATGTGGGGGAGTAACATAAAGGGAAAGGATACATTGGCCCCTTTAAATTATTGCCCAGGCTTCAACCAACGGAATGGGAAAAGATATTTGCAAATGACATATCGGACAAAGGGCTAGTATCCAAAATCTATAAAGAGCTCACCAAACTCCACACCCGAAAAACAAATAACCCAGTGAAGAAATGAGCAGAAAACATGAATAGACACTTCTCTAAAGAAGACATCCGGATGGCCAATAGGCACATGAAAAGATGCTCAACGTTGCTCCTCATCAGGGAAATACAAATCAAAACCACACTCAGATATCACCTCACGCCAGTCAGAGTGGCCAAAATGAACAAATCAGGAGACTATAGATGCTGGAGAGGATGTGGAGAAACGGGAACCCTCTTGCACTGTTGGTGGGAATGCAAACTGGTGCAGCCTC
Organism: Panthera onca; assembly: GCF_046562875.1. Classification (NCBI taxonomy): domain Eukaryota; kingdom Metazoa; phylum Chordata; class Mammalia; order Carnivora; family Felidae; genus Panthera; species Panthera onca. The sequence continues at coordinate 142,714,375 of NC_138347.1, forward strand.
TCTGGAAAGCAGTGTGGAGGTTCCTCAGAAAATTAAAAATAGACCTACCCTATGACCCAGCAATAGCACTGCTAGGAATTTACCCAAGGGATACAGGAGTACTGATGCATAGGGGCACTTGTACCCCAATGTTTATAGCAGCACTCTCAACAATAGCCAAATTGTGGAAAGAGCCTAAATGTCCATCAACTGATGAATGGATAAAGAAATTGTGGTTTATATACACAATGGAGTACTACATGGCAATGAGAAAGAACGAAATATGGCCCTTTGTAGCAACGTGGATGGAACTGGAGAATGTGATGCTAAGTGAAATAAGCCATACAGAGAAAGACAGATACCATATGTTTTCACTCTTATGTGGATCCTGAGAAACTTAACAGAAACCCATGGGGGAGGGGAAGGAAAAAAAAAAAAGAGGTTAGAGTGGGAGAGAGCCAAAGCATAAGAGACTGTTAAAAACTGAGAACAAACTGAGGGTTGATGGGGGGTGGGAGGGAGGGGAGGGTGGGTGATGAGTATTGAGGAGGGCACCTTTTGGGATGAGCACTGGGTGTTGTATGGAAACCAATTTGACAATAAATTTCATATATTGAAAAAAAATAAATTATTGCCTAGGCTTGTTTCAATGTAAAATACTTAGGATTTTCATTTTTGCTGAGTCAGCTCATGTGCCTTTCTCCCCGCCCCGCCCCCCCCCCCCCATCCATTTTTCCCTGATGGCTGCATTTGCTCACCAAAATTTACTTTAGCTTCATTAAAAAAAGAAGTATCAGGTAAATAAATTTGGCACCATCTGCTTGGGACTTAGTCTTGATGTATTGATGCCTTTTTCTAGATGATAAAAACTTGGAAATGCTAAGCGCACACGGAAAGCAATATTGCAGTATTTTAATGCACAGGTGTCTACAGCACTGTTGGGAAGAACGGACCAGGGAATTTAAAGGCTGCATGTAAGTGCCTTAGGCTTTAGGAAATTAAAGAACTCCAGTGAGAGAAGTTCTTCCAGGTTTCTGGCTTTTCATCTGCAATCTATAGGAAGTATCCCAGAGTATATTTCGTGCCCATTATTTATTTGTCAAATACTTCTAGGAATTGTAGAATTAATCAAATAGAGCAGATTTTTGTAATGTCCATGTAGACTTAGCAGCTGTCATCATAAGAGAAAATAGTGTCCACATTCAAGTGTTACAGAAAGATATGGCTGATAACTTGGTATTAAAATGGGAAGCAGTTTGGCACAGTGTTTTCAAGTGTGGACTCTGGAATTTAACAGAACTCTCTTCAGATGTTTATTGTATCGGTTCCTTGATGTGTGATCTGCAATTATTGAAACTCTCTTAAGCTTCAGTTTCTATATCTGTAAAATGGGTGTGTCCATAGTAACCATGTCAGTTATTGATTGCTGTTAAACAAACAACCACAAAACTATGTAGCTTAAAGCAATAATTTGTTATGTGATAGTGTGGAGTATCTAGGTGGTTCTTTTGCTTCATGTGGTATCGGCTTAGGCACTAGGAAGGCTAGAGTCATCTGGAAGCTAGACTGGGAATACAGGGCTGTTTTGTTGACTGGGGGGGGGGGGGGGGTGGTCCTTGGTTCACCTCCACATGGCATGGCATCTGGATAATAAGACAGAACAGCTCAAGAGTAAGCATTCTGAAGACAAAGTGAGAACTTCTGGGCCAGTTAAGGGCTAGGCCCAGAATTAGCATAACACCATTTTCACTATCTTCTATTGATTGGGTGTAAAGATTAAATGAAGTAAAATTTGAACATTTACACAGAAATTAATTCATACTAAGCCTTTATTCAGTTGTCATTAATGTTGATATTAGTGTACTATGAAAGTGGGTTATAGATGGCATCAGGGCATCTAAGATTAAGGCTTAAGACACTAAAACATATATAGGTGCCATAAAAATAGGTCTTTAAAGGTTATCTGGTCAACCTCCCCCATTTAGGGAAACTGAGACCCAAAGACAAGCATAATTTACTGAAGGACACCCAGTTCCTGATAGAGTTGAGTTTGGAAATTAATCTCCTATCTAGTCCATTGTTTGTTACAGCAGGAAAATTTTTTCCCTTCTCTGAGGCCTCAGTTCCTCCATTGGTAAATTGAGGACAGCAATGATATTCTTTAAAGTGTGTTGTAAGGATTCAGTGATTTAATGAAAGTTAAGTGCTTATTATCACATTTGGCAATGAGCACATTCTCAATAACAGCTTGGTACAACTTCTGTGACAATGATTCTCTCTATTATTGTTATTATTATTTTCATCATTCCTATTATTTCATACTGTCTTTGAAGGGGCTTGAACACATATTCTTTGTATTGACATTGTTCTAGATTTAGGGCTCAAGTTGCACCATCTGCTTTGTCTCCTCTAAAGTAGGAATTTGGCATTATGTGAGACTGAAATCAATTTTGCTACTCTTGGCAACCTTCCCAAATCTGTATCCTTTCTTTCCTACTCAGGAAGAGATCACAAACTATACAGTGCACCCAAGGTCTGGCATTTCATTGGCTGGTTATTTTCTGCAACTATGAGGCAAGACAGTTAAAGTGGCTTTAAACTTCATCTATATACCAACACCCCCTATGTTAGATTCCGCCTACAATTAAATATCCAACTGTCTATTCAGTATCATTCTTTGGATGTCTAAGACCTATGTCAAAATCAAAATGGCCAAAATTGAACTTCTGATCTTTGCACTAAAACTCCTCTAGCCTTCCCCATTTCAGTCGATAACAACATCATCTTTCCATTTGCTCAGGCTATAACGTGCAAGGCCAAACACCTGAGTGTTATCCTTACTCCTGTCTTTCTCTTGTACTGTATGTCCAGTTTTTTAAAAGACACGTTGGCTCTGTCTCCAAAATATACTCAGAATCTCAATAATTCTCACCATCCACGTGGATGCTACCCTGGCCATCATCATCATCTCCCTCCAGGGTTTCTGCCCTCACTTGCCAACTGCTTTATTTTCCACTCTTGCTGCCCTAACACTTATTCTCAACACAGTAGCCAAAAAGATTCATTTCAAAGATGTAAATTAGGTCTTCTGGCACCTCTACTACAAATTCTGGAATAGTTCTCCCTAGCAAAAGCTGAAGCTCTTTCAGTGCCACAGAGCTCTTCATGATCTGCCTTCCCTCTACTTGGCAATTTGACCTCATTGCTCTCTCCTTTCCTGCCACACCAGCTTCCTTCTGTTCAGCAAACCCTCTAGGGGATACCCCGACCTTGATGACCGTGTACCTTCTCCCACTGCTTGCGATACTCTTCCACCACATATCCACTTAGATCACTCCCTCACTTTCTTTCTTCAAGTCTTTGCTTAAATCTCATTTTCCCAGTGCTAACTATCTTGACCATCTTATTTCCTAGTGCCGTCTATCTCTACCCTTCACTACCACACTGCTCATTACCTTTTTCTGTTCTCCATTTTTTTTTTGCTTTAGCACATATCACCTGCTATTCAGTATAATCCAGGAAAGCTTCCTCTAGGCTTTCTGGATGATCTCATGCACTCATATGGCTTTCACATAAGCTCTACACAGTGACTCCCAAAGCTCCTCTCCCCCACCTCCCCCAGCTTCTATCTCTCTCTTTTGGACCTAACTTTAACATACAAGCCCCTGAGGGATAGTGTCATGTGGGTGTCCCAAAGACACATGAACCTCAACATGTTGAGATTTTAATTCTCCACCCACCCATTTCCTCTTTCTTCCGTGTGCATTGTTTCAGAGGATGGTGCCACTCACCCAATTCAGAAGCCATTGAGGTCTAACATTATTAATGGGATTAAGACCTCATAGTAATTAGAATGACAGTAAATACAGAAGCAAGGTGGCACTATTTTCCAGTCAGTTTAAGTCAAAAGCATGTAGAGATTTGAATTTAGCTGTGACTGTGGACAGATACAAATGAGCTAAAATTGTATGCTAAGGTTTAATTTTAATAATAGACCACTGAATCTTACTTAGGTAAAGAAAAAAAAATGATATGAATGAGCGGTACTGGACAGTGAAAAGGGATGAAGTAACTAGATTGGACTTTGGCAGAAGTGAATAATTATTAGAACCAAGATTTCACAAGGAGAGTAAACTATAAATATAGAAAAGTTTGGAACTTTGATTTTGAAAGTGGTCCAGCTATCAGTAATGAGGTGTAGGTTATAAGTATGTGAATGAATGGAAGAAGAGGCAAGAAAAACAAGAAAATTGGAGGTGAGAAAGTGACAAATAGAGAGCCAAAGCATTGCATGTACTATCTGTGGGGTTATTGACGTCATCAGGGAGGATGGCATGCATATTGGTGAAGAATAGAATGGTAAGCTGGATGCCAGTTTTCAATGGGTATGAGAGTGACTAGGATTTAGTGGGTGGCATCAGAATTCCACAAACAAAAAAGCCATCCTAAACACTTTCAATCTAGTGACACTCCAAGATCTATTGATTTCTGTCCAATATAGGTCTAGAATCCATTCACTTCTCTCCATCTCCTGTGCTACTGCCTCAGTTAATAGTTACTTAATTTCCCACCCAGGTTATTGCACCAGCTTCATAATTGGTCTCCTAAGTCTCTAAAAGTCCAAAGCAGGCTTTTTAAAAATGTGAAACATTTCAGTGCACTAGTAAGCAAATAAATGACATTTGTCTTGGAATCAGATGTTGATAATATAATACAGCAAGCATTATTGGGTATCTTTACATCTTTGGTTAGGTTTATTCTTAGGTATTTTATGATTCTTGGTGCAATTGTGAATGGGATCAGTTTGTTTATTTGTCTTTCGCTTCATTGTTAGTGTATAATACATTGACAACTTCTGTCTTCTTAACAGGAAAATCCTTTTTTATTTTGTTCAGGTATCCATCCTTTGCTCTCTGCAGGCAAATGCCTAAGAGAAAACTGAAAGCATTCCCTGGTCCAAAGATTACTTGATTAGGTTAAGGATAATGTTTCTCACAAAGAATCTCTTGACATTTTGGGTGCTATCATTTGTGTTGTTGTTGTTGTTGTTGTTGTTGTTGTTGTGCGGGGCCATTTATGTATTTGCTAGACATTTAGCAGCCTAAATATTTCCTGCTAAACATTAAACGTTGCCCAATCACTGTGACAACCAAAAATACATCATAGTATTGTTGTCTAATTTGTGAACCATGAGTCTAAGGGTTTAGAGAAGGCATGTGATTCAATTCTGGCTATTAAGAAATAAAATTACATTGAGGAACACCTAAGAAAATTTTCTTCACATCATCAGGAAGGACACAGGAAGACATTTCCTTTGCCTCTGGATTATGTCATACATACATTGATCACCTTGAACTGCTGCTTTGCTACCATCCTCAAAATGAAACTGTCTCCAGTCTTGGCGGACTGGAGGAATAACAAAACCCCAAGCTTTCTAAATCAGAAAGCTCTGAGGCCCATGCTATCCCGGGATTTCCTTTTCTGTTAGAAAACAAAATTTCTAGCACTTATATCAGCCTGGTGTGGAGTTTCTGTTACCTGCTGCTGAAAGCACCCTAAATAATCTATACGCTTGCACCGTAAACCCACCGGAAGAAAGAAATGTTCAAAAGAGAGCTCTTGTTTCTGAGATGGAAAGCCAAATCTGTATTAAAGTGATGGTGTCCAGGGCAGGCTGACGCAAAATATGCCACTTTAATTGTTTTGAATTAAAGTCACTCAAGTAATAGCCAGTGCTGGAAGGACACTCTAAACTTTGTCTGTTCCCCTGAAAGCAAGAAATGAATTCCCCATGTGAAAGGTATCCTCCTTGCACCTGGAGAGCAGAAGGCACCTTTATTTCCAGAGAGAGGGAATTCAGGGCCACATAGGCCATATAATCAAACATTATTACTTCAATAATTTGCTACCTCTTTGTCTTATCAACTATTCACAAATGTGTCTAAAAGGCATGACAGCTGCCTGTTTTTGTCACTTTTTTGAGTCTTATATGAGCTGTTGTATGTACGAATCAAAGCTTGTTTTTGTTTTTTTTTTTTCCACCTGTTAATCTGTCTTCTGTCAATTTAGTTATTAGGCTAGCCAAAGAAGCTAGAAGGGAAGAAAGGAAAAGTTTTCCTCCCCAGTGCGAGGCATCTCTCTCTCTCTTTTCTACTCTTAATCCATTCAGAGAATTGATTTAAAGGCAGGGAAAAATCATTTGGAAAAAATAGCCTACAGCTTTCTTGGCTCAACCCAATATATATTGATTTCTTTGCTAGAGGAAAGGAGAGATAAGCCCTCCATCTCCTACAGCTCACTGGTAGGGTCAGTCCTTTGCTGTTTCTAGATTAACTCATTATTTCCATTATTCCTTCCTTCCTGTTTTTCTTTTAATGGGAGATGACTTTTTTTTTTAATATGAAATTTATTGGCAAATTGGTTTCCATACAACACCCAGTGCTCATCCCAACAGGTGCCCTCCTCAATGCCCATCACCCACTTTCCACTCCCTCCCACCCCCCATCAACCCTCAGTTTAATCTCAGTTTTTAAGAGTCTCTTATGGTTTGGCTCCCTCCCTCTCTCTTTTTTTTTTTTTCCTTCCCCTCCCCCCATGGTCTTCTGTGAAGTTTCTCAGGATCTACATAAGAGTGAAAACATATGGCATCTGTCTTTCTCTTATTTCACTTAGCATCACACTCTCCAGTTCCATCCACCTTACTACAAAAGGTCATATTTCATTCTTTCTCATTGCCAAGTAGTATTCCATTGTGTATATAAACCACAATTTCTTTATCCATTCATCAGTTGATGGACATTTAGGCTCTTTCCATAATTTGGCCATTGATGAAAGTGCTGCTATAAACATTGGGGTACAAGTGCCCCTATGCATCAGCACTCCTGTATCCCTTGGGTAAATTCCTATCAGTGCTATTGCTGGGTCGTAGGGTAGCTCTATTATTAATTTTTTGAGGAACCTCCACACTGTTTTGCAGAGTGGCTGCATTTCTACCAACAGTGCAAGAGGGTTCCCGTTTCTCCACATCTTCTCCAGCATCTATAGTCTCCTGATTTGTTCATTTTGGCCACTCTGACTGGCGTGAGGTGGTATCTCAGTGTGGTTTTGATTTGTATTTCCCTGATGAAGAGCGACGTTGAGCATCTTTTCATGTGCCTGTTGGCATCTGGATGTCTTCTTTAGAGAAGTGTCTATTCATGCTTTCTGCCCATTTCTTCACTGGATTATTTGTTTTTTGGGTGTGGAATTTGGTGAGTTCTTTATAGATTTTGGTTGCTAGCCCTTTGTCCAATATGTCATTTGCAAATATCTTTTCCCATTCCATTGGTTGCCTTTTTGTTTTGTTGATTGTTTCCTTTGCAGTGCAGAAGCTTTTTATCTTCATGAGGTCCCAATAGTTCATTTTTGCTTTTAATTCCCTTGCCTTTGGAGATGTGGAGTCTCTCTTCTATTCCATTGGTCTATGTGTCTGTTTTTGTGCCAATACCACGCTGTCTTGATGATTACAGCTTTGTAGTAGAGGCTAAAGTCTGGGATTATGATGCCTCCCACTTTGGTTTTCTTCTTCAATATTACTTTAGCTATTCAGAGTCTTTTGTGGTTCCATACAAATTTTAGGATTGCTTGTTCTAGCTTCGAGAAGAATGCTGGTGCAATTTTGATTGGGATTGCATTGAATGTGTAGATAGCTTTGGGTAGTATTGACATTTTAACAATATTTATTCTTCCAATCCATGAGCACGAATGTTTTTCCATTTCTTTGTGTCTTTTTCAATTTCCCTCACAAGCTTTCTATAGTTGTCTGCATATAGATCTTTACATCTTTGGTTAGGTTTATTCCTAGGTATTTTACGATTCTTGGTGCAGTTGTGAATGGGATCAGTTTCTTTATTTGTCTTTCTGTTGCTTCATTATTAGTGTATAAGAATGCAGCTGATTTCTGTACATTAATTTTGTATCCTGCGACTTTGCTGAATTCATGTATCAGTTCTAGCAGACTTTTGGTGGAGTCTATCAGCTTTTCCATGTATAATATCATGTCAGGGAGACGACTGTTTTTGAGGGGGGGCAGCTGGACCGTAGAGCCAGCTTCAACACTTTAGGGAAAATACTCAAGGGAATAAGTCAAAGGGACTTTATGGTTACAACAGAAAGGAAAATCTCTACCCAGAGAAAGAGCTCTCTGCATCAATAAGCAAAAAAAAGGAAGCATTAACCATTCTCTATGACCGATTTGACAATTTAGGTTTGTCTTTGAATCACTAGCCACAGATAGGGACAATCTGTACAGGAGAAACCAGGGGGGGGAGTGGGGGAGGGAAGGAGATCAAAGGCTGAAAGTGAAGGACTTTTGCAAGGTCGGGTCTTTTGCGTAATTCAAGGTGTAACTTACTTGAAAGCACTGATTGTAAAGCTGACTCGTTGTTTCAGAACTTATGCAGAAATAGGAAATGCATCCTTTGATGTATTCCTTCTGGATAAGCCTTCATCTAGGAGACCACAGTGGATGGCAGTTTCAGTTCTCCAGGTCTTGATTCTATCCTCTGAAAAGGATAGGAAATTGGGCTGTAAAGTTCTTCCTGGAACATGTAGATGAGAGAGAAATCTACATTCCTTTGAAGACTGTTTGGTTATTCATCATGCATCCCTGAAATGTAGTCACTCTGTTTTAACAGCACTTAGACAATTGAAATTGCCCGACAATGAAAGGAGAAGGTGGAGGGAGGCGAGGCGACAGTATTGGCTACAATGGCAAGAATGAGGGTTTGGGGGAGCGGGGGACAATGGAGCATCTGAAAATGTCCTGCAAGAGTGTTGCCAGCCGTCAGTCTCCCTCCAGCCTCTCACACAAAGAGTGAATCCATCTGCATTTACGTGGTGACATCTCCCCATTTCTGGCAGGCCCGTGGGGGAGCAAACCACACAGCATTACAATGCTGTGATACGGCAGCCCTCTTAGCTCTTCTCAGCTTGCTTCAGTGTTTGTCTGAGTGGGAATTACAAGTTCTTTAATGTTGCTTCTTGCAAAAATTACACATTATCTCCTTCCAGTCTTCAAAGGGTTCATATTGTCTGTTGTCTCTGGGAAAACCCCTGCAGTGGACATTTGTCTTTTTCCTTCTGCTATAGAAATATATAATTGGAGACCCTCGTCCGAGGAAGGGCTCAGCCACGTGATGGGCATTTGACAGTCAGATGGACTTGCAGCCGACTTTGAATCCAGAGAGGGTTACCAGGGAGGCTGGTGGGGGAGAACCCTTTCTGTCGGTCCATCAGTATCCTTTTCCGGGTACACTGCCGGCCGCAGCGTGCCAGGGCCTGTGGCAGCAGGAGGGCGTGCTGCGTCAGCTGGGGGACCCGGTATGTGACTGTCGCAACTGACATACCCACCGGACTGGGTCTGTAGAACTTACTCTATTCCCACCTGTTTCCTAACTCAAGCTGCCGTGTTCAGGCATTTATTTAACATGATTTTCTACATCTTTTAATATGTACCTTATGGTCCGTCAAAGTTGATTTTCTTACTGTCTTCTGAATCCATGTTCAAAGTAAACTACATTCTTAGCTTTCTATTATGTGAAGCATTTTTGAATTGATGGCTCTCAACTGGGGACAGTTTTATCTCCTGGGGGATACTTGACAATGTCTAGAGATATTTTGGGTTGTCACAGTGGAGGGTGTGCTGCTGGCATCTATTGGGGGAGCAAGACAGCTCACCACAACAAAGAATCATACGCTCCTAAATTTCAATTGTGTGGAGGTGGAGAAACCCCGTTTTAAAGGCAGACATCCCTGGGTCTCTGTCCCCGCCTGTTTGTTGACCAGCTGCGTGCGTGACCTTGCATAAGACATTTAAGCTCTGCGAACCTCAGTTTCCACATTTATAAAATAGGACTGATGATTGTCGTTGGAATCAAATGAAAATATATAGGAAAGTCCAGGCCTTATATAGCCAATGTGCGGTGAGCATTGGCTGTCTTCTCCCTGCCTGTCTTTCCTTCTTGATCTCCTCCTATGTTATGGAGAGGAGTTTGAAAGTTATTTTAAACTCTCTTGTCCCCAGGATCCTTCTTCCTATTTTAATCTTACCATCCTTTGTAGCTGTTTCGCTTTCTCAAATATCCACAGGAAAGATCTGTTTCTATTAGTTCCCTGTGAACCATCCAGCAATATAACATAGTACATAGCTTGTTGTTTTTTTTTTTTTTTTTTAACGGTTATTTATTTTTGAGAGACGAAAAGAGACAGAGCACAAGTTGGGGAGGGGCAGAAAGAGAGAGAGACACACAGAATCCTAAACAGACTCCAGGCTCTGAGCTGTCAGCACAGAGCCCAACCCAGGGCTTGAACCCATGAACTATGAGATCATGACCTGAGCCGAAGTTGGACACTTTAACTGACTGAGCCACCCAGGCACCCCATGGTTTTTAATTTCACTCTCGGTTTTATGTTTGCCTATCTCCGACTTAAAGCCAAAATTCCATGAGAATGAGGCTCAGACCTTATGATACCATAGAGCCTAATAGAATGCAATGGCACATAGTGAGTGTTGATAAATGTTTGCTGATAAATCTATTGAATACAGTATTTTATTGGTAGCCCTAAGTGTTGGTACAGCTGTTCAACTATGCACTTATTCTGGCAAAGGGCACTTTTGGGAGGCATTTTCCCGTGTATTACCATTTCCCTCCCACTTTATACTCCCTTTAGCCAAACTCTTTCTTTTTTCAGGTACCATCCCATCACACCCTGTTTCGGCAATTAATCTAAGAGGCAAGACAAATTCATGAAATGGGATGGAATTGCAATTCCATGCTTCCCTCTTTGCAAAGCTAGCTCACTGTCCCTCCAGATGTAATATGCTCATTTTAACAAAGGCCTGTTTTATCCAAAGTGCTGATTCTATTTGAAATGGTTTTAGGCTAGAAGAAAGAGCGTAAATGGTAGTTTGGACAATTTCTATCATGGATGGCTATTGGGAACTTCCTTAGGTAGACTCCTAGAGAGCTGTAACTATAGTTGAGTTTACCTGATTCTTCCTATGACCTTCTGTACTCCTTGGTTTCCAATCTGTAACCCAAGCTGTTCTGATTTCTCTTAAATATGTAACTTGGAAATCTATATTTGTATCTCTGTGTCTATCTATTATCTATCTATCTATCTATCTATCTATCTATCTATCTCTATCCATTTGTCCATCCATCTACCCATCCATCCATCCATCCACCCATCCATTAATCCTTAAAGTCCTTCCATGCAGCTTTATAGTTTTTTTTTGGTGGGGGGTGGGGTGGAGAATGAAGTTAAATTTTTTAGCAGCCTTTCCTAAACCGATCCTGGATTATCTATCCAACCTCATTTATAGCAATTCCCATCTCAGACTTTCCCCTCCAGAAATATTGTACTTTTTATATTATGCCTCCCACATATGCAACACGTACACGCACACACACACACACACACACCATGCTGCTGCACAATCAGTGCTTTACTCATGCTATCTCCTCCCTCTTGAGTATCTTTCTAACTCTTCTGTGCTCACGTCTCCCCAGCTCATGTGTATGGTATACACTCTATAACTATCCCCACCATAGACTTAACTAAGCACCCAACTTTACTGCTTCTAGTACTAAAATCAATGATTCCTTCCATGATAGTGAAACCAATTATTTCAGAATCTGTCTTCTTCTCTAGACTGTGATGCCACTAAAGACAGTGACTATGTTTTATTCAGCTCTAAATCCCCAGTGAGCAGCAAGAAACTCAGTTTGTTGAGCAGAACTGAATGTGCAATGAAAACGAGGGTCCTGTTGGTTGCATGTTTGCAGTTCTCTAACTGCAGGAGGGAAAATAGTATCTGTATCAATGACTGCCTGGACTATGGTGCAAAGGTAACCTAATGCCTTGATTGATTAGTGATGTCTGCATTGGGCAGAACTGCAAGTGTCAAATTTGTCAATGTACTTTCCAAATCAAGTTCTCTGACCCTAGCCTCTTTGAAAGATTTGTACCCTTTGATCAAATCTCCAAGAACTCTTTCTCTTCTTTTATAACTTGTTTCTCAGCCATCACTGTTGCGATAGAAGTATAGAAGTTACGTTAATGGATGCTTTCTTTTTGCAGTGGAAATCATCATGTTTTGTTTCTTCTGGCCTGAAACCCTGTTAAGTATCAAGGAGCAGATGTTCAATGATCATTCTCAGAAGCTCCTGGGTAAAACTTCAGAAAGTTACCTTTGTGTTTTGAGACTGGGTGTTCTAAACAACAGGGTAGTCCTGGACTCAAGGTGCTTAAATTCTCATGATAGCCTAGAGGAGTAAACTGGTAGGTCCACTGTGGATCTGCACCTATCATTCTTGTCCTTACCCTGCAAAGTCTTCAAGGGGCTGGCTCTAACTCTATTTTCTTCCCACTATTCAGAGCTGGTTGAATAGGTTAATTTATCAGATAGCAGACAGATAACCAGAGCACTCAGCTTTTCCCTACCTAGTACGACAAGGGAGATCTTTGCAAATGTTCTATGAAAACTGATATAAACTGGGATGCTATGCTCCAAAGTTCTAACTCCAAGGACAGAAATAAAGGGACATAGTTACTTGGGCTATGCTCAAATATAATATTCTAAGCGATGGTAAGGGATGGGGCTTCAATCTAAAAGGACCAAATATTGGCCAACAAATCTGTGTTTCACATCTGAGGAAATACTGAATTCAGAAATAGGAGACTCTTCAGCAAATAAAAAGATTCACCCATCAATTGTGTGCATGAGCTTTGCTAGGGATGTAAAGAGGAATGAAGCCATCTCTGAACTCATAGCACTAATATTTTAATAGGGGAGGTTAGGACTTGCCTGTAATTAATTGTAAGGTGGACTCAGGTGTATTATACTCATAGTGTGTGTAAAATGCACAGAAAGTGGAAATTGTGGAAGCTTTCAGAAGCAGGTGTCTTTAGTATTTTATTCAATGGTATTTGGAGAAGGAATGAGAGAAATGGAATTTTGGACGGAATAAATATCAGAGAAGGATATAGGATTACAGGTCAGTTTTCAGACTATTTCCCATGTACTAAATACTGTGCTAGATCCTAGGAATAGAGACATGCATGAAATAGTATCTGGAAATATTAATCTAATGGTGGGAAAGTCCATAGCATGTGTCTGGATGATATTTAGGCTGACTTGGCTTAAATTTTGATATAAAACTTGAATAGTGGAAAGAGAGATTGACCCAATAAGAAAAAACCTTGAATGAAAAACCAAGTAGTTGGGTATTATAGAAGTAATTGAGGATTTGGGGGAGGGGAAGTGATTTTTGGTTTGTTTGTTTTAATTGCATGGTATCTCAACATTTACGTGAAACCTTTTGATGAAACCATTTAATCATTTAAAAGAATACCAAGTGTCATTGATTTGGGTCTCATTAATCTTTTCATAATTATAATATGGACTGGACTAAAACTTACTTTTGCATTATCTCTGAGGAAAGGATTTGATTTTCTAAAGGAACAAAGCACGACTGGGATTCTTAAAGTAGTATTTTATTTCCAACTGGTTTTAAACATTTAAAACTGTTGTTTGCATGCCCATTGTATGTAGGGCTCCATTAATGCCAAGTTAGCTGTAGATTATTAGAATTAATAAATTCTAGCATCTAGGTTCTTAATTATTTAAGACAGATTCTTAATTATTTAAGATATCATAACACCAGCAGGAAATTAATTTGATTGGAAGCATTTTTATTTTTACAATATCCTTTGAGATAGGACCATGTTAAGAATTTATGTCCAGTTTGGAGCTAGGGTTCTAAAGAAAAATTCCCATTCTATCATGAGAAATCTTTTCGTAGGGGGACAGATGAGTTTTACCTTAATATTTTTCTATCTCCCTACCATCTATAACATTTCTCCACTGTCTATGGCAGTCATGGTCAACACTTTGGGTTAGGGACTCAGAGCAATCAATACCACATCTGGAAAATAAAACCCTTTACCAGTCAAAAAGGCCTCAAAGTATCCTGTTATTCCACACTAAAATCCTAAGCATCAATTGTACAGGTTTCACCTATATTTATATCTTCCAATGATCCAGTGAAATCATTTACACTTTTACTAAACTGTAACCACCTTGAGGGCAGGAATTACGTCTCACTCATCTTTATAACCTCAGGGTCTCGAATGCCATTTGGAATGAGATAGATGCTGAAGAACAATTGCTTGAATTGATTTCATGTGATGACCAGAATGTCTAATGAGCTCACTGAGCACCTTCTATCAACCAAGACATAAATAATCAAAAGCAATTCTCAAGTGAACTCCTAACTTGAATTCCCAGAACAATGGTATTTTTTCCATTATTTTGCATGTGCAAACTACCACAATGGATACAATCTTGGAAAATATTTACATGAGGTTTCTTGTTCTCAATTTGAAAAAAAATTTTTTTTAATGTTTATTTATTTTTGAGAGAGACAGAGACAGAATGCCAGTGGGTTAGGGGCAGAAAGACAGAGAATCCAAAGCAGACTCCAGGCTCCCAGCTGTCAGCACAGAGCCCAATGCGGGGCTCGAACTCAGGAGCCAGGAGATCATGACCCGAACTGAAGTCAGGCGTTCAACCAACTGAGCCACCCAGGTGCCCCTCTTGTTCCCAATTTGAATGTGAATTTCCAAAAACCTTTCCCAAGATAGGAAATTCAGTTTCTCATTTTACCCCTTAGGTCAACACTTTAGTGGCTGGAAAGATGCGAAGAAATGCCAATCTGTGTAAAATTATGGCTCTCAATGGATTGCCATTATAAGAAGTGACAACAAAGGGTAATAGTGGATAATAACTGCTAATCTTCTAATAAATAGTAGCAGCAAGCACAGTAGACAGAATATACTTCCAAGGTTTGGATGATGGCAGTTAGACCTGACTATGGTCACTCTCCAAAGAAATGTGCAGAGTTCTTGCATGGGAAAGTATTTGAATGGTGAATATTATAGGAAATTCAATAATTAATCAACAGGTATTAGGCAGCTACTAGACACTTACTGATAGAGGCTCACAAGAGGAATTCATAAATAGCATTGAGGTAAACAGCCTAACAAAAGGAACAAAGAAGTAAGATCGTGTCTGTCAACTTACCCATTTGTTCTGCATTCTTTTCACTTTTCTCCCATAAGATAGAACATTTATTCTGGTTCATATTTTGGAGGACCCTCTGATGAATGCTTCTGATGGCATTCTCCACTTCCTTTATAGTTTTATTTTCTGGTTTTGATCATTTTAAATACGGTAGAAATTGTTGGTTGTCTTCACATTTGCTGGGAAGGACATACAATTTCGATGCATGGATGTGCTCTCTGGGAGGGTATGTATTATCACGTGCCACGTCTGCCATGAAGCCACAGGGGCACTGCAGATGCAGACAGAGGCTCTCAGGCCTGGCTTCCTGGAACTGCACAAGTGGAGTTTCCAGGATGCAGGAGAGGAAGATTGGGGTCACTGGATTTGAACACCCCAAGTATTAACCCCGATGCTCACCATCATTCCCATTATTCAATGGAGACTATTAATAAACATTCAAGTTATAGAAACTTAATATAAAAACAGAATTGAGGGGTCGCCCGGGTGCCTCAGTTAGTTAAGCATCCGACTCTTGGTTTCAGCTCAGGTCATGATCTCACGGTTCATGAGAACAAACCCCACGTTGGGCTTTGCGCATGGAGCCTGCTTGGGATTCTCTCTCTCTCTCTCTCTCTCTCTCTCTCTCTCTCTCTCTCTTTACCCCACCCCAGCTCATATGCATGCATGCACATGCTCTCGCTGTCTCTCAAAATAAATAAACTTTAAAAAGTTTATTTCTTTTATTGCTTTCTTCATTCATTCATTCATTCATTCAATTCTTGGATGAACGAAGTGAATTGAATTGAATGAAGTAGGTAGGCAAATTGGGAAGAGGGACTTATTTCTCTAAGTAACTACCAGGCATTTGATGTTACCTTGAAACAGAGTAGACTACATATCCAGGCTTCAGAATTAAGACTTTCTTTCTTTCTTTCCTTTATTCCTGTGCATCCACCTAGATTAATTTAAAGATTATGCATGTTAATTCCTCATATTCTTTTTTTTTTTTTTTCATATAGCCTTTTAGAGTGCCTAATCAGAACATATAGTGGTCCCTTGGTATATAAAAGTGAGGCCTATTGAAATTATAAAGAGTTACTGACCTTGGTTCTAACAAGCGTAAGATGGTCAGAAATTACTGAAGGTGCATCATATTTTGTGCGTCATACAAGATATATGATTTTGGAAAAGACAGACATCAGATGCTGCCTCCTTCCTCACCCTGCCCTCACCCTCTGCCAGCACGCAGGTGGCTATCCCAGTGGAAAAAGAGGTTTCTGTGATCTATATATACTGGGTGCAAATGTATTCCTTTGAGATAAATGTTACATTGATCTTTCTCCTAATGAGCCCCTCGGTTTCACAGGGGTAACATTTGTCTCTTGTTACTATACACGGGCATTTCAACACTGATGATAGGAAGTCCCTGATCTGGGGAGATGGTGAATGCTACAATTCTTAAGATTAAGTTATCAACCTTTACCACCCTGGGGAGACAGAGAATCTCTACTGCATTATTAACTACTTTTCACAGTAGGTGGAGCTGCTAAAGTGATTGGTAAACTTGGTGCCTTCATTGGGCCACATTTTACCCGGTGGGCTAAACCGGGTAGGACAGAGGAAAGCAGCATTTAGCTCCACAAGCCTAAATATAACACGCCAGCAACGCGATCTATGAAACACCCACCGGCCATGGGCAGGGGGCCTGTTTATTGTGTATTTCCTCAGTCATTAAGAAACTGGTGTTCTAGTGTTTATCACCCCATTGGCAGAATCAGGGAAGGAAGGACGTGTGACTGGCAAGAGTAATTAACTAAAATCCTGATAGCAAAGTGGAGAAGGGTTTGTTCCACTGGAAGTGTTAGGAATCCCGATTTCCTTGAAGTGTGATGGCAGTAATACTTTGTCAACTCTCATGATGCCAGCTGACATTCTGAGTTCTATAAAGCTTCCTCCGGTTTAGGAAGCCAGACTAATTTCTGTCTTCACAATGTTACCCTGTAACTACTGGGTTGGTTCTACTTCTGGTAACACGGACACTCAAAGACGTAAACATGAGTAGAATAAGGCTCATGTTCTGGATACATTTGCAGTCTATTTGGGGAAAGAAGATAAAAATATGTAAAATAAGTAGAATACAAGACAGGATTCATTAGTTGTCAGATGAGTAGTAGAGAAAAAAAAAGTGCTGTAATAGTTCAAAGTGATGGGTGGCTTTTTGCGGACCGATGTGTGGGGAGAGGACTAATTCACAGAGGAGGGGTAGTAATTAATGGAATTTGGAACGGCATCTCACACTGTGGGTGGAACCATAAATTGCTACAGCCATTTAGGAGAGTAATTTGGCAAAATCTATTAAATTATATATGGGCACAGTTTTCCATCCAGCAACAGCTCTTCTTAGACGCTTCGCTGGAAAACACACACACATGAAGACACAAGTCTGAGGATGTTAGTTGCATCTGTGGATCTAACAGTGCGGATGAGAACAACTTAAGGGAATAAGCGGACATGTAGCCACCCTCTAGAATTTTATGCAGGTATGAAACATAATCAGATCACTCTGGAAACATGGAAAGACATCCACAACAAAATGCTGTATAAACAAAGTCATGTGTAATATGATAGCAGTTATGCTTAAAGAAACGCATAAAACAATATGCATATACATGCAAATACATTAAAAAAAATAGAAGAGGACACCAGATTGTTGGCCGTGGATCCTTTTAGGGAGACACCTAGGATTGGGCCTATGTTTAAAAGTGATATCACCATAGCTGATACGTACATGTGTATTTGTATTACTCATATAATTAAATTTTTTTTTTAATTTTTTTTTTAAGTTTATTTATTTTTGAGACAGAGAGAGACAGAGCATGAATGGGGGAGGGTCAGAGAGAGAGGGAGACACAGAATCAGAAGCAGGCTCCAGGCTCTGAGCCATCAGCCCAGAGCCTGACGCGGGGCTCGAACTCACGGACCGCGAGATCGTGACCTGAGCCGAAGTCGGATGCTTAACCGACTGAGCCACCCAGGCGCCCCTCATATAATTAAATTTTTATAAAATGATGTCTTAATGAACAATTCAAATAGGCAGAAGGAGGAGCTGAGATGAGCTTCTCAAGTGCAGGAAGCAGGGAGATACCTGAGAGAATAGACAAATTTGTACCAAACCCCCAAACTGATCCTTAACTCCTTATTGCCCGCCCTTCCCTCCAGCTTTGGCTCCTCTCAAGTTTTGCTGTTTCAAATACCAACGTGATTGCTTTTCTCTCTGCCTAAAGGATTCAGTCCGAACTCCTTAACATGCCATCCAAGGGCCTCCAGAATGTGACCTCTTCGCATTTCTCTACATTTGTTTTTCCTGAATCTTCGAGAAATTTCAGCAAACTTTCAGCAAAACCAAATCGCTTGCAGTCTTGTGCCCACACCACACTATCTACAGCTCTGTTACTTTCCTCACACCACTGGCAAGGTCCTGTCTGCTCTGGCCACCTCCAGACTGTCCAGTCTTGTGTTATTTTCCTGAGGGCACCACCTCTCTTCCCGTGAATTTCTACCACCTTCCTTTCTGCCTGCATCACAGGCTGTGCGTACTTCATCCTGCATCACTTACTTGGACTTATTTTTCTATGCCTAAACTTAATAAACTTTGATCGTTAAATTCTTTGTGGATAGAGACTACATATGGCAGAAATGTATTCATTTTTGTACTCTTTCATTCACCCGGAAACTGAGTGCCTCCTACCTTCCAGGCAACGTACTGGGTGCTGGAGAATACAAAACCAAGTGAAACATGTTTCCCTTCCTCAAGAATCTTACAATCTAGAGATAAAGGAAGAAATGGATGGAGAGGTAAGGGAAAAATCAGAACAGTGTTATATACCACGGGGAGGGGGAAACTTCACAAAGGGAGACACAATGGACTTTTGACGTTCCTTTGGCTACCCACCTCCATTCCTCTCCTTTCCTAATAGCGTCTGATTTTCTTATGAGGGATGACATCACTAGATTATGTGTGGCTTCTGTGTAGCCCAGCAGCGGTCAGGTACTCCAAGCAAGGACAGATACCCCCCTCATTGCTGTCATTAACACCTCGATTAGAGGTACATGAGGACAAGCATTTTTATTCCTTCCAAGGAAGTAGCAGCTCCCAACTGAGGCAGCCCAGTAATTCCTGCGAGGGTTTTATTTCCTGTCTTGCTTCCAGCCCCAGTCTCCTGCCTTCTCTCTACTCTGAGGCACCACATGCCCAATTATATGTCTTTTTTTTCCTGTCAGTTCTCAGGGAGTTCGTTTCTGTCATCTGTGTGATCCATAACTCTGACTCCACAAGTGAGCAGTGGCTAATGCCACAGAGTAGTCAAGAGTTCAAAGACTGAAAAATGGTGTTTGGATTCCATATAGAAGTTCTAAATGCAATTCGGGGTTTGGGTTGGGTCACAGGCTGATGACAAGGGTGCAGCCAGCAAGTAAGTTATGGGAGCATGAGCTGTTCGCCCCACGATAACCCACCATTCCTTCTCTGGTGGTTAGTTGCATTCTTATTATTTTTTTTTTAAGTTTATTTATTTATTCTGAGACAGAGAGCACGAGCAGGGGAGGGGCAGAGAGGGAGAGAGACAGAATCCCAAGCAGGCTCCTCACTGTCAGTGCAGAGCCCGATATGGGGCTCAAACTCATGAACCATGAGATCATGACCTGAGCAGAAATCAAGAGTTGGACGCTTAGCCAACTGAGCCGCCCAGGAGCCCTAGTTGCATTCTTGATGATTCAGATAAATATGGAGATAAAGATTTATAAGGAATTAATTTTTCCATAGGCTGAATGGACCCACTGAAAACTGTAAAAGGCCACTAATGTATGTGTCTTTTTTTATAGGTAGGCAAAACCTGGAGTCAGCAAACTCACTATGTAAGCCTTTTTTGGGTATTGAATTCCTTCGGAATTTCTCTTACTTAAGAAGTATCTTTTTTTTTTTTTTTTAATTGGCTAGTTTATTTGCTTGGGCTTGCTTTAGGAACCAGTTATTAATATGGCTTTTAAATGCCTCAGAAATTTGACAAGATCGAAGAAATCTGGATCCCTGATTGACTTGATAGAACAAATTTTTCCTTACTCTCCCCTTCTGATGTAGACAAAAGGTCTTGAATCAGCCATCCAGTCTTGTTTCCCTTCTTTGTACTTGTAAAGGGTAGGACAGTGGTCAAGGCCGTATATAAAGAAGTTCAAGTTTAATTAATCCCCCAAAATCCTTAAATTAACCATTCAGTTCCTTAGTAAGTGTTGGCCATCAGTGAGAATGGAAATGTTTTTTTCTGTAGGTGAGCTCCCTCTGCCCTATCTCAGAGGCGATCCATCAGTCTTGTCTTAAAGAACTTCTCAGGCTCCCTGGGTGGCTCGGGTGGTTAAGTTTCCAACTTGAGCTCAGGTCATGATCTCCTGGTTTGTGGGTTTGAGCCCGTGTCAGTCTCTGTCCTGATAGCCTGGAGCCTGCTTTGGATTTTGTGTCTCCCTCTTTCTCTGCCCCTCCCCTGCTCACACTGTGTGTGTGTGTCTCTCTCTCTCAAAAATAAATAAACATTAAAAAAAAAGGAAAAAAGAACTTCTCTAGGAGACATTTTCAAATCCTACCTCTGACCATGTGTGATGTTTCCTCCCCCTCATCACCATCCCCTTTCCCTCCGCTGAATTGCCAAAGCACTTCACAGTTTTGAGGTTAAGAGCTCTGACTCTGGAGGCAGAGGGATCTGTGTTCAAATCTCTGGCTCTGCCACTGCAGTGCTGTGTGACCTTGGGAAACTTCCTCACCTCTCTGAATCTCATTTTCGTCCTCTGCAAATCTGGTATAATAAATAGCTCATAGTGTTTATTTTGAAGACTAACTTTTAAAAAAATAGATGTTAAAGGCACACAGTTGAGCATATAGCAATTTACTGATGGCTGTTTTTGATTATTATTATTTACGTATTCATTGTTAATGATTCTTATTAGTGCTCTCTTTCAGAGCATTTACCAAAATCTATAATATTCTTGTTTATTTGCTTTCTCCCCCAGAAAAACATGAGAAGATTTTTGTGTGTATTTTTTATTATCCTATCCCAAGCGTCCAACACAGAGTAGGGCTAATATTTGTAGAATATGCCTTTGCTACTGCTGTGATTCTATTATTCTGCCTTATGTTATTGCCATTCTGGACCACGAGGCCAACATTATTCATATATGCATGCTGAGAACCTAGCACAGTGTTTAGAAGAGTGGAGAAACTCAACATCTATTATTAAATGAATGAGCAAAGAAACTAAAGCTGCATTTGTCCCAATTATCCTTCTAAATAGAAACTTTCTTGATAACAGAGACTGTGGCTTATTTTTGTATCCATGGAACCTAATAGGTGTCCAGTAAACATTCGCTGAATTTATTCTGTTAAAATTGAGAGAAGGGATTTGTGACTTAATTACAGAATTGCAATGAGCTGAGTTCATTTCTGCTGGTCCTTCTATTTTCTGTCTGATTTGGTTTATTTCTAGTCTCTATTGTGGAACCTGGCATGAGAATCTATCAACAGGAAGACAAGAGGGATTAACTCAATAAATACTGAATTATTGTTCCCAGTAAGACCCAACAACAGCCCTTGCTAATTCCTACTCCGCCCCCACAAGCACATCGTGACAGGTGGAAGAAATAAATCATATTCTGTCCCTGCTTCCTTACCAGTCGTGGGTTTGTTTATGCCAGTGGAAATGAGCATCAAGGACAGGCTGGAAGGAGAAAATCACTCACATCAGCATAATAGACAGCCTGAGAGAGTGCCTGGAAGAAGGGATTGGCTTTAATTGGGAGTGGTAGTGCTAGAATGGGCTGATTATGTAAACACATGAGTCATGGGCCCTTTTAAACACCAGCTAGTTTAGCTGCCCTCTTTCCTCCAAAAGACTGCTTTCTGATTGACAGTGCAGGGTGGAAAAGAAGGGACAGTCTGATATTGAAGGGAATTGACTGCTCCTTTCGGCATCTAGGACAATTCCTCAGGTTAGCTTATCCTTGAAATGACTGTGCTTCTACCATCAATGATTAGAACTTGGCCAAGGCTCTCCTGCCAAGATGGCACCCAGGAGTGACCAACTACATTCACCAGAGTGATCTAGCAGTCTTTGCAAAAGTGAGTTGAGTTCCCCAATTAGTGTTTTACCGGCAATAATTTGTTGGCTCTCACCCTCACTCCCACCCTCTTGGCCAGGCACCCCAATACAGGGCAGTTTGAACAACACAAAGACTTGACTTGTGATCCCAACACTACTGGGCTCTAGCATGACTACAAAGGTCGCTTACCAGCTGTGTGACTTTGAAAAAGTCTCTAAACCTCTCTGGTGTTAATTGTACTTGAAACATCATATCTGCCTGTAGGTGCTTGGCATGACTTGGCCTCTTGATGTCTCTTGTGGCTCTCAGATTGTCATATCATAAAACTGCCCCAAATAGACCCAGTCTTGATTCATTTTGAATAATTAAATGGGAACATATTGGTAGTATTCTTACAGTTGACTCTACTTTCCTTTCAAATCCCCCTTGCCTAACCTTGGCTATATACAGGTACAAACAAACATCATGTCAGAGCCACGTGCAGATAGATGAAAACTAGAAAATATAGGACCATTGAACAAGCCATTTTATTAGTGTCTTCTCGGGTGGATAACAGAGAAGGTGCTTGAATGACAAGTACACAAACATTTGTAGCATGTAATCGTGCTACACTGCACTGGAAACAAGTCCAATGTCCGTCACCGTAAGAATGGACAGAGAGGTTGTGGTATATTCCTACGGCATGGTAATGAAAAGGAACGAATGCCTGATATATGCAACAGTATGGATCAGTCTAATAGACATTAGGCCGGGTGAAAGAAATCAGACACAAAAGAAGATATCTTTACTGTCTGATACTATTCACGTGAATTTAAAGAATGAGGGAAACTAATTGGTAATGACAGAAGTTAGACTGATGATTATCTTGGTTGAGGGTGGAGAGTTGCAGACAATGACTTGGATAAGGACTTAGGCATGAGGTTATGGAAATGCTCTGTAGCTTGGTCTGGTGGTGGGCACTTGAGTGTTTACACGTGTGCAAAATCATCAAGCTATATCTTAATATTAGTGCAATAAATATATGTTGTATCCCAATAAAAGTATGTGTAAGTATATATACTCATACAGTTATTCAGTGATTTGGATTATGTGTGTGTGTATATATATATATTTCCATATATATATATATATATGGAAATATATATATATATATATATATGCACACATGCATACACATATGGACAGATACATATTTATATGTTTTCTTTTCACCACAAAGGAAAATATGAAGGGGAATAAAAAGGTCTCGTCAGTGAGCAAATAGCTACAAAAAATGAGCTGCCTTGTAGTGTTAGTAGCGTTTTCACCAATAAGAAATGGCATTTGGATTTAGATGCCTAGAGGCTAGCTTATATTTATGGTTATTAGGAAATTATTTCTGAGGAAGGCCAACCCCTACTAAATTATTGATCAGTCTCTGACTGGTGACCCTGAAGGGAGAGTATGAGTCAAATGAAATTTATTTTGACAGGATCAAACTGTACTGACATCTTAGTAACAGTCTGGGCCTCATTAGCACAGGAAAGATTACAGTAAATAATCTATCACTGAGGCTCATTCAGAACCATCTTAAAATGTGGAATCCTTGTGCTAAAAGGCACAATGACGTTCATTAATTAAAAGGTAGTGGATGCCGCTTTATATTTTTAAATCGTATGACTTATCGTTTGACTCCTAAATTAAGGCTGAAGATAAAATTGTTATTCTCAGCAATAATTATTCTCAAACTTCTTAAATGTGTGTGGATTTAGAACTTTTCCATCCTTTTCTACTTTCTAAAGTACAGAGGGAAAGAAAATAAGACTGCTTTTCCCCGGGAAGAACACAATAGAAAAGCTGAGAAACAAAATGTAGTTTTCCCATTAAGAGCCTTTTTGCCATTACTCGGTGTTAAACTCATTGCATGTCCAGAAAGAATGAAAACACAATTGCACGAGGCTACCTTGCAAGGAAGGAAAACTGGTTTTCTACACTCTTCTCTGATAAGCCAAAAAAAAAAAAAAAAAAGACTTCAGAGGGAATTAGACCTCACCCTTGTGTTACAAATGGAAAAGTTGAAGCCGGATAGGTAGCTGTGCTATTTCTGTGCTGCTCCAGGCGTGCCCCTAGGGCCAGCAGCTCGGGGCATCACCTGGGAACTTGTTAGAAATGCAAATTCCCAATCCCACCACCCGGACCTGCTGAATCAGAAGCTGTAGGGGTGCCCATCGATCTGTGCTGGAACAAACCCTCCAGGTGATTCTGACACAGCTAAAATTTGAGAACGGCTACCTGTACTATGGGGGGAAAATAAAAGTTTAACAGCTAGAACCCACTTTTCCTTGCTGGAAGTCATATTTTCTGTAATTTCTGGTGAAAAATCCGGGAATAGAGCTGAGGGGGACACCTACACGTATTCCTGACCACTGCTTAGACAATTGAGAAAACTCCCATCATTAGCACCTACGTTAAAATGGACTTTGAGGGAAGCTGGGCTCTCCATACTAATAACCATACAGTTGTAGGCAAAAAGTAAAATGAATCAGTTTTGCAAAATCTTTTTGGACTTGAAAAATGCACCTTTATTTTATGTTTTCAAACTAGACTACTCTCTCTATATATATATGTATATATTTTTAATTTTTAAATGTTTCTTTATTTTTGAAAGAGAGAGAGAGAGAGAGAGAGAGAGAGAGAGAGCAAGTGGGGGAGGGGCAGAGAGAGAAGGAGACACAGAAGCTGAAGCAGGCTCTAGGCTCTGAGCTGGCAGCACAGAGCCTGACGCAGGGCTCCAACCCATGAACCCATGAACCCATGAACCCATGAACCCATGAACCATGAGATCATGACCTAAAGTTGGATGCTTAACCGACTGAGCCATCCAGGCGCCCTGTATAGATGAGTATTTCTAATGCAATGTATGTAGGCTTCTCTGGTGATCTGCAATGCTTTTGCCCAGCACAATTCATGCTTCACTGGTTTCGCTTTCAAGTATGATCTTTGGAAACCTGCAGGCCAACCCTCGTGTCTTTTCCGTGGCTCTCTCTCAGGGTTCTTGGATGGGGCCTAAGCAGGTGGCCAGAATGAATAGTAGGCAAGCAGCAAAGTTGTTGATAACCAGGAACCACAGGCCCCGTCTGAAGGAGGCAGCTCCTTCGTATACCTCTGGCCATTTGTTGCCGCGTTGGAATATAGACTCAGCACTTGCTAAATCTTCTAGTTTTTCGTAAAAACAAACAAACAAACAAACAAAACCCCTGAAGTCTGAATTTTTTGGGGGGGAAATTCCTGGTTTTTAAATATTAGCAATAAATTCATAGTTTTAAACACCATGCATGCCAAATACAAACGGTGTGTGGGTCACTAGCTCTTGACCTCTGTCATATATGACATATATGACATATATGACCTCTGTCATATAATTCACCGTATATCGTGAATCTGATGACAAGATTTGCCCAAGAAGCACTTTCTACCTGGGATTAAGGCAGGTAGTTATTACCTTTGAGAGTGTAACCTCAGTTTACTATAGCTTTCCACTGGAAGTCCCCAACTCTAGAGAACGTAGAGATGCTATGTTGTGACCGTGTATGAGTTTCAGGATGGGTCAGACAGTACTTTCCTCTTACTGTACCTAGCCAACCTGACCCTTACTCTACCTAGCCAACACCACTTTTTCAGAATTCTTGCTTTTCCAAACTGTCCATATCAATCTTAGGGAGTCTGATATTACTCTCTCTGACACCATTTCTAGTGTCATTGTCACAAACACTGAAGGGAGCTGGGAGCTGATAAGCACATTAGAGATACTCTGGGCCAGGTGCCTTACTCCCAGGTAAGCACACAGGTGAAGGGAGATCCAGTGAGTTGACTGGGGTCAACAACTAGCCGTGGGGCAGAAATTGGTGTGGAAACTCGGACCCCTGAGTCTAAGTCCTGGTTCCTTACAGCTTACGATGCAATACCATCTACATTGGAGAGACTGTTGGGCCTTCAGAGATGCAGGAAGGCTAGGGCCCTGATTCTGAATACCTCTCAATCGGTGAGTGTCAGTTTCTGATACACAAAGTGAAAACAAAAACAAAAACAAAAACAAAAAAACCATTAATAACGATCCAATAACCCTCACCCCAGAGATGATGAAATAATTAAGAGGATAATGCTAGCCAAAAAGGAAATGCATTATTCAAATTACCAACAACTTCCAATTAATTTGTTGTCTTCTATGCCATAATTTTGTTCACTAAAACATGGATAAAATGCCACATGCTGATAGATGCCGAAATGTAGTACCACCACATTGCAATCCTTGTTATGTGGGAATATTTTGCTTCATGTTCATCTCCTGATGGGCTTATTTATGGAGTTAGAGTAGTCGGTCTTATATACTGCATTTTCTAATAGTTACTTTGTTATTTTTATTAAAAAATGGACTTTGAATCATGAAATCTTATTTCCCAAAGGGATGTAAGTTACCATCTACGTCAGTGTTTTTCAAACTTTTGGCTGGGGACCTATTCTTCGAGGGAAATGTTATGAGGCTGCCAAATATATAAACAGAGCCCAAGCAACGAGGCTTCCTCTAGTGCTCTTTCTTAGGCAGTTTATGCTGCCTACAACGCGACAATCTCAGTAGCTTACACCAGCAAGCATTTGTCCTCGTGAAACTCTGACGATGTAGGCTGGGCTTCCTGGACGGCTGTCCTTCTGGTCTGGGCTCCAGGTTGTTGGTTGGGCTCAGGTGCAGTCTTCATGTGTTTCGTGTGGGTCCCAGGTTAAAGGGACAGGCAATACCAGCGAGAAGCTGTTTTTATGAAAGATCATGAAGTGTAAGAGGACAAGCTCTAGCCCCAGGCACATTTCAAGCCTCCAGTCACATCACATCTATTAATATCTCATTGTTCAGAACAATTAACATGACCAAATCCAGACTCAAGATTCAGGGAACACCCTACTCACCATGAGACCACTGCTAAAGAGTGTATATATAATTCTGTTCCAGGAGAATGAAGGATCTGGACTATAAATTCAGTCAGCCATGTAATCCTAACCTATGGTGGTGATCTCTGAACCAGCTCTGTGTAACTCATGAAACAACATCAAGCAGTTCAAAACCCATGCATTGAGTCCAATCATTTCATTTTACAAATGGGCAAAACTGAGATTTAGAGAGACTAGTCCCTTCCTCAGGGCGACACAGAAAGACATGGGTCTAGATCACAGGTGAATTGACTCAAAGTTCAGGACTTTTTATATCACACTGTAATAGATCTACCTTCAGATAATGTCCCAGATCAGTTGAATTGAGTAGCAAATTTGTAAACACAATTTTGAATATACTGAGCTACCTTTATTTTGCTGGTCTATTAAATACAGGAAGGTATTTATTCATGTCTCTGTATTAAATACAGGAAGGTATTTATTCATGTCTCGGTATTAAATACAGAGACAGGAAGGTAGCCTGAGTATAGTACAGGTAATGGGGCCATGTTCCTTCAAGATGTGGAATTTAGTGGCGATGTAACTCACACACGGTGTTTGCTTCTTTAAGCATCTTTTCTTACATTTGGCAAATAGGGTGATAATGACGCCCTCAGAGGGTTGTTATGAGAATTAAGTGCCTGTTACTCAATAATTATGAGATCTGTTTCATTGATTTATCATTCAGGAGACAAGAGCTATGCCTTCCTTTTCTTGTGCACTGTTAGGAAACTGATATCCTGGGTTTTTAGGAGCAAACCCTCCTTAGTGAAGACATAAATATTACAGAAAGAAGACTGAACAATTCTCTAGGTAGCAAAAAACAAAAAAGGTCATTCTTTACCCAATCCTCCAGGTTTTTCTGTTATGAAATTTCGTGAGATACAAAATTGAAATGACTGCTTTGAAGTCAAAATTCAAGGTATAATCTATGTTGAGTAATTACTGTAATAGACAACAAAATTCAGAAGCCTTAAATAATTTATTCTGCAGTGGAATGCTTAAGGTTATCAGGGTGCCTATTTGACATGCAGCTGGTGTGCTTTCTCCATTTTTTCTTGATGGTCAGACGGCAAAATCAGAACCTCTATGAAATGTTTGTCTTACTTGAATGTTTTATTACTTTGCGTTGCTCTGTTATCTTGAAACTGGTACTTGTCCTGCCATAAAAATGTATTTATTCATTACTCTGTCAAAATCTCTATAAACATCAGATTGCTTTTGAGAAGCAAATGCCTAATTTGTGGAAACAAAAAATATATATATTTAAATATTTTCCCTGTAGCTTCCTCTTGTAAAAATTTGATAAATGTAATTGTATTTATAGCGTATACTAACACCAAGTAGGTATAGTGACCTAAATTATCTGGTGATTGAAATATTTTGTGAAGATCACTCTATTGATTCAAATAGAAGTCATGATAGAAATTCCTTGAATGCATTTCCTCGAAATACAAATATATGTCTCAATATTTTGCAAACAGTCATCCATCCTGGCTGTTTTTAGCATCTGCTGCTGGGAATTACGTAGTTCAAATATAGTTCCTCTTCTACTCGGGAATTTCCAGAGATCTTTTCCCCTTTCCTTGAGCTCAATAATGAAATTTCACAGAATATTGGGTAGAAAGTTATCTGGAGAGTTGTTAGATTGTGCATAGATAATATTTATAACTATATAGACACTGTCTCCCATAGCTTGCTTTATATTGAAGGTGGAGATCTGCCAAAGGCAAGAGAAATAAAAGCAAAAATGAACTATTGGGACCTCATCAAAGTAAAAAGCTTCAGCACTGCAAAGGAAACAGTCAAAACTCAAAGGCAACTGATGGAATGGGAGAAGATATTTGCATATGACATATGGGATAAAGTGTTGGTATACAAAATCTATAAAGAACTTATGAAAGTCAACACCTGAAAAACAAATAATCCAGTGAAGAAATGGGCAGAAGACATGAATAGACACTTTTCCAAAGAAGACATCCAGATGGCCAACAGACACATGAAAAGACATTCAATATCACTCATCATCAGGGAAATACAAATCAAAACCACATTGAAATACCACCTCACACCAGTCAGAGTGGCTAAAATTAATAACTCAGGAAACAACAGATGCTGGTGAGGATGTGGGGAAACGGGAACCTTCTTGCACTGTTGGTGGGAATGCAAACTGGTGCAGCCGCTCTGGAAAACAGTGTGGAGTTTCCTCAAAAAATTAAAAATAGAACTACCCTAGAACCCAGCAATAGCACTACTAGGAATTTATCCAAAGGATACAGGAGTGCTGATTCATAGGGGCACATGTGCTCCAATGTTTATAGCAACACTTTCAACAATAGCCAAATTATGGAAAGAGCCAAAATGTCCATCAAAGGATGAATGAGTAAAGGAGATGTGGTTTCTATACACAATGGAATACTACTTGGCAATGAGAAAGAGTGAAATCCTGCCATTTGCCAACAATGTGAATGGACCTGGAGGGTATTACGCTAAGTGAAATAAGTCAGAGAAAGAAAGATATCATATGCTTTCACTCATATATGGAACTTGAGAAACTTAACAGAAGACCATGGGGGAAGGAAAGGGGAAAAAAATAGTTTCAAACAGAGAGGGAGGCAAACCACAAAAGGCTCTTAAATACAGAAAACAGACTGAGGGTTGCTGGAGGGATGTTGGGTGGGTGGGTGGACTAAATGGGTGATGGGCACTGAGGAGGGCACTTGGGATGAGCACTGGGTATTGTATGTAAGTGATGAATCACGGGAATCTACCCCCCCCCCCAAGCCAAGAACACACTGTATACACTGTATGTTAGCTAACTTGACAATAAATTATATTTAAAAAACAAAAAGAAAGTGGAGGGGCACCTGGGTGGCTCAGTGGGTTGAGCGTCTGACTTTGGCTCAGATCATGATCTCACAGTTGGTGAGTTTGAGCCCCACATCAGGCTCAGTGCTGACAGCAAAGAGCCTGGAGCCTGTTTTGGATTCTGTGTCTCCCTCTCTCTCTGCCCCTGCCCCACTCATGCTCATGCTCTGTCTCTGTCTCTGTCTCTGTCTCCAAAATAAATAAACATTAAAATACTAAAAAAAATAAATAAATAAAAATAAAAAAATAAAAAGAAAGTGGAAATCTGTTAAGAAATTTGAGGAAAGGGGAAGGTTTGAATCAGTTTTCAGTATTGACAGTTTCTGCATCACCATATTTGTATACCCTCTGCTTTTCCATTTGTTTGCTACCTTTCAAGGCCTGATGGGACATATTCCTCTTGATGTTGTATGATTATGAATAACAAAGGGACTTCTGTCTTCCAAGCTTATTTTTTAAATTAAAACTTCATCGAAGTGTAACCTCCATGTAGAAAATCGCACACTTCTGAGGTGTTTAGCCTAGTGAATTTTCACAAAGCAGACACAGACAAGCAGCCATCACAAAGATCAGGAAACAGAAAACCGGGAACAGCCCAAAGCCATCTTTCTGCCCCTTTGGGTTACTAACTTCCAAAAGGTAACCACCATCCTGTCTCCTAATTCCATAGATCAGTTTTTCTTCTGAACTTTTTTTAAAAAAACTTATTAACAGCAAAAAAATCCTAATTTATCTCAGTAAAGAAAGATAACTGTTTATTTTATTGAAAACAATGTAATTCAGTATGTTTCATTGTTTTGAAAATCTTGGTTTAACACATTATTTTGGGCAACAAAATCGTATGGTGATAAATATTTCTAAAGATCATCTAATTTCTCTCTTCATAGCATAAGTTTCTTTCTTTCTTTTTTTATCATCTTATTTATTTTTCAGCATGATACATGTACTCTTTAATCTCCATCCTCTTTCTCCCATCCCCCACCCACCCATAAGTCAAATCATACAGTAAGTTCTCTTTTGTCTGGTTCATTTTGTTCAAAATTTCGTTTGTGAGATTTATTCATTTAATTACCCCACACACCAATTTACTGGTTCTCATTGCCATATAGTATTTCATGCTTGACTAAAACACAATTTAATTCCCCATTCTGTTCTTAGATAAGCATTTGAATTAGTTCCAGTTTTTTTTTCTTTTTTAAAATTTCTTTTGGCTATTACAAATAGTGCTGCAAGGAATATTTTGGCGCATATTTTTAGTGAACATGTTTATGAATTTCTGTGGCCATATATGTAGGAGTGCAAATACTATGTCATGAGTTATGAATATGTTCAACTTTGGTAGATTCTACTGTATAGTTTTCTAAAGTGGTTATAGCAGTATGCAAGTAGGTAGAAGAGAATTCTAGTCACTCGACACAGTCCTCCATGTGCTTTTAAACTAGATGTACTCCTTGTAAAATGACTGTTTAAGTCTTTGACCTGTTTTAGTATTTAGTCTTCTGACTTTTTCTTACTAATTAGTAGAATTCTTAGTATATTCCAGATATAACTCTCTTGTTAGATATTTACATTGTGACTATCTTCTCCCAGTCTGAGAGCTGATTTTTTATACTCCCTTTTTAAAAGTTTTTTATTCTCTTACTCGTGTCTTTTAATGAAGATTAGTTCTTTGTTTAAATATTTCATTTATAATTTTTCCTTATGGCTATGGATTTTCATATCATGCTTAAAAACTCGTTGTTTCCCTCATCAAGATAAATGTTTTTGTTTTGCTTTTTGGCTCTAGAAGCTTCATTGTTTTACTTGTAACATCTAGATCCCCAACCTGTTTGGAATTGATTTTTGCATAGATTGTGAAGTAAGCTTCAAATTTTACTTTTTACAGATGGATATCCAATTGACCCAACAATTGTTCCATTGTTCTATTTGTGGTTTGTGATTCTTGTATCTTATACTAGAAGGTAAAGTTATTTAAAATAAGACTTGATGACAACTTATGTGAGTCCTTTAACTTTGTTCACCTTTGTCTTGGCTTTTTTTTTTTTTTTTTGCATTTTCTTCTATTTATCAATTTTGAATCAAATTTCAAGAACTCAAAAAAAAAAAAAAAAACTTGCTAAGATTTTGGCTGGAATTGTCCTAAGTTTATAGATCAGTCTGGAGAGACATGATGTCTTTAAAATATTGTTTTTTGGGGCACCTGGGTGGCTCAGTTGGTTAAGCATCCAACTTTGGCTCAGGTCATGATCTTGTGGTCAATGGGTTCAAGCCCCTCGTCAGGCCGCGCGCTGACAGCTCAGAGCCTGGAGCCTACTTCGGATTCTGTGTCTCCCTCTCTTTCTGCCCCTCCCCCACTAGTGCTCTGTCTCTCTCGGTTTCTCAAAAATGAATAAATGTTTAAAAAAAATTTTAAATACTGTTTTTAAATTCATATACAAAGCATATTTTTCCATTAATTTAAAATTTCTTAAAAATTTTTCAATACTATTTTGTAATATTTGGTGTAGATATGTATATATCTTTTGTTATGTTTATTTCTAGGTATTTGTTTCGACTTATTTTAAATGTTGACCTTTAAACTATTTTATTTAAAAAAAATTTTTTTAACGTTTATTTATTTTTGAGACAGAGAGAGACAGAGCATGAACGGGGGAGGGTCAGAGAGAGAGGGAGACACAGAATCTGAAACAGGCTCCAGGCTCTGAGCCATCAGCACAGAGCCTGATGCGGGGCTTGAACTCACGAACCGTGAGATCATGACCTGAACCGAAGTCGGACACTTAATCGACTGAACCACCCAGGCGCCCCATTTAAACTATTTTAAATAATAGCTTTTAATATTTTCATTTTCTATTTCTTTTTCAGGAGTATAAATACAATTGATTTTGCATATTGACATTATATCTAGCCACATTGCTATATTCATTTGCTAATTCAAATATTTTATAGTGTATTTTGGGTTTTTCTATGTAAATAATAGTTTTAATGTGTTCTTTTTTAAAAAAAAATTAACATTTATTTTTGAGAGAGAGAGAGAGAGACAAATCACGAGTGGGGGAAGGGACAGAGAGAGAGAGGGAGACAGAGAACCTGAAGCAGGCTCCAGGCTCCGAGTTGTCAGCACAGAGCCCAAAGCAGGGCTCGAATTCATGAACCACAAGATCATGACCTGAGCCGAAGTTGGATGCTTAACCAACCGAGCCACCCAGGTGCTCCTGTTCTTTCTTGTTCTTCCTTTTTTTCCTAGCCGAACAATACTGGCTAGGACCTTCTGTTCAATGAAAATAGTAATAAGCTCGCTCTCTCTCTCTCTCTCTCTCTCTCTCTTTTTTAAAGCAATAAGTGAAAATGTTTTGCAGGACTATAGGGGTCATTTAAGATGTTAATAGGAAATCTTTAGAAGGTTCACTGAGTTCAGACAGGTGTGTTTGTAAACAGTGGTTTTTACTCACAGCCAAGAGTTTTGGACTACAATCCCCCTCTGCCATCTCAAGGATATTTGATTTTAGAGAAGTTATTTATCCAGCGTTGACTTCATTTAACACGTTAGGTTTGAAAGCATGGATAGAATGGTGATCACTAAAACTTTTGTAATGAACCATTATATAATAAGGTGAATCTGTGACATTTTTGTGAACCTATTAAATCTCCTTTTTAATTTGGGGGCAAATACTTCCAATATTTTCTTGAGTAGGATGTTTGCTGTAGGAGTTTTGTAGATAGTCATTATCGTTAAGTACTTACTTCTGTTATTGATAACTATGTTTGGGCCCATATGGTTATTGTTTACAAATTTTTTTTTCATACTCACATATTTACTTTTTTCATTATGTTTATTCTTTCTTGAATTTCCATGTTTCCACATGACATCATTTTATTGGGCTGTGGTGGATGTCTGCCGACAACACATTGTCCCAGATGTTGCTTATTTGGATATTTCTATATTTTACCTTGATCTTTTTTCATATTTATTTATTTATTTTTGAGACATGGGGAAAGAGACAGAGGATCCCAAGCAGGCTCAGTGCTGTCAGTGCAGAGCCCAACACAGGGCTCGAATTCATGAACGATAAGATCGTGACCTGAGCTGAAATCAAGAGTCAGACGCTTAACCGAATGAGCTACCCAGGCACCCCAATATTTTACTTTTACCTTGAAGCACAATTTCACTTTGGGGTGCCTGGGTGGCTCAGTCAGTTGAACATCTGACTTCAGCTCAGGTCACGATCTCAGGGTTTGTGAGTTCGAGCCCCGTGTTGGGCTCTGTGCTGACAGCTCAGAGCCTGGAGCCTGCTGTGGATTCTCTGTCTCCCTTTCTGTCTCTGCACCTCCCCTGCTCTCACTCTGTCTCTGTATCTCTCTAAAAAATCAATAAACATTAAAAAAGTTTTTTTAAAAAAGGAAATGATTTCACTTCTTACAGAATTCAAGATTGGCAGTTATTGTCTACAAATCTTTTAAAGATTCCATTCCATAGTGTTGAATCACTATATTGCAAAAACTAGTATTACATTGTATGTTTACTAACTGGAATTTAAATAAAAATTAAAACAAAAAATGATGCCACTCCATTGTCTTTTTAATTTTCATAATTTCATTGAAAGGTCAGTAATACTCTTATTAATGTTCCACTGAAGCTAATATTTCTTTTATCTATGACTGCTTTTAAGAACTTCTCTTTGTCTTTGGTTTTCGGTAGTCTTATAAGGATATTTTGGGGTATAGTTTTGTTTGTATTTATTTTGCTTAGAGTTTTTAACACTTTTAAAAATATGTAACGTAATATCTTTCACCAGTTTGGCAAAGTATTGGGACAATGTCTCTTCAATATTGTTAGCATCCCATGATCTCTCCCCTCCTCCTCATGGCCTCCAATTACATATATGCTGGACCTTTCGCACTGTTTATAATAGGTGTCCTGTGCTCTTTGCCATATTTCCAATTATTTTTGCTCTACATAATTCAGCATTGTACCTAGAATCAGCAAATGCTTGAGGAAAAAGAACCTTACACAGAATTACAGCTCATCACTCTGCAGTTTTTTTCTCTTTGGCTGTTGATGTCTCAAGACCTGGTTGCCGCACTAACTCTTTGAATATGTTCAGACTTTTTTTTTCCTGGTTTTGAATTTTGCTTACCTTTTCTCCTTGCTCTCAGTGAGACGGCTGGACTTTTGCAAGCTACTTCCCTAGAGCCAGAATTCCAAGTTATGTGTTCTTCTTAGCTCAAAAATTCAATTCAGCATGCATTTATTGAGCTATAAAATTCTACAATTCAATTATTCTCAGTACAAGAAGTTTCTCTCACTAAGATGATTCTCTTTCTGGGTGCATGATACTACATCATTCTCTTAGAAACTTGTCAGAGGTAACAGCACCTGCCTTCTTTTTTTTTCAATTTTTTTTTTTAATGTTTATTTATTTTTGAGACAGAGGGAGACAGAGCGCGAGTGGGGGAGGGGCAGAGAGAGAGGGAGACACAGAATCTGAAACAGGCTCCAGGCTTTGAGCTGTCAGCACAGAGCCCGACGCGGGGCTCAAACTCACAGCCGAAGTCGGACGCTTAACTGACTGAGCCACCCAGGCACCCCAGTACTTGCCTTCTTTGAAGTAAGCCTTACTTTGATACTTTTTTAAGTGCAAAAATATGGAAGTATAAGGAAACCAAGAGACAAAGGCTAGTCAAATAACCTTTACTGTCCCTCTTTTTCCTACTCAGGACAATTATGTCACAAAGTGTGTGGAGAGATGATGACTAGATGATTTTAAAGTGAGAGGGTGTTCTGATCTTTGTGACCTCTGTTATGGCAGAGAGGAGAGGTGATATTCAGTTATAACTCTTTTACCCCATTGGAAGCACCAAGAGACAGTTCTCCTTAATTCTTTCTCTAGAACACTGAACAGGCAGTAGGCTGCATTTCTGATAAACTTTGTTTTTTGGCTAATACTTTAAAACACTACACTTGTAGCTTGCCTCTTTGGCATTATGTATAATTAATTTATTATAGGTGACACATACAACCTGGCATAACAGCTTAATAATTACAGTTTATTAGTTTTTCCTTTACCCTAGAGAAAGGGGGCAAATAAGTGCTAGATTGTCAACACCAGGGACTTTTATGGCCCCTGGTGGGACATTTTGGCTAGCTTATCACAACAACCAATAACAAAACGCTAAGTCTGATGCAAATTTACAGAAAGGGTCTCCTATAGCTGATTCCTGGTCTAAACACTCTTCTTTTTAATTTTCCATTTCCTGCCTTGAAGAATTAGTTTTGGAAATACATTTTCTTGTTTATGAAGAAAAGTATCTCTCATGTTTGGCCAAAATGAAGGAAATCATTTCTCATAGGTTCAGTAGTTGCTTATATGTATATATGGTATATGTGATTTAAAGTTTTTTTGAAAAATTTCTGGGGCAATTACCAAGTAATTGACTTTAATTAAAGTGGAGAGATGGCCTTTGCCTATGTCCTATTGTAATAAATCCAGACACATAGTATCAAGCACTAAAGCTTCTGTTTTCCTAAGAGAGCGTTTGATTTAATTGATGTTTTCATTACCAGGATGGCACGTTGCTTTTAAAATGTATTTCTACTTTTAACCAAATAATAGCAATTTAAATTCAAATTTAACAAAAAATATAAAATACTATTTCATACCTCTGCTTTACTTTTAATGTGTCTTTTACTCATGGGATATTTCAAACATAGCAAAAAGTCAGAAAATCATACGACAGGAATCCATGAGTCCTCCCTTAAAATATTAACATTTTGCTATGTTTGCTTTAAGCACATGCTACAAAAATATTACATGGTGGAAAATGGAGACTTGCACAGTCATAGGTATTGAAGCCCTCTTGTTAGTAGCAGAAAAGTGGGAGGAAACAATTGTCCGTCTATCAAGGAATTCATAAACAGTGGAGGAGATCAACTTTCCTAAATGTGGGAAAGGAGAGGAAGAAAGTGTGGGGTAGTGAAACTTTTTCTCTATCTATAACATCTTCTATTTATGTTTGATTGCCTTTTAAAAAGTAAGTTGTTAAAGTAATACATATGTATTGTAGACTTTTTGGAATAAAAACTAAAATAAAGAATCTCCTATAATCAGTGACACCATTCAGAGATATTTCTTAGTTTGATTCATCTCCTATTTTTTTCTAAAAATATATGTTTAGTTGTATATATATAATTATTTGGTAAATTAGATAGAGAGATTTCTCCAACAGTATTAGTTCAGTTTTGCACATCATAATTTCCAATCAGTATTATTCATGAATAGTGTCTTACTTGTGCATGATTTTCTGATATAAAATATTAATTTTAATTATTGTGACTAATATCACATGATTATACTATATTTTATTTAATCATCCCCCCATAATTGGATATTTGGTTCAATTCTTCATAAACTGTTTTGATCATGAATTATTGTGATGACTTTGAATCAGTCCTTAATATAAATATCTAAGTGTATAATGGTCAAAGGGTATGCGAGTTTAAGACTTTCAAGATATGTTACAAAATTACCCTCTAGAAAGGTTATAATGGTAAACAATCTCATTATTGCTTTATGAGAACACCCCTGTCACTCAAAAATGAGCCTTTTTAAAAAGTAATTTCGTCTAGGGGCATATGGGTGGTTTAGTCGGTTAAGTGTCTGACTCTTGATTTCAGCTCAAGTCGTGATCTCATAGTCGTGAGATCAAGCCCCATATTGGGCTCTGCACTGAGTATGGAGCCTGCTTAGAATCCTCCCTCACTCTCCTTCTCTCCTTCTGCCCAGCTTGAACTCTCTCTCAAAAATAAAATATTTAAAAAATTAATTTTGTCTATATGATGGATGAAAATTACATTCTTGCTTATTTGAATGAATAATTAGGCATGTATTATCCTATTATACTTTATAACAGATGCACTATCAAATTAAGCATAGCTCTATTTTGTAAAGAAAAAACTTATGTATGTATCTATAGTAAAATTTTCTTCTTCCCAATGTAGAGGTGAGTAAATGCGTGTCACATACACTGGAGAAGAGGAATACTGACAGCTTGAATTTAGAGGATCCTAGAGATAAACTATTCTCCGTAGTGAATCACATCCCAGTTTTCTCCTTCCTTTTCTCTATAATCTCAAAGAGAAAAAAAAACTTCTTTATTTTTAACAATATTCTGCATGGCGTAGAGAAACAGTTTCATAATTACTGAAACGTCCTATGAAAACGTGGTGGGCCTTACTGTCTGTGTGTCCATTGGCATATGTAATCATCACCAGAGAAGCTGGAAATAGGATTGGTTCCTATGAAACCTACCACAAATATAACACAAAACCTTCAATGTTCATAGATTATTATAGACTTAGGGAGTGGGAGGTTAATGAAATGACATAGAAACTGGAGTCTCTGGCACATTTTGTGAGTATTTTTCAGCTTGGACCCAGTTGTGAGCTACTTTTCTGGCAGAAATATGCGAGCACCAATTTGACAATAAATTTCATATTAAAAAAAAAAAAGAAATATGCAAGCACCATTAAAATTGCTCTTGCATTGTCATAGTGTGCTAGAGACTCTCAGGGGAGGAACAGAAAGTGCTCAGGGGGAGAGAGCGACAAGGAGAGGAACAGACTCCTGGATTGTCCTGTAAGTTGAAGGAGGCTCATGTCCAGATAAAATAGGCATGCAAATAGGATATGTCCCTATTCTTCAATCAAGGAGAAACTTCTCGAACACATGCATGCCAAGAAGAAAGGAGAGTTTGAAAGGTAGAGAAATCTACTTCAGACAGAATTAGTAATTGAAGTGCAGATTTTGAACCGTTGCAGATTGAGAACAGAGAGAAAATTAGGACAAAGATTGCAGTTG
This sequence comes from Panthera onca, assembly GCF_046562875.1. Lineage (NCBI taxonomy): Eukaryota > Metazoa > Chordata > Mammalia > Carnivora > Felidae > Panthera > Panthera onca. Next base: position 142,753,291 of record NC_138347.1, read on the forward strand.
CCCATACCAATGTGTCATTTCCCAGATCTTGTATTATGTTTGTTATATGAATGAGTGAATCCATTTCATTGTGTGTGATTTTAAATTAAAAAAAAAGGTTATAGTGATATCCACCTATCTATATATACATACTTTTACCTAAATGCATGATTATTCATATAAAGACAATATTTTTTTTTCCTTTTCTTTCTCTTCTTTCTTCATGGGAGCATTTGGCTTTCTCTCCTCCTTCTTTCATCTCCATCAACCTCCTCATTTTTCCAGATAATCCATATTAATAACCTATTTTGTACCTGTCCCTATTTTTCTTTTCACTCATATAATTCTATACACACACACATACACACACACAAACACACACACACGAATATGCACACTCAGACTTGTAGGCAAAGAACCTTTGGTAATTATTAATGTTAAAATGGTGGGATCACATGAGATCAGATCATGCACACACTTCCCTGTGTCTTGCTGTCCTCATGAAACTTGTACATTATAATAATTTCTCAAGCCATCTAATATAGCTCTATTTGATTTTATGAATGACTGTATAGTAATAAATTGTATGTATCTGATGTGATTATTCAGGTAATCATATCCATAGCCTATTGATGGCCACTCACCTTTTTCCATGTTTTGTTTGGTATGTATGTCTTTACCAACTTGTGCTTATATATATATGAGATAGAGTCCCAAACATGGAAAATCCTGGTCAGAGGAACTATGTGGTTTTAATTTTAGCAGATACTGACAAACTGCCTTCAAAAATGGTAGGAGTTAATATTTCCACCAACAATATTTTCATTTCTACATATATGGATGTGTATGTGTTTCTGTATGTATATTTCTGTGTGTGTATCTGTATGTGTTTCTCTTTGTAGTTTACATTTAAAGTAGCTTTTCAATATGGTCTGTAGTTTTTTTACATTTTTAGTCTTAAAAAATGTTAGTGGAAAACTCTGCAGGGGGAGAGCCATATAACTCTTTAAACCCACCCCTTCACCCTAACATTGAATAAGAGAGGTTCTGATTCAGGTAAGCACTCAGAATTTAACTCTGAGGTTGGAGTTTGTGCTTTCTGTGGAAATAACAAGGTGGCTTACTGTCTTTTCTTTGGTATAAATGCCTCTTCACTTTTGAGATACTTTTATTACTCAGAGAATCCTTCCTTTTGGGTCAGTTCGAATCCTCCTGTTGTGTCGAGAGATGACATCATGTTGGCTAGAAAGCCCGTTGGGAATTTGAGTAGGCTCTTGGTGAAAAGGCCGTGGTGGCAGCTAGAATACTTTCTTTTCGAGAGGAAAGACATCCATGGAAGTGGGGCGGACTAATGAGATCAGAGATGAACTTGTTTTGAAGCAGTAGCTAGGAATAAATGGTGCGTATTCACCTGCAGTGTCCTTGCTACTCCTTCCTTCAGAAGTGTGGCAACGACCAGAGCTGGATCATTGAAGATTGTCATCATTGGCCCTGGCCTTTGCACTCTGCCGTCTTTAAAAAGCTTTATGTTAAAGGACCCATGTGATGATATTATGATAGATATCTGTACTGGATGGGCTCTATCAGACCACCCAATAAAGATTATGGTGCCCAGGGGAGCAGGATATTTTCACCAAGCTGCTACTACACAGCCTGTTTTTATTCTAGTGTGGAGATCCCATTTTTTCCTGTAGGAACAAACTTTAAGTTCCTCTGGATATTAAAAATGATCAAGGAGAGGGGGGCTATTCACAAAGGAAACACTGAGTAAATACGTTTAATTTGATGTGTGGTTTGTGGGCCAGTTCATATGGATTCTTGGACTGCATTTGCTCATACCTGGCTACAAAAAGGTGGGGACTCATTTCCTCAAAGGTAAAATGATGAAACAGGACATGATGGTTTCTCAGTTCTCCAGATGGTCTAACATTTTATTTGACTTTTGAGTTAGATATGTAGTTTGTTGTTCAACGTGGTGAATTCACTTTCATGTAGAGTTCACAAACCTGTGCCCTGTAAGTGCAATTAGGTGCCCCCACATGTTTTTCTTTATGGCTCATGTGTTATTTTAAGAAGATTGAAAACAATGTAGCATGTAAACACCAGATTGTATATAACTATCAGATTTTCTGGCTCTTCTTAAGAATCAGGAGACCTGGGGGGCGCCTGGGTGGCTCAGTCGGTTGAGCGTCCGGCTTCCGCTCAGGTCATGATCTCACGGTTTGTGGGTTCGAGCCTCACATCGGGCTCTGTGTTGATAGCTCAGAGCCTGGAGCCTGTTTCTGATTCTGTGTTTCCCTCTCTCTCTGCTCCTTCCCTGCTCGTTCTCTCTCTCTCTCTCTCTCTCAAACATAAATAAACATTAAAAAAAATTAAAAAAAAAGAATCAGGAGATCTGGGAACACTTGGCTGGGGGGTAGGTGGGACAACTCTTTCGGAGATGATATGTACACTCCAGGCATGTCCCCATCCCACCATCGTGTTCCCTGAATACAGAAGTGGCGGGTCCAGTGCTATGAACCATGAGATCGTGAGATAATGACCTGAGCCGAAGTCAGCCTTTTAACCAACTGAGCCACCCAGGCGCCCCTGCTATTGTTTTCTAAGGCCAAGTCTGCTTTGATCATTTCCATTAGCTGCTTTTTCCCTGTAGAGATGTGGGTTTGTGATCCCTGCCATAGTACTTTGTACTGATTCTGAACACTAAAAGAAAAAACCAAAAGGATGTTGTATCTACTGTCCACGTGGACCACGTAATGTGTCAACAAAGTTAAGAGTAATCAGATTATCTAGATGTGATTGGATTAGAAACAGCTGAGAATGCAAGCTGAGCAAAAAAAAAAAAAAAAAAGAAAAAAGAAAAAAATTTTTTAACTGGATCACATCTGTTTTGAATCATTTTATATCTTCCCTTCCCCCTGTCATTGCTTTGGATAGAAAGCTTATCTCTATGTGGCACTATGTTACTTATGCTCTTGTATATTATTATTTCTTACCTCTGAGTTTCCTTAGAATTATTGATGTGGAGGAAGGCAAAAGAGAGAGGAAAAAGTGATGAGGAGGAATCTTCTCATCAAAGACGAGATGATCAGAGACGAAGATCATCAGGGTTATAGCCCATCGGTGAATCTTCAGCATCTAAAACTATTCACTAAAAAGAAGATAAAATTGCCCCATTTCCATGCTAGTGATGACAAATTTCAGTGACCAAGGACTTCTCAGCATTCTGTGTTCCTGCTAATGGAGTAGTTGCTTTATTTCCATTCCCACCTTTTGTAATGAGGCTGCATTGCCCTGAGCCCTTCAGTTTTGATAATTTGTCAAGCCAGAAAATGTAATTATAATTAGGGGACACTAACCACAGTTTTAACTGTGACCATTGTAAAGCAAGGGATTTCCCCCACTTCAGTTCTTGTCTTTGCATGTATGTGCTTCCTATTGTAAAATACAAGCATATCCAATTTTTGGTTAATATGTCTCTAGTGTTCCGAGGAATATCAGCTAGCATTGCTGAAGAGAACTCGTCCACTGGAAAAAAGAAGTCAACGTGAAAACTAAAATAAGGAACCAGAGTAAGAACCAAAACAAAACAAAGAGAACTCCCGTGGTAACTACCGCTTTATGGTATAATTTGTAATAATAACTTGCCCTCCTCTCCTTGAAGTAATCCACCAAGAGCTGAAAGTAATGTTCCAGGAATAAATATTATTAGTAACTCAGCTTTCAAAGTGTTAGTCATCTGTATAAAATCTTAAATCTATCTCCTTTCCAGATTTCCTGGAGGGATGTGTGGAAGAACAAATATTTTCATGCACTTGCATGCAATTTTACCTGGGTCTGTTCTGTGTCAGGCAAGAGTAAGTTGCCTGAATTGGAAGCCTGGCTCCAAACTCGTTAAGCTGCATAACCTCTCTGTGCTTCAGTTTCCTCATCTGTAGCACAACTATTTTCCTGCTATGCTTTTGTCTCTCCCCAGAGTGTCTCTGGTATATTTAAACCTTTGTTGACTTGAAAACAATAGTACTTATTATGCAATTTTAACTAAGAATAGCTTAGCTGAGTAGTGTACTACGGTTCGATGTTATTTTTATACTTTTTTATTTGTTTTCCTTAGAATTACAAATTCACTAAGGTTCAAATTTTCTTATTTGTTTCTAAAATATGTTGTTTTATTATTTTAAAAGTTAATGGAGAAATTTTAAACATGGGCTCTTTTTAAAGCATAAAGAATAATAAACACTCAGGTGCCCATCCCTTATAGGTAACCAATAAACAATATGAAATATTGGGAATATGGTGAGATAAAGGACAGAAAATATTGAGGGTCTTTTCCTTGGATTATTCGCTGATGAATTGAATGAGTATGTATATGAACAGTTACCCCCACGTACTCAGGTCTTTGAGGTGACATTAATCTGCAAATTCCCAAGAAGAGGGAGTTTCATTAGCTTACATTTGGCCATTACTAACATAATAGCCCTTGTTTCATGGGTCTGGGATCCAATGTGGATTCTGCCCATTTACCAAGTATATCTCCTTTTTGGGGAATAGAGAAGGAATTTCAGGAGGTGTCCTTGCTTACCACTGTTAGGTGGGATTGGGCCAAGTTTCCATCTATCACCACATTTCCACAAACCCCTTCTCAGTGGTATTTAGGGCCTTCAGGAATTAGCATGAGTTCATTGCCAATATCGAATAGCTCCTCCAAAGGTCAGGTTCTTTCTCTTTTTCCAGAGCACAGTCATCCTGGAAAGTGGCTACAAATCAGTCTCATTTGGAAAATCTTGGAGAAAGAATATGTTTTTGGTCAGGTTATAGGATCCTTTCACAAGAAGATGGACCTTCCTTTCTATTGAGGGGCTAAGGGTCTATGAATTGATTTAGTATGAAAACTGGTGAGAGACCAGGATCTCTACCATGAGAACTTGAGTTAATTTGCTTCCTAGACGACCAAGAATGTTTTTGCCAATAAATGTCAAACAACACTTAATAAATTACTAGTCTCTTTCATCTTTATCGATTTTGTGATCAATTAGCCATATCTTCCCTGTTATCAGTAGAAATGACAGACTCCTTCAGAACTACCAAGGAAGCTTCCCTGCAGGTTCATAGCTTTTAATTTTTTGCCCTCCTTATGTTTGCTCTTTAGAGTGATAATGAACCAGATGACTCCCCATCTTTATAAATTTTGTTGTTCCCTTAGTGACTAGGTTCATAGCCACTTGATCTCCCAATGCCTCATCTTCTACCCTGGTCAGCACTTTTCCAGTGTCTGCCCATATCCAAGCTTTGAGCTCTCTCAGCTACTGTTGGTTCTTCTGTGTTGGCTGTACAGTAACACCTTTTTTAAGTTCCTCTGCTTTCATTTTTGCTCATGGTTTTAGAAGGTGAAAAGATACGTTTTTTGGTTAATTGTCCATTTCAGGCATGGGCTTAAGAAAAGGATCTTGTTATGGAAAATATTCTCTTATTATACAAAATAGTTTTTGTTATAATTAACATCAACAAGATGTTTTTAATTAACTTAATGCTATTTAGGTTTCAATTCTGTAAAATCTCAGGACACTGGAGCTTTAAGTGTTTAATAACATTTCTGGAAAAGTTGGACCCTGTTCTAGAACCCATGATATTCTCTTTGTAAAGTATATTTTTACTCCTTGGGCAAAAGGTCAAATTTAACATGATAGTGTCTATTTGACAATACTTTAACATGATAGTCTCTATTTGAGATGGAGGTGGTGTTCTAACCTTCTCTGCCTTTTCTTCCCATTATTGGGAAATTTAAGGGGTGTGTATGTGTGTGTATGTGTGTGCATGCGCATTCAGTTACATTTAAATCATGTCACCATTAGATTGAATAAATTTAAAAGTATCTAACTTGTAGAATAGTAGAAATAGTTGATGCAAACAAGATAATTGTTTTCTTTATTCCCTCAATTCCAAGAGATACCTTAACTATTGATTACCAACCATAGCTGTTAGAAGAAGAAAGTGGTTATATAATGCCGCTTATAAATTGTCACACTATGGCAGATTGCTTTTGAGATAAACTTTAAAGTTTTTTCAGAATAGATTTTCAAGGAAACTCTAAAGTCATCAACTTATCAATCAACCAGTGACAAAAACGAAAACCCAGCGGCCAAAATAACATAAACATTTGAGTTAGTGCTTGAATCTTTTAATGTTTATTAAAACTCAGAGGGTTTTGGAATAATTATTCCTTTAGTTTCAGTAGACAAGCTTGGAAAAATCCAATGGAGCTATGTATTTTCTTAGACAGTGATAAATAAACCATAAAATACTGCTAAATACAGTGGAATAAATAGATTCAGCTATAAACTTTAACGCATCATTGAAAATGGAAGATCGTCACTTTCGGGGTTTTGGTGAAGGCTTTAGCACTAAGATATCACAGCATTGTGAAGTAATAATAACTAGAGTTATCTATATGTGCAAGCCTGTCTGCTTGATCAAGTGAGCAAGGTAAAAGTTTCTCCTTGCTTTGTTTTCTCTTGCTAAAGTAATTTTGTAGATAAACTAGCTTACTGGACAATACTGTTTCTTTGAATGTTTGTACTTGAAAAATACACAGCATTTATATAAATTAGCATCCATGTTTTTCACAGAAGGAAAGGGAGACTTAGTGATATCTAATGACATTACCCAAATCTACAAGACTAATTTATGGCAGGAGCTGCTTGTTTGTTTGTTTGTTACTTATTTACCCATATGTTTATTTGTATGCTTGTTTAGCCATTCATTGCTTCATTCATTCAACAAGTAGAACTGAGGGCATAGTATGTGAAGCAATTAGGCCACTCTGGAGTGTCCTGCATAGTCCTTGTCCCCCAGAAGTCTTTAGTTTAGCATAAGAGGTAGACATATGTTTACAGCTGATTACCTATGGTGAAGTCAGTTTGATGATTATTAATAGACTGTATACTTCACTAGGAAAGAATGATATTGTCTTTTTCCCATTAGAGACTCAGTGCTTAGCACAATAAATGCTGGTTGAATAGTCAAGACAGTACAAGATATTATGCAAGTATAGAGGCAGAATATCTAAGCCCATTTGTAAGGGGCTGGTGGAAGGTACCTAAGAAAGTATGGACTGAGTTAATCAGATGAAAATATGTATGGGCGATGTTCCAGATGAAGAAGACATCAGAAGCAAAGGAACAGACAAGGCAAGGCAACGTACATCTTGAAAATAGTGGCAGATAGGAGGTGAGGCAGAGTGATAGAATCTGGAGATGAAGAGATCAGCTGATGTAAGGGGTGGTTGAATTGTTAAAAAGTTTATTAGATGTGGGAAGTCATTGGAGCTATATTAATTGTTTGCCATGTGATGCTGTATAACAGCCTTAAAATGCCAATAGCTTACAAGTATTTTTTTCTCATTCACTTTACATGTTGGTGGCTTTGGATTATTTGCTGTGGTGTTCTCCCAGCTGTGAGTTTTGATCTGTTCCACGTTCTAGGACCCAGTCTCAAGGACCCTTGTCTAGCACATGTCCTTCTCATGATGGAGGGCAGAGAAGCATAAATACACAATCAAATTGAAAGCTTCTTCTTGGCAGATTTGTCACATTGGCCAAAGCAAGACACAGGGTCAAGTAGGTTAGGGAAATGGACTCTTCCCATGAGGAATGACAAGGGCATGCTGCCACAATCCCTTTGTAGGGGAAGGAAAAAGAAGCATGAGTAATTCAACCTACTACACAGGGTTTCCAGTAGGCAAATAGCTGACATTTTCAAGGGTAACAGGAATATATTTAGAGGTAACGAAAGTGAGATATTCAGCAGTGGTACAAAGAAGTGACAGTGTGGAGAGAGGGGTTCCATTTCTAGGACCTCAATCCAGAAATCACTTCTTTTACCTGAAGGAATTTATTTTTTCCTTCCAGCTCTCTCATTGAGCATACTGATGAAACTGAGCCCATAGCACACAGAGGTGACACACTTAGCTTGCAGAGATGAAAATTATGCTGGCATGATGCATCATTCAGGTTGGAGAGAGTCCTTTCTAGGGTCATAAGCAGAGAAGGCTGCAAACTTTCCACAGAATGCGTTAGAAAGAAGATCCCTTCCTTAGGGAAATAACCCAAAGTTATCTGCCATGTGGTGACTGTGTTCTCTCTTTAATTAATCCCTTTTTATCCAACATATAGGGACTAGGTCGTTAAGTGTCCCACCTGACTCATGAAATAGTTAAATTTTATCCCATAGGTCATGTGGAGCCATTGAAGAAATATGAGAATGAAAAGAATAGTGGTATTATTCAGGAAACACATATATGTACATAAGTGTACATGGACACGTCGACATGTATGTTGATTACTATCTGTATTAGCTGTGCAGTCCTGGGTGAACTATTGAAACCACTCTCATCTTCAATTTCTTCATTTATGAAATAGGAATTATTATAGTACCTTCATAAATATTTTTACTCGTGGGATTAAACTTGTAGGTGGGAGAAGATGGCATGATAGTATACCAACAGTAGAGTCTTGATCCAGATTGTCTGATTTTAAACTTGGCCTCCACCACCTTCTTGCTTTGTGGCTTTAAGGAAGTTCCATAACCTTTCTGTGATCGATAAACTAATAATAATGTTGTTGTGAAGATTCCTATAATGCCAATATTGTATTACATTCTAAGCCATTCTACGGTTCCCAGCCCAGAGTTCAACATTTGTTTTAGTTCTCATTTTGTGTGTAACACCAACCATAGACAAATTTCTTTTTAAGGATGTCTCAGATCTTACACTTTTTTAACATCATACCATTGTTTTGACATTTTGGGAACATATCTTGTGTATTTGCCTCTTCGATGGTATATATTTTTAATAATGTAAAGCATATGCTTCTTTATTCGTCCATCCATCATTCACTAGAGCCCATCTAATTCTGCTCCCATACTTTAGAAGGCACAGTGCCTACATTTGTGATAGGAAAGTGACATTTGCAACCCACCTGACCATTTAGAAAGTTTCCTTAAGGATCTAATTTCCCAACAACAGGAACCTGAGTATGGGTTTTCTTTTGCCTCTTTGGGTACTCTGTGTTCAGTCACCAAAGCTCATGTTCCCTGCGTGAACCGAGTCTCCAAAGTTTATATGTCTATGGACTTAAGAAAATGACTTTGTGGGTTATAGTTGACAGAATAATTTGGCATTCACACATCGGGACTCCTTGAATCTTCACAGACTTCTGATTTCTTTCGAGGGAGGCAGAAGGTCTGCAATAACGTACATCTTACACAGCCAACTGCCTGTGATCATCATCTTCAAGACAAGGGACTGGAAAGTGGCACTTTACATTCCTTGCACTCTGTATTTTATAAAATACTTTCACATCCACTATGTCATTGTGAATCCAGTAACCCTGAGAAAGAGACAAAGCTCACAAAAAAGGTAATGCTTTGTGAGCCCTTCTCCACCATTGGTATCCTTCTAGTCACTGAGTGGACACTTACCAAGTTGGATCCCCAGGTGGGAAGGAAAATGACAAGGAGCAGGGATGTGTTTCTTCTCGGTAGGATGTAAAGGGTGTCATGTCCCTGGGCTCATCCTGTGATGCAAGGCACTAGACTCAGCAGTGCGTCTCACTAAACCTTTTGTAAACATGTATATGTTTGTGCTTCTCTTCCATTCTACATCATTTTCATCTATGTCAATTCCTAAATAGCATGTGACTTTAAAAAAATGCGCCTTAAAGAGTTGTTTGTACTCTATCTTAAAGCACATCGCTATCAAGTGGAATGGTGTAAATTAATTCATGGGATTCTTTGGGCTTTAGAATTTGATGACCCCGGTGTAGGTTCCCTCTCTACTTTTCAGTGGGTTTCAACAAATTCTGAATCTTTTTCTTGAGCCCTGAGTTTCATGTTCTATAAATGGGGTATATTACGTGCAGAGCCTCACACAAAATTAATTGCTCCATAGCGTATTTGACATAGGAGGTCTTTTTGCACAGAAGCTAGACGTGTAGGCTCTGGAACCAGACTGATTGGAACTGAATCCCACTCCTGCCATTTACGAACAGTATGCCCTGGGGAAAGGTATTCCACTGATGCCTCAGTTTCCTCATCTATAAAATGAGTTCCTCATAGGGTTTTGTGAAGGATTAGAACAGTCGATGCATAGAAAGTGCTCAGAGGTGTGCTTGACGTAAAGTAAGTGTTCGGTATATTTTAGCAGTTATTATTGGTAGTTAAGCATCTCGACTCCAGATTTTTGAGGTTAGATATACTTACATTAGCTTGGGGAAATATAATAAGTCTAAGGGCCTAAAATGTAGAATCGCTAGCTCCTGGAAACCATTATTTCAGGCAAATATGAAATTAATCATGTACAGGCATTACAGATAACATCCCCCTTTCTAATTCCGTTAGGTAAAATCATTACTCGCTCTGCCTAAGTCACGTGACAGCCCATACTTTGCTGTGAGGACTGTCAGTATGGGTCTTGAGACCTGTGTTCAGCAATAAGGAGCCCTTTGTTTGAAAGGCTTATCATTTGAATTGTCCAAGAGGCTGTCTCCTCAGAACCTTCTTCGAAGAGGATTTTCTTCCTTTCTTCCTTTTGTTTTGTTTGCTTGCTTTCAGTTTTTACTTTGCTCAGCACCATATCACCGGCAAGTAGCCCTGCTGGGCAGGCTGGGTGAAAGGCGTGTAATGCCTCTGTTTGAAGGAGGCCTTAGGAAGTGAGAGAGGCAGTTAAACACAAATGTCTGCCATCCCGCCCGTTTCAATACTTCTCACACTTTGTGTGGAACCTGCCACAGGCTGAGAGTTTATTAAATGTATTAAAAGGCCAGCAGCCCTTCCACGTCTAAACCTGGGGTCCAGGTCACCTTCGGACTGGTCCGTCTGACAAAAGTGGCCCTTTTCAGCTCTGCCTCTGTGAACAAGCCGTCCGTGACTGCCTGAAACCGAGGATTTGTCATCCCCACCGTCTCATGATGTCAAAACTGCTCTTTAGGCCCTCTGGCCTGCTTTCAGGGTTTGTTTCCTTATTAGTCCTAGGGTGAAAAAAAATACCGATTTTCAAAAAAATAATAATTTGCCATTTTTACTCCCAAATCACATTATCTTTCCAAATGAATGACATGTGAAAATGCACACTTTCCAGAAAGACCCTAAGCACCTGGTTTTAGTGTCTTCCTTATGATCTATCCATTGATGAATCATTATATAGGTACCATCAGTAATGGCATATGAAGGGTATTTCTTATTGGGAATATTGGAATCCAAATGGTAAAACTGTTTTCAGCGTTAAACTGACACAGTCTTCTCATGTCGACGTGCTTCCTTCCCTCGAAAACAGAGTAAAACAAAAACCAAAGACCAAAAAACCAGCGTTTAGATAGTGAATCTGTTTTGGGCTCAAAATGTATGCTGAACGAAATGATAGTTTCATATCTCTCAAGAAGACTCAGCCAGAGGGTGTCCTGATTAATTAAGTTTCTCTCCCTTAGTGAAGGTAAAGTGATTGAGTCCATGGTGGCAGTTGAAAGGCCTGGGTGTAAGTCAGGATAGCGTAGGCAATGCTGCAGTAACAAGTATTATGAAATCTCAGTGGCCTCATGAAACAAATGTTTATTTTTTGCTCTTGAAAAATCGTCTGCAAGTCGCAGTGAATCGCAGGCAGCCACCTTGGCGTGGAGTGTTTCAGCATTCCAGGATACTTTGGTTTGATGTCACTTCCGTTGGAACATATGCTCACATGTTTACTGTAGCAGGGGAAGAATAGGTAAAAAATCAGCTTGCCACCAAAATTGATAGGCAGAACTAGTTACGCGCATGCAGACCTAGTTACTGCGAAGAGGGGAGTAGAAATGTAATATATCCTGGGAGGGAAGGAGAACTGAACTATCAGTGAGGTAATATCTGCTGCTTCTCCCTTACTCTTGCTAAAACTTCGGTGGAGATAAGCCAAAGGGGTTTAAATCCCTTTCTGCTCTTATAATCTTGGGTGGATGAACCAATACAAAGCTTGTTTAGCTCTTGGGGAGCCTCGGTGGCTCAGTTGGTTGAGTGTCTGACTCTTGATTTCAGCTCAGGTCATGATCCCAGGGTCATGGGATCGAGCCCTGCATCGGGCTTGGCACTGAGTATGGAGCCTGCTTAAGAATCGCTCGCTCTCTCTCCCTCTCTTTGTCTCTGTCTCTCTCTCTGTCTCTCTTTCTCTCTCTCCCTCTGACCCTCTCCCCTACTTGCCCTCTCTCTCTCTCTCAAATAAATTAAAGAAAAAAAAAGAAAGCTTGTTGAGCTCTTATAAACAGACGTGGGGAAAGAGCACTAGCAGATATGAGCTCAGCTTACAGGTAAAGCTGTTTCAGACTGTGTTACAGCCATTTCATTAGAAGGTCATTCTGAGACCCACCCCTATTTGTCTGATACTCTGTGGTGTGAGTGGGAAGGATCTGTTCCCATCAAGTTTGCCCTAAGCCATGCCCAGCCTATCAGGAGGCATTTGGAGACCTAAGGGTCATCCACACTGGGGGCAGGGGCAGGGTAATGGAGGAAAGGCTGGTTGGCCCTATTTCTGTCTTCTCCCCTCTGCCCACAAACCCACTGAATAAGCTTCTTTTTGATGTCCATGTTTGATATAAATAAAGCTGAATTCAGTTGAACTTCACAGATCAGCTGGGAAATGCCAAAGTTATGTTGCAAACTATTAGAATTAGCTCACAAAAGTCAGTCCCAGTCCTATTTGGATTACAAAGGAATGCTAAAAGGCACAAGTCTTTTATCCTTTAAGTACAACTTTAAAGCCTTCAGATGTTTTTTCACCAGTCCAAATACTGATGGGGATGCAAAGATGAGCTTGGCAGTGTCTGTTCCCTCAATAAGGCCATTGCATAGGATGGAGGCAGGCATTCTTAGTGCACATGATTTGTGCAAACAGAGAGGCAAGTCCAAGGTGCTGAAGTGGAGACAAAGAATGAATTATTAACTCTGAGGGGTGGGTGTGGAGGTGGGGTCAGGGAAGAATCCACACCAAATAAAGATTAGACCTGAGTATTGAACAGTAAGGATTTGGGGCATGGAAGCCTGGGCTACCAAGGGAGACACTTCTCTAAGGTCTCACAACCAGCAATTAATTTGTTTTTACGCCACTGATAATGATGAAGCATACAACTGACTAAGTTTCTTTCTTTGCTTTGGCTGACAAGAGGTATACATGCAGATTGGGGTCCCAACAAACAACTGTACATGTTTTTATGGCATGTATCTTCACCTCTGATTTAATCTCTTTTTCTCTCTGACCACATCTTCTTTTTCTTTCTTCATCTATTTTTAAATCCTCTTGTATAGTTCTCTATAAATCATCTCAATTCCTTGCGAACAAATTGCAAAAGGAAGAACCGAGTATTTTTGTAGCATTCTGCATGGTTTGGTGTTTTTGAAAGGGAGAGTAGAAAGGAGAGAGGCAAGATATTTTCATCACTAGCATAATTAGGAGGACTGATTGAGACTCAAGCCTGGGAAACAAGTTAGGGGGTTTTCTTTGTCATTTGCAGAGATAATAAAGGCCAATACCAGAGTGGTGGCTCTGGCAACGTAAAGAGAAAGAACAAGGATTCAAGAGAGAGTTTGAAGATGTACTATGCAAGATGTGAGGGCTACTTGGGGATAGAGCGTGACTTCTAGATTTCTGGTTGGAGTTACTGGGTAGACTGTGGGGCCCCTCACTCAGGTACAGAAACTGAACAAGGAGAAAATTAACAAGTCTGAAAGGAATTTCATTTGGATATACTTAGTTGAGATTCCCATGGGAAATTCTAGGTGTGAATTTGTGGCACAACTAAGGCAGCAGGCCAAAGCACTGCGGGGCTGAGGATGCTGTCCAGAGCACAGGTGAAGGGATACGTATCATCAAATTCAGGTAGAGAAAGGAAGTAGTCAACTCAGAAGAGCTAAGAGACTGAGAGAAAAGGGTGGAATTAAGGATACCACTATTATGTCTGGTGGAAATGCAGTAATAAATGAGGAAGAAGGATGGGAAATTATGGGGAAGCATGTGGGACTGGGAAATTTAAGAACTTACGGGGAGGACGATTGTAGGAGGTAACCAGGTGTAGGATGAGGACAGATGAGATAAGAAATATTAAAATACATGGCTGGAACACAAACTTAAGAGACATTGAAGATATTGAACCTAAATTCAATCCCCTATGTTAATTACCCTTCTTACTCACATTGTGGCCTGAGATTGTTTTCATAAGTCCAGTCGTGACCCAAATCCAAACTTTGTTGGCAGGTAGCCCAGGAATCATAGTACTGGTACATGAGTTTTCAATTCATGATGCATCGGTACAGACAAGAGCAGTGGTTGAATATAAGAATCTGGCTAAAAATAATAAATATGGAAACAAAGAAGTAAAAATTCACTTGCATGTTTGAAGTAAAACAAAACTTTATAGAAATTTCAAGGTTCGTGTGGAATCTTTTGTTCTACCCTACCATATTTTGGAGCACTGTGCTTTCTCTTCTCTCTGATTGCCAGCGTGCCTAGTAGTGGAAAAGTGTGAGCATTCATAGTCACACCCTGCAGAGCCTGGAGGCAGTTCTGAAAGACAATGCCCAAAGTTGCTCACCAAGAGCATGGCTGGTATAAATGGATAGCTTCCTGTAGTGCTGACACTGAAATGTACAAGAATCTTTGAAAGTGTTAACTTTGGGAAGTTGGTACAAGGCATCAGGAACGTTTCCATTAGACGTAACCCAAATATCTGAAAACAGCAAGGTGAGTAAGCAAATTATAGGTCACTTTTATAATGAACGTTATTAAAATGATGATGTAGACATATATTCAATTATATGGAAACATGATACATCAGTTTTCAAAAGAATATTACAAGTGTTTCATGTAAAACTCAGTTATTATTCATATATATGTCATGTCCTAAGAAAAATTCAGGAAATATTTATATGAAGATATTAACGTGGGGTATTTGAGAGTAGTAGGATTTGTGTGTATATGTATAAATTAAATTATGCTTCTCTTTGTTCAGCAGTATTTTCTAATTTGTCTGCAACAAGTACGTATTGCTTGTATGATCAATATAATAATAAAGAGAAGATAGATAGAATAATTATGGGTAACTCACCATAGCATTGAGTCCTCTTAGAAAACCCCTTTCAGGAAGAACAGAAGTTTATTTATAGTGGATGAATTAAATCAGCTATTTTCCTGTTCCTGTTTTCTCATAATCCTATCCTGTGAAACTGCCCCACCAGCCTCAGGGTGGTTGGCTTTGTGGAATAGAGCATTCCCTGGTGACCATGCTCTTACCGGGCTCTGTAAAACGCACTGGACTACAATACCTACTAAACTTTGAAGGTCATGGATTGCTTCCTGTTACCTAGCGCAAACTGGCTTTGTGTTCACGTGTTACCTTTTTGCTTTGCTTCTGATTTGAGCCTTGAGGGAAAGTCTTCAAACCAACTTTAGAAAGAGAAGCTTGCTGTCATTTGTGAATGCAGTTAATTAGAATAACATTTGCTTTTAAGTATTCAATATTTGGCACGGTTATCAGACCTAAAGGTTATGTTGTTCTATCAGATAAGCTGGGCTCCCAGGGATGTCTGTTGTCTCCCCAGACTGGTGCTGGCTACATATAGGAATCCGAGGTGGATAGGAATAATTGCCTTAGATATTAAATCTGCACGTTATAACGAAGAAGCTTATTTAAGCCTTTCATGGCATTATTGGCAGATGGATTTTCTCTGTATGGACAACTTGCTCATTGCTCGATAAATTTCTTCGAAAGTGGGAGAGAGAAAGGTTGATTCCCTGGAGCACACTGGGAGCTTTAACAGGTCGAGGTAGCTGTTTCAGAGGGGAAGCCGGTTTGGGCAAAGGCTACTTGATTACTGACAGGGCCTAACATGCATTCATTCCTAAGTGGCTGGCAATTAAACTGCCCAATTAAGAGAAACATCTTTGTGGAGAGCAGGAAACACCAGCCCTATCCCACTTTCAACAATCAGCTGAATCTATCTAACGGAACCACTCAAAGCATCATATATGTCTATGCTGGGAAATAACTTTCCTCCTCACTTCGAGGATTTGCTGATGAAAATGCCTGATGTAACAATGACCAAAGTTCTGGCCCACTCTCTGCCATGCGTCATGTGGAAATGGGGTGGGAAGCTATGATTTTAATCTGTAATCTAATCATCTGCTTTGGAGGGGGGAAAAAGGATGCAAAAAGTATATGTTTGTTAGGAGCTTGGGAGAAAGGGGAGAGGAAGCCAATGTGGGAACAGTGCGTTCTGCCTCAGGCTGCATTTCTAAGTTGTTTCTCCCCCGAGGAACTAGCATGTATTGACAATTTCACCCAGAAACTGTAGTTCATTGTAAGAGATGAATGATGCATGAATAACATCAGCGATAATGCTCAGTGGGGCCCAGGTTCACGAATAGTTTTGAAAGAAAATGCTGGTTGCTTTGATAGTTTCATTCGTCACGTTCTGGAAGAAGAATCTTGGTGTCCTGGGTACATTTCTGCTTCAAATCTTTGGCTGAAGTATATAAAAAAAATACAAATTTTAAAAATAAAATCAATCAGGGGCGTCTGGGTGGCTTAGTCGGTTGAGAGCGTCCGACCTCGGCTCAGGACATGATCTCACGGTTCGTGAGTTCGAGCCCCTCATTGGGCTTGCTGCTGTCAGCGCAGAGCCCGCTTTGGATCTTCTGTCCCTCTCTGTCTCTGCTCCTCCCCCGCCGGCGCTCTCCATCTCAAAAATAAATAAACATTTAAAAATAATTAATTAATTAATTAATTCCATTAATAAACAAATTAAAACAAGTCGATAAACTATTTCCCATTTTCTCATGAATTCAACTAAAAATGAACTACTAGTGGGGCACCTGGGTGGCTCAGTCGGTTAAGCGTCAGACTTCAGCTCAGGTCATGATCTCGCAGTTTGTGGGTTCGAGCCCCGCGGTGGACTCTGTGCTGACAGCTGGGAGCCCGGAGCCTGCTTCGGATTCTGTGTCTCCTTCTCTCTGTCCCTGCCCTGAATCTGTCTCTCTATTTATCTCTCTCTCTCAAAAACAAATAAACATTAAAAAAATGTTTTAAAAAGTGAACTACTAGCTTGAGAATTTGCTTCTAGTCCCTTTGACAGGTGTCAGGTTTTTCTGAGGCCAAAGGTGCCAGATTTGGATGTTCTTCTACTTGGTCAGTCACACACTAGTTACACTGGGCTTCTACTCTTTATTGTGGGCCCCTC
This sequence comes from Panthera onca, assembly GCF_046562875.1. Classification (NCBI taxonomy): domain Eukaryota; kingdom Metazoa; phylum Chordata; class Mammalia; order Carnivora; family Felidae; genus Panthera; species Panthera onca. The sequence continues at coordinate 142,770,520 of NC_138347.1, forward strand.
CAGGTTGGAATTTGAAAGCTTGATATCTGCTTCTGTTCAGCCAAATGTGTATTGAAGCTGCTATGTTCTGTAGATCATAGAAAATGATCCAAACCTTAGTCTCCCTGCTCAAGGCAGTTACAGGCAGATTGGAATCTGTTTCCATCCACAGATGCATACGTAAAAATAGAAGTAATAGTTTAAGAGAGAAAAAAAGACCCAGCAGGTCATTTAAGAGAAAATCCCAGAGAGCATATAGTTAGTGGTAAATAAGTGATGTCATTAATTTGTGCTTGAAGTTCTGAGGAAAGAGACAACACTGGTCAGAGCAGTTTCCTGAAGGATTTGAGAATGGAAATAGAAATATTAACAATTCATCCTCACCCTCAGTCTTTACCTTCCTGGGGATTGAATGGCACCTGCCCCAGGCACTTCTGAGGTTGGAAGGAGCTCATCCATTTCAGTGGTTGATATCAGAATGCAAGAATGCAAGAAACAGAGAGAACTCAGGTAACCTCATGACATATTTCAGCTGCTGGTCAGTGGAGAAGTGGAATGTTCCTGGGGACCAAGGAGCAGTCTCATGGCTCAGGGCACTCTGGTGCTCCCTGCTTAGCATGATTTAGCTTCCCACTGAGTGTTTTGGTTTTAAAGTTTCTTTATTGATTTTGAGAGAGAGAGAAGGAGAGAGAGAGGGGGGGTGGGGGGAGAATGCAAGCTGGGGATGGGCAGAGAAAGAATCCAAAGCAGGCTCTGCACTGCCAGTGTGGAGCCAGATGCAGGACTCGAACCCACGAGCCCTGCAACATGACCTGAGCTGGAATCAGGAGTCAGATACTTAACTGACTGAGCCACCCAGGTGCCTCTGGTTTTTTGTTTGTTTGTTTGTTTGGTTGTTTTTTTTAATCTATGTACTTTGCTGCTACTTGAAGTCTTTTCTCTTCTCTCCCCTTCATCCATTATTTCAGTTATTGACTCGTGGAATTTTTCCGACTACCTTCTCTCCTCTCCAGGAGAGAAGAGTTGATTGGTTACTACTTGGTTATCTATTGCTGTGTATCAAACTATCTTTAAAACCAGAACTATGTTATTCACTTGTGGTTGTGTGGGTCAGGACTTCACACGGGGTCTGTAGAGATGGCCCTTGTGTCCTCCCTGATGTCCATGGGAATGGGAAGGTGCTTCTTCAATGCAAGTGATGTCTGAGATAGGACAGTTCCCTAGGTTCGGGCTGGCGGGGGACAGCCTGGGGTCCTAGTCCTGTCTGTAGGGACCCATTTCTCCCCTGTTGGCTGAGTTCTTTATTTCTCCCCAAGCAGCCTCAGGATCTCTCTCTTCCTGTGGGTTCTCTCTCCTTGTCCAGTAGGGCGTCTGGACTTCTGTGGTGGTTCAGCGGCACAGAGAGCAAAGGCTGACGCTGCTGTCAGAGATAAACAAAGCTGGACATTAAAGTGGTGAGGACAGATTTATTCAGTCGTCACTGCTGCAGAAGGGAAGAGAGTCCGGCATGGACTGAACTCAACCTCACCAGAGCAAAGGCAGGAGACTTTGGAGGCTGGGGTGTGCTAGGGGAAAGGGGCTGAAGGGTGAACGCCGGTTAGTCTGTGTGACTGAGTTCACGTGTGTTCTAACTGGCACTTATCCAGAGGAGAAGCAGAATTTTCGTATCTTTGCAACCAGAGACGGTGCTGGAAGGGATCCACTGAAATTAGGCCCTTATTGTTCCCCAGAAACTAGGAGCAAGAACAACAGTAATCTCCCTGAATGTTGGCTCTCAGGTTCTTGAGGAAATATTCTGGACAGTAGATTTACGTCTCAAAAGGCAGAGAAAGGATTTATACTAAGACAAATTTCTCAGGCCTACCTGTCTATCACCAGATTTTGGCTGGAACAGACAGTAAACTCTCCTGACAGTGTTGAACTTTCTGGCGTTTTTTTTTTTTTTTTTTTTTAAGTTTATCTATTTTGAGAAAGTATGCAAGCAGGGGAGGGGCGGATGGAGAGGGGGGAAAGAGGATCCCAAGCAGCCTCTGTGCTATCAGCACGGAGCCCGATGCAGAGCTCAAACCCACGAAGAGTGAGGTCATGACCTGAGCTGGAATCATGAGTTGCTGCTTAACCTATCGAGCCACCCAGGCACCCCTCAGGTTGGCATTTTATGACTTTATGCTGCGAGAAGCCATGTTATCATTTGGGCACGTCTTACAGTGCAGGGGTCTGGATGGGCCCGCTAAGTGCTCAGAAGTTTGTAGTTCTCACTGCCCGGCATTCTTAAGCCCTAGACCCCAAATTCCAGAGCTTCATTTCTTTTTTTTTTTTTTTTTTTAATTTTTTTTTAAGGTTTTGTATTTATTTTTGAGACAGAGAGAGACCGAGCATGAACGGGGGAGGGGCAGAGAGAGAGGGAGACACAGAATCAGAAGCAGGCTCCAGGCTCTGAGCCATCAGCCCAGAGCCCGACGCGGGGCTCGAACTCACAGACCGCGAGATCGTGACCTGAGCTGAAGTCGGATGCTTAACCGACTGAGCCACCCAGGCGCCCCCAGAGCTTCATTTCTACTGCCTTCTGTTGATTAAAGTCAACGGGCCCAGCCCAGATTCAAAGGGAGGGTATTGCGCAAGAGCGAAGGCTGAGAGGCATTGTTTATTGGGTCCACAATTGTGACTGGCACACTGTGACAGTTACATTTGTCACTACCAAGTGGGGGCCACTCTTGAGGGGCAGAGTACCCATGCTAGGCCGCCAGCCAACTCATAGGCAACTGCCTCTCTCTTAGGCAGAAATCTGGTTCTGACTCCACTCAACTATGGCAAAGGTGGCTGGAATTGCCACCAGGAAATCCACATTAACATGCAAATCTACACCGAAAGCAATCCTCCTGGCAGCTTTCTTCAGATAGGTGTTCTTTGCAGAGCAGGTGTTCAGGATTTCCTGAGACTCCTTGGTATGACAATGAGTCATTGCCTGGCAGTCAGCTCTGATTTGGGTTTCAGAGGATACTTAGGTGTTATGCCCCAGAGTTTCAGAGGAAATGGACTACTGCAAATTATTATTATTTTTTAATATGGCCAGGTTTTTTGTTGTGGTTGTACTTATTGCAGCTGGGTTTCACAGCTTCGGGGAGACAGCAGAAAAGAAATACTGGCAGGGCCTCAGCATCCCGGTCCTAGGACTTCTTCCAACTCAGGTCCATTTTATTGGCATATAATGGAAGTGATGCATATTGATAAGCCTATTCGTGTTAATCCAATGCAATGTGGAGGCCACTTGAGGTCAGATATACAGTATATATATTCTAGGGCTGCATTCTCAGTGCTTTTTCCACGGTAGCTCACCTGAAGGCTGACGTCTATACTCACACTCTACACGATTCCAGTATGCTGATTGTAACCACAACCTTTTCCCCCAACAAAAGGTATTTTAGAATGCCAATGTGAGAGATTATGATTATCAGAGGAATAACCCCAATTCTGCTCTAATTTTTGGATTCTACAAATTCAAAAAATCATTTGTTAACCCTATGCACTGCAACGCTGGAGACACAGACTGTAGAACAGTTAAAAGGCAGACTCCAGAGTCAGTTCTGTGCTTGATTGCCTATTTCTGTCATGTAAGACAGTCTCTCCAACTTTGGTGTGCAGAGACATGGCCTGGGAATGCTGTTCTGCGGCAGAGTCATATTCAGTGGAGGTAGGGCGGGGCCTGAGAGTCTGTCCGGAGGATGCTGGTCCAGAGGTCTGGCGGCTCCCTCCTAATGAATGGAATGCAGCCAGAGCGAAGGGATATCACTATAGCGCCTAGGTTATAAGAGACTGTGACCTCTGTCTTGCCCACAGTCTCTTGTTTTCTTTCTTTCTATGAGCCTTCATCCTAGGGAAAGCAAAGTGCTGTGTTACGAGGAGCTCTCAGGAGAGGCCTAAATCCTGCTGACAGTGACATGAACATACTTGGAAGGTTCTCCTCCCTGAGCAGAACCTTGACCGACTGTGGTCTCTGCTGACATGTTGATTAGAGATTTGTAGGAGATCCAAGCCAGAGGACCCGGTTAGGATGTACCCAGATTCCTGATCCTCCAGTAACTGTGAGATAATGTATGCTTGGTTTTTTAAACCATTAAATTTTGGAGTCATTTGTGTCGCAGAAATACATAACTAATGCACATGCTATCATACATATGCTATCTCTTCCACTCATTCAGCAAACATTTATTGACTGTCTAGGAATTTGCTAGGTGCTGGGAAACAGTGGAGATAAAACAGATGTGACTGCAGCCTAATGTCCTGGTGGAAGAGGCCAACTTAAACAGGAACTTACTCATAATTTATAATTTAATGGAAAAAATATTTAAAAATTAGACAAGGTGCATTAAGTGCTTGGAAAAACACTGAAGGGAAAGGCTGAGATGGGAAAATGATAGTGATGACAATGGAGGCGAAGGAAATGGGAAGTCAGCTGCCGAGCCAGAGCCAGAGGGGGCCTCTCGAGGAGAAGATTCTGAGGCAAAGACGGGAGGGATGGGCAGCAGATGACCACGAGGAGACCGCACTGGAAAAGGAGGCAAGACTGGGGCACACGAGGTGTTACAGGCCGTGTGGAAGGGCTCTGATGTTACTCTAACTACAGTGGAAATGCCTTTGAAGAGTTTGAAGCAGGGGGGCAACGTAGCAAAATGCGTGCTTTGACAAGATGACCCCTACTGCTGCATGCAGGACGGATCCGATGGGACAAGAGGGCATGTGGGGAGACCATCAGGGGGCCGTTTGAGTTTTCCAGGCCAAAGATGTCAGTGACATGCACTAGGCTACTGAAAGTGAGATGAAATGCCGTGAGTGAGTTTAATATATACAACCCCCTCCCCACCCTGCTCTCACACCCACCCATCCAGACCTGCAGCTGCCCACAAATTATATTAGAGATTTTCTCTTCCAGAAAACCATCCCAGATACGCCAGACTGGCTAAGCCACTATGCAGCGCTGCCTCAGCATTTAATAAAAACTTAATAATAAAAATATCTAAAATATGCTTAGAGAGTTTTTTATAGTAGATATTTCTTTGTTAGATTGTCAACTCTTTTCAGGGGCAGAAAGAGAATTCAGTTTTCATTTTTATCATTGTAGCCCTATGCTAGGCACATAGTATTCAACAGATATTTAATAGACTAATTCGAGACATTCTCTATCCCTCATTGTTTTGAGACCAGGGATGGCTTCACCCTTCACATGGAAACGTGCTTCTTTCTATCAGAAGATAATTTAAATATTTGTCCGCTGCTGAATCTTGGAGGCTCTGTGTTGATATTTTTCTTTGGTTGTCTTTTTTTCCCAGTTTCTCTTTATTGAAACATATATAGAATCACAACCATGAGAATTAACAATTTTATTGATATTCTCTGTAACTATTCATAAGCAAGCAGGACAGGATTAAACACCTTGAAGGCAAAACTTCATTTTGCTCAAGAACACTATGTATTTGTTTATTGGACCCCATGCAGAGGGTTGTGATAGGAAAAACATGTGAGAAAAAAAAAATATTCTCCATCTCTCTTTCTCCCCTCCTCTGAACACTTCTTTTTGATTTTCCCTTCTCTCTTTACAGGCCCCTCTATGGAAATGCCTGTGTCATTTATGTCCCTGACAAAGCAACGCTTTTACTTGATTAAGTGCACCACCCAGAGTAGGGCTATCAAGACACCAAACATGTTAGAAAATTGGCAAAAACCTGGCATCACGTTTCTGGATGATTGCTAACTCTTAATTTAGACCCCAGAGAATACCGACTGGGTTATACCTGTGAATTTGTTGTGTACCTAATGTCAGCGAGAGTTGAGTATTCTCACCTCAGTTACTTAGATTTCTCATGTGAAAGTATAATGTTGCTTACAAACTTCCATTGTGATAAAAGAGTTATTAAAATAAGAATTTACCAAGAGTTGGAGAAAGTTGAAAGGGACTGTCCGTCAACAGTTCCTAATGTGGTAGCAGAAAAAAAAAAGGTGTCTTAAATGCTTAGCATTGGATATCATTAACACTTTCACAAAATTCTACGGTATAGAAAGTTTTGATACTAAACTGTGCCTCGTACAGAGTTCTAATGCATTGTATTGACCACGAGTACTTCTTTTTTTTAAGTTCATTTATTTTGAGAGAGAGAGAGACAGAGAGGGAGCATAAGTGGGGTAGAAGCAGAGAGAGAGAAAGAGAGGGAAAGAAAGAATCCCAAGTGGGCTCCCGCACTATCAGTGTGGAGCCAGATGCAGGGCTTGATCTCACAAACAGTGAGATCATGATCTCAGTCGAAATCAAGAGTCTGACACTTAACCGACTAACCCTCCCAGGCTCCCTGGCCACCAGTACTTTTATGACAGTAGATTGTGCATTCAGATGTCTCAGTGTCAAACATAAGTAATTTCTAGTATGCGTATTTTTTCTAGTATGTGTATCTTTGTTTTGCTGGCTTTAGCTTATCTTTTCACAATGCCACTCCTATATGTTAAAAATCACTAGTTTCATTTGAAAGAATAAATAGTCAACTTGTTTGGCCATGTCAACAGTAAGAACAGAAAGGTGAAAAGACTCCAGAAAATTTCAACATTTCCATCTTTCCATTTATATTCCATTTCGAATAGCCAAAGGGTTCTAACTTGCAACTTTCAAAACAAAAATCTGGACAGAGGCTTACTATATAATGCATTTCACTGGTCAGGTAATTTTTTTGTTCTTCATTATTAATCCATGAAAAGAAAAATGTGAAACAACTGAAAATATATCACAATGAATTTTGCTCTTATCAGTTATTCATAGCAGAGTGACAGAGTAGGGGAGGAGACATAAAGTGTGACTAGAGGCATGGGTATATTTTCAAGATATTTTTTAAGGCTAATGTAAAAAGATGTAGGACAGGAGGACCTGGGTGGTTCAGTCAGTTAAGTGTCCGACTTCAGCTCAGGTCATGATCTCATGGTTCATGAGTTCAAGCCCCGCGCTGGGCAGGCTCTCTACTGTTAGCATAGAGCCCGCTTCAGATCTTCTGTCTCCCTCTCTCTCTGCCCTTTCCCCACTCTAGCATGCAACTTGATCACTCTCTCAAAAATAAATAAACATTAAAAAAAAAGATATAAGACATATTTTGGTCATTTGCTATCAAGGAGTCTTAAAGACTGATAAGCCCTTCAACGAGGATTATTTGATCATGGTCTGCAGGCAGGGAACCTATAACATGTCTCTACCTGTTCCACACCCCTGAAGACTTCAGGGGCAAGGCCATCTCCCAAATTTGACATAGAGACCAAGAAATTCTCCTGTAATTGCTGGGTATCAAGGCAATTTCTACGACATCTGGAAGTATAATCATTTTACTCTAGCTGTTGCTCTGTTCTCAAGTTAACTGTATTTCATTCACCATTAAACTTTCTCTCAAATCCTTGGAGGAAAGCAGTTTAATAAACTCTCCACAGGAAGTTGCTTATGAGTGAAACAAGAAGAACAGTAAATATCATTTGCTGAATCTGAACAATGGTCCATAAGGTATCACTGATTATCAGAGTTTTATTTTTAAGCTTCAGCTAAAGAAATAAAGCTTAGAGGGCCTCTATAACATGTTCAAAGTTATAGTTAGTAAATGAGAACATTAGGATGTGAAACCAAATCATGTGACTCAGAAGGCCATGTTTACATGACCACCATTCTAAGGTATTTTCAGGATAAAAAAAAATACTTGAGGTATGGACAGTTCAATGAACAGAGATGATCTCTAATAAAAAAAATTCCAGACATTGTGGTAGATGGATGTGGAGAGATTTGTTGTGAACTGATAGCTTGAGAGTATTTAAAATCACAGTATAAAGATAATTGCTGCCTGTTTAAATGTAATTTGAGAAACATACAATGGAATGGAAGAGCCCAGTTCAGCAACTTTGGCCTCTTTTTCTCACATCATTCTTCCCTTATCACCATTGCCCAACCTCTGAAGTGGAATCTGGACCAGTGATCAGTTTTCTTTTGCTCAAACAATTATATATATATTTTAAATTGAACTAGATGCCAAGATTTTAAAATGTGTTCATTATGTATACAAATGATGATTTCCAATTTATTAAGAAAATTGGGAAACCTGGCAATGTTGGGCTTGCATTTCCTCATGGCAACAAGGAGTCAGAGCTGAGTAATGGCTAGGTCCTATGGATGGGGTCTGTGTGCTTTTCATTTTCTCACCATCCTTGCTCAGCCTGCTACCCTCATTTATGCTACATGTCTTGCAGGGCCTCTGAGTGCAACCTGCACAGGTCTCCGCAGCTCCTTAGCTGCTGTAGGCATTTGAGACCCCCGATCTTTCCACCCCTGATGTATATCTAATGTGAGTTCGGTCTGTAGGCAGGCAGGGACTTGTCTCAAGTGACAGTTCTGTATTTCAGTGGTCATTTACTGAATGCTTAGAGCGTTGGTTCTCAGACTTTACTGTGGATCAAAATCACCTGGAGGGCTTGTTAAAACACAGATTGCTGGGCCCCAGCTCCAGAACTTCTGATTCAGTAGGTCTGGGAAGAGCCCAGGAGTTTGTGTGTCCAATGCAGTCCCAGCTGATGCTGATACTGCTGATCCTGGGACAATAGTTTGTGAACAGTGCTGTAGGGAAAATATTTTTACGGTTGTGGACTGGATCATGATAAAATAAATACTCTGTCTTCTACCACCTTTTGTTCTTTCCTATGTAACTTGCTTCCTGATCTTTCTTAAAATGGTATATCTTATTTTCACCAAAATAAAATATTTCTTCTTCTTTTATTTTCCTGGAATTGCCCCCACCCTTCAAGATTCTTCCAGCTGGATTGAGAATTAAATGGGCATGAGACAGGGTTAATAGTCATCCACCTGGAATGACTTAAAGACAGGAGGATGATCTTGATGACACAAGACATCCTTCCTACCTTACTTTTATGATGTATTTATTTATTCTTTTATGATATCTTTCCATGTCCCAGATCATGGTGACCATAAACTTGTGGCTGTGGTCCAGATGCCCCTGAACTGCTTCCAATCCCAGTCAGATTTAAAAACTAGGGGCTTTTCCATTTCCAACAGATCACATTCCAAGTCCATATCTTCTGCTAATCTATTTATACTACACAGATGGCTGGAATCATCCAGAAGAATCACACTTTGAAATCTGGAGAAAGTGAATGTACAGCAAGAAAAATAATTTGGCTTTTTTTCTCCCCCTGGCCATTTTCCACTGTGTGTATATTTTCCCATATCTCCTTTCATATTCTTTAAGCTACTTTAGGGGCCAAAGATGGGCCATACCCCAAAATTGCCACTTTGGTTGGCACATTTATTATTTTGAATAAAAATTACTTAAAAACAGCCAGTGCAAAAAGACTGCTCTGACCCCCTGCCCTTTGTCTCCAGAAACCAGGAAATCAATCTCCCATGTGAATGGTACCCTCCCTGTACCAGGAGGTAAAAAGACATTCTCATCACTAGAGATAGGAAATTGAGAGCCGAGAAGGATATATAAACAACCCTTGTTACTTTTATGAATTTACTATCCCAGCGCAAGTTCTCTTTAGAATTCCTTCCTAATTGAAGTTTCTGAACATAAGTTTTCTTTGTCCTGTCAATTCTTCAACAAGTTTATTATCTCTCTATAAAAAAAAACTGCCTGCCTTGGCCATTTCTTTAGGTCTCAATTTCATTATTGGACCTCCATGCATGCATAATTAAACTTTGTTTTATTTTTCTCCCTATTGATCTCTTTCATGCCAATGTAATTCTTAAACCAGATGGAAGAATCTTGAGAGGTAGAGAAAAACTTCTCCTCCCCAACTTGACTTTTTCTCAATATGTAACTAATTCCCCAAACTCTCTTTAAGTAAATTACAGTATATGCCATATGCCTTCAAATCTTTTCTCAGTTCATCTCAAATAAAGGGTGGAAAGATAACAGTACTGAGAGTCATTGAGGAAAAGTAAGCCTGATGTGGAATGGCTTCCACAATAAGCAGTGGACAGAATTCTGTATAGCCAGAATCATGAATGTTGATTTCCTGTTTTCCACCTTGCACAAAGGCTGTAAATACTTTCCTCCTGCAATGACCTTTCAAGCCTTTATTACATTTAATAGGTGATAGAGGAGGAGGAGGAGGAAGAATAAGAAAGAGAAGGAGAAAAAGAAGAAGAGGTGGTGGTGAAGGAGGAGGAGGAAGAGGAAGAAGGGGAACAAAAAGAGGAGAAGGAGGAGGAGGAGGAAAGGAGAACCATGGAGGCATAGCTGTTAAGGGCTTCATTTCACAGGAATACTTAATGAGATGAAGTCAATAACCAATTAAGGAAAGTGTGCCAACACTAGGATTTTCTGAGGTAGCAGATATTTTTGACAAACAATATGCCTTTAGTTGTAGTGTATAAGACACAGCAGGGGTTCCTGGTCTAGAAAAGATGGGAAACAAAGTGTAAGTATATGTTAAATAAACAGAAACATAGAACAAAGGAGATGTTATTTATTAGGCACCAACCTTGTACCAGGTTCCATATAAATCATAGAATTATAGTCCATCAAAGTAACTTCAATTTCTATTTAATTGTACAGGTGTACATTCTTGGAAGAAAACCCATTATGTAAACATGAAATTTTATGAAGCAGAGAATTTGGGTTTTGATTGTTCATTTTGAAAATGATTCTGAGTGGGGCGCCTGGGTGGCGCAGTCGGTTAAGCGTCCGACTTCAGCCAGATCACGATCTCGCGGTCCGTGAGTTCGAGCCCCGCATCGGGCTCTGTGCTGACAGCTCAGAGCCTGGAGCCTGTTTCCGATTCTGTGTCTCCCTCTCTCTCTGCCCCTCCCCCGTTCATGCTCTGTCTCTCTCTGTCCCAAAAATAAATAAAAAATGTTGAAAAAAAAAAAATAAAAAAGAAAATGATTCTGAGTACAAAAATATTCCTATAAATAGAGGGTTAAGTGTATTGCATTTCAATTTTTATTTATAGATCATTAGTTATTTGACTAAGAGGTGGAACAAGACAGAGACTTGAAGCTAAAATCACTAATATTTCAAAATGAAGATAAAGAATATTGGGAATCACAGAGTAAGTTGCTGATGACTCATGATTTAGGTTTTAATGGTTGATTAATGCACAGCTTTTCAGATATACCTTACCATGGGGTAAGGCAAAGTATACCTAGAATTTGAGAATAAGAAACCATTTAATGTTTTATTTTCCAGTGGGCAATAGAGGAATAAAGCTTTTCTTAATTAATTAATTAATTAATTTATTTATTTATAATTTATATCCAAGTTAGTTAGCATATAATGCAACAATGATTTCAGGAGAAGATTCCTTAGTGCCCCTTACCCATTTAGCCCATTCTCCCTCCCACAGCCCCTCCAGTAACCCTCTGTTTGTTCTCCATAGTTAAGAGTCTCTTATGTTTTTCCCCCCTCCCTGTTTTTATATTATTTTTGCTTCCCTAAGGAATAAAGTTTTTCTGTACGTTTTCTTCCTAAGTGCTGTTCCATCACTTGCTAAACATAAGATCTACTTTTAGTAATATGTACTTACATATTGGGGCATCATTAGCTTCATTTTACTTATGTTAGAAAAAGGATCAGAATGTCTGCTCTTCCTTTCTCACTGCCTTTGTTTGAAAAAAAGAACAAGATATATCAAGGATTTGGAGTCAAGACAGGAAAAGTCTTCTAATAAGACCTGAATGGTCTTGGTAATGGTTTTCTCGTAACAAGGTTCCAATAATAAGAATTTAGGGTTGGGAGGAGGGTGACTGGATAAATGATTTCTACTTAAAGGCTTCTTTCTTCCCTTTCATACAGTGAAGCAATTACCCAAGAAAATGCTGGAATGATTTTAAGGATCATCCAGATACTCAGTCTTCTTTTAGGTCATCACCTGGTTATAATGGTTCTCCCAAGATAGAAACATGGGCATATGAAGATGGAAAGGAACAAAATGAACTGGTGACCCATACACCTCTGGGTTTGAGTTTGCAAAACTACTTCAAAGTCACTTCTTACTGGGAGATGTTTCTTACTTTTCCTTCCTCCTCCTTGTCCTCATTGTCCTCCTCGTCCTCCTTCTCCTTCTTCTCTCCGCCTGTCTCTCTCTCTCTCTCATCTCTTTAGACAAAACTGTGAGGAAATGCAATGATTCTTTAAGAACCCATTCGTGTCTCTAAACTTTTGGTCATTAATACAGTTAGTACTGTGATGAGCCCAAAGGCACAAAGGGCAAAGTGTTTCACAAGATGTAACAAATGAATCTTCTTTCAAAATACCAGGAACGTGTGTGTGTGTGTGTGTGTGTGTGTGTGTGTGTGTGTGTGTATGTGTGTGTGTGTGCAACATTATCAACTTGAATTAGTTAACAAAACTTTCTGAAAAAAGACATCATACTCTTCTAAAATTTATTACTTTATTTTTTTTAAGTTTATTTTGAGAGAGAGAGAGAGCACACAGTGGAGGGACAGAGAGAGGGAAGGACAGAAGATCCTGCACTATCAGTGCAGAGCCCAATGTGAGGCTCAAACTCACAAAGTGTGAGATCATGACCTGAGTTGAAATCAAGGGTTGGACTCTTAACCAACGGAGCCACTCAGGTGTGTCCCAAAATTTATTACTTTAAAAAATATGTGGAAAGATAAAATGAACTAGGTTTTTAAAAAGGCAATGACTGAAAAAGTCCTATTTCTCCAATAATTAGTTCAGATCAATGAACTATGGTTCACATGATAGTCTTCTGGAAAGAACAGCTGGATTTTTGGGTCTTTGTCTAAAAATCACTGGCCAATAACCTTGAATTTATAACCTCATTTGATAGTGCTCAAGGATGGTAATAATGCTCCCTTTGTTCAGTAAATGCTTTACCTTAGGAGGGCTTGAACTTAAGTAGGGCAATGATTGAAAGATGAATATAATATCAATACTTAAAACAATTCTATTTACACAATAGGTTTGCTTAAAAGCTTTATAATTATTGTCCTGCTTTGGGTATGTTTTGTCTATGTAGAAGATTCTTCTACACTTAAGACAATAATTTATTATACTACATTTATAAATTTGATATATTATATTTATTCAAATTTCTTAACTGCTTATATTTTGCTTATTAAAGTCATAGGTTTTTTTCTTTCAGAAATTTGAAGTGTTTGAGAAAATAGGATATAGTAAGCTATAAACATAGTTTGAGATATATAAGGAAATCTTTTCAGCTACGTGAGTAAATGGGATTAATTGTTCCTAAACAAGACTTCTTAAGATCTTAATTCTTTAAGAATTAAGAAATAAATTGATCATTAATAAAACACAAGTGGAAGTGTAATTACTCTCACATAAAATTGCTAGATTTTTAAATGGAATCAGATTTTTAAGCTGACACTGAAGACCAAAGGAAGATTGTTTTGAAATGTATTATTATATCGTTTGATTCTACATTAAAGAGAACTGACCGCGAATAGATATTTGTGCTCTTACCCACTCCTCCCAGTGATTAAAAACCTTCGCTGACAATTCATAGGGGAGATGCAAAGGGAGAAAGGTATTTTGATGAATTTCAAATATTCAAGGTTTATTCAGCACATTTATTGAAGGCTTATGTGTTAGGCACTGTGCTAGGTGCTAGTATAAAGAGCTTAGAGCAGTACTTGACATGAGGAGATGCCCAGTAACTATTGGTTATTATTATGCATCGAAGCCATCTTTGCGTCCCCAGTACCTAGCATACTAGTGTTATGTATATATTTAGACGTGTGTATGTCTCCCTATGTTTATGTCTATCTCTTTCTATCATCAAGAAGAGAAAGAAAAGGGAATATGAAAACTAGTAGAGATTTAAGGTGCTCCTTTGTTAATTTGCAATAGACACACACATGTGTACACATACACGCACACACAAACACACGTGCAAATCTGGTGTGAACCTCAAAATACTCAGATGGTGACCAGTTCTTTGGAGTGAAATCTGAAAACAAATCTCTTCTGAAATTAGAGTGTAAAAATTGGAGAGGGCAGCTACTTTGCCTTACTCTGGCGAACTTTTTGACAGATAAGAAAATGGAGCTCCTGGGAGACAGACATATCATCCATATCCATATCAACGACAGACAAAACCATCCACTAGATAATTGGGGACGGACAGATTTTAATTAGCAATAACTGTTGCAGTAGGGAGGGAATCCACCATGAACCGAACTCAGTCTCTATTTATTCGGCCGTGACTGGGCATTTTATAGGAAGAATGAGAAGGTGGGGGGGGGCAAGCTGGGGGACACAGCAGAGTCAGGGAAGTGAGGTAATGTACAGAGGGGGTTAATCAGTGTAGATGTGATTAGGTCAGCTGCCTGCTAGTCATCAATAATCCATAATAGGATTCCATCCTCCCACAGAGACTGGGAGACAGAGGCGCCATCCCCAGGTATTGGCTGAAACAAACAATACATTTGTTTTGGTGGCCTTGAGTTTTTCTCAGTAAGCACTCTAAGGTGGGGTGGGGGGTGGTATGGATAGGGATACCTTAGGGATGTAGTCTTGAACTGTTAGAAACTAGGTTGGTGTTTTGTTCAAGTCTTTACAGGCCAAGGTGGAGGCCTAGTTGAGAAGAGGGCTCAGAGAAAATTGGCTAAGGGTTTGGTTCATGAAAGGATCTTTGTCACCCCTCAGTGAATTTTCTAGTTGTTAGATTTCTGCTGTATTGTAGCCACGTTCTGGTAACGATGACTGTACAAGAGACCACTGAAAAGATTTTACCTCAAAAACAAAAACAAAAACAGACGACAGAGGCTTCTTTCATCTTTGTTCAATGGTAGGACCCAGCTTCACAGCTGTGGAGCTCCAGTCCAGCTGGCAAGTTGAAGGGTGTGTCTTGTGTTCAGGAGAGCTGGCCGCTTGCATTCCAGCCAAGTCCTCTGAATTTAGTATGAAGCCCATCATGTCTATAAATAATGTCCCCACACTCAATAGGTACATTCCATTCCTGCTATTGTTTCTACTCCGACCCATATTGCCCATGTCCTCTTGAAGTGTACTGTGTTCTCTTTTGAAACAATGAGAACATCAACCTCTAATAAATGCCACGCTGTCTTGTTATTACCACACTGTCACATTCAGCATCTGAAATAGAACCAAGAAGCATGCACTGAAATATCAGGCTTGTTCACTATTGTATTTGTCAGTCCCTAAGTTATTGGAGCTTAAAGTATCCTAATTCTCTTCGTAACCTAGTCTAGGTCTACTTTTTGAAGGCATTAACATTTTTTGGAATATATTTTAATATTCAGTCATCATTAACTATTGCATATGGTGACTCCGCAAGTTCATCATCCGTTAAATGAAACAAGGCTTCTATTTATTGCCCCCAATGCAACTTCATCAGATTCAGAGTGGTGACCCTTTTAATGCACAGATAGTTTCCTCATCCTTTTTCCAAAAGATGGTCTATCTTTAGATCCGTTTCAAATTGCTTCCTTTGCCTGTAGTGAATCCCCGTCCACATTCGCCTGAGTCTAATTGGCGTGACAAAATAGCAGGCAGCATTCTTACAGAGTTTAGATCACTCTCTTAGATGTGCCTCTATTATTTCTATTTAAGCTGCATTGTTTTCCTTCTTGGGAGATGCTTTGAAAAGTTTAAAACTCTTCCCCCCCTGTAATTTTGGCTCAATTTGTCAGAATACTGAATAAGATGCATGAAGGTGAATGCGCTTTTTTCTTTGTTTCTTTTCTTTTTAAAAACATATGTTCTGCTTCTCCTCTCATTTGTACAGCGTTTCTGCCCTGGGTGAGATGAGTGGGGGCATAAGCCTTTGCTGTCATCTATCCCTGCATTTTGTTATTCTCTTCTAGTTCAGTTACGACTCCTTTACTTTCCGTTTTCTTTTCCTTGACTCCAGTAAAATGTAAATGTCACTACCTTGTTCTTGTATTTTTCTCAGCGTGGCCCTTCCACGCCGGTTGGTGGGTTTCTAATCCGCAAATGGGCTGTTGGGTGAACATCTGGCGAGAGGAATAAAGGGTTAGCTGATTACAGTTATAAATAGCCTCTTTGTGTTCAGAGTTCCATAAAATCTGGTTTAAAACTTTATCAGTTGTTTTAGTCCTAAAACTGCAACTCTTGTGTTTAACTCAGAGGTAATGTTGTCATCCCTAATTTTATTTATAAGACAACAATTTGATGAATCTGATGTGTTTGTAGTAGGGATGTGGACTCTGGACTATAGTAGCAGAGTACCCATGAAAAATAAGACGGGCTCGTGGCTCTGTCTGTCTAAGGAAAAACCCATAATGGCCATTTTAGGATCTGAACTTGAGAGCCATTAATATTACTGTAAAAACCTCTGGACCCAGTTGTGGAATGGGGACGTAAAAATGAGATGTGAGACATTAGAGTCTTCTTTAGAGAATCCAGTGCGGAAATAATAATGAGGATAGAGAGGTCAGCCTATCAAGTACACGTGATTTATGTAACTTTGTTTCAAAATATGTGTTCTAGAAAAGTGCCTTATGACTACCTATGAATCAGAGCTGCTAAAGGAAATGGGTGATGGGTAAATCTACACATTCTGTGCAAATTAGAATTGTAAAAGATTAGCTTTGAAAAAAAAGGAGTTGAAATTCAGTGAACTGGCCAAGTGGGAAAAAAATCTTTCCTGGTGAAGAATAGTCAGAGGGAATTGATGCTAGCCAAACCTGGAGCACTTGTTGCCATAACATATGTCTCATTCCTGTTCTGGACCATGAGAGGGAATTGATATAAGGCACTGAGTATGGAAGAATATTCCCAAGGTCTTATGAGGTATTAGCATTAAGCTGTCGTAAGGAACATGTCTTCTTTAAAGTAATGCTGGGGCGCCTGGGTGGCTCAGTCAGTTAAGTGTCTGACTATTGATTTTGGCTCTGGTCATGTTCTCATCAGCATGAGATCAAACGCCACGTAGTAGGACTCCTCGCTTTCGGCTTGGGGTTCTCTCTCTCCTCTCTCTCTCTGCCCCTCCCCCTGCTCAGGTATGCACGTGCTGTCTCTCTCTCGAAATAAATATTTAAAAAATAAAAATAAAAAATAAAGTAATGCTATCTAATGGGTTGTTATTGGCACCAACCATGTTAAAGCATTTCTGTTACACATCGATACTAGCTAGGGCTTACTTAATACTTTATGGTTTATAGTGCACCTTCACATACTTCATCTCCTTGGTATCTTGCACAGTGGTCGACAGGAAAGGCCGTTGCCATGTGACAGATAAAAAATCTGAAGCTTATATAGGTTATGTGAGTTCCCATGGTCATATGGTGGATATGGGCCAGTGCTTTATTAAAATCTTCGGCTCTGATTCCTCAGTCAGCTGGCTTTCCACCAGCATCCCTTTCTTAAAATAGTAGTTACTGTGGAAAGACTTAAACTCAAGGACCAAAATATGGAGAAAGAACCACATTTCATAATTATGAGGTTCCTAAATAAATGCTTTATTTCTTTAAATCAGAATTTGGCAAACTGTGGTTTTATGGACCAAATGTAGCCCTCTCCCTATTTTTGCAAATGCAGTTTTATTGGAACACAGCTACACCCATTCATTTATGAAGTGTCAATGGCTGTTTTTGAGCTATAATAGCAGAGGTAAGTAGTTGCAATAGAGACCATATGGCCTGCAAAGACTAAAATATCTACAATCTGACTCTACAGAAGAAATTTCTCAGCCCCTGCTCTAAATCACTATCTAAATAGTGTATCATCCCTTCAGGCACATGATATCCATTAATATTTACATTTAAGGAAGAGTTCTTCAAATTTTTACACTAGAGTTTATAGGAAAATCATTTTCTCACTTAATTACTGAATCTTTGAGGCTTCAGTTCCAGAAAATGTTGCGTGACTTACGGTTACACTGATACCAAGTAACTTCTAGCAACCAGCCTTCAAAACTCACACCGATAAAATAATGTCAAAGATCACAAGAGTACGATTAATAGAATTGGAATCAAACATGAGGAACCTATCATTTACTGAATAACTAGAAATTATGGGATGATTTTTCCTTATGCATTTTCATACCAGATATGTAAGGGAATAGAGGCAGCTACCCCTGGCCTGCCATCATGTGGAGCCCCTGATCAGTAGGCTGCTTCTGTGGGATTCTGTCTTCCTGCTCTGTCTAAATTGGACAGTCTTTTGGAGATCAGAGACCAAGGGAAATTTTTATGATCATATCTGATTATTGTGAAAATTTTGTCATATTTAAAGTGCTTATGCCTCAGTGCATTGACTCTTTTAATGTGCATATTGACAGTTTTTAGCTCCTTGAGGACAATGACTATTTCACATTTTTATGTTCTGTGGTGACATCTGCTTAGAGACCAATAGTCTAGACAGTTTTCTGTGAACAGGCTTAGGGAGCCACATTAACTTAGAATGTTCTGATGAAAACATTCTGTTCTTTGCTTGGTCTGTCAATTTGCATTGGCAGCCAAGAATTTCCCACTTTAAAACAAGAGTTCATTTTTTTTTTCAACTTAAAAAAAAGGCAAAACAGATAAACAAACAAACAAACAAAAACAGTGCCCAAGCACTTTGGTATGTTGCTTAATTCGGAACTGTGAAAATGCTAGTGTATTCAGATCAGTCTCTGCATTTTTATGTTAGAAGATAGACCTTCTGCCCCAAAGGCAGTCTGCAGAGCTTTAACAGATAGGATCCTGATATATGAATTGGATCCAGGGAGGCAACGTGAGGAGGAGGCCAAGTTGGCCCCCTGTGTTCTTTGCCTCCTCTTTCTGTATCTGTTTGCCCTCTTTCAATAGCTTTCCCTGCCAGTGCCGTCCCCAGCTGCACAGAGCTTTTGTGCTGTGCACATTCTTTCTTCGCCAGTGCAGACCTGATCTGGAAATCTTAATAAAAACACAATGTTAGTTTAATATAAATTAATTTTCTAAGAAATGTCTAAACAAAATAATAAAGATTAACACATCTTTTGTAAAATAAAACAAATGGACATAACACAAAACTGAATACTAAGTTGTGAATTATTAAGGATGTATTTTTAGCAACTGTTCATTAGCCAATGGGGGAAATAGTTAGGGGATGAACATTTCTGGTCTCTTAAATCACATGACCATAGTGACTTCCTATGCATGAATGTAATCTTGAGAATCATTGGACTGGGGCAATGGATGGGAAGATATAAGGAGCCAAATGGAGTTGACTGCAATGCACCAGAGCCTCGAATCTAGGTTATAACAATGGGTGTGATTGGTAAAAACTCGTTCGCAGCAAAGTTCGATTTACCTGCACCTTAAAACTAGAGGACAGCGCTGAGTCTTAACACCAGGGGAGCCCACAGATAAGGCATTTTCCAAGTATGCTGCGCCATTTCCAGTTAGCAGGTGGACTGTAAATTCTAAGTAGGTAGGCTGTCTCTTAGCATCTCAAGTTCTATTCAGATAAGAGGAGATGGACATACAGCAAGTCAGAAAATAAGAGGTTCACAGGTGTGAGCTACAGTTGAGTCTGGCTAACTCAGATGGATCTACCACAAGGGTATGATATAGCCATGACCCCAGATCCTAGAGTGAGGCTCTAATTTAATTCATTCAGTTTAGGGTAGATAGATGAGGGTTGGCAGGTGCTGACTGGAAACGAGGAAAACAACAGGGGGTGGTGGTGAAGGACAAGAGTGCGTCCATATTACTTTAAATGAGTTAAAGAGATGGTTCTTCAAAAACGTGTAATGGTAATGCATGCACCTTGGTAGATTTTTTTTAAAATACAAATGAGTATGAAAGCATTAACTATAGCCCGTAACTTCACCATCCTGGGGGAATGGCTGTTTATAGTGCAATGCCTAGCTGCCTATAACTTTCTACTTTCCACGTACTTAAGTAAATCTGTGTGAATTTGTGGGTCGGTGTTGTGCATTTTTTGGTTTGTTTTTCTGATCTCTTAAAAAGGACATTGTTATCTCCCATCAATTAACACAATGTGTCTGTCTGACTTAGTAAGGGTGATCCTGCTGCATATGTTAGTCTGATATAATGTTCTTCTGATGCTATTTCAACTGGCTTTGGACTTTCTCATTGGCAGCCGCTATTCATTATGCATTGGGGACTGCTTGATGCAGGAGGGCCTCACCATAGGCATAAAAAGGAAGATATGGAAGATACGATCCAGTTACTTCTGCTGCACAATAAATCATCCAAAACCTTAATAACGTAAAGGACCCCTTTATTATGCTCATGGATTCTATAGGTCAGGAATTTGGACAAGGCCCAGGAGAGAGGATGTGCCTTCGCTCCGGGACACCCGGGGCTTCAAATGGGGAAGCGAACATTTGGGGTGACTCGACAGCTGGGCCTAGGATCTTCTATAGGCATCTTGACTCACCAGTCTGGCGCTTGTGCTCTGATGACTTGGAAATGCTTGACTCAGTAGAGGCTGCTAACCAGAGCACATGCATAGGGTTTTCTCATGTGACATGGGCATCTCCACAGCCTGGCAGCCTCAGGGTAGTTGGACTTCAAAACAGAGGCTCGGGGTTCCAAAGTTCATGTCCCTGCAAACAAAGCACAAGCTGCGTTGCCTTATTTGACCCAGCCTCAGAAGTCACATAGCATCACTTTTGCTATACTTGACTGGTGGAGAGAGTCACAAGGCGGCCCAGATTGAAGGGGGAAAGGACAGAGCCTCTATTTTTTTCATGGAAGGAGTATCTAAGATTTTGTCCCTGAACCCACAGTCTCCAGCTCCTCCAATCTTAGCGGGGACAATGGAAAAGCAAATCGAATCTCCTAGATGGACTACAAGTTAAGGAAACTCCCCAGGGTGTTTTTGTCCATTTTGTGTGATTTTTTTTTTTATTACTAGGCGAAAATTGTCTTAAGTAATTCAGATATTATAATATGGAGTAAAAAAGACAGAATATTTTCCCTAATGCCGTGGCCAAGAGGAACCTAAGACTTTAGAGATTAGATTACGACCTAGAATGGGTAAGAACAGAAACCTTTCTTGCTAACTCACTTTCTGCCCAGAAAAACGCTGCTTACAAAGAGGCTGAGGTGTGCCAGAAGGAGAATCAGGGCTGTAGAAAGAGGTTGGCATGTGGGCAAGTTAAGGGGACTGCGAGAATATCAAGTCGAGGGGTACCTGGAGCAGCTCAGTCACTTAAGCGTCTGGCTCTTGATTTTGGCTCAGGTCATGATCTCATGGTCGTGAGGTGGAGCCCTGTGTCCGTGCCCAGTGCAGAGTCTGCTTAAGAGTCTCTCTCCCTTTGCCCCTGCCTCCCCCCAAAAAGAGTATGACGTAGAGTAATCCACCGGGAGCAGTACACACATTTGCTCATATCACTGGGGCAACTAACTCATCCCTACCTGAAATGGCCCCAAAGAAAACTGCAACTTGCCTTCTTGTCAGTTATTATGTTAATGAGAAATTCAGATTGCTGGGCCTTGACTCTTGCAGTTTCTGGTAGCCAAGGTAACATTTTTTGTGTGTTTGTTTGCCAGAATAGCATACCGCTCTGAAGCATAAATCTGCAATTAATCCTCCAAAACAACTCGTGATGATGTACTGTTTGGCATTATAAACTTCTGTTTTTTTCCAGGTGCCAAATATATAGAGCTCTTAAAATGCCCCAGGCAATCAAAATGCCACTTTGGAATATTTTCTTTCCAATTGGGTTTTTGTTTTTTCCATCATCTTTCTAAAATGGAGAAAAGGAGACGAAGAAAGGTAAAGGAAATAATTCTGGCAGCTAGAATAGAAACTCAGTTAATTTTTAAAATATCTTGTAGTGCTCTTGTTAGTGATTTTTTTTTTTTTTACATAAGGGTTCCATGGCAGTTTTTACTCTGCTATCAGGTAATTGAGGACTGTAAAAATACTTGGTATGCCACCGGAAATTGATGACCAAACTTCCCCAGAGGAAGCCTCCTTGTTGAGTTCCAGCATGTGGGTTCCACGTTGGCAAAGAACCATCCATAACTGGCCAACATCAGTGTTTGGAAAGAAAACCAGTTGGCTCCGATTGTACCTTTGCTTGAGATTGAAGTCTATGAATGCTTACTGAGCACTTATGGAAGGTACAGGGCTGAGGCCATTTCACATCAGGGATTATTTGGGCTTCTGACTTAGCAGAAGCAGAGGTTCATTTTGGATATAAACATTCTTAAGACACTTGAGAGTCATCTTTACTGGGGACAATTAAAAGAGCAAATAAAAATTAATTACAGGTGAACAAATAGCACACTCTACATCAAGGGTGGAGGAGAAGGAAGGACATGGCTGATTAATCACCATTCAGGTGGATGCTCCTGTTGTATCAGGGGAAATGTTCAGAATTATAAGACCACCAGCAAGGTTACTCTTTAAGTAGTTGAGTACGCAGTGTCAAAGAAAATAGATATGAAGTATACTTGTCTGTATCACACACACACACACACACACACACACACGCACACACACACACAATCATAATCATTTGGCCTGGTCTAGTTTGTCAATAGCCAACTTTTATCTCCCTGGATCAGGTTACCACAGCCTTGTTTGGAGGCCTCTCTGGCCTTGTTGCAAGAGCATGCTGGGAACACAAGTATGAGGCCCAGGAAATACCTGCCATCTTGATTTCCAAAGGCCATCAATTTCATGATGGTTGTTTGGGGATGAAGACTGGGAAGAAGAGGGGCACCTGGGTAGCTCACTTGGTTAAGTGCCCAACTCTTAATTTCAGCTCAGGTCATGATCTCATGGTTCTTGGGATGGAGCCCCACATAGAGCTCTGTACTGACAGCACAGAGTCTGCTTGGGATTCTCTGTCTCTGCCCCTCCCCTGCTCATGCTCTCTCTCTCAAAATAAGGAAATAAACTTTTAAAAAAACAGATTGGGAAGAAGAGATTGTTTCTTTAGGTTTTCTTCACCTCCTCCCATGATAAGCAACTGCCATGTGCCAAAGAATGCCTTAAAGCACCTGCCATGTGCCAAAGAATGCGTTAGGTGATCTAACATGCATTTATCATTTAATCTATCCCATACACAGGTATGGAGAAAACCGACACTCAGATACATGCACAAATCCTTAATGTCACACAGCCAGTGTAGCAAAGCTGAATTTGGGGTCAAGGAATTCTAACTCTAAGTCCCATGCTCGTCAAAGCAGTGTGTCTGCCCAGAATCACCTTCTTGATTTCCATTAGTCTGTTGGAATCCTACACACCAGCTTAAATGTCATCTCCTCCCAGAGGCCTTTTTGTTCCCATCTAGCCTATGTTGATTTTGCCTCCTACATTCATATAGATTTGGGTCTATCCATCTTATTCATTGCATTTTAACCCTACACGTGTTGCCTGCTTTCTTTTTTTAAATTTGTGTTTTTTGGAAAAAAACCCCTAAAACATTCAGGTAAGTTTAGAGAATAATGTAAAACATACCAGTGTACCAAACACTCAGAGTTGACAATGATTTACTTTCTATAGTACTCTTTTTTTTTTTTTTTAATATTTTTTTTTTAACGTTTATTTATTTTTGAGACAGAGAGAGACAGAGGATGAATGGGGGAGGGTCAGAGAGAGAGGGAGACACAGAATCTGAAACAGGCTCCAGGCTCTGAGCTGTCAGCACAGAGCCCGACGTGGGGCTCGAACTCACGGACCGCGAGATCATGACCTGAGCTGAAGTCGGACGCTTAACCGACTGAGCCACCCAGGTGCCCCTCTATAGTACTCTTAAAAAAATAAATAAAGGACCAGCCAAATAAAGTTGAAGACCCTCTGTGCCCAAACTCTGGTCCTACTCCACTCTGCCCATTCTCAGAAACATTCATTACCATGAACCTGATATATGTTTTTCTAGCTCATGCTTTTATACTTTTACTTCATATATATTTCTTCATAAATAATACATGGCAGAGTGTGTGTTTTTTGGCTTACATAAATGTCCTCTCATTATGTATTTCTGTAATTTGCTTTCTTTTAACTTAACATTATCTTCTTGAGATATAACTACATAGTTGATTTCTCTTAACAGATAGTATCCTATCTTATGAATGTAAAATACTTCATTTATCTAATTCCCTGGAGATACTCATTGAGATGGTTTTGAATATTTGGTTGCATAGAGCATTCTTGCACATGTTCTCTTATTCTAATGTGTGAACATTTCTTTAGAGTATATACCTAAAAATGGAATTACTGGGATGTGGGGTATGGCGTTTTCCATATTACTAGATCCTGCCAAGTTGCCCTTTAAAGTAGTTGTACCCATTTTTACTTCCTCCAGCAGTACAATGTGAGAGTGTTCATTTCCCCACATTCTAGCCAGTACTTGGTATTGCCTAATGTCAGCTATATTTTAATGGGATACTTATTTCCACAGTCAGTTGCCAGTCTTTTAAGGGAAGCATGCTTAATTTATGTTTTTTGGTGTCCTTAGGGTCCTACAGGTGGCTAATCTATATTGCTCTTAACACTTATAGATTAACCAAATGGCCTACTGTGTTCATTGCCAAAAGGCTCCCTGTGGTCTTTTGACGTATGTAGGCAACATCCATCTCTCTTTGAGTAGAATTGTTCATACTGTTTCAGAGTACCTTAAAGGAGACAATATAAAAAACCCACAGAATAACATGTGAATTCTTTCCTTTTGAGACAGAAATGAGATAACCCATATGCTATTTTAATGAAATTAAGAACATTTAATCATCAGAACTAATTAGTTAAAAGGTGAGCTGATGTATACAAGGAACTTGTTAGGGACGCCTCTTCATTTAGAACAGCTGTAGCTGATGATATTAACCTAGAGGCAGTTTCCCTGCTTCTATCCCATCTCACCCAATAGGGAATTATCCACTTTTAATTGTTACGTCTCTTGTATATCCAGGTTCCCCTTCTGAACTGAATCTTCCCCATCGGTATGTAACAATACTCACGTCTTAGCCATATTCTAAAAAGTTTTCCTTCAAATTTCCACCCAGCTTCCACACGTCTTTCCCTTATGCTCATTATCAAACTTCTCTAAGTCAAATCTGACTTCTCAGTGTGCTCCATTCTGGCTGGGATTCCCATTGGTCTTAAACTACCTCTTACTAGTGACTTAGTACTGCTCAATCCAATGGACATCTTTGCAGTCAACATCTTACCTGATCTCTACAACATCCTACTTGTTGACTATGGAAACCTTGGCTTCAATTGGCTCCTGGCCACCCCCTCAGTCTCATCTTCTAGTCAGCCAAATGTTGGAGTTTCGTAAGACTGCCTAGACTCTCTTTTCATTCACTTTATAGCATTGTTCCTAGATTAACTTGTCCAAGTTCACAATTTCAAACAACAAAATGTAGATCTCCAGCCAAGATTTCTCAGAACACTGTAGAGTAATCTACTGAAACTACTTGTATGTCTTAAAGACGCCTCTAACACAACATGCTTTCAATGAAACTCCTCTCCTCCATACCTGTTCTGCCTCTTTGTTTCTTCTATGAGTGATGGCGTCACCATCCATTTGGGATTGCAAGCCAGTAAGCTAAAAGTTGGACTTGCCTCCTCTTTCTTCCCAGACCCTTACCATATCCATTCTACCCTGTTGATGTTACCTCCTTTGTATTGTTTGCCTCTTCCACCTCTCTCCCCAACCTGGGAGAGGGTCCCCAACCCTGACCTTTGTGAATCTTTCACCAACCATCACAAAGCCTTCCAATTTTTAGAACATGCTATTTTCCTCTACTTGTGTTGAATTAATTTCCTATTGTTGCCATAAAAAATATGACAAACTTAATAGCCTAAAAGAACACAAATTTATTATCTTACTGTCTGGGCTTCATTAGTCCTAAAATCAGTGTTGGCAAGGCTGCATTCCTTCTGGAGGCTATGGGGGAGAATTTATTTCCTGGCCTTTTCTAACTTCTAGAGACCATTTGCCTTCCTTAGCCTATTCCTTGCCAGTTCTTGCTTGCCTCATCACATCTCTTTCATAAACTCTGCCCATTCTACCTCCCTCTTATAAAGAGGCTTGATGATGATATTGGGTCCACCTGAATGATACAGGATATACACCGATCTCAAGATCCTTGACATAATTACATCTGCAAAGTCCCATTGCCCTGTATGGCGACATATTGACAGTTTCCAAGGATTAAGATATAGACGTATTTTGAGGCAATTGTTCTGTCGCCCACAGCAATCCTCTTCCTCTCCCCTTCCCTCTTCCTCAATTTAACTCCCATTGAGCCTTCAGATAGTAGCACAGATGTCTCACTCTAAACCCTTCTTTCTGAGAGTCAAGTTTATCTGTTAGAACTGTGAACACTCTATGATCAAAGTCTATTCACTCCACTAATCAGTAGGTTCTATTAAAGCAGGAACAGTGTTGGTTTTGCTCACTGATTTGTCTCCACACCCAGTGGAGTGCTTAGCACAAATATGTCTTGAGTGATTGAATGGAAAGATAAGTAACAATGAGTCTTAGGTCAGGTTCCCTGGAAAATAGACCATAAGATGGAGAGATCAGCATGCATAATAAAGTTAATTGATATGTTCCCTTCGACTAGTACCTATGGGAGAGTGAAGGTTCAACACTGGCTGTTATGTGGTAGCGATAAAGGCTCTCCTAATCCCATGGACCATTGCAGCAGGGATGGCCTTTGAGAGCTGTCTTGATTCAAAGGACCGGGGCTGGGCCTTGGTACTCGCTGAATAAACTCGTCATTTGATGTGAGCTGCCTCTCTGAAAGGAAGGCAACTTTGAGTGAGGCTGGGGAAGACATGGGTGAGGCAATTCTCTTTGGCCAAGGGCAATTTGTGGAGAGGAACTCCATTGTACCATCAGCAACCCAGACTCACAGCAGCTGGGGAATCAGTGCCTCAGTCCTGCCTGGAGGGCCATGTGACATACAAGTGTCCACTCAGCAAACAGCCCTTTTTCTTTGGGTTGACAAGGAGTTCCATACATGGGCTGCGAGTAAGGGACAGATTTTCGGTTTCCTTATCTTCTGGAGATGTGCTGTGGTTTCAGAATTTATAATTGATTCTGCAGTTTGCATTTGATTTGTTATAAGACACAAACTTTTTTCTTTTGACTTGAGATAAATAATTAGGTATTTCAAAAAATATCCTTTTTTGAAAATTAAAATAATTGAATTGTATTTGGAAAAAAGTATTTTATTTGCTCAGAAAGTAATGCAGAAATGACAGAACATTTCTTCTATGTTAAGATCTCCAGATTTTCACTTTTTTCCCCCTCAAGTACACTTAGAACCCTCTTATCAGGATAAATAATAAATGACATTATTTCAACTAGGGCAGTACTGACTGTTACTAAGTAGAGGGTTACTTATTTCTGAAACTTCAGCTCATTATAAATTGGAATTTTATTGTATTTCCTACAGTTTATTTTTAACAATTGACTCTAGGAAATGTTATTCCTTCAGTAAAATTATTTCAGAGTCAAATTAAAACACTCAATGACATTAAAATATCTGGTGAAAATGATAAAAAGTGAAACTTAAAAAAAGAGGAGCCTTTCCTTTAAGAATAATTAATTCAACACATAAGTTAGACAACAGATTTAGGAATTAAATGTCTCTTTTTTCCCAAGGGAGAGAGAAGGGATGGGGAAAATAATAAGATGTATTATTGCTTGATCAAAAATTAGGATCTATAAAAAGACATAAAACCAAAGTAGATAAAAGGTATCCTGAGACCATAGCATAAAAAGAAATATGGAATACCTTTGCAGATATAAGCATTAAAACTATTTCTTGGGATATGGTAGATTTAGAAGTAAAGGTGCATAGAGAATAAAAGGTTATTATACCAACCGGTGAACTGATAACTAAGAACATGTGGAAGTTTAGGATCTAATTTAGGATAATTAGCATACTATAAAAAAGCTCTTGTATGTAGACATGTGTCAAATGAGAGAGAAATGGTAATTGTGTAGAGGCAGAAAAATGTGATGTTGATTGAAAATCAATTAATCTCAAATGTGAAAGTCACCCATCTCAAGAAACTCACTTTGGTTAAACATTTATTGAGTGAGTATTACAGTGTTTTGGTCATTCTGCTGGGCAGAGGGAGACGTGACCCAGCAAAGCCAATCAGAGTCCATTAGACTCCATTCTAGTACTTTTGTTGCAACAAAAGATGAAAGATAAGCATTTCCATACTTATGAGACTCCAGTCTTTTAATTCGAATATCATATGAAACAGGACCACATTTTGTATTGTAAACTTGGGAAACTGAAAATGTTAACTTACATGTGAGTACGTGACCACGTTTGTAAATAAAACACAAGATTTAAATTTGTCTTTGCTTCCTAAACAATGACTGAAATATATAAATGATCACAGTCACTAAATAGTAGATAAAATTGGCCATTTCAATTAACTTGAAACTTTGTGCTTTTTTTTCTGTTGTATCTGAATAAACGTTCTAGACACACCTAGAGTTTTTCTCTAATTATGATATTTTCTTGGGATATATTTTAACAAATATAACTAGTGGATCAAACAATAGGGCATGTGAAGGCATTTAATAAATACTTAATAAATACTAACTTACTAACTTGCTTTCCAAAAGACTCTGTTAATACCATATATAGCTACTAGGAAAATATAAGAGTCTCATATTGTCTTTCTGGCCATAAAGTGGGTATGGTGTGTGTATGTGTGTGAGTGTGTGTGTGTGTCTGTGTGTATCTGTAAATCTAGTTAATCTGAGAGACAAAAATGGTATGTCATTTAAAATTGCATTCCTTAGACTATTAACGAGTTGAAAATGTTTGCGTTGTTTATGGGATCTTAATATTCTTTAGTTTTGCAGTTATTCCTACCATGGCTTGTTTCTCACTTGGGACAAAATGTTTTCCTTTTTCTTTTTTAAAGTTTATTTTGAGAGAGAGAGAACACAAGTGAGGAAACGGCAGAGAGAGAGGGAGAGAGAATCCCAAGCACACTCTGTGCTCTTAGCACAGAGCCCCACACCTGGAACTCATGAACTCACCGCAATTCATGACCTCACCGAAATCCAGAGTTAGATGCTTAACTGACTGAGCCACCTATGCACCTTGACAAGATGTTTTTCATACTCATTTGTATGACTTTAAATAGTAAAGTCCTTCCTAATATGCCTGTGGTATAGATGGAAATGTTTTAATCCTCACATATTTTAATGTTTTTAAGTTAAGAAATGTTTTAATCCTCACATATTTTAATGTTTTTAAGTTAAACTTTATTTTTGTATCTATTTTTTTTTAATTTTTACTTTTGAGAGAGAGAGACAGAGAGACAGAGAGACAGAGACAGAGACAGAGTGTGAGCAGGGGAGGGGCAGAGAGAGAGGGAGACACAGAATCTGAAGCAGGCCCCAGGCTCTGAGCTGTCAGCACAGAACCTGACATGGGGCTCAAACTCATGAACTGTGAGATCATGACCTGAGTCAAAGTTGGAGGCTTAATCAATTGAACCACCCAGGCGCCCGGATACATCTTTATTTTTTTTTAAGTAGGCTGCATGCCCAGCATGGGGCTTGAACCCCAAGATCAAGAGTTGCATGCTATATGAATGGAGCCAGCCAGGCTCCCCTCCTCACATATTTTTATTTGTTTATTTATTTTTTACAGTTTGTTTATTTTTGAGAGACAGAGAAACAGAGCACAAGCGGGGAGGGACAGAGAGAGAGGGAGACACAGAATCCGAAGCAGGCTCCAGGCTCCGAGTTGTTAGCACAGAGTCCGATGCGGGGCTCAAACCCATGAACCATGCGAGCATGACCTGAGCCGAAGTTGGACCCTCAACTGACTGAGCCACCCTGGGGCCCATGTATTTTTAGATTGTATGTATTGAATCCCTGTTTTTTAAAGATGGGAAAATTAGTACCTACCTCATTTTTGGTGCTTCTTTTCCTCTGTCAGTTATGATTTCTGTTACTTATTTTATATCATGTAGGTTCATAGCACACTTTATTTTGTAACCATAGTTTTCAGTCATCTAGTCTTAATTTTGTATTTAAGTGAATTCATTTTTATCAAAATTCTTTTTATTTTATCATAGTTTCTTCATCTTTGATCATTTATTCTTAATGAACGAAGTTTTTGTCTTCAAGGAGCTTTTCAAAAAAAGCCATGAAGCCTATATTTTCTGGACTGCTGCATGTTTGAGATAGTGTGACTTTCTTTTCTAGTTAAAGACAAAGTTAGGGGAGTATAAGATTTTTGTGTTGCATTTTCTTTTCCTGTGACCTTCCTACATATGACTACATAGTTTTATGGCCTTGACTAATGACTTGGGTAAGTCTTGCACACAATTTTCTGTTTCGCTTCTTTTTTTAGGGGTGGGGTCATAAACACAATGTGATTTATATATATAAGAGAATATTATTCAGCAATTTAAAAATGAATGAATTACTCATACATGTCATAATACGGTTGGATTTCAAAATATACTAAGTGAAGGAAACCCATCTCAAAATGCCACATATTGTATGAATCCATTAAAAAAAAGAATGAATAGAGTGGGATATTGCTTGCAAAGGAGTGAGAGGTGGAGACAGGGAGCGGAGACAGGATTTTGCTTTCTTTTTTAAGCAAACATCGTCCTCCTCATCCTCTTCTTCCTCCTCCTCCTCCTCCTCCTCCTCCTTCTTTCTCAGTGGCACCCTTTTTAAATCTTCAGGTAGAAATCTCTTTCTCTCTCTCTCTCTTCATCTTTGTTGAGATAATATTGACAAGTAAAGTATACATATTTAAAGCGTACAATGTGTTGATTTGGTATAGGTGTACCCTGTGAAATGATTACCACCTTAAATTAATCAACACATCCATCACCTCACATAGGTACCTTTTGTGTATGTGTATGGTGAGAATACTTAAGATTTACTCTCTTAGCAAATCAAATATCAAATATAGTTCTCTTAGGTATAGCCACCTTGCTATACAGTAGATGCTCAGAACTTACTTTCTCTTTTTTTTTGAGGGGGGCGGTGTGGAGAGGAGCAGAGGGAGGGAGAGAGAATCCCAGGCAGGCTCCACACTCAGCGCCTTGACGAATGCAGGGCTCAATCTCCCCCACAAAATCATGATGTGAGCCAAAATCAAGAGTCAGACATTTAACTGACTGAGCCACCCAGGTGCCCCTACTACATGATTATTTTAAGCATCGCTTTTAACAATTTCACCAAATATGTGTTGCTGTTGATTATTCGGTTAATTTTATCGTATGACACAGTTACACAGTAAATGCTTTCATCAGATGATTAAATTTTACTTAGTTTTCCGAATTATTTCTTTCTGTTACAGATATTTTCACTTCTATTTGCCCTGCTCCTTGCTTTCTTTCTTTCTTTCTTTTTTTTTTTTAGGAACAGCTTTTTTTGTTAATCTTCTCTTTTGTCTTCCTTTTAATCATCTGAAATCTCCTTGATACCTTCCTTTTGTGTGATTTTTCTCAATTTTGAAATCTAAGATAGATCTTCATTGTCTTTTCTTTTTTTCCTTTCCTTCATGTTGCAATTTCTAATGGGTGTTTCATCTATAAAATAAGTGGAATTTTCTTTTTTTCGTTTATCTTCTTCAATTTATTTAGCCTTTCTTTATGATCTATTATTTCCTAGATGATAAGTTACCATACATTTTTTCAGACTCTGGAGTCTATCTTAATTGTGTGTTTCTTGGGAGGTGAGTATTTCCACTTCTAATACATTGCCAACTGCCTTGCCTTTTCTTATTTCTCTCTCTCTCCCTTCCCATCATGCTTCAGTTTCTTTGGTGTGGGAAGAGGTAGTGACATTATGAGTCTATAAGACTAAGCTACACATTATTTTCTGGTTATCACTAATTTTTGATGGGGGAAAGTCTAGTCATGCAAGTTTTTGCTGACATACTGCAGACAAGGATGAGGGCAACTTTCTGCTTTATTTGACCTTTATTCCCCCTCTAAAAAATATATTATCTTTCTGGAGGTAATGTCTTCTCTTAGTGTTAGACATTTCAAAGGTCTACAGTGGTTCTCAGCGAATCCTCTTAAGTCACAGACGTCACATAGTGATCTCACCTTAGCCACCATCTTCCTCACTTAACCAATGGCCATTTTATTTACCTTGTAGGCCAGGTCATTGAAAAAGTAGGATGTGATCATATCTCTTCTTCACCTCCTCCCCTCATTTCTTTTTGTGGTTTAAATCTGGATCGGTATAGTTATATCTCTACTTCTTTGGGCTGCCCCATACCTATTTCTTTCTATTCTTTTTTTTTTTAATGTTTACTTATTTTTGAGAGAGAGCGCATGAGAATGAGAATGAGCATGAGTGGGGGAGGCACAGAGAGAGAGGGAGACACAGAATCCGAAGCAGGCTCCAGGCTCTGAGCTGTCAGCACAGAGCCCGACATGGAATGCAAACTCGTGAACCACGAGATCATGACCTGAGCTGAAGTTGGACCCTCAACTGACTGAGCCACCCAGGTGCCCCTCCTTTCTATTCTTGAAATCAAAGTTTTGTTAGATAGATTTCAGGACTATAACATTTACTTTCACAAAGATGTTTGTTTTTCTTGAGCTTCTGTCAGTTTTTGGCATTGTACTTCTTTGTGATTCAAACTTCACTCTAATTGGGATGCAGTCTATAAATATGATTTGAGTTTATGACAGTTACTTTTTATCATTTAATTAATCCAGAAATTTCTTTTCTACTTTGTTCTGTCCTTTCAGTTTTTAGAGACATAGGATAAAATTATCATTGATCAAAACACCATCAGCTTTAACTAGAAATTTTCAAGTATTTTCTTAACTAACCTAATATGGCTATCTTATTTTTATAACTTAAAAATGATAAAAATGATTTTAAAATTAAAAAAGTCATATTCTAATCACTACTTATGACTTGAGGCTTATTTATGGGATAAATCATTGTTCCAGTTTATTGAAATTTAGATCAAACTTAATTTATGATTACAGCTTGAAATCTGGGAAATAAACAGAATTAAATTCCCAAGGTTTACTGAACTTTGTGAAAAGTTTCCAAAGCTCATTAGAAATGTTACAGAGAATTATTTTTGAATAAAGACTGGAAAGGCATTCTATAAATGTCTGCGTAAAAGGGTAGGAAGGGTAATTAATTAAGATTTTTCTTCATTAAAAATAGAATAAAGTCGCAATGGAAAGTTATGACAAGAATAACTAAAATATTTTCACCTAGTAGATCATTGTTTGGGAAATTATTTTCCACTGAAAAGGTGGTTAGAAATAGAATAAAGAACTGCCATAAAAACACTTCTCTTTCACTTGGTTGTAGTGGTATTAAATCATTTCTATTCCAATGCAAATTACGTCTTGCAAAACTTGAATGGATGTATCCTTCCTTCATGCAGTTCTTAACATAGTAGCTGTTTTTATTTTATTATTATTTTTTACAATCCCAATCTAGGCAGAGAATAACACAAAGAGCTTCTTTTGATCTCAATATTTAGGAGTAAATTTGGAAGCCAAATTAGTTACACATTTTTCGGTGATTTTCTCTCCAAAAAGCAGTTTATTCACACACATGCTCTGAAAAACAGTGACCTGTCGAGTAATGCCACTTCTCCATACTCCAGTCCATTAAGATGAGAGTTTTCTCAGGAGAGAACATCTTTGCTAGTAGACTTAATATTGGCAGAAAGAGCATGAGAGACACATGTTTGGGGGTCATCAGAAGAAAGTATTTTCCTATCTCTGCTGGGAGAACAGAAAGTATGAGCATCTGAAAGTGAGCACATCTACTTTTCTTTTGCTGCTGCCTGAATATTTGCCATTGTGAGATTGTAAAGGTTTGGAGAGGCAGTGTATGCTCTATCCTTCTTGGGCTCTTTTTCTTTTCTTTTCTTTTTTTAAGGAAACTAGTAATTCAACTCAGGAAGGAATCTGTCAAGATATGAAAAAAGGATGAAATTGATTGATACTGAGGAAAACGAATTAGATGCATTATTTGCACGTCAACGTATTCCATGAAATGAGACTACATCTGTTTCTAAACACCCCTTAAACTGCAAAGCATTTGAAGGTCGGAAGAATGAAAATAGTAACCGAATAGGTGATAGACACATCTAGAAATTGGCCTTTCAGAGGGCTCTAAACAAAGCCAAAGGGTGGCAACTTAGAAGAATTTCATACTGTTTTTATAAACTTCATTGTGTGCTATTCTGAAATGAAAAACATTTTTTATCAACTAAATATCACTGAGTATCACATAAGTGACATCATATATGGATGACAGGTTCTCATCAATACAATAAAATATGATCAACACAAACAGTGAAATACATATATGTTCTTTTATTTTTAATTCTGAACATACTTTAAAACATTGTATTGCCTGTAAATTATACTAATATTTTACTATATTGATAAGGTTAAATCAGGATTCCTATCTTCCAGAATGTTAGTTAAATGAAACATTTAATGTGTAAGCATACAGAATTAAATGTTGACTCTAGTCTTAACAAACATTGATTTAATAGCCTTATTTTAGAGATGTGGAAACTGAGACCCAGATATGATACTTTCTCATTCTCCTATCAACCAGACTTCTGTGTTACTCACTATGTTATATTGTCTTTCGTGACAATCCATCGATGTGGGAATGGTATTGGAGATAATTGGTTAAAAGGATGAAGGAAAACAAGACTTTACTGAATTAGTTAATGGACATGAAAACATTTTTTAAAATGTTTGTTTATTTATTTTGAAAGAGAGACCAAAAGCTTGAGCAATGGGGGTGGGGGGGGGGTGGGAGGGGCAGAGAGAGAGGGAAAGAAAATCCCAAGCAGACTGTGCACAATCAGCATGGAGCCCAGCTTGGGGCTCAAACTCACAAACTGTGAGAAATTAACCTGAGCCAAAATCAAGAGTCAGATGCTTATCCAACTGAGCCACCCAGGTGCCCCTAAATATTGGGAATCTTAACCTTTATCACCCTATCTGTTGATTAAAGGAAGTTTTCGGGGAGGGGATAGGGAAGAGTTCTGTGTCCTTCAGATCTCACCCCTAAGTGACTACTTATTAAAAAATTAAAATAAAAGTATAATCAATATTTCCCAATCAATATTTCAGGTAGAGTATTTTCTTACTCAGTGACATGTGAGAAAAGGTAATAGATTATTGTGCTAATTCAGAAAAACAAACTGAAAAGACAGATTTGAAGACAGGGGAGCAAAGATGAGAAAATGAACTTTTTTTTTTTGGAGCTTTCTAGATGCAAGTAATGTGGGCAAATAAGTTCAAGCTGTATCTCTTTAAGGCACAACCTTTTTGGTACAACATCCTCAGGGCCCAAGGTCCCAAAGATCACTAGGTTATTGAAAACTCCTCTGACTCAGGATCTGTTATCACAAACCCAGTGGAACAAGAAGAGAAACCTATGTGTACTAAGCATGTGCTTCGTGACCAATCATTATAGACTTTCACATCTATTACCTCTTTTAATGCTGAAATGGCCCTGTGAAGGGGTATTTCCAAGCCCATTTAGAAGCACACAAATTGTTTTTCAGAGAGGTTAAGTAGCTT
Source organism: Panthera onca (assembly GCF_046562875.1). Taxonomy (NCBI): domain Eukaryota; kingdom Metazoa; phylum Chordata; class Mammalia; order Carnivora; family Felidae; genus Panthera; species Panthera onca. The sequence goes on from NC_138347.1 coordinate 142,806,009, forward strand.
GTCCAAGGTCACACAACTAGTAAGTACTGAGGTCAGGGTTTGAACATACATCTGTCTGACTCAGACTCTCTTACATCCTCTGTCTTACTGCAAGATCTTTCTGCCTCCTTTGCTCTCCTTAGGCTGCTTTCACACATTCAGGCACGTGTACAGGAGAGCAAACCAGGGGTTCCTCTGTCCAGTAAGGTTTGGGGTCTGTTTGGGGTCATGGGACCAGAGGAGAAAGAGTGTCTCAGGGCACATACTTTTCTATCTCAAACCCTCTGGTGTCTAAGGAAGTTGCTTTTCAGAATCATCCCATAGCTTCAAGGAATTCCAAAGAACTTGAGGACAGATGGTGTGAACTAGATAATGGGTTACCAAGTATGTGGTGTTTGGGTTCTCCCCTATCATAAGCTACACCTTATTGAAGACAGATTGTGAATGTATATAAATAATATATTCATAAGAGTATGTAGTTGAATTGTACGCCCCTCACAATTCCTGTGTTTCAGTCCTAACCCCCAATACCTCAGAATGTGCCTTTATTTGAAAAAGGGTCATTGCAGATGTAATGAATTAAATTAAGATGAGGTCATTAGGGTCAACCCTAAGCCAGTATAACTGGGGTCCTTATAAAAAGGGGAAACTTGGCCATAGAGACAAGCACACAAAGAGAATGTCATATGAAGACAAAGGTAAGGATGCTTCGCTACGCCAAGGAATGCTAAAGATTGCCAGAAAACCTGTGTGTGTGTGTGTGTGTGTGTGTGTGTGTGTGTGTGTGTGTGTGTGTGTGATTTACATCTTTTTTCTGATCAGTTTTAGTTCCAACTGGAAAGTTTCAGATCGTCTGGGACACCACCTCATCCTACAGCCTGATTACTATAATGCTTTTTACAATTCTCATGATAAGTGTTTCTTAACATTTTATCATCTTTTCTGGATCCCAGTGAAATAGTCAGCAAATACAACATGAATTAAGGCACCTTTTATAGTTTGGGCTATCATCAGGGTGTATACTGTATATTATAGTTGAGTGCTAAGAACTAGAGCAAGAGTGAAAGTGAGCAAGTGGGCGGGGTGGGGGGGGCTCTATGTGATCCAGAAAGAGGACACATCAGTTTTGTCACTGACCAGGTCAATGCTTCATGAAGAATAATGTGCTCTGTGTGAGCAGACACTTACTGCTTTCATCAGGAGAAAGACTGGCTTCCCTCTGGGTGCTGGAAATGATAAATAATCTTAGACAGGGTAGGCTGTTTATTACACACTGGTACATTCACAAAGCACTTGGTCAACTCTTCTGGAACAACATAATTGGACCAGCTGTCCATTCTGGTCTTCAAAAGTTTTTTGACACAGGAGGGCATTCTGTTGGCAAAGTCATGAGTGACGCAGTTCATATAACAGCCTAACATTCAGAATCGGACAGGGGGTCTCCTAGAGAATGTGGTCCTTTCTTACCTCAGTTTCTCAGATCCTCAAGTAGGAATTAGCAATCATATCATTGTGGAGTAGAAAGTTCTGACCCCTTTACAGACCCACAGGTGGGCATCAGATGGAAGTCTGTGCTTCCTCATATTATGTCCAAAATATTTTCTTTATGTGTATGTGTACATTTTAATAGTGAGACTCCATAGCTTTCAATGGAATCTCCAAAGTTTCTATGCCCTTTTTGCCCCCACAAAAAATAACACATAGGCAAGTAAAATTGAATTCTCCAAACATGTGAACCATTGGCCTTATTTTTCTTTTTGCTAATGGGCATCACAGACGAGGTGCAAAAGATACATTTTTGTGAACACCATTTAAAAAAATGTTTATTTATTGAGAGAGAGAGAGAGAGAGAGAGTAGCATGAGTGGGGTGAGGGGCAGAGAGAGAGGAGAAAGAGAATCTCAAGTAGGCTCCATACTGACAATGGGGCTGGATCTCATGAGCTGTGAGATCATGACCTGAGCCGAAATCAAGGTTGGACGTTTAACTGACTGCGACAGCCAGGCACCCCATGAACACCATTTTGAAAAGCACTAGAGATCCCAGGTGTTGTGTGTACAATGTGCTATCCTAGGAGAGAAAACTGTTCCTTGTTACAGAAATAGGATAGCGTACATAAGTGGCAGGACCATGCAGTGAGTGTGCTACTATTCTGGCCAAACGACGTGAATCACTAAGTTCATCAAGAATCCAAATCTGTTGCAAGTTGTCATGTGTCAATTCAACTTTGTTCATGCCTATATTCCAGAACTTCCGTATCTAACAGAAAGTAGACGTGATTCTCAGCCATTGTCATTAGGTACCTACAAATCAGTGTCTTGTTGGAATCCATCTAGGTTTTACACGGGAGCTGGATTTGCAATTGTTAATATAACTACCCACAGTTGACTAGAGTCATCAAAACTGTGAGTATTCTTTTTCTTTTTCTTTCTTTTTTGCCCATTCTACATTGACTTGTTTTATTATTGATTGTTGAGTTTCTTTACATATTCTGAATATAAGCCTCTTATCAGATATGAATTTCAAAATATGTATTGCATTCTGTGCTTTGTCCTTTTTTTAAATTTAATTTATTTTTTTTAATTTACGTCCAAGTCAGTTAGCATATAGTGCAACAATGATTTCAGGAGTAGATTCCTTAATGGCCCTTACCCATTTAGCCCATCCCCCCTCCCACACCCCCTCCAGTAACCCTCTGTTTGTTCTCCATATTGAAGAGTCTCTTATGTTTTGTTCCCCTCCCTGTTTTAAGTGATTTTTGCTTCACTTCCCATATGTTCATCTGTTTTGCATCTTAAAGTCCTCATATGAGTGAAGCTATATGATATTTGCCTTTCTCTGACTGACCGATTTTACTTAGCATAATACCCTCTAGTTCCATCCACGTAGTTGCAAATGGCAAGATTTCATTCTTTTTGATTGATGAGTAATATTCCATTGTATATATATACCACATCTTCTTTATCCATTCATCCATCGATGGACATTTGGGCTCTTTCCATACTTTAGCTATTGTTGATAGTGCTGCTAGAAACATTGGGGTGCATGTGTCCCTTCAAAACAGCACACCTGTATCCCTGGATAAATACGTAGTAGTGCAGTTGCTGGGTCGTAGGATAGTTCTATTTTTAATTTTTTGAGGAATCTCCATACTGTTTTCCAGAGTGGCTGCACCAGTTTGCATTCCCACCAGCAGTGCAAAAGAGATCTTCTTTCTCCACATCCTCGCCAACATCTGTTGTTGCCTGAGTTGTTAATGTTAACCATTCTGACAGGTGTAGGGTGGTATCTCATTGTGGTTTTGATTTGTATTTCCCTGATGATAGAGTGATGTTGAGCATTTTTTCATGTGTCGGTTGGCCGTCTGGATGTCTTCCTTGGAGAAGTGTCTACTCATGTCTTTTGCCCATTTCTTCACTGGATTATTTGTTTTTTAGGTGTTGAGTTTGATAAGTTCTTTATAGATTTTGGATACTAAACCTTTATCTGATATGTCACTTGCATATATCTTCTCCCATTCTGTCAGTTGCCTTTTAGTTTTGCTGATTGTTTCCCTTAAAACTGTGAGTATTCTTTGAAGAAATATGAGACAAAAACATTTTGGGGTAACTATCTTATCTTATTGATAACAGACCCTGAGATACAGGGTCAAAATTGTTTACTAAAGTTTTTGTTTGTTTGTTTTGTTTGTTTGTTTGTTTGAAGTTGCTAAGGAAAGGACCAAATATAACTCCTTCAGAGTGGAGTTAGATTTTGTCCAGCTTGGGGGAAAAGGGTCAAGTTAGACTTTGGTATGATCCAGCCTAACACTTCTAAGAATAATTTTATGTTGATACCTCTTTTGAGTTAGTTTGGGTGTTTTAAGAATTAAAAAAAAGATGTATTTAAAAACATGAATAAAATTCAACACAAATGAAAACTGGAGAAAGTCTTATTTTCAGAAATGGCAAAGAAAGGGATTAATAGCCTAAATATATAATTACCTCAAGAGTAAATATGAAAAATTTTACCACACTTAAGTGTGCAATAAGACAGTTCACAAAAGAATAAATACAGTTGAATAATAAATATATGAAAAAATTAATTTTACTAATAATTAAAGAAATTCAAAATAGTTATTTCAATGCCATGATATTTAAAAGTTAAAGGTAGTAATACTAAGTATTGCAAAAGATTTGGAGAAATGGTGCTCTCATAAGTGGCATCAATGGGTAATCTGTCAATAAATCATAAAAGCTTTAAAATGTATGTACCTTTTGAGGAAGAAATTACATTCACAAAAATGTAACCTAAGGAACTGATTAGGAATTTAGTGAAAAAGATATTCTTTACAATAATATTTATAATAACAAATAGTTACAAATCTCTTCAATCTCCAAACATGAGGATTGTTTAGTTGTGATACTATCAAATAATAGAATATTATTATTTTAGAGATTTTTAAAATAAAGAATATTATTATTTAAAAGACTTTAAAGATTTAAATGTGGGATTACATTAATAGCATACACAGATGTTTTTGCTATTTCAAGAAATAGAAAACAGATATGAATATAAAATATGATCATGTTTTTCCACAAATACGTCTCTCTTTGTATCTATCTACAAAATGGGGAAAAATCTAAAAGGGTATATACCAAATATTAACAGTGGCTATTTCAAAATAACAGAAATATGAGTTATATCTATATTCAGTTTTTCTTCTGTGTGTTCAATTTTTTCTATAATGAGCATCCATTGTTTGTAAAACAGAAGTTTTACATCTTCTTTACATCAGGTAAGTCTTCCATGTAGACTTACCTGAAGTCTGTTGGAAGTATTTTCTTCATAGCAGGCACGTAGCTTTGAAGGGGAAGAAAGGCTTTGATCAATAAGAAGCTTGACAAGTATGGTTTTAAAGGATCCTGACTACTCCAAGTTGTTCAAAGAAAGGTTATTTAGAGTAATCCCAATCCTGCCAAAATTTTAGAGGGTCTCAGGAAAGAATAGCTGTCCAAAAAGCTTCTTTTCTTGTTTGCCCCTCATCTGATATATTGAAGCAAGATTCTATATGCAGACTGCCGGAGAGTTCTAGGGTTTCCACATCTTACTCTTGGAAACAAATAATAAATTAAGCCTGTGTGGAAGACAGAAATAAGAAAAGGCCCGATAATACCTTACTCAGCTTTTAATCAGTAAAACTAGGATTTTTTCAATAGACAGATAAAATCCTCCCTTAGAAATTTCTATGAAACACTTACTGGATGTCAGGTGTTTGTTTGTTTGTTTGTTTTTTCTGTTTATTCTCCATGCCATTAAAATTCAGCAAAAGTTATTTGACAAAACCATAATTATATTAAAATAAGTTAATATTTTAAACCAACATTTACTATAGTCTTATAACAACTTTGTTTTAGAAAATAGAAAGGCAATAAAGATTATCCATCATCTTCCTGTCCAGAGGTGATAACTTTCAATTTTGTATATATTCTAATCTATATGCCCTTATATACATAACAACAGTTTTGAAAATTTGTATACTTCCTTGTAACTATATTTTCTAACTTTTATTTATTTATTTTTTTTTAAGTTTATTTTTATTTTTGAGACAGAGAGAGACAGAGCATGAATGGGGGAGGGTCAGAGAGAGAGGGAGACACAGAATCTGAAACAGGCTCCAGGCTCCGAGCCATCAGCCCAGAGCCCGACACGGGGCTCGAACTCACGGACCGCGAGATCGTGACCTGAGCTGAAGTCAGACGCTTAACCGACTGAGCCACCCAGGCGCCCCTATATTTTCTAACTTTTAAATCAAAGCTATGAATATTTAAACATATCCTGAAATATTCTTTGAGAGAAAAAGAAAGCTACATAGTATTTCTTTTTTTTTTTGCAAACTTGTATTGAAAAACCAAGAGGATATGCTATGTCCTTTTTCAGAAGAGTCTCTTATACAAGTGGAGGCTATGGACACCACCTTCTCCCTAAGCTGAGGACATTCTGTTCTCAAACTTGAGTTGCCCAGGATACATCTTGGCTCAGACTTGGGTCAAACTGTTGGCACCAGTATCCTCTCAGGAGTGCTGGATGCCAATGATAAAGTAAGGGAGAAATTTTGTGGTGGACCCTTTGTCCTGAACAGCCTCAGACACCCCTTGGGCACCTTGATTTTGTCAGCTTCATTGAAATATCACTTATGGCTGCTGAGATGCTCATCCATGGCATCAAGAGAACCCATACCACAATATTTCTTTAGCCGGAATCCATCGGAGAAGAAGTACTTATCAGGGGCCTCAGTGGTGGCAGCCAGGAGAGAGCCCATCATGACTGTGGAAGCCCCAAGGGCCAAGGCTTTGGCAATATGGCCCACATTTTAGATTCTTCTATCAGCAATGACAGGAACACCAATACACCATGCATATTCTGACACCTTGTACATCGTCTTTGCTTGGGACCACCCACATTCCAGAACTTCCCGTGTGATGCATATGGAGCCACTGCCCATGCCCATCCACAGGACATCTATGCCAGCATCAGTGAGGTTCTTGGCCTGCATAGCCATGACCACATTGCCTCCAATAACTTGGAGACTGGCGTATTTCCTTTCATGTACTTGATCATGTTGATCTGGAAGATGGAGTTTTCCTGAGAAGAGTCCAAATCCACTAAGTCCACAGCATCCTGGTTTAGCAAGCTCAGCTTATACTTGTCATCTTCGTGAGTGCCAATGGCTGCTCCACATAGCAGCTACTTTTTGGCATCTTTGGAGGCCAGTAGGTGACCCCAGTTCTTCTTCAGGTCTGTCTGAGCAATGATAGCTACTAGTTCACCATCTTCATTTACAATAGGTAACTTTCTCTTCTTGCTGTGCTGCAGAATTTTATTTGCTTCCTTCAGTGTGATGCCTGCAGGAGCTACCACCAAGTGTTCCTTCTTCATCATGATCTCTTCCCAAAGCCAGTCATGTTCTTCCTCCTTGAGAAGATCACTGCCCACCAAGCAACTCCCCATCCAGCCCATGTGTTGGTGGTTGGGATACCAGAGAAGCCATGCTGGGCTTTGGCTTCAAACACATCCCACATTCTATCCTCAGGGCTGAGGTCACAGGGTCCATGATGAATCCCTGCTCATCTTTCTTCACTTTCTGAAGTTTGTTGACTTGGAAATCAGGTTTACAATTGTGGTGGATGAAGCCAATACCACCTGTAAGGCCTATTGTTATGGCCGTGCTAGCCTCTGATTTTTAAGTAAACTTTACACCCAATGTGGGGCTCAAACTCACAACCCCAAGATCAAGAGTTGTACACTCTACTGACAGAGCCAGCCATCCAGGTGCTCCCAGAATGAGGTTTTTGATCAGAGCAGAAGTCCTGCCTACCTGGTCTGCAGTGAAGTCAGTGTACCCAGCAAGAAGGAGAAAGTCCTTGTGGGTGAGGCCATCCCCACAGTTGAACAGCTGCTGTTCCGTGAGCCTACTGTCTGGGACGTAAGATGTGCCCTGCTAATCAGGTAGTGGGCCACGGCCAGTGTGCACAAAGCCATGTGTGTCTGAGGACCTGGCTGCAGGGCGGTGTTTCTTAATTTATGCAAATTCTCAGTTCTACAAATATGTGAAGGAGAAATCAGTGACGTAGACAGTATGAGATACAGTGGTTAGTGAGATAGAGTCTCTGATCTCAGTCAGCTTGTATTCTAGTAGTGAAAGGGCCAGAGAGGAGTAAACGGAAATGAAGATGCCTACCATGAGGCACTGTAAGAAGAGAGAAAATCCATGTTCACGGAGTGTCAAGGGATGAGAAAGCGCCTCTGATTTGGAGGGTCCTAAGGGGGTGATGTAATGGTCAGTATGATGACAGAATGCTTCTTACACGTGTTGTTATGGTCAAGTTCAAATGAGTTAACACCTATTAACTGCCTGGAATAGTGCCTATCATGTACTAAGTGCTCCTAAGGCTCCAATATTATTAGTTCTGTTCTTATTGTCAATCCTGTAATTATGTGGCAACTGAAAGAAACCACTGGCTACAATGCCATTTCTTTGAACTCTTTTCCAACTTCAACCCCAAATTCAACAGGCCATGCTTTTCTGTAGCAAATGGGCCTCAAGAAACCCAGCTACTGTGTCCATTGACATCAAGAAGTCAAGTTGGCTGTCATCCATTAGGCACCGGTTAACATTTCGCCTCCAATTTTCATTTGCCTAAAATGATCCAAGGAGCCATAAACTTGAAGAGAGTATTTAATTACTTCAATAAAATAGGCCCATGGTCCTCCATGCTGGTTTAATAACTGCATTTTCATACTTTTAGAATCACTTACAATATACATTTTAAACCAGCGACACTTATTTCCTTTTATTATTGTTCCCACTCTGTTAATATGTGTTTATCTTATTTCAGTCTCTGTAGCCTTGAAACAAGTGCTTATTAATCAGAAGCCATTTAAATGCTGATGTGCCATGTTCTACATTAAGGAAACTAAAAGAGCACCAAGCAGGAAAGTACACATAGGTGCTTCCCCTCTTAATTAAAAGCTGCTTTGTACATATAACTCCTTTCCTGGCATTTTATGTGGAGGTATTCAAATTAGATTCAATGAGGATAGGGTAATTATAAACATAACTAAAGCTTCATAAGGGTCCTATTTTAGGGACTTGACTCAGTGATAGATGACAAGTGAATATATCATGGCTGGGTGACCACTAATGGACTCCTGCAAATTTGTAGAATGAAATCTCTGTGTTTCTCAGGGTTTGGAGTGCTAAGGACCCCAAGCACAATCACAATCTTGGAAAATGTCTCCAGGCCATTGTCTTGATTGGCTTTCAGACTTCCTGCAGGCTTTGATATGCATCTTGGAGATGCACTGTTCATGATCCAACATAAATTCTAAAAACTGCAGTAGATCATGAAGTTAGTGGTAGGGGAAAGGAGCTTCCTGAAGGGGCTGAAACCATCCCCTACCAAGCCAAAAATGCAGGAAACAGACCGACAAGAGCTTTTAAAGAGTAATGTAAGTTGCCCTGATCTCTAGATAACACATTTGTTTGACAATAAAAATCGTGGCTACAAGAGAAGGAGTCTAGTCATTCTACCATAAGACCCCCTGGGCCAAATACTTCCATTTCCGTAGCTAGTCTCTTTCATGGCGTACCCCAAAAGGTGTGCTTCTAGAGAGCACCCTAGGAGGCAGACCCTGCATAAGTCTTAGAAGTAGCTTCGGTAGGGACGCTTGGGTGGCTCAGTTGGTTGGGCATCCGACTTCGACGCAGGTCATGATCTCGTGGTTCGTGGGTTCAAGCCCCACATTGGGCTCTGTGCTGACAGCTCAGAGCCTGGAACCTGCTTCAGATTCTGTGTCTCCTCTCTCTCTCTGCACCTCCTCTGCTTGTCCTCTGTCTCTCTCTCAAGAATAAATAAACATTAAAAAAAAAAAGTAGCTTCAGTAAATCCATCCCTTACATACACACACACACACACACACACACACACACACACACACAACATGAGCACAAGCTGTGAGCATCTTGCTAGGTTCTTTGCTGGGCTGAAGCAAATTGGCATGGTAGTGGGCAGCTTAGAGGGAGTGTGAGCATGCCAAGAATTCCTACAGCATCCTAACACAAATCTTCATAGTGTTAAAACAGTAGGAGAAGGAAGAATAGACATCTTCTGGTAGAGCTTTCTATTTTAAAAAGGAATTCAGACAGGAAAGGTCACCTGTTCTAAGATGCACAATATTAGTGCCTGAAATGGAAGTTGCACTCAGTTTTCCTCATTTTTTGGTCCTGTATATTTCCATCATATTAGGCTGATTAAAAAACAAATATTACTCAAAGTAGATTCCCCTGAAAATAGCTTTCTTCACTTCTCAATAACTGTCCTCACAGTAAAGACCCTCCCTAATGAGAAAGGAACTATAGAAACTTGCAATAAAAACGGACTAGACGGGGCACCTGGGTGGCTCAGTCAGTTAAGCGTCCGACTTCGGCTCAGGTCATGATCTTGCGGTCCGTTGAGTTCAAGCCCCGCGTCAGGCTCTGTGCAGACAGCTCAGAGCCTGGAGCCTGTTTCAGATTCTGTGTCTCCCTCTCTCTCTGCCCCTCCTCCTGATCATGCTCTGTCTCTCTCTCTGTCTCAGAAATAAATAAACGTTAAAAAAAAATAAAAAAAAAACAGACTAGATAAAATGGGAGTACCAGGATCTACTTTAGGAAAATCAGATGCCCGTTCTTTATGAGGTCTATGAAGGAGGTACATTTCACTGAACAGAGATGGTGTTCACGGTCAGACCCTTAACGGGGGACCAATAAACAATGCACAACAATGCTGCCTTTGCCTCTTTCTTACTGTAAAAATTTCCTTTGTTCCCATACTAATAGAAATTAAATGTTATATGACCAAACCCAAAAGTAAACAAGGGCTTAGAAAGAATTTTCTTCTATCAGTAAGGGGTCAATGATTGTACTCCATTTCTGGCTGATATACTCGGCAAATACCCCAACCATCATACCTTTGGTATGGTTTAAACATTGATTGTTTTTAAAGATAGTTCAAGAGGGGCACCTGGGTGGCTGAATTGGTTAAGTGTCCGACTTCAGCTCAGGTCATGATCTCACGGTCTATGAGCTTAAGCCCCGCGTCGGGCTCTGAGCTGTCAGCACAGCTTCGATTCTGCTTCGATTTCTGTGTCTGCTTCGGATTCTGTGTCTCCCTCTCTGCCTGCCCCTCCCCTGCCCGCACTTTCTCTCAAAATAAATAAGCCTTAAAAAAAAAAGATAATTCAAGAAATTCAACAAAATTCAATGCCAAGACATCAAGTAAATCAGTTGCTAGTGAGCCCCATGCATAAGGAATACTCAAAAGAGTTTAGGCAGTTTGCTACTCTGGAGTCTGGTTTGTTTTCTAGACCTTACACCTGTTTAAATATCATGTTTGTTCCCCAGATTTAGAGAGTGTATTATGGTGCTAGGCCCACCAAGATAGCTTAACTACCTAAAAAAATTCAGCAGCATGGATTTGAGGTCATGAACATTAAAATAGCAGGAAGTAGCTTTCTATAAAGTTCAGAATCATAGCAACAAATTTTTCTCTCACATCTTATCAAGTCCCAGGCACCTGCCCATGAAATTGGCAGCAGAAAGATTTTCTGTGCTGCAAATTACAGGTTTCTCGTCATCTTGCCAACTTGCTTTGTCTCCACAACCTGGCAAAATGTGGCTATTGGCAGGAAAATGAATATTTGAAAATGATTACAGCATATAGAGATTTTTGGTTCTATAATGTCTAATTGAGTAATATAAATACTGTTTTAGAACTAGGGGTATATTTGCTTTCTACTTTATAATAGATGACATGCTCTGTAATTTGAGCCCTTGGGCACTAGTCCCTCAAAGAAAGCATTAGAACAAGGTCCTCAATGAACATTATCTGTAACAAGGATAATTTATCAAAATATTAATGACATCTGTACTTTGGAATTCCATGGTCATAGCCATCCCTCCAGCTAACCTGCGACATCCCACTGCCGGCTGCTATAGAGGAATTGGACAGAAAACCAGAATTTTCTAAATACCTTGACCATTTATAAAACCAGATTTTCCATCAAGTGTAAAGAAAGTACCCAGCCATCTATGGCAGCTGTGCCATTGGCTTGTTGCCTACGGTAAGAGAATACGGCAAATAGGAAATCAGAAAGCCAAATCCAGTTATTCTGGTTTGAAAGGTTTGTTAAAGAATGAAAGGCTGTAGGGAAGTAAGATAGGGAGTGGGAAATATAAGCAGCCCAAAGAGACACCAGGGTGTTAGATGAAGGAAACATCCGAAACAGGGAGCTGTTTTTTAAAATTCACATTAGGGATTCCGGAAGATAACAGTCTCATAAGTGGTCATCAAGCCACATCAAGATGAAGTTAAAAGCAGTGAAACTGAAGCTTTCCTGAGCTTGGCTTAGCTCTCCTGTGGCTAATGCTTCTCAAAGGATGACAGGAGCAGCAGCATCACCTGGGAACGTGTTAGAGATGCAAATTCTTGGACCTCACTCTAGACCTGCTGCGTCAGGAACTCTGAGGGTGGGGCCCAGAAGCCTGTGTTCTGACAAGTCCTCCAGAAATTTCTTGAGGACCACCATCCTATGGCCTGATTGGAGGGTCAGGAATTTCCACAGGTCCCCCAAGGCAGACAGTGAAGCTGAAGTCAAGTGTCTCTGCCTTAGGGCCTACCCAGCTGAGAGTCAAGGGACCTGTAGTGTAGAACACGTAGGCCAAGGGCTGGATGGAGAATGCGCAGGTGTTCAGAGACCTTTGTGACACCAATTAGAACAGAACCTAGACCCAGCTGAGAGAGATCAACCCACCTACTTTAGGTGCAAATAGCAATAGGTCGGACATCACACAAGCTACCAGACAAAGGGCATCTCCTCAGAAAGACACCTGAGGAAGAAGACACACTACAATGCGAGAGCTGCTCCACTCGCCAACTGTAAATTCCCACTGGGGACACCTCTCCCATGTCACTCCCCAAATACACAAAGACCATCTTGGAAAAAGGCAATGGAATGGTGAGGAAAGACAAAAGTATATAGCCATCTTGTCTGAAAAGACAGTCTTTCCAAAAAAGACCATTTAGAATGTTCAGAGACCTGATTAAGTGTCCAACTTAGAAGGACCGAATGTTTATACTGCAAGGAAACTGTTGAATCGTAAAAATCTGTGACTTCATTAATTGGCAGGTCTGAGTTGTTCCCATTTCTCTGGGGAATAGGGCTTATAAGGAAGCTTGGGCCAGTGTTAGAGAATAAGTAAACTGTATGCCTGAAAGCAAGATGCATAAATTTGTAACTATGCTATGCACTTTTGCAGCTTTGTAGTACAATGCTTGCTTTTTGGTACTCAGAATGCTTTCTGGAAATCAAAATATTTCAGTATAGAAAGGACAGAATGAAATAATTTTAAAAAGGGATCTTAAAATTGTGAGGACTGCTCGTGACATTTTTATAGTTTGCCCTTGGCAAATTCTCCTCCATCCTCCCTCTCTTACAGATAAACCATCAAGCAGCTTTGCCAACAGAAGCCTGACTCAGAGCCCTCAGGTGGAGGGAGTTTGGCAACATTAGAATGGTGGGCAGATTGGGAAGGGTCAGGTAGGAATTCCCTATTTGGAGACTCAATTAAGCAGAATGAATACAACGGGCCTAAAATAAATGAATATACAATAAAACAATGGGCAAGAAAACAATAGATTTCTTTGTTACTGGGATTAGTTAGAATGCACTGGGTTTTTCAATTACTTCAATGTCAAGAGCATGATCTTGGAAAATCACACCAATGTACCTTAACTGAAAAGTATTAAAAGCTCTTTAGAAATGTTTCCAGGCAGTATGTTTAAATATTTATGAACAATTTCTATAAATGACTGCTGGCCGGTTATAATAATTAGGTGTATTCAGATGATACAATAATCTTACCTACTCTTGAAAATGTGCTGACTTTGTAATACTTACCCTGAAATGGCCTCTGCTCAGTGTGCTGACCTGTTTTTTTTTTTGTTTTTTTTTTTCCTTCTTCTTCTTCTTTCTGGAAAGATTGGGTTTTGTTTTTAGTTAAATTAAAAAAAAATTTTTTTAGTTGAAGTCTAACTCGTACATAAATTCAATTCACAAATTTAAATGCGTAGCTCGGTAAACATCTGTGCACGCCCATCTGAACTCCACCCAGGTTGAGATATTTCTAGGCCTCCAGGACGTCCTTTGTCCTCTTCTAAGGGAATAACTCCACCCTATGCTGCCTATTGTTCTGATTTCTATTACAGTTGATGACTTTTTTCTTTTTCTGAACTGAGGTAAATGCAATCAAATAGTAGTGATGTTTTCGTGACTGGGTTCCTTCACTCAAAATTATGTCTTTATGATTCATCTACATTGGTGCATTTAACACCAGCCTATCTTTTTTCCTTGCCAGTGTGGTATCCCACTGTAGAAGTATACCATAATTTTCTTTTGATGGACATTGGGTCATTCCTAGTTAACTCTTAGTAATGAAACTTCCATGAGCATTCTTGTATAGTTCTTTCAATGAACATAAGCATCTGTTTCTCTTGGGAATAGACCCAGGAGTGAAGCTACTGGGTCAAAGGATATAGGTTTATTTAGCTTTAGTGGCCATTGCCAGATATTAAAAAATGATCGTACTGATTTATGTTCTTATACAAAAGGCTGGCTTTAAAAAAATTTTTTTTAACATTTATTTGTTTTTGAGAGGCACAGAGAGATAAAACACAGCAGGGGAGGAGCAGAGAGAGGGAGACACAGGCTCCAGGCTCTGAGTCTCCAAAGCAGGCTCCAGGCTCTGAGCTGTCAGCACAGAACCTGACACAGGGCTCGAACTCACGGACTGTGAGATCATGACCTGAGCTGAAGTCAGCCACTCAGCTGACTGAGCCACCCAGGCACCCCTAAAGGCTGGCTTTTTAAGTGAGAGAACATGCATTGTATTTCAAGAGGCCGTTCTCAACAGTGGCTTCCATGGGGTGGTCTGTCTATAGTTACTTAGGCAGGGCATAAGTGCTCTAGAGAGGAAAGAGCACTTCTTACTCGTCTGATTCATTTTCAAATTCAATTTTATACACACACACACACACACACACACACACACACACACGAAGGAAAGGTCGCGGCTCATACAGGAAGCAATTTAGTATATAAGGCAAGCTTACTTCTCAGAGCTCCCTTAACCCTATATAATACTTTTCTCTTTGAACCTTTATTTTTTCCATATTGAAAAGTATATATGGAAAATGGGGGAGGCTATGCATGTGTTGGGGTGAGAGGTATATGGGAAATCCCTATACCTTCCCCTCAATTTAGCTGTGAACCTAAAAAAAAAATAAATAAACTAAAAAAAAAACCCATATCACTGCAGAAAATTCAGAAAACACGGGAAAATGCACACGAGAGGATAAAGACCCATACTCTGATGGACTTTTCTCATTATATGTTTCCAGAACCTATTTACGCATGGGAGAGTTCTAGGTGTATGAAAATCATTTCTTTACAAAGCTTTTGCAACTTGTGTTTCTGTTTTTTGTTTGCTTATTTTGGATTATTTAACTGTATTCATAGACATCTTCATGCATCAATAATTATAAACATGCATCATGTTTAATGGCAGCAGGGAATTTTATTGTACATAAATGCCCTAGTTGATTTAACCATTCCCCTATTGGTGGGTGTTTATATTCATGCTTTCTCTTTTAAAAACAATGATGCAGTAAGCATCTTTATGTACATATCTTGTGCACATGTTAAATTATTTTCCTTAGGATAAATTCCCAGAGTTTAATTTATAAGTTAAAAGTGATTCATATCTTCAATTTTGATATAGATTAACAAAATGCCTTCCCAAATGCTGTGTCAAGATACATCTCTAGCAGCATATGAGTGCAATTCCCAAACTCCCAAATAGCAGGCTGCAGCATTCTTTTTTTTTTCTAAGTTTATTTATTTTTGAGAGAGAGAGGAGGGAGGGGCAGAGAGGCAGAGGAAGAGAAAGAATCCCAAGTAGGCTGTGTGCTGTCAGTGCAGAGCCCCATATGGCCTCGAACCCACAAACGATGAGATCATGACCTGATCCAAAATCAAGAATCCTATGCTTAACCAACTGAGCCACTTAGGTGCCCCTGCAGCATTCTTTTTAATCACAATTTTATTGGCCTTAAATAATACCTATTTTTATTAATGTTTACTTAACTACAAAATTTAACATAGTTAAATTTAAATTTTAAAAACAAAATTTAACATAGTTCCATAATTCTTTTTTTAAAGAATTTTTTTAAGTTTATTTATTTTGAGAGAGAGACAGAGAGCGTGAGCAGGACATGGGGATAGAGAGAGGGAGAGAGAGAGAATCCCAAGCAGGTTCTGTGCTGTCAGCATGGAGCCTGCTGCGGGTCTCACACCCACCAACTGTGAGATCATGACCTGAGCCAAAACCAAGAGTCGGATGCTTAATGGACTGAGCCACCCAGGTGCCCCACAATAGTTCCATAATTCTGTTCACCACTTGAAGCTGTCCCTTTGTAAATTACTTGTTTGTTTCATTAGTCCATATTAATTTTGCTATGTAAAAATTTTTGTATGTAGAAAATCGATTAACATGTCTGCCACATTTGTTTTAAATACTTTCCTTTTTATTTTTAGCAAGTTGGTATTTTCATTATTCAAGTCTTTATATTCTTTCGTCAAATGTTGGATTTTTTTCACATATTCTTCACAATTCTTATTATACTCAATCCTAATATATTTTGCATGATTGCTGCTAATTTGAATTGAATTATTTTGTTGATCGTTATTACTTTATTCATTACGGTATACATTAATTATTTATTAAAATATTGATTATTAATATATATGAAAGTGATTGATATTAATATTTCTGTTGTTAGCACTCTCCCTAATAGTTATTTTTAATTCACATACATATTCCAGTTGATTCTCTTGGTTTTTTCAGCCAGATAATCAAGTTGTATGCAAATTACGATAATTTTCTTAGTTTTGATATTTATAGCTTTTGTTTCTTCTAATGGAACAATGGGACACCTCTACAGTGTTAGAAAATCATAGTGAAAAAGGAAATCTCTGCCTTTTTAACTGAATTTATTTCACTAATCTTAATGCTGGCATTAGATTTATGATGTTTTTCTAAAAAAATCATATTAGGAGTATCTTATTTCTTCTGATTTTATAAAAAAACCTTTTTGTCAGAAATAGGCAATAACTTTTATCAAAAACATATAGACATGTCTTGAGATGGTCATATGAGTCTTCAAGTAAGTGGTAAGGTGATTTGTATTAATAAGACTGAATTGCCCTTGCATTCAAAGTGTAAACTCTACTTTGTCATGGAGCATTTTTCTTTTTATATACACTGGGATTGATTTGCTACTGTTTGGTTGAATATTTTAGACTTTATATTTATAAGTAAGATTATAGGTCTATATAGGTTGGGTTTTTGTTTTGTTTTGTTTTGTTTTTTTGCTTGGTAATCCTCTTAGGTTTTTCAATTGGAGTTATGCTAGCTTGGTAAAATAAATATGGTAGCATCCATTCTTTTCTTTATTCTGTGAAGTATTTTCAATGGCAAATGCCATTTCAATTTTCTCCCAAAATACCTATATTATAGATTTTTATATGCCAGGTACTGTGCTGGATATTGGAGATATATGCATAAGTAATAAAAATATGATGGCTTTTTGAGAACACATTATAGTGGAATATGTTCCTTGAAAGTTTGAAAGAATTAGCCTGACTGCATTTTGGGGGAGTGGAGGAGAGCACATGCAGCTTTTGGCCAATTTTCTTATTTCTTCCATTTTGTTGGATATATTCCAGTTTTCCTTTGGCATCCATATTTTCTTGGAAAATTATTCCTCTCAAGGAGAGTTTGGTGTTTTCCTTTACTAGATTAGTCTTCTCCATCTATGGTTATATCTCAGCTCCTAATTTGTATGTTTTCAGCTTTCTCTCTTTTTCTTACCTTTGAATTCAAGTGATGTTAGTGTATGTGTGGGTGTATAATATAATATAAAGCAAGGAACAAATTATCCTCCTATCACCACATAGTCTGTTTTGTCACATTATCAAGAATTTGCCAACTCTGCAAGGGAATACATTGAAGATAATGTGTTTTCTAAAGATCCCTGTGCTGAGGGACCTTGGGCAAAGAACTCAGTTCTTGAGAAGAATGTGAATTTCTTAAGACCAAGAGCCACATTTCTGGAATCTGCCCCAGGACCTGGGACAGTGACTCTTATGTGGCAGGCTTTCAATAACAATTTGTTGAATTGAGTTCTCTGCTGAAGGGCAAAGAGCTTGTTGAGATGATTTCTTGAGGTACATTACAGGTTTAGAAGCTATAATATTAGAACAATTACAGTGATGAGAAAGAAAGTACTGTTGAAGAGTTAAAGACATCATGGAAATATATAGGCCAGGTGGGTTTTCCTTCTTATGAATCATCCAGCAACATTATCACTCACTCTTAAATTAATCGCTTACTAACTACATTGTTGGAAAAATATTGAATTCTTTTATTCTGAACGTTATAAAGCCAATTCTTTTAGCCATCACTTTATAAGGGAAAAATGAAAGAGTTTAACTATGTGACCACAAATAAATAAGTTGTTTCATGCTCACTTTTAAATTAATGAATTTTGTGGTGTACTTTTTTGTTAGCTGGTTTTTCTAACACCCGGCCTACAGTGGGTATACAGGAGGTAATTCACATGATTTTGAAAAAGAGATAAAGGAAAAAAGATCTTACACTTCAATACATTCACAGTTCCCTATTAAGTATTAACTTGAGAGTGAACTTGACAAGTTATGAAAGTAAAACATATCTCTGTATTATTTTCTCTTACCAACACACTGATCCGTGGCTGTCTTAGTGTTTTTGTTTTCCCTTGTGGAACATTTTCTTCCACAAGAAGGTTTTATTTCCAAGAGGAATGCTTAGTGGCTTTATTTTAGAATTTTCATTTACTTTAGCCACAAATGGTAAATATTTTCTTCCACAATCACCCACAGTGATAACTGTGTATCATCAACACTAGATTTGGGGCAAGCTGGGGCACATCTAATTCTCAGGTAAACAGTCTCTCACTGAAAATTCTGTGGAGATATAATTATATTGAAAAACTAAGTACTATTATATTCTTGTAAGGAGTACTGGTCATATTAGGTAATATTTCTTTTTTTAATGTTTATTTCTTTTTTTAGTGTTTATTTACTTTTGAAGGAGAGAGAGAGAGACAGAGTGTGAGTGGGGGAGGTGCAGAGAGAGAGGGAGACACAGAATCCGAAGCAGGCTCCAGGCTCCGAGCTGTCAGCACAGAGCCCAATGCGGGGCTCGAACCCACAAACCACAAGATCATGACCTGAGCTGAAGTCAGACGCTCAACCGACTGAGCCACCCAGGCGTCCGTTAATGTTTATTTTTGACAGAGAGAGAGAGAGAGAGAGAGAGAGAGAGCGAGAGCAGGGGAAGAGCAGAGAGAGAGAGGGAGACAAATAATCTGAAGCAGGCTCCAGGCTCTGAGCTGTCAGCACAGAGCCCGATGCAGGGCTTGAACCCACGAGTTAGGTAATATTCCCTAAGCCTATAGATTTTTGAAGGATCTTACTGATTTGCTATATAGGCAAGTTTGAAAAACAATATCATCCATCCAATTTAAACTTACTGAACTCTCATATTTAATTTTTAAAATTATTGTTCTTTTGATGAATTCTGTTAATAGAGACTGTCACAGTGAAAGGACTTCTGCTTTAGACCCAAGCCCACTTTACCTTTTAAGATGGCAGGGTGATTGGTGAGCAACCTACTATTGTTTTCGTCTAGATATTTCTCTCTCTGAAACTAAGTCAGTTTTCCCTTTGAAATAAAATAAATGCCTATGATTATCTACATGTCTTAATTTGATTAAACACAATAAAGTCATTCTGCAGAACCTTTTCTAAAGTCCCTTCTGGCAAACGGGGATAAAGAAGAACATACACTGACTGAGCTCCAGGCAAAAGTGATCATAATGTTACAGGGGAAAGGAGATCATGACTTGAGGTAAGGAACTCATTTGTGATAGCCAACCCATTACCTCACTTCTAATAGGATGGATTCCCAAATGGATTTTTTTTTTTTACAGTGAAAACCCACTTCAGTTCTCAGTATCCCATCCTGAAAAGAAAGGGAGAGGAATGTAATACCTAAGATTTCTTCCAGTTCAGACAGACAGTCGGTGATGCATTAATTTGTTGTTGTTGTTTTTTGAATGCTCATAACTGGTGTTCTTAGTTGGAGTTATTGGGGAAAGAAAGGTAAACTGTAGCCTGAATGACAAGGATATTTGAGGCAAAGAGCACGAGGTTGATGGTGCAGTAGATATGTATCATCCTTCAGCGAGGTTTTGGGCTCTTGCCTTGGTTCAGAGTTGATGGGAAGAAATATTTATGGATGGCAGTAAACTGAAGAAGCATAAATCAGAAAGAGCTAGTGGACTCCTGATTGTCATTATGTGGAGAAGCATGAAAGGCACTTTAAGTCTGAGGTCTTCCACTCGCTTTCTTTAAATGACAATGCTCTCTGATAGACTTCAGTGATTTTCCTGAATACTGGGGCAAGCAGAATTGTTCATGTGGAATATTATCGCAGAAACCTCCGTCTGAAGCCCCGAGGCTTCCCCCTTTTCCAGCTAATCCCCGTTATGACAGCGCTTTGGCATGAAAGTGAGTTTTCCATTTCGCTGCTTGCTAAATTGAAGCTATTTGATAAATGGCATGCGTGCCACACAATGGTGTATACCAACGCTGTGATGTTTGACAGAGAGCAATGTCAAAGCTTTTGCTTTTGCATTTCATACACTTACAATCCAAGTTACCTTGGGAAGTGGCTGGGGCGTCACAGCATATGCACGCCAACACAGGCTTGAGTGTACGCGTCAGATGGGAAAGACGCCTAAGTTCGTATTCTAATTGCAGACAAAACGAGACAAAGAGGACCCCGATTGTGGATTCATCCGCCACGTGATCTCAAACTTCACCATGCACTTCGAATTTGGAAATTTTATCAGAAATTAATCTTGCATGCTTTTCAAAAATGGGACGGGTTTTAAGCATCACCCTGACACCTTTTGTAAAATAACGACGGTGTGTATGATAGACAGTTTATACTTTGATCTTGCTTGACTGTTATCTTTCAAAAAATGTAGCTGTTGAAGATCATCAGCTTTAAAAAACGCTGTCAAATTATATGAGTTTCCACGTTGTGCAATCACATCGTTTTCTTACATTTTTGGTGCATCACTTGTCAAATTTAACCTTCCCTAGTACCTTAGTAAGAGGAAAATACCTAGTTAACTCTTGAAAAAAATTATATTAGGTAAAAGATGATGGAAACCCATAAGTAACGCCTAATTGTCAGTCTTGGTCGCCAAGTCCATAACGTTATGTTCATGGGATTTTGCTCGCAAATTGAAAGCGACTGTATCATGTTTTCTTTTCTGTGACTCTTTCCCGATTCAAACAATAAAGAGAACACCAAAAAAGAAAAAAAAAATGTGGTGAGGTTAACAGGAAATGCACACACACACACACACACACACACACACCCCAATTCAGGAATTTGTGGGAACTCCATGTTAAAGTAAAGAATCATTCTTTGTGTTCCAGACACAAAATAAGGTAATTTCTGAGAACACTATTGAATTGGTGGGAAACAGGAAAGCTACTGACCATGATGGAGAACATTAGGAAGGCCTCTACACCTCTGACATTTTTCTCATCCAATGTGGAAGGGATCTCATGTTGTGAAAAGGAAAGTGCATGGACCCTGAGGCAAAATGCATCTGTGCCCAAAACTACCTCTGCCACTCAAGGGCTGAGTCCTCCTGACTAACGTGCTTTGAGTTTCCTGAACTTCCATTTCCTCCTGTGTAAAATTGCCAAGGATCTACCCAGTAGATGGAGTTGTTAAGATGAAAACTGATAAGATATAAACGTTGTGCCAGATTTAGCGAGTCCTCAGTAAATATGATTCCTTTTCTGTATTTTCCAACTACTACTTATAGAAATTCTGCCGATAGAAGTTTTGAAGCCCTGAAAGGTACCTGAAGTCTTCCACTATCAAAAGCTCCTGAAAGGGACAAGGATTTAACCATGAAGAAACTTATTCTTCCTTTTTGGCAGCGTGATAGCTGATTCTTAAATGGATGGTTTCATGGCAGGAATGAAACCAAGATAACCCTAGCAGCACATATGGGCCATTTGTTAATAATTTTTCATTATTAAAAAGATACATGTTGGGGTACCTGGGTGGCTCTGTTGGTTAAGCGTCTGACTCCGGCCTAGGCCATGATCTTGCTGTTCCTGAGTTCGAGCCCCTCATCGGGCTCCGTGCTGACAGCTCAGAGCCTGGAGCCTGCTTTGGATTCTGTGTCTCCCCCTCTCTCCACCCCTCCCCCACTCACCCTCTGTCCCTCTCTCTCCAAAATAAATAAACACTAAAAAAAGATATGTGTTAATTTTAGGAAAAGATATCAAAGTAGAAAGAATTTTGTTTTTCACTTCAGTTTCATGGTCCAAAGACCCATTTCAGCACTTTCTTTATCATGCCATTGGTTTGGTATCTCTTCATTTACATTTTTTCCTGGGAATTATTTAGCATTTTTGGAAGTGAGCTCCAAATAAAAATAAGATTATTCCCCCTTGGCGCACAAGACTTGGGCTCGAATATAAATGTTGTGTGAATAATAGAATGTTAAACCATTGCTCTCCTGAGCTTTGTTTATACTTTGGTTTTCATGATTATAAAAGATAGGAAACTATTGAACAGTTAGACATATTTGTCATTAACCTAAGTGTTGGTCCTGCCAGTCACCGAGTATTATCAATAATCAGACTGCAGTGTTGCAGAAAGCCAGCATTGCTACCATTAAAGGACCTGTAACTCTTTACAAAGTGGCCTTTAAGGGGCACCTGGGTGGCTCAGTTGGTTAAGCATCCATCTTCGACTGAGGTCATGATCTCACGGCTCGTGAGTTCGAGCCCCTCGTCAGGCTCTGTGCTGACAGCTCAGAGCCTGGAGCCTGCTTCGGATTCTGTGTCTTTGTCTCTCTCTCGTCCCTCCCCAGCTCGGGCTCTGTCTCTCTCTCTCTCTCTCAAAAATAAACATTAATTTTTTTTTAAAGTGGCCTTTAAGTACAGTTTTTAGAGAGTTTACGAGGTGGTTATGGTGTTCCATCAAACCTCAAGTTAAATTTTGGAAAGAAGTTCTAAAATTGTTAATGTCATCCAGGATTGAGTAATTTTCAGTTTGAATCTTAATTGTTGACTTAGCCTAACCAGCATAGACAATACCATAATTAAACAATAACTCTTTGCATAGTGATTTTGGGGAAATCTATGGATTGCAGATAAATTCCTTCCTGGTCCCTCCCTATGGAACCAAAATGAAAGAGGGAGCAATATGAGTTATATCTTCAGTGGGTTTTTGTACCTTTTACAGAACAGCTGCACCTGTGTGATTTTGAAAAACTGTCCATTCTCATATGGACCATAGCATGTCTTACGCATCTCTTCACATTTTCATTAATAACATTTGGTTTTTACATATACGTGCAATTTTTATAGCTCGTTTACTTTCTCTGATGGAAAAGCAGTGTGTGCTCATTGTAGATTATGTGGAAAATACAGATTATGCAGATTTTAAGGAGGTAATCTCAGCACCAGATGTAACAGCTATCATTATGTTAAAATGTTTCCTTTCCTACATTTTCTGCTTTGAGCTTTTGTTCCCATTTTTTTTACATAGTTGAGTTTATATTAATATACAGCCGTATAATCAGGTATTGTCACTTTGTCCTTGAACACAGATATTTCTCCATCTATTGAAAATGCCTTGAAAACATTATTTTCATTGATGCATATCATAGTATATACATGTATTTAAACATGCTTTTTTAAAAAAATATTAGACTATTTATTCCGTTCCTTATCGTCCTATTTTTTAACATTGTAAGTAGTATGGCAATAAGCATCTATGTGCATAAACCTTTTTCCTGAGTTTCAAATTTCTCCCATTTTAATATATTTCTCACAATTACTCAGCTAATGAGCATAGGTATTTTAAGATACATTGGATTATACTTGGTCACTCTCCTGTGAGCATTTTGCAGCCACCTTTTTTTTTATTGCCTGGCTGTTTTTGAGACCGGTGGTGTTCCTCTACCCCTTCCTCCAGTAAAGCATCCTTGAATGGATTCAGTGACTTCACCATCAGTTTTCTTGGTTTTTCAATAAAGGGCTAGTGAAGTTCAGAAAGAGCAGGAGGCACATTTGGACATGATATACCCAGAATAGAGAGAGAAAAATTAAACATTAAAAAAAAAGGTAAATGAAGTTGTTGATTTCTCACTTAAAAACAGCACCTCATTTGAATCATAAAATAGAATTTTCTAATACTCCAAGGGAATTTTGGTAGTAGGAAAAAACACATTTAGCTTTTTTTTTAAAAGTTTATGTATTTATTTTGAAAGAAAGCAGGGGAGGGCAGAGAGAGAGGGAGAAAGAATCTCAAGCAGGTTCCTCACTGTCAATGCAGAGCCTGATGTGGGGCCAGAACTCACAAACCATGAGATGATGGTTTCGACCTGAGCCGAAGACAACACTTAACCAACTGAGCCACCCAGGCACCCCACCCCCCACACACAAAAAAACCACCATGCTTCAAAGGTCCTTTTAGAGCTCTTTTTCATTCCCTCCCCCAGAATCAGATGTGTTTTTGCTTTCATGTTTCTACTTGTGGCCTGAGTTTGTTCATTTTCGTTGCTGTATAGTGTTCTATTCTATGAATATACCACACCTTACTTATCCATTCTATTATTGGTGGACTTTGGAGTTATTAGGAATTGTGCTGCTATGAACATTTTTCTATATGTCTTTTGGTGATATGTATGTATATGGGGGGAAGCATATACATTGAAGTCTAACTATTGGATCTTAAGAGATGCATAAATTTGGCTTGAGTAGCTACTTCCAAACACTTGGCAAAGAAGTTGAACCAGTTCTATACACTTCTGCCAACAATGTGTGAAAGTTTCAATTGTTCTGCATATTCACCAGCCTCTGCTGTTTACCTGTCTTGTAATTTTACCCATCCTGTTGGGCATGTTATGATATTGTACTGTGATTTTATTTTATTTTTTAATTTTTAAATGTTTGTTTATTTTTGAGAAGAGAGAGAGAGACAGATATGAGCAGGGGTAGGGCAGAGAGACAGGGAAACACAGAATCCGAAGCAGGCTCCGGGCTCTGACCTGTGAGCCCAGAGCCCTACGCGGGGCTTGAACTCACGAAACATAGATCATGACCTGAGCAGAAGTTGGATGCTGAACCAACTGAGCCACCCAGGCACCCCAATATTGTACCGCGATTTTAACTTGTACTTTCTTAGTGATCAACGAAATGTTTCACCATAACATATATTTACTGGATGCTTAGAAATCTTTTGTAATACGGCTATTGACATCTTTTGATTTTTTTTTTTAGGTACTTAACATTTTCTTACCGATTTGTTGAGGCTTTTTATATACTCCAGAAACAAGTCTTCTTTTGGATATATGTATTGCAGGTATCTTACCTCATGCTGTGTATTGTTCTTCTATATTCATCATGGTGTCTTTTGATAAATAGAAGTTCATCATTTTAATATTGCAACAATTATCAATTTTCCTTCATAGTTAATACTTTTTGTGTCTTAAGAGACCTTTGCTCACCCCAAGTTCATAAAAACATTCTTCTGTGTTTCCTTTTAACAGTTTGTTGTCTCACTTTTTATATTAAGATCTTCAATACATGTGGATTTTTAAAGTGATGTGAAGTAGGGGTCCAATTTGTTTGTTGCCTGTGATATCTAATGGACCCAGTGCTACTCACTGCACTTCACTGTCACCTTTTTCATTTACCAACTGACCATATATATGGCAGACCTGAGGTATAGATGAGCACTCTGGCCACAAGGTAGAAGATAGAGTGGGAGAGGGAACAAGAATGGAAATTGGGAGACCAGCGAGGTGGTTTCTATAATAGTATAGATAAAGGGGCGCCTGGGTGGCTTAGTCTGTTGAGTGTCTGACTCTTGGTATTAGCTCAAGTCATGATCTCACAGTTTGTGAGTTCAAGCCCCGTGTGGGGCTCTGTGCTAACAGTGCGGAGTCTGCTTGGGATTCTCTCTCTCCCTCTCTTCTGCCCCTCCCCCCAACTCTCTCTCTCTCTCTTTCTCAGAATAAATAAGTAAACTTTAAAAACAATAGTACAGGTAAAAAATGGTGGCGGCTTGAGTGAGGAAGATAGCAACAGGGATGCCAAGGAATAGGTTAATTTGACATATGTTTTCAAAGTTGATATATAAGTATCAAATGTAGAGTGACACAGAGGGAGGAGTGTGAAAAGGATGGCAATAAAAAATGGCTTTCATGTTTCTGGCTGAAACTTCAAGCTAATGATAATGCCATTCATTGAAATGAAAGAAAAGTTTGATTTGCGAGATTTTACGATGATTTTTCAAGAAATGATATCTTCCAGACTAGAAGGTTCTTGCACCACACCAGTAATTGATAAAATTATGACCCTTTCATACTAACCTAAATAAACTCAAGAGAGCATTGAAATGGTTAAATCAAGAACTATTAAACTTATCATTTGTTTTCAAGGATGGTAAAAAAAAAGAAAGACAAAAATTATTATTATTTGGAAGTAGAAGCCACTTTGTGTACTAGATAGGGATACGATGAGCAAAGACTTCAGACCAAGTACAAACATCAGCTACAGCACAGCTCCGACTCACAAACTCTTTGTGTGTTCAGAAAGCACAGTTCGAAGTCTCTTGGAGTGATGTAATGACAAACTGAAGCATATCCTTCTTCTTCTATGTCAACTGAACCCTGGAGAACTACTCTCCCAAAGTACCCTGCTGCATGTCTCAAGGTCTGCGGAGGCTTTTACATCCATGCTTGAACCAGGGATTATTATAGCAATTCGTTTCCCAGGGGTGTTCTGTGAGGTGAAAAGAACACTTAGAAATGGTAGGCTGAGAGTAATAATAATATTAATAATTGATGCGTCTGCCGTTCATTTAATCTTTGAATCCCACAGCTGAGTTGTCATATCGTATTATCTAAATTTCAAACAGACAACCTTCACACTGATTAGCACATCAAGGTAAAGATGGAACTTGGAAAAAGCTGAGGTGGTTTATTATTCAGTGCCGTGTTCTACAGCAGAACTTCACAGGCCGGCTGAGATTGGGTTCCAGGTGTTCAGATTGGGTTTCCAGCAGCTTTGGGACAGCCAGGTATGGCTTTTCAGGCCGATTATCTCACACCCCGAGATGCGTGGTGGACCAGTGTCTAATGGCAGACCCCACGGTTCTGCAGCACTGAGCGTTAGTGACCTTCTGGCACCTGCTGCTTTGCCGTCACGTACAGACGCCCTCGAGGAGATGACCCGCCAATAGCAAGGCACGCTGCTCTCCAGGGACAAGAGGTCTGTGGTGTGGTTGAATGAGTTCTTCTTTCAGGCGTTCGGGGAGAGCAGGAGGCATTCCCAAACCAGGCGGTCTGGAGCAAGTGGTGGGGATGAGCAGAAAAGCCTGGATGAGGGATTCTGATGGGCTCCCTGGATCTCTGTCGTCGATTCTTCTGTCAATTTGTTTTGAGGAATGCGCTTAGTGCAGTCCAAGCTAGCTGCCAAGTGACTGCCTTAATAATGTGTGCATTTAGAACGTCATCGTCTTCATATACTTGATAAAAAAGTTTTGATCAGAGGCTAAAACCATTTGCATCATCACAACAAAATGACATTACATTTTGTAATGAAAGAAAATGGGGTGTTTGATTGTTTCAATATACTGTCAACTGTTGTCAACTTTGGATGGTTGAAAATGTTTTAATTTTCCTATCATTTAGGCAAACAGATTTTGTCTTCAATGTAAACTCAAGGGTTTAAGGAGATTATCGATAGAAAATATTGATAAAAATTGCATATTACTCATTTTTGTCGTAAAATTTGATGGGAACACTATGTTCATACATGCTGTTATGAGTGAGTTATGTCCCTTAAGAATATATGTTGAAGAGTGGACCCAAGGAACTGGGGCAGTCGCTGTGGCCACCAACCGTGGCTACCAGCTCAAATGACTATCCTTGCCTTTGCGGAGTAAGCCACAGCTCCCAGAGTGCTACCGGGGTGCATCTCCAGCCTATGAGCCTTTAGTCATCCCAGTATCAGTCCTTGTCATGATTAAAATGTGAGCAAAGATAAGGTTTGGCTCTCTGTTCCAAAGATTTTTGAGAATTGATAAATACTCATTTGTCTAGGCTTCGGGCAACCATAATAAATGTCCACCTAAACACCCCCCTTCTGGGAAAAAGAGCCACACGTGCATTGAATCTATGCAACAGGGAGGTGATTCAACATGGGGAAAGATCTTAGCCTGCTTTTGATTTGACATGAAGAGTAAATGGTCAGTGTCCTGGGAACTGGAGTTAGGTGGGGGAATTCTTTTCACTTTGTCCCTTCACTTTTTCTTCAGTTATAATATTCAAGAGCTTATTCACTCATTAATCGAGCAATTAACAGTTATCTTATGTTATCACCTACTTCCAATGTTTTCTTTTATTTCCTGATCTCAGAGGGAGTCTTCTTTTCAGTCACTTGGACGTTCTTCCGATGTGTCAGTTCATGGCTCACCTCCCCTATCAGGTTTTCTTGTTCCTGTTCCCAACCCACAGAAGGCCCATGGAACAAAACCAAATGGAAGCTACTTGCAATTCCATTACTGAGCAGACAGGTCCTACTGCATAACAATATTGTCCAAATGGCCCTGGCTACTGCTCTCCACCATCTTTGAATCTGGCTCTCTCATTGGCCCCCTCCCACCAAAGCTGCTCTGGACTGTCCTGATGCCCAAGCCACTAGATACTTTTTCCTCAGCCTTTAAATATTAGGCGGATGTTCCAATAGAAGGCTTTTAATGTTACTTTTGAAGTTCTGAGTTTCTGAGAAAACTTACAGTTAGTGGCCCTATTTCACGTAGAAGACAAAACCCAGCCGGCATAATTTGCTCCATCTTTCCTTTTCGTTATCCCATCCTAGATTCACCTATCTCTGCATCCCTCCTCTTAGCTCACCCAGACACTGGGAAGAGGAAGATTAGCTCTTTCACTTTTGTAAAACGAATCCTTCTGGTAATCTGAATTACACCCCATCCCACCTCCTCAAGGATCAGGCCTTGACTCAACTCATTCTTTTCTAGCACCTTCTCTCTGTGTGGCCCCTGCCCATTTGCCTGCAATCACCTACAGTTCTCCCCCACATAAGAAACACACATTCCTTGTCTTGGAATGCAAACTCTGAACATATCTACCCTGTTTGCTTGTTGCTTTCCCACTTGGCTCACCCACCCACGACCATCATGGCAGAAACTACTCGTTAGAAGGACACCAGAATCACCTTCTAGTCAAATCCGATAATGTCTTGTTTCTTCTTGTTCCTCATTTTCCATGATCTATTGGATTTGACAGACTTTTGTTGATATTGTAGTAAGTAAAGCAGATGTTAACAGTCCTTGGATAATTTGAACAGGAAAAAAAAATAACAGATGAAACATGAGAAGTATCCTCCCATGGACTTTAGTAGGTTAATTAACTACCCTGACTACTCTTGGCATATATGAAAGGCCAGGTAGGCAATCGGTGTTCTACTATTTGCAGCAATGTGGGATTATGCTCTTGTTTTTGGAAGAGGGAGCTAATATTTGTATTGTTGTATCGAATTGGGTACCCTACCACAGCACCCTAATGTCATAGAGGGTGACGTCAAA
The DNA here is from genome assembly GCF_046562875.1 of Panthera onca. Taxonomy (NCBI): domain Eukaryota; kingdom Metazoa; phylum Chordata; class Mammalia; order Carnivora; family Felidae; genus Panthera; species Panthera onca. The sequence goes on from NC_138347.1 coordinate 142,835,388, forward strand.
ATTGTTCATTTCCTTCTTAAAACCTCTGCTCCCTAGTTACTGAGACTCTAGGTCTCCAACCACCTCTCTGGCAGTTTCTCTTGTGTGTGGTCATGTCTCTGACCCTTTTAGTTTGCCATTGAGTTTGGCTTCATTCTTGAAGGCCCTCCAGCTCTCTCATGTGCAGAAAGAATTGACCAGCAGTTTAGGTCACCATAAAGTCTGGAATTCCAAGAAAATAAATCGTTGGCATTGGGAGTGTCCAAGGAAGAGACACTGGCACTGTATTTTCTTTAGCTAGATGCCTGCTGCATTGCAGGACCTGTAGGCCCACATCGGTGTTGCTATCAAACCGAGAGCTGGGAAACATGAAGAACCTTATAGACAAAATGACAAAATACATGTTTTCTACCACTCATCCTCCCGAAAGTCCCACTGAAATAATAAAAGAAATATAAAACTATAAATCAGTCATTAGTAGCACTAAAAAATAAGAAAGAGACTCTCAACAGATTCAAACCCTCAGAGTATTTTTCCTTCAGCTCAAAGCCATAATATAGATTCTCCATGTAAAAAGAGAGATCTACCTGTGGAGAGAGCCAGGGAAATTTGAAAAAGCAAAGCCCGAGCTTTGCCCCCAGGTAACTGCTAGCCCTGTGACAAAATAGAACCTTCCCACCCTGAAGGAAGACTGGCTTCTTCTCACTTTCTCCACCGCTACCACCCTGGTCAAAGTCAACTTCCTCCCTGGTCTGAATTTGCAATTACCTCCTAATCAGTGTCCCCACTTCAATTCATGTTCTTCTAAATTCTGTTCTCCACAGAGCAGCCAGTGATTCTATTAAACCATGAATCAAGTCACATCACTCATTTGCTCAAAACCTCACACAGAGTAGATTCCAAAGGTGTGAATCCACAGTGACCCCCAAGTGACCTTCCACAGTGACCCCCAAGACCATGTGCAATCTCATGACGAACCAGCCAATGGACCGTGTGGTTTTTCACAGAGGGAAAATAGCTGTCCCCTCCGAGCGTTGGTGGAGGTGAAGAGAAGGCAGAGATTGGAGGACTGACAAGAGCAGGATTAAAATAATCGAGTCTAGACTATAAATTGGATTGGGAGAAAGCACACAGGGGTAGTGAGCTGAAGGGACATGGGGTTGCTGGAAATGATGCCATGAGTTGGGATGATACCCTGCAGCCCTGATGAAGTGAGGAGTGGTGAGCGGTGGGGAAAAGGTAGTTCTGAGCAGAGGTGGCTGGAGTCGCGGCAGGAGGAAGTCAGAGTGGGAGGGGCTCAGGCTTGTCCAAGGGCATGGAGGAGTAAGGGTCTGGAAGCATCACTGTGGAAGAGCAGGGGAGCGGCCCCGACTCCAGTATGACTGACACATGAATTTGGAAAGGGGACTCAAAGGAGAAGCGTCAAAAGGAAGCCGTGTCTTCAGGGATTATCCTACTTCCTCGGAAGTAAGGCATTGGAGGGGCTGTTTGAGAAGTGATTGAAGAAACAGAGGATGTTTTTGTGGAACATTAACTATAGCACATGAGATAAAGGACTCTGGAAAGAAAGATATTAAGTGAAAAAACAAGTTTTAGAAAAGTGTATATGATACCACACTATTTTATGTAAATATAAATATATGCCAAACCCTGTATCAAAATGTGGAAGGATGCAAACACCAAAGCCTTTCAATGGATTTCAGGAAGTTTTCACGGTCAACAGTATGTATTTCTGTATTGGTTTTACTCATAGCAGCTATCATGTATTAAACTTTGTGATCAGAGTAAACAAAACAGAATTAACAACAATAGCAACAAAACTTGCCTGAGCAAATCAGTTAAATACGATAGTGCCTCTAACAAGGGCAGAAATGTCATAGAATTGTCACAGAGTTTTACGGAGCAGGTGCTAAGAGAGTTATATTTCTAGGGGCACGCTTGTGTTGTGACTTAAATGTTTGTGATCAAGTTATTCCGTGGGAGTAGGTAGAGTTCAAAGCAGTGATTTTTTTTTTTTTATTTTGAGAGAGAGAGATAGAGAGAGAGAGAATGAGAATGAGTGGGGGAGACGCAGAGAGAGAGAGAGGGAGAGAGAGAATTCCAAGCAGGCTCTGAGCTGTTAGCACAGAGCCCAATGCTGGGCTCAATCCTATGAGCCGTGAGATCATGACCAGAGCTGGAATTAAGAAGGGTGATGACATCAGTGAACTTTCTGGAATGTCAATTTATCAGTTAAATTACAGTGTTCTGTAATTAGAGAGTTCTGGACTCAAATCTTGGCTCCCTCTCTTACTAGCTTTGTGACTGTGGATGTCACTTAACTTTTCTGAGCTACAGTTTCCTCATCTGTAAGATGGAGTTAGTAACACACATCTATAGATTTGTCTTAAGAATTGAATAAGGGTGTAAGTTCCCAGTACAATGCCTGGTTTAGAGCTAGTCCCCAACAAATTGAGCCTGTTATTAGCTCTTCGTACATGAATTAAATCTGAAAATATCTTCTATATGTCAATTCTTTGTAAATTGTGTTACATGTGCAAAAATTTGACAGAAGTCGAAAAATAAAGCCACCATATGCAAAAAGTTTGTCAAAAAAAATCATCGATCCACCTCGTTGATCTCTATTCCCTGAAATTAAAAAGATCTGAAGCTTTACCAAAACATTATGAAATTTGATAAATGTTATTGCAAATACTAATGTTGGTATTTACTAAGAGAAACTTTACCTCTTTATAACTTTTCTTGAACACATACTCCGTGTCATAAAATTTCTTTCTCAAGAATTTCAAAATGAAACAAGCATTTTCAAACGTCTCATTTCTACTCAAGAGATTTTCCTCAAAACTAGAGGTCATAATTTATTGTTTATGATCCGAGAGAAATTAGGAATATTTCAGAACTTTCAGGGCTAGAAGAATGAAATTATGCCCTGAAATCTTCAAATATGTCAAAGGTGGAAACTTGCTCTGCAGATGAGGAAACAAATTCTGAAGAAAATATATCATGACGATTTAGGCAGACCATATTTTTCTACTTCCCCATAAGAATGCACACAGTTCTTTATTACTGAACAGTACTGAATATCACTGCATTTAAATTTATGCTTTCAAAAGAATGGTCATAGCAAAATTCAGTTTTGGAATTACTGCTGCAATGGAAAAAGCTATTACACAAAGGAAATCTTTTACAGACAGACAACCCAAATGTAAACCCAAAACTGCAATTTTACATGGATGATGTAAAACTCTTATTTTTTTAAAAAGCCACTTTTATTTTTCATCCTTTAAAACTTTTTAAAAATGTTTATTTATCTATTTTTGAGAGAGAGAGAGGAAGATAGAGAATCCCAAGCAGGCTCCACACCATCAGCACAGAGCCTGACACGGAGCTTGAACTCATGAACGCTGAGATCATGACCTGAGCCAAAATCAAGAGTCAGATGCTTAATGACTCAGCCACCCAGGCCCACCCCTCTGCCTTTTTTTTTTTTTTTTTTTTTTTTTTTTTTTTGTGATCATCTCTGGTATTTACTGGTTCTTATTCAATATGGTTTTGGCAAAAACAAACAACTTATAGCTGTCTGTTGATATTACTTTGACTTGGCCAATCACTACATCAAGCATAAAGTGCTAATTTCTTTTTATATGCCACCTGTTTCTTAAACAATGCCGTAGGGAAGGACAGACATAGATTTTATGCCCTTATCTGTTGAGCAGAAATTTGCTGAAAATATTCATGGAAACTGGACATTTTTGTCACATTAGTTAAAAAAAAAATAAAGGGGGGGGGCGCCTGGGTGGCTCAGTCGGTTAAGCGTCCGACTTCGGCTCAGGTCATGATCTCACGGTCCATGAGTTCGAGCCCCGCATCGGGCTCTGTGCTGACAGCTCAGAGCCTGGAGCCTGTTTCAGATTCTGTGTCTCCCTCTCTGTCTGCTCCTCCCCTGTTCATGCTCTGTCTCTCTCTGTCTCAAAAATAAATAAACGTTAAAAAAATTTTTTAAAAATAAAAAAATAAAATAAAGGGGGAGGTAAATATGAGGAAAAAACAAGATAAACATTAATAGTCTATTATAGAAGCTACTTGCATTCTAGAGTTATCTTACATAGCAAAAAGGTTTTCTCTTGATTTTCAGTTAAAATCAGTTGATATTGCCTGAATGCTGTACTGGCTCCAAGGCTCAGCAAGAAAAAGTCCAGTGATTAATTAGTAATGTCTGTCACTGGTACAGATGACAAAGTGGAAACACGTCTGTGGAGACAGATTCGCCCAGAGATTCTCAAAGCACGGTCTCTGGTGCAGCAACAGCACCTGGAAATTTGCTAGAAATATAAATTATCAAGTCCTGCCCACTCATACTGAACCAGCAACTGTGGGGGGTGGGGCCCAGCAATCTTTTTATAAGCCCTCCAGGCAACTTAAATTTATAAGCTAGGGTTGAAAACCTCTGGGTTGGAATAATGCCAGTCATCAAACTACCTAAATTTATAGAACAATCCTAAACAGCAATTGCTTGTGTGTTTCTTAGCGGACGTTCCTCATTTTATTTGCCATTAAAAACATTTCATTTTAGGGGCACCTGGGTGGTTCAGTCGGTTGTGCCTTCAACTCTTGATTATGGCTCAGGTCACGATCCCAGGGTCATGGGATCAAGCCCTGCATTGGTCTCTGTAGAGTGTGGAGCCTACTTGGGATTCTCTCTCTCTCTCTGTCTCTCTCTCTTTGTTCCTCCCCAGCTCACATGCATGCTCTCTCTCTCACTCTTTCTCTAAAATTAAAAAACAATTCATTTTATTGCCTTTCACTTTCCCCATGCCATCTTATTACTTAAATTCTAGTTTTTTTTAAATATTTTTTTAGTTTATTTATTTATTTTGAGAGAGACAGAGACAGTGTGAATGGGGTGGGGGGCAGAGAGAGAATCCCAAGGAGGCTCTGTGCACAGAGCCTGACTCCGGGCTTGAACTCACAAAACCGTGAGACCATGACCTGAGCAAAAGCCAAGAGTCAGATGCTTAGTGGACTGAGCCACCCATGCACCCCACTTAAATTTTGATCTAAGGAAATTTTAGAATAGAATATATTATGCTAGAATTTGACAACGGTGCCCTGGAGAAGTGTGCTATTTTAGGCTGATAAATGTACTTTATAATAAATTCCAAACAAAGGATAGTTTGCAAAAAAGAAATGTTATTGGAAACTACAGAAACTACCAGGAGTCAGGGGATTATAAAAGCAGAGGAAGATCCTGAGATTAGAAGTGAATCAGTAGGAAAGGGTTTCAAAGCAAACCCAGAAAGCAGTTCTGGGTTTTCTGGGTTACATCACTTGGTTATCTATTACCGCATAACGCAGTCCCCCAAACTTAAGTACCTTAAGCAACAACTGTTTTGCATGCTCATGATTCTGTGGGCAGAAATTGGGACAGAGCACAGCAGGAATGGTTTATCCTTGTTCCGCGTGATATATGCTGGGGTCGGAATATCGAATATTGTTCCCTGATACATATAACTGGACCCCCAGCCAAGACAGCGTGGCAAGCTGGGACCTCTCCAAGTATCATCCAGCAGGGGTGAGGGCCACCAAGCGGGAGAAGACAAAACTGCTACTTCCAGAACAGGACCCAAAGTGGGTCCAGTAGCAATCTCCCTATATTCTATTCCAGTTCAAGGGGTGAAAGAAATTAACGTCATATTCGGACAAGGGAAGTGAAAAAGAACGTACTGCCATCTTTAATCCAGTACGCCAACGGTTAAATTCTGTCTTCTGAAAGATCTTAGTATTTTGAAAAAAGAGAGTAGAACTTATTTTACAGAAATTGTTTTATTGCCATATTTCAGGCAATCTATACAGCGAAACTTCAAGGATAATGTAATTGGGTCTTTCTCATCTTCAAAGTCCCATGACCTAGTCCTGTGTCTGGCCCAATGTCAGAATTTAATAAATGGATGTTGAGAGAATGAATACATTTTGTAAATAAGGTGTAACAGTGTAGGCTAGGTTATATTGTTGTAACAACCCTAAATCTTACATCCCGTCTGTCTTGGGTGCGTTAAAGCTCTGTTCTACGTTGTCACCATTCTGGAACCCAGACTGAAGAGACATACACTCTTTGGGCATGGTGGGTTGTGTGGAAGAGGGAAAAGAGAATATGGTAGAAACTCTATGGCTCCTCACACTTCAACTGGAAATGGCACGCGTCTCTACTGCTCACGTTTCTTTGGCCAAGGCAATTCAGTGACTATGCTTGGCATCAATAAAGCATCTTCCACAGGGAGAAACCATGAATATTTCGAGTAATAACATAAGCCCTCATGAAAAAGATGTCTGTGGTAATAGTGCATTATTACTGATTTTGTCTTTTCATTTTTTTTTATAAAATTTTTCAATGTTCATTTATTTTTGAGAGACAGAGACATGGCACAAGTTGGGGTGGGGCAGAGAGAGAGGGAGACGTAGAATCCAAAACAGGCTCCAGGCTCTGAGCCATCAGCACAGAGCCCGACGCGAGGCTCAGACTCATGAGTTGCAAGATCATGACCTGAGCCGAAGTCGGATGCTCAGCCGACCGAGCCACCCGGGCACCCCTCTTTTTATTTCCTGAACAATCACAAGATCGCAGAAGTGGTGTCTTTTATGAGGGTTATTCGCATATAGTTTTCATATGCTATTATTCCAGATGCTCTTTCAAAAGAATTAACTAAGCGTGGTTCCTTCCTTGAGAAAGGAACACGTAACCCCCGCAGAACGAGTCTGTTGAGCGAGGTGTCTGGAACAGAGCAGCAAGTTGCTAAATTCTTCCTGAAGGAACTCTTCAATCTTTTTGTTGAAGTGCATAGAAAATAGAAAATATGTATTACATCCAATTCAGTAATATGGCTGGCATTGACAGCTGCTTCCCGAAACTCAACTGGTTTGAGGGGACGGACAGGTCTGCAACCGGACTATAAACAAGTTGGTTTTATTTTCCAGTTGGCTTTGTGCAGTTCTGGCTTCTAGGATTTCCAGCTTAGCTATGAATGAAGCCCACGGAAGCCCTGAAGAAATATCCCCCATGCCAGTCAGTGGCTTCGGAAGGAGTGGGGACTGCTGAGGCACGTCGCACGCAATTACCTGAACTTTGCTGAGGCATACCGTGCTCCGTTTTTAAATCCGTGAAGTAAGCCACTATTTGGGGATTTATCTACATGCGGTATTTCTCACCTACACGTTTGAAAGAGAATCTGACTGGCTTCAAAAAATATTTTCAAAGGATTAGATAGCAATGCTTCGGGTAACCCGGAAACGGGGGATATCATTAGTAAATTCCATTCCTTGCAAGAGCGATTTACATTCTTTTTCATTTTCTGCCTTTGGCCCAAAAGGCCACAACGCCCAGAAAGGAAATAGTCTCTCTAATTGCAGATGCCTGTGCCCATCACTTGGCTGCCTGTGTTGCTCTCAAAGGGGGGGGAAGCAGTTCTGCCAGCCAGGGAAGCGATTACGGCTCTGAAGTTGGTTGGCAGGTTAGTTTACAGATTAACATTTTGTGGATGCATATTTATGGTCTAGAATCCCAAGTCCTTACTTTATAATAGGATGTGTGAGAGAGAGATGATAAAGTGGCATGACCCGGCACATCATCCCCATGGCAACTGTATCACAAAGAAAAGTTACCACCGGTGCAAAGGCAAGATGCTTTTCTCCTTGATGCAAAATATTGCCTTCGAAATCTGTAAACTGGGAAGGGGCTCAGAAGAGCTATTTCTCCCTCCAGCTCTTTGTCTTGGTAGCTTTCTTTTCTCTTTTCTTCTTACCTTCTCACCCTCTCTCCGCTTAGCCAAGGAAAAGGGGCGTCTCTTTTTCTAAGTTTTCTCATCGTTCCTGAAGCTAAATCGGCATGAACACACAATTTTTAATGAAGCAGTTTGTCGGAGAGCAAGAAGGCCACCTCAGAACCCTGCGGATATCCTAAATGTTTTGGGTTTTTGTTTCCTCCTTGGTGTCCTGCTCCTCCAAATAATGTGCTCTGACTAAACACACAGAGGTGTTTACCTAACAGTTCACATTTGTCATTTGTCCAGGCAAATTGTTTGGAGTCCTAGAGGGGGAAGCTACCATTCATATTGATGAACACATATGATGTGGTCCATTGTGTGTACCCAGAATGTGGATGGACGAGCCTGATGTTATGATTAGCAGGTGTTGTTTCCCCTCCCCAGTATGAAAGACAAATTTTTTGCCCCCTGGATAACATTGCAAATGATTTCTATGTGGAGAGAGTGCCAGTTTCCCTAAATCCAAGGCCAGGAGTTTCCCCTCAACTTGACCTAACTCTTCCATTAAGTACTGAATGGTTATTTCACTTCTACGTGCTTGAAAGTACCCTAATTTCAGATGATGCTTTAAATCTGTGACCTTTGTCTGTATTGGAGGAGGGGAGAAGGCAAAGTTCCTTTGCTATTGTAACTGTATAAATGCAATTATATATGCGACTGTATGCATATATAGGCACTTATGTCAGTATTTGTTGGTGATGACCACCAGAAATCTGCTCTTTTCTCTTTGATAAATGCACACTAACAATCAGACAATAACAATGAATTTGCAACATCGCCAAGCACTAAATATTAGGCCAGAAATGGCAGATCGGTGGTACGTCTGTTTGCACATCTCTGAATTCATCATGGACATTGCTAACCAGTTTGTCGTTTTCTCTTACTGAGCACAGACATAGCCTCAGAGCTCTTAATTCAGCTCCCCAACCAGCCACTGCCAATTGATTAGAGCTGACCTGAAGCACATAGCATTGACTTGTAAAATCTATTTCCTATTCCTAAATAAGGGAATGCATTAACTTAAAAAGGCAGCATAGCATTAAATCAAATGCCTGTCAAAAATGGAACCCAGCTGACACAAATTCAGTTGCATAAACGAAGTCCAAGCCTTTATTACCAGATACAAATTCAGCAATGAATAGAGATGATTCCCACAAGACATGGAAACAGTGTAAATATACATCGATGGATGATTGGATAGATGTAGTGCGATGTACAATGGAGTATTATTTGGCCGTAAAAAAAAGATCTTTCCATTTGCAACAACAAGGATAAACCATGAGAACATTCTGTAAGTGAGATAAGTCAGGGAAAGACAAAAGGCTGAATGATTTGACTCATGGGTAAAATTGAAAAAGGCCAAACTCCTAGAAATGGAGAATTGATTGGAAGTTGCCAAGGGCTGCGGTGTGGTTGGGGGGAGGATGAGAAGATATTGGTCTAAGGGTAGAAACTTCCAGTTATAAGAGGAATAAGCTCTGGGGATCTAAGATACAGTATGGCAAATAGAGTTCCCAATACTGTCTTGTATACTTGAAAATTGGTAAGAGAGGAGATCTTAACTGTTCTCACCATAACAACAACAGAATGGTAATTACGTGAGGTGAAGGATGTGTTAAGTGGTAATTATTCCACAACATATACATGTAGCAAATAATCACACTGTGTGAGTTGAAGGTATACAGTGTGATATATCAAATGTGTCTCAATAAAGTTGGAGGAGAAAAGAAAGGTGAGGGTACTGATTGGGAAGAAATGGGATCCTGAAAATTAGAATAGGAGCATGTAGGAAGATCTTTACAAAGCTTGGGATCTTCAACCCCCAAATTATGCTGAGTCTTTTTAGGCAACAGAAGTATCCCTTCCATCTTATCTGAGGAACTCAACCCTCCTTTGTCTGAAGAATCTATAATGGCCTCTCCTTGTAAGGCACTCCTTCTCCTTCTCAAGAGCGACTCTCATGACCCTCTTTGCTTTCAGACATACAATTAGATTTATGTCCCAGCAAGAACGAGGTACAAAGGATGAGGTACAGAAAGTTACCTGTGAGGAAGTCAATATGCACCTAAGAACTACAGGGTTTTTAAAATCAAGATAGACATAAACCTGGAGAATGTTTGTAGGAATGGGATTATAGTGGAAGGGATATAAAATTGAATCAGGCTCAATTTATTATTATGGGCCCACTAAGCAAAGATTCTGGGTTCATTATTTGGGCTCAAAAGGCTAGGGATGGCTCTAACATTTTGGGGGAGTGATTCTCTAAAATGTGGAGCCAGTGGTGGTCTGTGCTAAATAAAGTTAGAATGCCAGAACTGCTTTGGTATGCTGTAGGGGAAAATATCCAAAGACAAGGTAATTGGAATGTGAGAGTGGATACGTCTTGTAAGATCTGATCATTCATTTTTGGAGGGCCCGGATGATAGGATTTTCTCACGTGACTGTGAGGAATAAATTTGTGAGCATTCCTTGAAAAGTTCTTTGGTGACTCTTCTCTGTAGGTCATAAATTACGGTAGGAACCACTCTATTTAACCAGAATCCCTAAATGCAATGGGAATGATGGGATCCTGGGATGTCAAGGGTAAAGTAAAGGCACTAATCACTAAGGACAAGGTGGGTGTGGTTATCATAATGGTAGTAATGTAGTAGCCAAAGTACTACAATGGTAATGGTAGCCAAAGTAGTAAACAGAATATTCTGACTCACAGATCCCTATGTGGTTGGCCAGCTGATCGCGATGTTCCTAGAAAAGAAATTAATGGGGGGGTGGGGGGGGGGGGTGCACCCGGGTGGCTCAGTCGGTGGAATGTCCAACTTCGGCTCGGGTCATGATCTCACGGTCTGTGAGTTTGAGCCCCGCGTCAGGCTCTGTGCTGACAGCTCAGAGCCTGGAGCCTGCTTTGGATTCTGTCTCCCTCTCTCTCTGCCCCTCCTCTGCTCATGCTCTGTTCTGTCTCTCAAAAATGAATAAACATTAAAAAAAATTTTTTTAAAGAAAAGAGATGGGACAGCTCAAAAGGGTAGGGTCGTAAGAACATTCTATTATATGCAGAATTTTGAGCAGTGTGTCCAGCTTTTATTCATCCTGCTTGGGAGGAGAAATGGCCAGATGTATGAGTCTGTGTCAATTCATAGGCTGTGGCTAATGGATTGGCTCACTGGCCAGGGACTTAGAAGGAACACAATTAGAAAGTTGGTCCCAAGGAAGTCTGAGGAAAAGATATACGGATAGGCTGTGGAGGTAGGCATAGGACATGAAGATATTTGTGTACAATTTGAATGCTTCTGAAAGGGTCACCTCAGCAGAGGAGAATATTAATAATCAAGTGGAGAAGATGACCCATTCTATGGACACCAGTCAGCCCTTCCCCCCGCCCAGCAACCTCTGCCATTGTCAACCGGCTCATGAGCAAAGTCACCCTGGTGGAAGAAATGTATGCTGTGTATAGGCTCAGCCACATAGGCTAATCATAGTCAACTTTATACATCCCTCAGTATTTAAGTTGCAGAATACCCAAAGAGAATGAGACTGAACGTCACCGAACAACTTTGCATTTTCTTCCCGGAGAATGGTTTGCAGGATTTTAGCTGTTTGCAGAACATTTGTATCAAGTCTGACAGACATGTGTTTATTGTCTTTACTTGGGGATTTAAGCAGGGTCTAAGAACACGTGGGGGCGCCTGGGTGGCTCAGTCGGTTAGGTGACCAACTTTGGCTCAGGTCATGATCTCGCGGTTTGTGAGTTTGAGCCCCACATCGGGCTCTGTGCTGACAGCCCAGAGCCCGGAGCCTGCTTCAGATTCGGTGTCCCCCACTCTCTCTACCCCTCCCCTGCTCACACTTTGTGTCGCTCTGTCTCCCAATAGTAAATAAACGTTAAAAAAAAAAAAAGAACACGTGTGTAGGTGCCAAATTGCTAAGGGGGATAGCTTAGCACCGTGATAGCTTTTTCCACATGTAAACTTGCAAAGGTGATAGTTTCCAACGATTCAACTGAATTATTATTTAGATGTCACTCTGAAGAGATTACGCAAATGAAACTAGAGACCCTAATCAGTCGGCTGTAAGTAAGGGAGGTGATCCTGGATGATCTTGGTAGCCCTTCAAAGTTACACCGAGGCTTCCTGGGAGAAAGAGAATGAGAGCAGAGACACAAATAGAGAGACACCTGTGGATATTTGGCTCATGCCTTTGGGTTCCAGTCTGGCTGTGAACTTCTTTTCCTGAATGCCTGCATCAGAGTAGAGTTTGGACTTTCAGACTTCCTTAGCCAGTCCCCACGATGGCATAAACCAATTCCTTGTAATAAGTAAATATTAAAAATATACATATACGTGGGGCCTCCCCTCTACTTATGGCATGAATCATGCCATCTGATTCATGAATCATTTAATAAAGCCAATTAGATTATATACATGATAATCATGTATATACATATGTATGTGTGTGTGTGTGTGTGTGTGTGTGTGTGTGTGTATGTGTGTGTGTGTGTATCCTACCAGTTCTTCTTCTCTGGTTAAATCCTGACCGACACGTGTGCTTTGCAGAGTCCCAATTCTGGCATCACAGAGCAGCATTCAGAAGAGTAGGTCTGAAGCAAAGAGACAATACGGTAATAACCAGCCCATGGAGCTTTACTCAAGAGAGGCAGATAGTCACTCTATGACCAGAAATGAGAACGGGCGTGGAGGTGTGTGTGTGTGCAGGGCTTCCCCCCCTCAAGAGTCTGGAGGAGAAAGGCCCATCTGGGCGGCTGAAACAGAAGTCCCTCAGCCCAGCCTTCGAGGAGCTGCACAAGTGACTGAGGGAGGCTGGCCTGGGAGAGAGCGTGCTCCATGGCCAAAAGGCCATGGGGTGGGCAGCTGACCAACAGCAGGCCAGCATTTCCAGGACAGAAACTAGCATCACCCAGGGGAGCAGAGAGACGTTTTTCTCTGTCCTTGTTCAGAGAGAGCCGTAGGGAGATAGCCCTGTGCTGGAGGGATGGGCTCCTTGGCCTTGCAGCGTCCCCCAGGGCAAGCGGTGCCCCACGACCTCTTACTTCTGTCTGTCATGCTGCTGCTGCTGGCAGGGATGGGACGTGTGGTGACAGCCTCTAGGTCAGCTTTCACGGCCAAAGCTCTTCATAAGAGTAGCTCATCTGAGTCCCAGCCTTACTGGCAGCAACCCCGCAAGAAGAACCATCCCAAAGTAGCACAGGAAACCCGGGAGAAAAAGAAAGAAGTAGGGGAGTATTCTGGGATGGCACCATGACTCTAGTATATTCCAGGACTCCCAGAATTATCGTAGTCTTCTCTGGTTAACCTTGGTATTTTATAAAAAACAAAACACAAAACCAAACCAAAACAACGAAGAGTCTCCACTGCAGTACCTGCAAAGCACAGACAGGTAACGCAGGTGCAGAGAGTAGATCAGGTGTGGCCTCTGACACTCCAGGAGACAGGTGGTCCCTCGGAAGGAGCCAACTTCACACAGCTCTCGTTTCCTGATGCCAACGGGGAGCTTGGCCCACTGTTCCCAATCTTCTGGGTTCTTTTAGAGAAGCCAAAAAAAAAAATCCAGATTTTGATGAGACATCTTCCAAGTTTTCAATGTACAGCAATTTTTTTCAAGCACTATGTAGGTCAAAGAAAATACATCTGTGTCCTCCTGTTTGCAACTCAGCTCTAATCGTTAGTGAAATTGGAGATAAAGTAGGATTAGCTTAATCTCATTTCCTTTCCTTTCCTTTTCCTCTTCCCTGAGGCTTGTGCCCTCCGAGCCTGTGTGCTATGTAATCCGTCGGTACTTTGTTTCTCCATCTAAGAGCACTGACTGGCCACCTCAAACCATATTACCAAGTAATTGAAAGGAGAAATAGTCCTTCTCAATTTAACGGCTGTGAAAACTCAGGCAAGAAACCACACCGGCTAACAGGGACACCTGGCACACTGGTTTAAAAGGAGCTAGTGATAAATTCAAATGGAACTTGAAGGTTTACAAAGTATTTCTTGTCTATTTTTTGTGGCTTGTGTTTTGTTCTCAGCTGTATGGTCTGTCCCCCAACAACACCCAGCATCATGCGGATTGAAATCAACTGTTGAGGGATGCACTCAGACAACTCCTGAAAGCAATTACCTGAAAGTGCTTATTTCGATGTGGCTTCACCGAACGCTAATTAGCAGCCGGTTTACTGAGGGTAGCTGTCCGTTCTCTCTTTTGTCTATGCAACGTGCTGGCTAACCTCCCCATTACCAACTTTATCCTCTATGCAGTTAGCACCTTCCCAGATTCTTTCTGCAACTGGATCCTGAATCTGTCTGTGGGTTGTAGTGATGCCAAAGGAAAAAATTAAAGGAGTTTTAAGTGGGACCCTCTCAGAGTAGTTGAGTAACAGTTAAGTTACCTGTTATGGGGTTTAGGGCAGGTCATCACCAAATATGCCACTTTGGCATATTGATTATTTTGAATTAAAGTTAATTAAGAAACCACAGGTGCAAGGATACACTGACTTTCCTTTGTCCCCCTGAAAACAGGAAATACATTTTCCATGTGAAAGGTACCTTCCCTGTACCAGGAGAAAGATCCCCACCACCAGAGATCAGGAATTTTAGGGATGAGAAGGCTGCGTAAACAAAACTTTACTTCTTCACTAATTTCACTAATTGTGAAATTTCACAAATTTGTTGTTTCTTCATCTAAAAGGCATAAAAGCTGCCTTCTTGGGTCATTTCTTTGAGTCTCCTGTCTCTATGAGTTCCTGTAATACAAGATGAAATTTATTTTCCTCCTGTCAATCTGTCTCGCGCCAATTTAATTATTAGACCATCCAAAGAACCTGAAAGGGAAGAAAGGAAAAGTTCTCCTCTTGTACACCTGCTTCCAAAATATTCTTCTCTCCCAGCATGAATTTGAATATTGGCAGATGTTTGGAGGGGATAAGCTATTTCAGACCAAGGAGCATACAGAATAAATTTACCTCAGGAAATGCTGGCAATAGAGAATAGGAGTTCAAAATGGATTTTCTAAAATGCACGGTGAATGAAAATGTCTTGTTTTGGTTTTGTGTCTGAATGTTTCCCCACAACTGAAATTGAACACAAAGGATTTTAAAAAGAAATCTGAACACTTCTCTGTGGGAGATTTTAAAAATGGATCCTTGGCTTTTAGTAAGGAGGAATTAAACACACAGTGCAAGGCTAAAGGTGCAAATTTTACAAGGTAATGAAATTCAAATCCAAGGAGATGAAGTCAAGAAAATGATATCCTCTTTCACCTTTACTAATGCATGAATACCTTGATTATAAGTATCAGTAAATATTTTTCACGAATTATTTTCAAATTATGTTTCTAAGGATATTGATACTAATAACATTTATAAAATACGACAAGCATTAGGCTTGTCACGAAGGCAAAATAAAACAAAAAAAGAAGATAATGTATCCAGCTAATTCACACAGAAACCATACTATTCAGGGAAAGAGAGATTTGGGATCTCCAGAAACTTCTGAGTAGTTATGGATCCCATGTACCAGGTATTAGCTGTTTGTTTGGTTTTTTTTTTCACTTTGTCTTTCTGTTTCAGATTATGTTCAGAGGCTGTCCAAACAGGCTATGTTCAAACACAATATTCAGATCATCTGCTGGTTTTCACGAGTTGCTTGGCCAGCAGAATGGGACCCGCTGCCTCTGCTTTTGGAGATCAGCGTCCACACATCTGCAATGCACCACAGCCGGTCCCTTATTATACTTTCAGTATTCTGAGTGGTTCCCATCGGAGTCCCCGGTTAAGCTCAGGCTGCTTAAGACATAAGTAAATGAGAAGCAGCGTGAATTTTCTTCGTGGGGATGGGAAAGTCAGAAAATTTGAAGCTTGTTCTCTTTCTGTCCACTAATTCACTATACTGCTTATATTCTTGAATATCTGTCTTTCTGAACCCGTGGGGGAGGTTTAGCATGGATCACCTTGTGGAGAATAAAGCACCTTGTGTACACAGTCAAAAGCTGCACTGTCTGTGCTCCCCAGAGCCTGGGTCTGGACCTCCTCAGCCCCTTGTTCCTTCATGATACCCAGAAGGGGCAAGTGAGGGCCTGCCCAGCAAGAGCACAAACGAGGCGATAAACGGGTGTTGGAGGGAGCCATGCATGGGGCATTGCTTCCTGCTTCCTTCCTCCTCACTTCAGAAACCAACAACACAGGAAAGCAGTGAGCCCCAGCCTGAGCCTGAAGAAGCCCGGCAGCTCTACATTTTGTTCTTCTGGATCCTAGGCTATCCTGTTGGAGGGAGAATGACCATGTGGAGGGGAATCAAGGCACCTTGTTAACAGCTAAGACCAAAGCCAAGGCATGTGAGTGAGGCCATCTTGGCTCTACTAACCTCAGTGATGCCCGGTCAGCATCTGTGTTTTAAGCATCCTGAGGTTAACTGAGAGGAACCTTCTCCTCTAAGCTCTGAGCCCACCTTCTCAAACCACAGAATCATAAGCAACAAAATGATGTTGTCTTGGGCAACTGAGTTTGGAATGATTTGTTATCAGCAGAAGCTGACACATGAAGGTAATGGCATTTTCCCAAATTACTAAGGCCTTTTAAAAATCAAACCGAATAGTAAATATTAGAAGCCCCTTTAAACTTATAAGTGGTTTAAGCTGAAGAGAATTAGTAGTAGTATAACTAATACTTTATATTACACTAGTTTAAGATGTCAAGAATTTGTATATAAAATACTGGCACCCTGAACAGTACTGAGGGCAGGGAAGGAGAAGGAAACAAGGAGATGAGGTGCATGCTTTAATAATTATAATAGTAGCTATTATTTTTTGACTGTATGCTAAGTGACAGGCACTGTGCTGGTCAATTCACAAGGCCCCAGGGAGGTCCACTACAGTGACCCCATTTTACAATGAGAAAACTGACTCTAGAGTGAGTGCAACACTGAGCTTCGTGCAACAAATAAACGGATGAGTCAGAATTATCCACTTATCTGAAGCCAAAGCTCTTTTCAATGTTGAACGTTGACCATGTTTTTCTGCAACTCCTTCACAAGTGCTTAGTGACACAGCCTCAATTCTGTCGAATCCTTTTGGAAAACACTACTCGAAGGCCAGATTCAAGGCAAGAGGAAAGAGACTCCATTTCTTGGAGGAAAGACTGGGGTGTGTGTGTGTGTGTGTGTGTGTGTGTGTGTGTACAGGGATGGGTGGAACTATTGGCGGTTATCTCTACAAGACAATCTTATACCCTATTTTACGCAGGAGGAGACTGAGGCCAAAAGAAGTTGGGCCACTTGTTTAATGTCACATAGTCAATATAAAGCAGAACTAGAATGAAGATCCAGCTGTGAAAGTCCAAGTTCAAGTGGTAGATAATTGTACAGATATTTTGCAGTCAAAGAGAACAGTCCATCCTGAATAGCCCAGCTGGGGAGGGATTTAGACACCTAGAGAGATCTGCCATATTTTATTGGTTGACAGTGTTGGAAGGGAAAGTGACAGCATTACCCCTCAACAGTGGGCAGTGTTGCAGTGTTTAAAAAATGACAACATACAGGATTTGGAATAGTAGGTCATGACCCCTGACTCCTGGATTCTGAACAGCACAGCAGTGTGGAAAAGCTCCATCATTGCCAATGTCATTCCAGGGAAGGATTCCATTTAAATAATGTATGTTCTGGCTCCCAGGAGTGGACAGTAGTGTTTTATTCATCTATATTTAGAATAGTAATTGTTTCTCAAGGTTTTACACTGTGTTATAATTATTCTATGTGCTGAAAAGAAAATAAGCTTAAAATGTGCTGGGATACAGAATAACATGAGTTCACAGAATATTAGTTTTGTCATCAAGCAGCATTACTCGAATTCTTTATATTACTTTATTTCAAACAGACCAATTATTCCCACTGAAAAAGCAAGTGACCAGAGGAATAAGAGAGAGGGGTCCTTAGCTTTATGGTCAGGAGATTTCAACAGCAGCCAGATGATCCAGGCCAAAGAGATACAGTAGCCAAAGAGATTTTGAGTGGGCACCACAGAATAATCGAGAAGTCATTCTGAGTGCTGGTATTACAACTACCCTGTCACATATGTCAGTATTAGCCAGTGGGCCATCCCAGGATGCCACTATGGTCACTTCATTTGAAATTAGGTGTGGACATAACAGAAAAGCCCAGTTCCTTCAACTTTAGAAAATTATACTTCCTCTCCTCCCAAATCCCTCCTGGTTAAACAGTTATGCTTCTAAAACAGAAGTATGGTTAAATCAGCTATGTATGGGCAAAACAGCTGCTGTTGCTTTCTTTGGCTCACAACCCCCAGCCACCAAGCTAGGATACTCAGGTGTGTCCTATATGAGTGGGTGTCACTAAAGATGGGTGGAGGGTCAGGGATCCTCTCCCAGCCAGCCGGGGCTGCTGCTGCATTTCTACCGAACCAGCTCATGGAAGGGAAGGTCATGATGTAAGACTGGATTTCAGGACGTCATCGAATGAACAAGAAAGCTCAGCTGACCACTGTAGCTCAGTGTGTGATAGGGACCAGTCTTACAGTACTTTTTCCTTGACTCCCATCATCAAAAGTAGAGACGGACCGTTTGTGTAGAAAAGTTCCATTCTCTGTTTCCTCTGCACACTGATATCAACTAAAAGAAAGCTCCCCGTGTCTTCCTTTAGTCTCTCAACTCTACCCACAGAATGCTTCTGTACTTCTAACGTGTGGGATTTTTTTTCCCCATACCCAGCAATTCTCTAATTCTCTACAGACACCAGCTGGGTCCTACTATTCAAGTCTGACGCTATCCACCTGGAGTTAGTGTCAGATCCTACAGGTTAAGGTTGAGGGCTCAGTCCTATGAGACTGTCCTGCCCCCACACGTAGACACCAATCTTAAGTAGTGGGTCCACACGTTACCCACAATTTCCATCTGACTTGACTACAAATCAGGAGTTTCCACAGTCTCTTCCTCACTTTCATTATTTTGCCAGAGTGACTCCCAGAACTGGGGAAAACAGTTTACTGACTAGATTACTGGCTTATTATAAAAAGATACAACTCAGGAACCTTCAGGTGTTAGAGATGCCAAAAGAAAGATATGTGGGAAAGGGTGTGGGCTACGTGCTTTCTCCAACTTCGCCACCCTCCCAACCCTTTCTCATCTTCACCAACTAGGAAGCACCAAACCCCTTTGAGTAGGAGTTTTTGGAGGATTCATTACATAGGCCTCATTGATTATACCACTGGGTGTTGGTGATTGAGCCCAGTCTCCAGCCCTTCTCCCTGAGCCTGGAGGTCTGGAGCGCAGGTTTGAGGGTAAAGGGATGGTGTTTGGAGGGCAAGGGTTGAAAGTTCCAACCCTCTAATTACTTGGTTGGTTCCCCTGGTAACCTAGCCCCCAGGGTTACCTGAGGTTGAACCAGGAGCCCTCAGCCATCAATCATCTCATTTGTATACAAAAAGAGACTTATCACCCTGAAAATCCCAAGGGTTTTAGGAGCTCTGTGCCAGGAAAGGTGGGGTGCAGTGAACAACTATGTATTTCTAATTAGCAATCTTCTCAATAGTGCATCAACTCTAAAGCTGCCCCATCAAAATCTGGGGCTTAACTTCCGTGTGGGTTAATTACTCCTCAGATTGTTCCATTAAATGAAGGGTATGCCTACTTGCTCAACTGCCTTACTTTTCCTTTGGAAATAGGCTGATAACTACAGCTTTCCGCAACTTAACATTTGTCCATAAACAGGGACAGTGTCTCTTAATGCTTAATGCTAAATTGCTATTCTAAAATCTTGGATATTTTCAGCTATATAGTACTCACTTCCTATTTTTGCCCCCAAGGTCAATGATTGTGTAAGGAACCCTGTACACACACTTCAAACCAACCGTACCCAGAAGTGTGTCCCCGAGGCCCTGAGATCAGGGCCATGTGCTGTGTCCTAGTGGTCAATCTCAGACTAGGACAGGGCATCGGTGGCTCGGCGTCGTCATGTGTGGAGTTTTTAGAGGCTGGCCCAGAAGGCAGCTTCCTCAGGGAGGAAACATATCCTCCTAACAAAGCTCCCCTTTATTGAACATTTTCTAGGAGCCATTCTGCCATGCACTTTGCATACGTAATTTTAGTTCATCTTTACAACTTCAGAGAATGGTGCCATCCCCATTGAACAGACAAAGACACTGAAGCTTACTGAGTCTGAGACACTTATTTTCTGTCAAAAAGCTAACAAGTAGAAGAATTGTGATCTAAATCCGGTTATGTCGAATCCCACAGCATTGGTCTGTATCATAACGATAATACAACAACAAAGCAACAACAACAACAGCAACAAAACGGATATTCAGTAGACCCCCCAAACCAGTGTTGAAAGAGCTGAGGATAGGAGGGAGAACCCATCATAGTCCCCCCCCCACCCCGTCCCCTCCCCCCCCAACCCTTCCCCCCACTCCCCTTCCCTAAGAAGGCTTAGGGACACAGTTTGGGAGTTAATAAGTCTCAGCGGAACCCACTAGGGTAAAGCAACCCTCCCAGCCAGGAGAGGGCACAGGAGATGTGCGGACAGCTTCTTCTACTGAAGTCTAGATGTTCTCCATCTCCCTTAGAGCCCTGCCACAATTAATCTTTGCTTGAACCCCCCAATCTTCAGTAACCGTGAAAAGAATTCAATATATTCTCAGATCCCAGCGTCCCACTTCAGCAACCATCAAAAGAAAAACAAAGTGGGAGTTTCTTGCACCATCATACATTTTTGTATTTATATGAATAAAACTTCATAAGATACACAAAACTTCTGAAAGTAGAGATCGTTCGTCGTTGCATTCTTGGAGAAGAGACGCTTCACACGAGAATTTTGATAAATAATATGTATTCAGCACTTTCATGTGAGGGACTGTGCTAAGTGCCTTAGATTATGTCATGTATTCCTTTGTAAACCCGATGGAGTTACGGCTCAGCCTGAGAAGCTGAAGTTTAGTGTTGGAGCTAAATCTGATGCTGTCACAGAACGCAAAAGGCTTTCCGCTTCGGGTGCATCAGCCAAGAGACCAGACCAAGTGTTTTGCTTTAAGCAAATGGCTTTTGATTACTCATGGCAAGTAAGGAGACAGGAAGATCATTCTCAGGGCTTTGAGAACCAACACAAACTTCAGAGTTGCTTTATACTGGCAGCCAGCAACCTTGTGGTCAGTTTTTCTTATAGTCGGAAGCAGCCGCCGGAACTTCGCAAAACCTGTATAATCATTTAAGCATGACCTAAAAGGCATTTGTTTTCCCCTGCGATTGCCCTGAAACTTTACAATTTTCTTTGTTCCCAGACATCTGCTCCCTTGAGTAACTTCGGTGGGCTTCCCAGGAACAGAGCAGTTCTCAAGGACTCGCAGTTTGTTTGAATTTCTCGCTGTAGTCCTTGCTGACCTTATCCCTAACGAGCGATTCTAATAGCTATCTTTGTATTAGCACTTAAGCTATATTCCTAGTAAGGACGTGTATCTCCTTTAGCCTTGGAAGTTGTTGTTTGTATGTTGCTATATATGTCTATATTAATGGCTCTCAGATATAAGGCTGATCTAAATGTAATGTAGAAATGTAAGTTACTCACCCTCAAAGCATGGCCTGTTTAGGGGCCAAGGTCAGGCTATCCTAAAGTGTGCCACTTTGGCATATTGGCTATTTTAAATAAAAGTTACTTAAGAGACAGCTTGTATAAGAAGGGCCTCAGACCCTCCTCTGTCCCCTAAGATCAAGGAATAAATCTCCCATGTGAAAGCCAACCTCCCTGTACTAGGAGGTAAAGAAACATCCATATTAGCAGAGACAGGAAATTTAGAACCAAGGAGGCTATATAAACAACTCTGTCACTTTTTGCTAATGTACTACCACAGACCACATTCTGTTTAGAATTGCTTACTAATTAAAACTCCCAAACACAAGTTTTCTTTGTCCTGTCAATTGTTCACAAGTTTATTGTCTCTTTATCTGAAAAGTATAAAAACTGCCTGCTTTTGTCATTTTTTTTTTTCTGTTTCAATTTCATTGTTGGGTCTCCTTGCACATACAATAAAACTTTTCTCCTGCTGTTTAATTTTTTTATTTTTCCTGCTGTTTAATTTAATTCTTAGTCCAACTGGAAGACCTTGAAGGGCAGAGGAAAAACTTTTCCTTCCCCTCACCTGGATACTTGTCCCTTACTGTATTTCCTTCCTTACCAGTGGAACTTCGTGTGCCTATAAATCACATGGGTATTTTGTGAAAGTGCAGATTCTGATTCAGCAGATCTGGGGTGCAGCCTGAGAGTCTGAATTTCTAATAAGCTCCCAAGTGCTGGCTTAGGGGTCATGTTGCAAGGATCCATGTAGGATCTCTACTAAATCCGTGTAGCAAGGATCTCAGGTGTTGCGTCCCAGATTGAAACTCACAGTGTCGAATGAATTCTGGGTGTCCCCGAAGGCATCGCTGCCTTAGCTAGCTGGGCGGGTCCTGAGATGTTGTACCTCAGACCTCATCAAGACATGGAGTTGGGGCTGAGAAGGCAGCACTCTCTGCAGGTACTTGTTCCCAGCTGAGGAAGGGGGGAGATGTAACTGTCCCCACTCTCCTGGGGCAGCTACAGGTTTGAGCTCACATTTTAGAATGTTTACATCAATCCCCGGCCCGGGGGGTTATTTATGTTCTAGTGAGCTGGTGATTAAGTGCTATTGTAAGATTAAGAGTTCACAGCTGCAAGGCTGGTATTGGTAAATAAAAAATGCCTTATTATTATTTTTAGCTTTCCTGGAGGCCAGATGGAGACCAGGTGCTTTACCTTAATGTGAGTGACAGCACAGTTCTGCTCAGTGAATGCTCAGCGAGGAATGACTGCTGGCTTGCGTCGCGTACACAACTGATGGGCTTTGTAAGTTATCCTTGCACTGAATTTGTTTCATGTAAGTATCATTTTCCCAATGACTTTCACCATGACTTCGGATTAAATTTATATTGTTTTGTATTACTGAGTAATGAGCCTGAGCTTATTTTTACTCTTTTTGAGTAATTGAGCAAGCTGTCACCACCTTCCTTGAGAAAATATGTACTCAAGAGGATCAGCGACACAGTATTGCATACATACGAGCACGCACCGAGCACAGAGCTCTTGGAGAGTTTCCTCACCTGCCAAATGGCAGATTCCTTCCACCTTTATGAATCTGTGATATTATGATTCTTGAGTAATGATTCCTAAACTTTCCTGTACCTAATTTACTTGGAGGTCCTATTATGCAGATCCTGATTAGTAGGTCTGGGTTAAGACCCAAGATACTGCATTTCTAAGAAGCTTCCAGGTGATGATAGTGATGTTGGTGCATGAACCAAAGCTCTACTAAATAACTTTAATGCTCCTTCTCGCATCGAGGAGCTGATGGTTTCTTTATGTAAGCAAAGATATATACACTTAGGAGGGTTCGTATTTAAAGAAACTTCAATGTACCTTTGAACATTATTTTTAAAAAATCTAACCATAAAGCACGTATCTACTTTTATGTATCAAGTTTACCACTGTGCACTTATTATTTTTGGCTAATTTTTTTAAATTAAAAACTGACAATTCCAATTGCTGGAAAAGATGTAGAGGAATAGGAGCTCCCGTTCAGTTTTGATGGTACAGCCATTTTGGAAGATAGTTTAGCAGTTTGTTACAATGCTAAACACGATCTTACTGTATGACTCAGAAATCACCCTCCTAAGTATTTGATAATTTGAAAACTCATACACATATGCAATGTGCATGCAGTGTTTATAGTAACTTTATAATGACTAGAAACTGGAAGCAACCAATGTGTTCTTCAATATGTGAATCTATAAAGAAACTCTGGTGTATGTTTACAATGGAAAACGATTCAGGGGCGCCTGGGTGGCTCGGTCGGTTGAGCGTCCGACTTCGGCTCAGGTCATGATCTCACGGTCCGTGGGTTCGAGCCCCGCGTCGGGCTCTGTGCTGACAGCTCAGAGCCTGGAGCCTGTTTCGGATTCTGTGTCTTCCTCTCTCTCTGCTCCTCCCCTGTTCATGCTCTGTCTCTCTCTGTCTCAAAAAAATAAATAAACGTTAAAAAAAAATTTAAAACAATGGAAAACGATTCAACAATAAAAAGCAATGATCTATCTAAACCTCACAATGCATAGGTAATGTTAAACGTGTTACTAAGTTAAAGAAACCAATCTGAAAAAAAGTGAAATACTATATTGTTATAATAATGTGACATTTTAACAAAAGCAAAACTAAGACGAAGTAAACATATCAGTAATTGCCAGGGTTCTGGGTGGGAAAAGAATTGAATATGTGAAGCACAAGGAAATTTTTTTAGGCAAATAAAACTGTTTATCATATTACAATTGTAGATACGTGCCACTATGCTTTTGCCAACATCCATAGAACTTTATGGCACAAAGAGTGAACATTGATATATGAAATAAATGGTGATCACTTAGGAGGTTGAGGGAACCAATTATGGAATGCAGAAAGTTTACAGGAGAATCTGTATAAAGACGATGAGGGGAAAATGTGCTGAACTAAGTCACTCTGGAAACGAGTAGAGACGGTTAAGATTAAAGGCAAAGTGGACTGTATGTAAACACTGTCCTCTCGTTGATGAAGTTGTTTCCCATGTCTGTATGGGCTAAAAATTACGAAACTGCTATACATGTATACTGGAACTGATGAAATAAATTAATATCAGCTTGTATGAGCCAGGTTTCTCACTGTTGGAGTGGCAGTTTACAGATAAGCAAGGGAATAAGGTCAAAATGATCCAAGTAGTAATTAATTAGAGTTTCAGGCATCGGTATGAATTCATGTTTAGGCTAATGCAGATAGAGACATTTTCATATAGAAACATTTACAAATACACGTATATGCAGATTGGTATTTACAAATATACTTTCTTGCCTTGTCAGCTGAAAAGACCCGAAGCAACAAGACCAATGCCATTCACCAATAAAGGGAACCAGGTCTCCTTGGAAAATGGCTGATTCTAGGACCGAGACAGGTAATACACAACATGGCCTAGAAAATCTTGTAGTGCCAGCAAGCAAGGAAGGGCTAAGACAACAACAATAAAAACCTCCAACTATAGGGAGGTATGTCAAAGGGTCACAGGAGCCAACCAAAGGAAGTTTCAGTTGCCAAACCTGGAACAATTTGAGCAAATACGTAAAGCTGTATTTGATCATAATGTACAGTATAATATAAATATCCATGCTTTCATTAAACTTGCAAAATCAAGTATGGTCATCGTAGGGCTGACTTGGATAGACAATTTGCCCTCATATTGAACTCCTGTCTTTACAGTCTCTATTCAAGTAGGTATTGGTCCTCCAGAGACTGATGCCTGTTGAACATAGACTTGGCTAATCTGTTGGCCAATCACCCTAGAAGCTGGCTAAGCCAACGGTACTAAACTTCCTGGATGTGGGGGATAACTATGTGACGGGATCTAGTTCAGTGGATCCTTGCTGTTGTATGTTGCCATCAGTCTTGGGCAGGTGTTCTCACCGAAGCACAGGATACAGGATATTACGGCTCATCCTTTGAAAGTAAGGGTACATGATTATGTAAAACTAATATGCATGATTTCCCCCCAGCTCCCTATAACCCTTCCTTGCTTCTGTCTAGAAATGCCAATGCTTAGATGAGAAATTTAAACCAAGCAAATGAAACTCTTTGAGGGAAACATCCTTTTTCTTTGTGGGGCTGCGCTGAGATCTCCTTAATGTGATAGCTTAAGGAATCAGAAGTAGTAAATCAGATGTTTTTACCACCGCCGAGACATATTTTTTTAACTCCCCATGAATCTCAAGCTAATTTACAAGCTTTGATTGGTTCCGACCTTAAATGAAGCTCAGGTAGGTCAGGTGAATAGTCTCATTGGTCCAATTTCCTTCCATTACATGCAGGCTACATCCTTCTATCTCGAAAGTGTGTTGATGATGTTTTGTCACTAATGACTGGCCTGTCTGGAGTCTCTGAGGACAACAATGGCTTTTAAAGGGGGTTGTAATTGTTAGACTGTGCCAGTGCTCCTTGTGATCTTGTGATCCTTGTTGTACACAGCAGTTACCTAATACCCCCAAGGCCCCTAGAGAATTAAACTAAAGCTTTCTGGTGCCATCTGGTATATAATATTTTTAAAAGGAAAAAAATGAACAAAACCTCTGGTATGAAGCTGCAATGTAATTACAGTTTAACCTAAGGAAGGAAGAAATAGGAGCGATAATTTAATCAATAACAAATACATAATAAATGTCTTTGTATACAAAACTCTGCCGGTGAAAGGGACATGTGGCTCTAGCAAAATAGAGTCTCTGACCTCAGTGAACTCACAATCTAGTGGGAAAAACAGATGCATAAAAGCAAACTATAGCACAATGAGGAAAGATGCTCAATTGTGTTTAGATGAAAGGGACTAGGGATAAAGCTAAAGAAGAGGGACTGATTCTTTTGGGATAAAAGATGGAACAGAGAAAGTATTGCCAAGGAGATAATACTAAATTTGGTTCCGAAAGATGAGTAGAAATTTCCTGAAAGAAAAGACCAGGGAAGGATATTCTAGGCAGATAGAAGAGAAAAATCACAGATTTGGCACTGTAAATATGCTTATGTGTTGGGGGAAAGTTGGATAATATCATAGAGCAAGAGCATTTCTAGTCAAAGTATAGTCCGTGGACCAACAACATCAGCATCAACATCTGGGAACTTAATAGAAATGCTTATCGGATCCTAATCCAGACTGCCTGGATGAAAATTTCTGGAAGTAGGACCCTGCATTCTGGGTTTTCCCCCACATCTCTGAGTGATTCTGACACAAGTTTGAGAAGTACTGAACTATAACACCAACTGATTTTGGAGACCAACTATAATAAAGGGAAGCAAGATAGATTGTAGGAGGGACCAGATCTTGATGAGTCATTGTCCTTAATTAAGCATAACTAAGGCAACTGAAAATATAGTGAATGGAATAAATGCTAGGTTTTACAAGAAAAACACGTTATCCCAAAATAAACATAATCTTGGGTCATGAACATCGCAATGAGGTTCTAAGAACCAAGAACAAACTAGATGTGTCCACTTCCAAAGACCCGAACAGAGCAAGCCCAAGTTAAATATCAAGAGAGAGAGAAATTGTAAAGAGGACTGAATGTCCATCCTGAAAAATTGTGTGAAAGACATGTGAGTTGAAATGAAAGTACAGTTCACCTTTTCTTGGCCAAGTTCTTTCAAGTATCTCTTTCATTCAACATGTGTTGAACACCTACCATGTGCTAAGTATTTTGACACACACTGGGGACATAAGCCAAGTGAGACTCATCTCTCCCTCAGGCAGATTAGAATGTATTGCCTAATGGTCACTGCCATTTATGGAGTCCTTACAATGTGGTAATCACCATCTAACATTATAGAGAATCTTAACCTGTAAGCAACAATAAGGATCTTACACAAGTTTGTCTGCTTATAAAGCTCACGTCTTTTTTAATACCATATTATCTCTTTGCATAAAGTCAGAGGAAATTCATTGGTATTAGTAATGATACTGCTAAATGTATCTCCAGACTGAATAGATCAAAAGCATTGTACTATAAATAGGCCAAGGCCTTTGATGATGGACCTGCCATGTATTTCTGCCAGATTTTAAGTTCATCTTTGCCTCTTCTGGATTTGACTGTCTTATTTGTCTTCTTGTTTGGGTAGCTTGGTTGACCTTCTGCACCATTTTTGGTCTTGATGATACCTGGGTTGCTCCCATGGTTATGAGTAGTATACTCTGCTCTTCTCTAAAACCTTATTTTGGCATCTTCAATTCCCATCCCCCTGCTTACTTCACCTCCCCCCAGATCATTGTGACGTTTAGACAATAGGTGGCCAAGTTTGAAAAATCAGACCGGAGGTCACAGGCAATCCAACAAATTCAAAGCGACCAAGTAGTCAGTACCACCATATTGGAAAAAATACTGGAGAATATGCTGCAAACCTACTAATTGTCAGAATTTGGCCAGTTTTGATTAGGTTCATTACATCATGATGGGACACACTAAGAAAAGGCTTGGATCTAGATTCATCCACTGGCACGGGGCAGGTACTGGGGAGAAGAACCAGCGTCAGAATATGAGAGGCAGCCCCACTGAATGATAGAATGGAGCCATGAAGGGATAGGAGCACGTGGCAGGTGATGGGTCCAGCAGTGATAGGGAGTCCGACATGCAGTATTGGAGTGTCCCAAAAGAAAAGTCAGAATTGTAGGCATTCGCTCAACGTCAGGGTCTGTGCAGTTGATTAAAATAAAAGAAGGAATCTGATCCTCAGTGAACAAAGTATGAAATGAGTTCTGAAGTATGGAATAGTTATGATGGCAGTGCTTAGTGCTAGGGGAACATGAAATCAGAACACATATCTAGAGGTAAGTGTTGAACATCACCAGGTGGACAACTGGGACCGAGGCCAATTTCCAGGTAGAAAGGCGCCATGAGCTAATATACAGAGATAGTCTGAACATTTGATGGGAACATTTGGCAGAAGTTGGAGATGTGCCCACTGATAGAGTCTCTAAGGTGCCTGGCATCTCTACCCTTGCATAACCATTTTTAATCACCTCTCTTTCCAAGAGGGAGACAGAGATGCTATAGAGAAAGGGCAACTGGAGCTGGTTAATAATGGTGCAAGAACAGGCAATTTACCTGTCTCTAAATCTGACATATTTATTCATTCAGAAATGTATTTATTAGTATGTGCATGAACATACATATTTATTTGGAAAAAGATATTATTTTAATCCACTTAATTGACTTTTTTTCTAGTTCCCTATCTGTGTTAGGTGCAAGTCATGTGGGGTTAGTAACTTCCCTGGCCTCATTTAATCAATGTTTGCTCTTCTGAGCAAACATGCCTTGCCCCAGACCACACTGCAGGGATGACCTGGGATTGACGTGGGAGTGAAGTTCTCTTGCATCTCTCAGTGCAGCCGGCTGAACGAGGCTGAGGAGGTGGCTCCAGTTAACATCACATGGAGCAGAAAAACCACCCACCTGGG
Organism: Panthera onca; assembly: GCF_046562875.1. Taxonomy (NCBI): domain Eukaryota; kingdom Metazoa; phylum Chordata; class Mammalia; order Carnivora; family Felidae; genus Panthera; species Panthera onca. The sequence goes on from NC_138347.1 coordinate 142,864,202, forward strand.
ACCTGCCTGAAATCCTGACCCACAAAGTTATGAAAAACAGTGCATTGCTGTTGTAAGCCCCTAAGCTTTGGATTGATTTGCTACACAGTCCCCGCTCTACCCCATTAGCCTCAGTCAGAGTACATTCCTGCTTGGGGCCAGAAGGAGGAGCCACCTTGTGTAGCGTTGGGGAAAAAGCATTCCAGGAAGGACGAGTACAAATCTCGGAGGCAGAGCGAGGTTTGAAGTGTTCACAGAACTGGAGACCAGAGCACCAGGGGTGAGAAGAAGGTTGAGGTGAAGGGGGAGCGGGAAGCAGGAGTGGATCCCACAGGGCCTTGTAGACTGTGATAAAGGGTTTGGAGTTTCTTGTGTGAGCAGTTGGAAGTCATCGATTGGACTGTGTGTTAAAGATGAACTGGTTTATTTTAAACAGATCTTTCTGGCCACCGTGTGGTGAATGAGCAGTGGTGGGGCAGGCACAGAGGCTGACAGAGCACTTAGGAACCATTGCGGTGGACCAGGTAAGACATGATGGTTGGTGGAACTAAGATGCTGGCTGTGGTCTTGGAGAGAAGTGAACAGATTGCAGATATGTTTTGAAGGTAAAATGGTTAGAATTTAGTAATTGATTCGAGGAGGTCGTGAAAAAAATAAAGAATCAAGAATCACTCCTGAATTTGGGGTTTGAGCTACCAGGGAGTGCAGTTTAATAAATGAAGCAAAGCAGGGTGGAAGGAGGCCTGGGGTGAGGACTGTAGGAAATTATCAGGGGCTCTGGTTTTAGTCATAATAAACTAAATAAATAACTAAGTATTGCAAAACCTGGCAGAATGTCAAGGAAGTGGTGAAAGGAAAGATTTGGACTGGATTCTTGGGATTGGATAAGACCTCTGGGTCTTGAGTATTGATAGTGTAATAGGGTGCTGGCTAAAGCCTGAGACAAGTTGATTCAAAAAGGTTGAGGTGGCACAGAAGAGCCTGCATAGAACAGTGGCAAGGGACAGCTTCTGAGGGAGAGGAAAATTAGGAGGCTAAATGTAGAGTATTTCAAGACAGAAGGAAGAATGGACTGTGTTGGGTGCTGCTGAGAATCATATAAGACGATGGAGAAGACGTTCATTTGATTTGGCAACACGGAGGATGTCCATACTATTAACAAGAACAGTTTCCTTAGACTGAGGGGGCAGAAGACAGATTTTATTTAACTCAAGAAATTGTGGTATGAAAGGAGAGAAAGGGAGTGATGACTACGGAGAAAGGTGGGATAAAGGAAGGGTATTGTGGTTGTTCCTGGTATTACATGTTTGTTTGTTTATCAAAGTAGTTACATTCTTATTTTGAAAAATTTAATAGTATTAATAAACTTAACCTAAAAAAAAAAACAAAAAAAACAACCCAGTAGTGCCCTGATCCCACCCAAGAGGCAGCCACTTTGAATTCTTTTGGTTGTATTTTCTCGTTGCCTTAAATTTCTAAATAATACATGTGTATTACTATTTCTCAATGTGTTGATACATTTTCTCTTGACCTAGTGCTGTAAAAGATTTAAGTTTTTTTCTTTTCCTTTAATGACATATGTTAGAGCAGATGTAGGCAAACTTTTTCTGTTAAAGCACCGTATATTTTAGGCTGTGTGGGTCACTTGGTCTCAGTTGGAACTGTTAAACTCTCCTGTTGCGCATGAAAGTGAACACAGCCAATACATAAATGAATGAGCATGGATGAGTTTCAAAAAATCTTTATTGACCAAAAGAGGTGAATGGGCCAGCGTCAGTTCACGGGCTAGAGTTTGCCAACTCCTCTTTAGAGTATGATTGTACGCTTACAATACTGATCCAGGAGCAGGGAGGAGATCGATAATGCAGATCCTAGCTAGGCTTCGAAACGTGAAGGCAACATACCGCTTCATATGATGTCAGAGCTCTCTCCAGTCTTCAAATATCCCCACATCTTTAGCACTGTGGCAGGAGAACAGGAGCTCTCTGGTTTCCTCAAGATGAGTGCAAGATTCATGTAGACATTCCTGCCCCACTGGGCATGGGGCTTAGTAACATACTGTATTTCCGTAGAACTATGTTCTCCATTTGACGAACGCAACAGGTGAACTCGGCTGTATATGTGGCTATATTTGTAGACCCTGTCCTTCTCTCACCCAGGCTCAGAAATTAGAGTCGATCACATAGTTAATTAATGTCTGTAAAACCAAAAAGGACACAGGAAGTCCCTCAGGAAACCCCGGCTAAACAAAGATGATAAATCAGGTTCCCTGGACTCCCATCTATGAGCTATGATTATTTCCTAGAAATGGTTCTGGTTTCCCATGTCTCTTATACCCAGTGGTTCAAGAATAGGGTATTGGCCTTGACAAAATGAATAAGCTGTAATGGCCTTAAATGTAGTCACTGTTAAAAAATCCATGCTTCCTCTGAATGTGGTACTTTTGGTGGCCTTACTTGTTCCTTTTGCTATAACACAGCAGGGATATGATGGGAACCCCACATCCCTGGGAGCTCCCATATCCCAGGGATATGATGGGAGCAGTGAAATTGATGGTTCAAGGCTAACTGGTACCAGTCAAATGTCCACTTTCCAAGCACAGGGGGGGAATCTGGCTTGCTGGTCGATATATTTTATGGTTTCATTTACAGAATGTACAAATACGCTTATTTAATTAAAAATGATCCAGGCTTAGCCAAAGAAAACATGTTTTTTTACCCCAACCAAAATGTCCTCTTCCGATTCTCTAAAAATCAAGTGATAGTTTGTTTAAAAAACAGAGAACATCTGTTTTATTTCGAGATACTGTACTGTCAAATATAGAGCATAGGCCCTCATGCTGATTCATCTATGATATTTGTGTCTGCGATGGTGTGTGGAAACTTGAAAATTAATCTAATTAGTTAAATTTAACAAGTCCTTCCTGCTTGCTAACCTTTAAAGAAATTCCCATTTAAAAAACTTATTTATCTCAGTTCAAGTTAGTTAACATACAGTGTAGGATTGGTTTCAGGAGTAGAACCCAGTGATTCGTCACTTACATATGACACCCAGTGCTCATCCCAACAAGTGCCCTCCTTAGTGCCCATCACCCTTTAACCCATCCCTCCACTCACCTCCCCTCCAGCAACCCTCAGTTTGTTCTCTATATTGAAGAGGCTCTTATGGTTTGTCTCCCTCTCCATTTTTATCTTCTTTTTCCTTCCCTTCCCCTATGTTCATCTGTTGTGTTTCTTAAATTCCACAGGTGAATGAAATCATATGATATTTGTCTTTCTCTGATCGACTTATTTTGCTTAGCATAATATCCCCCTTTTTTTTTTTTTAAGAAAAGTCCCCATCCAGGGACTGGAAGTGTTGGTTGGATTTGGGATTTTCACATCAGCCAGCAACACATGTAGGCACAGATATCTGCAATATGACAACAGCCCTCTTTGTTGTAGTTATGGTGGTGAGAATGGCCGAAGTTACAAATTTAACTCGTACTGGTATTTATCCTGGATGCGCAGGGATTTTCTCGAAAGCAACAGTGCTTTGGGTCTCCAATTGATTGGTGGAGTTTCTGGGGATGAGGCTGATTATGGCATGATGAACTAACAGCAGAATTAAGTTAAACTGATGGGCACTGGAGCCCCGTGGAGAAAAGACAGAAAAGGTGCTGAGAGCAGCCAGGCTGGCGTATTGTCCGAAGCACCCATGCGTTAGAGCTATGTAGTTCTGGCTGTGGTGGGCATTTGTCCAAATCCTCACCTCGGAACAGCCAGCCCACTGCCTGCTCTGAACCAAGGAAACTGGCCCTTCAGAGAGAACATCACGTTTACACAGCTCAGTGCTCTCAGCAAATGATGTTTTAATGGTGTTAAGATGGGGGAACGGATTTGGCCTAAAGCACCAATTACTTTCCATTAGACAGAAAGAACATCCCAGCAGTGGAATCTCCTAACCTCTGCATTGCCCCCCAATCTCACTTCCTCAGTGCTCCTCACAACGTCTGGCCCCACGTATCGTCCATTCCCCCCCCCTCTTAGATCTAGGTTTGCTGCTACTCCACAGCCAGCACTTCTGCACAGGCCAGTCGTTGATTAGCTGCCACCCCAGTGGTGCTCTTCCTGTTCCCTGCACCTACTAGACATGTGGGTCCAGCAGCCGGAAGCAAGTTCTGTGAGGAATAGCCACAAGTTCTGGCCATGGAAAGTCCAAGGAAGCCAGAGAGGGCACGCGACCTGTCAAATACTTATCTGAGAGGGTCTGGAGATTCTCCGAGCACTGACACAGTCCTCCTTAAAGCATTAGGCAAAAGACGCAAAAGACACAAAACCTCCAGAGCTCCAATTTGTGAAGCCCTCCACTGTGTGTGAGGCGCTGTTCTAAGTACTGACCCATTTTATCCTATTGGATCTCTACCTAAGCATGAACATTACTGTTTCCTCATGTTATAGACGAGGAAAGCTAGGATCAAAGAAATTAACTTGCTCAATGCCAAACGATCCTAGGTCACAAAGCTGGAATTTGAATCCAGGTTTTATTTATTCTACCGTCCATGCTCGTAAGCATCGGTATGCCTTCTTCTCAAACCATTCTCACGTTGCTCAAGATTTTCCAAGCATCGTAGGAAATTTGACACGCCCTGGCCTTTGCTTGGTGGGCCTTCTCTTAAAATCCTCCCTCTTATGTCTATGTGCTGGTAACCTTCTCTTCTTTGCCACAGCCCTCCCTCCAATGTCAAGTGTGCCCTGATAAGTATTTCGATCAGTCTGCACCAGTTTTGTACTTCCGCAACTGTATATCATCCCAACGTGCACAACTCTTCCACATTGTGACCTATATTTTTCCTCATGTTAGATCACACACTTCTTGAGGCCAGGGTCCATGCCTCGTTCATCTTTGTACTCCTGGCAATGAACAGGCACCTAGGTAGCAAAGTGCTAAATTAAATGAGCCCGTATATAGTAAGATGTATCAGCACGCTTCCAGTTGTGTGGCAATCAGAGGGTCAAGCAAATGTTACATTCCCACTGGAGACGGACATGTTTTCACTTGGGGTTATTGACAAAGGCTCTGTGGAAAGTTTGACATTTGACGGTGGTTTTGGTGGCGAGAGGAGGGGAGTGGGAAGATTTTTTTCAAGTGGAATTGGCAGAGTGAGTAAATTGCTAGAAAATGTAAAACATTAGAGGGGCGCCTGGGTGGCTCAGACGGTCGGGTATCCAACTCCGGCTCAGGTCATGATCTCACGGTTTGTGAGTTCTTCGAGCCCCGCATCGGGTTCTGTGCTGACAGCTCGGAGCCTGGAGTCTGCTTCCGATTCTGTGTCTCATTCTCTCTCTTCCCCTACCCCACTTGTGCTCAGTTTCTCTCTGTCTCTCAAAAATAAATACATGTAAAAAGAAAAAAAGAAAAAAAAGAAAACGCCAAACACGAGAAGAAGAGATCTTCTATGTGTCTGAACTATAGGAGGGTGTGGAAACAGACCAGGAAACTGAACATGTTTCAGATCACAGGGAGTTTTGGATGCTCTGCTAAATGGGATATTTTTTATTTTTTAGACAGTGAAGAGACCCTGAAAGATGCTATTTTTTTTTAATGAGTGAATGAATAATAAGTTTTTGTAATAGTACCTGACACATAACAAGTTCACAATAAAGGTTGACTAACATTACTGTTATGATCTTGAGCAAGAAAATATAAGTAGTTGTGACTTTATGAATGATGTGAGGTGAATGAGCAGACTGAGTGGGAGATTGGCTAGAATGCCTATATCAATAGCTATAGATGAACTCGTGTTGGTAGTAGGCAACAATGGAGGCAGCTGCTACATCCCCATAGGAAAGAAAACACCCACCACGATTTGAGAATTGCCAGTTGAGCACAGGAAACAAAGGATGAAGCCAAAGAGCATGGCCAGCACCATGGACTAGGTTCCCCCAGCCCTAACACGGGCCTGCATGCATGAAGCTGTGCACTTACCACTTGATTAGTGTTTGGTTCATTCTTCACACACTTGACTTAGGCTTGAGGATGGATTCCACCATAACAGGGCTGACTTTGAACTAATCCTTTTAGAATCCAGGGGAGTGGGGGCGCCTGGGTGACTCTGTCGGTTAAGCGTCTGACTTCAGCTCAGGTCATGATCTCGAGGCTCATGGGTTCGAGCCCTGCGTTGGGCTCTGTGCTGACAGCTCAGAGCCTGGAGCCTGCTTCGGCTTCTAATGTCTCCCTCTCTCTCTGCCCCTCCCCCACGCACACTCTGTCTCTCTCCCTCAAGAGTAAATAAACATTAAAAAAAAAAAATCCAGGGGAGTGTAATCAGAGGCATACCATCTGTCTCATCATCAAGAAAACTTTCTCAACCTGCTGGGGAACTAAAGGACATGAAGAGCAGTTCTGTCAATAACAGCTCCCCACTCTCAACTCCCACAGGCCCCATTCTCTATCCCCCAACCTAAGCCCAGCCTCTGTTCCCCCATGGCCAAACTTCTATCCCTCACCTCTTCACCTCCATTCCAGTTTCAGTGTAGGAAGCCAAAGTAGGCTCCATCAAGCTGGAAAACCTGAGTCCTAGGCGTTGTGCTTTGCCTAAGAACACTCTTCCCTTGCAGAAGTGATGCTTCTCAGAAGCTTACCAGTATCTTTCTTTCCCCTTTACAGTAGGCTTTGAATTTCTCAGGCTCACTGGTTTGGGAGGGAATGACTTCATCCTCTTTTCCAAGTATGGACTGTGATTGATTTTACCTAATCCTCCTATTCCATCACCTCCTTCAGGCGTTGGTTCAGGGATGAGCACATGATCCAGGCCAATCAGGGGCAACTCTTTTTCTTTTCGGTAGCCTCAAATCAAAGAAAACTGTAGCCCTCTGAATGCGCACAGCCACTGCATGACAACATGAGGAAAGTGATCATTGATGAAGAAGCCTTTAAGGAAAAGAGAATTTGGGTGCTTCATCCATTGCTTAAGTGTTGGACGAGGCCAGGCTTAAAGCCCTTTTTACCATCTCCAGTTATGAGAAACATTAAAGCAGAATAGACAAGGTAACCATCCTCTATCAGTTCAGATACTGGGGTTTTGGGGTTTTTTTTTTTTTTTGGTTAGTGGCAACCCCAAACATCCAAACTAACACACCCTGTGATCTTCCTTTGCCTCAACTGCTGGTTCGGATCACCGAAAGTATACTGTTATCTACTCAGCCCTTCTTTACAGCATGAACACACACAGTTATGACAAGGAAGACATGTTTACAGGCAGCTGGGGCATATAAAGTTGTGAGTAGGTTACAAATACCGTACAACAACATTATCCTACACAGTTGGCGATAGTGACAATCCTGAGTCATCAACTGCTTTATGGTTAAAGAACAGACAATTTTCTCTTCAACATGGAGTAAAACTCAAATGTTTTCTTAACTACGTATAAAATATTTTTTGATTTTTATCGGAAAGTTCTTCTACAATAACGCGGTTTGACATATTTCTCTGGCATATATTTACACAATGTATAACCAATAAACAACTAGTTTAGCCACGAAGTTTTGTTGATCCGTCTACCCAATCATGTGACAAGCTCATGTTCGATAGACAAATACAACTGCTGTCCAGGGGCTGTATTCAAACTTTGTATTCATCTACCTTCAATTTTAAAGAGCTGAGGTTATTCCAAAATTTTGCTTTCTGCTTTACTAGCCATTAAAAACAAAGAAGTAGATAAAGAAATCAACTTTAAACTTATTTTGGAGAAATAATTCACAAAGAGGCCCAGAAATCCTTGTAAGGTGTGGATCCATCCAGCACCGCAATACTGATGACAGGCTAATTTGCCAATATTAACACGATTTAATTAGATTAAACCTGATAGATGCACTTCCTGAAGAGCGATGATTTCTGGACCAACTTCAGAATGCACAGAATATCCATTTAATCCCTATTTTGATGCAGAAATACTCAACTACACATAAGAAACACTCACCATGACTGAACCCACCAAATAAATGACAGATTGCAAGAATCCGCTCCTGATTAGGGGTCTGAGAGGGTTATTATATTTAACATTATCTAAGTAGAACCTCTTGGTGAAGTAAAAATATATTTCCACATCAACCAGCAAAATTTTGTACCAGGAAGTCTAACAAAAGCAGCCTAGTTTAGGAGCTAAGACATGGGTTTTTAACCTTTTTTGAGGTATAGACCTCTCATCATTGGGTCACATCAGTGGATCTCTTCTCGGAATGTTTTTAAATTCATAAAATAAAGCACATAGAATCACCAAGGAAATGAATTCTATTGAAAGATAGTCATCCCAACATTTAAAAATTATGATGGGATTATGTTTTCTTCTTTATTCATGAATTAAATAATAAGATCTAGCAGTGGGTCTGATAATTACTATAATTTCAAAGTGATAATGAGCATAAACAGTATCTCATGAGGTTTGTGAAAACTCTGATTTGAGAATGTGAAAATGTGTGTTTTCAGTTGTATCAAGGTTGCAGGTACTGCCAGTACAACTGTGGGCTGTTATCTGTGTTCACAATGTAACAGAATGACTTGGTAGCGGGGAGTGGTCTTTGCGCTAAGTGGCCCCTATTGGCTTCTCAAAGGATACGGCTTCTGCTATCATAGATGTGTTTTCCCAGACCATCTTAATTATCACATACTCCTCGTGGGAGTGTAAATTGATGTAAGCACTTTGCAAAACCGTTTGACTTTATCTAACTCAAGTTGCATGATTTCTGTCCTAGCTTGGGCTGCCATAACGAAATACAAGATACTGGGTGCCTTAAACAATAGAAATCTGTTTCTCACAATTCTGGAACCTGGGAGTCCAAGATCAGTGTGCTTGCATGGCTGGGTCTGGTGTGGGCCTCTTCCTGGTTTACAGACGATCATCTTCTTAATTGTGCTCTCACCTGGTAAAGACACTGAGAAAGAGGGAGGGTGAGAGGTGGAAAGAGGGAGGGAGGAGTGTAAGTACAAGCTTTCTGGCATCTCTCCCTATAAGGGCATTAATCTCCTCTCATGATGATGAGAGTCCCATCCTCATGACTTCATCTAAACCTGATTGCCTCTCAAAAGTACCGTCTCCAGTTACCATCACATTGGGGGTTAGAGCTTCAACATGAATTCGAAAGTGGGGGCAGGATTCATTTCATAGCAATTGTATTGCTAAGGTCCAGTAATATTTAAAGTCTTCATCCTCTGATTATTTAGGGTGCCAGTAGAGACTCCGAAGCTTGCCCTCCCCTCCACGTCTCTGGAATATAGCTACTGTACTGGGAATATACCCACTGGGAAGATTACTACATGCAGGTTCTATGTTGGGGAAGATATCTTGGCTATGTATGGCTTGGTTATAGCAACAGCAACAACACGATAATAATAGCAATCATAGCACACGTAATGTGCACCATATGCCAAGCACTGTTCTAAGCAGTTTATAATAATAATTCATTTGATCCTTTGAGATAAAAGTAAAAAAGTACGCCCATTTTACATCTGACAAAACTGGGGCACAAAGATGTTACGTGACTTGCTCAAGGCCTCACAGCCAGTGGTGACTGAGACAGGATCCCTACTCCTAACTACTACACATTATTGCCTTTGCCAAGGTGCTGATGAATGGACAGGTTAATCCCGATGAGGAATGAATGTAGGTTCTGGGAACAGATCTGTGTTCAAATCCCAGCTTCACTGCTTTGTGAGCATGGTGGCATACAGCAATTATTTTATCTCTGTGGTATTTAATTGTCTCTAATATTGAGAACAAAATAACTACTCACTTAGTTTGAGTTCCCTTGAAAGCAGAGCCCAGATAAGGACTTGAGTGTAGGTGCTTTATTTGGAAGATAATCCAGGAAGCAGCAAGGAGGGAGTGGGGTGAATAAAACAAAGAACGAGGGAAAGGCAGCAGGGTATGTTGTTAAGTTTGTACTGGGGTCGGTGAGAGCCTGATTCTTCCATGGCCTCCTGGGACACCTCCTGAGAGCATGCCTCTCGGAATTGCTCACCTGAAGGACATGGGACTGGAGCGTTTATCTGTCGGTTCTTGGTCTGTTTTGGCTGAGGGTTGCGCTGCAGCATTAGCTTCCCTGCCCTTTGAGGCCTCGCTTGCGATGCTGGGTGAGAGCAGCCTCCTTGGCCTCAGAGAAACCCCTGAGCTGGAATGCGGAGTGTGCCGAGGTAGGAGATGGCAATGGAAATGAATCTAAACTGAGCCCACAATGCCCATGGCAGCAGCAACTTAAATAGAAGGTAAGTCAAGGAGATATGCCACTGGGGACCAACCAGCTACACCTGTTTTTTCCAGATTTGATTAAGATTCGAGATGATACCTCCAAGCATCTGGCAGAGTGTCTAACTATAAAGGACAAAGGCTACCGCCTTCCATTCTCAAGGAAACCCATGTGAATTAGCCTATCGCTGCAATTGCGTCTTCTACTACCGATTGCATTGTGTGTTTTTTTTTTTAATGTTTATGTATTTATTTTGAGAGAGAGAACACAGGGGAGGGGCAGAGAGAGAGAGGGAGAGAGAATCGGAAGTAGCCTCCGTGATGTTAGCTCAGAGCCCAACACGGGGCTCAAACCCATGAACTGTGAGATCGTGACCTGAGCTGAAACCAAGAGTCAGACACTTAACTGACTGAGCCACCCAGGTGCCCCCACTATTGATTACATTGTGATTGAACAATTGAAAAAAAAGATGAGCTTCGATCTATAACTCATACCCCATAAAAATTCAAAATTCATTGTAAATCTAAATATAAAACCCCAAACTATAATAGATAAAAACATAGAAGAAATTGAGCGTTATCAAATTAAAGAACTTCTGCTTTTTGTAAGTCACTATGAAAAGAACGAGAAGACAAACCACATCGGGGTGGAAATATGTGCGACTCAGATACTTATAAAGGACTTGTATTCAGAATATGTAAGTAACTCAAAACGCAGTACTAAGAAAACCAGCAAGAAAACAATAGGCAGAAGATCTGAGTAGACACATTACCAAAGAAGATGCATAGATGGCAAATGAGCCCATGAAAATATACTGAATGTCTTAGCCCTTAAGAACATGCAAATTGAACCCACAAAGAGATACTGCTACATAGCCCACTTACAGTAAAACCACTGACCACACCAAGCGTTGGTAATGATGTGGAACATCTGGAACTCTCATACGCTGCTGGTGAGAATGAAAAATGGTACAACTGCTTTGGAAAACAATTTGGCAGTTTCTTAAGAAGTTAAATATACGCATACCATATGTCCCAGCCATTCCTCTTTTATGCCAGATAAGTGAAATTATACATCCATACAAAGACTTGTATATCAATATTCAGAACAGCTTTATTTGCAATTGCCAGAAATTGAAGTGTCCATCAGGAGATGAACAGATAAACAATTTGTGTTGTATTAATGCATTGGAAAATACTCAGCCCTAAAAAAAAAGGATAAATTATTGACACATGCAACAACATGAATTAACCTTAAAATAATTGTACTGAGTTTAAAAAGCCAGATCAGCGGCGCCTGGTTGGCTCAGTCGGTAAAGCGTCCGATTTTGGCTCAGGTCATGATCTTGAGGTTCATGAGTTCGAGGCTCTGTGCTGACAGCTCAGAGCCTGGAGCCTGCTTCGGGTTCTGTGTCTCCCTCTCTCTCAAAAATAAATAAACATAAATATTTTTTTAAAAAAAGCCAGACCAAACAAGAGTACGTACTATATGAGTCTATTTTTATGCAATTATCTAAATGCAAAGTAACCTACAGCAATAGAAAGCAGATCATTGGCAGCCTGGGAGTGGAGGGGTGGGAGAGGGATTACAGAAGGGCTTGAGGAAACTTTTGGTGGTGAAGGATCTATTCACTATCTTGATTGTGATGGTGGCTTCACAGGTGCATCCATCCGTGAAAACGGATCAAACTGTACAATCGAAACATATGCAATTTATTGTGTGTCAATTAAAGCCATTACAGATATCATCATGATGAAAATTCCCCTGATTAAGGATGGGGAAATTGCCAGTGCAGCCTCTCTCCCCCAGGCATGGAAGTTCTCAGATGTAGGTTCAACACGACCACCTATTTTATCTGTTCGCAAGGTCATGGTTAATCTATTCTCTCCAGATTTCTTTTAAAAGCAATGTCATTAAAGACTCTTTAGCTCTGAATCTGTACACGTGTTTATATTTGTGTGTTTGCCATTGCATTGGGATTAACTCTCTAAAGGTCTCATCTTTGTGGTCATTAATCCCAGGTCCAGATGGCACTGTGTCTGGAGGGAGATTAAATTTCATCATCTGTCTTTAGAAAACTGGACAAATGCCTCTACTTGGAGGTGCTGTGTGCCTCACTGGAAAGAAGTGTGCTCACCAGGAAGCTCACTCTTAAAGAGGAATCTACATTTTTAAAATAAAGTAGGGGCGCCTGGGTGGCGCAGTCGGTTAAGCCTCCGACTTCAGCCAGGTCACGATCTCGCGGTCCGTGAGTTCGAGCCCCGCGTCAGGCTCTGGGCCGATGGCTCAGCGCCTGGAGCCTGTTTCCGATTCTGTGTCTCCCTCTCTCTCTGCCCCTCCCCCGTTCATGCTCTGTCTCTCTCTGTCCCAAAAATAAATAAAAAACGTTGAAAAAAAAAAAAAAATTAAAATAAAGCAAACACCCAATTTGTGGCAGAGGTTTTACATGGCCCCATATCATATCCCACCATGACCCCAGAGTAGCCATGGTGGAAGGCGCCATGCACTGGCCACTGAAAACATGCCCCCTTCTAGCTCACTTGTTTTTCTGTCTCTGGGTTTTCTCTAGATGCTAGGAAGCCCTCTCAGCCAGTGACCAAGCACCCAGGCTAGAACTGAGCAGGATTTAATGCCCTGTGGGCAACCCTCAATTAATGAAATTGGAGTACATGCTACCTATGCTCTGTAGTGCTTCAGAGAGGCACATTCTAGGCAATGCCTCAGAGGTAACCTGGGCATGAACCTCATTGCGTAGTGGTGAACAGGTAAGCTATGCATTCTGACTGCCTCTGATAAGTTCTCTTTTCCCTCTTCTCAGTTCCTCATTCTTTCTTCCGGGAATGACTTCCCAAATAGAGTTAACTTCATCTTAGACCTTGTCTCAAGTTCTGGTTCTCATCATTATCACATCAACATCTGCACTTTGTGTGCACAAGTTCAACATCTAGCTTCTAGGTTGATCTATAACGCAAGCTGAGCAAAGAGTTTTGGTAGTGAAGTGATGAAAACCTTGATGCCTAAAAAATTGTTGGTATTTTTTCCTTTAATTTCCCAATCCTTCATAAGTAAAATTGTGGCATTTTAGTCACAGGTTAAAAATAGCATTACTTGAGCAAGGAGAATGTGGAAATATTTATATTTAAAATCAGGATCGGTTCTATAAGAGGAACTCCAACCAAGTTGGGCCCTTGGGCCCACTATCATTTGACAATCAATGCCATAGATACACTGACAGCATTATCTGCTTAGAAATCACATTGCAGTGCCCCCAAACGGCATACTGACATTAGAATCCTCACTACATACTACTGTGTCTGTTTCTGCCCCATGCAAGGACTCTCTGTTCTGCTCAGATTATTCTTGCTGTCATAAGATACATCTCAAAAACTAAAATGTAGATGCCAAGAGTTAGTCTAATCTATTATTCAGGATAGAAAACATTGCTGTCATAATACATTATGACGAGCATTAATTATCCTTGACAAAAATGGGCCCATAGAAGGACATTAAACAATGCTACTTCCCTTGGTGCCTAAATGAACCCTTTTACTTGACTGATGAAAAAATTGTTATCCCCCAACAGGATGAGAGTTTTCTTTGTCAGCTATCACTACCTAACTGATAGTTCAGATGGAAAGTAAACGTCACCCAGCATGATTAGATCATTATGGTTTGTGACATTTAATTTATAAATATTCCAAGATTTTGCTTATTTAAAAAATATCCTAAGGAAAGTTACACGAACATACATGAAATAAGAGTTCAAGTGGGAAAGTTGAACAAAGTAAAAAATGATTATGTCATTTGAGTCCTGGGGTGTCCTCTAGAATTTCTCTGTTTCCTGACATGGGAAAATTTGTGACATGCTTGCTAAGAAGTAAAACTTTGTATCCAGTCATGTTTCAAGGCTAAGTATTTCAGAAATACCTGCCCCGGTTCTGAGAGTGTGATCCTGAGACATTAGTCCTGCCTTTCACGCATGTCCTAAAAGAAAGCAAAGCACAGTGGTTAAGAGGTAGAGTTTTGAAGTAATGCATGGATTCAACTCCAGGCTCTTCCAGTATAGAATCTTAGGCAAATTACGTAAGTGTCAGAGCTCAATGTTTTTAGATCTAAAATAGGATTTCTAATGCCTCCCTGACAGGGAAATTGGGAGAATTAAGTGGATTAAAGTCTGCACCATTTTTTTAAAAGTTTATTTAGTTTTGAGAGAGACAGACACAGAGAGAGAGAGAGAGAGAGAGACAGAGTGTGAGTGGGGGAGGGACAGAGAGAGAGGGAGACACAGAATCGGAAGCAGGCTCCAGGCCCAGAGCTGTCAGCACAGAGCCCAATGCGGGGCTCAAACCCCTGAACCGTGAGATCATGACCTGAGCTGAAGTCAGATGCTTAACCGACTGAGCCACCCAGGCGCCCCAAAGTCTTTAACATTCTTAAAAAGTAACTGGCAAATAGTGAAATTCAAAAATTCAGCTGCTGGCATAAAAGAGTGGCCATTTGTAGATGGCCTGTTATAGGTGAATTATGTTCTACCCTTCTCCCAACCCCGCAAATTCATGTACCGAAGCCCTAACCTCAGGAACCTCAGAATGTGAATGCATTTGGAGACGGGCTCTGTGAAGCGGTAATTCAACTAAAAAGAGGCCGTTAGAGTGAGCTGTGGCCCAATGTGACTGATGTTTTTGTAAGTGATCAGGACATGGACACGGAGGGAAAACCATGTGAAGACACGGGGAGAAAGCAGTCATCTGCCAACAGAGAGAGAGGCCTCAGAAACTGACCCTTCTAAACCTTCATCTTGGACTTCTAGCCACCAGGCCTGAGAGACAGTACATTTCTGTTGTTAAGTCCCCCCAGTTGGTGTTATTTGGCTGTAGTGGGCGGAGCAAACGAAAACACTGCTCAATGACGACAAGCAAGTATAGACCGAGACAAATAAACGAAATGATCGCATCGGACAGCAGGAAGCAAAAGAAAGCGATCCTTGGGAAAAGGGGATAGAACGGCTGAGCCCGCTTGTCACCCTGGCTTTCTGCCCAGGGGCAGAAATAGATGATGCCGCGGAGGAAGGGGAAACAGAAGCAGAGCCCAGGGGTCGAAGTTCAGGAGACGGTGATCAAAGTTCAGGGGAGTTGACATGGATAGAAGTTGTCTGAGCAGAGTACCAGAAGGAAGGGATCTGTGTAGAGAAAAGAACTCCTCAAATTTGCAGCGGCGGCCCCTCAAGTCTCTGGCTGAAGACAAAATGGTGAACATGTAGGGGAAAATTTCATGCGCCAGAACAACTACTAGAAAAAGAACAAATTTCAAGCAAAGAACAGTTACTAGGCAACTGCAAACTGAGCAATTTCCAGCGCTGGCCAGCCAGAGAGATGAGATCTCAGTGAAGGTTCAGGGCATTTAGTAGAGACACCAAGAGGATCCAATGTTAATAATAGGGGTAAAATAGCCCTAGAGAGAGGTTTCCCTAAGGAATCACTAAAAACAGAGGCGCCTGGGTGGCTCACTCGGTTAAGAGTCTGACTTCGGCTCAGGTCATGACCTCACGGTTCGTGAGTTTGAGCCCCACATCGGGCTCCGGGCTGACAGCTCAGAGCCTGGAGCCTGCTTCCGATTCTGTGTCTCCCTCTCTCTCTGCCACTCCCCTACTCACGCTCTGTCTCTGTCTCTCTCTCAAAAGTAAATAAACATTTAAAAAAAAGATATTATTAAAAACAAACGTCAAATAATCAGACTGCTCTCTAAGTAACTATTTTCTAAGTGGCAGGGGTGGGAGTTGGGGGGAGGGGGGCGGGTAGGAATCTCAGAAAAAGATGGAAGGGGGGCAGGAAATGGACAAACAAAAAAAATAGTAAAATGGTAGATATAAACCCTAATTGTCTACTCTTTGTGTTCATATTTATACAGATATCAATACAAATTATCTAAACAGTCCAAATAAAAGCAGAGATTATCATATTGTGTTAGAAAACAAAACCCAAATATAGTTTCTATATAAAGCATTTTAACTATATTCACACAAGTAAAAATTGAAAGTAGAAAGTATATATCTTACAAACACAAAGTCTAAAAAAGCTGGAAAGGCTATATTAGTATCACAGGAAGTAGACTCCTAGATAAGGAATATTATCGGAGACTAAGTGGTACATTTTATACTAATATCTAGGTTAGTCGATAATATTGTGCCAAGATTAATGTCTTTTGATAAATGTATCACAGATGTAAGTTGTTAGCATTGAAGGAAAATAGGTGAAGAATAATGAGTAATACTTAATATAATCTTTGCAACTCTTCTGTAACTCTAAAACTGTTTTAGAAAAAATGTAGATGTATCCAGCTTGCAAAGGGAGATAAAAAGACTATCTTTAGTCACAGATTGACGTGACTGATTTTGAAGGAAATCTTAAAAGGTTCACCAAAAAATAAGTTATGAGAAGCAATATGTGAGTTTAGCAAGTTTGTAGGATCAAGAAAAACATACTAAACTTAAGATATACTAGCAACGAACAAGCTGACGTTGAAATTTTAAAATACCATTCACAATAGCAGCACCACGTAAAATACTTAGGGATAAATTTGATAAAAGACATGCAGTGTTGAACACTACCCAACGTTGCTGGAAGAAGGTAGAGACGGGTCGAAATAAATGGAGAGACCGATCTTGTTCATGGGTTGGAAGACTTGGTAGACCAAGATGTCATTTCTTCTCAAATTTATGCAGAGATTCACTGCAATACCACACACAACTCTGGTAGAGTTTCTCGTGGGAATTGACAAGCTGCCTCACTCAATAGGCAGTTGACAATACAAAGGACCGGGGCGCCTGGGTGGCTCAGTCGGTTGAGTGTCTGACTTCGGCTCAGGTCATGATCTCGCGGTCTGTGGGTCCGAGCCCCGCGTTGGGCTCTGTGCTGACAGCTCAGAGCCCGGAGCCTGTTTCAGATTCTGTGTCTCCCTCTTTCTCTGACCCTCCCCTGTTCATGTTCTCTTTCTCTCTGTCTGATAAATAAATAAATGTTAAAAAAAAAAAAATTAAAAAAAAAAAGAAAATACAAAGGACCTGGATTAGCTAAAACAGCTTTGAAAAAACAAACAAACAAAAAAAAACAAAAAAAAAAAGAAAAGGAAAACAAAGAGAGGCTGGCCTGTATGATTTCAAAATGTATGACATCGCTACAGCAATCAAGACAGTGTAATATTGGCATGAATGTTGACCAAACCATCAATAGAACAAAATATAAAGCCCCAGAGTAGACTTACACATGTATATGGTCTATTGATTTTTGACCGATGTGCAAAGGCAATTCAGAGGAGGAGAAAACTATGTTGTTCAACAAATGGTACCTGAACAATTTAATATGCAAAAATACAAAAACAAAAACTAATATCCAAAAATGCAAAAAGCCTTGGTTCATACTTTAAATCATGCCCCCCAAATAATTCAAATACACGATAAGCTAAATGTAAAACCTCAAACTATAGAACTTATTAAAACAAACAAACCAACCACCGGAAAACTCTCTGTGACTTTATGTTAGGAAAGATTTCTTATATGCATCTAAATCACAATCCGTAAGATAAATCATTTATAAAGTAGATTTTATCAAATTTAATAAATCTCTCTCTGAAAGACATTCTTAGGGAATTAAAGGCACGTATCTGCAAATCACCTACTAAAGGACTGTTAACCAGAATATAAAGAACCCTCAAAACAAAGCAATAAGAAAACAAAACACCCAATCAAAACAGGAGCAAATATTTAAAGGCATCAGATGGCAAATAAGTTCCCAAAAGGGGTTTACCATCATTAGTTGTTAGAGAAATACAAATTAAAACAGCAGTGTAATACCACTAATACCTATTAGTGTGTCTAAAATTTTAAAAAAACTGGACCATATTAAGTCTTGATAAAAATATGGAGCAACTGGAACTTCCATATATTCCTGATGAGAAGGCAAAATGGCACAACGGCCTTGGACAACACTTTGGTAATTTCTTAACATGTTAAATGTACACCCATCACATGAACTAGCCATTCTTCTAGGATTTTGCCCAGGCGAACCGATGGCACATTTACACAAAGCCTTGTTCACAAATGTGCATAGCAGTCTCATTTGTAATAGTAAAAAATTGAAGACACCCCCAGAACAAAAAAGAAAAAAAGAAATTGTGTTATATCCGTAGAATGGAATATTACTGTGCAAGAAACAAAAATGAAAACAAAACAAAACAAAATAAAAACCAAAAAGCTGTTTCTTTGGGAAAAAGAAAGGAAAACAAAAAAAGATGAATCTCAAAATAACTGTGTTAAGTGAAAGAAACCAGACCATGAACATATATAGTATATGATCCTCTTTATGTAATATTCTGGAAAATGTAAACTAATCCATAATGCTAAAGTGACTCAGTGGTTACTTAGCATTAAGGGTTAGTGGGGAGGGGCAGGAGGAAGAATTACAAAAGAAGGCTTTGAGCGAGAAAGACACCTTCATTATATTCCTGGGGGTCATGTTTTCCCCCGTGTATACGTATGTCAAAATATCAAATTGTATACTTTAAATATTTTTCATTAGTACATGTCAAATATGCCTTTAGAAAGCTGTAAAAATGATGCATAAAAATATTAGCATATTAGCAAACTGTTAAAATGTTTGATTAGCTGGTACTTATTGATGTTTATCAAATTATGCATACCACCTAAAACCACGCACGTTAATAAGTGGCTACATGCCATTCGTATCATCCAAAACCAATCAGTAGTTAGACTGAAAAAAGGCAGGATTCTTGAGCTCAATTCTAGTATTACATTTCCTAACGTAGGGAATGAAAGAAATACATACATTGTGGGAATGGGGGGAGATTCGATTTCTAGAGAGACAAGTTTTCTTTATGGCTTCCCCATTAACTCTGTATTCAGAGAGGAGAAATTTGGGAAAATTAACATCAGAGCCTCCAAATCCTCTGATCTGACTGTGCTCTTGAGTTTTTGGAGTATTGCACTTGGGTCTGATGATTATGATCATCATTCTCATCCGAATAAAGGGCATTAAGTGCTTGTGTGTGTGGAATAGATACTGAACAGAGAGCGTGTTTAGCCCTGTACATGATTATCTCCATCTTCTGTGGATTTACTGTTTCTGAGAACATGTCCAGTCAAAATTGAGAAGTCTTGTAAATAATAAACAAACAAACAAACAAAATCGCTCAACCACTGTAGTGACCTTTTTTCCTAGCGCCTTTAGGTTAAGGTAGGACATCAGTTTTGAGACATTTTCGCTGGCTTTTGATAAAATGATGTGTTCATGTGCATTTGATTAGAGAGCCTGTCTTCACTTTAACATTTTTCTTTTTTGCTCAGCCTTTTAGCTCAATGTTCAAATTGTTTTTCCAATCAGCTTTGTGTTTTCTGTGAATATTGAGACCGGTAGCTGATAAACCGGAGGCAAACCCAAGGATTTTTAGGAAATTTGTAGCTATAGATGGAACACCTGCAATGCTGGGACCATGTATCTCTGGTGCCTAGCTCGTTTCCTGGCTTATGGTGAACACTCCATGAATGAGGGAATAAATGAATGGATGGATGGATGAGCAAAACCAATAAGAAAATATATTGATTCTTCAGAAAAATATATTTCTACTTGTGAGATATGTATGTGTATATACATTTATATATTATATTATATTAGTGGTTATTATATAAATTATATTTATAAATAATAAGTATAATATATATAATATATATAAATTATATCATTGTATTAATGTGTGTTTATATATGGGTGGTTTACCATATGTATTAGTTATCTATTGCAGCATAAAAATGTACCCTCAAACTTAGCAGCTTAAAACAACATTATCTCACACAGTTTCTGTGGGTCAGGAATTCAATAATGGCATAAGTGAATTGTATGGCTTGGGAATGCTTATGAAATATATATGCAAGATGTCAGCCAGAGCTATCATCTTTAAAGCTGGGACTAAAGGATCCATTTCCAAAATAGCTCACTCACATAGATGTGAGTAATTCTAGTTATTAGTAGGAGGCCTCAGTTCCTCACCATGTTGGCCCCTCCATTCAGCTTCATGAGTTCCCTATGACATGGCATCTGGTTTCTCCAAGAGTGAGTGAAAACGAGACAACAAGATAGAGGCTACAGTGATTTTTATGACCTAATCTTATAAGTGGCATTCCATCATTTCTGCGATGTCTTATTTGCTGCCTAGGACAGCTCTGTTTAGTGTTTTACAGACTATAAAAAGGCACAAAATAGCATAAGGGGAGAGTCCTTGGAGGCTACCCTAGAGTCAGATGACCGCATCATTCTTTGGGTTCTTCAGAGTATTTCCCCAGCTATTATAGCATTAACATAAAAGTACTCCTTGAACTTTGTAAAAAAAAACCAAACACCATGGCTCATTATCACCATGATTTCGTGCCCTTCAGTACATGGCCAATACAAGGAACCAATACATTTTATTTGAAGGATAAGAGTCTAAATCGGGTGATGTGACCAACAATTAAGTAATCCCTGTGGCCTGGGAAGTGACCTGATCTGGGTTGCCTGAACTAGTCACTGTGATAAAGGAAATGGGGTTAACTGATTGGGTTAGTCTTACTAATGTCCATATCTGGTTGAGTGTGGGATCACCTTATCCACAAGACAGACACCTGAATGTCAACCAGTGCCCTGTTAGATAGTGGGAATTAGGGGATAGACATTAACCAGGCAACAAATGAATGTCCACCACCCTCTATCTTGGAGTCTTAGTTAATGACCTTGGTTTTGGAATGGAAATTAAAAATCAAGATCTCATTCCAGAAGGGCACTTGGACTTTCCTTCCAAAGTTCCACCGTCTTAAGGTTACTCAGGTCCAATCCCTCTTACTATGTATTTCTTCATCCCAAACTTCAGATTCTTTAGAGAGCAACTCTGGTTGATACAACTTGCATCAGATGTCCAGTCACAATGACAAAAGGGCAGGATCAACTTCATTCCTACATGCTGAAGCCATTCTTAGAAAAGGCAGCTCCTTGGTTGTTGGAGAGACAACTCCAGCACACTTAGGGCCAGGAAATTAATTATGCCCTGATTGGATTCACCTTTAGCCTCAGGGCTATATTAACAACATTAGAAGCCCTGAGTTCTGGTTACCATGGTTCTCCAATCACCACGTATGATTCAAAATGAAAACAATTCTAACCATAATATCAATGAAAAGAAGTCAGTAAAATTGTGTTATTTCCCTTGATCATAGTTGCAATACTTTTTTTCCGAAAGTTGTTTTTTCTTAAGCATTGTTAGTGCCCTAAGCCCTCAATTAGTGTTCTTTAGTGATCCAACATGGACCACTCTTATGAAGTTTACTACAGAATTCAGAATCAAAATCAATGAACACAGCAAATAAATCAGGCAGCAGTAGGCAGGTGCAGGAAATGCAAGAGTGTAGTCTATTTGCTGTCATTATTAAAGGGGACTATAGCAGACACTGGCAAAGCCCACTCTATAATCTTGGTAGAGCTCGCTGTTCCATATAGCGCAAGGGCTTCCTACCGCCCTGCCAACAACTCTGTGTCTATGGTGGAGGCTTCCTCTGGCTACAGAAGTTTACTCCACCTAGGCAGTGTCCCCAGGAGTTAATTCCCCTAGAACAATCCTCAGCAATGAGGGATGTGATCAAGGGTAAATACCTCTCCTATGAAGTTGAAATATTCAACATCATCTTCCAAAGCCTCCCAAAAGGACGGAGTCTCAGGGGACCATGGTGGTTTCTTCCCATCTCTGCCTCCTTCCTCCTTTGTCTTTCCAGCGCTCCTAAGGATCATCTTCCAAATACAAATCATTATCTCGGGATTTTGTGGGAACCCCATCAAAGACAGGCAGATCCTAGCATGAGGCCATAACCAAGGGAGTGCTGAGGCCTGACCACTTCAAAGCATAATAGGGTTTGATTTCCTAGATCAATTGGTAAACTCAGTTGGGGATGCAACCATACAGATACAGAAACTAGACTTTCAGTTCACTGGTGTGATGAGTGTTTTAGAGTTCAGCTTCTCTTAACTAAGTACACGTGACTAATAATTCAATGCCAGAAGTTCACTGGAGAACCTCATAGTAAGACTGAGTTTGTTCCAGGAATCAGTATGCTTTTCTCTTCTGTCAATTGTACTTTCATCGGGGTGCCTGAAGCTCAATAAAATAATCAGAAATGTGTCAGGTCGGCACTGATACAGGGCAAAAGGAAATGGATGTTCACAGAGCTATCTATCCAGGCCGTGGTGAGGCCTGATAAACCCCCTCTGCCCCACACTAGAGGCACCCCTGGCTGATGGCCAGAATTCCTGTCACCCCCAGGTTTAGGAACTCTCTCTGAAACAATGGTAGACTGTCAAGTTGGCACATTGGAACCAGTTTTCTATCCACATTATCCCTTTCAGCTGAAACATTCCTTCTCCGGATGGAACAAGTAATCTATAGCCATGCCATGGGACACAGTGTCCCCTTTGTTTTCACTCCTAGAGGACAACCTTTTTTCCACGTACTGAGTGGACCCCTCATTATCGTCCACTAACTATTCTTTTCTAAAATTTCTGTTATTTTTGATTTTTTTTTTTAATTTTATTTTAGAGAGAGGGAGAAAGAACATGAGCTGGGGAGAGGGGCAGAGGGAGAGAGAAAAAGAATCTTAAGCAGGCTCCACACTCAACACAGAGCCCAACTTGGGGCTTGATCCCATGACCCTGGGATCATGAACTGAGCCAAAATCAAGAGTGAGATGCTCAACAGACTGAGCCACCCAGGCGCCCTGCCCAAGCAATTCTTTTAACATTCTTTATACTTTACTCTCTTCTAAAAACGGCTTAAGGTAGCTCACAATAATGCATAAAATAACACATGAGAATACAAATTTTTTAGAAAGGTGATGAAAGTCTAGGGAAAATCTAGGAAAGCGTCACAAAACGAAGTTAGGAATGATACGAAAATCAATATAGCAGGCCATTTTAATTCTAAGTTTAATTCGAATACCATTTAATTCTAATACCATTTAATTCTAATACCACAAGGGAGTCAGTCTACAAACCTAAGCTCACTAGTGGGAGCCCCGGTATTCACAGCCCCCAGACACCCGTGCTTGTCCTCTGTCTGGGACGCAAGGTCTTCTGCTCGTCCACACAAGAGCCTCCATCAAATTCATAGGAGCATGCATCCAAAGGGCTTGCAAACTTTTGTGCCACCTCAAATCAAAACGGCAGTAGGCAAAGCTGTTTCTCTCGCCTTCCCCACTCCCCTCCTGCCGACAAGAAACAGAGGCAGAGAGGTGCCGGGAAAATAGACTTCGGGCTCTCCTGTGTATTTTCAAAGGCCTCCACCTCTGACAAATAGTAGCTGAAGCTCTATGCCATTTGAAAAGAATTCAGCTGAAAATTACGAATGGCTTTGCTGTTATTCAAACTCAAGCAGGTGCCAGCACCTCCTTCCCTCCCCACCACCCCTGCCCCATTTATTTTTGACAATTTCCAGAGTTTTTCTCTTTGATTTCCTTATAATGAAATTCACTAAGAAGGAGATCAGAGAGGTTTTCAAGGGGAATTGGAAGCTTGACAGACTAGGGCCATTGAAACTATTTTAATTAAGTCCTCAATGCTTCTGTAGAACATACACACCAGCCACAATAACAAAGAAACAAGAAAAGGGCCTTGGCTTTACTCTCAGCAAAATAGATACAACGAAGTAACACCATTCTGCCCAATACAAATCTTCCTTTCTTTATTTCTCAGGCTGTGCTTATATTGGGCACATCCAGGGTATTTTTTGGTTCTGTGGCCCGCCACAGAACTGTCCAGGAAGCAGCCTCTTCTCATCTCCGGGGTATGAGGTCTTTGCAGGCTGAAATGCTGTCTCCGGCTTTCCTTTGCTGTTAGAAAAGAAAACTGTGTGTCAGAGAGGCATAGGACTCTTACCCTGCAGGACAAGCCGAAAGCTTCCTGGGTCCATCTGATTTCTGCCACACGATCTGCTCATGGCATGCAAGTCACCTATAGGAGCTACTCTTTGACATTTACCCTTAACCACTGTTCTGGTCAAGTAGCAGTTACTAAAACTGTATTTAATCTCTGAAGTTAAAAAAAAAAAGTAGGAAAGTGATTTTTTTCTGAACGATTTATTTGTTTAAAAAAATTTTAAGTGTCTTTATTTATTCTGAGAGAGACCGAGAGAGTGGGGAAGGGGTAGAGAGAGAAGGAGACAGAGAATCCCGAGCAGACTCCACACTGCCAGTGCAGAGCCCGCTGTGGGGCTCGAACCCACGAGACCGCGAGGTCATGACTTGAGCCGAAACCGAGAGTTGGAGGCTCAACCAACTGAGCCACCCAGGTGCCCCCGAGTGATTTATTTTAAGATGTCAACGCCATTCTGAGGGGTTTTGATACATAGAAAGGTATTTCTTTAATAAGGTTCAGTATTCTTCATAATTCTCAGTATCCTACATCTGTTCAATTGTGGTGAGGCCAGTATATACTGCATAAGACTAATTTGAGAATTAAAAGAGGAAATAAATGCACAGTAAGCGCTCAGTCATGTTTATTAGTAGCATTTTCTTGCCTTTATAACGATCATATATTGAGCACATAGTCTGTGTCATGTACTATAATAAATACTTTTTTGGTACAATTATCTGTTGTTTCCCTGAAGAGCCCCAAAGAATAGTTTCTGTGAAATTTGCCTTTATCTGCTTATGGAGTAATATATACTCTTTGTAGAAAACTTTAAAAATGAAGAAAAGTGTACATAAGAAATTATCTATTTTCCTACCACCCAGAATAAGCACTCTTAATCTTTTAGTATGTTTTGCCCCAATTATTTATCCTTATGCATAAAATGGATGTACTTTATACAAGTGGACTCATCGTGCAAATAAATGTGACTTCCTGTATTCATTTATTTTTTTTTTTAATTTTTTAATGTTTATTTATCTTTGAGAGGCAGAGAGAGACAGAGAACCAGCAGGGGAGGAACAGAGAGAGAGGGAGACACAGAATCCGAAGCAGGCTCCAGGCTCTGAGCTGTCAGCACAGAGCCCGACGCAGGGCTTGAACCCACGAACTGCGAGATCATGACCTGAGCTGAAGTCAGTTGCTTAACCGACTGAGCCACCCAGGTGCCCCTGTATTCATTTAATTTGATAGCAGGAGCTTTGTCCCAGGACATTTAATATTTTTGAATAACAGTGGTTATTGTATGTGCCATCAAAAGAATGCATAATAACTTACTTGATACTCTGCAAGGTAGTATTATTGCCCCCAGTTCCAGCTGGAGGAATTGAAGCTAGGAAAGTTGAGTGATGTGCTGAAGCAGGATAGTTTATGGGGACCAGACCCAGGATTCAAAACCAAGTCTGTCTGGCTGCAAAGCAGAGGCTTGGTGCCCCCCTCTGTATGGCCTTGTTCTCCCCTCGAGGTCACCAACAGACGTTCTGCACATGCCCGTGGCTTCCGGGAGCTCTGTCTTGGAGGTGCTCTCTGGCCAGAAGGAGTGGGCTTAGCTACGTAGGGGAGCAAACATGTTACAGTGTCTTAAGTGGGGCTCCTGTAACAAAAGACAGACTCACAAGAGAAAAACAAGTTTGTCAACATGTGTATCGCACATGTAACACGCAGGAGAACCCGGGCATGAGTGACACAGAGGTGGCTTAGAACTCTGGGTTACACAGCACCTTCAACAAAGAACAATAAATTTTGCAGGAAAATGACAGGACAAAAGAAAGTGGTTTTCTGGCTTCCAAGGATGGCAAAGTTGTGGGAAAGTAACTATATAGAAAGAAACTAATGGAGTCAGGTTTATTTGTAGATTCCTCTGGTGCCATCTCCTGTAAAACAGAATTTACATCCTGCCTTTAGGCAGAAAAGGAGGAAGGCAGAGGGAGCTTCTCTTCTGATTTTGCTGCTTATTAATTGCTTTCGGCTCAAAATAAGTTTTTGTCAAAGAAGTATATTTCGGGGTGACATATTCTGGTTTCCTGCAGCCCCTACATGTCACAGCCTGGAAACGTCAGGAGTTAAGGCCCCAGGAACAACCCTCCAGTGTAGGATGGGAGTTAGTGACTGAGTACCTGTGCTTCATCACCCCAGTGGGTCATTCTGAGGAGTGCTGGATATAGTCCTTCAGAGGATCCCCTATGGGACCGGGCCCATGTTGCCCACAGGGTCCTGCCCATGTGTGCATCCTCTATTGCTGTCCTTTCCTCCCTGGGTTCCTTCCCCGCTCCCTCGCAACACTTCCCAGATAAATCACGTGGATAAAAACCCTTGCTTTAGTGCCACCTTCTGTGAACCACCCAAACGAGGACAATCTCAGATGCACCCACATTCTGTGTCACCCAGAGCCCAGCCAAATGCTCCTTCGTCTGCCTTAGCATTATGCTAACAGAGAACTCTCTTCATGGTCATCATACAGTTTACAACAGTGAAAAATTTCGTGCCTTTAAGGCTTAAACTGTTAGAAAGTTCTTTCATATGCTATTCCATTTTTTTAGCGTTAGCCTTCATAGAAAACCTACTAGATGAACAAGTCAGATCTAGTCTGGTCCATTTTAAAGATGAAGTGAAATTGTCCCAGATGGGTTAGTTATATTACTCAGAGTTCCAAAGAGAAATAATGATTATTTTGTACGTTTCCTGTTGAATCCCATTACATACAGATTCTCTGCTAAATACTAGACTACTCCATATTTCACAGTCTGGAACAAAAAAGAGCTACGATTGATGGATAATTGGAGAAAAGGTAATAATTGGTTCATTAAAAATAAGATGCTTAAAATCCTCCATACTATTAAGTTTTAATGTTTTCCCATGAATTCACTGAATTAGTCACACAGTTTAAATAACAGCGAGTTTAACCTTATCTGCAACAAGGGATGAATAAAATATGAAAAATGAAAGGTCAGTTCTAAAAGGCAACTGTCTCACCCTTTTTCTGTACATATTTTTTCTGTCTGACAAAATGTTCTGTTACAGCTAATTGGTCAGCATAAGCAAATCTACAAAAGGAACTTCATGCTGTGTGGAAGATTTTGAACTGATGGCACAAGACGGAGTTGTTTTGGGCAAAAGTCTGAGATTTCAATCTCAATCAAACCACGTAGGAGGCATTTACACATATAAATAACTACACAAGCATAGTTCTCATGCACAGACCTCACTAATGTATCTCTTCTCTCAAGGCTCTTCCACAGACTGTGCAGCTCTGTGCTCCTTTTTCCTTATGTCTTCAATCTTAAAGAAGCCATCATTCTGCTCTCCCTTATTCAGACCCTAACCTCTTATCCTCAACTACCAACTGGGAGTTTTTATTCAGATGTTCTAGAATGGCTTCAAACCCAATGTCTTTACAAGCCAACTTTTTGGTTCCTTTCCAGCATCACTGTTTATATCCATACCCACGTTTACCTTAGAAACCTTGCATCTGGGCTCGTTCTTCTTCACTGTTCTCCATTCCCGAAGACTAATTCTTATCATTTTTCCATTTAAAATGGGATCCCATGGCCACAAAGTCATGTGAAGACACCTTCCTGAGTGTTCCACCAGCCCATCCCCTCTCTCTGCTGGCACCACGGCTCACAGTGCCAGTGGGGTATTCCTCAGGACCAAATCCCCCCATGGCTCTCTTTACCAAGTGTAATTTCCTCTGTCGGATTCCCACGACGCTTTCTAATATCTCCCCATTTGGGTCCAAGTCTATTCTTTGTTATTCTGCTATGTGTACTTTCTATTTTGGTCAGTGTCTAAAATCTGAGAGATCACTGCTCTTTCAAGTCACAATTTGTTTGTCACTGGTTTATAGGTGCACAAAACAGATGTTCTCTGAAGACAGGGTTTAGCTCCTACTCTCTGTTCACGAACGTGCCTGGTACAGTGTTAAGCACAGTAGAAGTTCAACAGTTGTTCACTGACTTATTATATTCAATAGATTGGTGTGTCTGAGTGGCTCAGTGAGTTAAATATCCAACTCTTCCTTTTGGCTTAGGTTATGACCTCACTGTCGTGAGATCCAGCCCTGTGTCATGCTCTGCACTGGGTTTGGAGCCTGCCTAAGATTCTCTCTCTCCCTCTCTCTCTCTCTCTCTCTCTGTTTCTCTCTCCCTCCCTCCCTCTGTTCCCCTCCCCACTCATGTTCTCTCTCTCTTAAAATCAATCAATCAATCAATCAATCAATTAAAGAAAAGCTAGATCATCATTTTTGAGAATAACACATGCCTCAAGGCACATAGGCTAAGAGGGATCCTTGTAGCTCACTCCCCAGGCAGAAATACATTGCCCAAGCCAAAGGTATGGCAACCATAGGGCACAAAGTCCAGGCTGGTCTGGGTTGATACAAGATCTAGTGGGTTAGTTTCCCAGTCTTTGCTCACACCTGAGTTGTCTTCATCAGATGTTGCTAGTAGAACCTTGAAGAAGAGAGGGAAACTCACTGTTTTCTCTAGGGAATGGAGTGTTCCTTGAATTTGACCACTTAGAAGCAAAATCTCAACACTAGGGGTGAGTTTGATTTCCAAGTCAGTCGTTCCTGACCGTGGCTATTATCACAGTCACGGAGTTGCTTTCAAAAATACTGATGCCTGGGCTCAAACTACCACAGATAATGATTTGTAGCTGAGGAGTGGGGCTCAGCCATGTGCATTAAAAAAAAATCTCCCCAGGGAATTCTTATGAATATCCAGGGTTGGAAACCATTATTTTAGATGTAACAATATGGGGTATATGTACGTTTCAGTTCCTTTCTGTCTTAGGAATCTATGATTTGGCTGAATAATCAAGTACTATGTCAAAGAAGGTACTTCTGAGTTAGAAAAACATGACTTGGTGGATGGAGAAAGAATATGTTCTGTAGCCCATATCATTAATTTTGATCCTCTGACATAGCAGACCATAATACAGCTATATATTTAAGCTACTCTCCTTCTAAAAGTTAAAGGAAATAGACCTGCTGGCTGACATTGACCTTATGGATTCTGAATGGTCACAGTTTGCAAAACCTATTGCCTCCCATCTCAGAGTCAAGAAGTATTTTTAAATCCAATTAGGAACAACTTATTCAATCTCTTCAAGTAGCTTCAAATAGGAAATTTGTCAACAAGGGCAAATTGAAAGGAGTCCACTTAAAGGAAATTGACATATTTATAATGAGGGAAGGAGAAATCATCACTTTCTGAAAATAGCGAACTCCATAGTTTGCCTATATAATTCCTGGAAGCTTTGTTCCTTCCACCTGTGTTCCCTTCCATTTTCCTATTCAGATACTACGTTTGAGTGGCCTGTACAATGTCAGATCACATCTCTAGTCCACTCACTCACACAAAGTTACACGGAAATATTTGGATCTTCCACTGACAGCCTTTATGCATTCTGCCACTACCTTTAGTGTGTTTCCAATTTAAAGCATCACCAAAGGAGAAGTTTTCGTTTTGAAATAGGTGCGATCATTCTTAGAAATAGGAGAAGGTGTTTGTTTTGGAACTTAATGGACTCCATGGCCGGACTTGGAAGTAGACAGCCAGTGACACTCTTGGGAGTGTCTTTTATAGACCACTCTTACCCAATCAATGGAGCTTTAGTGCCTTGGTGTCTGTTGATTTAAGGTAGCCTCGTAGGAGGGAAAAGATGTATTTGCTACTTCAAAATAAAGCCCCATGGATCTGAAACTCGGCAGAAGATATTTATTCCTTTGGATTAATTTGTTGCTAAATGTTAGGCAGTTAACTTATTCACGGTCATTTACACCATAGCGTGAGCTGGTTCATTAGCCACTTTCTGCTGTGACTGCCGGCTGATGTTTTCATTTGGATCAGGGAGAATAAGACGGATAGTCTCATTTCCGGGATAGAGCAAATTGATGTGAAGACCACTGGCCCCTCAAGGACAGGGCAAGAATTCCACTGTTGGAATTAAAGGGGTCTGTCTGAGCAGTGAAGTGTGGGGAAGCCTGGGGTCAAGGAAATTCTTCCTCCAACAGCTCTAAGACATGATCTGAGACACAAATGCATACACTTAGCTTCTAACTTTCTTCTTTTTTAAAATTTTATTTATTTTGAAAGAGAGAGTGGTGGGGGGTGGGAAGGGCAGAGAGAGGAGAGAGAGAATCCCAAGCAAGCTTCATGCTGTCAGCACAGAGCCCGATGTGGGGCTCAATCCCACTAACTGTGAGATCATGACCTGAGCAGAAACCAAGAGTGGGACACTTAACTGACTGAGCCACCCAGGCACTCGCCTCTGATTTTCTCTACCCCACCTAGTCACCAAGTGGAAAAAGAAAATTTGTGAAATCCTAGAAACCACGCCTGGATTTGGGGGATTCTCTGGGTGACTTTTGAACGTCTTTTTGCCCCCATGCTTGATTTTCCTTTTAACTAGTTCTCAAATGTATAATAGTAATGGAATGGGGAGAGCAACATGTAGAGTGGTTTGTCGTCAGCCTGACCCCTACCTTAGATAGTCCTAGGTAGTAAAACGGGTTTAGACAATAAACTCTTCTGACCAGGGGCTTCCTGAAGTTCTGAGTACCTAGAAGTCAGCTGGAAGAATCTGGGAACCTGGAAGGAGATGATGGACAAGTTCAGAAAAGAGAAGTGGGAACATTGTCTGAAGAATTCTCCTTCACCGTGGTGCCATCAAATTCCCTGTTGCCCAAGCTGATCCCTTGCGGGGGGTTGGGGGGGGGCATCTTAGACTTTTTCTTTGCCTAGTCAGTCAACAAGCACAGTCCAGGCTCCGTGTATATCTTGTCAGTGGCTTCTCTCCTCTCCGGCCCCACAGCATTTCTCCCTCAGACCTTCACTACCTCTCACCTGGGCTGTGGTTGTTTCCTTCCCCCAGCCACCAGTCTCAGCCCCCATAAATCCACAGCCCTCAATATCGCCAGAAAGGTGTTCCAAAAGGGTAACTTTGCTTCCCTAAAACCATTAAGAGATGTTCCCATCACCCCAAGATGGCTCCCCTACTTGTGGGACCTTTGCCACTGGCAGCTCTCAGGATGCTTTTAGAAACTCATGGTGACAGCATTACCTGATATCAAATTCCACAGCACCAAGCGCATTCCCTTCCCAGCTTCCTCTCCATCTTTCTAAGTGAAAAGTTTGCCATATGTGCTTGATGGTTTTCACACTCCTCGAAAACCTACTGATTTCCCTTTTTAGCCAAGAGACAGTAGGCTCAGAGCCTTTGCAGGCGAAAGTATCTAGCAAGGGTTTATGAAAGTAATTTGTTTTTACTTTACTCGTTTCACCATTATGTTTACAGCAAAAGACATGGATTATTATTTACAATAGTAATAGAGTTTTCTTAGATGGCAGGTTTAGTTAAGTTAAAAAGAACGGGTTGGGGCACCTGGGTGGCTCAGTCGGTTGAGCGTCCAACTCCACTCAGGTCACGATCTCGCGGTCTGTGAGTTCGAGCCCCGAGTCGGGCTCTGTGCTGACGGCTCGGAGCCTGGAGCCTGCTTCAGATTCTGTGTCTCCCTCTCTCTCTGACCCTCCCCCGCTCATGCTCTGTCTCTCTCTCTCTGTCAAAAATAAATAAACATTTTTAAAAAATTAAAAATAAAATAAAATAAATACAAAGAATGGTAAATTAAGGAAAACATTAAGAGGTTAAGTGAGAGATATTGCATTATTTAGATCTGGCAAAAATTGTGCAGGTGACACTGGCTGAAGTTTGGAAAACACTGACCCCACGGGACCTAATCCCTGCTGCTTAACGTGCCGCTCAAGGCCACCACTGTCTGTTCCCATCTCACTTTCCAGCTGCCCTGAGTACCAGCGTGTCCTGGCCTCGCTGTCATCCTGTGGGCTGCGTGGAGTCCTGCCCTCCTGTCAGTCGCTGGGCCCTGGCTGGAATGAGTGCACCGGCCACCTTTCCTTACCTGGCAATGACTCCCACTGTTTCTGAGTCTCAGCTCAGTGTTCTGCCCCTCCAAGTAGTTCTCCTCTCCTGCTCTCTGCCCATTCCTGTCCACGGGGATGGCTGGCCTTTCTGGGTTCATTTATTCATCATCTGTTGTAGGGCAGACCCTCTGCCCTTGCCCGGCTGCCAGGAGACATGCAGTCCAGTGGGGCTGAGACCCCCCCCCCTCCCCCCGCCGTAAAGGGAGGAGGTGATTGCGACGTAGTGCAGTAATTACAATGTTTGCAGTAGCTAATATTCACTGAGTGCTTTTTATGGGCCAGACATTCCACTTACATATAGTATCCTAAGTATCGTTCGCCATAATAGTATGACAAAGGAAATACTATTAATATCACCATTTTACAGATGAGGAAGCTGAGGCATTAAGAGATCGAATAACTTTCTCAAGACTACAGAACCACAAACAGAGAGTAACTAGCCATGCCAGGGGGCAGTGGCGAGGGATACATTTTGGCTCTGTGCTCTTGTTCCAGACACATCTAAACATAAATGCACCTGGTTTGTCACCATGTCTAACATTTGGACACAGAGGGACGTGAAGGTGATGAGAGGCCTTGTCTAAAGCAGGACCGAAACTCTTCTTTCTTCTGCCTGGTCCCTGGGAGGAAGCCTCTACTGTACTTGCGGGGGACCTAACAGGGCAGGGCACAAAGTAGTGTCCAAGAGGATACCTTAGGGGTCCTGATGTTAGAAGCACATTACATTTCCCTCAGATTCTTTAACGACTCTGTTAACTCTCCTGCAGTCCCAAAGCTCAAGGCTTTAAAATAGCAGCGTGTTGGGACCCGTGGGTGGCTCAGTCGGTTGAGCATCGATTTCAGCTCAGGTCATGATCTCACAGCTTGTGGGTTTGAGCCCCACATCGAGCTCTGTGCTGACAGCTCAGAGCCTGGAGCCTGCTTCAGATTTTGTGTCTCCCTCTCTCTCTGTCCCTCCTCCACTTGCACTCTGTCTCTCAAAAATAAATAAACATTAAAACAAATTTTTTTTAATTTAAAATAGCAGTGTGTTTTCATGCACATTATTTCACTTCTGCTCACATCTACCCTGTGAGGTACACTTTCTTAGCCCTATTTTACAGTTAAGAAAATGGAGGTTTGGGCAAGTTGAGCACTTTGTCCAAGGTCACAGAACAGCTTAGTGCTAAGAGCTGGGGTATGAATCTGAACTGTTGGTTACAACTTTATTGTTTTTTTTGATGATACCATATCTACTCTCGTAGTGAATAGTCAGAATTTTGTTGTTTTGGATTCACAGTACCTCTGAAAATGACATGCTAGCTTCCTGGGGATGATTTCTAGTCAAGGATCATTTGGGAGAGAATAGGATCATTAAAAACAAATCCTAGGCTCGTTATCTCCATGAACCACAATTTGGAAAAACATGGGCTCTTTGTGGAATGGTTGTATCCAAACTGGCGTCTCTGCAATCGTTAGTATTGCCCACAGGAGCCAGAAGAGGTTACTTCCTGGCATAGCCCTCTGCTTCATGATCCATCAGGCTAGGGTCTAAGGTTCAGCTCCTTACAGGTTTCTCTTCTGCTTCTCCATTCACATCATCAAGTCCAATCCAGACAGCTGGGTCCCTTGCAGTGTCTAGAGGTCGTGCCACTGTCTTCAGACAGTGATGCAGAAACTGGGCATCCACGGGCAGGAGGCTGCTGGGACAGAATGCTGCCTCCCTGTGGTGCCTGGTAGGACACAGGAGACAGCGTCTCCCTCCATTGCCCCTGCCCACAACCTCACTCTAAAGAAGAGCTTGCATTTTTATTAGGTTGAGGGAACAAATGACCCTCTTTGAACTTGACCCTAGCCGGCTTTGTGTGCACCACATGCCCAAGTGTCAGCCACACTGGATTCCTCCCCATATCCCTGGGAAGTTCGTAACCCTCATGCCACCATAACCTTCACATTTCTTGGCTTAGAATGACCTACTCCATCTTTCTCACATGTGCAACCCCACCCACGTCTGATACTCAAACCAAATAGTCTCTGGGGAAATCCTCACTATGTCCGCCTCTACTCTTCTCTGAAATTCTAGAATTCCTTAGTTCTGACACCACATATCACAGAGGTTACACGCACTTGCTTTAGAGTCAGACAGATCTAGGCTCACAACCCAGTTCTTCCAATTACTGATAATAACATTGGGGAAGTTATTGACTGCTCTGCATCTGTCTTTACTCACTCTAAAACAGGAACGATAGTATCTGCTTCCTCAGGAGGCTGGTTTGAAGCTAAATACGGAATGATACATATATAACATGGTACCACAATGTAGACACAATACCATAACAATTGGTTTTACTTCTCATGCGACAAATAAGGGTTCCCACTCCATACTTCGTAGAGCAGGTACTAGGATACAAGCCATACATTGATTGCAGCCTTCGTTTCCCCAGTGGGTTCCGTCTCTGGGCCAACGAAAGCGAGAGAGTGGGGAAGGGGAGAAACAATGAGGACACGGAAATTGAAAGCAGCACAGGTTTTTTATTTGCCATTGTCCACCCGGTAGGAGGCTGCCGGAGACACAACCAAGCACTTGGGCCCCTCCTTCTTGCAGTCAGTTAAGCCAGAACCTCGTGGGGGGTGGGGGCAGGGGGCGGGGGGGGGGCCGGGGGGGCGCGGGGGCAGGGCGGGGGGGGGGGGGTGCGGGGAGAGATCAGGACAATAGATTCCACCTCAAGGCCTCTGATCCTGTGAAGATCTGAGATGCCTGGCTCTTGCCTCTGCTTCCTGCCAAAAAGTTTGCAACTCTGGCTTTTTCCAGTGGATAGCCATAAAGACTCCTCACCTCGTCTTTAGGAATGCTCTCGAAACCAGCATCTTGGCCTTTCCTTTTCATGGGTCTTGATTTTGATTCCCATGACCCAGCAGTATCACTGGGAAGCATTCTAGTGGAAAAGTTTACTGCTGCCTCTCTCTGTACATAGAAATAAGTAATGCCTACATAGAACTTGGTACTTATTTGGGCTTGGTACTCTTGGCACTTATTTGGGCTTGGTATTCTTTTGAACACCTTGCAGACATTAACTCATCTATTTAATTCTCATGATGATCATAGGGAGTAATCTCTAATATCATCCCTGTTTTTACAGGTAAGGAAACTGAGGCACCAAGAGAGTCACTTACCTAAGGTTCCACAACTAGCAAGTGGCAGGAGTGGGATCCAAACCAAAGCCCAATATTGTCACCTCTAAGCCACACCCCCTTAACGGACAGACAGATGGAAAATCAGTTATACAAGTCAGTTGTGCATTATATGCAGATTACATTATATACATCTAAAGAATGATTTAAACTCTTTGAGACTCAGCAGCAGTAACACTTCCCCTTAGAAACTTCTCCATCCTCTCTCCCAAATGGAATGAGGTGCCTCCTTTCTTCTTTCTTTCCTGATTATTCTGGATCCACCTGAATCCTGGCCCTCCAGGAGACTGTAGGCTCTGGAGAACAGACACCTTATTTTACTTATCTTTGCCACCCCGGTGTCTGTCTGACCCAGCAGTATTTGGTCAGTGAAAGAATAAGTGATTGAGGATACGTCTGTCTCCTAAATCTGTGAGAATCAATCGATACTATTCTACTTCTGGAAAGCAGGGCCTGTACTCCATATATTTTAATATTCCCCCAAATGCTTACATCTCATAACAAAGGCTATCTACATGCTAGTTGAAAGAGTGAATGAATAACCAACTCTTTTCTAGAACCCCCCGACAAAGTCTGCCCCTTCCTCTGCTCTCACTCTCTCTTGCCTGATGGTGTAGCCCCCACAGGCTTAATTTGTGTAGCTTATTCATGTTTAAAAATGAAGGTGACACCCTACTATCTTAGAAACACTCTCCACTCCAACTGCTATTTTTAATTTTTTTTCTTTTTTTTATTATTTTTACATTTATTTATTTTTGAGAAACAGAGTGAGACAAAGCGTGAGTGGGGGAGGGGCAGAGAGCGAAGAAGACACAGAATCTGAAGCAGGCTCCAGGCTCTGAGCAAGAGGTCGGCACAGAGCCCGATGCGGGGCTTGAACCCACGAACTGTGAGATCATGACCTGAGCCGAAGTCGGACACTCGACCGACTGAGCCACCCAGGTGCCCCACCAACTGCTATTTTTATTTTTTTTTATTATTATTTTTTTTTCCAACATTTTTTATTTATTTTTGGGACAGAGAGAGACAGAGCATGAACGGGGGAGGGGCAGAGAGAGAGGGAGACACAGAATCAGAAACAGGCTCCAGGCTCCGAGCCATCAGCCCAGAGCCTGACGCGGGGCTCGAACTCACGGACCGCGAGATCGTGACCTGGCTGAAGTCGGACGCTTAACCGACTGCTCCACCCAGGCGCCCCCCAACTGCTATTTTTAAAAGGGGCAAGTGCAGTTGTGGTTACAGCTCTATGCAAGGAGTGGCGGGAGTTTATCATCTGTTGGTGCTGTGGAATATAGCCAACATTTATGGCTCATTTCTCCCTTTCTCTCCCCATGAGCTTTTCTTAGTTTCTGAGCTAGATTATGTCCTGCCATGTTATGAGAAAAACAGCAGTAAATCTGATGGGGACTCTGTGTCCGGGAAGACTGGAAAAGTCAGCCCCTTCCCCTTCCCCCACCCCCTTTCTTTCTGTTTCTTATTAAAAAACAATGAGTGTGTGCATGTCCTGAGAAGGGTTAACTATCCTCAACGTATCATGTCCAATGTTTTGAAGGCACTGATGAAAGATGAAAAAATAATGCAGTCCCTCTCTCAACCTTTTTCCTGGTCTCTATATTAAGGAGAAGATGCCTAGAAAGACCTCCCCCTACATCCTCTATGCTGAAGTGTAGCTGGTAGGAAGACCATGAGCCAAGGGGGCTGTGGAGTCCTTTGCGAGCGATAACTCGAAACTCTGCTAGACAGTTATGTCCAGCCTCCAAGGTGGCCCATATTAGTCCCTGTCTCCTGGAAGATATACGCTTGTATGGTGCCCTCAACATTCTCCTAGGGTTGGTCTCTGTGA
The DNA here is from genome assembly GCF_046562875.1 of Panthera onca. NCBI lineage: Eukaryota > Metazoa > Chordata > Mammalia > Carnivora > Felidae > Panthera > Panthera onca. The sequence continues at coordinate 142,901,352 of NC_138347.1, forward strand.
CCAGTTGCATTTTATGAGAAAAATAATGACATGTCACTTCTGAGATTAGGTTAGATACCTCCTAGGACATGTATCTGGGTATCATTCCCTCTCGGTCATTCACCCTGGGGATGCCAGCTGTCACATTGTAAGCAGCCCTGTGTGCAGGCCTACGTGGTGAGGAACTGATGCTTCTTGAGGACATCCATGGGAACAAGTTTGGATCTTCTAATCCAACAAAGCCCTGGGATGACTGCGGCCCCAAGCAACGTCTTGACTGCAGCATTAAGACAGACCTCAACCAGAACCACTCATCTGAGATGCTCCCTGAGTCTTGACACTCAGACACCGAGTGAGATCATCAGTGTTTGTTATTTTAAATTGCTAAGGTTTGGGGTAATTTGTTGGGCAGAAATAATTAATTGGTATAGCTTTACAGTTAGATCAGGGAATTGAAATCAAACCACCCGGGATTGGCTTTGCCACTTTCTAGCTGGGTGACCTCTGTGGGTTCCTACCCTTCTGAGCCCCCGGTTTCTCATGTAAAAATGTCAACTTCATTTCATGATTCCTGCCTCATAGAGATAGGATTAAATGGCAAAAAAAAAAAAAAAAAATTCTTACTTAATTTAAAGAAACATCTAATATAAATCTAATTTTTTTTTTTAAAAAAACACACCTTTTATCTACATGTAGTATACAACTAGTTTCTAATGAAAGCGGTTGGAGAAAACATATTTACCAATGAGGATCCAATGAGCAGTACAGATAAGATGGATGAGGGGGGGGTAAAAATGTTGGCTGTCTGGTGGTCCAGAAGGGGCCCATGGCCTGTCTCATTTGCACATTTCATTCAGTTTTATTTTAATTCCAGTACAGTTAGCATACAGTGTTCTATTAGTTTCAGGTGCACAATACGGTAATTCAACAATTCTATACATTATTCAGTGCTCACCGTGGGAAGTGTGCTTCTAATCCCTATCACCTATTTCACCCATCTCCCTCTGCTGACCATCATTTTTTTCTCTATAGTTAAGAGCCCATTTCTTGGCTTCTCTCCCCCCCGCCCCACACTTTTCTTTACTCGTTTGTTTTGTTTCTTAAAGTCCACATATGAGTGACATCGTATGGATCTGTTCTTTCTCTGCCTGACTTATTCCACTAAACATCTTACTCTCTAGCCCCGCCCATGTGGTTGCCAATTGGCATATTAATATAAATCCCCACAGAGAGATTTTTGGCTTGCCGGAAGGACCTGGAAATATTTTGCGTGATGGTTTGTACCTTGGTGGGATGTCCCTCATAGGTAGACTCAAACAGCATCTTCTCCCCTTGGAAGACGTCGCATTATAGATTTTTAAGACTTCCTATTTTCCTGCTACCTCAACAGATCCACAAACAAACAGGCAGGAAGCATTTGACCCACGTGACCAGGTGCACCAGCGTGGTAAGGCTAGTCCCTGCCAAAGCTCCCCCTTTGGCCCTCTCCTGGTTGTGACCAGTGACCACACCAGTGAAATTCCTCACCTCTCTTGCTTGTTGTGCACCACACCCTGACCTCCAGTAAAGGCACTTGCCCAGAGGTCCTCGCTCTCTCTCGGCTCCCCACCTGCTTGGCGGAGCCTGTTCCCTGCCCCCTCCTCCCGTGTGGCCCCGGGGCGGCCCGCCACGCCTCTCTCTTCTATGACTCGTGAGTGTAACAGATCTCTTTCGCTCTCGAACGCCTCTCTGGTGTTATTTTGTGTCTGCACACGACTGATCATCAAACCCTATGTTAAGCAACATAATCATTCTTGACAATAAGATGGTGTATCCTCAGGGAAATGCCTATTAGAGATGAAGAAATGGTTTCCCGTTTTACAGGTAGAAATACTGAAGCTCAGAGCATCGACCCCCTTTGCCACAGGCCCCTGGCTAGACATGCTTGGGATTGGAAACATGTCTTGCTCTCTACCTCCGAGTCTCTCACCTCATCCCCGAGCGGCAGGAACACATCCCAGGGCAGCTGAGACACATCCAATCCCTTCGTGTTGCTCTACTGGAAGGAATGGGACTATGGAGCTGAGCGTAGCACTTGAAGCCCGATACACGTTAAGTAAAATTCAGGCCAGACGTGTTGCCTGGGAATCCTGCCCAGTGCTCGGCTTCTTGCTCTCCACGTGCAAGGCAGTGTATGCGGAGCTCTAGCCGTGACGAACACCCTAAGTCTAACTGACCCTCAGGCGGTCCAGATGCAGTCTTTGGCCAACGTGGGGCCAGCTCCATCATTCCGGGCTCGCTACTGACCTCCTGATGCCTCCCTCTGTGCCGTTGGGGACCCTGCGGGCCTCCTCTGTGATGGCAGAGGAGGCTGCTGAACCCATCCTGGTCCTAGAGCACTGGGGACGCTGCTGACTATCTCCTGTCAGAAGCAGTTGCCTAGAAAGCATGGCTTCCCTATGCAGACAGTGCAGTAGTAGCCCCCACTTTTCTCGAAAGTTCGCGTTATACCACTTCGCTTTTAGAAAAGACCAACGTTAGTACCTGTTTTTTGCCAACAAAAGAAATCTGGAAAGGGTTTTTGCTCTTATGAGAAAAAGGCAGAAAGCGCAAGCAACACTCAGCATTTGTTCGGGAGTGAGCCGAGATGGATGCGGCAGGTACCCCAAGCAGCGGCAGTGGCCCCGCCAGTTCCTTCCCCGGGGCACGACGGCACCTTAGCGTCAGGCCACCATAGCTTTGAACTGCGTCTCTGAGCATCTGTGCTTTCTCTCGATTTATCTCGTGCATCCATTAGCAAGATGTGTCCTCAGGTATCAGAAAAGCCTAAGAGGTTATTTGGGGGGAATCTGGAATGCTCACAAACTGTTCCATATAAATTAATGGCAGTTGTTTCGCTTTGTGCCATTTGGGCTTCTGAAAGGGTTCACAGGTCCCTTCTACTTTTGGATGGCAGGAGAAGCCTGGACTGGGCAGGACTTGCCAGCCGGACACTCCCCCTCCGCATGGCGAATGTTCCCGCATGATTACAGCCCTAATGGGAGCTTGAGCGTCTGCAAAATTAGCAGGCTTTGCAGATGATTCTATCGAGCTGCCGGTTCATGGAAACTTTCTGGGCTATTTTCTCAGGTTTCCTGAACTGGGATTCCAGATAAGAGAAACCATGGGATGGCAAGTAGCTTATGTAGATGACAAAAATGATTTCCTCAGCTCCCTGAGGGTCCCTGGTTTGGTCTGAAAATTAAACTGACAAAGATCGATTAGCAAAAAACATATCCATGTCCTTGAATTTTACATGCACACGAGAAACTTCACAAGAGAATGAAGACCCAAAGGCAACCAGAGCAGAAAGCTTTTATACTTTTTTAGACAACTGGACAATGAACTTGTGAGGAATTGGCAAGACAGAGGTGTTTGGGCCAGGGGTAGTAAATGGTGAAGAAGTAACCAGAAAGAGAAGAGTGAGTTTCACAGGTTTGTGCAGATTTCCCAGCCCTTAATTCTCCATCTCTGATGGTAAGAGTGTCTCCCTCCCTCCAGGTTCAGGTCGGGTACCCTTCACATGGGGGATTTATCTCATGCTTTCAGAGATGAAGGGCGAAGCGTTGGGGGTCACAGTGACCTTTTTGCTCCTGTCATTTTTAAAAAAAGAAAATCCTTTGGCTTAATACTTAATATGCTGAGGTGTCATATTTGGGGGTAGCATGTCCTGAACCTCATAATATACAATAGCATCTTTGGAATGGAGGCCAAGTAAGGTCACTTCTCTTTTTGCTGGACTGAGACACATTCTGCTTCTTCCAAAGGGCCACAGTCATGGAGTGCAAGAGTATGTAGTGAGGCTGGTCTGGCCACCAGGGCAGTGCTTACCAAAGTGTGCTCCTTGGAACCCCAGCATGTCCTACTGTCCTGAGTTATTCCTTCATGGTCTGTACCCTCATTTCTCCAAGGCTTGACCCAGATGTAACCTTCTCAGAGAGATCTTTCCTAACCACGATATCTAAAAATGCAACAATCCACCCAATACTTCCTCTACCTTTCCTTGCTTTCTTTTTCCCCTTAGGACTTACCAGCCTCTAACAAACTAAGTATTTACTTATTTTGTTTACACTAGGATGTGTGGCAATAAATTCTGTTTGTTTCATTTACCCTGTGTCCTCAGAGCCTACAATACAGTCTGGCATCTCATATGTACTCCGTAAATATTTATTGCATTCGTTAATATTGGCAACATTAAAAGAAGAGACTTGTCCCAAAAATAAATAAAAAACGTTGAAAAAAAAAATTAAAAAAAAAAAAAAAAAAAAAAAAAAAAAAGAAGAGACACACACCCTGCTTTGCAATAATGCAGTATCCCTAGTATGTTATAGCATTTTAATATTTGCAAAATCTTTCCTATGCCTTGCCCCCGTATGATCCTCACCTTAGGCTGACAGAGCCAGCACTATTATCCTCATCTTGTGAAAGGTCAGTCTCAGAGTGGTAAAGCCATTTCCATAAATTCACACAGCCGAGAAGTGCCATAGCCCCACCTTGAACCAGGCATCCCACTACAATGTGTTTGATTCTTTAGTGCTGTCTTCTTACTGATGTGGCTACTGATTTAGGGGCGACTTAGAGACGAATTCTGAAAACCAAAGGCTTTGATGTTCTCTCAAAGCCCAAACCTTATTCTTTTTCCCCTTGTTTTGGAAGAACAATACGTTCATCAAACGCCAGCTGTTCGAGTAGGATCAAGGATCAGAAACGTGTAAGAAGCAAATTCTTGTGAAGCAGTTTCACATTTTGGAAAGCATCCAGGTGAAAGCTGGGGTAGCTTCAGGCTACATGGTGGCTTGGGGGTTCCCTCCTCCCCTACCTCATTAGGTTCACATCTTTCTCAGCGCAAGACTGTGGAATGGAATGAGGCAGAGTACCACCGGATGGGGCTCCAGGTGAAATGTCCAGGCCTGTGCCTTCAGAGAATCAAGTGGAAGACTGAATGCATGCAGGGACCTCCAGGAGGATTTTTGTTAATTGGCCAAGGAAGTGCACTGGCCCCAGACAGACATGGGTTCTGATCTCAGCCTTGTCACTTGCCACCTTTGTGACCTTCGGCAGGTTGACTAACCTCTCTGAGCCTAGGTTCCTTGTGTGAAAATGTGACCAGGCTGCCTGACCTGGTGCTCTACTAACCAGTCATGTGTCCTTGGGCAAATATGTCCTCATAATTGTTGAAATTTGAAGTGGGATTCATGAGCAAACGGCTAAGAATTATTGAGACATCTTTGGTGCAAAAGGGTGATTTTATTAAAGCACAGGGGCAGCACCCGTGGGCAGGAAGAGCTGTATTGGGTTGTGAGGAGCGACTGATTATATACTTTTAAGTTTGTGGAGGGGGGAAAGGTATAGACAACGTAGGTATCCAAGGAATTTCTGGATGCCAAAAACCAGAGTCTCACAGGACCCTGAGGATTTAGCTATTGTCAAGATGAGGTTGCTTTTAGTTTTTAAGGAAATGTAAACATTAAGGCATTAAGGCAGCCATAAACTTCTTGATGAGTGTTCCACACTACAGGTCTCTGGCCTCTATCAGTGGGCTGCAGGCTCTAAGGGAATTTAATTTAAACTACGTTTTTCTTGCCTTTGTTTCCCTCATCGTAATCAATGTCTTATGCCTTGCTTTCCTCATCTATAAATGAGGGTGATATTAACACCCAGATCATTATGGTGATGTGAGAATGATATGAGGTAATATGTGGAAAGCACTTAGAAAAATGAATAATCATTACTAGTAGTACATTATGACACTCAGTTGTTTATCAGCATCCGGTGTGTGTTGTCTTGTGCTGGCCTCCCCCAGAAGCAGATCCTCTGGCAAATGTGTATCAGGGAGGTGGTCTTAGGAGGTACTGTAGGGACCCAGGAAGTGGGAGAGGGAAGGAAAGGCAGCTGTCAAAGTGCGTGTTAGTGGTCGGGTCACTGCCATGGGCATTGGAGACTCAAGCCTGTGGGGACCTTGGGGAAATAGGGTGAGACATACCTGAAAGCTGTGTCGCCCTCAGCATGTGGGACTGGCCGCCATCTTTTAGTGGTTGAGGGCTGCTTCAGGAGCATTAATTCTGTGTCAGCCCTGAGTTGAGTCCAGTTTGTAGCAGAGCACTCCTATGGCTGGAAAAGTCCAGCGTTGGGCAGAGCGTGGAAGGAATTTGTGGTGAGCAATCTCCATGAGTGCCGAGGGGGTAAAGAATGTGGATACAAAAGCAAGTGTCAGGCAGAGAACCGGGCTCCCATTAAGTTTTCAATAAAAGCTTCCCTCTACCCTTAACAAGTTTCCTGGCCGAGGTGGATTCCCTTGGAAGACGTGAGAAGAGCTTGAGGGCAAGCAGTTTATCTGGCAGAAGATACCAGAAAGCAAGGACGGGCCAAGTGGGGAAGTGAGGCAGCCAGTAGAGGGCGCTTTCTCAATCAGGGCCCGGCTGTGAAAAACTTGCCCTTCTGGGAACTCTGGAGACAGTGCAGGGCACCTCAGAATTATCTCTGCACAGGGGTTCAAATGCTGGGTGGTGTTTATCTACCAAGCCCCTGTCAGGAGCGGTGTCTGCTTCTCTCTCCAGTGTGAGGAAGCAACGTTGCCAATATGTCTCTTCGCTGTCATATTTCAGTGCCTGGTTACTATTTATTATAGCTCTGGCTTACCGAAGTTAGGAATTAGAGGATAATGATTTTTTTTAAGTTTTATTTATTTATTTTGAAAGAGAGAGCGTGAGCAGGCCCACAAGCGGGGCAGGGACAGAGAGAGGGGGAGAGAGAGAATCCCAAGAAGGCTTTATCCTCAGCTTGAAGCCCAGCTAGGAGCTGGATCCCAGGACCGTGAGATCATGACCTGAGCCAAAATCATAACCTAGTGAGCCCCCTGGGCACCCTGAGGATGATGAATTTGGTCAGTATTTAGCCACATATCTCCAGTTGTTTCAGAAAGTAATTTGAGCAAGTTCTGGAAAAGGGCAGTGCTCTTGGGCCGTACTACCAGAGACTTGTTTTCCAGAGCCTGTCTGCCCCTACACTGACACCTGTGTGACCCACACAGAGTGTTCCCCAGGCTCTCGGGGTGAACAACCTGTCCTCTGTAGGTCTCTCCCACATGTGCTGTTGTAAACATCATCCATGGGGCAAGCACACGTCAGAGACTAGAAGTCCAGTTGCTGATGTCAAACACATTTTCAGGAATGCTTAGAGTTGAGCCTCAACTGAGAAGGACTCCAGTGAGTGAAAACTGGGGCTGACATTTCTGGTGAGCTCAGCATAAAACTGGTGGAAGCAAGATATAGGGGCTGCTCTCAGGCTGGGGCACACTCACTGGGGTGGGCATGGGCAGCTCACAAGGTCAGCTCAACACCGTTATCCTTGGAAACTCGTTGTCATAGGATGGTCCTGGCTCACCTGGCTTGGAGAGAGCTAGGCGTGACGTCGTCTTCTCAGCATTTACTCTTCCTTCTAAAAGGCCAAATAAATCACAAAGATAATAATATTTCCTATTCCTAGATACTCTTTTTCTACCCCTGGACCTTGCGCTCAAGTCACTCCAGTTTGGCGGCAACTTACAAAGAGTCACAGCACATCCCCACCACTGAGGTTTGGCCTGTGCCTTCCTCCACCAGGAATGCCTTATCCCCAGAGAATGTTACACCTTAGTCTACTTCCTAATGGTGGAAATGAAAATGAATGAGTGGACGTGGACTTCACTTGGAAGTCCACTGAGCAGTACCTGCCGACCCCTCCCCGCCACCCAGTCCATCAGCGATCCATGTTGTATCCCATTTCCTCCCTCCTCATCCATAGGGCAGCCTCAGTGGATGACCTGCCCTTTCAAAACCCTCCCTCTTATGGCCACACCCAATACTGGATGGTTCTAAAGGAGAACGTATCCCTCATAACTGCCTCTCAAGACCCTTCCCATCCTTCAGGACCAGTCAAATCCTATCATCTCCCCCAAAGGCTTCCCAAATCCTCCACCAGAATCTCTCTTTGCCTATATTCCCTTTGCATTTTATACATAGCCATCATGACAATCTGCTCTAAATTAAAGATATTAATACGATGTTCTTTCAGCCTAGGTGGTAACATTCAACTGAGTATCCATCCTGATGCTGCTTTGGATGCAGTAGTCACTAAATAAATGTCACTTCCTTTGCATTGAGTTCAAATGAATGACAAAAAGGGTAAAAGCCCAGTTTTACAGCTTGGGGAGACGCTCCCAGCATGATGCTATCCTGATGGTGACAATAATGACGATACCAGTGACATTAACGACTAGAATAATGGTATCGATCAGAACTGCCATTTGCTGAGCACATATAATAATGATGGTATACCGGACAGTCTGCTAAACGCTTCATCCTCACATCAATCCTATGACACAAGACTTATTATCATTCCCATTTTCTAGATGAGGAAGCTGAGGGGGTAGAAAGGTTAAGTAAGTTACTCTAGATCATACAGATAGCAGGGCAAAGTAAGGACTGAAATTCGAGGCCCTTACTCTTAGAAAGCCTTTCTCCAAGGAAGATCACTATGATGGTTACACAGAATACAAAGAAGATCAGGTGTAGGGAGATGGGAATGGAAGAAAAAAAAAGACTCTTGTGAGAGTTCTGGCAAGAGATGAAAAGATGTAAGTGTGAACAAGTACACAATGGAAACAGAAGATGAATTTGAGACATATTTATCGGGTAACACCGACAAGAGTTGATGCCTAGTTGAATGTAGTGAGTGAGACAGAAGTAGCTGAAGATCACGTCAAAGTTTTTGTTCAAGGCAGTTGGATAGCTGTTGATGGCGTCAGCAGGTTTATGGAGAAAGCAAGACTTGGCGAAGGAAAGCAGTTGGACGCCTTAGGGTAGGACGTGTTGGCACTGACGTGCCTGCGAGACATCTGACTTTGTTCCAGTGATAGTAATAGATTAAGGAGCAATTTGAGCGAAACAAGAATTTTGTGTTTGCTCATGTGTGATTTCATCCACGAGAAGCACTCGGCAAATGCAGAAAACCGTACCCAGCTGAACCAAGCCACAAAGGGATCCCCGCCCCCCCCCCCCCCCCCCCACGCCTCACACATCTACCAGCTACCTTGGGCTGAATCGCATGTGTCCGGAGTTACACCTATCCACGTCTAGTGTTACAACTTTCTGAATCATCTCATGACCCTCCTTCTACCACTTCACAGTCACTCACCAAGTGTGATGGTTCCAAAGCATCTTTCTCCAGGCAAACGTCAGGTATTTTTCAATATTTATTGTAGCATTTGTGCTACTGTGTGTGTATTGCTTAACCATTTAACATGTATAAATTGTGACACTGCATGAATTAGGTCGGCATCATTTTCTATGTGTTTTTGAGACATATGTGATGAGGTTTTTGACTATTGTTCTCCTAATTCCATTTTTGCCCGTAAGCCTTGTTATTTTTATTATATAATTTTGCACAATGTTGCAAAACAGGATCCTTAATCAGAGATTGGCAAACTATGGCCCCTGGGCCAAATCTGGACCATTGCTTTTGTGTGTGTGTGTGTGTGTGTGTGTGTGTGTGTGTGTGTGTGTGTATGTATAACATTACTGGAACAGAGCCATGTCAGTTTGTTTATTTACTACCTGTGGCTGCTTTTTCTAAAATTTTTTTAACGTTTATTTATTTTTGAGAGACAGAGCATGATCAGAGGAGGGGCAGAGAGAGAGGGAGACACAATCCGAAGCAGGCTCCAGGCTCTGAGCTGTCAGCACAGAGCCCGATGCAGGGTTCAAACCCACAAACCTCAAGATCATGACCTGAGCTGAAGTTGGATGCTTAATCGACTGAGCCACCCAGGCGCCCCATGGCTGCTTTTGAACTACAGTGGCAGAACTGACTATCTGTGACTGAGACCCACCCCATGGCCCACACAGCCTAATACATTTACTATCTGGCCCTTTAAAAACAAATTCTACTGGTGTCTGCCCTAGCTCAAAAGGAACGTGGAGGGTAGCAATGAAGGGGTCTAACCAAGGTTAGGAGAGTAAAGCGAAGTGTTCCAGTCCAAGGTCAAGGTCAAGATCACTGATTCAATATTGAAACATTTGCAGGAGGATGAAGAAACTCAGAGTGATCAGTACTATACCCACAACAGACAAGCTAAACATGGGGAAAATATTTTTCAAAAAATGTGATATTAAATGCTTCAAAAAAAAAATCAAGATATTCATCATGGGAAAAATGAGTACTTTCTTGGGGTTTCCTAATTTCATATTGTTTATTATTTTAATTTGAATTGCATATGGTTTGTGGCAGCAACCCTTCCATGCTTAGGGCCTCGAAGTTCTTAATTTAAGGAAGAAGTGTGCCTGCAGGACTGACTTGAGAGACAGGTCAACAAAGGGTTGGCAACTTATTATGGATGCCCTTCTTGCCATATTCCCCTTCTCAAACCACCAACTGGCCTTGTTGATGCTGACCTGGCTCTTCCACTTTCCAACAGACCTCTTCAGTGTAAATTCCAGAGCCACCATTTGCTGTTATTTTGGGGAAATCACTTCATCTTTCTCTTCTCCTACTTCTCAGCTACGAATTGAGCAGATATGCTCGTATCTATTTAGTAGATAATCCACAAAATGTTCTTAGAATACTATCTGGTATACATTCAAGCATCAAGAAAAGGTTAGTTATTATTTTCTTTAATGTTTATTTATTTTGAAGGAGAGAGAGAGACAGAGTGTGATTGGGGAGGCGCAGAGAGAGAGACACCCACAGAATCCACAGCAGGCTCCAGGCTCTGAGCTGTCAGCACAGAGCCCAACGCGGAGCTCAGAGTCGCAAACCACAAGATCACGACTTGAGCCGAAGTCAGATGCTTAACCCAATGAGCCATCCAGGCGCCCCCTAGAAAAGGTTAGTTATGGTAAGTGCCTATTTAAATCTCCAATATGCTTTCGCCAAAGAATATTCAGTAAAAACTGAACGGGACAAGTGGGAATGACATCTTTTCCAATTAGTTTTTCCTCTACCAACCTCAGATCTTTGGAACACAACCATACTCTGTGTCCTAATTTGTACAAAGTGTTCCTTCCTTCACTTTTTACGTGAGAATGCAGAGCACTTTTGGAAGTATTTTACTCCGGAAGTGGGGGGACGAGAACTCAACACACATACTGACCAGTGTGGCGGGTTCCAGGCCACACTGCTGTGCTTCATTGAAATCATTATAGCAGGTCCCGTAAGCCAGGTATTGTCCTCCCTTCACGTATGATTAAACCAAGATTTACGATAACTTTTTTAAAAAGCTAGCTCAAGACACATAGTCTATGGCCCTCCTGTGATTCCAAAGATTATTATCCCGAGTCTCTTTGGCTTTACCAATGGTTCTCCCCGGGGGAGGGGTGGGGAGGGCAATTTTGCCCCTAGGACACATTTGGCCTTGTGGGGTCTGGAGGGGGATCAGTGGTGCCACTGACTTCTCTAGTAGGTAGAGGCCGGGATGCTGGTAGACATCCTAAAAGGCACCGAACAACCCCAAATGATCTGTCCCCACATGTAAATAGTGCTAAGATTGAGAACCCTGGACTAGACCATGCTGCTTCGGAGGTATTTTTGTCGGTTTAAGGAAAATAAGTGAAAAGAAAATATATGCAAATGACATTTCTAAAGGACTCGCTGCAGTGGTTTCAGTTGATGATTACTCAACGTTGCTGATAAAATGAATTCCTGTTTTAAATCCTGAAGTTCAACGTTTTAACATCTCTTCTTAACCTCTTCCACTGTTGTCTGAGACTCATTAATATGGCTGTTTGTAAAATGCTTGGAACATTTCAAGGAGAAAAGGAGATGTTTGTTATTCGGCATTGCAAATACCGTGTCCACATTGCCCTACGTTAGCAGAGTTCCCTCCGAAGGGAACTCAAGATGCCAGACATGATTCTCAAGGCCACTATGAATTATGCTGTGCCAGGCAGTGATACTTGGAGAAGTGCTTTGGGGTTGTTTTTTTTTTTTTTAACTGTGATTCATGTCTCTTTTGGACTCTGGCAGACATAAAGCAAATGCTCTTGGTGTCTCATCTAAATCTCCCTCGTGGGATAGGGGCACCCCACTCTCAGCCTCTGTGATTGTTGGCTGGCCAGGGTGCACAGCTGCCCCCAGGGGGCTCATGCCCCACCCTGTTGAGCACTCCAAGGCCCAAGACGGACCGACAAAGGGTTATGAAAATCGGGTCCCCTTGCCTCAGGAGGATCAACTCCTTGGTACACTTCGTATTCCACATCTGCCCAGGGGATCAGACTGAAGCTAAATTCCAGCCAAAAATGACATCCTTGCTTAGATTTCTTCCCCTAATTTGTCTGGCTTCCTATATTGCCCTTCTCCTGAGAGGAGCACCCAATAAATCACTTACACAGAAATACCCACTGGGGCTCTGGGCCTATGGAACATGACCCAAAACACACGGGGTCAGCAAATTCAAATGGTGTTGAGTATTGTAGGTACTTCTCCTATAACATCCTCCTTGCTTTGCTACATTCCTGTTGTTCTTTAGCCCGGGGAGGGGGCGGGGCTAGTCAGAGCTCAGAAACTGATCAGAGAGAGGAAGCCGATTTCTGCCTACCCATCAAAGGACTGTCTCTCCAAACTCCTCCTTCTCCCTGAGGGGAGCATTTGTTTCTTGGCTGGAAACTAGGCTTCAGGGCAATTGCGGTTTTGTCTGGCACCCAGCTCCCATCAAAGTTAGTGGGGAGGGATTCCTACTTCACCATTCCTGTTGAATTCATACATTTAAGATCATCAGCACAAAATAGCCCATGAATCTTTGCATCCCTTAATAAGGCTATCAACGATATCTTATGTGAATAGGTCTTTTTTCTTCCGTGATTCCTGAAGTTCTTGAGAAATAGCTCGACCTATTTATACCAGTCAGTCCACAAAGACAGATTATGGTGACCAAATAGTTAAAATAACAGTTAAGACGGCTTCCTAAGTATAATTTTCCAAGCAGTCCTTGGTGAATGCAGGCTTATTTTTTTCCCCCAGTAATGTTAGGTTTTTAAAAATATATACAGCCATCAAATTAAGGGGAAATGTATGATTTTTCTCTCTATTCTGATCACACATTTCTAGAGGGATAGTTTTTGGCTAAGTAAAGACATACATTCATTTATTCATTTCTCAGATGTTGTCTAATGCCTTCTGTGTGCCAGGTGCTGTTCTAGGCTCTTGAAGATACAAAGAGGAGCAAAACAGACAAAACCTCCTGCCCTCTTGGACCTCACTTGCTAAAGGGGAGACAGAGAGGAAACAGAAGAGACTGAAAAATATACATCGTACAATGGTGTCGGACGTTGGTAAGTGAAAGGAAGAAACATCGATTAGAATAACTCCTCACCTTAGTGAGGAGGATGCTAAGTTAGATAAGATTATGATGTGATGTTTCTCTGATCAGATGACAATTTAGTGGAGACCTGAATGAAGCAAGGGAACGAGACCTATGGATATGTTGGGCGGTGTTTTTCAGGCAGGGAGCAGCTAGTGACAGATCCCTGAGAATGGAACACACCTGGAAGTTTCGAGCAATGGCAAGTGCGCTGGCTAGAGCACCAAGAGTGACCTGTCGAGCGGGTGAGGCAGTGAGGCCACAGGATCTTACCAGAGGCGCTCAACAGTTTGGGTGAGTCAGTTCTTCACAGCCCTCCTGTTATGGGGCAATACGTTTCCTCCGCCCCCCAGGTGCTAAAGGCTAGTAGCTCCCCACTTACTAGGACAAGCCAACATACGTCCCTACTTATTTCCAGTAGCACACTGGGCTATGTGTGGAATTAGTCCCAGTGGAGACTAAGCTTTACGACAAGAAGTGACACCATCAGGTTTGCTTTGTTAAGGTTACCGTGACTGCCGAGCAGAAAGCAGATTGAACAGGTGGAAGGTTGAAGATAAATCATTGAGAACGCTGTTGAAGTAGACCCGGGGAAAGAGAATGGTGGCAGGTCTGGGAGGTATCAGTGGAGGTGGCCCAAAGCCGTTGCTTTTGGGAATATTGTTTGAAAGAGGAGCTGGCAGGATGGGCTGGTGTTGGAAGTAAGATGGGTGAAAGAGGAGAAGTTATGGAAAAGTCGAAGGTTTTCTGTTGTCATTTCTGTTCCCGTTTTGCTTATAAAGAAGTATTAGAAGTAATGTAGCTAGCTATCTTATCTTCTAGTCATTTCTGTGTTTGCATGTGTGTGTGTGTGTGTGTGTGTATGCAAGCCTTATTATTTAATTGATACTTGCACCCCTGGGTTTCTTAGCCTCATCACTACTATGCTGGGGAGCCATTTTGTGCGTTATAGGATGTGTACTAGGATTCCTGTGCTCGATTCACTAGATGTGAGTAATACTTTCTTCCTAGTGTGAAACCAAAAATGTATCCAAACCTTATTCAGTGTCTCTTAGGGGGGCAAAATTACCACCAGTTGAGTACCACTGCTCTAAAAGAGGTAATGAGGCTGTGGTCCTAGCTCTGCCTCTAATTGAGTGACCTTGGGCAAGCCACTAACTGCTCAGGGCTCTGTTTCTTGCTGTGCATTTATCAGAAGTATGAGTACGATGTCTGTTAACCCAAATTGGTAAGTCTATAAATTGGTTAACCAACTCCTTTCTGGGGAATTAACTTCCACTCAATTTGAAATGAACAGTGTCTCAAAAAATCTTATTAATATAAACATAAAATTAGTTTTTCTTCTGGGAGTGAAAAAATGCCCCCAACAATTATAAGACTGATTTTCTCAATCTAGGCCATAATTTGAACAGGCAAAATTTGCTAATAAGCATTCCCAGATTCTGAAATAGCTTCTGCAATTTTCCTATTTGCAAAGTCAATTGGGGACTTAAAACCACAGCTGTCCATGTGTGGTTTTCTGTGGGCCTTATTGGGCAATTTGGTCCAATAAAGTTTAGCTTTCAGTGGACAATGTTGAATTATGGCAGGCACTGCTAGGGATTATTTTGCTACATCACGTCTTCCCCTCCTTTGCCCAATTAGGGCTGTCAGTAAATAAATGAAATTGTTGGAACAGATGGAAAAATTTAGTACGACCTCTTCTAAATGATCTCATACAACCTCCGTGAATTTTGTGAAACTATTTCCCTTAAATAAGTATATGGTTTTTCTTATCCACCCTAAAATTTGGGATTGAGGAGTGTCCATAATCAAACGGATGGCACTCATTTGCACCAACAGGCTGGGATAGGCTCACCTCTTACCTTTAATTGGTATGGAGTTGGGACCAGATCCTAAGCCTCTTTGCCTTAGGTCTTGGGTTTTGCTCACTACACCTACAGTGACTGCCGTTTTGCCAGATATTGAGGGGGGAGGCCAGCATGCCGATATGCAGTGGGCTGTGAAGGTGTGTTTACAAAATCATGGAAAAACCAGAAAGTCAAACCACATGGCTCTCTATTTGTTGTATGTGTTGTGAGAAGGCTAAAATCTCTTCCCCGTGTGCGTCCTCTATTTGGGTGACCTATATGCAGAGTTTCTACTTTATAGAATCTATGGATGCTTTTTATTAAATGAAAAAGATAAATCAATTTTCTATATTTATCCCTGCCTTCTAGCTTCTCTAAGCTTGGCCACCGCCAGAGCCTTTTAAGGAAAGCAGAGTCAGCTAAATATGCCTGCCTCTTTTTGGCTTTTCCTGATTTCTAGATGGCCAGGAATTTCTTTCCAGGCCATATTCAGTGGTCAACGTTCGATGCTAAATGGTGGATTAATTTATGGCATTGATTGCTATAAATTAATCAGCATATGGAAAAAGTGGTCCCCAGAGGGCTGCATCTGGCGACTTGGACAGGGCCAACCCTGGGATGACTTCCATTATTCCAATGACAATAAGGCAATTAAGCTTTAGAAAGACGGCAAGGATGTGGCCCACCATGAGGAAAAAACCAGATTTATGGAGCATTTTGCCTCTGAAGAGCTCTGTTGAGCACGGCTCTACCTGGAAAAATGGTTGAATAAGAAAACAAAATACATTTATAGCCCGAGGCAGATCATGAGCATACCTCTGAGTCCATTTTGTCTATCTACTGGAGGTTCTAAAATTCTCATTGGCAAGAAGAATTACAAAGAAATTATTACTCCTTTTATTCTTTCATTCAATAAATACTTGAATATTTGCTTTCACGGAGTTTAATGCTGGGCAGAAGGGGGAGTAGAAAGGCCAGTAGGATATAGGGCCTTCTCTTAAGGAATTTATGACGTTGTATCGATCAGACTGCCACAGATAGTTCTAACTCTACTACGTATATATGACAAAATAAAAGGCATGCTGTGGCAGAGAGGTGGTCAAGTATTGTGGAATAACAGGACAAAACACAATTGCTTCTAGTTATAGGGGGAGCTGTATGTAATGATATATTAATTAGGATGCTTCAAGGAAAGTAACACAATACTCAATGAAAAGGAGCTTAAACTGACACTGGGGATCTGGTTAAAATGCAGATTCTGATTCAGGTTTTCTGGGCTAGTGCCCAAGATTCTGTGGTTACAACAGAATTCTCTGGTTATAACAGGTTCCAGTTTACATTGAGAGACTTGGTCCACTGACCACCCTTTGAGTAGCAAGAACTTTTAAAACTAGGCTTTGTATTATTTCATATAACAGAAGTTTGGAGACATGTGGTTTCAGGGTGGGTTTAAAAAGCTCAAATGACTTCAATAAAGAACCAGGTTCTTTCCATTCTTCTTCTCCGATCCTTGACATAATGGCTTCTGTCTTCACACTTTTCTCTCATGGTCTCAGGATGGTTGCCACAGTTCTAGGCGTCACACACAGGCATGACAAAGGGCATGATCAGTAGAAGAAGAGGGATATTTCTCCTCTTGTTATTCTTTTTTTATAGGGAAAAAGGCCTTCACTAAAAAATTCCTGGCACCACGCTTCCCCTTAGTTTCCAGTGACTGCAGCCATGTGTGATGTTAATCCTTCACTGCAAAGTCTGCTGGGAAAGCAGGTTTGCAGCTCCCACAGTGAGGTATGGGCTCTGTTGTAAGAATGGTGGGGAGGAAAAGTTGGTTGGGCAGCCAACTGCACTTGTCACAGTGGGGCTGGGGTTCTGTTGGCCATAGAAATCTTGATGGGCTAGGGACACCCCACTGAGTTAGCACGTGGAAGGGGAAATTGGAGTCCATCATATAATGTGTCACTTAGATAGCATTAGATGACTTAACTTAGACCTTAGAATTGTCTCCTTCTAGAGGCACATGTCTCCCCATCCACCCTTCTATTGTCTTGATTCTAAACACTGATATTTCTCACCTTGAATATTGTCCTAGAGTCCTAAATGCTCTCCCTATCCCCACCCCTCTACACCGCCCATCCATCCTGCATACAGCGTCAGACTCCTAGCCTGCAAATGTAACTGTGATATACTTTGTTCAAAACTCTTTAGTGGTTCCTGATAAAATATTAACTCCGTAATACAGTCTTCAAGTTTCGTTATAATTTCCTGTCTGCTACTTGTTTGTCCTGCTTCACCTCCCAACACTACCCACTAAAAGTCAGACTTCAATGCTACAGAGAATAAGAGAATGATTTTGCTGGGACCTATGATTAAATTCTATAGGTATAAAACCATCTGCTTAAGAATTCCTTTCAATATCTCCACAGATCATTGAGAAATGATTACTAGGATTCCCCTGTTATGGAACATGTACATTTTCTAATCCAGCCCCTATGCTAGATGCTTGATTATCATGGCCATCCTCAAATATGCCAGGAGGCTTTAATGGTGAGAACTCCAGGGGCCTTTCATTCACTGAGGGAGGGGGAGTCATTTGGAGTCAAAGTTCTGATTTCCTTAATATTACCCTTAGTTTGCTTTCCTTTCCGTGATTTATTAAATTTTACCCAAGACTTGAGGACTTTCTGGCTTATTTGACTTTTCGGTATGCGTGATTTATTATTATTAATATCTCTGCCCATCCTCTCATTATTTTTATCACTCTCCCAGATGTAAGTCATAGGCTGCTTACTTTCCCTTCCTGTCCTGCACCTCCCCGAAATCAAACACGGAGCCTGTCGTATCTTAGGTGCTTAGAAAATGCTCTTTCCTTTCTCATCCTAAGACATTTATTGAGCACCTTTTGTCTGGTATGGTGCTAGGGAGTTGAAGATCCAACACATGGTCTCAGCCTTTAGATGGTCACACTTGAGTTCACCATGCAAATGCTAGTTTGATTATAGCCATATGGCAGTATGTAGGGAGCATTGGAAATGGGAAGGAAATCGTCCTTAGTGAGTTAGGAAAGGTGATTTGGGGAGGATGTTGGTGAGAGACACCTAAAAGGTAAGGAGAACCTGGGGTTATCCTTTCTGGGAAGTATCCCAGTAAGCAGCACAAGAGTGCAGTGAATTTGGGGGAACCATGAACAGCTAAACTTGGCTAGACCCTAGAAGAAGAGGAAATCACAGAGGGGGAGGCTAGTGAAGTAGGCAGACAGATTATAATGAGACTTATAGGGCTGTGTGATAAAGTTCTGGTTTTATTATGAACCACTGAAGAATTCTAAACAAGGTATGTGACCAACACATTGCAGACTAGGGAATCGCTCCTGCTGCTGGGCTGAGAGCAGAGGACAGTTAGACTTTTTCGGAGGGTAATAGAGTACCCAGGTGAGATATGATAATGTTCTGAATCAAGCCAGCAGTGGAGGGGCCTTGACAGAGTGGTGTGGACCATTAGCAAGATATTGAGGGGGTAAACTTAGTTCTATTTGATGATGCATAGGGAGGCCAAGGGTGACTATGTGGTGAGTAGAGAGAAGAATAGGACTTTGAGCTTCTTTTACGCCCCTTCGCGCCCCTCGCTGAAATTGTTGCACGACTCCTTATGTCCAAAGGTGCGTGCCAGATACACCCAACAACCTATAAATGTAACTCAATCTTAATTCCTGGTACAACTCGCCAGCAGTGCCTCTCGCCGTGTAACTCTTGAGGAATTGAGTAGTGTGGCTCAAAGAACTTTGGCCATGTGTGAATATTGCACCTTTCCTCTCGGGTATGATCTCTATTTTTATTGAACAACTGTCAGTAGGCCACGCAGCATTGCCAACAACACACTGAAAATAGAATGAAAGCAATTACCTCAGCAAAGATTAACGCAGAAAGTAAAATTGCACTTATGTAATACTCCTTTTCCAGGCACTGAGACCAGCCTTCCGTTGGTTTGTCTGTATCTGTTTCAGAACCGTAACAGAATGACACCATCCCTGTCCATGCTGGAGGGATCCATTTTCTCCATAATCCCCTCTTCCTGCGATCTCTAAATCTGTTCTCAGAGCAGACTCCAGAAGAGGGCTGCTCCCCAGGGATGATTTCCCATCAAGATGCTACAAACAGATGAGAGATAATATTAGCTAACAACATATCAGCACTCCTCTGGTGTTTGGCAACTACTTGTCAGTAAGCTTCAAGAAGATGCTTGTGTTTTGGAGAATGTCAGTCCTAAGAGGAACTAAGAGTTGCAGAAGAGATGATTTAGGCCAATTCTCAAGCCTGGGGAAATAAATGGCTTGCCTGAAGCTTCCTTTGTCCCTTGAATTTAAAGAAAGGATTGAAACCCCAACCTCTACTCCAACAAGGGCATTTCCCCCACGCCCTTGGCTTCTTACAATGAAACAGGGACCATAGGGAAAGCTTCCTTGTCAAATCCCTAACACCCCCAGTGGGTGGAGAAAACCTTAATACAAAAGAAGAAAATCAACCCCATAATTAGATACAGAACTGACTCCAGACCAGCTAGCAGAAATATTGTGCCGGCTTCCATAAGTGCTACAGAAGGAGGAAAGGAAAGTCTGCATCAGCAACTTGAGGCTTACATGTGGGTCTGATGGAACGATACCATTTCACAAAGCACAAACAATAACAAAAATAGCTATGATGGGAGGCAAAAAGAAACAAGAACAACTAATTGCTAAGGAGGGCCACTTTGGCATCAATTGTTAATGTCACCCAGCTTCACCCCCCCACCCCCCGCCAAACCCCACCACCAAATCTCTGGCATTACAGACTGAGTTGGCTCGTTATACCTATTAAGTTGTACTATTATAAATGTTAACCTCTGACCAAACCTTGTCAAAGCAAATCTCACATCTGAAAAGTAACAGGGAGACAGGATGGTAATGGAGATCGTGGGGGGAAACAGGATGCCTGAGATGCACTGATGATTCTGCCTTATGCACCTAGGTCCCCATGTTAGTTAGTTAGAAAGAGAGAGAGGTTATCTGCCAGACAAAGTAAGTGTTATATACACTATCTCAATTGATAGTGTATAATTCTTATAACGACTTTACGAGATGAATATTGTAGTATTGTTCTCCCTTAAGGTAGGGAAACTGAGTCAGAGAAGTTTTGACCCTTCCCAAGCTCAGACCTTCCCAAGTTTAGACCCAAGTTTAAAAACTGCTTATTTTAAAGTAGGTTTACATTTGCAAAAGAATTGCCAAGATAGTACAGACCGGCCATTCCCGTACACCTTTTACCCAGCCTCTCCTAATGTTAACATTTTACATCACAATGTGGACCTAACTTCAAGAGCTTTGTTCCGATGCAATTCACATACTATATAGTTGACCTATTTAAAGTGTACCTTTCAATGGTTTTTACTATATTAAGAGATATGGATAACTCTGGTCATGTTTAGAATATTTTTATCACCTCAAAAAGAAACCCTACACCGTTCAGCTATCTCCTCCCTTCCCCACTCCCCTCCACACGCCCAAGCCCTAAGCAACGGCAGATCTATTTTATGTCTCTGCAGAAATCCTAGGCATTGCATATAAATAGAATAATATTATATGTGATATTTTGTGACTGTATTGTTTTACTTACCATCACATTTTCAAGATCCAGCTGTGCTATAGCAGGTCTCAATATTTCATGCCTTTTAATGGCCAAATAATATTCCATAAACATATTTTGTCTATCCATTAATCAGTTGATGCTTATTTGGGTTGTTTCCACATTTGGCTTTTATGAACCATGTGAATATTGCTGATAAAGCTGTTTGGAGAGCATGATTTTAGATCTGTAAGGATCTGGTGAGTGTCCTAATACATCACTCCTGGAATAAACTGACTTATGCATCCAGTTGCTAACTGAAGACCTTCCCACGAAGGCAAGCCTTTAAGCCCACAGCAGAGGGTAGTCCAAACATGCATGTCCTATGAACTTGCCCTCTTCAAAAGAGTTGAAGTAATAGATAATGTTCAGTTTCTTCTTTCAAACTCATCGATCAGGTAATCTGACAGTCTCCCTTCAGGATGAGGATAAAGGGGCCAGAGATATGACTTAGCTCCTTAACTCAGGTGAGCCCAGAAGCAGAACCTTGAGATAAAGGCAAGAGTTTGAGTAGTTTGTTTGGAAGGTTCTGGGAGAGGTGAAGGGAAGTGAGACATGGAAGGAAAGGAAACCAATAAAGGGCATACTTTTAAGCAAATTAGTGTTGTGGGTAATTGGGGCACAGTCACATCGAGGACCTCTTGGAGACAGTGTGGAACATGCCTTGGAGTCAAACCAAAAGAGGTGGAAGGTGTAGGGTATTTATCCATCAACTCCCATCAGTCTTGGGGGTAAGGAGTAAGTCCTCTAACTCTTCCAGGGGAAGACCAGGGGAACAAGAAGAGAGCTTCCATCCTGAAAATGAGACTTTCTGAGTAGATACTGACTGATGAGTACTGGATGCAGCCCTATAGACCTGCACTTACTCGTCTGTAGAGTGAGGACTAATTCCATGTTCACTAAATCCTTGATCATTAGAGCTGGAGTTATATATGAAGCAATATTCCAGTCCAGCCCTGTCCCCTTTTAGTTTATTGCTACGGAAGAGATCCCTGCCCTGTATGTTAATATGTGAATGTGGTATGTTAGAGAGAGCACACGTTTTGGAGACTGGTGCTCCTGGGTTCAAATCCTGACCCCCACCATATAGAATCTACGTGCAAACTGTTTGAACAAACTGTCTCATCTTAGAACAAGTTCTCGGAATCCATAGTCGTTTCCCACCCACAACCTCCGCTCCAAGGTCAGGTAATAAACTCAATGACATGTTTGTTGACACTGAGCACAGTGGCTGATTTGTAGTATGGATTCAATAAGGAGTCATTTTCCATATTTCGACTAGGACTAAGGAAGATATGCAACAAATAAATGCATTCATTCATTCCACAAATATTTATTAAATAATGTGCAGAATTATCTAGCATGTGAAGCATTCTATTGTAGTCATCAGTGAACAGTGGTAAAGAATCCAGATTTCTCCCTCATGAAGCCTACATTCCAGTAAGTCAAAAACACTGGGATCCTGCTTTTACATGTTAGATCCTATTTTTATTATCTGGAAAAATATGGTTCAATTTATATTAGTCACCGGGCTTTTAACTTCTCAAACTATAAGCCTCATATCGAAGTGTCCCCAAACACACTCTCTCCAACCCTTAATCAAACATATTCTGAGAAGCATTTCTCAAATCTTTCTTTGATGTTGCATTAGTTGGACTTTTTTTTTTTTTTTGGTCCCAAGAGACAGAAACTAAATGTGAACTAGTTTAAGCAAAAAGGTGATTTCTTGAAAAAAGAGGATGAATAAAAACAGGGGAGAGCAGAGACATGGCTGGACTTCCAAATAGCTTGAACCAGGGACTCAGACCCTACAGGGAATCACTCTGCCTCTCACATTTGTCCCTGTGTGGAAGTTTTGTCACTCACAGTATAGTGTGGCTTTCTCTGCATGGCAGATATCATGCCTGCTCATGGCTCCTATGAGTTACACCTTGCGATGTTAGTCATCAGAAAGATGAGCCCGGTCTTCCCAGTTTTCTTGTCCAAAATGCCCAAGAAGAGAGTCTGATATTTCCACCTAGGGATAGGAATTCTCTATTGGATCTCTCAGCTACAAGACACTTCCCACAATAATTATATGGCTAGGGAACTAAGAGTGCAATCCTAGAATCCCATAGGTACTCATATGACCTGTCAAGACACGGAACCCCAAGAAGGCTGATTCTCATATCCTGGGCACCTTTCTGGCAGAAAACATGTATAATAGCCGTTCTGAGAGCTGGAGAAATGAGCAAACAATAGAGCCAGAAGAGGCCACGTCTTATTCAGTCCACACAAGGTGTCCATTAGTAGAAATGAGCCAACAATACATTACTTCCTGCAAATTTGTTGAGTATATTCAAAACAAACACATTAAAATGGATTATTCACCATTTATGTGTCAGGGAAGTAATAATAATGTCTTTATTGCACATATTAATGTTCTTGAGTGCTTCCAAAGTACTGTGGAACTTCAAAACATTTTCCAGTTTCAGAGAATTAATTAGCTCCCCTGTGGAGCAGCTCACGAGCAATATTGCCATTTTAGAGATAGAATGATTGAATTGGAAAGGCAAGGGGTGTTGAATTATTCATCTTTTCAATAAGCATGTATAAGCACCCACTCCTTGCATGGCTCGACTGACAGTTGTGGGGGCATAAATTGATCGGAATAAAGTCTCTGCTCTCAAGGAACTTTAGCCCCCTATGATAAGTCTACTAGGAGAGGTGAACTTGTCAACAGCTAGCCTGAATAGGAGTCTACATAAAGCCAAGATAAGATGGATAAACATGAGAAGATAAAAGAAGCTGACAGAGCTGGAAAGAAAGTTAAATGGCAGAGGCCTATGAAAAAACCATGATAGGGAATTTGGTCTTCACTATGTGGACCAGTCATTAAATACACACACACACACACACACACACACACACACACACACACAAATTACTATGCATTTATACATGGCCAGCCCTCTAATTCCTTTATTTTTATTAAACAGTAAACCTATTTCTCCCATCTCCCCCAACCTCTGCCTCTGGCAACCACCAATATGTTCATTGTATTGAAGAGTTTTGTTTTTTGGGTTTTTTTGGTGTTTTGTTTTGGTTTGGTTTGGTTTAGATTCCACATAGAAGTGAAATCACACAGTATTTGTCTCTCTCTCTCTGGTTTCTTTCACTTAGCATAATGCCCTCAAGGTCCATTCATGTTATTACAAAGGCAGGATTTCCTTCGTTTTTATGGCTGAGTAATATTCCATGGTGTCATTTTGTGTGTGTGTGTGTGTGTGTGTGTGTGTGTGTGTGTGTGTCTGTGTGTATGTATTTTTCATTACCCATTCATCCATCAATAGACACTTAGGTTGTTTCCATGTCTTGGCTGTTGTAAATAATGCTGCAATGAACATGAGGGTGCAGACATATTTTTGAGATCGTGATTTTGTTTTCTCTGGATAAATACCCAGAAGTGGAATTGCTGGATCGTATAATAGTTCTATTTTTAATTTTTTGAGGAATCTCCATATTGTTTCCCATGGTGGGTGCACTACTTTGCATTCCAAATGATCTCGGTAAATGGAAGAAAAACGGATCCATGTACCCAAGTCTTCCAAATGATGAGCTAGATTCACGAGTGTACATTGCCCAGTGAGTTCTGGGTTAAAACTTGCAATGCCATTCGAAGACTAGATTGTTTGTATAATGTTCAGATTTTCATTATCCAGGCAAGGTCCGACTCCTATCGGGTTCTCTTCGTAAACCCAAATGGCATAAAGTGAGGAAATCTATGAGGAACTATGGAGATATGGGAAAGATGCACATGGAAACGCCCATATGGAGAGAGACTGAGGTCTGAGCCTCAGCTCCTGTCGAACGCCAAGAGCCAGCACATGCTGCCAGGCATGTGATGGAACCATTTGGGAAGTGAATCCTCTACTTCTGATTCCAGTGGCCCTAAGCTGACACTGAGTGGGCCAGAAGTGAGCCTTCTTCCCCGAGCCCTGTCCAAATTCCAGATTCAGGCTAATAAAAGATTGTTGTTATTTTAAGCCAAGAAGTTCGGGGGTGATTTGTTATGAAGAGTACTTAACTGGAACACGTTCCACAAAGGATTCATGATATTAACATCTTCTTGCCTTGATTCCATTCATTTAAGTCACCCCAACTATTTAGATTTCAGAAAATCAACTCAAGGGCTCGGAAAAATGCGTTTCCATTTCTCTGGAGAGTTCCAAATGGAAAATGCAATTACAATTTCAAGAGGTTTCCTTTAGTTGCAAAATTACTGGAATATATTGATTTTTTTTTTTTTTAATTTTTTTTTTCAATGTTTTTTATTTATTTTTGGGACAGAGAGAGACAGAGCATGAAGGGGGGAGGGGCAGAGAGAGAGGGAGACACAGAATTGGAAACAGGCTCCAGGCTCCGAGCCATCAGCCCAGAGCCTGACGCGGGGCTCGAACTCACGGACCGCGAGATCGTGACCTGGCTGAAGTCGGACGCCCAACCGACTGCGCCACCCAGGCGCCCCGAATATATTGATTTTAAAACAATTGCTTACCCCTATTCTAGAGAGAGTTAAACTGGAAACACCAGTAAGTAATGTAATATTTGTAATACACACATAAGTTTTACAAAAGCTCCCCCTCTGGGTCAGAGGGGCCACTGCTGTGATGTGAAGGTCATTGAATGAAGTGGCCCTTCAGTGCTAGGCTTCCTTCTTAATTCACTAATCAAGTTACAAATATAGCTTCTGATACCTCCTCTCTTCTCTTTTTTTATAGGTTGTCAAGACAAGTCAGGGGCAGCAACCAATCAGCTCCTCGTATTAAACAGCATATTTTGCTGAGCTGGATTTGACTCCTGGTTGCTACAAAACAAATCTAAGTTTATATCAGAGGTGACAAACTCCATGCCCTGTCATTTATCCTTTTTATAGCATGGGCGACACCAATGGTCAGCAAGTCTTGTTGATGAGCATGTGAATCAAGTAGAGCAGAAAGCATCCCAAGTCTAGAGGTTTCCTCTGTCAATAGGTAGAAATTGTTTGTTTTAATTAAAAGAGAACTAATTTAAAACAAATTCCTCTGCTTTTGATTACCCTATATATTTTTTTTAATTTTTTTTTTACATTTATTTATTTTTGAGACAGAGAGGGACAGAGCATGAACGGGGGAGGGTCAGAGAGAGAGGGAGACACAGAATCTGAAACAGGCTCCAGGCTCTGAGCTGTCAGCACAGAGCCCGATGCGGGGCTCAAACTCACAGACCGTGAGATCATGACCCGAGCCGAAGTCGGTCGCCCAACCGACTGAGCCACCCAGGTGCCCCTACCCTATATATTTTAAAAGATACTTGTAATCCCTGTATGAACAGGGATAACCACTGTTAATACTGGAGTATACATTACTCTAGACAGGAGCCTAAATATATGCATATATTCACATTTATACATGTAATGATTGCCAAGAGAAAAACATATTGAGATTTTTACCGTGTAGTAGGCACTTATTTGTGAAATAAGTGTTTTGCAAATTTCAATGAAAACAGAACACTATGAGGTAATTAACATCAACCAATTATACCTTTAAGGAATTGGAAGTTCAAGTCTAAGATTTCTACATAGCTATCAAGTAGAAATGTAGAGCTCCAAACCTACATCTGTTGACTCCAGATATTAATTTTTATTATTGTGTCTCTCATCTTGTGCATCTGATTTTTTTGCATCTAAAATTATAATTATCATTTATAACAATACTCACTTAACTCATTTACAACCACAGTTTAATGTCTGACCAGTATCCATTTATAGATTTAAAAAACATTTCACTATTCCAGTCTTGTTAGAAATTTCAATTTGGTTTTGTTTATTTTCAATTTTCCACTAGTGTAAACAACACTGTAATGAATATCCTTGCATATAAGTCTTACTGAATATCCATTATTTATTCCCAATGATGAATTTCCAGAAGTACAGTCTTAGGGACAATGACCTCCAAAAAGTTTATGCTTTCAAGAGTAACATCATATTTCCCTTCAGAAAAGTTACACCAAATTACATACCTGCCATCCATAAGTCCTAAGACTTCATTTAAAAAACAAAAACAAAATAAATAAACAGAACTTAAACCACAAAAAAACCACAACCTTTCCAATCACAGTTTCATCTTAGAAATAGAAGATATCTTAGCAATGATGTTTTCTAATCTCCTACACATTATGGACCTTTTCCTTAGCACATCCCAGATCTAGATGGTATTCATCCTACAATGCATAGGAAGTGGGGATAGAAAATAAAGAACAATTTTAAATATCCCTAAACTACATAGCACTTTTTTTTTTTTTTTACCTCTCAGCAATGAAGTACTCTTCAAACTATTCTAAAATGCATCTACAATAAGAGAGCCTCATTGGAAATGAGGACACCTTGGCAGTCTTTCAACATACTTGACACAGGTCATGAAATAATACAGATTTTTTTGGTCATTCTCTGCCTGGAATGGGCTTGCTTTAGGTGTGGGCAACTGAGTACATATCACTTGCTCTATGCAGTTGCCCAACAACTCGGTTTCCCTTGCTTATGGGAATTCAGCAAACAGACGCAGGCTGGTCAGTGGGAAAAGAAAAGTGTCCAGAAACAAAAAATGAATTAAATGCTTTTCCATTTCTAGGTCAGAGGAGCTGGGAGTAGAACTGTGTGTGCCCTCCCCTTCCCCAAACCCTCCCAAATTTCGTCACCCAAGTTCCTTTAATTCTAGACACACTGGGATTTAGCAGTGTTTAAAGGAGAAAACGACTTCCAACAGGCTAAGCTTTCCTTGAGTACCCACTAGACACAAAACAAGTCTGGATGTTGCAGTGGTATCCTAAAAAAGAAGAAAAAAGGAGGTAATACAGGTGAGTGATGCAATAGAAAACTATAAAAAAAAATCTATACCTATGTGAATTCTGCAAGTGATTGGCAAATTTGACTGTGATAGCAAAGAGAAGAGGAAAAGTAATTCTGCCTGGAGTGAGGGGTGAGGGCTGGGGTGGAAACAGGGCTGTAAAAGAAGGTGGTATGTGTAGATGCTGGGAAGGCTGGTTCCTCTGGCCCCACTTGCTTGTTTCTTGATTCATTTATTTATTTAGGTGCAGCTCTGCTAAATAATTTAAATCATGAACTGAGAACCACTAAAACCAGCAATTTGTGTTAATCTTAGCAAACACACATGAACACACGCACATACACTTTCTTAAGGTCTATATATACTCTGCACGCCCTTTTGTTGTTGTTGTTGTTTTGTTTTGTTTTCGTTTGGTTTTGGCTGTAGAAAGTCATCCCTGCAACGGGAAGGCAAATTGAATTCTAACACCTTCTTCTGCTTTGGGAAACTGGACTAGTAGGGGGTGGGGATCAAGGCCCAGGACTCATGGCCAAAACTTTGTGCTTCAGGAACCGCAGGGGATCATTCTGATATTGGAACATAGAGCCTTCGGGGAATAGCTCACTTGATCCCTCTTACCCCGGAACAGCCTACTACATACAGCACTTGGCACCCAGTAGGCCATCATTTGTCGAAGAGATGTTAGGCATCCGCCTTTTCCCCATTAGAGGACAACCAACCCATCACCTCATTATGCTTCTTCTGCCGGTTTTATTCAGCTCGGATCTCAGTAGTTAGATAAACAGGAGAAAGAATGGGGCCGTAGCTTCCAGAGAGAGGAGCTCTGCACCGGCGGGGTGCGAGGAAGGCAGGCGAGGGAGGCGGAGGGAGCCCATACTCCCACCTCGGCGCCTCTCCTCCCGCAGCAAACGCTCAGCCCCCGCCCTCTCTCTCCGTTCCGGACCCTCCACCCGGCTGGCGAGAGGGCAGCGCGGGAGAGGCGGTGGCAGGGCTCTGACTGTCACGTTCGTTCCCTGCTGCTTTTCCCGTCCCCAGCCTCCTCGCCCCTCCTCCCTCATCCTCAGCCGGGGTTTGGAGGCGATTCCCCTCTAGTGCCTGAGACGATCGCATCTGGGCGAGCGGCGCTTCGCCTCCCTCGCGTCTTTGTCTCCTCCTCCTGCAAGGCTCCGGGGCCGGGCGCAGGGTCTGCAGCAGCCGCCGCAGAAGCGGGAGCCAAGCGGTGCTCCGCACGGCCGCCCGGAGCCGCACCCTCGCTCG
Organism: Panthera onca; assembly: GCF_046562875.1. NCBI lineage: Eukaryota > Metazoa > Chordata > Mammalia > Carnivora > Felidae > Panthera > Panthera onca. Next base: position 142,930,306 of record NC_138347.1, read on the forward strand.
GTGGAGGCGCCGGAGGACGCCGGCCAGCCACGCACAGCCGGCGTCCCGCGCTCCTGCCGCCGCGCACTAACGCCGCCGCCGCGGCGGGGAACGAGCCCTCCCGGCCGGCCGGGTCCGGGGTGGGCAGCCCGGCTGGCAGCGGGGTGGGAAGAGCGGGCGCTGCAGCTCTGGCAGCTCACACCCCCAGGCAGACGCATCCAACGCCTCTTCCCTGCGCCACGAGGATGGAGCAGCCACCCCGGCCCGGGACTGGCGCAAGGTAAGGTGCAGCCGCCTGTTGCTTTTCGCAAAGCGCGGTGTCGTCCCTCTACCCGGGTGCCTAGGCCGTCCCTTCCCGTAACAAGTAGAGGGGAACTGTCACCCCAGGTCAGAGCCACGTCCAAAGCTCCGGTCCCCTTGGCGCAGACCCCGGGAGAGACCCCTCCTGGCGGGGGGAAGTCGACCCCCTGCTCGCTTGCAGCCCGCTGCTGTGCAATAGTCTGCAAAGTTTTGTGCCCCCCCCTCCCCGCGCGGTGCTCACCCCGTGCCGTGCAAGTTGCAGGTCTAGTTCTCGCGTGCGCCCTTCCCCCAGCCCTCCCCCACTACCACCCCTGACGTTTGCATCTGCCCATTTCTCTTTCGGTGTTCTTGCCAGTCGACTTTTCACTCCCTGCAGCTCCCGCTAGAGAGGCGAGGGTTTGGGACTCAGCAGTGCTCATCCTGCTCGTGAGGGTGGGATAGGAGCAGAGAGAATGCAATAGGAGGGGTGGGACATGGGAGGAGGCTGCGGCCACCCTTGGGGCTCAGTCTAGCACGGTCCATCCTTGCGTATGCCACCCCGAACTCGGTAATGAAACCCTTGGAGTGGCTTGCGGCTGTGTGCCGCGGGAACAGCAAGTGCAGATCCGGGTGGGTGAAGTAAGTCATTTGGGGAGAGAAATGTTGCTGGAGGGGTGGGGGTGGGGGTCTCGGGTAGATCTGGTTGACAGGGTACCAAAGGGCTCCGCTTTTAAAGTGGGCGAGGGGCCAGTCCAAGCCGTCACCTGACACGGAGGAAAAAGGATTTGAGTCCGGAGAGCTCTGGCCCGGGTGTGTAAATAGAGATGGGGGGAGGGGCTAGGCACCTGGGAAGGCGCAGAGAGGCAGAATGGAGCCCTGGAATGCCAGAGCCGGGGGGAGGGGGGTGGAGGGGGGGGGGTACTTGGGAAGGCCGGCTTCTGGGTGCCTGGAACGGGGCGATCTTCCTCTCCAGGAGAAACAAACCTCCAGGCGAGATTGTGAATGCGTTGGCGTCTCAGGCGGCGACCGAGTGGTCAGATCATGGACCAGGGATGCTTTTCCTGGCTCTAAGAGGACCAGAGTCCTCTCCTTTCCCCGGCACCCGCTTCTACACCCTTCCACCTCCGCAGCCGAGTCCGTAGACCCACGCCCACCTTCCCTGCCGGGCGCTCTGGAGTCAAGGAGGTCTGCACAGCCGCAGGGTGGGAAGGGGATTCCTGGCCCCCAGGAGAGGCGTGTGTGCCGGGCAGGGGGGCGGGGGGAGTCCCCAGCGCCAGGAGAGTAGACAGGGGTTCGAACCGGTTGGAGGAGAGCGCAGGGGCGGAGGCTGCAGTGGGAAGCCACCTTTCCGTCCCCCCCCCCCCCCCCGCCCTTCCGCAAATCGCACCTGGGCGGAGCGAGGGAGTGGGGGAGCCCCAAGCTGTGCCCGCAGGCTCGGGAGCCAAGAGCCGGAGGGCGTGCGGGAAACGCAGGGCGAGGTGGTGTGGGCATCCGATGAGGGGAGACTTGGCTTCCAGGCCGGGGCCCCGGGCAGAGGTGGGTCTTTCCACGTTTGGGCCCCTCGGTAGGTCCTTGTGGTTGTTGCAGCCGCCTTAACGGATGCGGGAAGGCGAGGCTCTCTCCTCCTTTGCCCCCCAGCAATCTCGAATGGAAGACCATTTGCGGGAGGGGGCCTAGACTGCTGTTGCAGAGAAGGGGCGCCCCCCCCCCCCCCCGGGCTCCATTTCTCCAGGTGGGCTACCAAAGGCCTGGAAGCACCTCGTTTAACCCTTCT